>NC_141163.1:10500173-11749340 GCF_053477565.2 Lygodium microphyllum | reverse complement strand
CACAATGTAAACTCTTTAACCGTTTATTTAATGTGAAACCTTCATAGGATGGATGCAAGACTTTTAATGCAAGATCATTTCATGTACCATTGATGTATGTCTCATATAATCTTTCCCATGCATGTACCGTCTATGTGCATAATCCTCAAGGTAGCCTTGCAAAACTGAAACAATATTGTCCTAAGTAAAGACTAAACGATGCTTAATACTTTATTAGAGAGATCGAAGAACTTGGACCTGTGTGGCCAGAGGTGGGGTGTTGCTTGTAGTTCCATCAGCTCTTGTCACACCTACCGTAGTTGGATTGATAGTGTTATCCTTGCCTGGAGCTTCATTGCTCATTGTGGGATTGCCATCCATGCATGACATTCTCCGCTTGGGGGCCATTCTCAATCTTCGTCTCTTTTAGGCGTGATTCCCACAAGTTTTTTGTAGTCTCTTACTCAAGAAGGAGGGGCCAATTGGGGGGAAATTAAACTTGCAAGGTGGAGAAAAATATCATGTGAGAGGGGAATAGATAAGTGCATGTGGCCACCCTCTGAGGAGGGAAAAGGGAGGAACCTTCTAGAAGGTTCTCTCTCTCTCTATCTCTGCTGTGGCCAAAGGGTGCCATTCCCTTGCAATGGGGGGAAAAATAAGAAAGTGTCAAATTGTAGTCTTGGGGGGGGGGGGGGGGGGGGGGGGGGGATTATAGCGGGAGAGGTGGGGAGGAAGTGGAGTGGTGGTGGTGGTGTCTCCACCACCCGTCTGTTTTGCATGGTGGCAGTGAGCCCATTTGGGCCGTAGGAACAGGTTGTTATGCCCAAAGGGGGGGGGGGGGGGGGGGGGGGGTGGTAGGCCATGTGGCCTCCCCTCTCTATCAACATCATCGCCACCAACTTCCTCTTCCTTGTCGTCATCTTTCACATCTTTCTCATCATCAGAGACTTCTTCCTCCCCCCACCACCTGTTCGACAATGACTTGGGGGGAAGGGGGATCAAAAAAATTTCAACTAATTTTAAAAATTATAGGGGGGTTTCTATGCGCAGAGGGGGTGGGGATATTACATAAAGTGAGTTGCAGCTTCTTCTAAAACAATAGAAGTCTGTTTAAAGTTTCGACTATTGGTGCATTTGGCTCAACATGGTATTGCTAGGATTGGAAATTTTTCATGTTCCTTTGAGGGAGATGACTTCTTGGACCCCTTCAATTTCTTTTGTGAATTGTTAACCAGAATAGGCTATTATTGTTTTGTACTTGTTAACTCTAGAGTCCTCTTTTGATAGACAAGACCTTACCTTTTCTTAATTGTCTTAGATGCTCTTGATTCATGTGTTGGCTTGGATTTTGACCTATGTTTATATTTAGGTTGCATTTTCTTTCTTTGTGAGCTTGTTGGAGCCTTAGCATTAATCATTGAAGGTGGTCTTGTGGTTTGCTTAGACAACCATAACCATCAGTTTCCCATGTAGGATCCATAAGCACATAGTAGGATTTTGGGATATTGCTTTATGCTAGCTCTTTGATGATGTTTGTAGTTATATGCTCTATTTATCCTCGATTTAATTGAATCTTTTGGCCATGGCATCTTTGGATGCTATTTTTGTACTGTTAGCGATGTTTTTCAAATTGTCCAATTTGGGAGAGAAGTTGTGTTGAGATTGTTTTTCACTCTTTGTTTTGTGCTTCAAGAAACTCATCGAGAAATTTTGTGTTTCCCTTTCTAGGATTTGTATTTGATTTAGAGGTTGGTCTTTTTTTGTTCCCTTGGGAGTAGGTAAGGTCACCCCCATTGAAAGTTGCAATTATCTTGACATTTGGTAATATCAAGTGTATTTACCATGCCTTGTAATCAACATCACATTTAGTTGCATACTTGAAAGGTCTTCCAAGTAGCACTTCTTTCCTATATCCTAGTGATTTGGAAGTATGTAAAATACGATTGGTAAGCTTTTAGTGTCAATGGGCCATCAAGATTTGCATTTGTATAGGAAGTAGTATGCTGATGCTTTGTAAGATTTGATAACTATATTTGTTGGCACATGCTTTGGTTGTTCGATTTTATGCCATGATTTGTAGGTTAGGATGTTAAAGTCCATCCTTTCATCAATGTGAGCATTCATGATGTTCTCTCTTTCCAAGATTAAGTTTTCCCTAATAATGAGAGGTGGTATTAACTCCTTGTCTTCCCGATCAACATTGACCTTTTGGATATTAGGCCCTCTTACATCATGAGGTGATGCCAAAACTTTTGAATCTTGTACTATCTTCTGAGTTGGTCAATACTCTTTGTAGTTTGTCTCATATCTACACCATATCTTTTTCAAGTTGGGAATGGACTTCCATGTTTTTGAGTGTGCATCCTTTTTCTATGTTGAGGGTATTTGAAGAGTTATTGGTCTCTAGTTCAAAGACTAGGGCACTCTCATATTCAATGGGGGTGGCATCACAGCCGATGACACTCTCACATCCTAATGGTACATCTTGCAATGCTTTTTGTTCTTCATTTTTTTGGCCCTTTATCAACTCTTCAAAGATGAGAAGATTAATTAGTTTGGTTTTATTCTTAAAGCATGGATATGAATGTGTAAGTATTCTTTGAATCACTCACTTATCATAGAGTGTGAAAAGCTCTCAATTCATATTGTGTAAATGTACTAGAAGTGAGGTCACTTTTTCCTTGAACAATAGAGGTTGGCTCTAATCACCATGTGAGCATGTCATATCCTTGGGTCTAAAGATTTTGTAGATTAGGGTGGAGCATGGAAAGGTGGTCAAATTTTATACATTTTCAAGTAAAAAGGTGGAGGTATATTTTAAGGAATCTTTTCAAAAGTAATAATGATATATGCACACATGAAGAGTTTAAAGAATATCATGTACTTTCAAGAATCTTTCAAGTTTCAAGAATTGGTTTTTTCAATGGACTCACTTTTTGAGATTTCCCTCATCTCTCTCTCTCTCTCTCTCTCTCTCTCTCTCTCTCTCTCTCTCTCTCTCTCTCTCTCTCTCTCTCTCTCTCTCTCTCTCTCTCTCTCTCTCTCTCTCTCTCTCTCTCTCTCTCTCTCTCTCTCTCTCTCTCTCTCTCTCTCTCTCTCTCTCTCTCTCCCCTTGTGTGTGTGTGTGTGTGTGTGTGCGTGCACATGTACACATGCATGCACTCTAGTAGCCAATGCCAAACATCATAATTTTCTAAACCATGTGAAGGGAGTGAGCCCTGAGTGGAAGCATGCAAGGAGAAGTAAGAGCTATACTGGAAGGAGTAAGAGTAAGAGAGAGAGAGAGACATTAGATGTGGGAACTCCAACAATCACAATGTGTGACCAACCTTCCCTTATTCAAAGGTTAGTGAAAGAATAAAGAATGAAGTGACAGTGATGGGTGCTCACCACTTGCAGTGTAGATGTGTGTGGTTACTATTAGAGTAACTAATACATAGGTAGCTAGGCACATGTGCCTTTACCCCCCAACAACTTCCCACTTAAAGGTGAATTTACCTCAAGTGAGGAGTGAAAATAAAAAAGACAAAAGTACAATAAGATGAGGAATAGACATTATCTCATCCAACATCCATCAACCTATTAAGGAAGGAAAAATGCTCCGTTGAGAGACTTTTCATGTGCAGATCTATAGGATTCTAGTCAATTGAGATCTTGACAAGATCAACATACCTATCCTTCACATGGAAGATAGATTCTTGGCCAACTAAACTAAACGGTCTAACCATAGAGCCTTCTTGCAAGCCTCAATGTGACTGCAACATACCTAACCTCGGTAGTAGTAGATGGGTTAGTGTATTCCTGCACCCTGGGTATCCAAGAAACAAACCCTTTAGTAAAAGTGAAGACGTAGCTAGAGCTCGAGTTCCTACCATTTACATGCCATCCTGCATAATCATAGTTAGCGTACCCCATGATTCCTGTATCCTAGCCACCATAACATATGCACATATCTACTATGCCCTTTAGGGTACCTCATGATACCCTTCATGGCATCCCAATGTTTCCTGCCATGTGTAGCCATATAGTGTGCGACAACTCTCATTGTAAATATTATGTCAGGGATGAGTGGCTATCATGGCATATATTAAATTGTCTAGTGTAGATGCATAAGGGATCTTGGCCATCTCAGCCTTTTGCTCATTTTCTGACTGTGGACAATTGGTATGACTAACCTTCACATGAGAAGGTAGAGGACAATCAATAGGCTTACCATCCTATATATGAAACTGCTCAAAGAATTTTTGGATATACTACTCCTATGATAGATAAAGGAGCCCCTTAGAGTAATTGCACATGATGCACATCCCAAGAATATGCGATGCCTGTCCCATGTCCTTCATCTTCAAGCTCTTTTTGAGCTGAGTTTTCATGGCATCTGCATTATAATCCTTCTATGTCTATAAACATAGATTCATAGCACTATGGGTATAGCCCTATGAATGCATAAAGGCATCAAACTTGTGATACCATTTCCTAGGTGCCTACTTAATTCCATAAAGGCTCTTTCTCAACTTGCACACTAGGTATTTCTTGCCTTTTCCTCAAAGCACTTAGGCTATTGCATATAAATCTTGTCATGCAAGTCCCATGTCAAAAATCCGTCTTTACATCCATCTGATTAAGGTCCAAAACTAGCTGAGCAACTAATGTGAGTACCAAGCGTAGGGTCATCATCTTGACTAGAGAAGAACATACTTTATTGAAGTCAACACCATGTTCCTACTTGAAACCCTTAGCTACCAATGTGGCCTTATAAGAAATCTTAGGACGTACATGGATACTTTTCAACTTGTATATCCACTAATATGGCAATGCCTTCTTGCCACTAGGGAAAGGAACCAAATCTCACATATGGTTCTTTTGCAAAGAGTTAAATTCTAATTGCATAGCCCAATCCCATGAGTGACTATCATCTCTATACATGGCCTCATCATAAGAGAGAGGCTCACCTACATCTGTCACCACCATAAGATAATCCATGGAGGGCACAAAAAGCGGTTAAGCTGACATCTAACTCTAGTAGAGCATCTCAAAGTAGTTTGATTCTACACAATAGGAAGATCTTGGGCCACTAAAACATCAACTACTGCATGCTTTCTAGCTAGTTGTATGGGAGCAAGAGGCTCCTCTTGAAAAGATAACCTTGCATACCTCAACTACCTACTCAGGCTACTTATATATATATTTTTTGCTCTTGGAAGCTCAAGCTGGAAAGTACACCAAAGTACACGATCTAAGCCCACTTTTACAATTGGACTCTTCTCAAAAAGAGCATGATTTTAGATGGAGAGACGATATCTGATGACATATTTTTTGGTGTAGTAGACACAAAAGTGCATATACTAATTGACAAAAAAACAAAAAAGAGAGTAGCTAAGAGGTGGATGATCATACTAAGAATGATGATGACCATAATTGCAACCTAGACTTGAAAGGCACAATAAAAGCATGAAGATATCTGCATAAGATCTTGATATAACTCCCTTCTAGTGAGTGCAACCAAAGGTACAAAGTTATGTACTCTTGCATCAAGTGCGAATGTCTTTGTGAATATATAGTCTAGGTGTTTGCATGCCATATACTTTCTCCCTCGTTCAACTCAAATTTGGAAGTTCATACAAGTACATAGTAGGAATCTTGATACCACCACTTTATATGTCTCTCCTCTTTTTTGGCTACCTTCAGAAGATGTAATATACTTCACATGTGCATACCTTTGAATCACTTGTTTGTCGTGTATAGCACATTCGATTTGAACCACAAAGTTTATTTGTGCACTCATTTCTTTAGTCACAAAGTTGATTTGTGCACTCATTTCTTCTATCACAATCTTTAACAAAACAATTGGTTTATTCTCACAAAGTAAGGGCCTCACATCCAAACATATAGCATATGCATCTAACTTGTCCACATTAGCAAGTCTTGCTCTCTTGATGGCCTCTTGTTTAAGCTTGAATTCTCCTTGCACAAGCTCCTATATTTCTTGTGCTATCAAATTTCTACTCCTTGCAACTGGCCAATGTTGATGAGACTTCTCAAGATGCTCTTCAATAATGTTGGATGGAGTCCATGTATGATCTACATTGATCCCATTAAACCATATCATTTGCCTCCTAGAACCATGCACATTGACTTTATTCCAAAATATTGGAGCCAGGACACCAATTAAACTAACCCTACCCTTTGATCAATTAGCTTGTTACATGTTTTTCCTTTGTCCTCAAGGTACCCTTGACATCTTACCTCATTGCCAACATTGGTTCTACGAATCACCCACATTGTTTTATGAATGTCCTCCTTAGAGGTGGGTGAGAGCTCTATCTTTGGATGCTTGTTTTACACACTCTCATTAGTGTTAATGATAAAAGGTAATTATTTCTCTTCAAGCTAGTAGGAGCTAGATTGATGCACTCTCAATTATGTCTCTTACAAAATTAAGATCTATAGCCTCTTACATAGGCTAGTACAAGTTGCAAGATGAATCGCCAATATGATATAATTGATGATTGCATTATCCTCTTGCATGAGCTATGATCTCACTAATATTCTCTCTAATTAAGGGGTAATTCCTATGAGCCTCTTAGAAGTGCATTGTTTCCAATACTCTTCCAAGTTCAAATAACAATAAAAAGATAGATAAATTTGGCTAGGTCGTACTCACTCCTAAATAACAAATGAAAAAACATCTAAAACCTTCTTAGTCTAGGATTACAATGGTTCAAAACACCTAGAACTTACTTATGAAGTCTAGGATTACAAGAGTTCAAAATATGTGGAACTTACTTATGAATTCCAAGATACAACATATGTTGAGGAGATGCCAAAAAACAAACAAAACCTAGCCATAAAATGAGAACTAGAATGCATAATCAAGAAGAGTTTGAGCATATGATGCAATTTCTTATTTTGTTTCTACTTTGTTCTCCACCAAATTCACCATACCAAGCCTTTTTAAGAATCTACAATACTTTGATCCGTGACCTATTTTCCACAATTCTTGCAATGATTTTAGGAGAAGCATAACTCTAACTTGTGAGTGTTCTTTTTGCAATGCTTGTAAGGGTCCATCTTCCTCATTTTAATTGTATAGGCCAACTGTCCATCATAGATGTTAGTCCCATGCCCTTTTAATCTTCCAAGAGAGAGTTTATCATACTCTCTAGGCTTGGTATTGGTTCTTTCTCCTTTAATATTTTGACCCTTTAATCAAAGTTGGATGACATGATTTTTAATATCAAGGTCACAACATATGCATCTTTGACTAGTTCTCCAACATTGGATATTTGGGTCTTTAGGCTCTTCATTTTGTTGACTATAGTGCAAAATATTCTCCATCTTCCATTTTCAAAACATAAATAACAATTTTAAGGTCGTTCTTCTTTTGCTCAAGAGTTTGTTGAGCTACTTGAGCTTGAGTTTTAGACCTTGTGGTGACTCAAGAAGAGCTTGATCCAACTAGCTCTTGACTTTAAGTAGAGGAAATAAGATGCCATAGTTTGTTCTTCATGAGATAGCCCTTGATCTTTGCTTGCTAAGTATCCAATGATCTTCCATCAAACTTGTTGGTTTTTGGGCACATGATGAGGCTTGGATAGAAGTAATGAGAGTGAAAAAGAATAAGAAAATTATTTCCAACAACTAGAAAGCATTAATGAATTATTAGAATAAGAGAAATGTTAGATATGTTCAATGCCCCACCCTCGTAAGGTGCCACCAATGATCCATAGTGCTCTAAGTTGTAACGCCCCCATTATGAGGAGAAGCCATGTGTGAGCATGGACATTGGGTGGGTCCTGACTTGTATGTCAGATGAGGTCTATGTGACCAGATGGCAAAAATGTGGCCATTGTGGATCTAGCCTTTAGGTTAGATAGAGGCACAATGCATCAAGTTGTGGGGTGTGGAAGTTATCAAGGGCCCCTATTTTGGGTTCAAGGGGGGCTGTAAAAGGCACGGCCCCTGGCTACCCCTAGTTTGATGATAAAGGGAATATTCCCTAGAGCTTGGCCAACTAGGGAAGGTTCATAATATGGTTAGAGATGCTTACCAAGCTATCTTCTCGGGCGATAAAAGGAAGACCCCTCTAAATCCATCATCAACCTATCTTTTATCCAATAAGATTTCTTCCAACTACCCTTAAGCTCTTTGCCTATCATTTGTCTGGATTGCCATCTAAGCTTCACAATGGAATCATACAGGTGGATAGAGCCATCTTTATATCAGTTTGTTTGAAATTAAAGCAATCTATGTTCTTCTCATATTTGTTGTGTGTTCTCTACTCCTTGCTCGGATTCTGTTTGCTATGCTATGTGATTTTTAAATGGTATCAAAGCCTAGGGGCCTTTGAGAGTGGCAAGTGGTAAGGGCTTCAAAACAAAGCGGAGATATGCCATTTGAAGCATTAAGTTGTGGTGATGGTGTATTGGGTGGTGATATTATTGTACTATCAATTCAAACATTGAGGATGTGTCCACCAACCTTTAGCAAATGCAAGTTAGATAGTACAAACTATACTTTATAGAAGTTTAAAATCACAACTATCATTGATTCTTATAAGCTTTTGGGTGAGATGATGTTGAGGACTAACCCAAAACCACAACCCATCCCTGACTCATAAAATTCGAGTATTATGATCCCTCCAAATGCAGATCCTCTACAAGCTTGGAAATGAAGGATTGTAGATGCATTGCATGCCTTAGTTACAAGTTGTTTTGATAGTGTTTTGACCTTGATTCCGATTGAAGAAGAAGCTTGAGAGAGCATACAACAAAGTACAAAAGTATATTGAGAGGTATTATTAAAGAAGATTTACAAGGCTTAAGTATGACCTAAAGTGAATTGAGGAATATATAAAAGGTAGAGGGGATACAAATCTATGTCTATCCTTTCCACCCTATTTTGACCACCATTACAACTTCAATTCTTTGATTGATTCTTTCTCTCTTATAGAGTGCCCTCGCCTTGCCTTGGAAAGAATCTATGTGAAATCCTAAGCTTGGGAGAGTCATGATTTTCTTATGTCTCTAGCAACCCAAGACCCTAAATTTGCATGGAAAATGAATAGATAGAGATGAGTTGATCACATCCTTGGAAATGTACCCAAGATTTTAAGAAAGCTAGCAAGTGATATATCCATGGTAGGATGGTGCGAGAGCTTGAATGGGATGATGAAGTAAGGTAAAAAATATGAAAGAAGGCAAAAACTCCTAACTTTTGCAATTATCATGCAAACATCAAAGCGTGTACACTCCCAACTTTTCAAAATCCCCAAAACTTAACTATCAAATTAGCCTTTACAACTAGCACAAATGGCTGAAATGAATGAGAAAAGTAAATTTTACTCAAACATGGCCTTGGGTAAAAATCCCATTTAGATCAAGAAAACATACTAAAAGTTAAAAAGTGTATCTCCATTCAAGCCATTCATCACTTAAAAGGATTGAGAGGCAAGCTCTAATACCTAGTATAATAAATCAAAATTAACTAGAGTTGAGTAAAATCTAGTTAAAAGCCACATTTTTTCTAATGTGGAATAAAGGCTAACTCATCCAAGAGTTTAAATGTCGCCAACACATCTAGTCATAGCTAGCCTAGCTCCTAAGAATCATATAAGGCATATAGACGAAGAACATCCACCAAGATAATCCAAGTTAATGAGCCTCAAGTCCCTAGATCCCCTATATATAGTGAGGGAAACTTGGATGGCCCCATAGTCTTAGTGCCCATGATTGATTCTAAGCCTTACAATTATTCTACTACAATAATCTATTTTGACACCCTAAAAATGGCCCAATAGCTAGTTCCTAGTGTTTTGAGTCTACTGACCTTGATCAACTTTATGCAATGCATGTTTAAAAAATGATAGTACCAAAAAGGATTCAAACCAATTAACTACTCCAATGGCAATGCAGTGATGCCAGATAATGTTGGCATATAGCTCTTATAATGTGGTAAACCCTCACACATTAATGAAAACCCTCGTATATTCATGAAAGCCCTCATTTATTGAAGTATGGCGATGGCTTGATGTAGTTTGTTTCTTTGCACTATTGATTCTTCTAAAACTTCATGATCTTAACAAGATTAATGAGCTTCCCATACACCAAGCCCATAAAGTGAAATTTCTTCATGGCTTGACTACCTCTCTGCAACCTTACATGCTTCATATGCATAAGAGGTGAGCTATTGCCATCTTTAGTGATACTTTTCCACTTGTAGTCCCATAATTTTAGGATCACAAGTCAAGTACCTTAGCCACACTTCAATAAACTTGAGTACATTAACTTTAGATATGTCAAAATGGACCTAAGCATCACCTAGCATCTAAATAAAGTTGTGAATAAGAGATGGCGGACGTGAAATTTTCCAAGCTTAGATGTTGTGTTTATATTTCATGATTATGTCATTATGTAACCCAAAACCTACAAGGTGAATGAAGGCATTTTGAGAGAAAGTTATGTTGTCTCTTTTGGTGATTTCTCATGCAAGATTACCCATGGGAGTCTTGTTATTGCATGTGGTCCTAAGTTTAGTACCCATGGTAAAGTCTCACTTTGTTTCCCTAAAATGGCATGGAGCAAGGGTGCTAATTGATTCTACTTAATGTTACATGTACTATAATGCATTGAACTATGGAGAAGCTCTCAGCTCACCAACACCACCCTACCTTTGGACAGATTCATTGCAAATCTCACCCTCTTCCTTGCCTCAATCGAATAGCTTTAGTTAACTAATTACCTAACACATTTATGTTGAACAAATAGCCTTTTAACTCACATTGTTTGTGCTCAATTATTGAGCTCTACATGAGTTGGCATCCACTATGCATCTTGGTGATGTGGTTGGATATTATTCACTGGCATGTTAGGTGACCAATATGAGCATGCGCTAGTGATTCTGCAATTGGACTACACCCACATAGTCCATCCTTTATTGTGGCACATTCATTGTGCCACGTGTTCTTTCATTAGTGAGTTCACACTTAGTGACTGCATGTACATTGTGGTACTTTCATATTAGTCTTATCATGTTATACACTTAGTTCTTTTGAGCAAAAGAAGAAAGAAAGAAGAAGAATAAGATTTCATCCCTATCTCTGTGTGTGCTCAAGTCTCCATTATTTTGTATGTATGCTCTTGGTTTCTTACCTCCTCCCCTCTTTGCCTGTTTTCATAGTATCAAAGCCATCCCACCGCTATGCAGAGCTCGATTGGAGGCTGAGGTGAAGGCATTGGAGCACAAAAGCAAGCAAGCAAGAAATGGGTAAGAAGCTCTTCCACCTTACTCAATTTGCCTTGGGTTATAGTCACAAGAGGCTTCTAAGACTTGTCGGGCTACAATCTCCAATTTCAATGAAACTTGGTGAGCAGGAAGAATAGCGTATATATTGCAAGTATGTCCTTTAGGGCTTTCTCGCACTAATTTTTGCCATCATTTCGGCCTCCATTCTAAACCTGCAAGTGGTCCTAACACCAATTTTTAGGTATACTACAATTTTCAATATTTATTGGGTTGCAGACATAGAAGGCATTTGCATACAGATTACAAATTCCAATTATTGTTATGCAGTTAATGAAAAAGATTGTGTGTTTAGTTGTGATGCACATTATATCAACTTGCTTGTATATTGTAGTTTTTTACAAGTTGTGTGTTTTGCCAAAATGTCTAACAACTTCAACCAAATTGTTAGTGAGAAGCTTGAAAAGAACAATTATCCTACATGGAAGTTCAGGATGACAAATTTATAAAAGGGCAAAGATGTTTGAAATTACATTGAAGGAGATATGGTAGTAGTGCCTAAGGTTTGTGTACAAAATGCTATTGTAAAACAAGTAAAGGCTAAGAAAGATTGGGAGCAAACACAGAATAAAGTCATGTATTGGCATCCGTCAGGTGTCACAGACAGCACGATTGGCTATTTGCAAGAATCTAAAACCTTTGGTATTACATGGAAGAATCTAGCAATGCTATTTGAAATAAAGACAAACATCTGAAAGCTACAACTCAAGTTAGAGTTGATGTGGGTCTAGAGGCAACACCTCCAGCTCAATGGTAAAGGAAATATTCTCTAGGATATTCATTTGCCAAATAGGGAAGATTCATAATATGGTCAGATAGGCACACTAGACTACCTTCTTGAGCTATAAAAGAGAGACCCCTCGAGAGCCATTGTCAATCTATGTTTCGCCAAATCAAAGTTCTTCCAACTAGCCTTAAGTTCTTCGCTTATCATCTATATGTATCGCCATCTAAGCCTCATAGTGGAAGCGCATGGGTAGACATAGCCATCTTTGTATCACTTTGTTTGAAATTAAAGAAATTTTTAATATTCTCATATTTTCTATGTATTCTCTAATCCTTGCTTAGATTCTGTCATTGCACTGTGTAATTTCAATACTTTTTACTTGGTTGAGGCATTTCCAATGTTTTTTGCAATCATTAACTTTATTTGAATAGTTTTTATCTTTAAATATTCTAGTTGCAAGATAGTTTTGCCACATATCAAGGATTGTAAAATTGATATTAAGGTAATCAAGTAACAATAACAAGAAATGCAACTACACTTTGTAGCATTCAGACATCAAGGATGGCAAAATTGATATTAGACCAAAAGGTAATGATATCATGGAATCCAAGTAGATGTAGTTTTCAAGAGGTTTCTCTCATATGCTTCATTTCACTAAACAAACCTATCAACATTCATATCATATGCCTTAGAGCATTATCTTCCAATGCTTTTCTATCAAGTATGAACCTCATGCCTCCAAAGAAGTCCCTTAATGCTTTAATATCACACCATCAAACATCACACAAATATTCTAACTAGTTGTTCTGTGTTGAGACTATGCTTGTCTCCTCTTCAATTTCTCAAAAAGATAATCTACCTCTTTCCTACTCTACAAAATGGGTGATAGATTCCTGTCCATCAACGAGTATAAATGTCTTCTCTTTTCAAGATCATTACAACCTCCTTCATTACCCGCATGATGAGCCATACCTTGAGAGAATATTGAGAGTATTCCAATTGGGTGTGCACTTTGAGCCCCCTTTTCACATAACTTTGATGCACATCATACACTTGCCTAGAATTTCGTACTATGTCCAATAACCAAATAGACATTTCATAACAAAAGGGTGTTTGAAGAGCTACCTTAATACAAAAGCCAATATTGCTATAGTCATACCACATAAGAATGATGACTAGTTTTCCAACTCGCATCATCAAATGCATCTTTTTTAAAACTTCTATCATCGAAACCTCATTTACTCTTATATTTATTCATATCACTTTGCTGATGACACATGGTATCCACAACTTCTCAAGGTTGGCTACATGTAGTTGGCAAGTGTTAACAATTAGTTCCACTCACACAGACATGTGCTAAAGGAAAACATGTCAAGAACAAAACACCAAGTCTACCCAACCTTTTATAGAACCATGCAACCATAGTTTCCCATCTCATACTAAATGGATACAAAGTCATTGAAGCCTAAAATATAAATCATTGTTAAGTATCTAGCAAGGATTCATTAGTCCACATTAAAGCATTACAAAACTTGTTTCTATGTTTAAAAATATTTTTATTTTGATTGTTGAAAGTATCACAAGGTAAAAGCATCCAAAGTGGGAAAAATAAGTGGTCTATGTTCATAGAACACAATCCATTTTGCAATCCAACAATATCGAACTATGCCATATATAGTGCTTCTAACTTGCAACTTGCCATAGCAATGAAGCAATGATAGATGACAATGATCTTCAAGCATAAATCCAAAATGCCACCTTTCTCCTTGTAAAGATCAAGAAAAGTTCAAAAGCATAAATCAGACTTTCAAGACATGTCATTGAATGATGCAGTTGAAAACATATCCCATTATTAAACCACATGATCGAAGTACAACACACTTGAACTTGGCATAACATATTTGAATTGCATCTATCAACACCCAAATCTTGACCACTTTTGAAACCCTTAAGTTGAAATACGATTTGGGTCATTTGGGCTATTATTTTTCCTCATATAGATGTACACATGTGATAATGACAATAGGATTGCAAATGTCAAGCACCTTTTGAAACAAAAATTCGACATGGCAGATCTAAGTGAGCTAAGATACTTTCTTGGTATGAGGTGATTATATGTGCTGATGGTATACAACTATCGGAAAGGAAATATAGGTTGGATATGTCATCCAAGTATGGTATGATGATATGTAAGACTCTTTCAATGCCATTGGAGCAAAATGTTAAGTTAAGTGCTAATGTTGGGGATGAGATAGAAACCCTACTATATTGAGGAAAGATAATAGGGAGTTTGATCTATATGACCATCAAAAGGCCAAATGCTATTGGACTTGCGAGTCAATTAATGCAAAAACTGAGGAAGCCTCATTTGGATTTAGTAAGATGCATATTGATATATGTAAAGTTCATCTTGCATTATGGACTTTTTATGAGGCATGTAAGGATGTGCAAGTGTTTAGATACACATATACAAATTGGGCTAGTCGCAAGTTTGATGGAAGACCTACCAATGGATTCACGTTTTCCCTTAGTAGTGCAAGACTTACTTGGAACAATAAAAAGTAACCAATTGTTGCTTTATTAACTACAAAGGCTAAGTACAAAGGTGGTGCTATGCCAACATGTGAGGTGGTATAGCTACAAAAGTTATTGGGTGATTTGGATGTCCAAGGAGATAGTCCAATTATCATTCAATGTGGCAATATAAATAGTATACAATTGGTTAGGAACCTAGTGCTATGTGTCAGGATAAAACACATTGAGATGCATTACCGTTTTGTGAGATAAAAAGTACTTGCAAGACAGATCAGCCTACTATATGTCAACACACTGGATCAAATAGCTGACATTTTCATAAAGGCATTAGGTGTAGAGAAGCTTCAAGGATTTCAAGGCTTACTTGGAGTTAGAGAGATGTAATGAGGGGCAGTGTTGAGATGGGAGACTCAACACGTGTGGATATTGATGATAGATTGACTGCCTGCTTAGATGGTTCTGCAAATCTACACTTAGCACATCATTGGACATTATGATCTTCACATGGCCATTAACTTATCACTTATTATATTTGGTAAGTTACAACTATGTATAGCTAGCATACCTATAGCACCAATCAATCAATATACTCAATTATGCACTATCTATCTTAATAGGCCACTTTCCTTTATAATGTATCTTATCTATACTTTTTGTACATTGCATTGTGAGAGGAAGGAGAAAGAAAAAGCAACAATAAAAAATTTTGGCCTCCATCACTCTTCTTGTGTTCTTGAGTGGGCTTCCTCTTGTGTGTATTATGTATGTTCTACGTAGTAGAAGCTCAAGCAAGTCCCCCATAATGTGACTCTTGATGTTATAACCACTAGATAAGTGACACATAAAGCTCTAACACATCATTTAATGATACATGTCTACCACTCCCCCTCTAGCTTGGCAACTTGTGAGTAGTGTCACTCCATTACTACAAGACAAAAGCATTTTCTCCAAAATGGGAATTCCTTGGGTGAAAAACAATGTCATTTTGGAGAAAATTATTTTAAAAATCACTCACAATGGCACCAATCTATCCAAGAGTTGGGCATTTATAGATATACCATAAGAGATGTATCCATTGCACTTTCATGGAAGCCACCATAACAAGAAGCACTGATAAGAAATGAGAGGATCTAAATCAAACCAAGGAGGTATAGTTCAATGTAGCAACAATTTAACAAGGCATGCCAAAAGAGAATATATTGGTCATTTCTAAAGAGATCACCATAAGTGATCAAGTTACATGAAAAACATTAAATAAACAAGGCATCAACTCATCAACATAGATGCACTACCATAGATACCATGAAAGGAGCATCATCAAGAAGCTCCAATGCCTTACATTGAAGATGAGAATCCTTCGAGAAAGCTTTTGAAAGTATCAAATATGGAAATGGGATCCACAAACTTGAGGTTCTTCCAAGTGTTGCTGAGGGGGACCTTAGCTCTCAAAGAAACCTCAAAGCAACAAGTGTAGGCCCATGGTAAGTGATACTTGAAGCTAGCAAATCAAAGTTTCATGATGGAAAATATGATATGTAAAGTAGAAAAGTAGTTAAACAAATTAGAGAAAGCAAGAGATACAACATCCCAATAGTGAGCTTGGACGTCAAACAATGATCTCTCTCTCTCTCTCTCTCTCTCTCTCTCTCTCTCTCTCTCTCTCTCTCTCTCTCTCTCTCTCTCTCTCTCTCTCTCTCTCTCTCTCTCTCTCTCTCTCTCTCTCTCTCTCTCTCTCTCTCTCTCTCTCTCTCTCTCTCTCTCTCTCTCTCTCTCTCTCTCTCTCTCTCTCTCTCTCTGTGTGTGTGTGTCTGTGTGTGTGTGTTTGTGACAATGGGACACCACCCAAAAAAGTCAGCCCATTTTAGTGTCAATTGGCTACCCATTCCCCCATAATGTGGCCACAAACAACCCCAAATACAATCCAATAAAAGGCCCAGTACACACAAAGAGGGAGGGAGAGGGAAACACACACACCCACACATAGATAGCCATGTTGAGAGAGCTGTATTAACATCCTTTAAGACATGGAGATCACAAAAAACAAAACAATACACATCAAGTTTTTAGTTAAAAGGTACAAGATTTACCACATATGTCACAGCCCTTTCGCACAACTCAATGCTTTGGGATTTTGAAATCCTCTATGATGTCTTTACCACCTCAATAAACTACCCATTTTCCCTCTTTCCTAGCTACCTTCATCTTGGCATCTCACCCAATCATGCTTTGAGTTTTGCTAGTGTAAGTCCATCTACGATCCATAATTTTGTTCCCTTGAAACAATTTGATTGCTTATGCTTCAACTTTATCTCATTTTTCACACACCAAAGTTGATTGATTATTTCCTTGCTTGATTATACTCCATGGTGCTTCCCAATAGGATCCTCACTTTTCCAACATTGGTCTTATTTTGGTCACTAGCTAGAGAGAGAAAGAGAAGAAGAAGAAGAAGAGAAAAAAACTTATATTAACATCTACAAAAGGCCAAATCGACCTATGCAACAAAAAAAAATACATTTGAAGTTCAAGGAACTATCATGTTTCCCAAATAGAATAAAGAAACTTTAATGTAGAAGCAAACATCTAGCTAGGAAACAACAAATAACTTAAAAAAACCAAAAAGGCAGTAGATATCTAATGCGACATGCAACTGATATGGGGACAAATATCTTCCCAAGATCTGTCCTAGTCTATCCAACATGGATAAGCTGAAGCATCAAGGTACAACCGCTCAATGACATGTCAATATCGTTTGTATCCTCTGATGGTGCCTTGAGTGGGTATGCGAATTGGTGCACCATGGGTAGCCTGATCTACATCCCTTGCTAACTCTATCTAAGGTAACTACTTGGGATGAAACCACATTTGAAGTATCATATGTAGTTGTAACTCTAAAAATTCAATAAGGGCGCGCTAACATGAATCCCCAAGGTACCTTTCTCGGGACTATAAGAGGTCTCACTATGTCATCCCAACTCCAAAAGGAAGAGCCCAAGGCAATACTAATCTAAAAGGTCCATCACCCTAAACAGTGGTCCAAATATCTCTCAAAATAGACAATGGAATTATCATGTGATCTCATAGTACACTAGGTACCAACGTATGTAGTGCTCCTCAATCTCCAACTCAAGCTAGAAAAGCTAGAAACTTTAGGCCTTTGGGGGGAGGCATTCTCCTCTACAACAACCAGTCTCCATCCATAATTGTTGTAATAATGTGCGAAGCTTACCAATGCTACACTTCACTCCATGGGATAGATGTGTGTCCATGTACCTAAATCAAATCACAAAATCATTGGGGGATACATGTAGAAGATGCTTTTAGTAGAAAGCAATATTTATCCCCAGATCCTACATAGGCATCAACCAAGTCTTCACACACAATATGTAGTTGAACAATGTCCACCCTAATAATATTGTTGATTTCCTCTCAATTTAGATCTAAGAAAAGGGAATGTAAGTTTTCTAATAGAGGTGGAAGGTGATCCATATGTAGCCCATGTAGCTACAACCATGTGTCTGTTTGAGCATACCAACACTCAATGTCCCTATGTAGTACTCCTAGATGTCTAGATTACTGTGTAGAGCAAGTCTAGAGTATCTCTACATGCAAAGGCTCAAAAGAATATGTCTAAAAATGGATGTCTAAAAAAGGGTATTGACAACAATAGATGGTGCGCCCATCTCTACTTTGCCTATCTCATGTGGCATTGAGCACTTACTCCTGACCATTTGGGAGATCATCATCACTAGGGGCCTCTTCATCTACTCCCATTCATCATAAACCTCACTTCCATCTAATAATGAGTTCTCTATTGTAGCTTTCCTCCTGTGGTAGAGGTTCTATCCCAAAATAGGAGCTCCATATAAGACTATTGGTATAACCAATGTGTCAAATATCCAAAGCTTCATCTAGAGTTCTTGGAATTATAAATGTATGCATTGGTTCTCCATGGCTCCTAATGCAACATAGCCTCAAGTCAATCTATCATTGGCTCCTCTCCTCATAGTGAATCTCGATCCTTACAAAAGTAAACTCGAAATAGAAATATTTCTGGACTTGCTCCACTACCACCCCACTATATGTAAAATGAGCCATTGATCGTCTAATCAACTAGGTAGAGGTGTTAAACATCATAGTCTTGCTCTTCCAAAGGTTCACTATTAGGTCTCTCGATAAGATATATAGTACATCAAGGTGCCATTGCAATCCCTTTGGGGTATCTAAGATATGCATAATATGATCTCCATACAATAGTAGAGGTATCAATACTCCCCCAAGGTCAAGTCCATCTCCTCCCAATCTATCAATATGATTTGATATATCATCAATGTGTATCCTAAATAGAGTGGGTGAAATGGGGCAACCTTGCTTTACTCAAATAATGTTGACAATCTCCTTCAACATCCCTCCTGAAGCTAGAACCTATCTAGTGTGACTGCCTCATACAATGCAAGGACACCCCACCACACCTCAGCAAAGGGACCCCCACAACTCCTACAGTATTTGCATGAGTGTGGCTCATGCCATCATATCAAATTCTTTGTGCATGTCCACAAAGCAACAATATATATGTCTCCCTTGTTGCTTACACACCTCAAGGATAGCTCAAAGTATGAAAATATGGTCAAGTGTGGGATGCCCTCTCCTAAACCCTACCTATCCACATACTCAATGTTGGTGCATCTCTACCCATTTGCTCAAATCATGCTCTTAGAATGGATCCATAAAAAGTAGATAGCACATGGCCAACCATGATTGATTGTGTTATAGTTTCTGGGAACCATATGATCTCTAACTTTCAAGATTGGTATTATAGTATTACCTAACCAACTAGCAAGGAAACCTTCACAAAGGGCCATGTTAAATAGGTGTGCTAGGTGGCAACAACACACCTCAAGCATATAAGAGGTACTCTATTGGTGGTTCGAGGACAAGAGCCTACCCAAGGATTTGGTAGAGTGAGGTAGCAGGTCTGTGACAACCACAACTACTCAATAGTTGCCTAAGCATCCTGTAACTAGCCTTCTTACCATAGCTCATCGTCGAGATTCCTAAATTGTATTTAAAGAAAATAACAATTCTATTTTTAAATCCCATTTACAAGTAACCATTGGAATATGTGATTAGATTGAGGTCAAAATGATTGCATAAAAGTTAACTCGCTATCAGTCCATATTCTGCTCGACCATTCTAGAGTCCATCGAACGGTGTCCTGAATGGTAATTATGCTAAAGAAGGTCAAGAAAGTGGACTGTATGTCTACCATGTTTCTAGAGAGGTAATGAGGGTATGGACTCTCAACTCTTGAAATGCTTTCCATTCCACCTTTTGCTAACCTACCCTAAGAATATCTTATTAAACTTATGCTCTTACATAGCCAAGTATGCCCTCTTCTTCCTTTACACTAGGCAATGAAAGATTGAGCATGCTTAGCCATGTGTACACATCCCTCATGCTTCCCCCTATTGGTGGCAAGCACAAGTTTTCCACTATTTCTCATCATGGCAACTATTTTGTGGGACATTCTTACTTGGAGAGTGGAGGGCAAGTGCAAATGAAACTCGAGGCATGGAGTGTGGAAGTGAGTTGTCATGCCATGAACTCCAAGTGTAGACATGCATCCATACCCTACAAGGCCCAAAGCTAGAAGTGTGGTGTAAGCACTTTTTCTAGTAAAATTGTATTTGGGGTATCACATCTTCATGGCACAATTGAATCATATTGATATCTAATGTTGAAATGGAAGTAGGCATGATCTAAAACTCTTGTAATGGGACAAGGAAAGATCGTAAGAGACTAGATATCTCAAATGGGAGGCAAGGATCTTACATTGTGCTCACTTGAAGCCCTACTGTAGCTTTTATAAATGGGTCTCCTCTTGGTTGTCTAGATGCATGGTTGTGTGGAAAGATTAGAAAGCATGTCAAAACATCCAATCATGGCCATCTATCAATGCCATTAAGAATGGATATTCCAAATACACCTCATAAAGCTAAGAGATGGTCTACATCCTCCGTGCACTATGGTATCACGTTGAATCTCCTCTCCTCCAATACTAGCTCTCTATGCATAGAATCCTCTCTCAAAGAATACTACCTCTCTATGACGTGCATGCATTCAAATCCCCGATTAATAGAAGGTCCCCTATATTAGAGCAATGCATAATGTCCTTATATAGTGATAGTTAGGGTAAGTACCCTCAAGCAGCATATGCAAAGCTTGTGGGAGCAAAGTAACATATTGTAATATATGTTACATTGAAAGGGATGCAGGAAACACGGGAGAGAAGAGCATACACAATGTAGGTGATGTCAACAATGTTATGACATCCTTATTGTACTTTATATATATATACGAATAAAGAATATATGCGGTCACTATATACGGGCATGCCCAAGGGCCTTTTACCCCAACAACCTCCCACTAAAAGGCCAATGGGCAAGGGAGTGAAAAAACAAAACAAAAGAAAAGAGACAGGGTGAGGAATCATGACATCTCACCCAACACCCAATCGGAAAGCGAGCTGTGCAATAAGTGTCAGGAATCTCCGAGTCCAAGACATCCAAGAGGCAAGTAATCCCACAGCTCCATACAATGGAGCAATCCAACACAACTCATGAGTGCAAGGATGTACATCATCATCATCAGAGTAGCGCATAGCATCAGCGTGGCCCATACAAAACAGCGGAGAGCATTCAAACTCTCCAGAGTCAATCACTGAAAGAGGGCCAGCATCCCGAACACAAGTCAAACGATGTCTCAAGACAGTATGCGGCCTCATCAAAGTGAGAGACTGACATACGGCTGTAGAATCAACCATAAAGCGCATTGAACGTGCATCAAGAGGCCTAAGAGGTGTCTACATCTCATAAAAGACAGCATGACGGCTGCATAGAACCTGTTGGGCATCCAAATCCCAAAACTTATAAGCCGTAAAGTCGCCATTTCCTTAACCAAGGAGTATGCATCTGCGTGACATAGGCTCATGTGGCATACTGACATATGCCTGGAAGCCAAACATCCTCAAGTGATCATAAGAGGGTCTCATGCCACTCCATGCCTCATGCGGAGTAATAACATCCAAAGAGAAACATGACGTCTGATTAATCAAGTAGACTTCCATCATAAGGGCCTCAGTCCAAAAGCCATAAGACAACCTAGATGTGGTAAGCATAGAAGCAACCTTTGCCTATAAAGTCAAGCACATGCCATGAGCAATCCCATATATTGTGGGCATAAGAAATCAATGTCATATTGCTGACAAGAGATCCCTAAGCTGGGAGAGATAGCATGACTCTCATAATCCATCTGCAAGCATTTAGGCTTGCTACCAGCAGAATCCATAAACCTGTCAAGCATAGTAACAGCATCCTCAATCCGTACCAAAGGGTAAGCTCAAACACAGTGGGTAGCATGATCCATGAAGGTCACAAAATATGACGCTCCACCAAATGATTGAGAAGGCATAGGTCCATATACTGTAACATGGACTAGATCTAGAGGAGCATGCCTCACACAATCGCCATAAGCCAAAGAGGCTCTGCACGGACCATGAGTACAATGAGGGCAAGTAGCATGGGGAAGAGTAGGCAATAAGCCCATATCACATAAAGCATCCATCTCAGTGTGTCGTACATGGCCTAAGTGACAATGCCATAACAATGCATGTGGTATCTGCATAACTGCAACCATAGAATCTCCCACATGAGAGACATGCACTGCATAATCACTACCATATCTAGCATCTCTGGCCAATACCAAGCAACCACGATGGATTTTCCATGAAGTATCCCCAAGAGAGACATAATATCTTGCACCATGCAACTGACTAACAGAGATCATGCTCTTACTGAGCGTAGGTATATGCAAGACATCATGGAGCATAAGAGAAGACCCATTCGGGAAAGCCAAGTATATATCCCCTGTACCAATAACATGACAATCTTGCTCAAGGCCCAAAGAAATACATCCGTCAACCTCCCTGTAAGAAGAGAACCAAGCTCTATGAGGAGTAACATGACAAGATGCCATACTATCTAAAAGCCAATCAAAGGTATAGGTCGTATCACTGAGCAAGTAATCTGCAGGGTAACACAATGCTAGGAGTCTAGGCTCAGTTGCATCATCACGGGTAACTACATGTACCATACCACTATCAACAGTGGTCTCACCTACTGTATCACTAACTCTGCTCTCATGTCTAGTGCGGCACAATCTTCTACTCTTTAATCCACTTGAAGCATTTACGCTTCACATGCCCTGTCTTTCCACAATGAAAGCAAATAGAACCTGTAAAACCTATAGAAGAGGACAACTGCTCTGTAATAGCATGAGTAGGGTTGTCCAATACATCCAAGGAGCTCAAAGAATTAAAGAAACTCCCATCAAAGAGAACAGGCTCATCAAGAGGACTATCTGCATGACTAGAAGAGTTGGAAGCCGTCATAGCATACTACAAAGGGGACTCATCCAAACCAGAAGGGGAGAACACAAAGGCATCAACCACGGATGCAAAAGCTCCCACACGGACAAGCCTAACAAACAAAAGCATGACATATCCAACCATTGTAGCTCGCAACCATAAAAGCATAAGCATGCCTTGGAGCCATACATGCATAAGCATCCCCAAAACATAGGAGTATACATAACTTTGAAGTGTCGCATACCATGTACTGACATACATGTCCAGCCAAGAACGACAGGTGAAAAATAGATGCCATACAACAAAGAAGTAGGACGACCATAACTGTGAATCCCAAGCACTATCCAAGTCCATTGATCAGTAAGTATCCCGCATAGCAAATGCAAACGAGCAATCACAGCTCAATAGGAAACTACCAAAACAAGGGAGCAGTTCACTGCTCAATACATGTAAGTACATGCAAGTAATAGCCAAGATCCATAATCAGTATCAAATCCCATATAGCATCCAAGGTCGTAACAGAAAAAGCCAAGTCGTAACGGAAAAAGCCAAGTCGTAATGGAAAAAGCCAACTCAATGTCCAACTGCTCAAGGAAATACTCAAATGAATATCGAGACGAGCTAAAACAACTCTCATCCACAACCAAAGCATAAAGCATTCACCAAGACATCATAACCCGTACTGGGTAGCCTAGGCATAAACCATGTCATAGATGAAATGCCAGTTGCAAATAAGTGATAGTCAAACCCAAATCAAGCTCTAATCTCAACTCACAAGCATTCCAAAGCATAAATAAGACATGTGGCATAGTCCAAATACATCATTACATCATACCGAGTAGCCGGGAGCACCCCATGACCAATAGGCATAACCCAACTGTAGCATAAATAGCTTCAACCCTGAAGTTTCTAGCAGCAAATAACAATCCAAAACTAAGCAAATTAATGCTCAATCCAAGCTCAAATCCATAGGCAAACCATATGCATACATTCCCATATGTATAGGCACCAACCGAGCATAATCAAACATCAAATGCCAAGACCTGTAAGCATAAAATTGAAGTAACAGGTGGTTGCCCTGTTTTGGACAGATCCGAGACTGTTCAAAATAGTCAATGGCTAAGCTAAATTAGCTCCAAATGCGTCTCACATAAGAGGCATAACATCCACAAGTGATCCGGTATCAATAGACATCAGTAAAAGCATCTCATAAGCCATAGGCATACAAATACATGCTGTCTCAGACCTAAAATCTGTTATTAGAATTTGGCAAATCCAACATCACCATCGTGTTTGGAACGTGCCAAATCCCCAACTTAGACTCTTACCTTGTCTGAATTGGATTCCGAATGCTCGAGATATGACAAAAAGAGTGATTTTTTAGCCATTTTTGCAAACATGCGAAAATAAAATATAAGCATGCTGTTGTACTTGAGGGGCCAAATCAAGGTGGATAGGGGATAAGCAAGAGCCCAATGAAGGCCTATAATAGACCTACACAAGCCTAGGACAAGTCCAAGCAAGAGGTGAAGAGAACAAGCTTCAATGATGGAAGTCATGTCTGCCTCTTCATGAAACCCTGCTATTCATGTCAAAGAATGGCTGAGAACTAAGTGAGAAGCAAGCTCTCATACCTCATGTAGATGTCGGAAAGCACTCGCTAAAGACCTGCTCTGATACCAGTTGAAAGGGATACAAGAGAAACGGGAGAGAAAAGCGCACACAATGTAAGTGCTGTCAACAATGTTATGACAACCTTATTGCACTTTCATATATATATGAATAAAAAATATGGACAATCACTGTACACGAGCAGGCCCAAGGGCCTTTTACCCCAACATGCATGACCAATCCACGTATCTAGATCCACATGTAGTGTACCTCTTAATCTCTCCGTATGGCCTGCACAATGTGTTGTAGCTCCTCCCTCTATAAAACTACCACTCCTAGCCCTTTGATCCCACTTCTTGATTATTCCCAAGGACAACAAGTCATCTCCAAATTATAACTTGTCACCTCTAGTAGGTAAGAACATGGACACTAATGAATGTGTATAAGATGACTTCGTTGTTTGTGGAGGTCCCTTGACATTATCCTACATCAATCATCTCGACTCCATTGTAGATCCACATTGTGGATCTCAAGTCTCATAGCCGAGCTTCATCATGACCATCTTTCTAAATTGCCCATTTGCCCACCATGCAAGCCTCCATTATCCATAGTATGCATTCCAATTCTGCATGTACTAGTGTAATTCATCCTCAAGGTAGATCTTTCATGCTTTTCTTTCAAGAATCTGTGTAAATGGGTATACTGGAGGATTATTAGTTTAAACAATAGGGCCCTTAAGTTTACTCGATTTCCCACTTTGGCATGTAATGGGTGTTAAGATTCATCGATTTCCCACTTTGGCATGTAATGCGCCATCTCATTTCTTCCACTTCACTACGTATAGATCCAAAACTCTAATTATTTACCTCCACTTCTATTATTATTTGTTTGGTGTGTCCCTTACAATATCAATCCATTTGAAATTTTCAACTGCTTTGACTTCAGCCTTCTATACTATTGTCATCCATAAGTTCAATTTCTTCTCCATGTGTGTTTTTATCAATTTGAATGTAGTTTGCAACTTTTCGAGCATATTCTAAATCATCTTCCCTTCATTTTTTTTAAAACGAGGTCAAGCTACATTTTGAAGGCGGTTACCTCATATGTAAGCTCATCAACCACCATCCATCTCTTGAAGACATCACTCCATGAACAAGGCCAAACATACTTCAATCTCATCGTTTATTCCATTCTAACATCTTTGGGAGCATTTCCTCCCTGATTTGCCAGACTGCTCTATCACACATAACTATCATAGCTTCCTTTACATTTTCCAAGTTAAAGCCTGGATTTGGCACATCTTGAATTGCTTCCACACTTTTTTGCACATGGATATATTTGATAGCATCAAGGCTGCTGGAGATCCTAACACCCCGCCCCTGGTTATAGTTGGGTGGTAATGGATTGTTGGTCACACAAAGCGATGGGTGCAATGCTGGTCAGTGATTTCGATGTCAATTTATTAAGGGCCAGGTGCCAATCGGATATCTCCGGGAAACCCAAGCTATTATGTCTTTATAGTGGGCTTTTAAACATGATGTCTAGAAGCATTGACCAAGGACCTTGATACGCATTTAGAGAGAGAGAGAGAGAGAGAGAGAGAGAGAGCACAAATTCCCAGTATCACTTTCAAAAGATTGATCCGTATGAGACTAGTAATTCCTAGCAAGCACCCAAACCACAACAAGAAAGCATGCAACTGGTGAAATGCAAGTGAATACTCTGGAATAACAATACAAGCACGTTCATGCCTCATCTTTAGTCTTTAAGAAGACAAATTTAGTTCTAACATGGTGAAAGATGACAGCAGAATCATCCTGCAAAGCAGGAAAATCTGGCTCCTCTCAATCTACCCTAATCCTTTATACTAACATCTGCTTTCTCCGAAAGTCAAACCATCCCCCCTCTCACAGAGAGAGAGAGAGAGAGAGACATCAATGTTGATCTGTCACTGCATTTTGGTACTGTTAAAATTAATCTGAAAAGATGTTCCGTAGCTGATGCAAAATACATTCCAGTGAAGTACAGTATTACTTCAAGGAATCATCATGTTGAATGCTCTGCTTGTGAACGAGTTCGCAATGATATACAGAAATGGGTTGGCAGCCACTTAGTCTGAATGTAGGACATCAATAACTCACAGCCACAACCAAGCCTCATTTTTACTCACCTCAAATAGGTGAACATTGCAAACTGCTTTTCCAACTCTAAGAAGGCAACCTCTTCATAGTAATACGTACTGTAACAACATACCTTGCAAATGCATGGAGGCAACAAGTAGCATGGCAGTGCATGCTGGTCCTGGGAGACTTCTTTACATGAATTGCACCAATCCTGGGATGTTAGATCAGTACACACCAGGGATGTGCAACATACTCTCAGGTGTCGGGAGAAGTTCTGGAACCTTGCTCATTAGAATTCCAAAACATACATCCAAAGATAAGAGATGGCCTGTTCCTTGACTGTATTCTAAGATTAATATCTGGCTCTCTTGTAGTCATATGCACCTGCAACACCAGGCTGACCCGGTGTACCAGCTGGAAATGCTCCCTGTGTAGCTGCTGCTGCCTGTTGATAGCCATCTGCAACAGCTGTTTGATCATAACCTGTTTGCCCACTTGCAGGAGCTAGGTATGTGCTGGCTGCACCAGACACTACGGCAACAGCTCCAGAACCACCAGAAGCATTTACTTGCTGTTGATAAGCAGCAGCAGTCAGCGAAGGTTGCTGCTGATAAGCAGTGGTACTGCTGACAGTCTGTTGTGGGTAAGCAGCAGCCACAACATTGGTAGAAACCTGCTGTTGTTGGTAAGCAGGCATTCCTGCCTGCTGGTATGCAGCACTTTGTGAATAATTATATGATGCCTGTGATTGACATTCGAGTAATGAAATCCATTGAGGACATACTTCCTTTTAAACAAAACTATTAAGCAGATGATCATATTCACCTGACTCTGGGTCAATGAGTCCATCTGATCTGCTGTTCGCTTTTGTCCAACATCTGCTGTAGCTGTTTGCTGAAACATCAAAACCTCACATAAGAAAAGGAAACAATACAAGTCCTAAATACGGGAAAGCACAGGAAACAATACAACTCTAAGAACTTCAATCACTACGGAACCTGTGAATGTGTGCAATACATGTGTGTTATTCATAAAATATAATGCTTTTATAGCTGAGACCCATGCAGGTTTTTCTATCTAACCAGAAATCACGATTCAAAGGCTTGCACAGTTGTGCTTGGAAAGGAAACTAGTGCTGTATAACCTTAAAGAGCGGTTCCTGTAACAAGAAATAATGATTCGAAGACTTCCAAGGTGCCCTCCAGTCAACCAATATCACAAGTCAACTTGTTCAAATCATTCACACCCCGAACTTATAACTCACCTGTTGATAAGCAGCTTGACTGGCATAGTAGGCAGCCCATTGAGCCTCATAAGATTGCTGAGCTGCAGATGCTACACCAGCTGTAGTGGCAGACATAGTCTGCGGCGTGCTTCCTCCTGCCTGTACTTGTGCCTGAGCAACAGCAAACAGAAACACAATAAATAGTGCCCATATTCCGAAGACACTTCTGTGAAATTTATTAAGAGGTATATACTTGCTGCTGATAGTAAGAATAGGCCTGTTGTTGAGCTGTATCTTGAATGGTAGATCCCCCTGAAGGTGTTGCTGCAACACTAGCTCCACTATAGCTTTGCTGCAACATTTGCTGCTGCTGGACGTACTGCTCATTATAATTTTGTTGGGTGTAAGGTGTTGATGCTTGCTGACTTGGTTGCTGGTACTGCTGACCAGCTGTTTGACCTGTTTGACCATAGTTCTGAGCTGACTGTTGGTTATACTGGAAACCCTGATGATGTCCATATTGTGCTGAATATCCATACTGCACAAGCATAACATCCATGACATGTATTTTGTTGTTGAAACCAAACATAGACTGTGACTTGCAAAACCCAAAAATACCTGTTGTGTTTGACTAGCTTGCTGATAGTAATTCTCTTGCTGAGTGTACTGATTTAACAGGTTTGAGCAATGTGAGACAAAAATATTCAAATACTCAAGTAATTGAAACCAAGAAAGTCCAAACTGTTAGTCAGCAAGTACCTGGGTCCCATGTTCAAGCTGCTGCTGCTGGGGCTGTTGCTGAGAATAACCCTGAGCTGGTTGTGAGTAGTACTGTGTGCTATAAGACTGCTGAGGCTGCTGTAGAGTCAAACATGAGAAAAGCAAACCTTGTTATATAGCTGAACCACCTCATCCAAACAATGAGCCAAAAATAACGAAGGCATTCCTAATGTCCATCTCAACAACCATTAGCTTTCGGATTTACCATCAGATCTAACACAGACATAGCTTTAGAATCCTCGAATGTTTAACCTACCACAGAAAGCCACACAACCATTGCAAACTTTTGTACTGAAAAAATGAAACCTTGCCCCTAGCAAACTGATCCTTAAAAATTCATGCACGTAATAACTTGTGCAGCAAGAAGAAAGATACCCTAAATAACCTTACCCAGAACAAAATGTCCAGGGCACAGTTACAATATCACTGTCAGAGAAGGCACAGCATAAAACCCCACCTAGAATGCATGAAACCCTTTCAGAAGCTCAACTGCATGGATACAGCTTTGAACCCACCAAGTGTCAGTCAATTGATGGCGGTTGGAATGGAGCCACAGCTAGTTAATCACAAGTCCTACTATCATATGAGCGAACATTCAGAATTGACGGGACAAACTTGTAGACCACTTCCTTCACTAAATTCTTTATTGATCATATACTTCAATCAAAAAATCATTTACTAGTCTCACAGTGTATTGCAAATTTGTACATTATACACATGAGAAAGCATTTGAACTACATTCTTTCTCAATCATAGCCATCTAGGACAATGAACCCAGGCTTCCTTCCCGAATAAGGTGACAGATGATCTGATTCAACACTATCTACAGCAAGCAAATAAATTCACTGATCTGAAATGAATACATACCACATGAATCTTGAATAACCAACACCAATTGGCCCCCCAAAACTGGCGCCCCCCCTTGCAGTATTCCTTTAACTTGTATTGCTTGAATTCATAGTGCACTGAGATACAGACTAATCTCTCTGCAAATTCCAATACATTTGGCTTTCACCAAGGACCAGTTCCATCAAAATCCAATTTGCCCCTTGATTCTAACATAATTTAGGCACAAATTCAATCCAGTATATTTGCATGCAGCTCAACTTCAATGTGGATGTCCAGTCTTCACCAAGTCTATTGTAAATACTTCATTTTTAGCAGCTGCTTTGATCTTTGGGTTTCTGTTTAATGGGCACTAAAATCCCCACCTAGGAACCAACCTACTCACGAGACATGATACAAGCTATATCCATGAATATAAAGGGATAGGACATCAAACTCACCTCACAGCCATATAGCCAAACGTGCTCTCACCCTTGAGCCTCCGAGCTAGCTACTTTGATCTTTGGGTTTCTGTTTAACGAGCATTGTAACACCCACCTACGATCCAACCTGCTCACGAGACACAATACAAGCTATATCCATGAATATAAAGGGATAACAAATCAAAATCACCTCCCAGCCATAAAGGTAGCAGCACTTTAGGTCACAACCACACCCCAAGGAGTGGTGTCCCATACCACCAGGCCACTGTAACAGACACTCAAGAAAGGACAGCCCTTGGATCATATGCAAGCTGGGACGGCCTTGGTTCCATGAAGTTTCTAGATCCTAGAACATTCTAAAAGATGTCTATATCATCGCATATGTCATAAATAATGTCAGCAATGCATGTCATGACACGTGTTTGATGCGCATGTCATGCCATGCAGCATCCTCTTGTAGCGACGTGTTTCCCTTAACCTTCCTAGGCTACAGCATAAATACAGGTCATGGGCTACAAGCCCTCTAATCTTGCATAACTATTATGGGCACAAGTACTCTTCGAGAGCAAGGACATTGCTCTCACAACTTACAAGAGCAGAACTTGAAAGAGAGATTGAACTAGAACTTGATTGCTAGATAAGTCCATTACAAGAGAACTCGATTACAAGAGAATGCTCACAAGAGCATGGCTTGATTACAAGACAAGAAAAGACTAGAACAAGACAAGAACCAAAAGAGGACTTGCCTCACACGAACCTCACAACTAGTGTTGGCGAGACTGAAGGGCCAAGCCAACAGGTAATGACGAAATGAAATCTAGATAGGAAACCACTCCATCTTGATTGGCGACAATTCAAGACACTGGAAGCCATAAAATATCCCATGTTCTTATGATCCATATAGATAGTGATTTTAAGAGGGGCGCCTTCAAGTAGGTGTCCACACATACCCTGAAGGATCCACCTTTTTTCTTCATGAATAGAATTGGAGCACTTGCTAGAGATTTTGAATAACATGTGAATCCCTTAGCAAGATTTTCATCAATCTATTCCTTAAGCTCTACTAATTCATCTTTTCATAGCTTATAGATGGGGCCGAAAGGAAGTTGAGCTCTTTCTTGTAAATCTATTGCACAATCATAAGGTCGGTGTTCCAGTAGCATATCCCTATTGAGCTGGGAGTGTGTCCAAGCATTCATCCTTTGGCTTCTCCATTGGAAGTACATAAATCAGAAAGGACGGATTCTTCTTTGCTTGGCACATTAACACCTTTGCCCCAATGTACATTGGTCAATAATTATTCCTTTTATTATTTTGTGCCTGCCTAGATTAATCCTTACCTATTCCAAGCAAGCCATGGTCATCATCCTTATCCATAGACTTCATTGTTGAACTACCTTCTTCCAAAATGTATGACTCTATCTTAGTGATTCTTGATCAATTCACAAAATGGCACACTCTATCCCAACAACCAAGACTATCACTGGAGAGTGTGTCCAAGCTTTCATCCTTTGGCTTCTCCATTGAAAGTACATAAATCAAAAAGGAAGGATTCTTCTTTGCTTGACACGTGAACACCTTTGCCCTAATGTATATTGGTCGATAATTCTTCCTTTTATTATTTTGTGCTTGCCTGAGTTCATGCTTACCTATTCCAAGTAAGCCACGGTCATCGTCTTTATTCATGGACTTCATTGCTAAACTACCTTCTTCCAAAATGTATGATTCTGTCTTACTGATGCTTCATCAATGCACAAAATGGCACACTTTATCCCAACCATACCTTCTTCCAAAATGTATGATTCTATCTTCGTGATGGTTGAAGCATTGGCAAGAGAGTGTGCATTTCCGAAGGATAGTGACAAGCAATCATGAACAATCAATGGTCAGTTTGACCAACAAGAGTGAGGCGACAACAGGCGTGACCAATCAAGCAACAACGTTTCAAGCCAGGCGCAATCATTGCAGCTCGTGTTTTCTACAAGCAACAACTATCGAGGGCAGCTTGCATACGTTAGGCAGACACGCGACTTGCGGCAAAGTCCCAACAAGCGACAGACGGCAGGCGACACATCACAAGTCAACGGCCTAGCTCCTCAACATATTTTCAATCTTTTTTGACATCTTTTTAAATTCCTTCCAGCAAGCAAGCCCCCTATTCATTAACGGGGGTTCACGCATGCATGCACCCAAATTTGATGTTGATCATACAAAATAGTGATATCTGATCCAGAAATTGCACACATTGTGTGCATTTGTTTCAAAAAATTCGGGGCTTTTCTTATACAAGTGAAATTTTGCTCAACTGAGCCAAATTCACTATGATTTGTGTACATTTGGACCTCGAAATTAGAGGGTTTTGCAAAATTTGTGAAATTTCTGCAACATTTGCCAATATTTGATACTCGAGATGATAAATTAATGCATTTGGGGAAAATCTATTGCAAGAATTTTGAGGCTTCTCACATCCGTGATGCATTTTGAGTCAATTTGTACTTTGATAGTGAAATTACAACAGATTCACTGCTGAGAAACTACTATATCCAAAGGGCAAATATGACAAAATGATCAGTGTCATTTCTTCAAAAGAGCTCACCTTTCCAACATTTAGAATCTCCATCTACAATTGATGTGATCCCATATACGCACGGACTTGTTCAAGTCCAAGATCTACATCTACACTTCCAAGGAGACCCTCTTGATAGACCTCATCTCATTATGTAGTTGATCAAGAAGCAATCATATCTATCTCACAATGATCATATGTTTGATGTAAGTAATGAGGGCAAGTGTATGGAGATCAAGAGTAACAAGCCAATGTGAGCATTCAGCATGTCCTAGCGTGCTTGGACTCTCTTCACCTACGATTTCTCAGTTTGAAAAAGGTTGAAGTCCCTAGGACCTTTGATGGTCAATGGCTTCGGACACAATCTCTGCGAGATCATAGGAATCCAAGATAACCTCCATTATCACTCACCAATTTTTGCAGTTTTCTCCATTGAGTTTCTGATCATAGGAAAGAGATGATAAAACTAGGACCTTGCGGTCCGTAAGGGCCTAGAACTCTATGTTAACCTTGAAAGACATCCAGTTTATGTTTGAATAACTTCGTACGTACAAGACACTCCCACTGGCTCTAAAAATGAGACTTCCTTTACCTGTTCACAAAAGAACTTTACAGCCGAAGGCAATACAAAACCAAGTCTACTCCAAAAGGCTCCTTCTTCACATTGTCATCTATTCCTACATTAAAAAACAGCAAACAAGCCTCCTTTCGCACATGTCTCTACTCGATTATTACAAGTCATGTGTATCTTATACATCTCCTACCTATGAATCTAAGTCTAAGTCGGACGAGCACATTAGAAACTCTAACTTTCAGTATGTCGTGTTTTGACAAAGGAAGCAGCTCTTTCTAGAGCATGCATTTCTTTTTCAATCAAATATAGGAGTGTCCAAACTAGCTGATTATTTTCAAGCTCGGTGCATTTCTTTTTCAATGGGCCTAGACTTTGTTCACAATGGCCAAGATGAGGCAAACAACATTTATGATGGCAATTAGCATTTTCTTGATTACTTCATTCATGATGATCAATCAGCCACCATTTATGACTCCTCCAAGCAACAATTGACTAGTTTCTTGCACTTTTAGCTATTTATAGTAGCGCCCCTTGTTGAGAAACCCTTCACCCGCAGTTTGCGTTTTATCGTTTCTGCATTTTGCGTTTAGGGTTTGCAGCCCCAAAAAGGGGCGCCACGGCCCACCCTAGACTGACTGCCTATTTATAGGCCATTCTCTCATTCATTCCTTAGGGCAGATCCTTCAGGCCGTCACTCCCACTCTCTCTTCATCAATCTTCTGACACTCTCTTCCATCATCTCTCTCTCTCCTCTCCTACCACCATCTCTACATGTTGCTTGCGCCAACCTTCATCTCCAATTAGCTGTGTTTATGGTGGCAGTGTGCTCCTCTTCAGCTGGCGTCCATCCTCCATTGTTGGAGGCAGCATCTTCTATGCTCCTACACCTTGCGTTTAGAGTCTACACTCTCTCGGCATCAGCATCCACCCTATCTGGCATCATCCTCCACCCTTCTGGCAGCTCCACCTTCTTGCGTTTGGTTGCCAAGGAGGTTCCTCACCATCTGGCGTATCTCTCTAGCAGGCGTCACCTTCATTAGAGGCAATTGCACCTCGCCTTTGGTTCCTGGCAGCTTCCCACCCTTCTGACGTCACTCCACAGCTGGTGTCTCACTCCCAAAGGCTGTCTTCATCTGCGTTTTCAGCATCTGGCTCATCCTCACCACCTGGTGTCATTCCCGACAACTCGCATCACCTCATCAAGCTTGCGTTTGCACACGGAAGCTTCATCGGTTGTCTCCTTGCTCGTAGGTACCACTCTTCATCCCTGAGTTTGCAGATTCAGAGGCTCCTCACCCTTCGATGGCAGTCTCCTTGCTCCAGGCGTCACCTCCTCATCTTGCGTTTGCATACTCAAAGGCTTCTTTAGCAGTCTTCCTACACTCTAGGGCTTCCTTGGTGCTACGATACCCTTGTATCAAATTCACTTCATCAGCATGATTCATCTTTTGTGTTTCTTTTCTCTCTCAGTGTTTGCCGTACACACACTGTGTTTTCCCTCACAAACCCTACTGTCTCTCTGGTCACCTAGTCATTTTGACACCCCTCACATGGCTGGTCATTCGCAAGTTTATCCTTTGCAGGCTTCAGCATACTCTGATATACAAGGACCCTTCTTTGTCTTCCAATGCTGCCTTCCATCATCAGCCTGACTCGGTGCCCTCACTGATGCCTTGGGATGTGTGCACGGACTGATCAGTCCATCTTTGTACTCAGCTTCCATTCAATTTCAGTGCAAATTTTCTTCTTTCATTGCAATCTCTCTTCCCTTCTCTCTCCATGTTCATGTTTCCTCTTCCGTTGAACCCTCTCACAGCTCTAGCCTTGCCTTGATGTGCAGCCCTCCGACTTGCACCCGTGCATTAGAAACACTGCCTTTGTGTCACACCACATTCTCCTCTTCAAGTCTATCCACATTTGATCAGCCCCAAACCTGCTCTAATACAACGTCAGAGAGCTGTGAAACCCTGTGCTCAAACTGATTAAATGTGCTGAACACGGCATAGAGTTGAGGAGGCAAAACATTGAAATGCTGAATAAAGGGCAGAATGCTGAATACAAGGCTGGGCATGTATCAACAGCCGCAAGACCTCAAACTAAGTTCACCACCAGGGCAAGAGAGAGTAATGCAGTTGGCCTCCCAGAACTGACCAACTGGGGCAGGCCAACTGTAACAGGCCTGGTTGGTCTACCACATGGTGGGCAGGCAGGCCGATAGGACCATCCTGTCCAGCCCTGTGAAAAGGCCCTGCCCACTACTTTGGACCATCCAGCTCCTGACCACAACTGTCCTGCTGCCCATGTCTGCTGCCCATGCCTATTGCCCACGCTGGTGTCCACCCTGCCCTACCTTGCCCACCCGCCAGTCCAAGAGGTGCATATGCTGACACCCAGATGCCAATGTGCAGCCTGGCCATTGCCCAGATTGCTTCTTTGTCCTGCACACCACATCTCTGGTCACACACACTCAGCTCCTTGGACCCATCAAACTCCCGACTTGCCTACCACTTCGTAAAAACAGCCACATCGCCAAAAAAGAGGTCACCGATTCACAAATGGGACCACATCATCTGTTGTGTGCCAATTGTTGTCTGCTTTACCAACCATCTTGACTACCATCTAGCTCATGCCACCTTGACTGGATGCCAACTGCCACCTAAATAGCAGTTTTCTCCCCCCAAACCCCACCTCGTCATCCTGAGCAGCCATTCAAACAATTCTTATTCCCTGTCAAGAAGTCTCTCATTCACATGCTCCTCCTTATTCCCTACCAAGAAGTCTCCCATTCACATGCTCCCATTCAGGAACCACCACCCAAGCCCCAATTTGGGAAATTTATTAAACTGATGCAATTCTGCCACAATTTCATCAACAATTTTGCAGCTTTTAATTAAATCACAAAAATTGTCATCCTCTTGCAGCAATTTGCATTTAGTAATCTCCGAATTTGGGTCTTGTCCTATACACTCCAAGTTTCTCTTCAATTTCACTGTGGCAAATTTGGGGCTTTTGCGTATTCCTCCCAAGTTCATCCTAATTGAGGTCTCATCAAGCATTTGGGACAATTTGTAGCATTATTCAGGTTAAAATTGCTGGAAGTTTTTGAGGCTTTCCCTTGGTTTCATCTATGTACAATGTACTATGAGAAAGAGATTCCTTTGCCTTTTTTGAGATGAATGTGGACCCCTCTGTAGGGTGATGGATACAAGGGGATCAGAGATGCCTCGAACTGTTTAACTCAAACTCTGGACACAAAGAGAGTCTTTTAAGGAGCAAGACTTCAGAGACAAACATAGCGTTTAGAGAAAATCTAAGTCAACAATCAATAGGCCAACAATTTACACACATAGTATATGAATTCCAAGATTCATCAACTAGATTTCATGAATATAAAAGAACAATAATACCGTGGTTTAAAAACTGCTAAAATATACAAACTACAATCATTCAAAATAGTAATAATGATCCATGTCTCTATACGATATCAAAACAAATCCATGGACCATGTGACATGTCACATGAATTACGAAAGCTGCTACTAAATGTGTTCAAACTTCAAATCCATGTCTCCTAAGGCCATCTTTTAATAGGCAAAAAGGGACGATTTGATTTGACATGCAAATTTGGGCTGAATGTAATCTTCGAGGACAAATTTTCAATTCAATTGTCTCCTCTGTTTGAGAAACACCTGGATGTTTCTGATGTTTCCTAATACATAGGTCACCATGTCCCACAACCCTCAACCAAGAGACTCCTTTGCATACAGCTTGAACAAATCTTGAGCAAAGCATGCCACAATTCTACTTGCACTATTGTCATGAGCCCTTTCTGACACAAATTTTAACACACTTTGTCACGAGCCCTTTCTGACACAAATTTTAACACACTTTACCTTTCCTCAAGTTTGTTCGCGGCATTCAGGCCTTTTATAGTTTATTTTGAACTACAATGTCACCAGAAGTTGAAAACTCCACAAACATGAAAGCAACCAATTCCAGGTTTTAAGAAACAATAATTGTCTTCATGCCTGATATTGTGAGAGGTATGAAGCTTGCTGGGCTGTGGATTGTTGATATGTTTGCTGATAAGGGTACATATTTTCGGGCTGCTTGTATTGCTGATTGTATGCATTTGTTTGCTGCTGTGGATAATAATTCTGCAGCAATTATCACACCTTAGCAATTACCCAAACTTGCTAAATGCCAAGCAGCTCACAGTTTGACAACCAACAGACACACTCCAAATCCCACTAATGTGAACCTGCTGTGGACCCTGCTGATATCTTTGATAGTGTTCCATAGCCATTGAATCAGCTGAAACCGGTCTCATGGCTGCTTGCTTTGCAGCCTGCAACAAGCATTCAACTATCAAAGAAGCATAAGACTACTTGGTACATTCTGACATACTACAAAGCATGGTGTCATAAATTAGGGAGATTGACTATTTGCAACTTGTCCATCTATTTGAACTGAGGGAGGACGCTATCACCTCTGCTCTTGCCCTTGCTTCTTCTTCGCGTGCTTTAGCCTGGGCTGTAGCTACCTAGAAATAAAAGAAAATTTAAAATGCCATGAACAACAGGAAATAACCCAAAGGTCTCACCAATCAAATAAGCAAGCAGTCCAACCTGGGCAATTGCAGTAGGTGTGATAGTGACAGCTCCTGTATTGAAAAGGTAATGTCAGAAAACTCCAAGGAATCGGCCAAAAGAATAATAATTTTTTAAGGTGTACCTTGGCCAAACGGAAGTCTCTGCATATGACTTCCCATGACTGCCATTCCCGGTCGCCCAGACATATTTCCTCCTATCATAAACGATCCACGGCCCTGCAATCCTGAACCAGGACCAAGCATGCCTCCGCCACTGCTCACAAGGGGTGAGAGAGTTCCTCGGTCATGAGGCCCCCTCCCAAATTGCTGCTGCCAACAATTAAGTAAATCTAAGAGCACATAAATTTGTCAAAACAAGGGGCTTGTTTGATGAAGGCACCAATAGCCTACCATTCCCATCCCCATCCCCATCATTCCTGGCCGAGCTGGGCTCATAAATCGAGCTGGCATTAAAGGCATTGGTGAAGGTCCCCTTGGTGTGGACCCAGGAACTGGTCCAGGAGCTTCAAATTTCAAGAAGCAGGAAGATATTCAGATCAGAAAAAAGAACTGCAGGCAGTAGTAACTGTCAAATACAGAATTTGAATTGAACTTTTGCAGATATTGGAAAGATCATTACCTCCTCTACCCATCGTCCCAAATGCAGCTTGAGCTGCCTCAGTCCCATAGCGGAACTTGTATGACTGCGAAGCAGAGGTCAATAAAATATATGAAATTATGGCATGTGAAACTGAACCATGGAGCAAAACAGTCCAAACGCAACTTGTACCAAAATTCAGAAGTCTACCTGTGCAGATTTTGAAGGATTGGCAAAACTAACTCGAATACTTGAACCCTCCAAAGTATGACCATCCAATGCTTGATGTGCTGGAGTGGAAAAGAATGAACAAGTAGCCAGAGGTAAATACAGTATAGATTCACTATTTCAAGTTTTAGCAGGACTTGATGATCCCTCTCAAACCACCAGCGCAATGTATGCAGATATTGGGTGGCCACACCCACCTAACTACTCAATGACAGCAGACAAGAACACAAAAAGACAAGATTGGGTATTGCAGGAGTTTGAAGACCTAGAACATTAGCCCATCCTACGCTACCTACTTACCTTTATCAGCACTTATGGAATGGGTAAAATCAATGAAAGCAAACCCTCGATACTGATGATTGATTCCGATCGCCACATGGCAATCTCTAACTTTCCCATACTTTCCAAACAAATCCTTTAATGATTTTTCAATCTGAACAAGATAAACGTATAGCATTAATAGCCATGGACAGGTTAAGTACAAAGACATGAAAACTTCAATATACATTAAAGCCTGCACTCACATGGAAAAATTCTCTGGGTAATCTGTCAATAAATAGAACAGTTGAAAACATATCAGCGACTCTACGGCAATCGGACCATTCAACCCTTAGTACTCGACCATCCATATTTATGTTGCCCATCGACATTTTTGCAGCAGTGGCCTACGACCCCAAACAAAATTTTACTGCCACAGTTATACTCAGAAAAAGAAGAGTGGAGGATGGTGGTAACAGGACTTGCTTTGACTACATAATATTACCTGCGATTTCAGGCTGTACTCAACAAACCCATAGCCCTTGCTCCGTCCCTCTGCATTCCGTAACACCTGCATAAATGTTTGTTTATTTTCCATCTGCTGGAAAAATACAAACTTCATGTAGGTAACAAATTTACAAATAGCTAAAACGTCTTACAAAAGCACGCTCAACTTTCCCATGTGGTTCAAACATTTTATGTAAGCAATCATCATCAATATCCAGAGTCAAATTTCCAATGAAAAGGAGAGAATCTGGTCGAAAAGGCTCAACAATGAGAGTCCTATCGCCCAACTTTGAACCATTCAGGGCTTGACGAACTTGTGAAAGAAACTCCTCCACATTTCCTGAATAATGTTCATAGCGTATTACTGCTCCATCATGCTTCTCATTTTCAAATGACACACTGGTTATTTGCCCATACTTGTTAAAAAGAGGTAAAAGCTCCTGCCACCAAGCCAATCAAAACCAGAATAGTCAAGAACTGTTCCAATTTTAATTTGATCTTCAACAACTGCAGCCAATTCAGCCATTACCTGCTTTAAATCCAACTTTACAAGCACATCTGTGCTCAGCTATTTTCACGAAAAAGTATTTTTGGGGGAAAACACTAACAACTGCTCCATTATCATCATATTTTATAACCATTCTATTTCTGTGTTTTAACTCCCTACGAGTACGAACTACCACTGCCCTTGCTACAGTACTGGCTTCTGCAAGGTCTATATCAGGGAGAAGTCAAAAACATTATTAATTTCACGGCCAAAAAGAGGAAGACAACCTAACAACATTTACAGGAGAGGGCTCTCAAATCAGTAAGCTCTTTCACACCATCCCTTTCCAGGAATCATGAAACACAGAACACTAATTGCAAAGGGGGCTTTTAGATCAGTAAGCTCTTCCACACAACTGCCCTCCCCAACACCAAAAAAAACAAAACAAAAACTTAGTGTAACAATGTTGTATTTGCCCTTTGTTACTATAAGAAAGGAGAACTTGTCCTGTCACTTTTCATTCAAAAAAGTTAAAGCTTGACAAAGGTCCATAGAAGAGGGTGACACCTGGCTGATCTTCTCTATAAATAGAACAGTAAAGCAAATGATGTCTGTGAGATGTCAGCTGGGACTTATTCCCGTGATTTTCCTGTAAAAACCCAACTCTACATCGGCATGGCATCTTTGTAGATTTAGGATGACAAAATGCCCGGGTAGACAAATAGAATAATGCTAGAATCATCCAACAAAAAAATGATCATGCCATACTCACACCTGACTCATATTAACACATTCACAAAATGCAAACAAATCCTTTGCATCATTTTAAGTTTGAGGAATTCCTTTTCATTTACTTGGAAGTTATTCAGGGCTATGGCTAGTGAGACCTGAGGGAACAGAAACACCTTATAAACAGGAAGACTAAGTTCTTCCTTTAGACACTTGAACTTACCCTGGCAAGGAAACCACTGCTAAGGCTCCATGAATAGTAGATTTTCTTCCACCATCATTGCAAAATAGGTCCAAGAATACACTGAGGCTTCAAGCACACTTGTTCGTGATCTGATCAGTACTCAATCTACTAGAACTTAATATGTGAAGCCTGGACTTTGCCTTGCAAACATAAAATCTACTGAGTCAAATATATTTGAGCTAAAAATGTCTTTCACAAAAAAATCCAGGCAAACAAGGTGTACTTACAGTGGCAAGAGTTCTTAAATATCATCTCACATTCACAAAGAATTACAGAACCCAGTAGAGCATTGTCATTGAGAGGTCAGGGTTATCAGAATATCTGTGACTGAGTTATTAAGGTATGTTCAACCCCCCAGTTGACCTTGTAAATGGTATATCAATTTCTGGCTTTCATTTAAAATGACCGATGTGCAACCAACTTCTATTTATACTTTACAGACATGAAAACCATCCCATTAGGAGGCATTTCAGCCCATATTTAGGTGGTAATTGTCCAAACTTCATTTCCTATTTCAGTGTTTTGCAAAGGCATGCAAACAAATAAATTACAACTAAAAAACCCCAAACAAGTTTAAGCGGCCATCCAGACCACACTGAGTAAGAGAGTTCTGCAAAAAACTAACAAACTAAGCAATTCAGGCAACAATTTACAAAGTCTTACTTGTTGACACTATATATATAGCTAACACTAACTCAAGCTAGGACTCACCTTTAGATAACTAACTCAAGATAGGACTCACCTATAGATACCTATGCACTATCATAATCAAACGCTTCTTTGGGCCTTGGGAGAAATCAGTGTTCCTTTTTTTTTTGTAATAGGAGCAATCAGTGCTCTCTCTTTGTCTATACCTCATGAAAACAGTATCAAAGCAACTTAGCCACGGTCTTTATAAACATGCATAAGAATCTCACATCGCTGTATGTTTGCAGTGTTTTTCTTGTCATAAATTCATACTAATTATAGGACAATGACCCCTTCATCTTGTCACACATTTTTTAGAGCCTTCTGCTCAAGGTTTGAAATATCTTGTTCACTTTCCTTTTAGCCTCTTGTTTGTTATTATTATTGTCATTGCAAACAACCAATTTATTATTATTCTGGTGTTCTCCATGGCACATATGGCTCTTAATCTGGTTATCCATCTGGCCAACATTCCATCCATGTTTTCCAAGGCCATGGATTCTTGTCCGAAAAGCCATGAAGAGTTTGATTGTTGAAGGTGATGAACCTACAGAAATCATAAATGGTGACTTGGAATGTTCCCAGCAACCTATACATGTTGGTGGTGCTCTTATTACTAAACGTCTCTTATTTGATGAGTTGATATTTACTTAAATATACTAGGGCGAACAAAGACCAAGCTGCTAGACCACATATTTTTTCTACTATTCCAAACTCATGTTGCATGTCTTTAATTTTCCTTACTTAAAACGCAAATTGGAAAAATATTCCTTCTACATGTAAAGAGAAATCCATCACTGAGTTTTGCATCTATGAGATTGTTTGTATGGTTTGGATTATAAGTCTTCTACTTTCATGGCTTCTCATATTGATAATTCCAGAGACGTTCTCGATCAACTTGCTGCTGTTGGTGCTCCCATTGCTCAACCTCACCTTGTTGCGCAACTTCTTCATACAGTTAACAATGAGATATGATAATATCATCTCAATTCTATACAACAAAGACAGTACTGATTTTGTTCATGCTCGTTTCTATTTAACATTACAATTGTCATGAAAGCCACCATGCAGAGTATTTTAACATTCATATAAAATAAGTGAAGGCCACAGTGAATTGCTAGGTCTAGTAAACCCCTTCTCTAAATACTTTTTGATTTGCCTTTCTACTTTGTGGGATCAAACTTCACTCAACCTATAAGGGATTTAGAGATAACATGTGCATCTCTAATTTAGTCTATGAGATGATCAACTTCCCTCTATTAGATAGCAGCCCATAAGATAAATCAACTAGAACGAATCTTAATTTGCATCTAGTAACAGGGCTAACTCGGTTCGACTACTATATTCACAAGAATAAAAACATTTTTATCTAGTTTAAACCTTTTAAAAACCTACTAGCTATATGCACCTTTTTATCATTAAGGGTTTCTAATTCAGGCAAATGAACCAGAAGTGAGTTCAGGGCAATCTGTTCACCTTCAACTACAAAGATTTTGGTCTTGTTCAAATTCTAGTGAATTGTGATGATAGCTCCTATGAATCGCAGATCTAAGAACCATAACCTACCTCTATCTATTAATACATCATCCCTATCCAGTATCCATATTCATGATCTGGAAATCAAGACAATCCCTATAATCTTGTATCCCAATTTCATTGGTGCGCTGACATATTGATGTTTACTCCTTTATTGGGCAAGCTACCTTCTTAGCCAATTCATGCTTGATGAAAGTATAAGTGGTTGAGACATCAATCAACCCATTTTAAATGTAGGCTGACGCATGGAGGTTGATATGCAATACCTGTGTGTGATGTACAACCCAAAACCTTCAAAGAATTATAATTTTCTACCTAGGCTAGTTTGAAGCTCTAAACTATACGGATTTGTTTGTCCATTAAACTATATGGATTTGTCTGTCCTCTTTTCCCTTGTCAGGGTGTTCTTTTTCATATTCCGCCTTTTTCTTTTAGGGAAATTCCACACAAAAAGGTTGGGTGATGAAGAAGCAAAAGACAAACTTATATTTACATTCAACTAAACTTAGAACCTATGATTTGCCAATTAACAAAGGGTGGCTGCTGCAACTACAAGCAAAAGACAAACTTATATTTACATTCGGCTAAACTTAGAATCTACGATTTGCCAATTAACAAAGGGTGGCTGCTGCAACTTCTTATGTTTTGGGAAGGAGAATTTCCTTTTTAGTTTTTCCATTGATATAAAGACACCAAACTCCTTAGCCTTGGACTCCATACCATTGGGGCTCAAGTATGTATTATCTTCAAAAATTTGCTCAAACTAAATCACCTCTTCTAAGATCTTGGGTGCACTATCTATGACCCATTCCAAATTGCTGGCTGAAACTCTATTTAATTGTTTCAAGTAATAGTATGACCAACACGAGTTGATTCACTGCTGTCCAGAGCATTTACAGCAGTCATGTCAAGCTGATTGATCAGATCACTGCTGTTTGCCACTTGGAAGAGGAAGTTTTTGCTGCAAATTCATGCCGTGGCAGCAAATAAACAGGTTTTTTTGTCTGTTTATGGGTGTGCGTGTCTGTCTGGAAGAGTTTCATGCAGGTTACAGCCTACAGCAAGTATAACAGTCATGGCTGATGTTTGAAGAAAAGAAAACTATCGCTTTGGCCTGTAATGCTGTGATAATGGAGTATTACTAATCCACACCCCCTTTAGGAACAAAAAGACGTGTATTTTGTTATTTAATTGCTGTCAATTGACTTCTGCAGTCAACCCCTGCTGTTGTTTTGCTTTTTCCCTGCAATTGTGGGCAAGTTTCAACTCTTCCCCTCCAATCTGTTAATGTGTGGGCTCTAATACCAATGAAAGATGCCTTATAGTGATTGCTGTAGCACACAGAAATAAGGGTCTACCAACAAATTCACATTGAAAGTGGGTGTGAACTGTCTCCACTCACCTCCCAACCTCACATGACTATAGTCTATATTGATTATAGCTTAATCCTAAGTAAATTAATAGACACTTATCACATCACCACTTTACTTGGCCTTATCCCATATTCACACACATGAATTGGCTTAAAGCCCCATAACTTTTTAGCCTTAGCCCACGTTTACACAGATAACTTATGTTAGTGTAAATAGTAGTGTATGTTGAACCCTATATGTGGACAATTGAAAAAATAGACAGTCACAACTTAAAGGTGTTCCTCATCACATCACTCTAATCTATGTAACCAATGCCCATACACACACCCCACATGAAACATGTGATTTTTGTATGCTATTCCATCTCCTGTCCCTAAACCCTTCTTTGGGCAACCCTCCACCTCATCCGCATCTCCCATCCCGAGCAATTGCCCAATGCTGATGCACTCACTGAGATATAGGTTCACACCCACAACCTTAGGCTCTTACTGATTTGGAATAAATACATTTTCAGGGAAGGACAATTAAGGCATCCTAATACGACTTGTGCCTAATTTCTGGAAAATCATGTGTGATCACCACACTTAAACTAGCCATTGTTATCCATTAGGGCTTAGGCCAGGCACCACTTAGGACAGCCAGGGCGGCAAGTTTTGATTTTAAGCAGCTTCATTCATTGGCCAACCTGTCCACTGTCAGGCACTTGTATGCTGGCCGACCTGTTTGTCTTGGATGGCTCTCCAACCTCTATGTGTTTGCACCTGTGTTCTCAACTGCATTGTCATCACCAAGAGAGAGAGAGACGAGAGACATTGTGGAATCTACGATTCTAGTGCCTTCTTTACTATGTATTGACTATTACAAGTTCACAATATATACATCTACTGCTATGGGAGCTACTGACCAAAGTGTTTTGCCATCCAAAACCTCTATCTCACATAAGGCAGCCTCTCCTCAACTAGATGACCTGTCTTCCTACTTCAAAGAGATGGTTCTGTTGGCAAATTAGTCAGTTCATGGTTGAGTCTATACTTGTGGTACAGCAGGCTGGGCTCAAAGATTATTTAGGCATTTTATTTGCCATCATTTATTGTGGTTTGGCATTATTTGCAGCCAGTTGGCCAGCATTAAATGGTGGCTGACTAGTCATATTTTTGGCATTTATTTGCCCTATTTATTGTCAGGCTCCCTCCTCCTCGTTCATTCATCACCTGACAGTTCTTGGGGAGAGGGAGCAGGTGCCAGTACCTCCACAGCCAATGACTCACATTGTTTCTGTATTGTCTCATGTCTTGGTATATGGATTCCATTTCCCGAGCATACTTCTGAGTTCTCATCTGTATTGTGTTCTTTCTTTCCCTTTGACTTGTCTTGTGTTTCAGCAGTTTATTACAGCTTATGTTTACACTTCCATTGCTGCACCACTTCTGACAGGTTCCGCTACCTCTTGGGCTGCCCTATTGTAGATATGATGTCCTTAGCTGAAATTGACCCTCATAATCCTTGTGTTTGGAGCTAACAACTCAGTTTGACAATGGTAACATGCATCTTTGCTCATCCAATCACATTCACACTTGTGTTGTGCCCCATCACTAAGCTCAGTTTTACTATTGTGCCACTCTATGGTTTTTCCTTGTGTATGTGTGAACTGTTGCACTCAGATTGTTTACAATGGCTGGCCATAAGTGCCCCATGTATCTCTAACTCTCTCATTTTCCATTTATCTTCTTGCATATCACCATTTCTATTATGACTATTTTATCTTTTGGGCTTATGGTTCTCTCACCATGGCAGCATGGCCTAACCTTGTTTCTCTAAGGCTTACTCTTGGAGCTGAGAGTATGCTTGGTAAAGCGTTCTCTATAGCTACAACTTCTTCACCTTCTACTTGGACTGTGTTCCCAGCTCTGCAGATCCAACACACATGTATGGTGCTTCTAGAGGCTTCCCTAGAGGATCCTGGTTTGCAAGATACTTGGTTATGGCGTTCCTTGGTTACTACTCTCTGTTGGATGCTTCACACACAAGATGGTTCTCCTAGTAATGGAAATATGGAGCTACCATAATGATTCTCCATGCGAAGAGAAGATTGGTTGCTGCCTTGACTCCCATACATGCTGCAACTATGTTCTCCATAGCTAGAATTAGGAAAAGGAGTAGCACAACCAAAAAGACAGCCAAGAAATAGAGGGCTCATTGGCATTTGACAACTTCCAAAAATGGTGATATGTGAATTTCTAAATGGATCTTGTTGTCTAGCATCCCATTAAGACATAAGGAGACTGCTTGGCTTTTAACAACTTCTCACTGGCAAAACTTTCAATGTAACTTAATTTTCAGGCCCAAACTTTCATGTTTAATGGAACTTTCACATTTGATGTTGTTCCTTTTGCTTTACCCTTGGGCCACATAGCCCATTCACTTGTTCATCATATGCCTAGTGTCAAATCCTTCATTGCCGATGCAATGGTCACCACGCCCAAAGCATTATAATTCCTTGCTTGTCAAAAAAAAGAAGGCCCAGTCCTGCATTAAATACAAATTGCCTCTATTATACTCTACTCTCTTCTCTTGCTCTCTTAAAAGTTAACCTCTAAATGTTAGAGATTTAGTCATCCCCTAGCCTAGCATTGTCAAGCTATAGTGGTACAACTAGTTCTCTTGGGCACAATTGAAACTCATTAGGGACCCTAGTAAGCACCACGTGCGCAGTCAAAGGGGTCAGAGGGGGCTGCCCTTGTCTTTGTGCAGGTTATACAAGTGACAATGACTTCCAAGATCGTGTGGAGTTTCAGGCTAATATGGGCCATAAGATCCCCATGTTACCGCCTCTTCCTTCAAATCAAAAGCTCCATGGGGAGAATTATCGCACCTATTGGGTAATGATGCTTATCATCCTAGAGTCCTATGATTTGGTGGAGCTCATGACTAAGGCTATAGACCATCCTACAGCTCGTGATCCCTCCAAGCTTTCTGTTGATGATAAAGTTGAGTTGCTCAAGGTACAAACACATTGGGATAAACTAAATGCCCACATCTACTCTTTCCCTTCTCTCTTGCGCTCGAGTTGTTATTGCTCACATCAAGCACTTTGACCATGGCTCATCAAATATGGCTAGAGCTAGATCAAATATACAATCAGAAGATTGTTATGAAGTGGATGTCTTTAGAGATTCAAATGCAAACTGAGTCCCAACAAGTCTTCTTCTATGCGAGAATATGTCAATAAGCTTCGCCAATTGTAAATCCAAGTCAAGACGCAAGGAAGGTGATTACCTCAAAGGACATGAAGATAATGCCTCCATCATTCACAAGTACTGCCCTGATTCAGTGCATTCTATTTGACCTTGATTTCTTCAGGGTGAACATAGACCCTTAAGTGGGAGGAGTTGGTGTCAAAATGACTAAGTGACCAGAGAGACAGTAGGGTTTACGAGGGAAAACACAGTGTGTACGGCAAACACTGAGAGAGAAAAGAAACACAAAAGATGATGAAAGATGAATCATGCTGATGAAGTGAATCTGATACAAGGGTGCCGTAGCACAAAGGAAGCCCTCCAGTGCAGGAAGACTATCGAAGAAGCCTCTGAGTCTGCAAACGCAAGATGAGAAGGTGTCGCCTACAGTAGAGAGACTGCCGTCGAACGGTGAGGAGCCTCTAAATCTACAAACGCAGGGATGAAAAGTGGTACCTACGAGCAAGGAGACAGCCAATGAAGCCTCCGTCTGCAAAACGCAAGCCTAATGAGGTGACGCCAGCCATTGGAGTGACGTCAAGAGGGTGGGATGCAGCTAGGAACCAAACGCAAGGTGCAACTGCCTCTAATGAGGGAGCTGCCTGCTAGAGAGAGACGCCAGATGGTGAGGAACCTCCTTGGCAGCCAAATGCAAGAAGGTAGAGCCACCAAAAGGGTGGAGGATGATGCCAAATAGGGTAGATGCTGACGCCAAGAGAGTGTGGACTCCAAACGCAAGGTGTAGGAGCACAAAAGGTGCTGTCACTAACAATGGAGGATGGACGCCAGCTAAAGAGGAGCACATTGCCACCATAAACACGACCAACTGGAGATGAAGGTTGGCACCAAGAGAGTTTGGAGATGGTGGTAGGAGAAAGAGTGAGAGATGATGGAAGAGAGAGAGAGTCAAAAAACTGACAAAGAGAGAGTGGGAGTGACGAACTGAAGGACCAGCCATAAGGAATGAATGAGAGAGTGGCCTATAAATAGGCACAGCCAGTCTAGGGTGGCGGCCCTTTTTGAGACTGCAAACCCTAAACGCAAAAACGCAAACTGTGGGTGAAGGGTTTCTCAACAGTTGATTCCAATGGTCTTGGACCAACAGGAACAACCCAAAGGTTAGCACGCTCACAAATCGAAGGCGTTGACAGATCAATCTTCCCAACACAAGAAAAAGAACAATAGCAATAACAAGGACAAGAAGATTAAGTAAGATAAAGCCAAGGAGTCTACTTGCCATATCTATGGAAAGACAGGTCATTGGAAGAAGAATTGCACCGACAAGGACAAGAACAACACCAAGAAGGGAAAAACTACAAAGGACTCAAGAGCGGTGGTTGCTCCGTAATCAGCCACCTTCCTCCATTTGGAGGTAATTGAGGATGCTCTCTGACAATCATTGATGCAACAATATTGGCCACACAATTTCACGAGTGGATTGCGGATAGTAGTGGCGCTTCTCGCCACATAATGGTATTGTTTCTATGCGTCCAAGGTATGGGAAAATTCTCATAGGTGATAGCTCTTCAATCCGCCATAGCATGCTCAGTTTGGCCACCTCAACTACAAGTGCATTCGAAAGGTAGCTCGTGGTCAATTTGTGAGCAAATTGCCAACAATTGGAGTAAGCCACCCACCATGTGTATCCTGCATTCGTGGCAAGCAACATACATATGCTATTCTCAGTAAGGCTTCACAAAGGGCTAAGGAGCCCTTGGAGCTTGTTTCGACGGACTTATGTGGACCAATGCAAACAAACTCCCTTAAGGGAAGGTTGTATTTTATGCTAATTGTAAATGATTTTAGCAAGATGACATGGACACATTTCTTAGAGCTGAAATCAAAAGCATTCTCAGACTTTAGGGATTAGTTGATCTTTGAGGAGAACTAGTCTCACAAAAAACTCAAGACCCTACATTCTAGCGGAGGGGATAGGAGGGAGAGGAGTTTTTCTCCCATGAGCTAGCTCGGTTTTGTGCAAATCCTAGCATACACCAAGAGTTTGCCAACATAAATACACCTTAGGAAAATGGCATCTTGGAGCGGAAAAATTGCAATGTGATCGAGATGGTAGGGCTATGAGATGGTTGGTATGACACCTTTTGAGGCTGGCTTTGGTAAAATGCCGGATGTTCCTTATTTTAGGATGTTCGAGAGTGATGCTTATGTTCACATCCTAAAGAATAAAGAGGGATAAATTTGAACTGGCTTCAAAAGGACAAGTGTTCGTGAATTACAACTCGCAATCCTAGGGATACACGCTTTATGATCCTGTTTCCCAAGAAATATACACGAGTCAAGATATTTGGTTCGTGGAGTTTTTAACTGCATAGGGGGTTGTTAAGCATCCCCTCCTTGGAGATCCATGTGATAGTCGAGCATCTCCTCCAATGCCTTTGGAGCCTCTGCATATTGAAGCTCCACCCTCAGTGGACAAGAAGATTGCTTCACCACCGAATTCACTCGTTTCGCTAGCCATAGTGGACATTTCAAAGACTTCGACATAGTCAAAGCAATGAGGGCAGCATTGACCTCCACCGAGCTTGTTTGTACTAACTATTGCATGATGTCTCGTGCCATGCACAATAGGGAGACCACCTTCGTGAAGGAGACTTTACAATCACAGCATTGGAAAAAGGCTATGGAGTAGGAGTTGGACTCAATTGAGTGACATGGCACTCGACTGCTCATAAGAAGGTGATTGGAGTTAAATGGGTCTCCAAGACCAAGTACCATAGTGATGACACTCTGGATAAGCACAAGGCGTGGCTCGTTGCAAAGGGCTTCCAAGGGTGGATTTCCACGACACCTTTGCACCTACCCTAGAATGGCTACCATTAGGGCCGTTCTTGCCTTAGCCAATCATAGGAGGTGACCGGTCTATCAACTTGATGTGAAGTCTACCTTCCTTAAACAATGGAGATTCGAAGGAGGAAATCTATGTTGAGCAACTTCCTGGCTTTTCCTCATTCATTGGCAAAATGTAAAAGTTGAAGAAGGCTCTTTACGACTTCAAACAAGCTCCACGTGCTTGGAACGAGAAAATAGACTCATTTCTCTGAGAGAAGCTAGAGTATCGACATTCCTCTTTCAATCCCAAGTCGTATATCCACACCTTAACTAGAGGGCACGTGTTGTTCATGCTTTATGTGGATAATCTCATCTTGAGAGGTGACCATGTTAGCGAATATATTAGTTCATGTATGAATCTATGCTAGAGGGGGATGGGCACATTCTAATTATTTTAGGCATTTTATATTTATCATTTTGATGGTTCTTATGGCATTTATTACTAGCCGACCTAACATCATTTATGGCATTAATTTGACCTATATATTAGGCACTCCTCTTCCACAATCATTAGTATCAACTGTCATTCATCTCTAGTGGAGAGAGGGAGCTAGTGCTGGAGCCTTGACAGCAAGTGACTCACATTGGATTCGTATTGTCTCATATCTTGGTATATGGATTCCATTTCTCAAGCATCTCTTTGCTTTTGAGTTCTTTGTGCAGTGTTCTTTTCTTTTGTAGTGTTTCACTTTTCCTTTGTCTCTTGTGTTCAACAATCTATTATAGTAGTTTTCCACACTTCCATCGTTGCACCCACTTCTAATATGGTATCAAATTGCAAGATCACTATTTCTCCTGCTGTTTTACACTATTTCAAGTCTGAGTTTCGACTTTTGTCTACTGATTGGACCTAATTCTGACTGTTCCGATGATTTACAGCCTGGATGACCATCCTCTACTAAATTTCGGCCTGTTTTTCAGCTACATTCTCAGTGTTTTGCAGTCTGCCATCTTCATTTGTGATTTTTTGGGCCTGTTTCATGGCTGGGGACCTATTATTGACCCTTCCACATCACTGTTTTGGTGTCTGTCGGCTGAGGCGTCCTGTTTTTCTGCAGGTCAACTGCATTTGCTGCAGCTATTGTCTACATTTCCTGATCAACCTTTGCATTTTGCTTTTTTTGCTTCTATGCAAGGCTAAGCAGCAATACTTCATGTTAGATATACTCAATGCCTCACCCTTGTAAAGTGCCACTAATGATCCATGGTTTTCTAAGTTGTGAGTCCCCCCATTATGAGGAGAAGCCATGAGTGAGCACGAACATTGGTTAGGTCTTGACTTGTATGTCAAATGAGGTCTATGTGCCCAGATGGCAAAAAAGGTTACCTTTGTGGATCTAGCCTCGGTTTTAGAGAGAGTCGTTATGCCAATAGCAACTCAAAGCACAATGCATTGAGTTGCGGCCCATGGCAGTTATGACGGATCCCTATTTTGGGGTCTAGGAGCCAAGGAAGCGACCCGCCTATAGAGTTTCCTGGGCAATGCCCTTGGCCCAACAATTTAAAAAAAATATTCCCTGGAATATTCCTTGGTTGACTAGGGAAGGTTCATAATATGGTCGAACAAGCCAACTAGACTACCTTCCCAAGCTATTAAAGGAAGACCCCGCCAAAGCCAATCGTCAATCTATCTTTCACCCAGTCAAAGTTCTTCCAACTATCCTTGAGCTCTTTGCCTATCATCTGTCTAGATCGCCATATAAGCTTCACAATGAAAATGCACTAGTGGAAAAAGCCATCTTTGTATTTGTTCAGTTGAAATTTATGCAATTTTGTTCTTCTCATATTTGTTGTGTGTTCTCTACTCCTTACTCAAATTTTGTATGCTGTGCTATGTAATTTCTACATTTCAGGCTCATTTTGACCGTGTTTGGTTTGTCTTTTCACTGTGTTACATTGCTCGGCTTTAGAGAGGATTCATGTGCATCCAGTCATCGAGTTCTCATCACTACAATCCAGTTATTGCTGATCTTTTCTCTATGTGCTTTCTTTACTGCTTTGAACTTATACAATCCTTTTTGGCATACTTTTGTCCCTGAAGATCCCTCATCTTTCTTCCTCTTCTCTATATCCCCTTCATCACGGCTCCTCAAAAGTCTTTTGCGGATGATTAGCATGCAAATATTCTTTTCTCATCTACAAGTGTTATGTTGGAGACTTAGTGTGTTCAGCTTTACATTTCTATGAGGATACTATCTCTTAGTGCTTCAAATGTTCCAATTTCAGAGAGGGGTGATGTACAAAAGAAGAAGACAAAGTCTCAATGCTATTCTTGTGGCAAGAATGGGCATCCCTAAAAGGACAGCAAGACATTTAGCAACTTTACGAAAGGAGTAGGCGCATACGGTGATGAAGGGTGACAACTCTCATGGTGGATCTTCCTTATCTCTAGGTCCAAGGTTAGGCTCCAACTATGTGGCCCCAACAGTGGCTGCAAGGGCTTCCCTTTCAAGTTACTAGTACCAATGATGTGGTCATTCCTCAGAACTCTCCAGTGCTAGAGAGGGAGTGTCAAAGTGTAGTGCGGTGGGGCAATTGTGCCTCATCTATACATGTACATAGGTTCCCGAGAGGGATTTTCTTGACGCATCGACCGAAGTTTATTGGCAAGTTTAAATCCTAGAGCTAGGATTGACATCCAAGTTCATGACGAGCCGATTATTTAACAAAGGGTGGAATTGGCTCCTAGTCTTGTGCTCACATGAGGGAACGCTTTGGCAATCTGGCCAAAGGCAAGGAATCCATGATCACACATGTTCAAAGGCATTTTTGACAAGATGGTCTTGTATGCTACTACAAGACATTATTGACTGATATTGAGAGCTGCCATGATTCTTCTCTGTTTTCAAAAGCTAGTACGATCGACATTGACATCAAATTCTCTCCGAGGCATCTTGGTGGTGGACTAGCCACTCCCTACCAAGGTTGCATTTCGTGTGCATACGGTACCGTACCATACGTTCATTTTGGGCAATACCATACGATTTGCGTGCGTTCGAACTATACCCAAAAAAAGATCATTTAAAATGTCCATAGGTGCATTTTTTTGAAATTTTGCCTATTTTTTTGGCTTGTCACACATTTTAACTTCTCTTCATTCACACTTCTCCCTCTTTCATACTCCTTCCCCTTCTCTTCTCCCTCACCTCAACCCTTATAAAAGGGCAGCCCCCTTCCCCCATCTCACCACACGAACGAGCCTCCATCTTCATCAATCTCCCTCTCTTGAACTCAACTTTCAAGCCACTATCATTCTCCCTTTTCCTCTTTATCCCTCTTCCTCTCTCTCACTTTCAAGTTTCATTCATACATATTACACCCTCTCCCTTTCCCAAATCCCTTTTCCTCTCCCTCTCCTCCTTTCTCCTCATTCTTCTCTACAATACCTAGGCCTCTTCATGATCTATCTTTAAGTTGCACATTTTAAATTTGCAAGTTGATTTTATATATACTTGTACATGTACTTTTTTACTGAACATATTAAACAATGTATATTATTCTTAAAATTCTTGTGTATGTTTCACACCATACATATTCACGTATTGAACATATAGTACTAAACATACGAAACCACCTTGCTCCCTACACCATGATATCCATGGTTCTCTTCTAGTGTTTATTGTTGCATGGACTTCGATGGATTTTTATCATTGTATCATTATATTGTACCAAATCACCCATGATCTAAGAGAGGGTTTTAGTGGATATGTCAATTCATGTGTGAGTGTGTATGCCAGAGAGGGCTCGGCACATTCTAGATATTTCGAGCATTTTACATTTGTCATTTTGATGGTGTTTATGGCATTTATTGCTGGCCAACCTGACATCATTTATGGCATTCATTTGGCCTATACATTAGGCACTCCTCCACACTCATTAGTATCATCTATCATTCACCTCCTTCAAGTTGTGGTGGAGAGAGGGAGCTAGTGCTAGTGCCTTCACAACTACTGACTTAGGTCGGATTTGTATTATATTACAACTTGGTATATGGATTCCATTTCTCAATCATTTCTTTGCTTCTAAGTTATTTGTGCACTGTTCTTTTCTTTTGCAGTGTCTCTCTTTTCCTTTCTTGTGTTTCGCAACCTATTACAATAGTTTTCCACACTTCCATCACTACATCTACTTCTAACAAAACATGCCCAAAAGGTCAAGTAGTCAAAGTAGGCACTACACGAGGTGTTCGAGATGATGGATATGGCCCTTCTCTACTTCTTTCTAGGACATGAGATTTAACAAACTCTAAGGGGGATTTTCATCTCCCAACAACGGTACGTGCAAGAGCTTTTGACTACATTTGAGATGTAGGGGTGTAAGTCTATTCCTACTCCCATGGATCCAAACTGGAAGACTTTCGCCCATGCAAATTCATCGACTGCATATGCTACTTGCTATAGCAAGTTGATTGGATCATTGATATGGTTCCTTAACACTTGGATTGATTTGTGTTTTCCTGTACGTTTGCGTGTAGGGTTCATAAGTGAGCCCAAGTGCAACCAGCCTTCCTTCCGTGGAGAGGTCGTAATTACTTAATTATAACTTAATTACAACAAGCAATCAATCTTGGGCATTGCATACCTTATTGGTCCCAAACCAGCACCCCTTTCAATATTTCTTATGAGAAAATGAACTAGCTATGGAGAAGAGAGAGACAATGATAGAGAGCTAAAGCAAGAGAGTAGAGTTTACTTGCTAAACTTAACTGAAAAGAGTGAAGGTACAACCTAAGTTAGGTCAAGAGTTGACCTAATCAGCCCTTCACCAACTGACTAGAGTTAAGCTCACTAACTCTAGTCCAAAGTGTCACTACTTTTAAATGTCAAAACACTAGGTACACACACACACTAAAGTGACACTTATTAAGGTGTCCACACCATACAAATTACATGGATACTACCCAAATTTGACAAATTCTAGCATTTCTTTATCTTTAATAGCAATTGGATTTGAATACAATGGGATTTCTCCAATTCCTTTTGCAATTCAGAAGCCCCTTGCTATCAATAATGACCAGGAAAAGTCTTTAAATTGATTTGCTCATGCAATTGGCCTTCACCAACTCCTTGGGAAATGAAATTTTCCCCAAATTCGAATGCTGGCTCGTACCTCACTTTAATCTTGCTAAGAATTAATTTCCACCCCTAAAAATTAAAGTGTTGAGGCTTCAATCTCTTGGCACCCGATCTTTGAAGCAAGACTAGGAAATGGCTAGAGAATGAGAGAAAATTCAGAATTCTTCGCAAGAAGTAGCATGATTTTAGGCAAATATAGCTACTGCCCTATCTTGATAATCTCAAAAATTGTTGCTAGCAATCAAAGAAGCCCAAAATGGTTGTCACCTAGGACCTATCCTGACAATCAAACAACTATCGCCAACAATCAAAGAAGCCCAAAATTGCTGTCCCAAGCTCTCGCTCAGCTAAGAGGACCCCTGGTTGCGTCACCTACTCCAAAATTGCTCACGCTTAGTTGCCAAGAAACTCATTTCATAAGGTTAGGAAGCTTGTTTCATACCTAGCAATTTCATAAGCGTATAAAACACCTATTTTAAACTTTCATCAATGCCTTACCCTAAATGTCTTGGGAGTTTGTAATTATCGTTTATCATGGATTTACCTAGCATATTGACATGGATATTGGCACTAATTTTGAAGTTTCATTCTAAGTTGTTATCCATGATGATTGCATTCATTGATGGTGTCATGAGGGCATGTATTTTTGAAGCCTCACTTAACATGTGGACTAATTTTTAATTACATGGTTAAGTAAACATTGCACATGTGAGGTGTAATTGGGGTTAGAGTAAATTTACAAGCCCATGACTCCAGGAAATCACGAGATATCAAAGGCAAAAGTTGCAATAAGTTATGTCACACACGTACTTGGTGGCATCTGGTGCCAGTTGTTGGCCTAGGTCATCCATTTGGCCATAAGTGTAAGTTGGTGACGCTAGAGAAGTGGCGTTTAATAGTACCTAACGTCATTCTGATGGTCAAAGATGGCACAGAGACACTCGAGAATGGAAGTTGCCTAGCCAATTTAATTATTGGCATGTCATACTATTTTTCAAGGCACCAAAATAATTATTAGATTAATTTTCAGTATTTAAAGGCTGAAATTTAATATTTAATTATGAAAAATGCTGAAAAAACCATTTGGAAATGCTGCCACTTGTCAAAAAGGCCCCTGCAAGACTGAAAAACGTCTTTAAAGACTGGAGAGGCATTTTTGTAAATTCAGCCTACAAGAGAGAGAGAGAGAGAGGAGGCTATTGATCTAATTTGCAACCATTGGAGGACTTTCTGAGGCAGCCAAGGGCAAGAGAAGACGAATCAACAACAGGTAACAGCATCTACAAGTTGTTGAGATGGGGCAGCAGCAGTAAATGACTGCTTTTCTTCAATTCTTTGCATCTACAAGCTATTGTGGTAGGGCAGCAGCTGCATTTGACTGATTTTCAATCATTCTTCGCGACAAAACTCTAAATTTTCTCTCTCTACAGCTTTCTCTCTCATCTCCCAGCCATTTCGTAGCCTTGCTCCGAAGATCTCAACATTTGGATCCTTGGAGGCTAAGAAATTGCAAATTTCTTTGCTTTAAACCCTAATTTACAATAGAAATTAGGGTTTAGCAACAACATTGGGAAGCGTGCCACAAATTGGAAGCTCCAAGACTTGGGTTCAACAAGGCTAAAGGTGAATTTCAACAAAATTCAAGTGGAGGACTAACCAGCCATTGAATTTGGGGCTTTTCCATCGTCCATGAAGTGGGTGAAGGCCAATTAAGTGACTGAATCAAGGGGCAAAATAGATTGAAGACTTACTGGTCACTTTAGACAGCAAGGGGAGTTGAAATACCAAAAGGAATTGGGAGAATCACATTGTAAATCAACTTCTTCTTCAATAAAGCTAAAGAAATACCGAAAGGGGCGCCAATTTTGGGGCCAATCAAGTGTGCATTGTCCAAGATCAGTAGGTAAATTTGTATTTTCAGATTTGCATTAATTGTTTGCTGTTGTAATTAGGTTATAATCAAGGTTTTACCACCCATCCATGGAAGGAAGGCTGGTTTCAAATGGCTCCTTTCATAGCTAACATTGATGTTGTGCATGGATAGTGGACCATGATGCATGCAAATTTGATGCTATGTTAAAAGCCTAGTTGTCCACATCCAACACACAAGTCAACTCGTTCGATCCATCCTATCCAGTGCAACACATTTGATGGCATTCGATGGAAATTGCCCGACTCTTTCAAAGTGCTTGTTTGTGACCATTTCAGGCCACTTTTGGGTAGATTGTCTAACTATTTCAAAGTGCTTGTTTGTGACCATTTGGGATCGCTTTTGGGTAAATTGTTGTAGGTGTTGTTTAAGCTTCCTCTCCACAACACACTTGTACATACCCCCAATCTCTCTCTCTCTCTCTCTCTCTCTCTCTCTCTCTCTCTCTCTCTCTCTCTCTTCTAGCAATATACTCTCTCCCTCTCTTTCCCTCTCTAATTTCAAATTCAAATTTCAAGCTCTTTATTCTTAAACTCTCTCCTCAAGCTCTCCATTGGCCATCGTCTCTATCCTCGAGCTCTTAATATATAAACTCCAAGTATAAAGTCTCTAAATGTTCAAAGTGTATTATTTTGAGTTCCAATATTAAGTATAGGCATTTAAATTAAATGTACAATTTTTTCCATCGAATGTAGATCCAAGATTTATTAGTCCGATTAGTACCATACTAGTATCGAATGGTTCTAATCGAATGGGTCAATCTGTGTTTTCTATGGCACATGAGTGATGCAATATATGTATATAATTACATACTTTTTTATATCTTGAATGCAATTGTTTCTAACATTTTAGGAAACTCGTATGAAACCTATAAAACATGTTTCATACCTCCTATTTTAGAAACCCTAGGCAATTATGTGCGCATAATGGCCTAGAAATGGCCAAAATCTACTAGTAACCTACTACTACAACCTCTCCACAACTGAATTCACCCAAGAATGCTCTCTCTCTCTCTCTCTCTCTCTCTCTCTCTCTCTCTCTCTCTCTCTCTCGCGCCTAGAAATGGCCAAAATCTACTAGCAACCTACTATTACAACCTCTCCACAACTGAATTCACCCAAGAATGTTCTCTCTCTCTCTCTCTCTCTCTCTCTCTCTCTCTCTCTCTCTCTCTCTCTCTCTCTCTCTCTCTCTCTATCTATATATATATATATATAGCCTCCTCTAGCTCACATTGGCAAGTGCGCCAAATGACAACCTTTCAAACTCAATTTTTCAACATTATTTGCATTATGAAATTAAATTTCTGCTTTAAATTTAGGAAAATTAATTCAATAATTATTTTAGTGCCCAAAAATTTAGTCCAACCAGCCAACTCATCTCCCAAGAGTTCCTGAGTCTTCTTTAGCCCTCGAATTGGCATTAAGTACCATTAAATGCCAAATCCCTAATCTCACCAACTAACACTTATGGCTAATAAAATATCTTAAGCCAATTTTTAACACCAAATACTGTTGGAGCTCAACTAAGAGTGACAGAAGTTCGAGTGAACGTGAGACAGCTAGAGAGAGAGAGAGAGAGAGAGAGAGAGAGAGTAGAGTGAAGTAAGATTCGATATGAGTGTACCAACAATCTGTTGGTACACAAAGAATAAAATGTATTTATACTTGGGGCACGAAAGGGTGCATTCACATGTACAGCTAAATAATGTGTGTGTACTTTACACGGAGGTCAGACAGGCCTTTATCCCAACAACCTCCCACTTAAAGGTCCGAAGTGAACCTCTAACCAATGCCCACTAGTCGTATGCAATGCTCATACTGAGCTTTGCTTAGATTTTTAGTGAGAATATCAGCAAGGTTGTCCTGTGTTCAGACGGGCCTTTATCCCAACAACCTCCCAGTTAAAGGTCCAAAGTGAACCTCTAATCAACGCCCATTAGTCGTATGCAATGCTCATGCCGAGCTCTGCTTAGATTTTTAGTAAAACATCTACAGGGTTTTCTTGTGTTTTGATCTTGGTCAATGTGATTTAACCATCTTCTAGAATTTGTTTGATGACGAGATATCGCACATCTATATGCTTTGTGCGTGAATGATGTATGGCATTCTTAGCCAGATACACAGCACTTTGGCTATCACATCCCAAAACTACAATACCCATAGACATGCTGAGATCCTCTGCAAGTCTGCTCAACCATATAGCTTCCTTAGAAGCTTCAATAGCTGTATGTATTCAACTCCAGTCGTACCCAGTGTGACGATGTTCTGCAACCCGGACACCAAGAAACATCCCCACCAGCAATTGTAAAGACATATCCGTCGGTGGACCTTCAAGTGTCCAAGTCAACTGCCATGTCTGCATCACAATAACCCTACAAACTAAGTGCACCTTGCCCATAGCAAATACACTTTCTTTGTGTACCCTTTAGGTATCGAAGAATACACTTGACATCCTCCCAATGTGTTTTGCCAGGACATAAACCTGCTAACAACTCCCACTCCATGAGCAATATCTAGATGAGTAGCAACCATAGCATTCATAAAAACGCCAAAAGTTGATGCATAAGGCACTCCCTTCATAGCATTTGCCTTCACATCATCTTTTGGGATGTTGGCTTTACTAAGCTTAAGATAAGGAGGTAAGGGTACCCCAAAAGGCTTAGCTTCAGCCATGTTAAATCTGTCCAATACCTTTTCAATGTACTTTTCTTGAGATAAAAACAGCAATTTCTACATTCTATCTCTGCAAATCCTCATGCCCAAAATATGCTCTGCATTCCCCAAATCTTTCATGGAGAAAGTTGATTTCAGCTAGTTTTTTAGAGCATCCAAGCTAGTCTTTCTTTTCCCAGCTAGCAACATATCATCCACATACAAAACAAGTATTTTTCATGTACAAGCAATGATCTACATGGCTATGTGTAAACTCATGAGATAGCATAAAAGTGTTAAACTTGTTGTACCACTGCAGTGATGCTTGCTTCAGCCCATACAGACTGCGTTTTAGTTTACACACCATCTCCTCTTTTCTAGGACTACAAAGCCCTCGGGCTGTTTCATGTGGATTTCTTCAATATTTGCAAGAATTGGGTCTACACCTAGAGATATATTATTTTCAGCATTTATTGGCTGCTGTAAGCCATTTTCAGCATGCTATTCATGCTGTACAGCACCTTCATTTTCATTACCGACACCTGCATTTTCATAATCAGCAAGCCTATCTTGTTGTCCATGACCTCCTTGTGCTCCTATTTGCTACCCATCATCATCTAGCTCAAAAAAAACCCGCTGATCATCAATTTCAGCCTGTGGCACAGCACCATGAGGCTCATTTTCTGAAGTAATAGGTGGTTGCAAACTCTGAAATTTGACTTTTTTCATATCTTCATTAGAGGCTAAAGTACCTTTCAGTAATTTTGCCTCATTAAACACAACATTACGGCTGCGAATAATTTTCTTGGACTGAGGTAACCACACTCTGTAGCCAAATTCACCCTCATCACCATAGCCCATGAAAATGCCTTTGGTGGATTTTGGGTCAAGTTTGTTCCTCAGCTCATCTCTAACATGCACAAAAGCATCACAACCAAATATACGTAAACGGTCATATGAGGCCGATTTGCCAGACCAAACCTCCTCAGGGATGCCATTATTTAAAGACCTCTTTGGAGAGCGGTTGCAAATGTGAACCGCGGTTTTGAGTGCCTCTCCCCAAAAATCATGAGGGAGATTAGCAATGGACAGCATGCACCGCACTCTTTCACATAAAGTCCTGTTATATCTTTCAGCCATCCCATTTGAAGAAGGGTTGTAAGGAGCTGTAAGCCCCCTCTTAATTCCATGCAAATCACAAAAGGACTTGAATTCAGTCGATGTGAACTCACCCCCATTATCAATTCTCAAGCATTTCAACTTTCTACCTGTCTGAGTGGTCACAAATGCATGAAAAGTCTTAAAAACAGCAACACTTCACTTTTATTTTTTAACAGGTAAACCCAAATCTTTTTGAACAATCATCTGTAAAGGAGACAAAATATGTAGCACCACCCAACAATTTCACGGGCATACTACATACATTAGAATGCACTAAGTCCAAGACATTGAACTTACGAGAGACACCAAAGTAAAAGGAATTTTTTATTTGCTTTCCAAACTGACACTCATTACAAAAGTCAAGTTTAGAGCCTTTTCCATCAACCCTCTTCAGAGAGGTAAGGACATCAAGTCCTTTCTGGCTCATACGGCCTAATCTCTTATGCCATAACTCCAAGTGACTACAAATTTCAGCAACTGCAAGAAACCTGCCATTCAAGGCTTTACAGTGCAAACAATACAAAGTGTCTTTCTTGGTTCCTTTTGCAATCAGCATGGAATCCTTTTTCACTTTCCACAAACCACCACCAGATAGTGTAGTGTAACCATGTAAGTCAAGCTGACCAACAAAAACTCTTTTTAATGCCACGCACATATCTGACATCTTTCAACACAAGCTCTTGCCCATTGTCTAAAGACAAGTGTACAGTGCCAATCCCATCAATGCTGCAAGCATGGTTATTTCCAAGATACACCTTTCCTTAACTGCCTGCATTGAGCATAGCAAAACACTCCAAACAAGGAGTTACATGGAAAGAGGCACCAAAGTCTACAATCCAAGTCTGAGTGACACCATCATCAACTGACAAAAGTACATCAATCACATTAGCCTTGGTAATCTGCATATCCTGCATGTGACATCCAAGGGCATCATAATCAACTGCATATAATACATTAGCCTCTGTATTTGAAAGCTCCTCTATGACCACACTAGAGGCCCCATTGGCCTTTTCCTTGTCTTTGACTGCCTCAGATGCATCTGTCTTATCCTCCTTTTTGTCTTCTACATTCTTCTCTCTCTTGTTCCTTCTTGTAATACTTACAATCACGTTTCTTGTGGCCCTTCCGACCACAGTGATAGCAAGTAATGCCGCTCTTTTCCTTTCCTTTGCTCTTGCTCTTGTTTCTTTGTCTTGCATTTGCATTTTTCTTTTCAGCCCTGCCTCTTACATTATAAGCTGAGTTACTACCTTCTCCACTAGACATACGTGTAATTTCTTCATTCAAGATTGAACCCCTCACCCCATCATTTGAGAGATTGAGATTATTGTTGAGTGAAACCACCAAGGTCTCCCAAGAGTCAGGTAATGTCATGATCAAAAAGATCGCCCTCAACTTACCATCAAAGTCCAAATTTGCATCCTTGAGTTGATTTAAAATACCTGTAAATGCACTTATGTGCTCAGCTGCTACCGGCTTTGACTCATCCGGTCGCATATTCACCAACTTGCACATTAAATGCACCTGATTAACAGGTGTGGTGATTTCATAGGTAGTTTTCAGCTTATCCCATATTGCATAACCTGTATCTAAACCCTTGATGTCTGTCAAGATGTCACAGTGACGCCCATCTTAATGTAAGCCACAGTCTTTATGTTAACCCTGGCCGAATCTACATCAAACATTAGTGCGGGTTTATCTTCCTACAAAGCATCCTCACAATCCTTTAAGAACAATATGCCTTGCATACGGTCTTTCCAAAGGTCAAAGCCATGACCATCAAACCATTTGATTTCCATCAAACTCTTGATGTCTGAACTGGAAGAAGTTGCAGCCATTTTATCACGAACACAAGAGTAAATGCCCTTGAACTGCAAAAGCACAAGCTGAACCAGCAAACGCATTGCTGTTTTTCCTCAACCAAAAATAAATCTCTGCTATTTGTACATGAACCAGCCACCACACGGGTAAAAATGCAAAAATTTACCAAATTCTGCACAAACCCCCAAAATTTCAGGTTCAATAGTGTATAAATGTCAGCCAATTTGACCCAGCTGAGCAAAATTTTACCAATGCATGAAAAGCCCCGATTTTTCGGGCTCCATGTCAGGAAATTTTACTCAAAAGAGCGAAATTCTAACAAATTTGGCAAGATCCCCAATTTAATTGAGGTCAACACACACACAGTCTGCAATTTCTGACCTGAATGTCACATAAATGCCCTTGGACTGCAAAAGCACAAGCTGAACCAGCAAACACATTGCTGTTCTTCCTCAACCAAAAATAAATCTATGTTGTTTGTACATGAACCAGCCACCACACGGGCAAAAAAACAGAAATTTACCAAATTCTGCACAAACCCCCAAAATTTCAGGTTCAATAGTGTATAAATGGCAGCCAATCTTACCCAGCTGAGCAAAATTTTACCAATGCATGAAAAGCCCCAATTTTTCAGGCTCCATGTCAGGAAATTTTAATCAAAAGAGCGAAATTCCAACAAATTTGGCAAGATCCCCAATTTGATTGAGGTCAACACACACACAGTCTGCAATTTCTGACCTGAATGTCGCTGCCATGCATAGAGGGGGTTAAATCTGAGAAAAGCCCCAAATTTTTGGGCTCGAGTTCGCACAAAATTGACAACTGTGCTTTCATGCACGAACTCCCATCAGTGGAAGGGAATGAGAGACATTCAGAAATTTCAGTCTTTTAACAAAAAATGATTTCTTAAAAAAAATAAAAATAAAAACGGGAGAGGAGTCCGTTGACCCGCCGTCTGGGTCCATGACTTGTCAAGCGTCACATCGCCTACCCGCCCCATGATGATCACGTTGGCAGCTGGTCTCTGGCATGTCGCGTCTGATGCCCGCGTGCCCTAAAGGTCGCGATTGCTGGTCATGTTGGCACCCTACTGCTCCATCGTCGTCACTGGTCTGCAGCATCGCGCTTGCCCAACAAATCGTGGCACCTGCCGGTCGCCACATGCCCACTGCCTCACGCTTGCTATTGCCCATCACCACGCAACCCAATCAACTGCACGCCACGCGCTCAGCAGTAGCTTTGTGTCTGTCTGTAGCCCGTCGTGAGCTCGGCTTGTTGACGAGCTGACTATCGCCATGGTCTCAGGAAGCGCACACAATCTATGCTCTGATACCACTTGTTGGAGCTCAGCTGAGAGTGACAGAAGTTCGAGTGTGTGTGAGAGTGTGACGGCTAGAGAGAGAGAGAGAGAGAGAGTAGAGTGAAGTACGATTCGTATGAGACACAATGGTCATTATTATGTGATCAAGGTTTTAAATTTAGTAAATGTTTTTCTAATCAAGATGTTTTTTCTTATATTTGTTTAATTGAAAAAGTTCAATCATCCCTACATTAAAAGTTTTCAAGCACCTAAAAACGAGGACTCCTTAAGTGAACACTCTTGAAAATCCAAAAATAGACAATAACTTCATGATATTCACCCTGAACTCTATGTCCACTTAAAAGCAATAAAAACTATTTAATCTATTTCTAACTACCCCTTATTACAATACTGAGCTAATGAAGGCCAACACAAAAACATACACACATACACACTCACAAAACTACTATAAAAATTTACACCCCCTATATTCCATTATCTAGTAGAGGTTGAAAGCTAACAAAAGAGAGCATTGTCAACTATGCCTACGGATAAAGAGCAACTCTAAAAGCATACACGAAGAAAAACATAGCAAGAGAAACTATGAGCAGCACCCCTAAAATAAAAACACAACAATGAAAGCATCCAAGATACAACAAGGCAACAATTCCCATGTAAGCCATGGCAAAGCAACCCAAAAAACACCAAAAAAGTAACCAAAACCATTAACAATCCACAATCTCTCCACTACACCAAGGCAATCACAAGGATATAAAACACAGCAAACAATAAGATCAACATTATTTTGCAAAAGGAATAGTAGGGTCAAATAAAAGTGCTCAAGATGGTGAAGGTACATTTGACTCTAACACTTTGCAGGAGCTATGCCCTAGCCTATTAAGTCTTCCATGGGCTTACGTACAAATGCCTAATGCCTAAAATAAAAACACAACAATGAAAGCATCCAAGATACAACAAGGCAACACATTCCCATGTAAGCCATGGCAAAGCAACCCAAAAAACACAAAAAAAAAGTAACCAAAACCATTAACAATTCGTAAGCTCTCCACACCAAGGCAATCACAAGGATATAAAACATAGCAAACAATAAGATCAACATTATTTTGCAAAAGGAATAGTAGGGTTAAATAAAAGTGCTCAAGATGAAGATACATTTGACTCTAACACCTTGCAAGAGCTATGCCCTAGCCTTTTAAGTCTTCCATGGGTTTATGTACAAATGCCTAGCAGAACCTCATTACATTCACCACAAAATAGTGATGCATCTTGCACACCAACATGTTGGTCATATAACCAAGAATGAATGCAACAAGCTTAATTGCTCATCCATGGAGCTTACATTTATATGGATATCATGCAAAACGTACTGTAAGCTCATTTATGCCTCACATGAAATGAACAATTAAAACCACATAAAAGTTACAAATGCACCCTATTTTATTTGAAACAAAATGACTCTAGGCAAATAGAAAATATGTGCACTACTAAATATGTCAATCATCGCACATAATTCTCCTATGATAAGAATCATAAGGAATGGGAAATCGTCTAATTAAAAGTAAGCACTTGATTCTCCAAGGTCACATTCGCGATATTTGAAAAGCCACCAATAGCTCTTGTTTTGTAACAATTCTAACACAAACTTAAGATACCTCGACACTTGTTTATGACCAATGATTAGAATCACATGTGGTCTAGCATTATAGACCTCATGATTTGTTATTCACTCTAGCCTTGTAATATAATTCTTTTGCCTCAAACTCAAGAAATTTGTTCAAAAGGTTTTATTGGCAAATCTCTTTTTTCTTTGAAAAAGAAAACTAATGATTAGAATCACATGGCATATACATGGATTTCCTTCCATGGCATTAGAAGTTAGGACTCGAGGATCATTACTTGCGACTTTCACATTCATATTGGCTTTTGATTTGCTAGATCTCAAAGTCAAGGCCTATCTAGTATTGACTCTTGAGTTCTAAGTCTCAACATTGAAGTTTCAAACTACTACATTTTGATGACAGTTGTACACTAAGCAAATGTATAGTCCAACAAATGTGACGTTTGAGCTTTCTACAAATTCACGATGTACATGTTTATGTTTTGATATTAAATTTATCATCTTCAAATTGTTTAATCTAAGCATGTGATATTGTTGAAACTAAGTAATTGTAGTACAAATTTAGATTCATAAATATGCGTAACTTTCCAAAAGCTAAAGTTTCGGGAGAGGATCAAGGGATCAAAAGCTCGACTATCAAATTTTTTGCATCCCTTCAACCAATCCTTCAACTGGCATCCTGAGTGCTACCACAATAGCAAAGTTGTCTCTTTTGTATGTCCTAAGTCCCAACTTCTGGCAATAGTAGTGCGATTGCATATGTATCACTAGTTATCTTGAGTCTATGAGATATTGTTGTCCCTCCATCAATTGTTTCTGAGTATTTGGTTACTATCATTTCAATCTCTACTGAGGCTGTTGTACTATTTCATCTAGCAATACACATTTGAGTATTTTCTTCATTGAGTATCTTGGCGTTTGTTTTTCATTGCTTTAACTATATCAAAAATTTGTACACCAAGTGTTGATTGTAGATTAGGATGTTGGTGTCGACCTATGTCGGCTCTGAGTATGATCGCCCTTTACTTTGTGGTGGTGGTGCTTGGATCGAATTACACATGGTGACCACAATCATTATTCCTCTGTACGCTAAGTTAAATGCATATGTGTTAGGCCAAAGATGGAGCATTTCAACAATGGAACATCTCACAATAGTGACATTGCATCTTTCATATTTTAACCTCCAATTTGCAACCTAGCTCACAATTGTCATGCTTATGGTTAAGGGGAGCTTCAAGGAAAAAGCATAGACTTTAAAGAGCAATTACAACTACCCTTCATCACAACTAACCTTCATTGCACAACCTAAACCCAAGTTTAGAGATGATTTATACAAATCAACTAACATGGGATAGCCTTAGGATCAAGCCTCTATATAGCTTGCATCTAGCTCACCTTTTTCCCTTGTAATATCTTTTGAACTGCAAACACCTTAATTTGTTCTTCTAATCCCCAATCACATTCAACCTCTCAAGGAATAATTGAGTCAATTACCTCATATATAGACTAACCATTGAAAATTCAACTATTATTACACCTACATACTTTCCTTGTTTCAAAATGGAACCTTTGCATTTGTTGCAAGCTTATTCGAAGAAATGAAACTTGCTACTACAAATCACAAGTAACACTTTGTATCTATGATACATTCAAGAGAACATGCATATGAACACAATAGAAGTCAAACTTTAAAGCAATCATGACTAACACCGCATACTAAACTAAGGTTCTCACAATAATGGCCAGCACCATGAGCAATGCTTGTGAGTTATCCATGCCCTAGTCATTGTTCAAAGAAACCACCAAACTTCATCAACCTAAATGTAAGCAAATTGAGATTAGCAAATATCAATTTGCCACTCCCTTGATCATAGCTAAAGTTAAGGTTCAGCTAAAACTTGTTGCAAATCCAATCGGAGCTGTAAGATACTTGAGGACTTTCTATGGACATTACAACATCCATCTTTGGATTACTTCTAACTTGCACTATATTCAAAAGAATAGATTGTTCCATATCTCTAGAAGTTTGAAGTACCATGAAAACCATGCATTCATGCAAATTACAAACATGTCGGCTATTTCCAAATCTCTAATCCAGTGTACACACCTATGGACATGTAGGATGTTACTATTAGGCCATTACACATAATCTCGAGACTCACAGTTTAGTTTGTAAGCAGAATTTGATTAAGATCCTAGAAAATTCATCTTTATTTTTCCCTAATCGCTCAATAAGCAAAATCTGATCAGCATATAAGATGGACACGTCTGTGAAAACACCCCTCATTCTAAATTTCCACTCTAAGACAGAAAGAAAAACAGGACACCTCTCTTCAGCTTTTCTACAGACTCTTTTTTATCTTCTTGAAAATGCTTCCTTTTTCTTTTCTTAATCTAATTTTCCAGCCCTACAGGATTGATCCATACCCTTTTCCTCCCAATAGTCCAGCTCTTCGAGAACACCAGCTTTCCTTCTGCTGCTGGGCCCACACTGCTTAGACCTTAGTCCTGTTATGATGCTTGTTTTTAGCTTGCAATTAAGGACAAACCTTTAACCAACCAAAAATCTACACATCCAAACCTTTCAGCTTTCAGCTTTTTATCAAATTCCAAGACCTGTTTGCCCATTTCGATCGACTGAAAACTGAATGTAATAATAGGCTGTTCAACGTCCTCTTTTATCTGTGAAGTGTTTCTTTTTTACTTAACAATAGGTAAATGTGCCAATTCTCTCATGAAAATTCCAACATCCAGTTAAATTTTGCTCTAATACCCGCAGAATCCTAAAAGTTCGTTCTATCTCAAATATTTTGCCAAATCACACAAAAAACGATCATTCAAAAAGCATGTTGCAGTAATTTCTAGTGGCATTTCTCAACATTGCAGTTCGTAGCTTATAAAGCATGATTTAGATTAAAACCCATTGTTACATGCTTTGATTTTGCACTTACCTCCTCAGTCATGCCACCTCCAACACTTGAAATGTGTACACAGGGCTTGGCATGCCAATGCAGTGGTACCTCCACACCGTCAACTTCTGGAGGCAGAGAATCTTCATCCGTCTCTACTGCTTGTATCTCTACCTTCTCAGGCTCAGTCTCTGGCTTCTGTGCCTCTTGCTCCTCTGGCTCTATCTTCCCTGTCTTCTGATTGTCTGTCTCTAGCTTCCCTGATTCCTGGTTGTCTGTCTCTGGCTTCTCTGGGCCCACCTTCTCTGGCTCTTGCTTTTCAGGCTCCAGGTCCAGCTTTTCTGGCTCCTGCTGTTCCACAATCTCAGAAACAAGCGAAGAAGACACGGGTGGAAGATCTTGTTCAGGCTTTTCAGCCTCCTGCTCAGAATTACGGACGTCATTTTCATTAGGAAGAGTGCTGTCCTCTGTTAGGTGCACGTGATGTGCAAGCGCTTCATCACCATCTGCTTCATGTGAATCTGGCTCCGCTACAGTATCACGCGAGACAGCGACATGCTCCGCTGCAGGCTCCAAGTCTTTGGCTTCCTCAATAGGACCGATGGAGTCGTCTAACTTGTGCTCCGTGGGAGGTACTGCGTCCCCCGCATCCTGCGTGGGAAAAAGCGATGGAGAAGCAGAGGAAGGAACGGGTGGAGCTTCGTCTGCCCTGTCTGGAGGATCGATGACATCTGTCTTGACGTGTCCATTGCTGCAAGGTTCGGCCATGGCGCCAGCCTCGACCAAGGACGCCACCAAAGGCTGTCCGGGAGAAGCCAGACTTAGCTCGCCAGAAACCCGGGGGGGCTGGTCGTAGGGAAGGAGAAACCCTAAATCTGTCTCTTTCCTCTCTCTCTCTCTCTCTCTCTCTCTCTCTCTCTCTCTCTCTGTTCGTGTCTGGTGGTGTAGTCGACGTGAAGGAAGCAGCGATCTTTTTTATTTTGGTTATTCGACTCGACGTTCAAAACGGCAACAACAAGGCATTCCTCGAGGCTTCAAACAATGGAGTACCTGCATAACATCATTTGAGCATAAAAGCACAACAAAAGAGATTGCATACTGCACGGCTACCTTTTGTTAGCATTGGCTATCACCATTTCCTACACAGGAGATGTGCATTCCCAATGGGATCGTGGCATAGTGGATTGAGTGTGTATGTTAGGTTGTACAGGTGCATGAGTTTCATCATTGCATCCTGTATTCCTCGGGACACATTATAAATCTATTCCATCCAAAGGAGATGTAAATTACGATGTTTTCACAGAAGTATTGGCTACTAGAATAGCCTCAATAGTGCAAAAATGTATTAATCCTTCCAATGAGCGGAATCAATGGGATGACTACATATTATATGCATGCTTAAGTGTTCAAATCCTAGATTGAGCGGCTCAACAGTGCCTTACCCTTAGGGTGCAAAGATTGGGATGAGACCCAATTACACATATCTCAATAAATTGACACATTAAACAAAACTATATTAGTCCATGTCAATATGGGTTAATTAAAGGCAAAGATCTTTTGGATAATGTCTTGAATATCATCGTGGTGTTGAGATGGGCTTCCATCTCTCAGCAAAAAATCTTCATGATGCAAGTTGATGTTAAAAAAGCTTTTGATAAAGTGGATTTGGAAATTTTAAAATAAATAGACTGTGTTGAGAATGGGCTTTCATGAGAAGATAATCAATTTGCCTTCCATTCTCTCAAAGTGGGATATGCCCTTGTTTTCATCAATGGGTCTCTTACCAACCCATTAAAAGTGCACAAGGGAGTCAAATAAGGCTATCTTGTGAGCCCTATATTATTTGCTATTCCCACTCATTTATTCCTTTTAATTGACGTAATGGCACAAAATGGCAAGCTCAAAGGAATACAATATAGGGGCAAATGCTTGGTGGGACAATGGCTTCTCGAATTAGCCTCCTAACATCTTATCTCACAACTGTGATTGAAGATTCTTTATTGCAACCTAGCTGGAATGGAAAGGTGATCAATTGGGGAGTGATCTTCAGGTATCTAAAATTTCATATGAGTTAATAAATCGATAATTTTTTGAAGGCTAGTTGGATCCTTGAAAATATTAAGAAGAATTTCAACTACCGGAAGTCTACTTCATGGCCTCTCCATGCAAATTTCAATATCCTACAAAATTTTATTTACATCAAAATTAGGTTTTACCTTCCGTGGTTTGTTGGAATAAATGTCTACTTAAGGTTTGGGATTTCTTAACAAGTAAGTTTTTATGGGGCAAGTATAAGAAAGCTAAATACATTACTCGTATCTACATGGATCATTTAAATTTTCAAAACGGAGAAGGAGGTCTCCAATTGCTAGACTTAGGTGTTGAAGCAAACATCCTAGTAGCCAGGTTAATTGATAGATTATTGGATCAAAACACTCCTAGTCGAACATGATGTTAGATATTATTGTTTGCTACAACAAGGAGCTATGTGTGAAATGGAATATGGGAAAGTTCTTTGAAGTGCATGTGCAAGGCCTCATCCTCCATCTTCTCTTTTTCGAGGAGGAATTTGCTTAAGAGTGAGCTTGTTAATCAATGTTGGATGACACACATGAAGGACAGTGTGTATTGGACTTTTCAACTCCCTTTGGATCATGTGCTAAAAAGGAAAGGAAGCTCTCTAGCAAATAGAGGTATCTAGCCAGGAGTGCATGAAATCTAAGTGATGCTATCAAGTCCCATTGGCTTGTGTGCTAAAAAGGAAAGGAAGCTCTGTATCTAAGAGAGGTGTCTAGCTAAGAGGACCTATAATCTAAGTAATGCTTACAAGCCAACATGGGAGTTCATTGCTACAAAGATTAGGCAACTCAATGAAAGAGGGAGTCATGATAGTGCAAGCATCACCTTGCCTCTCAATGTAGAAGGCAATAACTTATTACCAATGCTATGTACTCCTATTACCAATAAGATACTTGGCAATAGGGGAAATACTACTAGTTGGATCAATAAAGTTTGGGGTGTTTGCATCTTTGATAGTAAGTTATTTGGTACCTTCAAAGGTCTTTGGGTAGTTAAGCTTTCACTCAAGGATAGAATCATTGCTTGGTGTGTCATTACGGGAGCTTTCTCAACAAAACTAACAAGCTTAAACTTAGAGGTATCATAAATGGTGATTGCAAGTGTGGGGAAGTAGAAATGATGGCTCATCTATTCCTAAATAGATACATTGGCATAAATTCTTGGTGAAGAGTTCTTCTTACTTGAAATGCTTTGAGTTGGATGCTGATCAATCAAAGTTGTGTACTTTAGGGAGCAATTTCAAAGGGGGCAAGATTGTGTTATTTGGTTTACACATCATCAAGATCTAAACACTTTCATGAAATTTAGAGGTCCCGAGTTCAAATGGTATTTCAAGGAAATATTCTCAAGATTAGTTGGCAAAATATTAAAAGTATTGCCTAGTGGCTCTAATGCATGGATTATTTAATGAGTAACATAAATAGGGATGATTTATTTTGTGTTTGTTGTGGGTTGTACTCTCCGTCGTCCCGGATGCGCTAGATTTGTTAGTTTTGATGTGTCAAAATCTAGTCCAATTCTCCAAGGTCTGATTCTGTAATATCCGATTTTAGGAATCGGATGTCCAATTTCATAGGTGTTTGATTTGAAGTGTCCAATTCTGGATGGTCTAATTTTCGAGATCGAACAGGGTATGTCCGATCAGATAGGATGGGTTGGTTCAATTGACAAAATCAGACAGGGGTGATCCAAGCGTCTGATTTCCAAAATCAGATGAGGTCACAAGTCTGAGTGGGCCAAATGGCTGAGGGCTGATTCTAAATTACTTATGCTTTGAGTGCACAATGTTGTAAGGCCCTTGACTGAGAAGAATATTGTATGGGTCCCAAATTAGACAATAGAATGAAGGTAATCTTATAGATTGAATGGTTATGAGATGGCTATATGGACTTGACCTTGGGCCAAGGGTAAAGAGTCAATAAAGATAATGGAATATACACAAGGAGGTCTTAGGGTTGGCAAGGGTCCAAAGGTGGAAGCATTAAAAGTGAACGATAGAGGGAATATTCCCTTGACTTTCATATGATGTATATATGGTTGATGCCCAATGACTTAGTCAGACAGCATGGGCAGTAAGTCATGCAAACCTACCCACGTGCATCTATGACTAGTCAATTTCCAACACTATATTTGTAGACAATGCTGCCCTCGAGCATGTCGTGGCTATTTAAGCATTCATATCCTCACACCTACACTTATTCTCCTTCATCCAACATTTATCTAAATCATCATTGAAGCACATAGCTAGAAAATGGTGCAACACAAGATGGGGCTCTTGGATTTATGCACCCATTTATGAGGACTCTAAGATTCAAATGAGGCAAGGATTGTGTTCTTTCATGGCCATGAACACTTTGTTGCACGATCTTGCAAACTCTAATAACTAAGTTAGAGTTTACATTTTTTGTGGATGTGGGTATTATGATGTATTTAAAGTTCCTGTTGCTATATAGTGTAGACTCTATAAAGAAGAAGGGCAAAAAACTACCATGAGAAGACAAAGACTCCAACAAAGAGGAATCTAAAACCATGATGAAGCTAATGTTGTACCCTATGTGAAGGAGAAGGCAACAACCCTTTAACATGAGAATGTTTCAAAAGCAAATATAGAAGAGGCATCTCAATAGACCAAGGACATGCATGCAAGGGAACAAAATGGAAAATTCCATCACAGGTAAGGACTACGCATCTACCAAAGCTCTCCATTGTCGAGGCTTATGTTCTATGCTAATGATTGTTTTTAGAAAACCAAAGGTGCAACATTCAACCTACACAAAAGACGCGCATAGATAATAACTTCAAAGATAAATCTAAGGGTACATAGTGAAACAAATTAAAAAGGTATGCCAATAGATTTCTATAGATCTTTAACAAACAACTAGCAAACAAATGAAGCAAAGCATTTGCGCAAAACCAAATGCATGCTATCATAATGTTGTAATGGGCTAATGACTATTATTAGGGAGTGCATGACTAGTGTTTTGCTCTTGTGATGCCATATATGCATCATCCTTGTTCTAGGCACTTTCTCATGTGAATCGCATACACGAATATATGAGTTAAATCGACCACATATGAGATAGCCACCCATAGTAGCCACACTATCATCTATTTGATATCATATGTCTTCAATAAATTGACATTCAAAAGGTGGAGAATGTGCGTGGTACTCAAATCCCATGAGCATAAGACAAATCCAATGCACATACGGTAGCACACGTACCAATCAACCATCATCAAATCAATGTATTGTCTTCCACAATTTAATTTTCAAAAAAGTAGAGAAATAAGTAGTGCTTCTACTCCCTACAAGCTTTGGAGTAAGAATGATTCTCTTGCCCTTGTCTTTGCACATATTGCTTCCTAGACACAAGGATATATAAGAACAATGAATAAATACAATTTTCAAGAATCCTAGCTAATTTAATTAGGTCCTTCTTTCCTAATATCCCAACCATGCAAGTCATACTATAATACCACTAGGTTTTGTATACAAAATTTTCCCATTTCACATGTTGCATGAAGCCCTAAAAATAGAGTTTGATTCTTATCTCCCAAATTGTTTGTGAGAGGAGGTGATGAGGATCTGCAAAGTTAAAGGATTGAGAGAGCAAGCACACAATAAGCTTTTATGGATACTTCATTACCCTTGTTCTTCATTATCTTACTTATATATGATTGTGTGTCTATACCTGTAGAACGGGTGCTCACCTAGACTTTAGCCATCAATCTTTACAGCAAATAGCCTCCCACTCAAAGGCCAGCGTGACTTTAAAGGAGAATAATGGCTAAATATACTATCCAATGCCCATCAACACTCTCTAGTGTGCAAAGCACTTAGAAAATAATATACTCGTGAGAAGATATGTAGGGTTGTCATCTATATGAAACTTGACAAGCTCAACCACTTTTCTCAAAATGCATTGTCTTTGCATGAAAAAGACGATTCCCTACCACCTAGATGGCCCTCTAACTATCACTGTGCAAAGTGGGTGTCTCTCTTGCAATATCCAAACCTCCCACTAGATGAATAAGCCATATAGCTCCCTTGCATGTCTCAATGGTTGCAAAATATTTTTCCTCAATGGTAGATAAGTCTATACATGGAATCGAAAGACCCATGAGAATGTACTTCCTACAAATGTGAAGACAAAGCTTCTCATAGATTTCCTAGAGTCCACATTCCATGCAAAATCAAAATTTACATAGTTGAGGATAGGTGCATCCTTCCTTTAAAAAGCAAATGCACATAACTCTAGTGCCATTCAAGTATCTCATGATACTCTTTATTGTTTCTAAATAGTTATTGCTAGGGTTTGCCATAAACTTGATAATCACTCCCACTACATAAGTAATGTGTAGATGTGTAGCTATCATATCATACATCAAGCTACCAATCATGGATGCACAAGGTATATTGGACATTTCAATATTTTGCTCATTAGACTCAGGATTTTCATATTGACTATTTTTCAAATATGGAGGTAATGGAACATTGATAGACTTCCCCCTCTCCAAATTGAAATGTTCAAGTACCTTCCCAATGTACTCCTTTTGAGACAAATAGAGAACCTTCTTATGTCTTTGTCTCCTAATTCACATGCCAAAAATATGATTTCTCCTTCATGTCAAAGGTTTTATGCAACCTTTTATTCAACGTATCCCTATCCAATAATGACTTATTGGCAATAAACATGGCATCCACATAAAGAATCAAGATCTTAAGGCTATCATCCATAGCCTTCCCTATATATATGCAGTAATCTGTCTCACTCTTTGTATAGCCTTGAGACCTCATGAAATCATCAAAGTTATGATACCATTCCCTAGGGGCTTGCTTCAATCCATATAAGCTCTTATTGAGTTTAAATAACACAGATGTTCCTTTCCCTACACAACAAAGCACTTTTGTTGTTGCATATAAATAACTTCGTCCAAATCTCCATGCAAAAAAATTGTCTTAATATCTAGTGGACAATATCTATGTACTCATTGGCAACCAATGCAAGTGCCATACAAGGAGTGGTTATCTTGACTATTGGTGAGAAGATCTCATCAAATGTCTATATATTTCTCTTGTTTAAAGCTCCTTCTTGCTGCCAATCTTGCCTTATGCTTAGGCAATGCATATGATGGGGACATTTTTAGCTTGTAGAATCATTTTCATGGTAATGCATGCTTGCCCGTAAGAAAATGAACCAATTCTCTAAGGTTGCATTCTTTACTGAATAGTCCATTTTTTACTACACATCCTTGTTCTAGTTATGTTTATCATTCCCAATTGTAGTATCATCAAAACGTAAAGATCCTCTACAATTTCTTACCATGACATAATCAAGTGATGGAGTGTATCTCTATGGGTGGTCTAGAGACTCTTGTAGGTTTTCACAATACTTGCTCAACCCAAGCATATGGTTGTCTGAACTATCTATCTCGTTGTATGTGAGGCTAGCTACTTGATTATGGCACTCCCACCTCAAAGTTTTATTGTTGTCCTAGCCTCGAATCATGTAGCAAGTCTTGCATGCTACTCATATGATGGCTATCCATCCTATTGGGATACCACATTATAGATAATAGTTTTTATGGGCTATTTATGCATATTCTCCATATTGAAGATCACATCATGGTTGTGCACTATCTTATTAGATCCCATCTCTCTCGAGCCTCCATATGATGGCTATCCATCCCGTTGAGGTACCACATTGTAAATCTTAATAGTTTTTATGGGCTATTTATGCATATTCTCCATATTGAAGATCACATCATGACTGTGCACTATCTTATTAGATCCCATTAGTGGTATCCCATCTCTCTCGAGCATCCATATGCAAGAAAAATGCATTTCCCTAATTGAGGATCAAGACTGTTTCACTTGTCCTTTGAAATGTACATATGAGCTTCACAACCAAACACACACAATTGATTGTAAGATGGTTTCTTGCTAGGCCACACCTACTCATGAGTTTTGCCATCCAATGGCTTGCTACATAATTGACTAATTAGGTGAATAGCTATCTTAATAGCATCGACCCAAAATCCATAGTAATACACGCATTAGGAAACATCCATTGAACTCTTTCTTGTATGGCCCTATTCATATTTTTTGCATTTCCAATTTGAGCTAGGTTTCGGGAGCTATCAACTCTCTCTACCCCACATCTCACAAAAGTTCTAAAAGGTATGAGAAGTATGTTCCCCACCATTATCAGTCCTTAACCATTTAAGCTCCTTGCTAGAGAGCGTAACTCAATAATACATACACATTGATGCATTTAAGATTCAACAATTTAAAAAAAGTAATAAAAATGGGTACCTCAAGTGTGGGAGGGTACACTTGACTGCATCCAATTCTTGCTTCATGTACTTAGCCCAAATGCATATTTTTAATAGTAATATGCATGAGAGAGAGAGAGAGAGAGAGAGAGGAGGAGGAGGAGGAGGAGGAGGAGGAGGAGGGGGTGAGTGATAGAGAGATTTTTGGGAGAGGGAGATAGATATATACATACATTTCTAGATGTGAAAACTTATGTGTTCTTTTATATTATTCATAAAAAAATTTATGTCTCAAAAGAGTTGGTCATTGCTAAATGGGGAAAGATAATCCTCTAGGAATCTATTTCCAAGTAAGCATGTAGCAACCCCCCTTGATACCACTCACAGGACCTTGATCATGAACACTAGCTAGGCATCATCATGCAATGGGAACTTGACACAAATAGACAAGGAGTGCATAGTGTGACATAACTCAAAATGATACAACCATGTCACAACAAAAATCCATTGTCAATTTAGGTATCTTCACATTTATAAATTCACATGTGGATGGCGCTTAATTTGTATGTTTATGAATGTGTGGTGTTTTTATTTTCTAGGATTGGCCATTCATCCTTATCATAGCTATTGTGAGTGCCACCACCAACATCATGCCCATCTGGCTCCCTCCATAGGTCCCACCTCCTCTACTCAACCAACACACATGTTTATTGACTCTAGGAGTGGAGTGCTAGATCAATGTTACTAGCAGGGCAATGTAATCTAGAGGTGGCCTCATTTTGCATTAGTGCATGTGAGATCTAGTGGACATTACATGCCTAGGGTTCACATACACTGGCTAAGTTTTAAGTTACTTGAGTGTAGTTTTTATTTATATGTTTTTACATTTGTATGAAATGCATATCAACTCATTTATAGAGACTAAGATGAGAAAGATAATAAATATTTCATTATAGTGCTACATCAAGAGTTTGGGGTTGGATGGAGTGAGAGTGCCCTTCTTCAAGAGATGGGAAAAATATTGAGATCATGTCATGTGCACAATACAAGAATAATCCTTATGCAATAGAGAGAGAGAGAGAGAGAGAGAGAGAGAGAGAGAGAGAGAGAGAGAGAGAGAGAGAGAGAGAGAGAGAGAGAGAGAGAGAGAGGGGAGGAGGAGGAGGAGGAGGAGGAGGAGGAGGAGAAAAGGGAGGGGGAGAGAGATAGAGGGAGAGAATAAGAGAGCTTTTTGGGAGAGGGAGATAGATATATACGTACATTTTTAGATGTTCAGACACATGTGTTCTTTGATATTATTCATAAAAAATTTAATTTCTCAAAAGAGTTGGCCACTAGTGAATGTGGAAAGACAATTCAAGTAACTTCACATTTATAAATTTGCATGTGCATGGTGTGTAATTCATATGTTTACAAATGTGTGGTGCTTTATTTTCTAGGATTGGCCACTCATCCTCAGCATAGTTGTTGATAGTGCCACCATTGACACACCCATTTGGCTCCTTCCATAGGTCCCACCTCCTCTACTCACCCAACACACATGTTTATGGACTCTAGGATTGGAGTGCTAAATAGATGCTACTTGCATGGCGATGTAATCTAGAGGTGGCCTCATTTTTCATTAGTGCATGTGAGATCTAGTGGACATTACATGCCTTCGGGTTCAAATACATTAGCTGTAAGTTTTTAATTGCTTGTGTCATCTAGTTTTTGTTTATTATTTTTTACAATTGTATGAAATGCATAGTGCTTGAAGTGAGTATGTAGATATCAAGATGAGAAAAACTATAAATATGTCCTTGTAGTGCTACATCAAGCGTTTGGGGTTGGATGCAGTGAGAGTGTCTTCCTTCAAAAGATGGGCAAGCTACTAAGATAATGTCATGACAATGCACAATACTATAATAACCCTTTTGCAATACATAGCCACGAAGAGAGAGAGAGAGAGAGAGAGAGAGCCGATGTATCCTATGAGATAAAAATCAAAATCCAACTTTGTGTTGCATCATATCACCGTGAAAGTGAAAAACATGCATCCTAATATAAGGCTAGTATCTAAAATTACAAGGATATTTACGTTTAAAAATAGTATGTACAATATATCTACATACTACAATTGACTCATTGAATCGCAAAGGCTCCACTCTACTAATGTGTTTAGGGGTAAGTCTTTGATTCCTCACAATCATGGCTTAGATCTGATTGTAATACAAACCCCTCAATCATGGACTTTGTGGTCGAGGTCATATTTATGCTCAGCAAAATGCATGGCATAGTCTAGTGTGATTTCATGGCATGGGATAGGTATAGTCTAGTAGGGTGACTTTATGTCTATTGAACTAGTAACGCTTGTAGAGTTTGGTGAATGAATAAAATCTCTCACAACTCTCTACATTGGTCCCTTTGTGGGGGTTGGTATCCTATATCATAGTAGTGCTATGCAACACCTCTATAGCTCTAAGAGGAAATTCCCTAAACATCCCTAGTCCTCATACTCCATAGCACAACCGAGAGTTCCAAAGTCTTCATAAAAGCTCTAGAATATATGAAAAGTATAATCCCCAACATTATCAATACTTAAGCATTTAAGCTTCTTACTAGGGAGCTTAACTCACTAATATCAACTACACTTAAATTTATTCATGACTCACATAAACATTGATGCACTTAAGATTGAAGTTTTAAAAAAACAATAAAAATTGGTACCTCGAGTGTGGGAGGATACACTTGAATGCAATGAATTCTTGTTCTGTGTACTAATGGACCCAAATGCATATTTTTCATGATATTACATATATGGGGGAGAGAGAGGGAGAGAGAGGGGGAGAGAGAGAGAGAGAGAGAGGAGAGCGGAGAGAGAGAGAGAGTAGAGAGAGAGAGAGAGAGAAGAGGGAGAGGGAGAAAGAGAGAGATGGAGGGAGGGAGGGAGAAGGTCGAGAGAGATACATACATACATTTTTTAATGTGTGGATATATGTGTGTTTATTATATCATTGACAAAGGATTGATTTCTCAATAGAGTTAGCTATGATTGAAGGTGGGAAGACTAGCCTCCTAGTGAATATCAAGAGGATGCTATGCTAGTTGGACAAATCTTCTCATCAAGGCAAGGAGGATCTAGTAGACTATGCCAAACTTTCAGTTGATTAATTGGAGGCAATTGTGTTGGGACTCCCCTCATTATTATGGCCTATTGTCCTCGCTGAGATCTTCTAGGGATCTAGTTCCAACCTAGCATGTGGTAGCCCCCCATATACTTCTCATAGGACCTTAATCACGAAGACGAAATGGGCATCATCATGCAATGGGAGCTGGACATAGATAGACAATGAGTGCATGGTAGCATAACTCCAAATAATACAACCATCTCACAACATAAATATATAGACGATTCAAGTATGTCCACATTTAGAAGTTCATGTTTAGATGGTGTTTAAACTGTATTTTTATGAATGCATTGTGTTTTTGTTTTCTATGACTTGCCACTCATCCCCATCATAGTTGTTGCCACCGACACCACTTCCACCGTGCCCATTTGGCTCCATCCCATAGGTCCCACCTCCTCCAACTTTTCGCACACATGTTTAGGGGTGCTGGGAGCAGAGTGCCATATTAATGCTAGTGGTAGGGTGATGTAATCTAGAGATGGTCTCATTTTTCATCGATGCATGTAAACTATGGTGGACATTGCATGCCTCATGTTCATATACACTCATAGTAAGTTTTAAATTACTTGTATGTAGTCTTTGTGTATATGTTTCTATGGTTGTTTGAAATGCATCCTAATTGAAGCAACAAGTGCTATGTATGTAGGGACAAAGACAATGAAAACAAAAAATATGTCCATGTAGTGCTACATGAAGAGTTTGGAGTTGGATGGAGCAAGAGTGTAGTCCTTTGAGAGAGATCATGTCATGAAAATGTAGAGTGATAAGAATACCTTATTTTGAACATTTAAATCCATAGAGAGAGAGAGAGAGAGAGAGAGAGAGAGAGAGAGAGAGAGAGAGAGAGGGAGGGAGAAAGAGAGAGAATAATGTCTAAAAAAGGCCAATGTGGCCTATGTGACAAAATCAAAGTGTATATTTGTCTAATATCATGTCATCATGAAAGTGAAAACAATGCATTGTAATATAAGGTTAGTATCTAAAAATATAAGGATATTTAAGTCTAAAGGTTGTATATATGACATATCTAGGTACTATAACTACGTATTTTAAATGCAAAGTTAGCACATGATCCCAACTATAATGTGGCTAAGGCCACTCTACTAATGTGTTGAGGAGCGAGTTTCATGTTCTTTCAAATGATGATTTTGATATAACTGTGCTATAGATCCCTTAGTCGTGGACCTAGTGGTCAAGTGTATTGTGCTTGACAAAGTGCAATGGCCTAGTCCAATGTGACTCCACCACATGGGGTAGGTGAAGTCTAGTAGGATGACTTTTTTTCTAATGAACTAGTAATGCTTGTAGAATCAAGTCAATGGAAAAAATCTCACACTACTCTCTACATGGGTTGCTCTACGAAAGTTGGTGTCCTGTCTCAAATTAGTGTTGTGCAGCACCTCTAGAGCTCAAAGAGGAAAAGCCCTAAACATCTCTAGTCCTTGGACTCCACAACACAATGGAGAGGTACAAAGCCTCACAAAAGTTCTACAATATATGAGAAGTATACTCCCCGCCTTTATTAATTCTTAGGCATTTAAGCTTCTTGCTAGAGAACTCAACTCACTAATACATACTACATTTGACGTTACATGACTTGCGTAGATATGAATGCATTTTAGATTAAATTTTCCAAAACCTAATAAAAATGGGCACCTCAAGTGTGGGAGGATACACTTGACTGCATGCAATTATTGCTTCATGACTTAATGCGAGCACAAATGCATGTTTTTAATAGTAATATAGAGATGAGAGAGAGAGAGAGAGAGAGAGAGAGAGAGAGAGAGAGAGAGAGAGAGAGAGAGAGAGAGAGAGAGAGAGAGAGAGAGAGAGAGAGAGAGAGAGAGAGAGAGAGAGAGAGAGAGCGCCGATGTATCCTATGAGATAAAAATCAAAGTCCAACTTTGTGTTACATCATATCACCGTGAAAGTGAAAAAAATGCATCCTAATATAAGGCTAGTATCTAAAATTACAAGGATATTTAAGTTTAAAAATAGTATGTACAATATATCTACATACTACAATTGACTCATTGAATCGCAAAGGCTCCACTCTACTAATGTGTTTAGGGGTAAGTGTTTGATTCCTCACGATCATGGCTTAGATCTGGCTGTAGTACACACCCCTCAATCATGGACTTTGTGGTCGAGGTCATATTTACGCTCAGCAAAATGCATGGCATAGTCTAGTGTGATTTCATGGCATGGGATAGGTATAGTCTAGTAGGGTGACTTTAAGTCTATTGAACTAGTAATGCTTGTAGAGTTTGGTGAATGAATAAAATCTCTCACAACTCTCTACATGGGTCCCTTTGTGGGGGTTGGTATCCTATCTCATAGTAGTGCTATGCAACACCTCTAGAGCTCTAAGAGGAAATTCCCTAAACATCCCTAGTCCTCATACTCCACAGCACAACCGAGAGTTCCAAAGTCTTCATAAAAGCTCTAGAATATATGAAAAGTATAATCCCCAACATTATCAATACTTAAGCATTTAAGCTTCTTACTAGGGAGCTTAACTCACTAATATCAACTACACTTAAATTTATTCATGACTCACATAAACATTGATGCACTTAAGATTGAAGAAAAAAAAACAATAAAATTTGGTACCTCGAGTGTGGGAGGATACACTTGAATGCAATGAATTCTTGTTTTGTGTACTAGTGGACCCAAATGCGTATTTTTCATGATATTACATATATGGGAGAGAGAGAGAGAGAGAGAGAGAGAGAGAGAGAGAGAGAGAGAGTAGAGAGAGAGAGAGAGAGAGAGAGAGAAGAGGGAGAGGGAGAAAGAGAGAGATGGAGGGAGGGAGGGAGAAGGTCGAGAGAGATACATACATACATTTTTTAATGTGTGGATATATGTGTGTTTATTATATCATTGACAAAGGATTGATTTCTCAATAGAGTTAGCTATGATTGAAGGTGGGAAGACTAGCCTCCTAGTGAATATCAAGAGGATGCTATGCTAGTTGGACAAATCTTCTCATCAAGGCAAGGAGGATCTAGTAGACTATGCCAAACTTTCAGTTGATTAATTGGAGGCAATTGTGTTGGGACTCCCCTCATTATTATGGCCTATTGTCCTCGCTGAGATCTTCTAGGGATCTAGTTCCAACCTAGCATGTGGTAGCCCCCCATATACTTCTCATAGGACCTTAATCACGAAGACGAAATGGGCATCATCATGCAATGGGAGCTGGACATAGATAGACAATGAGTGCATGGTAGCATAACTCCAAATAATACAACCATCTCACAACATAAATATATAGACGATTCAAGTATGTCCACATTTAGAAGTTCATGTTTAGATGGTGTTTAAACTGTATTTTTATGAATGCATTGTGTTTTTGTTTTCTATGACTTGCCACTCATCCCCATCATAGTTGTTGCCACCGACACCACTTCCACCGTGCCCATTTGGCTCCATCCCATAGGTCCCACCTCCTCCAACTTTTCGCACACATGTTTAGGGGTGCTGGGAGCAGAGTGCCATATTAATGCTAGTGGTAGGGTGATGTAATCTAGAGATGGTCTCATTTTTCATCGATGCATGTAAACTATGGTGGACATTGCATGCCTCATGTTCATATACACTCATAGTAAGTTTTAAATTACTTGTATGTAGTCTTTGTGTATATGTTTCTATGGTTGTTTGAAATGCATCCTAATTGAAGCAACAAGTGCTATGTATGTAGGGACAAAGACAATGAAAACAAAAAATATGTCCATGTAGTGCTACATGAAGAGTTTGGAGTTGGATGGAGCAAGAGTGTAGTCCTTTGAGAGAGATCATGTCATGAAAATGTAGAGTGATAAGAATACCTTATTTTGAACATTTAAATCCATAGAGAGAGAGAGAGAGAGAGAGAGAGAGAGAGAGAGAGAGAGAGAGAGGGAGGGAGAAAGAGAGAGAATAATGTCTAAAAAAGGCCAATGTGGCCTATGTGACAAAATCAAAGTGTATATTTGTCTAATATCATGTCATCATGAAAGTGAAAACAATGCATTGTAATATAAGGTTAGTATCTAAAAATATAAGGATATTTAAGTCTAAAGGTTGTATATATGACATATCTAGGTACTATAACTACGTATTTTAAATGCAAAGTTAGCACATGATCCCAACTATAATGTGGCTAAGGCCACTCTACTAATGTGTTGAGGAGCGAGTTTCATGTTCTTTCAAATGATGATTTTGATATAACTGTGCTATAGATCCCTTAGTCGTGGACCTAGTGGTCAAGTGTATTGTGCTTGACAAAGTGCAATGGCCTAGTCCAATGTGACTCCACCACATGGGGTAGGTGAAGTCTAGTAGGATGACTTTTTTTCTAATGAACTAGTAATGCTTGTAGAATCAAGTCAATGGAAAAAATCTCACACTACTCTCTACATGGGTTGCTCTACGAAAGTTGGTGTCCTGTCTCAAATTAGTGTTGTGCAGCACCTCTAGAGCTCAAAGAGGAAAAGCCCTAAACATCTCTAGTCCTTGGACTCCACAACACAATGGAGAGGTACAAAGCCTCACAAAAGTTCTACAATATATGAGAAGTATACTCCCCGCCTTTATTAATTCTTAGGCATTTAAGCTTCTTGCTAGAGAACTCAACTCACTAATACATACTACATTTGACGTTACATGACTTGCGTAGATATGAATGCATTTTAGATTAAATTTTCCAAAACCTAATAAAAATGGGCACCTCAAGTGTGGGAGGATACACTTGACTGCATGCAATTATTGCTTCATGACTTAATGCGAGCACAAATGCATGTTTTTAATAGTAATATAGAGATGAGAGAGAGAGAGAGAGAGAGAGAGAGAGAGAGAGAGAGAGAGAGAGAGAGAGAGAGAGAGAGAGAGAGAGAGAGAGAGAGAGAGAGAGAGAGAGAGAGAGAGAGAGAGAGAGAGAGAGAGAGAGAGCGCCGATGTATCCTATGAGATAAAAATCAAAGTCCAACTTTGTGTTACATCATATCACCGTGAAAGTGAAAAAAATGCATCCTAATATAAGGCTAGTATCTAAAATTACAAGGATATTTAAGTTTAAAAATAGTATGTACAATATATCTACATACTACAATTGACTCATTGAATCGCAAAGGCTCCACTCTACTAATGTGTTTAGGGGTAAGTGTTTGATTCCTCACGATCATGGCTTAGATCTGGCTGTAGTACACACCCCTCAATCATGGACTTTGTGGTCGAGGTCATATTTACGCTCAGCAAAATGCATGGCATAGTCTAGTGTGATTTCATGGCATGGGATAGGTATAGTCTAGTAGGGTGACTTTAAGTCTATTGAACTAGTAATGCTTGTAGAGTTTGGTGAATGAATAAAATCTCTCACAACTCTCTACATGGGTCCCTTTGTGGGGGTTGGTATCCTATCTCATAGTAGTGCTATGCAACACCTCTAGAGCTCTAAGAGGAAATTCCCTAAACATCCCTAGTCCTCATACTCCACAGCACAACCGAGAGTTCCAAAGTCTTCATAAAAGCTCTAGAATATATGAAAAGTATAATCCCCAACATTATCAATACTTAAGCATTTAAGCTTCTTACTAGGGAGCTTAACTCACTAATATCAACTACACTTAAATTTATTCATGACTCACATAAACATTGATGCACTTAAGATTGAAGAAAAAAAAACAATAAAATTTGGTACCTCGAGTGTGGGAGGATACACTTGAATGCAATGAATTCTTGTTTTGTGTACTAGTGGACCCAAATGCGTATTTTTCATGATATTACATATATGGGAGAGAGAGAGAGAGAGAGAGAGAGAGAGAGAGAGAGAGAGAGAGAGTAGAGAGAGAGAGAGAGAGAGAGAGAAGAGGGAGAGGGAGAAAGAGAGAGATGGAGGGAGGGAGGGAGAAGGTCGAGAGAGATACATACATACATTTTTTAATGTGTGGATATATGTGTGTTTATTATATCATTGACAAAGGATTGATTTCTCAATAGAGTTAGCTATGATTGAAGGTGGGAAGACTAGTCTCCTAATGAAAATCAAGAGGATGCTATGCTAGTTGGACAAATCTTCTCATCAAGGCAAGGAGGATCTAGTAGACTATGCCAAACTTTCAGTTGATCAATTGGAGGCAACTGTGTTGGGACTCCCCTCATTATTATGGCCTATAGTCCTCGCTGAGATCTTCTAGGGATCTAGTTCCAACCTAGCATGTGGTAGCCCCCCATATACTTCTCATAGGACCTTAATCACGAAGACGAAATGGGCATCATCATGCAATGGGAGCTGGACATAGATAGACAATGAGTGCATGGTAGCATAACTCCAAATAATACAACCATCTCACAACATAAATATATAGACGATTCAAGTATGTCCACATTTAGAAGTTCATGTTTAGATGGTGTTTAAACTGTATTTTTATGAATGCATTGTGTTTTTGTTTTCTATGACTTGCCACTCATCCTCATCATAGTTGTTGCCACCGACACCACTTCCACCGTGCCCATTTGGCTCCATCCCATAGGTCCCACCTCCTCCAACTTTTCGCACACATGTTTAGGGGTGCTGGGAGCAGAGTGCCATATTAATGCTAGTGGTAGGGTGATGTAATCTAGAGATGGTCTCATTTTTCATCGATGCATGTAAACTATGGTGGACATTGCATGCCTCATGTTGATATACATTCATAGTAAGTTTTAAATTACTTGTATGTAGTCTTTGTGTATATGTTTCTATGGTTGTTTGAAATGCATCCTAATTGAAGCAACAAGTGCTATGTATGTAGGGACAAAGACAATGAAAACAAAAAATATGTCCATGTAGTGCTACATGAAGAGTTTGGAGTTGGATGGAGTAAGAGTGTAGTCCTTTGAGAGAGATCATGTCATGAAAATGTAGAGTGATAAGAATACCTTATTTTGAACATTTAAATCCATAGAGAGAGAGAGAGAGAGAGAGAGAGAGAGAGAGAGAGAGAGAGAGAGAGAGAGAGAGAGAGAGAGAGAGAGAGAGAGAGAGAGAGAGAGAGAGAGAGAGAGAGGGAGGGAGGGAGAAAGAGAGAGAATAATGTCTAAAAAAGGCCAATGTGGCCTATGTGACAAAATCAAAGTGTATATTTGTCTAATGTCATGTCATCATGAAAGTGAAAACAATGCATTGTAATATAAGGTTAGTATCTAAAAATATAAGGATATTTAAGTCTAAAGGTTGTATATATGACATATCTAGGTACTATAACTACGTATTTTAAATGCAAAGTTAGCACATGATCCCAACTATAATGTGGCTAAGGCCACTCTACTAATGTGTTGAGGAGCGAGTTTCATGTTCTTTCAAATGATGATTTTGATATAACTGTGCTATAGATCCCTTAGTCGTGGACCTAGTGGTCAAGTGTATTGTGCTTGACAAAGTGCAATGGCCTAGTCCAATGTGACTCCACCACATGGGGTAGGTGAAGTCTAGTAGGATGACTTTTTTTCTAATGAACTAGTAATGCTTGTAGAATCAAGTCAATGGAAAAAATCTCACACTACTCTCTACGTGGGTTGCTCTATGAAAGTTGGTGTCCTGTCTCAAATTAGTGTTGTGCAGCACCTCTAGAGCTCAAAGAGGAAAAGCCCTAAACATCTCTAGTCCTTGGACTCCACAACACAATGGAGAGGTACAAAGCCTCACAAAAGTTCTACAATATATGAGAAGTATACTCCCCGCCATTATTAATTCTTAGGCATTTAAGCTTCTTGCTAGAGAACTCAACTCACTAATACATACTACATTTGACGTTACATGACTTGCGTAGATATGAATGCATTTTAGATTAAATTTTCCAAAACCTAATAAAAATGGGCACCTCAAGTGTGGGAGGATACACTTGACTGCATGCAATTATTGCTTCATGACTTAATGCGAGCACAAATGCATGTTTTTAATAGTAATATAGAGATGAGAGAGAGAGAGAGAGAGAGAGAGAGAGAGAGAGAGAGAGAGAGAGAGAGAGAGAGAGAGAGAGAGAGAGAGAGAGAGAGAGAGAGAGAGAGAGAGAGAGAGAGAGAGAGAAGCAAAATAAGATAAAGAGAGGGACGGAACAAGAGAGAGAAATGGCACTGTTTGGGAGAGCAAGTAATATATATACATACATTCCTTAACGTGTAGACATGTGTATTATCATATTATTTAGAAATCTTTTCATTTCTCAATAGATTTAGCCATGGTTAAATGGGGGAAGATACGCCTCTTGATATTCATCTCAAGAGGATGCTATGTCAGTTGGGTATACCACCAAATCAGCTTGGATCCATTTCCAACCTAGCATGCAACAGTCCCCCTTAGAGACCACTCATATGACCCTAATCATGAAGATTTGACCGATGGGCATCATCATTAACAGCAAGAGCTAGACATCGATAGGTAACAGGTGCCTTGTAACATGACTCAAAAGGATACATAGTGTCATGACAGAAGTACATCGTCGATTCAGGTATGCTCACATTTATGAATTCATGTCTAGCTGGTGTGTAATCTATATTTTTATGAATGTATGGTGTTTTTTTTTCTAAGAATAGCCACACTTTCATTTGATGGACTAGAGGCAACAATGTCGAGATTCCACTCAATAGTACAACTTATAGTCCTTAGAAAGGAATCTTTTAGGGATCCAATTCCAACCCAACATGCAATAGCTCCCCTTGAGGCCGCTCATATGACCTTGAACAAGAAGAATTGGCTGATGGTGCAAGAAGAGGTAGATAGACATAGACAACAAGTGCCTTGTAGCACAACTCAAAAGGATGCAACCATAATTCATATGTGGATGGTGCATATCTATAATTTTTATGAATGTATGGTGTGTGTTTTTTTCTAAGAAAATCCACTCATCCTCAAACTAGTATGGTGGTTTTGTTTTCTAGGAATCACTATTCATACTCATTGTAGTTGTTGCCCCACCACCACAACTTCCACGATGCCCATTTGGTTCCCTCCCATAGGTTCCATCTCCTCCACCCACCCACACACATGTATAGGGACTCTGGAAGTAAACTTGCCTCATTTTTTATATGTGCATGTGAAATTTGGTGGGCATTACATGCCTTGGGTTCATGTACACTAGTCGTAAGTTCTAAATTTCTTGTATGTAGTTTTTGTTTATATGTTTATATGTTTGTATGAAATGCATTTTGTTTGGAGTGACTTGTGTTTTGTATGTAGGGACCAACATGAGCGAGACTAAAAATATGTCTTGGTAGTGCTACATCGAGAGTTTGGGGTCAGATGGAGCAAGAGGGCCCTCCTTCACGAGAGGTGTAAGCTAGAGATCACATCATGAAAATGCATAGCCAGAAGAATAAGCTATTGAGATCACATCATGAAAATGCACAACACAAGAAGAATACAATATTTTTTTATATGTAGCCACATAGAGAGAGAGAGAGAGAGAGAGAGAGAGAGAGAGAGAGAGAGAGAGAGAGAGAGAGAGAGAGAGAGAGAGAGAGAGAGAGAGAGAGAGAGAGAGAGAGAGAGAGAGAGAGAGAGAGAGAGAGTATAGTAGAGTAGTTTATTATCGTCCACGGAAGGCCAAATTATGACCCATGGGACCTTTCCAAATATACAATGATTCTCCTCTCCCATGGTAAGAAAGGGTAGCTACAGTGAAAGAATGATCTATGCAGCGTGGTTCTCCCGAAAGCATTACATACAGGTGATGAGAGCCCCTAACTTCGATATAGGAGTAGTGGTCAGAAACTGGTGAAGTGGCCCCTGTAAAGGGATATCAATGTCAGCCCATATGTGTTCATATGCTGGGCATATCATAATCATGTGCTCCTCTAATTCTACACTCTGTAGTTCACACAGCTTGCATAATCTCGTCTCTCTTGCCTATCCACTCCATGCACCTGTCTCAATCAATAAAGTGTGTGATCGAGTTCGAACATGTATGGATGAGTGTGTGCCTCTGCTTGCATGTAGGATTCCCAACATGAAGGATAGATATGCATACGGTAATAAGCAAGTTTGCCATTTGCTCCCTCGCTTTGATGTTTTGCTTGATACACTCGTAAGAGGTCTGATTGAAATGTGTCCATGCATATATCTTCGGATGCCATGTCTAGATATCTATCCATTCCCCACCCTTTAAACGAGAGAGAGAGAGAGAGAGAGAGAGAGAGAGAGAGAGAGAGAGAGAGAGAGAGAGAGAGAGAGAGAGAGAGAGAGAGAGAGAGAATGTGGCCTATGAGACAAAATCAAAGTAGCTCATTTGTCTGACCTTGAGTGGTATAGCCTCTGGTTGGAGCTAGGATGATGATGAAGACACTATAAATATCACGGTAGCATGTTAGAAACCAAAGCATAATAGGTGTTGGTGTTGGAAAAGGAAAGCACAACAATGTACCACTTGAAAATGATGGCAATTGGTCACATGCAATAGAATGGAGTTGGCTAATAGTTGAGCGATGTAAGTCAAACGCTAGGCATCTTGCATAAATGTAAAACACAAGGCAACATCTAATGTACACGATGCCAAACATAGGGCAACTTACTAAAAGAAAAAGAAATGGTTTGGAGTAGTAGTCGATCAAGTTGCCATTTGGATGATGTGATCGCTATGCACTAGATTTGAAAATGTATCTACCATGGACTTCCGAAAGGATAGGTAGTAGTTAGAATCAAGGCATCAAGGGCTAGATAGGGTGGTGGCTATTGTAGAAGATTTAGTCATGGATAGCAAAACCCAGATATATCAATGGAGGTGAAAAAAACCCTTGATTAACTATGGATGTCGAATGAGGAGGATGATTTGATGTCTGAAGTTGTGTGATGCCTCAATAATAGCCACCATCTTGGAGATATTTTAGCATCACCTTCTTCTCTGATGGAGTCAAAGGTGCTATGTCAAATGGTTGGAATAGATGTCGAAGTGTGCTATGCTTAAATGGATCCTAAATAGAAAATATCCTCACTCTCAATCCACTCAAACTATCCCAATACTATCCCTCCCTTTCGTCCACTCAAGCTAGCAAAGATCTCTAGTTTTTTATCGACTTAGTTGCATATCAACTTAAACCCTAGAGCCAATAATGATCCATTTTCTTGCTTATGGATAAGTCTAGAAACCTTTACAATTTCAAGATTGGCAACACTCCAAGTCAACAAATCTATAAGTTACTTTAAAGATACTCTTAATAGTAGGAAATTTTCCACTTGTAGGTCTCTTCTCGATATTTCCATGTAAAGCTCCAACTCTAGTAGAATTGTTCAAAATAGCATCCCTACATATACAAAAAGCATTTGCTTCATTTTTCATGTTGAGATGACTACCTTCTCTTGTACCTAATTCTTTAGCTATTTCTCTTTTTCTTTGGTCCTTGGGTTGTTATATAAGACACCCTATATTACTACTGTATAGTTAGTAGGCCCACATACTAGTTAGCTAATAGCAAGAATACCCTTTTCTAGTCTTTCATTTGATGCAATATTCTTGTTGATATGCTTTATCAAAGTAGCAATAGTCTCCTTTAGAATACTTACACTCTTGCCCTTGTATGATTTGATGGTAGTCATTGACATAGAGTAAAATAGGCCTCATATAACCTTATACTCAATTAGCTCTTGCAACACGCACTACAATTATGCTACCATTGTTCATTCAATGCATAAGCATCAGGCACAATATCTCTTAGCTATAAGAGAAGTGGCCCATAAATTTTGACCAAAAAAATATTGTTGTAAAATTTAGTTGGATGTTTCATTGAGAGATGGGCTCCCTCCCATGCAAATTCTATCTAACAGCAACATCATGAGATCGTAACATATATAAGAGGTGGGCTCCCTCCCATGCAAATTTTATCTAATTGAGCAACAACATGAGATTGCAATGTACATTATTATTTTATTGTTAGACCAAGACTAAGGTCTAGATGCATGCAATAGGAGGTAAGTGTAATCATGTGGCTACGAAAAGGGGTTGGATGCCCAATGAAAGGTGAGAAGATCGAAGCTTGCACGGGAGAGCTATGGTGGGAGAGCAAGAGCAAGAGAGAGAGAAAGAAAGAAAGAAAGAAAGTTATATTAACGTCTTCTAAAGACCAAAACTGGCCTATGAGACAAACTGTGATACAACTGATGAGGTCCAGCTATCCAAAATAAAAGTGCTGAATGAAAAGCTAAAAAATGGAAACTGAAAATACGGTGCTGTGAGTGTGTTAAGTGTCGTGTATGTGTATGTGCATATGTAGCTCTGGTACTCCAGATAATGGCTACAAAAGGGGAACAAATGTCGGCTGTGATAGGGGAACAACTGTCAGCTGTGATAAAGTGGTGCGATGTGTATATGTAACAGATGCAAGGAGATATACTATCCTGGGATGTAGTAGCAGTCGTCGAAGTCGCTAATAGCAGGTGATCCCTCCTAGATGCAGGATGTGGTACATCGGCGGTGGAGAAAGAGCAAACTGGAGATCTGAGATCCAATGTGTCGAGTGTCGTCGGATCTCAGTTTGCTCTGTCGATGTAGATCAAGAATCCTCCGGATCTCCTGTTGGTGTGGCTATGGGGTCCAAAACCCACGGATCCTCGTGCGACGTCGAGTATGCTGGTCCTCAGCCTGCTGTAGTGTGAGCCTGGAGGTCTGGCTGGAGGCTGGTACAGTAGCTCTCACTCTATCTGTCTGAAAGAACTGTGTAATAGTCGTCTGGGTGGGCCCCTCTCTGACTGGGACCCGCTGTGTGCTCTGCTCTCTGATGTGCCATGCCTCTCCCAGAAAACGGCCAAATGATCTCTGATCCATATCAGTCATACATCCCTGAAGTGAGCTGTTGAATGTGTATCTAGATCTCAACTCTGAGTATGCCGGGCATCTGAGAACAAAATGCTCCTCACTCTCCACCTCTGATATGCAAAGGGGGGATATCCTCTCCTCCCATGGGATGCCACTGGCTCTGCCACTCTCAATCATAAGCTGATGTGAGAGAGAGAGAGAGAGAGAGAGAGAGAGAGAGAGAGAGAGAGAGAGAGAGAGAGACAGAGACAGAGAGAGAGAGAGAGAGACTCATAATGTGGGAACTCTAACGATCACAATGTGTGACTGGCCTTCCCTTTATTTATCTGTCACTTAAAGAATAAAGAATAAAGTGACAGTGACGTGTGCCCACCACTTATAGTGTGCAAGTGCGGGTACCGTCAGTGTAGTAATACACGAGCAGTTAGGCGAAGGCACCTCTACCCCCAACAACCTCCCACTTAAAGGTGAATCTGCCCCAGTGAGGAGTGAAAAAGAAAAAGAAAAGATGCTACAACATGTACACATGTACAACAAGATAAGAAAAGACATCATCTCATCCCACGCCCATCAATCTCCTGAGGAAGGCAAAGCGCTCCGTAGAGAGGCTTTTGGTGAGCAGATTTGCAAGATTCTGGTCAGATCTTAACAAGGTCAACAAACTTGTCCTCAATGACTCCATGTATGAAGTGATACCTCATCTCAATGTGTTTCATCTTTGCATGGAAGATCGGATTCTGGGCTAACTGAATAGCACTCGTAGAATCTGAATGTAGTGTAGGGATAGATTCAATACCAAGGTCATGAACCAAACGGCCTAACTATATGGCCTCCTTGCAAGCCTTGGTGGCTGCAACATACTCAGCCTCAGTGGTGGAAAGAGCCGCACACTTTTGCACTGTAGACATCCAAGAGATAGCACCTCCAGCATAGGTGAACGCATAGCCATAAGTGGACTTCCTACTATTTGCATGTCTTGCATAATCAGAGTCAATGTACCCCACAACTCCTGTATCTTGGCTACCATAGCATATGTACATATCTGCAATGCCCTTTAGATACCTCATGATACTCTTCACGGCATCCCAATGCTTCTTTCCAGGTGTAGCCATATAGAGTGTTGGGCCTAAGAGGCCTTATCCTTGGTCAGTTTTGTGCTTTAGTAGACTAACATTAGGACCAAGGTATTATTTCAATAGTACGCTAAGCTGAATGATAGTAAAATGTTTTATTTCATAAGGCCAAGAGGGTCGTTCTATTGGTTGTGAAAGATTATATCTCTTTAGGCCAAGAGGGTCATACATCTATTTGGTGCAGGTACATTTAATGGTTTTCTGTTTTAGTGATTGCATCACACTGGTTGGACGAAGTACCTAAAGGGAGCCTTTGCTACACGGGAGATTCTTGTGGCCATTTCAGGTGGTATCGTTGCCTTTCTGAGTTTTTTCCTTAAGCTAATAGTGTTATATGTGTATGTGGGGGTTATTTTCTTTTCGTTTGTGGTAGGGACCGGCAATCAAGGCATGAAGTCCTAGGGTTTGGTTAGGTATATATGGGGGAGATTTGAGTAGTTGTCTACCTCATGTTAGAACATTGTCAGGCATTAAGGACCTTTGTGATAGAGGGTAGTCCTTATGACCCTGTCCTTCTTGCTTGCTAGCCAGCTATCCTAGGAGCCCTGTTAGTGTGAGGTAGTTAGAGAAGCCTGCCAAAATAGTAAAGAAAAGCAAGTTCTAAATATATCTAAATATAAAAATTATAGAGGTGTGTAAAAAGGGGTTCTAATCCCTTAGTAAGAAAATAAAAAGAAAAGGAAGAAAATTCATATAAGCAGTTGATTATTGCCTTGTAGAGGATTAGTAAGTTCCTGGGGGGATGAGTCACAACCTAGGGCTGATGCCTTGTCTTCCTAGGGGTAGCAGCTAGCCAAAAAGAAAAGGAAAGGTTGGAGTGAAAATAAAAGTGAGCATTAAGAAGGATTAGGTGTCGCCTCACGAGAGCTTGGTAAGTTCTTAGGTACCGAGTTAGGACTTGAGGTCGATGCTCTGTTCTCCTTGGGTCACTCTATGCTTAGCTCCCTCCTTTTTACATGCCCAAGTATGGAAACTTTGGGAAGATAAGGTGCTATTAGGAAAAATAGGATGACTAGGCTATATGAGTCCTCACCTGGTAGGAGGTCCTAGTCAAGTTGTCCTAAGTTAGGTAGGTAGTTCTCTTTGATGGGCTTTTTAGCAAGTCCGTCGCTCTAGATTTTTGTTAGGTTATACTGGATCTATCCCTTGTGGATTCTCATGCCTTGATTTTGTTAGAGGGTAGGGTGAGAGCTGTTCTGATGCTCTGTTGAGTATATTTTTTGTGGCAGCTTGATGCTTTCTTTGGTCGTTGTTTATGCAGATTAGTTCGTGGGATTTGACGGGCTGAGTCGCCCTATCTTGTGGTCACCAATGAGAGCAGTTTTTAAAGCCCTTTGAAGTGCCAAAACGAAGCAGATTAGTGCAAAATTTAGGTGAGAATTTAAAGTTGACGGCAACGGAACATGAAGATTCGACAATTTTAGAGACCAAGGAAGACAGAAATGTAAAACTTCGATCGTTGCAGTGGTTGTAGATTTTTAATACATTTTTTGACAGTCGGATTGAAAAGAGAGAGCTTCTCGGCTATTGAGAATGTCGAGTCAGTTAGGCAATATTTTTTGAATCTGAATTTGGGCATTGGAATGGTCGAGACGGGAGGCTAGACAGTGCTAAAAGTTAAAATGACCAAGATTTCAAAAAATTTGGGCATGGCCCTTTTGCGGGGCCAATTGGCCCCTAAAAGAAATCGTGATTGGGGGGGGGGGGGGTGGCACCGTTTCAAAACGACGCCATTTAGAACGTGCCGCCCCCCTCTAAAGGCGATGTTTTTGTTGGAGATGGCCATGGCAGCCTACAAGCAACCCTTGCAACAACATATCTTTGGCAAGCACTTCCTCCAATTTTTTGCTTCCGGTCACCGGTTTTAGATCAGAGAATGGCTATCTGATGAGAAAGCTGCAAATCTAGTATTTCTCTCTTCTCCCTCCTCTCTCCTCTTGAGGGCTGTTCACATACATGAATCTATAGAAGAAAGGGAAGGAGTTGGATGCGAGATATTGATGTGGAATAATTGTACCGGAGCGGAGGAGATATTAGATTAGAGTTAGAGAGAGCGTCAGCAGCCATAAATAAGCATCAATGGCCTCCCAACCATTAAATATGCGCCTCCAAAACTGGATTTCTATACATAAGCACTCATTTCATTCGTTTTATGAAATATGTTTGATGAAATTGTTTGTAAATGGATTCCTTTGATCGAAAATGTTGAACTTTATCGGAAGTCTTGATGAAAACCACAAAATTTAGTCGTTTAACAATTTACATCAAAACACACAAAACTCGTAATTATGCGATTTTCATGAAAATGATAAAATTTGGGGATTTTGTTGTTGTGATTTTGGGGTTCATATGGAGTAGAAATGAACATAAAATCAATGTTTACTAATTGTGATAAGTTCCAACCTATAAATCAATAATGTTAGATTTTTTATCTAAATAAATAAAAAATAGTGAAAAATGGAAAAAATTAGTTTCTTACACTAGAAAATTAAGAAAAAATATGTTTCATGTCCATGAATGTATGGCATGGCTGTAGCATGAGGGATAAGCCTTAGTTCAGCTATGCCTTTATGTTAAAGTCTATTTTTACCACTTTTTATAAGAAAAACATATGAAAAAACTGCTCTATACACCTATCAACGATACATAACCTAAACGCTAGGGGGAAAGAGGGGTTTTGATGCCGATTAGTTGCTGATAACATATGAAATTCTGATCTACTTGTTTGTGCATACTATATAGGACATTTGTAAAGTAAGTTAAAAGGGGTTAAGCAGTATGAGGATGCTCAAGGTTGACCCTTAGCAACGAAGCATGACGTGTAGGCTGAAGTCATGTTGAAAGAAATATTTGTTGCACTTCACAACATTGATTTATAAATCATAAAATGGTTGAGCACTATGGCATTCACAGTTGCATTGCGCATATCACTTAGTAATTCCTGGATGCATTGCAATTGGTTTCTTATACACATGACCCATGCTGAGTTGTGAGATACCTAAACCTGTAGGTTTAGGTGTTTGGGTTATTTGGGAAACTATTAAGTGAGAAAATATCTTACCTCTTGGATCGTTTTAAATAAGAGTGGAGTTTATGACGCCTGTGTTATTTGTGTTAGTAGTGCATTGAGGGGCTAATCCCCGAGGTATAGAGAGCTGTAGTGTGGGGCCATGGCATTCAACCGGAGGGGTGCATCCCTATGTTTGTGTTACGAGGTATTTTATACCAATCTATGCGTAGGGAATCCCTCTAAGGAGTATGGGGCTTAATCATTGGACTACAGTTTAAAACAAACACGAGATTCACGATAGTAGTTAGGGCAGTGTGTCCCTTATACACTCCTGGCCGATAGGGTGTGGTTTTTGAGTATAGAGAGGCCCAGCTAATGCTTATAGCTAGTGTCGGGCATGTTTTAGGTCCTGACAACTTCTTCTATCAGTGGAGGTACTTCTGCATCCTCTATCTCTTGGACCTCTGGTCCTACTTTTGTAATTATCTTTGTATCTTTTTGTGATATTGGGCTACTCTACACTGCATTGTTCTATTTTGTATTATTTTACTTCTCGTTTGAAAGATTGAACTTCACCATTTTGGTAGAGGAAACGTTCTCTTTTGGAAGTATGGGTTCTCTTTGCTTGGCATGAGTTATTGTGACAACTTCTAATTCCACCAAATTGGAGGCATTTTCTTGGGTTTTCCATTGGCTATTAGTGGTGTTGGCTTTCATAGGATCTAGACTGGGATAGTCTTTTGCAGTATGACCTTCTCTTTTACATCAACTGCATAAGGGTTTCTAATCCATGGACCTTCTAAGGTTTGGAAAATTTGGTGAGATATGTTCCTTTTCTTAGCATAATCTATAATACTTCATTTCTGATCTGCGGCCACTGCTAGACTCTCATCCTCTATGTACTCACAATTATATTCCTGTGGTGATATGGATCTATGCCTTTACATAAAGAAGTCTCATGATGGTAGCCTTATAATTTTGGTATTTATATATACTGATGACATGTTAATTACTTACAGTGCTCATGATGAGATGGATGATTTTAAGACTCAACTCCATAAGATATTTGAGATAAAGGGCATGGGATATGCTTCTCACATACTTGGTATGTACATTACACAACACAATTGCTCTAAGGAACTTTTCTACTTATCTCACAAAAGGAGTACATTCACAAAGACTTTAACAATTTCATATATACGATGGTAAGCCACTTGGCATACCTTTACCTTCTCACATGAAAGTGAGTCAAGTAAATTGTCCCTTGTCGAATGATCAGGCGGGTGAGATGGCCAAGATCCCATATGCATCCACAATGAATAAATTGATGTATGCCATGATAACCACTAGACTTGACATAGCATTTGTAGTGGGACTTATGGCTCATTATATGATGATACTTTGTAGGCGACATTGGGAAGTCGTAAAGCATATCATGAGATAACTTAAGGGCACTACAGGCTTGTGCCTTTGCTATGGTAGCCAATACACATGACTCATGGGTTACACATAGACAAAGACTATGCAGGACATGTAGATAGTATGAAGTTCATCTCTAGCTATGTTTCTTGGATGTCTAGGGTGCAAAAATGCACTCACTTGTCTACTATCAAGGTTGAGTACATTGTAGAAACCACCAAGACTTGCAAGGAGGCCCTATGGTTAGGCTACTTGGTTTCAGATCTTGGTATCATCAATATGACTTCTACACTGTATTCAAACGCTACAAGTACCATCCTTTGGCATGCAATCCAATATCATAAAAAGGCCAAGTACATTGAAGTTTGTTACCACTTTATCAAAGTGAGGACAAGCAAATAAAACTTGTCAAGATCTCTAAAATCGAGAATCATGTTGAACTACTCACTAAAAGTCTCCTAATAGAACATTATGCCTTCCTTAGGAAGATAATGGGTGTAGGTGAGAATACATCTATTCCTCATCCACTTATACTTACATGTACACATTATACTTGGTCACTTTTTTCTTGTTTTGTCCTCACTTAATCACATTCACCTTTAAATGGAAGGTTGCTGGGGGTTAAATGTTGTGTGTGCCTAGAGCTTATTAAGATCTCTATAAATGAGAATCCTGTTGATCTGCTCACTAGAATTCTCCTAGAGGGACATTATGCCGTCCTTAGGAAGATAATGGATGTAGGTGAGAAGACATCTATTCTTCATCCACTTGTACTTATGTGTACACCTTGGTCACTTTTTTTTTTGTCCTCACTTAATCACATTCACCTTTAAATGGGAGGTTGTTGGGGGTTAAAGGCTATGTGTGCCTAGCCACCCACATTTACTAGTGCTTGCACAACTATATACTAGAGGTGGTTGCTGCCCATCACTATCACTTTATTCTTTATTCTTTACTATGACACTAAAACGAGGGAAGGCAGGTCACACATTGTGATCATTAGAGTTTCCACATATGGTTTTGCTCTCTCATCTTGCTCTAACCTCCATAGCTCTTGCATCTTGTTTTCGCTTGTGCTCTCATTCTTGCTCACCCTTTCTTCCTTCCACAACTATCATGCACTAGAATATCCATGAGAAGATATGATTAGATAATATGCTTACCAATACTTATCAATACTTGTCAATAGATCCATGACAAGATAGGAATAGAGAATGCACTTACCAATACTTGCCACATTGTAATCATCACATTAGTAAGCCATGTTCTTGATCCACATGCACACTCCTTTGCTCTTGTTCTTGCTTCCATTGTTGCCCATGAATAAGAGGAGATGCCAGTCATGCACTTGAGGAGATGAAGAGAAGAAGAGAGCTTCAAGAAACATGCCCCTCACTCCTCCCTTAAACTCTCAAGTCACACACTTTGGCATGTGTCCACAACTCACCAAAGGGATGGGATGGAGAAGAAGGGAAAAGGATGCTAGGAGCTTCTCAGTGCCATGTCCCTCGTTCCACACTCACATTCTTGCACTCCCTCTCTTTTATACCCTCTCAAGACAATAGAATAGCAAAAGAAGGTGAGACAACAAAGAATGAATAGCTTGTTCCATTATCTTTCATCTCTTTTATACATGACTTCTAGGGTTAAGGTTTCCCCATCTCCATTGGGCATCCAACATCTTTTTGTGACCACATGACCAAACTTACCTCCTTTTGGATGCACCTAAAAATTAGTATTGGTCCCAAATTTGGCTAAATACTATTGTAATCTCATGGTACTTGATTAGATACTTGATTAGATATAATTTGCACGGTAGGGAACTTGAATCTCAATGAAAAAGTGTTGATCTTAGGGTGACAATTGTTTGAGATAGTTAGAGATGTCATGCCCTTGATGTGCCTCAAAATTATGATGTGGAGATGTGGACTATATGCTTTTCTCTCTTTTTTTTTTCATTTTTTCTCTTCTTTTATTTATAAGTAAATAGGAGAAAATACAAATGAGTACATAGAATATGAGATCTCATGCAAGAAGTGGCTTAAGTGTCCATTGAAGAGGCATCCTTTACTCAAAAGATACTTCTTGATGGATTTGTGCAACTACAATGAGGACTTTGGGTAGAAAGGGTGTGTGTGCACATGGAAAACCTATTTTCCACCATGTCTTTCAGTAATTGTACACAAAATATGGATAGCAATGTAGCTCTAAGGTGAAGCTGAACCATCATCACTCGAGTAGTGCTTACATTTATGTCAAAGAACAATGGGAGGGGCCCATCTTCATATGATGTCATGGGTTGCTATAGCAATTTAATGAGAAGCATGATGTAGTTGCATGTGGTGATGAAGGAGAGGTCAATTTAGCTGGTGTAACTCTCTCACAAAATGGGAAAAAGAGGGCACTAGGGCTATGGGTTGAAATAGGAGCTTTTATGAGTTTGGTGGCTTTTATATTAGGGATCCTTGAAAATTTGTACCTACTGTGTTGACTCTCTTAAAAATCCTTACCATGTCATCATGGTGGATAAGGATAATAGAGCAAATCCACCTATTATTACACTCCAAGATGGGGTGTTGCCATTTTGGTAGACCTAACCATGTCTCTCTTGATTTCAACTTAAGGTACCTATCCCTATTTCCTTGTTATCGACAAGATTTTCAATAGACCATGAGATCCAAGTGACCTAGTTACTTTATTGTGATGTTTTCTAATATCCAAATGAGTAGTCATATTGTGTGTAACGAAAGTAATCTTTTGATGAACATGCTTTCTTCATTCATCTTAAAATAAAAAACTATTGAGGTGCTAAATTCCTATTTCTTCTAGTACCTTTGGATAGTTTCCTCTAGATTCTCCTCTTCTTCTTGTGGTAGGAGCTCAAGGGGAATAGTATACTTTATCATCTTTTGCAATTGTACTCTTGGGATTTGTATTATGGCAATTTATGCCCTTTTCTACTCAAGGCCTTCTTCTTCTCCCTCTATTGAGTACTCTTCTGATTCACCTATGTCAAACTTAGCTAGCTTGACATATCAATGCAGGGTATCATAACTGTGGCTCTAGTTTCTCATGCGGAAAATCAAGTCTTCTTTGATGATCTTTTCATACATTACGTTGATCTCTTTGATCTACTTGATGCCTTCCAAGGTTTCTATGGTCAATCCTTAGGCTCATCAGGGTCTTCTACTTATGGTTGTTGGCCAACAATGTTGCTTTCCCAAAAAGCTCCTATTGTTTAGCCATGATGAAATTGTCAACTTCCAATTGCATCTTATGTTGGCTCTCATTATATAGTGTTGCACCTAGGTCATTGATTAGCTTCATCAGGGATATTTCATACAATCTCTATGTTTCACTTTCTACTTGGCCAATAGCCCCTATCAAGCTAGTAGGATCGCTCATTGAAATCTTGCATATGCAATAGATGATCTATTGTTTGTCTTTCATGCAAATCTAGTTTAGCTTTTTCTTGGGCCAATTGGTGGGAGAACTCTATCAATTACTGATGTATTTCAAGCAATTGTTTACACAACTTATCTGCTTCTTCTCCCTTAACCTTGAGTGCTATATCTCTCTCTCGAGCTCAAAGTATTTTCTTGAAGCTCTAAGTCCTTTTTCTTGAGCTAATTTTGGAGTTCATGCACTTGGACTTCAAATTCCACAATAAGCTTCTTATATGCTTATAAGGTCTAAGTTTGTTATCCTCTCAAAAAATTGATTTCACCACTTTTTAAAGCATATGAAAATCTATTGGATTTAGTGTCTAGATGGTAGTTTTTAATAAGAGTTGAGCACGTCATGAAGTGAACATTCATTATCGTGGCTTAGATCTAGTTAGCTAAGCCACAACAGGTTATAAGCTCTCTAGTAGTCTAGTCAATGTTTACCAAGCCTTCAAAAATCATAAAGATTTTACTCCCCACATGGTTATTTGCAAGTCAAAATACACCATATGCTATGTGTTAAATACTAGCTTATCCTCATTGAGAGGATCTCTAATCAATATTGGGTGAGACATGGGTAACATTGGAGGAACTTGCTAGGTTGCCATCTACAAAAAGGATGAATTTTCATTAGAATTATCCATTGAGAAGGAATAGAATATAATTCACTTGCCACTTCTTAACATATTTAATCTTTAACCATTAAAAAAGTTATTGTGGGTGGGTCAAGGTTTTCTTGATGGTAAATTTTCCTTGAAAGGAGTTGGTAGATGGAAGAGCTGGAAAATTTATTGAAGCTCTCCCCCCTATAGAAAAGAATGCAAGATTCTGAGGTTGAGAACTCAAGTGCAATGTATATCAGAGTTATAAGTTTTTAAAATTAGAAATAATAGTCTCAATGGTATTTACAATGAGAGTGCTCTTATTTATGTACAATAGGGGTCTAAGAGACCCACTAGTCATAGAAATCTAGATTGCACTCGATTTTGACAAGGGTGTAGGTCACTGAGCAAACAAAGTTCCATCAAAATGACTAGCAACATAGAGTTTCTTTTCGGTTAGGGTCTTATCACCAACAATGATGATGTAGCAAATTTTTTGATGCATTTAGTTTGTGGGACTCAATGATAGATCTTAAGGATGTAGATTCACAGTATGTGGGTTGCATCTTAGCAAACTAAGTGCATGCCATTATTCAACCAAGGTGAAAACTCGATTACCTTTAGTTGCCATGTCATTGCACACTTACTACCAACTCTATGTGAAGATAATGAAGGAGGTACATTGCTATTTGAGTGCTTCAACATTGGATGGATCTTTAAGCCTCATTGCAGGTACGTGGATAGAAAGAATTTGGTATTTTTGTAGCTATTGTTTTGGAAGTTCATGGGACAATTACTCTTGGACTGAAATGCTTTTATGACATAAATGCTCTTCTTCTTTCCACATTGGGTGCTACTAGGATGTGAGCCTAACCATCTCATCATTAGCTAAACCTAAACTTATAATGGCTAGAATTTTTGCAAAGGCGACAAAAAATGGAGTTATCTATAAGAAGCATTCGATAAAGGATTTCTTCGTTTGTTGGGCCAATTCTTCCACCATTTCATAGATTGAGGGGCAATGCTAGCTCTTTTTTAAATGGCCAAGGGAAGTGGCTTGTGATTGTTGATCCACAAAGGAGACCTGTGAAGATCTTGCTCATTGGGTAGAGTAGTTGAGGTCAACAGAATAACATGAGGGCCTTCATGAAGCATTGGGTGGTCATCTAGGCACACAAATTCAAGTGGTATAGGTATCTCAAAGAAGAATCAAGGGTTTTATGGTGGTATACTTGGGTCAAATACCATGATGGGCTTAGGATCCTTGAAGAAGTCAACAATGAGGGATGTCTTGCATGGCATTTGGTGCAATTTACTCTACAACTTGGAAGGTAAGACTAGCTTGGGTTGATCTTCTTCTCATTGTCCTTTAGACGAAACAATAGCACAGGACTAATACTACTACTATAGTTCATGGCCTTTAGTATTTGTGTGGGTTAGCATAAGACAAGGTAATGGCTCCTGATGATATAATTGCATGGGCATGGTTTACTTAGGGACCCAAATGTATCTACAACCCTAAAAATATCCTCAGTTGTGTAGAACAGCCTCGGTTACTCATTGAGGTGTCATGACATGCATCGAATAAGGTGGTATCTTGCATGTTCATCAAGAATTTGAGTATATCTGGAACCTCTACAAGACTGTGGCTTGGGCCTCCAATGGATTTGATGGGATTTGGTGCTGGCAATCATATGCCATTGATTCTAAATTGAGCAATTAGAAGCTATGAGAGGAGATCCATGTCACTTTTATTCATGCCATGGGGTGGGAGTGCTAAAATGATGTGGGTCATAGACTTAGATCCCAACATTGGATGCCGAGATGACCAACGCATCGATGAATTTCAAGTGCATGCATTTGTCAACATAGTTCGCATTACAATCTCTAAGGAATTTGAATGGATGGCCTAGCAAGATTCAATTCCAACCACTTCTTTATTCTATGGAACATAGAAGAAGATCAGAATAGATTCAATTTCCACTATTGATTTTAATCTACATTTTCCCAAAAAAGAATATGGTTGGCCTTTGTAGGGATGCAATTCGGTGTTAGTAAGATATGATAATGGTTGGTCCAATACCCCCCAATAGCAAGAAGGAAGAGTGTTGAAGCTAGCACCTTTGTTAATGAGTGTATCTACTATCATCACATTTGTAGTTGCAATCAACTAGATATGGAGTTAAGTAGGGGGATTATGTGGTGTCATCCTCCAATCCTAGGCTATTACTTTTTAAATCCACCTCCCTTGGTGCTAGCTCACCCTTTAGGTATGCCTACAAGGCCTCTAGCTCATGTAGTGTCAAACAAAGTGCAAGAAACTTTTTACAAAATACCTTCAAAATTTTATTCATGAAATGGTGAAGAATCTTGTACAATGTTTACTTTTTTATTCCAATAATATTTGGTGATGTGTTCAAACTTGTCACAATTTTTGCACCTTCGTTTTCCTTTGTTTCAGTAGTCTTGCTTTTTGTGTTCATTTCTCATGTATACCCTACAAATAACCTTTGAAGAATGAATTTTGTTGTAGAGTGTGGTTGCTATGGGGGTTGGTGTAGACACTTGGATCTTTGCCTTGATTTTTCTCTCTTACTCATATTAAGAAACTTCCACTGCATTTAGCTTTCTATTAGGTATAGTTCTTAATGTAGCCACAAATTGTTCATAACCTTTGTCTAATTTGTCAACTCTATTTAAGAGCACTGTTATTGCTTCATCTTCTTCAAGAACTTCCCCAATGGATGAGACTTGTACATTTAGGCTTTTAAATTTGTGTTAGGAAATCAAAGTTATTTAAGCCCAATCTGAAGAAGTCCATCAAAATATTAATTTTTAAATTTGTTGCTTGTGAACTAAAGATTTTATCAAGTTCCTCCCATGCTCCTTTTTCTCCTTTCATACCTGAGATGTGATAGAGTACATCATTTAAAATCCCCCATGCAATAATTCCCAATGTCTTATTATTTTTCCTTCTCTATTGTGGGTCATTAGGGTCTTTTGCTTCTTCAAAAAACTCCCATAACTCCTTACACATGAGATGGCACATAGTTTTCATCCTCCATGTATAAAAACCATCACCATTAAATTTTGTACTACTTCTATTTTTGACATTTTGTGGAGAGGTCTTACCAACGCCTCACACACCAATGTCTAACTTTGATTACAAGTAGTAGATGAATTTATAATGGATTTGATCAATGAGTGAAAAGAAATTGATTATAAACAACCCTTTTATGCTTTTATATTGTCAATCATCAATCACTCATAGGTGTGAACTACCTTTTTAAACAATTGCATAGACCAGTTTGAGGCAACAAGCAATGTGGAGAGGGATGAGTACAACCTAGTTTGATGCACCCAATGTGAACAATGCTAAAAAGAATTTGGTTAAAATGATAAGTGTGAAAGGAGCCGTTTTAGGCTAAGGTTTTTAGTGTTACAGAGGAAGGAATAAAGAAGAAGAAGAAATAGTGAGTTACAACTATAAAAAATGGTAGCTTCTCTCCGGTATTCCAACATGTACTTGCATATTGATCTAGCCATGAATGTCCAAGCAACAAAAGAAATTGATTGCTGAGCTTCAATCTCACCCACTACTTTTCTTTTCTTCTTTTCGTTTCCTTCTTTGGCTCTATCTATTGTAGAAGCAACCCCCCAACTTATGGAACAAGTAAGCCCCTAGCTTGTTGGTAAGTAGGGGGTTTAAGCATCCCCCTTGAAAATGGTAAACAACATAAGAAATCCAACAAATAGACCTTGTACAACTAGTTCAATGGCTGCTCTTCTTCCTTTTCTTGATGATGGAAGCATTCAAAGTGAGCCAAATATATGATATGAGCACAATGAAGAGCTATACCTTGGTTGATGGATGACCTTCAATGGGCTTTGCAATTCCCAACCTTCTAACTTTGTTCTAAGATCTTCTTGACCAATAACATCTCCAATGATTCTACTTCTTGGACTTTGAGTGGCACCTATGGAAGCTCCCACAACCTCATAACCTCTAGGAAAGAGGCTTTGATACCATGTCACAAAACATGCTTTAGAGTAGAAGATGAGTGTAGACTATGGGGAAAGTAGAAGAACAAGTGAAGAATCATGTTGCCATGAAGGAGACTTGATTGATTTGATGGTTGCAAGTACATTGTTTTATAGCTTTTAGCTTGGATACACACCTCTCTCTGTGCTTATGGGATTCATTACATATGCCTCTAGCACCACACATTTTAACAATGCCTTAGAGGATAGTAGTATTTGATGCTACTATTGTTTTAAAGTGGCCAATACTTTGTGTCCAAGGCCTCAAAGTTTAAGATTTTGTTTATGGTCTTTGATCAAGTGCAATAATACTAGGTCAGATTTCTCAAAGGAATATAAGGTCTATTTGTCAAGTTTCTTGTGTGGTCTTCCAAGCAAGGGGTTAGCTTAAACCCCCTACTTAAGGGGGCATCTTACCAACAAGCTAGGGGCTTACTTGTGGCCTAAAGCCCAAGGCTTGATTATTCCACACAGGGGGACTACTTTTGATTCAAAAAAGACAAAGATGGAGAAAGAGAAGAGAAAATAGGAGTCTTATTGGAGTCTATTGGCTCTCCAATCATGTCACCTGCTATGGGAGATCTTTTTGGAGCAAGATCAATCATCATTAGCTGACATTAGAGGCTTGGTAGATTCGTGCCCTTTTCTTGACGTTCCTATCTACGTTTTTTCTCTTCTTATCATTTTCTGAGCTAAATATTAATAATCTTAGCCTTTAAAAATACCCTTTCATGTTTAATTGATTTGTCAATGAGTTATTCCTAGAACCTTGTTTACACTTGCATTTTCAAACTAATTTTAATTAGCATATCTTCACATTATTTGTTATCGCGAATTAGGTCATCTCAAAAGTAGTTTGTGATTCATGCACATTTAGTCTTTAGGATATGTTGTATAGTAATTGAAGTTAGACATGTCATGGGAAATAACTTGGTAAGACCTCTCCATCAAAATCATGGCTTTAACTTCCAACATTTCATTTGGCATTGAAAAATTCAAGGGCATTACACTTGGGCAACTCTGATATAGTTCCTATTCATGCATAAAATTTTATGGACAATTATCCAAGATAGTGCACTGTCACAATGCAATATTATGTGATTTTCTTTACTTTGTCAAGCTTATGGCCTATATTGTCAAGCTTATGGGTGAAGGCGTAGGAGTATGTGAGTTGGATACACTCGTGGGTTAGGGCTATGGTACACATGTGCACGTATGTAGCACAATATGCATTGTGCAATATGCACCAAGATGTGCAATACTAGGTGCATTGTGTAGTGCATTGGGATGGTACAAGTGCAATGTGTCCTAAGGTTGGTGTGTATGGACTAGATGCAATGTGAGATGATTGCTTGGGCTAATGCAAGGATGTGATACGCTTGTAAATTAGAGGTGTAGTGCAGAATGAATGCCCCGAGTGATGCTAGGCAAATATACTAGAGGTGGACCAAGGAGGGTAGGTGCACAAGTTCACATAGAGCATATACACGAGTGCATGTGCACTGTGCACTATGCACTATGTGCTACTAGGTGCACCAGTGCACAAGCAATGTGAGTGAAAGGTTGAGTGTAATGCAACAGTGGCCTTATGCCCTAGGTTACATGCAAGTGTAGTGTACTAATTGTAGTGAACTACATGTAATGTTAGATGCAGTCTATTAGGTGTAGTGCGCTAGGTTAGGACATGTGCTAAGGTGCATTGGTGCACTAGGATAGTGCACATGTGCATGTAGTTGCATGGAGATGGAGTGTCCTATGGTGTCTAGCACACAAGTTATGTGTCCTAGAGTGAGATGTCTATGCATTGTGCTCTAATTGGCAAGGGGTCTTAAGTTGTGTAGTGGTCCTAGAATGAGTTGTGGGGGCATACATAAGTGCACCAGAAAGTATTAATGCCTTCTTCCTTGCTCTCCTTGCCCATGCCCCCCTTGTTGTGAAGACTCACATGGAAACCACTGGGTCTTGAATGGCCACTTAGATACTCGAACTCCTAACCCTTGTCTAAGTTCGAGTCTGACCACTCGGACATTTGAACCCACAACTGAGACAACAAAGTCTGGGACTCGGACCAATTGTCAAGAACTATGTTTGACCTTGACTCTGCCAAGCTAGAACACAGTTTTGGACAATTGGTCCGAGTCCCAGACTTTGTCGTCTAGAGGATAATATCATGTTTCACCCATACTTGGATAAGATTCTAATGGAGGAGGAACTCCACATTGCAAGTCGGCTTAACTTAGGTGACCTCTTGATGTATTGACATGCATCATGCAAGGAGGCATTCGCCCATAGGATATGGATCGTTATGTGACTCTTGAGTATAACCCCAAGTTTTATGACTGGTTCTTGAGAAAATGAGGCATACCAGGAGCACACCGAATGCCCATACACCTTGATTTCCATAATCCCAGGAAGAATCTTCATCCTTTCCAGGGGAAGGAGAGTATTAGATGAAAACTCTAAGTAGAAATTGAATTCTAAAAGGGAGGAATGAATGTGTAAAGTGTGTGGATTGATTGGTATGAGAATTCTTATTTTGTGGGTTATATTTCTCATTGTTTGACACTAATCTTTCCAATCATTTTACTTTCCGTGCAAGAGACGCCCTTCTTTAAAGAAAACTAATTGTGGGATATTGTGTGGCAACAGGAACCTAAATGGTAGGACAACAAGATAAAGCCAACATGTTCCCCATCTTGGAGGAGGAACATAGACGATATAGATTAGCCATGGAGATTTGAGCATTCAATCAATTAAAGTATCATAGCATCCATAATCTAGAAGGAGTGGCGACATTCGAAGGGGTAATGGCACAGATGATAGAGCGATCTAACCCTACCAAGTATGTGGAAAAGGTGGGACAAGACATCAACCACAGTAATTGTACAGAATTCTTGAGCACTTTCCATGTCCAAAGGAATAGTGGCACGATGACTATCAGGCAAGGCAAAACATCTAGAAGGGTGGAAGTTGCCTTTGATCCAAAGATCATGGTGGAGAAGACACTGGAGTTAGTAGAGAAGCCAGAGAAGAGGACAAAGAGGTATGTGTATGAAATGCTGGGGATGGACAAAAAGGTCTACACCAATGATGGAATCAGCCTAGCTGATATTTTGGGCCCCACCATTCGACTGCAGGCTAAAATGGTCCACACACTTTTTTCAAGCGAGAGATACAATGCCCTTATGAATAGAATTGGTGCACCATTTTTGGAAAGCCTTGTAGCGAATTTCACGGACGAGGTAAATTTGAATGCCTATGTCCAGAAGACATAGGCATTCACACACTTTTTTCAAGCTAGAGATACAATGCCCTTATGAATAGAATTGGTGCACCATTTTTGGAAAGCCTTGCAGCGAATTTCGCGGACGAGGTAAATTTGAATGCCTATGTCCAGAAGACATACAAGAATTGGCGAAGGTACTAGCCACAGCACCAAGGGTGGCAGGAGGAGAGTCCTCGACTACCATAGCAAAGTTTGAGAGAAAAAACCTGCATTCAAGGCTTCGATTGACCATAGGCTTTAGAGGAGTGTTAATGGCCATTATCTAGGAAGCTCTAGAGGAGGTGGAAGGAGAAGTTGTAGAGGAGACCCTGGAGTTGTAACCAATCCACAAGGAGCATTGCTCTTCCACACTAGCAAGCCCAACCATCTCTCTTTCAGCAAGAGAATAGGGGGAAGAAGAAACCCACAAAGAGCATTAGGAAAACACAGAAAGAATTGTTAAGGAAAAGGAGAATGACCAACCATCTCAACCGCAAGAAGCCTCAAGCAAAAGGATAGTCTTAGTGAGTAGCAAGGCTCAGAGTTTTCAAGACAAGGGAAAATAAAAAAGATCACTCTCAAAATCCCCTTACGAAGGACTCACTCCATCGTTGAGGTAAACAAAGAGCTGCAAAGGGTGGAGGAGGAGTCAAAGAGGCTAGAAGAAGAGCATAGAAAGAGGCAAGAAGAGGAGGAAGAATGACTAAGTCAACAAGAGGAAGAGGAGATTTCCTTGGCCATTCAAAGATCTATGTAGCAACCCGCCCGATCTCAAGAATTGGCAAAGATGAGTCCAGTAAGAGAGGATATGCCAAGCACAAGTGTAGTAGCTAAAGAAGCAGGACTAAGACTAGTGGTGGAAGGCAAAGGTAAAGCATCGTTATACCCAACCCCACCAATCTTGGCCACACCAAACAACCACACCAACACTGGGTATTGTAGAAGGGGTAGTCATCAATGAAAGCAATATCATGGCCTAAGTGCAGTACCTAGTTAGCAAAATACATGAAATTGCACCTACACCCAACGAAGGACCCCTCTTGTAGGAACAAAGAGGCTAGCCCAGCAGTTGATGTAGAGTCATGCCAAGGGCCCAAGGTACTGTGCTTAGAAGCGTCAACCACTTTAGTGCCTTCGGCCATGAGCCACAATGAAGATCAAGATGAACTAGTAAAGGAGTTCCAAAGCCAACTCCATAAGGCACAAAAGAGAAAAAGACCGCACTTGCAGAGCTCGAAAAAGAAAAGAGTGCCTTTGCAAACTATAGGATGGAGCAAGCAAGAGTGATGACTATTATAAATAGGGAGGTGATCGCATAAAAGAGGCTTGGAAGGCAAGAGAGGGAGAAGAGGGTCTAAAAGATTTGTACGATGAAGAGAGAGAGAACTATATCTCCTTGGAAAATATGTGCACCTTGAACTCTCGAGAAAATAAACATCTAGAGCTCAAAATACAAGAGTTGAAGAGGCAAAGATAAGAGACACAATGAAAGAGTTGTAGGTGGCAAGGAACCAAAGAGATGAGGAGAACACAAAGAAATTGACGGAGCTACACAACCAGCTACAATCATCTCTCCATGAACAAGCCATATTGAAAGAGTAGGTGGAATGAAAAAACCAAGAGCAAAAGCAAATGCATACAGTGTGGCAGGAACAAGAACAAGTGATTGCCACCCTAGCCTAGTCCCAAAACCAAGGGTTAAAGAAAATGAAAGAAAAAATAGAAGAATGGGTAGCTAGGAATGAGGATTGAATAAAAAACTGACTATAAGCTAGCCCATTTCGAGAGTTAGTGCCTCTTAGCTAATAGCAAAGCCGCGAGTTGTCAAGACATGAATGTTGGAGCAACAACGCACATTCTTAAGCACAATATTGAATGTCAGGTAGCCAAGAGGAGAAGAGGTATTGGAGAAACTAAGAAGAAAGCTAGAACTAACAAGGAGGACCTTGCAACATGGACTCCATGACATGACATCCAAGCCTAGCACTAGCTTGGGAGTAGAGAAGCAACATGCTTATCTAATCTCAGTTGGTTCAACCACATAAAATTTGACCTTGTTAGGGATTGGGGAGCTAGAACAACAAGTGTAACCACCACAATAAGAGCCACTAGAGTCGGTCTAGAAAGAAGGGCCTGATTTTGGAGTAGACCATCAAGAGGAAGAACAAGTGCAGGAACCAAGCTCCCCTATGCAGCCACAACTGCAACTAGAAGAGAAAAGCGAGGAATTTGGGCCACCCTTGAATAGATGGTGGAGATAAGGCACAAGCGCAGAGAGTAGGTGGAACATGCTCGCAAGAATTTTTAAGCTAAGATACCACAAGTTCCACAAGTGGCCATCCCTCAAAGTGAGGAGTGTGAACCTCTCAACATTAGGGCCAAGAACTTGCAGTGTGGGAGCAATGGGAGAACTGTTGCCACCCCTTCGAGTTCTCCTTCACTTTCCCTCACACATTGGATAGAGTGTTATCTCCTAGGGTGGTGAAGGATGTCATCAAGCTTTCATCAAGGATAGGAAGAAGATGGCTAGAGGAACAAAGGAGGCATTCCAAAAGGTGGCAGTAGGGACCTACAAACTATTGGGAAGATAAGGCGATTGGGGTGCTCAGAGGGTACATGAATACGAGACATAGCCTAAATGGCACATGAACATTTAGAACTCTAGCCTAGAGGCCTGATTTTCTTCTTGTAGTACTCTACCCCATGAATGGGGTGATCCTGTCTACATGCCCTACCTAAGAAGGTTTGGAGTTGACTTTGATCGGAAGGTGCATGGTAGATACAACTTCCCTTTGATCTACAATGTAAATGCCTCAATCCTTGAAGAGAGCTTGATTTTTACCGAAAGGGACCTCCGCCGATCTATAGCAAGTTTCCTCAAGATTTCTCCTCATGCCTTGACCTTGCTTTCATCACCAATGTGACTACCTCCGCCTATTGGGAAAACTATTAAAAGAAAAACCTACTACAGAGGAAGGGCGATTTTTGCCCCTCTTTTTTGATCTCAATGCTTGGATAGATAGTTGTGAGATGGTGCAGCTCATGATGAGAGCCACTCTCTTGCCAATATTTTGTATGAACCTCTTAGACGATATGAGTGATAGTAGATTCACTAGGTGTAACCACCCATTTTTTTCGTTTACTCCACTTGATGTAAGAACCAACTTAAAGGGGTATCTACGTAGCAGGGCATTTCTCAGTAAAACCCTCCACACAACCTAGCCCCTGCTCATCAAGGGATGCCTCTTATCATGCTCCCTTATTAAATTTTTTCAAAAAAAAGAGAAAAAGGAAAATAAAAATAAAAACAAGAGAGAAAAAAAGATGAGAAAAAGAAAAAGGAAAAGAAGGAAAGAAGTAGAAAGAAGAGAAACACAGTAAGGAAATCAATCCATCTGTACTCTACGAGTGTCACAAGCACTGCACCTAGGGACCACCCTAGACCTTTCCCCACTTCACATACTTAGGGCACCTTAAGGGCAAGACACACGTAGGGAGCTCCTGCTCACCTAGACATGTCTCCCTAAGTTACACCCACAACACCTTCCTTTGTACATGAATTGGGACCCAACTCCCAATTCCATTGGCACAGATACTTGGCATAGATAGCATCCACTACACAATGAGGTAGGCACACCCCTAGGTAGTGGATTTCCTTTTCCTTTTGGATACATTTGACAATCCATGATTAATTACCGACATCAGAGGCCCCCATCATCCACTCAATCCATCGTCGGCCTCCACAACCTCTCATCCATTTTGGTATGTTTCTTCTCTATCACCAACCTCCCACATGGCAAACCTTCAACTACCCAAGCCCTTATCAACAAGTGCCATAGGATTGGAACTCGGCTAGGAGGGGGTAGTATTCCACCTTTGCAAGTCCAAGACGGAACAAAAAAGCCCCAAAAAGTTAGAAGTGGAAGACAGCTCAAGGCAAGAAAAAATGAAATAGAAATGCAAGTTCAAAAAAATGCAAGAAAAGCCTCAATCTAAAAGGAAGGATACAATAATAAGTGCATCAAATATTCTAGCAAGGAAAGTGTTGGGTGTATTGTAATTCATCTTGTAAAAGATCTCCAGACTCCCTCCTGTGCAATTTGTAACCGTGAAAATAGAAAGGAATAAGAAAAGAGGACCTAGGCTAAATTTTGTAAAAGAGCACCAGAATCCCTCCTGTGCAATTTGTAAATGTAGATGGGCATGGGTGAAGGAAACGTAAAAATAGGAATGAATAAGAAAGAGGACCTAGGCTAAAATGGCCGGTCATGTAAAAAGGAATGGGCATCCAAAGAGGAGTGTATATATAAAAAGGAAAAAAGTGAATGAAGAAGACCATTCTTGTTTGTGGCCAAAACTAGCTCTCTTCCTCTCTTCTTCTTCTTCTTGTTCTTGCTTGCTTGAGCTTGTGCTTGAGAGAGAGTGTGTGTAAGGGTGAGGGACGGTAGTGGAGAAGCTCTCCATATTCTCCTCTCTTCTTCTTCTTCTTCTTCTTCTTCTTCTTCTTCTTCTTCTTCTTCTTCTTGTCTCGTGTGCAGCAATGGAGCATGGACCTTGGAGCTTGAGGATCGAGCTTGCTTGAGCTTGCATCTTGGATCGTGGAGCTACTGGAGTGCTTGAGGGAAGAGGCAACTTGATCGAGCATGGAGATAAGCTCACTACACTCGTAGGTGTGAGAGCACATATGGCTATGTGAGAGGTAGCCATTGCACTTGGCTTAAAATTCTTGAAGCAATAAGTGATCAATGGGTCTTGATGGTTGAGCGAGAGGCTCCCACACCTTGGAAGACCAAGGTGGAAAGATCCAAAAAATTGGAAGTGGAAGACAATCCCAAGGTAAGAGGAAGATGGAGGACAAAGATGCACGTAAGAGAAGGCACATAAGAATAAGCACATATGTCTTAATAGTTTAGCAATAAGAATGCCACGCACATTGTAATTTATTTTGCAAAAGAGCACCGAGCTCTCTCTTGTGCGAGTTGTAAAGAATGAGAGGCATGGGCTACGGCCAATGCTAATAGGAAGGAGGAAGAAAAAGAGTGGAGGAATGAACAAAGGCCAGATAAAAAAGGGGATGGCCACCCGAGGAGGAGATAGGGCATGTATAAAAGTCAAAAAGTGAAGGAGGAAGAAAAAGAGTGGAGGAATGAACAAAGGCCGAATCAAAAAGGGGATGGCTATCTGAACATGAGATACGGCATGTATAAAAGTCAAAAAGTGAATGGAGAAGCTCATTCTTGTTGTGGTCAAACTTGTTCTCTTCTTGCTTCTTGCTCTTCCTTCATTATTGTGCATGAAAGAGGGAGTGTGAGAGAGGGAGAGAGTGCATGTGAGAGAGTGAGGGATTGCGGAGAAGCTCTTCTTCTCCTCTCTTCATCATCATCATCTTCTCTTCTCCTTTCTCACACACATGGCTATGGAGGTCAAAGATTGGAGCTTGGAGATGGAGCCTGTTTGAGAGCACATCTTAGATCATGGAGCAACTGATTGATTCATGGGAGAAGGCAACTTGAACGGACTCAAAGATAAGCTCACTACATTTGTATGTGGGAGAGTGTGCATGGCTATGTGAGAGGTAGCCATAGCTCTTGGCTTAAAATACTTGAAACAATAAGCGATCCATGGGTCTTGGCAGTGTGCTTGCGAGAGAGCAGATACTACTTGGGGCTTTGTCCCTAATGTGGGTGACCTTCTAGGTGTTAACGGCATTGTGAGAAGGCTCCAGAAAGTGAAAGTGTAAGCTACTATTTTGTACTCATAGAAATCATCATATTATCATGGATGTATTATTTTGTGAGAGATATGGGCTCACTCCCATGCACATTGTATTTATCTCCCGTAGTTGTATTTGTCGCACTCGCAAGTTTTGAATGGGTTGCACACATGGATTTGTGATTAAATTAGCATAGGCTTGGTCTATTTAGGCTAAGGTTGAAGCATGTAATGATGATTGACCAGTCTAGAGCCCACGGTCTAGAGCCCACCAAGTGGGCAGGATGTCGAGGAGCGGATGCATACCCTAATTCATAGTTGTGGAGACCCTAAATGCAAAACTCAAAAGGGGCGCAAACCCTAAACACAAAAGGGGTGCAAACTCTAAATGCAAAATGCAAACCCAAACACAAACCCTATCGTATTCACCTCTTTTGGCACATCCATGCTGGTGGAAGCTCTATTAGTGTGACTACTCAAGCTTTCTAATCTATCTTTCCATTCTATCATATTGCTTCCATTGTGTTGAGAGTGACTAAGAGGGAGAGAGCAAGAGGTGTGTTGAGTGAGTGACTGAGGGAAGGTGAATCTCTTTGTGGTCATCTTGCTTTTCTCGTCTTCTCTACTAGCTCTTTGACTCATTGGTGTGCTCAGTGGTGGATGTAAAGGAGCAACGACATTGGATCGTGTTGATCGTGGTCATGGAACCATCTTTGAGCCTTTGAAAGGTAAGTTAGGTGAGCTCACTACAACTTGAGAGCTAGTCTTGTATTCTTACTTTCTTGGGTTGGAGAGAAGGATGCTTGGTTAGTTGTTAGAGTGGAGTGTTGAGAGACATTTGGTGAGAGATTATCACCAAAGTGAGTTGCAACTTTTGAAACAATAGAAGTCCATCCAAAGTGCCGACTGTTGGTGCGTTTGGATGAACATTTTGGTTCCATTGTCAAGACCTAGGACGGTGCAACTACCAAGGCTCTCACACACTCCTATCGTGTGGCAGAATAGGAGGCTTGTGCATGGGCGTCGATGGGATCGATGGGGTTTCAATTGTTTGGGTTTGTGGCTAGCATTCCAAAACCCATGCAACTAGGTTAGGAAGGCTGAGTTGGAAGGAATTGGTTCATTGGATTAAGATTGCGAAGATAGGCATTGTTAGGGTAGGAAAAAACACAAAACACAAACTTTAACAAAAAAACACACAAAAAACTCAAAACTTAAATCTCAAACACAAAATGCAAAACTCAAACCCTTCTTGCTTGGACAACCTGTGTGGCAACATTGCGAATGATGGTTTATTTTACTTGTGCACATTAGAAGATCACTCACACACATAGGAGATCATTTGCACACTCAATCTTACGAGTTTTGAATCAAAGTGCTACAAAGTGCCTTGATTTTAGGACAATGCAAAATTCTCTTAACTATCGAGACTAAAAGCATGACCATAGTGTTTTATGTGCTTCCAAATGGAGAAGATATAGGAAAGGAAGTCTTGCTTGGAAGACCTTTCAAGCTTGCAACCACATGCATTGTGGACTATGAAGCACACCATATATACCTAAGCTTACGAAACATGGAGATAGTCACTACTTTTAGTAAAGGGAACCTTGTCTCTTCTCTAGAGAAGGGCAAGAAGCTTGTCTTAGAGTTAGATCAAATGCTTAGAGAGGACAACCAGATAGTCCTTAATGAACTACTCACGACGCATGAGAACAAGAGAGAACCACTCAATAGGAAGCATCTTGGAACTAAAGGAAAGGCGACAACTACTAAAAACACTACCACAACTTCTCAAGTTGTTGGAAATAGAACTGCATCTAGAAGGGGAAAGAGATTTAGAGCAAGTAATCAGAAGCATTGATGGAGAGCTAGAATAAGGCCGCGATGGGTGCCCAAAGTGTTGCTTCATGCTCAAGGTGGGGATTGTGCCCATGTCTGCAAGGACGTAAACTCGTGCGAACACCTTGAGCTTAGCATCCAACTCAGTTAAGCATTCTGCAACACTTCTATGTTCAACGAGGGCTTGCTCGGTTGTTATCTCATGCAAAGTTCTAAGGGTTTCCTTAGGCTTTAGCATAGCTGGGGGCTCAGGCCTAGATGAGCAAGATTGGTCAACACTAGGATTGCTCATGCTCTCGGGGATTATGCGTTTTTCCTGAGGTTTTGCTACTATTTTGTCATGGTTCTCCTCGGATGTGACTGGTATAGATTTGTCACCCTGTTGTGACAGCGTCGTATCCACTCTTGATTGGTCGATGCGAGTTCTATTGTCTGTGGATTGAGTGTTGAAAGCAACTGTTGATGGCAATGGCTGCTTTGATTTTTCAGAGCACACGAATGTGTTTGAGGTTTCACCACTATTAGGAGAGACATCGATGGGTTCATTGGTGGATGGACTAGATGCTTTATTCCCCAGCTCTCCAGCGCTCTTGGTCTCAATGCTCTTGGGATCCACAACCACTTGTAGCTGCTATTGTTTTCGTTGTTTTCTCCTTTTTTTTCTTGGTCAGTGAAGGTGCATAACTTAATGACTCAAGACCTTGAACTAGGTTAGCCATTGATGTGCTTGGTTGGGCCTCAACTTTCCCCTTCTCTGGTGTGTCCTCACGGGACGTAGCTCCGACCTGTTGGACAGCCTTGCTAGGTTGGTTGGTCAGATGCACCATCTCCTTGGCTACATCTCTGAGAAATTTCTCGTCAAGCCTAGGCTTTAGGTGCTTTGAAAGTGCTGGAGTTGTCAAGGACACTAGTTGCGGCACCTCCTCCCCAGGTGAACTGCTAAGGACACGTTCTGCAAGGGGCATTGTCACGGCCAAGGGCTGTGACTGCTGTGATCCCTGATTGGAAGTAGTAGTGGCTAATCCAGTGGGCTGGCTACTCTTGGTGGATTGCGATGTCAAGTCCCTAGGGCAATCGGAAGTGGTCCTGTCTTTTGTTTCCATTTGAACATTCACCTGTATAGATCGAGCATGAGTTGATCTAGTCACCTTAGGTTGCATAGGCATATCCTTGGGCTGAGAGCTCCAGATGGTGTCATGTCCCACCTCTTGGACATTTGGAAGCTTAGATGGAGATGGAGATTGGGATTGAGCAGCCGCCCTTGACGACAGCTGTTGTGCTTCCTGTGTCCGTTTGGCAAAAGAGGATGTAGGAGATTTGGAGCTCCTACGTGGGCTTGGCACTGCCTGAAGAATTTGCTCATGATTGTTGACGATTCTGTCATTAGCTTTGTTGAGCAATCAGCCTCATCCTCAGCAATGTTGTGCCTGTGGTGCCCATTATCCTCTTGGAAAGTCAACGGCTCCCTGGGCACTAGTGGACCTTGTGCACGCTCGACACTTACCTCTGATATCTGCTTGCTAAGTACGCTAGACTGGGGATCCACTTTTTGATAGGCCATGTTTGGTTTCTTGATTTCAATAGTGAGGGGCTCAATCACTCCAATATTTTTGGTTCGAGACTTGGATTTTTGTTTAGGTTTCCTCCTACGCCTCTCTGTTTTGGACATAATTTGGGCTTCTGACAGAGGTGGTCTAGCAAGGGGTTTTGGTACCCAAATCCATTGATTGCCTGCATAATACCCTTGAGCACGAAGCAACGCCTTGGATATCCATCGTGGCGTTGTGCTAGCTCTCCATCGACACCTTTATCTATAAGGCTTGGGCTTCCGTCTTGGTCTCCTATGATATTTGTATGAGATCCTATCCCTGGCCTTGCCTCCTAACCCTTTTGTTTCGAGTATGGCCTCACTCACTGGTTCTCTCTGTTCAACCTGTGCTTGTATTAACTCTTTCAACAGCTCCTTGCTCTCATTACCAGGCTTGCTTGGTATGTCAGAATGCTCCTTGCCCTTCCCTCGAGGTTTGATGAGGTCACCCTTGCTAAAAGTTGTGATTATCCTCACACCTGGTAGTGTTAGGTGTATCCTCTGTGCTATATAGTCGGCTTTACACTTCTTTGCCTTTTTGAAGGGCCTTCCTAGGAGGATTTCCTTTCCAAAATTCTTGCTATTGGGAGGAATATAGAACAGGAGTGGCAAGCTTTCTGTTTCAATAGTTACAAGGATTCTGCACTTTCCTAGAAGTGCTTATGGGTGTTCCCCGTAAGGATTAAGAGTTGCATTAGTCGGTTTGAGCTCTGGTTGACCTAGTAGAGTCTATGCTTCGTAAGTCAAGATATTGAAATCTGCTCCTTCATCAATGAGATAATCAACACTATGCTCTCTTTTTGCGGTGAGTTTGACCCTAAGATAAGCAGGTGGTACTATGTCTTCATCTTTCGGGTCTTGGCTTGTAAATTTAAGCCTTCTGATAGATGCCTTTGAGTCCCTAACTGCATAGTCAGACGTGGATTCTCTACTGAGGTCTTGGGTCATTTGTGCAATGCTGCTCAAGGTACATCTATCGTCAGGACTGTCATGTCTAGTCATCCTCGCATTGATAGCTTGATGATGTTGCATTCTGCTTCGATTAGACACAGTTTGAACACAATGTACATGTGTTCTTGTGGTGTGGCCTCTTTGTCCTGGATAGCTAGATTGGCCCGTTGAGGTTTTAGGGTCTCTATTTCTCTCTGTTCGGGTATGGGCTTTTGGTTACTCTTTTACAAGTGAGGATCCATGCTCGTGTAGAGCCATTACTACACTAGGGTCTAATTTGGAGGACCTGTCACGACGCGCGTTTTTCCTCCAACCTACTTGGGGTAGGGCCGTTACGGTAAAAGGCATGCACAATTTGGAGGACCATTTATAGCCAAATTTTGAACTACGTGCTCTAAATTTTAGCCCAGTGATGGATCTGTGATGTGCCTTTAGCTCTATGTAGCCTTTGGGGTCAATTTCGGGGTTTAGATGCGTCAAAATTTGTGTTCTAGATACTTGTCCGATTTTGACAGTTTTTTGTCCGATTCTCAGATGTCCAATTTTCAGGAGTTCGATTATCAGAATTAGACGTCCGATTTTGGGTTGATCCAATCGGCCCAGTGGTCCGATTTTGGTCATGTCCGATTCTGGGAGTCGGATCGAAAAAGTGGTCCAATTTTCGGAGTGGTGCGATTCTGGGAATCGGATCGGACAGGGTGGTCCGATTGCGTCGATCAGACAAGTGTCCGATCGGACAGGATGGTCCGAGTGTCTGAGTGGTCCGATTTCCAAAATCCGACGGGTTGGTCCGAGTGGTCCGAGTCCAAGTGTCCGAGTGGTCCGATCGGACAGGATGGTCCCATCGAACGGTTGTCCGAGCGTCCGATTATGGACTGGTCCGATTCTGGACGGGTCCGATTCTAGGACTCGGACGAGCTGGTGCAACTACACGACCGACGGCCCGCGAGTTGCATGCGATGCCTCTAGGCTGACGTCTACTACACCGAATCGTCCATCGTCTTCCAAATAGGTACAAAACACTACAAGGAAATGCCAGACATGCCTAGAATCACTATGGTGCTCGAATCAAATGGCACTCCAAGGATCTATGCCCCTATTTCCCTGTTTTAGCCTGTTATACAGCAACAAAAAACCCAAATTTTTGCTTCTTTTTCTTTGTTTTTTCCTATCCTAAATGCATACAAATCACAAAGCAATCACCTACACTACTCTAGCATGCTTTTCCAAATCCAAAAAACCAAAAACCTACTTGTTAAGGAGATCGAATACCTCTTCAAACTCCCTCGCTTCCTACCTATCTACCTCAAGCACCGGTTTGGGAAAAACCCTACTCCAATGCTCGATTCGAAGCGCGCAAGCGCTCAAGGCTTGAATCCATTAGTCTCGGCAACGGAACCAAAATATGGGAGCTTTCGCTCAACCGCCAAGACCCATGGACCGCTTATTGTTTCAAGCGTTCCAAGCCGAGCACTAATGGCTACCTCTCACATAGCCGACGCGCCATCCATATCTATGGGTGTAGCTAGCTTACCTCCATGCCTATTGAGTTACCTCCTCTCTCGCGCACTCCAGTAGCTCCACGATCCAAATGCAAGCTTCAAGATAGCTCCATCCCCAAGCTCCATGCTCCAAGCTCCATTGCCCCGAGCAAGACAAGAGAAGAGAAGAGAAGAGAAGAAGAGAGGAGAAGATGGAGAGCTTCTCCTCCCCGGTCCCTCACCCTCACACACTCACTCCCTCACACTCTCACACTCCCTCTCTTAAGCACAAGCTCAAGTAAGCAAGAAGGAGAAGAAGAAGAAGAAGAGGAGAGCTACTTTTGGCCACACACAAGAATGAGCTTTTCATTCACTTTTCAACTTTATATACAAAACCCTAAATCCCTTTTGGGAAGTCATCCCCTTTTTCCCTTTTTTACCCATTGTTCTTCTATCTTCCTAGCTTCCTTTCCACCGCCCATCTACATTTACAAATTGCACGGGTGAGAGCCCGGCGCTCCTTGAATTAAACCATGATGTGCTTGTGCTCTTTTACAAAAGTTTAGACTTGTGCTTTTCCTTGTGCGCCTTTCTCCCTTATTTAGGACTCTTCTCCTTGTGCGTCTTTGTCTTCCATTTCTCTTTGCCTTGGCCTTTGTCTTTGTCTTCTACTTTAGCTTTTTCGGATTTTCCACCTTCATTCGTTTGAGGGTTAATATTTTGTAATTCCTGATCGAATTAATGGAGGAAAAACAAGGTTTGGATAAGTCTTAACAAATTGGCTCCCTTACTTCGCAAGATGGTGTTTAACAATGAAGATAAGCAAATATTTATCGATGTTGTGCATAACTTCTACAAAAACATGGTGGAAGTGTGGGGCAAAAGCTCTATCACACATTACATGGTGCGTAAGTCAATATTTTAAAATTGCATGAATTGTATAAACTATTGAGCATAGCTTTACTCATGTGTGATATATGTCTTTATAGCATATCCTTGAGGCACATGGACCATACTTTGTAGAAAAGGAAAACATCGGAGTTTGGTCCACTCAAGGGATGGAAAATTCACATTGGATAGCGCGTGGTGCATACCAAAGAAAAACCGATCGTGGTGGAGAGGTGAATGGTAGCAATCCAATGATCCAATTGCTATCTTGGTAGTATAGGATTATAGTAGCGGATGAAGCTAAACTCTCACACAAGAGAGCAAATGAAAGTGCTGATGAATCGACTGCAGACATGATGGAATCACGTTGTGTCACTAAAAGAGTGCATTATGAAGCCTCAAGTGCCAAAGAAAACCATGCCAAGTGGCTAGAAACAAGGCTTTGACAAGGCAGCAAATGGGTTCAAAGAGAGCTAAGATAGTAAGATGAACAATGTTTTCAATGTGAATGTAATTCATAGTTTAAGAGAGAAAGAGAGAGTGTGCATCTATGTGAATGAGTCTTATAGTTTAGGGTTATATAAGAGAGGGTTTCACTTTCTATCTTATTCATTGAGTTCTCATATCTCTTGTGCAGGAAAGATGGCTAGGTCTAAGATAGTTGCAAATAAGCTTCTGCTCAGAGCCCCATATCGTATTCAGCCCCTTGGAGTATCTACTAGCTTAGATGCACCCCCTTCTCAACCTAGCCTATCTTTCTCAAGTCGCCCTCACAAGGGTCCTCCTCAACATCTCCATAAGAAATGCAAGTGGAAACCAAGTACAGTGGCCCTAAGAGAAATTAGAAGGTATCAATGCTCTTTTGATCTCATCATTCTGAAGGCGAGCTTCTCGAGACTTGTTCGGGAGATTGTGCAAGATCTCTACTGCATAGAAAGAAGGAGGTGGTTTTTGGCACAAGGTTAGGATAGGCTTGACTGCTTCACAAAATAATATCTTCATGCTCTATAGTGTGCTGCAAAGGTCTTTTAGTTGACCTAATGACTGATGCTCAACGTTGTGCAATACATGCGAAGTGCATCATTGTAACTCCCAAGGACTTCCAACTTGTAAGAAATCTTTAAGCAATGAAGGATGTATTCGTTCCAATGGAATGATCACAGTTTGTAATGAGATCTTTTTTGGCATAGTGTTCTCCTCGTACATTGGACATATGACTATATCCTAGTGCAAAACTATTATACGCACCCTTAAAATATGAATGAAATTTTTACTCTTGTCATTCACTCTCAACTTTGATTGTGCATCTTCACTGTATTTTCAACTCTTACTTACAATTTTTGCTAGCACTATCAATTTCAATAAGAAAAAAATACAAAAATTTACCATTTCTTGTTGTAAACTTTACTTATGATGTCTCTGAATAGTCTATGTGGTGCGAAGTTACTAAGGGCCAGTAGTCGCAATGTTGATTTCTCGATTATCAATCCATCTATAATTTTGGTGTGGGATAATTTTTAAAATACTAAATTGTATCGGAATGCGACGAATCTTCACACACACACTCATTAGGTGGCCAAGAGCCCATTTTTTTTTTTGAGAAAAAAATGCATGCAGACTCCTGGTCTGAAGTCTGGTATCTGGAGCCACTTTTTCGAAAAAAATGCTTGTAGACCTCTGGTGGCCCAAAGTCTAGTGTCTGGAGCCACTTTTTTGGAAAAGTGGCTCCAGTCGCCAAACTTCGGGCCAGGGATCTACATGCATTTTTTTCCAAATTTTTTTTTGGCCTTTTGGCCACCTAATGAGTGTGCGTGTGAAGTTTTGTCGTATTCCAATAAAAGGTTATGGATTTACAATCACACGATGGACAGTGCGTATGAAGCTGCATTAACCCGGTTTTGGGATTTAAATGGGTTAAAAGTTCATTCTTCTTCTAATTTTCACATCTTGCTTTCTTTCCTTCCTCCATTCTCACACCCCAAACCTCTGTCTCTTCTTCATCTTACCCTCCTCGAGCTTGCATGGAACGCACCAAGCAAGCACGTCACCGTTTTGGCCACGAGAAGGCCTCACGCTAAGGCCCGCCACCTAGAGCACAAGGTGGAGCCTCCTCTAGTGTAGCAGCAGTTGGTTCCCATAGAGCACAATGACCACCACAAAAAAAGAGGAGATGGAAACTGGGCATTGTCATCCTTCGTGAGATAAGGAGAATCCAATGCGGATACGAGCTTCTCATCCCAAAAAGATCTTTTCATAAGGTTGTTTGGGAAGTCATGCAAGACTTGGAGCTAAAAGGAATGGGAAGATTTTGGGTGCAAGTGTGGGATGGCCCACCAGAAGGAAGGTGGACTGGTGCAGCTATGGAGGCCTTGCAACCGGCTACAAAGGGGTTTCTCATTGACTTGTTCGATGATACACAACTAGCGGCCATCCATGCAAAGCGCATCACAATTATAGATAAAGACATGAACTTTATCGTTCGACTTTGACACAGCAAGGGGACTCCTCCATAGGTTATGAGATTAATGATGTAAGGTTTTGTAATGAGTGTTATGGCACCATAGCATCTTGGAAGGCCAAAACATTTTGTTGCCACATTGGAATATTTATACATATATACATAATATCTCATGCGATGTGTACTGAATTCAAATAATTGAGTAAAATTATTTTTGTTTTGTTTCTTGAAACACACGACTCTTAATTTTTGTTTAACATATGCATGCATCGAAAGTAGTAATACGTACGGATATGAGTTATGTTATTACCTATGCACAATCACAAGTATAGTACTATGCGTCAACATAATTAAATTGGATTATGTTAACGTATGCGAATGCGCCATTCACGTACCACACATTATCATCACACTTACATGAACCACACATTTATTCAATAAATACTTATTTATAGGGACAAAGTAAAATATCTTATATTCATCAAGAAAATTACATGTGATGGCTAATAGTGATGGTAGATACAAAAAGCCAATGTCCAACAAGAACTCTCATTTGTTCTTTTGCTTTTTCATGAGTGGAGAGGAGGGACCAGCTTCCAATGAAAATAGAAGTTCCTTCTTTTCTTGAAAAATGACACGCTTCCCCTTCAGCTCTTTCTCATGGAGAAGCAAATCTGACACTTTAGCAAGGTCACCTAATGTAGCAAGCACACACATTGCTCCACCATGCATTTCGTCAAACAAGTAAAGAAGCTTTGACCGCTTGACTAGCACCCCACCTTCTCCAAGCTAGATATCACATGTATTGCTCGAACAGGTCCAAACTTGGTCAAAGCTTGAATTTTCATGATTTTTTCTTGCCCTTGTGGTGAGCACTTCTTATGGAAGACCACCAAGTCTACGACAAGGTTGCCAATGTACTCCTTCAGAGCTGAATCCTTTCGTTGATCCGCATGCCAAGCTCCTCCTTGCCTTAATGCAAACTCATCTATATATAGTATGTCATGAATGACAAAGTCAAATCAAAACATATATTTAGCAACTAACCTAAAGTTATCAGAAAGTGACGAAACTTAACAGTAGGGTGCATTGAGTCCCCCAAAGTCCACCAATGAGACCTTGGCAAAAAATGATAACTGCAGCTGCCTTGTCCGAAGTTTGGCATCTGGGGCTAAGAAGGTTTTTTTTAATGCTGAATTGCAACCTTTGATGCAATTTAGCTCATGTAGGACATGAAAATGGATCTTGAAGGTTCAATTTTTATGCACAAGGACTTTGATCTTATGAAAAAATATTTGGCTAACCATATACATGAGCAATATCACTTGATTGTCAATAGGATGGCTCAAATAATTGCTAGAACAATTGCTAGACCGTATGATATATTACAACATGGTCTCATTTCGAGAATCTTAAGAGTCTGATTGATGAAAAGATTGATGAAAAGAATAGACTACAAGAAAGGATGGAAGGTATGCAGTTACAACATGATAAATGGGTTCAGGTTGTGTCTACTTTGTAGGGAGGAAATCATGATACTAAAATGGATTTTTAAAAGTTAGTTGTGAAGGGGAAGCCTAAGTGAGAGTAGGAGCAAGTGGAAGCAATAAAAGCATGAGCTATAGTGGATGGAGAGAGAGAGAGAGAGAGAGAGAGAGAGAGAGAGAGAGAGAGAGAGAGAGAGAGAGAGAGAGAGAGAGAGAGAGAGAGAGAGAGAGAGAGGATGTGGGAACTCCATCAAGCACAATGTGTGACTAGCATTCCCTTATTCAAATGTCACTGAAAGAATAAAGAATGAAGCAATAGTGATGGGTGCCCACCACTTGCAATGTATAGGGGTGCAAGTACTGTCAATGTGATAATACACGGGTGGCATAAACACAGATGCCTTTACCCCCAACAACCTCCCACTTAAAGGCGAATGTGCCCCTTATGAGGAGAGAACATGAAAAAAGTGACAAAGTACAAATATACATAAAGTACAACAAGATGAGGAAAAACTTTATCTCATCCAATACCCATCATCTTTCTAAGGAAGGCAAAACACTCCACTGAGAGACTTTTAGTAAGGAGATCTATAGGATTTTGGTCAATTGAGATCTTGACAAGCTCAATGGACTTGTCCTCAATGTTCTCTGTGATAAAATAGTAACACACCTCTATGTGCTTTGTCTTTTCATGGAAGACCGGGGATTCTTGGCCAACTGAGTAGCACTCATAGAATTCAAATGAGGTCTAGGAACCATATCAGTAATACCAAGGTATCTAACCGAAGAGCTTTCATGCAAGCCTCAGTGGGGCTATAACATAGTCTGACTTTGTAGTAGATAGAGTCATGAATTTCTACACCCTAGACATCTAAGAAATAGCACATTGGAAGACATAGCCAGAGGTGGACTTTCTATTGTTTGCATATCCTACATAATTAGAATCAATGTAACCCATGACTCATGTATCCTAGCCACCATAATATATGCACACATCTATAGTTCCCTTAATGTACCTTGTGACACCCTTCACACGGCATCCCAAAGCCGCCTACTAGGTGTAGCCATATAGCATTCCACAACTATCATTGCAAATGCTATGTTAGGACAAGTGGCTATCATGGCATACATCAGACTATCCACTACGGATGCATAAGGGATCTTTGCCATATTGCCTTCTACTTATCAAACTACACACAATCAGCCTTACTAACCTTCACATGAGAAGGTAAAGGGTAGCTTATAAGCTTAATGTCCTACATATGAAACTGCTCAAGGGCCTTCTAGATGTACTCCTCTGACAAGTAAAGAAGGCCCTTAGAGCAATCATGTGTGATGCACATCCCAAGAGGTAAAGAATAGCTTATAGGCTTATCGCCCTGCATATGAAATTGCTCCAAGGACCTTCTAGATATACTCCTTCTGTGACAAGTAAAGGACACCCTTAGAGTAATCATGCATGATGCACATCCCAAGAGGCATGTCCCATGTTCTTTATCTCAAAGCTCTTCTTGAGCTAACTTTTCAAGGCATCCAACTCATCTCATGAGAACTCCCAACAATCAACATATCATCCACATAGAGCATCAAAATCATAAGGCTACCATCATCATGGGCCTTCTTTGTGTATAAACACAGATCCATATCAGTACGACTATATCCCTATGAATGCATGAATACATCAAACTTTTGATACCATTTTCTAGGTGCCTTCCTAAGGCCATAAAGGCTCTTTCTCAACTTACACACCAGGTGTTCCTTACCTTTTGCCTCAAAGCCCTTAGGTTGTTGCATATAGATCTCATTGTGTAAGTATCTGCCTTGACATTTGTCTAATAGAGGTCCAAATCTAGCTACGCAACCAAAGCCAAGCATAGGGTAGTCATCTTCACTATGGTAGAGAAGACTTCATCAAAGCTAATACCATGAGCCTATTTAAAACCCTTAGTAACCAATCTCGCCTTATAGGGTTGGGGCATCTATGGGCAGTTTTCAACTTATACACACACTTGCATGGCAAAGCATGCTTTCCACTCGGCAAAGGAACCAAATCCCACATATGATTTTTCTATAGTGATTCATACTCTAATTGCATGGCCCTCTCCCAAGAGTGACTATCACTTCTATACATGGTCTCATCATAGATAAGAGGCTCACTAGCATCTGTCACCATAACATAATCCATAAAGGGGGCACACTGATCAGGTTGACATCTATCTCTAGTAGACCACTACAAAACAGACAGTGGGGCCTATACCTCCTATCTAACATCATAGTTCTAGGCCACTAGAGCATAGCTACTACTACAGGTTGTCTATCTAGCTATACAATAATAGGAGGCTCCTCTTGAAATATCACCCTCCATACCTCAATGACCTATTCAAGCTACTTGTGCATTTTCTCCTCATGGAAAACAACATCATGGCTATAGATGACCTTCCAAGCCTATGGATCCCATAGGTGATAGCCCATCTCACCTGCATCCCCATAACCAAGAAAGATGTATTTCATGAACTTAGGATCTAGCTTATTATGCTTATCCTTGGAAACATGGCAGAAAGCCTCACAAACCAAATATACGTAAATGAGCATATGATGGGAGCTTTTCCAAAGCATATCTCCTCTGCAAACCTGATAGTAATCATCAATGAAAGTAACAAAATACTTTGCATCACCTAATGGCTTGCATAGCATAGGTCCACAAACATAAAATATGAACAAGAGCTAGAGGCTCACCTATGTGCATAATATCTACCTTCCATAAAGACAATGTTCACAAGAATTAAAATATTCATAGTCGAGGAGTGGAAGATATTACAAATAGATAAGCATATTCATTCCCTTTAATAGTGATATTGCCCCAAGGCAATGATGCCATAGCGATACATGAGGTACTACAACCATTGCCAAAACATGGTTGATAGACCCAGATACAAGGGATAAAGAGTGATAGACTTGGCACCTCATACTAGGATAAGGTTTCCACGGGTAATATTCCATGAGAAATAACCAAAAGAGACAACATAACTTGCATAATCTAACTATACAGCTAAAACTAGGCCTTTAGTCAAAGCTGAAACATGGCATACATCATGCAAAGTAAACATATTGTGAAGGAAACTGCACCTAGACATCGCCAATACCAACAATATCCAATGGCAAGTCAATACCCACAGTTTGATAAATCATGTCATGCTATCATAGGAGTGGAACCACATTGAATGAGGGGTAAGATGAAATGAAGCCCCTAAATCAATCAGCCAACACTGAGTATAGGTGGATAAGGCATCAGTCAACTACAAAATATCAAGAGAAGAAGCTACAAATATGTAATCCTCATCTTAAGACTAATCTTACTGGGGACAATGCTGCGATCATTATTCTTTTCTTATGCTTTGCCCTTTCTCTTTTCCTTGCACTTGTTATCATGCATTTTATGGCTCTGTGGTCGAATATGATCCCACTTCCTACAATAATAACAAGTCAATGTGGACTTATGGCCATGGGACTTATGGGAGATTGTCCATGTGACTGAGAATGAGATTACTAAGAGTGTCACCCATAGTGGCCATTATCACTCTTATCACCTTTGATTGCCAAAGCATGAGACTATGGGAAGCATCAACATTCTTTCTATTAACCACTTCATTCAAGAGTGCCCCCTCTACATCCTACAATTTTACCCCATCAACAGTAGCAACATGCATATTTGCACAAATAGATGTACAAAATGTGTGCCATGACTCATGCAATGTAGCCAACAAGAACAAGGGAGGAAGATTCTCCTTAAAGTCAATCCCCTATGAAGACAAGTGGATGAAAATAAAATGAAACTCATTTAAGTGGGCACACATGGAAGTCCCCTCCTTTATACAAAGGTCCATGAGTTGCTTTAGCCCATACATCTGTGAAGAAAGACTTTATTTGCTATAAATATCATGAATCTTCTCCCATAAATGCCAAGTGGTCTATCCTTCAGAGAACATTATAGAAAACCTACTTAAAGAGTGACAAAATGATCACAGATTTACATAATTCATCAAGTTCAACCCAATCCTCTACATCAAAGCATTCAAGATTTACACCTTCATGTTTCAATGGCTTAGTTTGCAATTTCTATACTAGAACCTGCTAGATTTGTTCCTTCCAATAGTTGTAATTTATGCCATCCAACTTGTTAATGTTGAATATAGCACTATCATTCAATTCACCAACCCCATAATTTAATGGATAAAAGTGTAGTCCAAGACAAATAGGTTGTTGTAAATGACAGTAAAATAGGCCAAAATCACAGCCAAAATAGTGTTTGACAAAGGAAGACCTGCAAAGAGTAGGGATATCCATTAACTGCCAAAGAATGATAGTCAAGTCAAAGCATCTACCCTCATAAATGATGCATAAACCTACAATTATAGCAAGCTGAAAATAATGACAATAGTAAATCAAAAGTCAAGTGTGAGCAATCAATTGATAGAATCCAATCTATAACTGCTAGGTATACCCTACAAGAAGCAGGGTATAAACAAACCACTAGTAGTCACTAAGCATGCAACTGATACTTAGAACTATCAAATTCAATGTTTCAAAGTTGGATACATCCAATAGGCATAATTGTCATGCATATAGTAGGTCTCAAGATAATGGAAGAGAACTGTTAGATACACAAGTGATTGAGCAAGTGTAAAGATGCTCAATACATAGCTAAGCGGGATGAATACATTACTAACAACAACCTAATAGAGACAGGTACTACCTCAAAGCATGAATCCAATTAGTCTAGTAGGCAACAACTATATCCAAATAGCATACTCAACTAAGTCCCATGGTCTCACTGAAGTAAGCTCTAATACATAAACCTAAAGCTCTACTCAAATGCAAAATAGCTAAGTAACTCAAGTGACTCCCACCACTGGAACGAAAAATCGAATGTCAAATGAGCAATGCAAGCTCATAACATCAAGTACATGGCCATTTGAGATCCTAGATACATCAAGCATAGAGCAAGGAGCATAAAACCCAATAGAATCTTCAAGCCCATAAGTGAATGATCACTGTAGCTATTGACCAAAGCTCTAAGAAATGTAACCAAGATCAAATGCAAAACTCAAGGCATTCCATAAGCATATCTAGGTGCATAGCATCAATGTCATACATCAATACATCCATTGAATTACCCAAATATCATCAAATGGCAACATGCATACGTTTTCACAATCAAATAGCTTGCTACGAGAGAATACATTAGGTATGTCCTAAACAATATTTAACAATAGGTATGTCTTGAACACAATAAACAATAGGTTTATCCTCAATGCAGTGAATAGCAGGTCTCTCTACAACACAATGAATAGTGGGCTAGTCCTACAACACAATGAACAACAAGTCTATCCTACACACATAGTAAATAACATGTCTATCTTGCATAGAGTAAAGAACCTAGGAGCTTGGGGAGAGGTCAATTTGATAAAAAAGGGGACCATCATCAGTAGATGCAAATCACGCTACTACTATTGGGATTGTTGCTACTGTGGTTGAAGCAAATGTGGCACAAGAAAGATCAAGGGAAGCTCAATGAAGCCCCTCCAATGCCTTGAAGAAGCTTTGATCGATCAGGAAAAAGAAGAGTATCAAATGCATATCTTACAAGTTGAAGCCATGATTGTTATGAATGAATGGATTGTTGGTATTCAAACTAGGTTAAACAATGGCAGATGAAGCTCCTTTATCTAAGCTTTGATACTAATTGAAGGGAGAAGCCCAAGTGAGAGCATGAGCAACCAAAAGCAATGGAGGAGTGGGCTATGGTGAATGGAGTAAGAAAGCAAGAGAGAGAGACACACCATGTGGGAACTCTGATAGTCACAATGTGTGACTAGCCTTCCCTTATTTAAATATACTAAAAGAATAAAGATTAAGCTCCTGAAGTCATTCATAAGAAATATAGCCTATGAAATATTCATGTTTTTATGATGACTGTCCTCATCATTTTCTATTGCCTATAATTTTGACTGAGTGTTTCTTTATAGGCCATTATGCACCCATATAAGAGGGCTATGGATATCCTAAAGGGGCTCTATTCATGGAGCTCAATGTGATATTGGAGATCAATGCTCAACCCCTCATACAACTATATGTAGGTAATTGCTAACTCTTTCTTTGTGAGCCCCTCGAGGATATAAGGATGTTAACCTTAGCATAAGAAAAAGTGAAAAAAGTGAAAAAGTGCAAGTTGGGAACTGAAAGAGGTGGCCCAAAAGAAAATCAAACATAACGGAAGAAGTAGGAAGGAAAACAGCCAAAAGCGCAAGGGTGGCCTCAAAAGCTAAGTCAAAGGCAAAAGCGCATTTGTAAATGCAAGGCCTCCCTAAAACTTTTGTAAAAGAGCGCTAGGCTCCATCCTGTGCAAATTGTAAGGGTAGATGGGCGGTAGAAAGGAAGCTAATTTTTAAAGATAGGAGGACAATGGAAAAGAGGGCCTAGGCCATGGCCAGCCATGTAAAAAAGGGGATGACCACCCAAAAGGGATTTGGGTTTTGTATATAAACTCAAAAAATGAATGAGAAGGTCATTCTTTGGTGTGTGGCAAAGTGGACTCATCTTCTTTGCTTCTCCTTCTTGCTTGTGTGTGCTTGTGAGAGGGAGTGAGTGTCTGAGGGTGAGGGATCTTAGAGGTGAAGCTCTCTATCATCTCCTCTCTTCTTCTCTTCTCTTCTCTTGTCTCACACGCGACTATGGGGCATGAGGCTTGAGGATGATTGAGCTCACATCTCAAATCATGGAGCTACTGATGTGCTTGAGGGAGGAGGCAACTCATTCGGGCATCGATGTAAGCTCACTACACCCCGGTAGGATTGAAGGTGTGTCGGGTAGGTGAGAGATAGCCATAGATATTCCCTTGAAACACTTGAACAATAAGCAGTCTATGGGTCTTGGTGGTTGAGCGTGAACTCTACATTTTGGTTCCATTGTTTCTAGGACAAACAGATTCAAGCTTGAGCACTTGCGCACCTCAAATCGAGCGATGAAGTAAGGGTTTCATCCTCAACCAGAGCTTGAGATAGGTAGGATGTTTTGGGTTTTTAATCTTTGCAACAAGTAACTATTTTGGTTTTTTGATGATTAGGTAAGTAGGAGAAATCATTTCAGTATTCTGCTTTTGATTTTTGTTGCATTTAGAGTCGGATAGGATGAGAAATCGAAGAGGGAAGCTTTAGGGTTGCTTCTGTGAAACAGAGACAAATAGGGAAAAAATGGGAAAAAAGAGTGCTTAAAGGTATTATAGTCACACACGGAGTGATTGGAAAGATTAAGGTTGAGTCCAGCAAGGGTTTAAGACCCCGGGAAGCAAAGGGAGACCTCATTTTCACATGTGGCATTGAGAGAGAGAGAGAGAGAGAGAGAGAGAGAGAGAGAGAGAGAGAGAGAGAGAGAGAGAGAGAGAGAGAGAGAGAGAGAGAGAGAGAGAGAGAGAGAGAGAGAGAGAGAGAGAGAGAGAGAGAGAGAGAGAGAGAGAGAGAGAGAGAGAGAGAGAGAGAGAGAGAGAGAGAGAGAGAGTGTGTGTGTGTGTGTGTGTGTGTGTGCTTGGATAGCCATGGTTTCCTACTAATCAATCCACTCGCATCGACATTGGTAGTGCCTCCCAGATATATACAAACCTTTTGTGTTCATAGTTGCATTCTGGAAGTCCTCGACTACTAGCTTGCTCATAATCATGTGGTCGATTCAAATTTTCATCATTTTGGCCCCTCGGTCGACAAAATCGGACCGCCTTACTTGTGTCCGATTTCCAAAATCAGACGCTCAGATGCCCTACACCCATTTGATTTGGAGAATCGGACGACCAACAATCAAACCACAGCCACATGTTCGAATCCTAAGGATCAGGCACTCGAACCTATGACTTGGTCCAATTTTGAAAATGGGACGCTCAAACCACCCTGTCTAATTTTGGCAATTGGACACACTCAAATTGGACCAACCCATCCTGTTTGATCGGACATACCCTATCCGGTTTCAAAAATTGGACATCCCATAATCGGACACGAAAATTAGACCATTCAGAATTGGATAGCTAAAATTGGAAACCTATAAAATTGGACGTCCAATTCCTAGAATCGTTCACATCAAAATTGACAAATTTAGCATGTCCGAGACAACGAAGAGTACAACGTGCAACAAGAGAATTCACCGAAATCCTTACATGCAAATCTAACCCTAGAAATCGTAGTCAAATGGCCAAGAACAGTGCTAACACTCATATCAGCATATTCGACATGGTTAGAGCCGCAGGGTAACCAATAGATCCCAATTTGACCTAGAATGAGCTGAATGATGTACCACAAACCATAATCACCAACAAGAATGGCCAGGAATCAAGCCTAGAGCCCCATTAGGCCAAGTACATAGATGAGAGTGCGAAAGCTGAAACTATCACTTTGTATTCGCACCCACATTATTTTCCAACACTTGAAGTGCACTTAAGAAAATCTAAAAGACTGATTTTGCATGGTGCACGGAAGAGAGCATGTACACACAATAAGTGAGTGTAAGTTGAGGTCTGTTTGTAAATAATAAGGGACTCACTCAAACTTAACAATCAAAATGAACACACCAGTAGGAGAATACCCTAAAACGTAGTCACGTGATCAAGAATCTCAAGTATAGAACCAAGCAAGGACGCGACACAAGAGTCAGATGCAACAAGGACGGATACCATTGGAGGAGTGGATCTACCCAACTTGATCAATATCATCGACAACTTGGTGGAGCACGAGACCATAGATATGGCAGAGTCAGCAAGCACCAACCATAGACGTAGTGAAGAGCTTGACGTAGGTGATTTCCCAAACGAAAATCTAGTAGCTAGTCACCAATTATGATTTGCAGACCTAGACGGACCACCATGGTAGGCCATCCAAGGATATCATATCGGACCTCAAAGAGGAGAGGAGATTAACGCAGGAAGCTTTGCAAGGCATAGTGGCCTATAATCAAGAACAGCAAGCTAGAAGCTTGCAACAGAACATAGAAATGTGGGAGATCCTTAGCCTTAGCAAACAGAATTCGATCGGGACCTAACGCAGAGAGAGAGAGAGAGAGAGAGAGAGAGAGAGAGAGAGAGAGAGAGAGAGAGAGAGAGAGAGAGAGAGAGAGAGAGAGAATGTAACAACTTAAACCATCTCAAGAACCTCTTCATTAAGAGATTCTCGAAGGCGGGGTACTCAAACAACCTGATTGTATGGCTCAGGAACGTGAAGTAGAGATAATGAGGATATTAGGAATTATGTGACCCATGTGAGGAGTCTCTTTAAGAGAATCCTGACAAACAATTGACCCACCGAAAGAGCAATCTCCACAATCTTCATTAGTGGGATACAAAGTGAGGAACTCTACAAGGCCTTGGTGGGCAATTCAAGCTTGCAACGAGACGCGCTAGCTAGTGTCTTCAATGAGGTGATTAGAGTGGATGACCCCCTCAAAGAGAGAAGCTCCAGGAACTCGACCCAAGAGGAGACTAACGCAAGAGCTCTGAGAGAGCTTCAATGTCAAGCGAAAGATCAGGCCCAAGTACTCAGGATAAAGGAAAGGGCACCCAAGTCAAGAACTAGCGAAGATGAAGATGGAGCTAGCCAAATTACAAGAGATGATGAGACAACCAACAAGCCCTCACGTCCAATGTGTGTATTGTGGAAAAAACCACCTATGAGCCAAGTGTCAAGACCCAGGGTCCCAACCTTGTGCAAATTGCAGTAGGTTTGGCCATGATACCCTACATTGCAGGCTATCGAGAGACTCCCATACTCGCAACCATATGAACAATAGGCTGCAAAACTTCTTCAAAAGGGGAGCCCCATTGGCTCTCTCAACACGAAACAATGCCAAACCGGCCATTCCTAGGATGGAGATAAACCCCACAAGCATACTAGACCACTTGGACACTACGTAACCCATCCACCGAGTGATGCTCCAGTCCACTATGTGGAGGAGCTAAATGATGAAGAGCCTTGCATGGACCCTTACATCTCATATGACAAAGAGGGAAATGCAATCCTTATGGATTATGGACCTATACCAATGATGGCATTAGGTAGAGGTAGAGGCAGAGGCTTTGGAGGGCAGACCTAAGAACCGGGACTTGTGGTCACCCAGGACACATCTCCTCATGTTGCCCCAAAAGGGAGCAAGCAAATCGCGAGGATAAGGCTGATCTTAGATGTGCTAAGTGTGGAATCACTCATCTCTTTGCAGATTGCCCTAGGTGGAAACCATCCCCTAGCTCGGCAATTATGCCATCTGTCCCATTGGGGTTGGTCGGTGTTGAGATGCTCAACAGGGAGGCCATGCCCATCCCATTGCATGTCATGGCCCGCGATAGATAAAGTAGGCCAGAATGTCATTGGTAGGGCCCAAGAACTTAGATGCAACCTCAATCGAAAAGAAAAGTCATAGGCAAAGGAGAAAGAAAGTTGACGCAAAGGTCACTCTAAAAATCGAGAGTGCCACGATGCTGCCTACCGAAAATAAGGTGACACATGCAGAGGCAGAAATGTCAGCTCCAAAGACGGCTAAGAAGGAAAGTGTAAAGGTCAGGGAATACCCCAACCCAAAGCGCCAACTCAAGAACACTGAATAGGCCAAGGAGTGGGTAAAAGAAGCCCAAGAGCACCTCAAGGATGTTGAGCCCATTTTGGAAGATGATATCAATGATCTCTCAAGTGTAGGCACACCAATCTTGCCTCTGCATTGACCAAAGTCGAGGGATGCGGTTGTACCACAAGCAATGTTACTTAAACAGAGCCTACATGCTACATGCCAACAAATTAGTCAAAGCCATTGGCCAAGAAATGCAGAGTTAGGAGAGAGGCAAGCAACTAACAACCTACTCACCACACTAGTAACCACCCCGATGACTCTAAGCCTAGGAGATCTGCTTAGGCACCATCCGACACTGTGGTAAGAGCTGAAGTAGTGGGTTGAGTGGTTGATGGAGTAGACTACCCCGCTGACCTGCATGAGCATAATGCAAAAACACAAATACTGAATCTAACACTACACTCAGTGTGGTCAAAATCCGTGCATGTCAATGCTTTTTGGGAAGGCACCAAAATGCATGTAGTCTTACAAGTCCTAGCTCTAGGAGACACCAAAAGAAAGGGAATTGTAGAAACAAGAGCAGGAGTTAGTGTGTTGAGCCATGCAGTACTCCAGGCTTGGTGTAACCCACCTATTGAGAATGCTTGGTTCAATGTCATCCTAGCCAATGGAATGAAAGTGCATCCATTTGAACTGTTAAAGAATTGGCCATTGAAGATTGTAGAAACCCAATTCTAAGTTGACTTTATAGTCATGAAGGGAGTGGACTATGACATCTTATTAGGCCCGCCTTGGATGCACAATGCACGGGTCATAGAAGACTGGGATAATGGTCTAATCTTCTTAGGCAATCGAATGAAGGCAGTGAGAGTAGAGATGGATACATGCAAGACCACACCAGTCGACCTGAATGCCATCTCCACCATGCTGAAGGGTGATGCATAGATTAGGAAATATTATGAGCCACAAACCAAATATATCCCCTATCCCAAAGATGAGTAAGATTGGATACATGTGCTTGCCATAATAGATTTTTCATTCTCAGATAGTGAGGAGTATGAGCAAGCTGCTAAGACAACTGATGAGCCTAGAGATGCACCCTCAGTGCTAGTTTGCATGATGGCCAAAAGCTCAAATGGGCAATCCAACCCTATCAAATTCCATGTCCCAAGTAATAAGGAAGAACTCTTGGAGATCCTAGAACATCTGACAAACAAGCTAGCTAGCAATCTAGCTGCTAACCTCAAACCTCTCTAAGGTTTCTTGGACAAACCTAAGTGGTGATGGACCAAAGTGCACAAATTAAACTTAATGTACAATTGGACCTTAGTCGCCGACAAGAAGGAAAAGCCCTATCAAGACCTAGGAGACAACGAGTAGTCAGAGGAGGACAATTCTAGCAAGGAATACAAGGACTATTGTTCCTTCAGTGATGGAAGTGAAGGAGAGATGGATATAGTAGAATACGACACTGAGGGAAGGGTGACAGAGCAAATCCGAACTGACTCCAAACAATGTACAAAGAGGGTATTTAGAATCGAGAGAGGAATCATGCACATGGATTGTGATCGAGCCTAGCTGGATCACATAGGGGCAATAGACTATGAACAAGTGCCTTGCCCAGCCAAGCACTTTGCTAGTGCTTAAGATAGAGTCACCATTTGAACTATGATCACTAGGCAATACTCCCTCTTCTAGAGAAGACAGAGAGTTTGATTCTAAGTTGGAGGTGAGTTCAGACAGTCATCCTGAGGTGCCACAACCACCTAAGACCATACGTACCGAAGGGGACCTGCATGAGGCTCTAAAGGTTGAAGGAAGAATGACACACGTAGCTTAGGGATACACAGATTGAAGAGAAAAGAAACCCACAAGACCTGCCAAAGTGATTTACTAAGTTTAAGAAAGGTGATAGGGTAGTGATCTTGCTTGGAGCCAAACAACAAGGGCAAGTAAGCGAACCAATAGAAGGATCAGCCAGGAAGTTAATCTAGCTAAGGAAGGGGAGACACACCAATGTGTCTTAATGTTGCTCATGACTTGACCGAGAAAGAGGAAGCAAGTATCATTGCTCTCTTGCGAGAGTACATTGATGTCTTTGCTTGGTCCCTTATGAGCTGAAAGGGGTAGATAAGTGTCGTAACTCATAATATCCCCATGACGCTTGACGCAACGCCAATCAAGCAATGACCATACCCTATGAATCCCAAGCATACTCACAATGTTAAGGAAGAAATTGACAAGTTGCTAAGGGCAAGATCATTTACGAGATTGAGCACACAGACTGGGTCTCGCCCATAGTGATCGTACTGAAGAAGAATGGAGAGATCAGAGTGTGCGTCAACTACAAGAAGGTAAATGCTGCTACCAAGAGGGATAATTATCTATTGCCTTACACTGATCACATGCTCAAGAAAGTAGGGGGCAAAGAGAGGCCTACATTTTTCTAGATGGATTCAAGGGATACAATTAGGTGTAAGTGCACCTTGATGACATTGCCTTCGACACCACTAAGTGGGGTGTCTTCACCTACATAGTCATGCCCTTCAGGTTGACTAACGCACCACTACTTTTCATAAGCTACTGATAATATTCAAATGGACCAAGGAATGCTAGCACGTATATGAGGAATTGAAGAAGGCTCTAACCACTACACCAATCTTAAGAGCCCTAGACAAGAACATAACCTTTCATGTTCATATTGATGCCTCGAAATTTGCAGTAAGAGCTATGTTGTGCCAGCCTGGTGACCACAATCTAGACTATCCAGTGAGCTTTGCTAGCATACAACTCACGAATATAGAAATGAATTACTCCACAACCGAACGAGAGGGGTTAGCCATGGTGTTTGTCGTAAAGACATTTTGGCATTATAAAAAAAAGCTACACTCTATTTTCTTTGTTGACCATCAAGCCTTGCTGTATCTAGTAAACAAACCATGTGCTACATGACACATAGCTCGATGGTTACTTCTACTTCTCGAATTTGACTTCTTTGTCATCATACACAAGGGAAAGCAACACTATATGGCTAATCATATGTCTTGCATACCCACGCGATAAGCTGTTGGATGACAGGGCATTGGAGACAAATTGCTAGATGCACATTTATTTACCCTATCTAGCAAAAGAGATCTATTTAGAGCCGACTTGATGCCATACTGGGTAGACGACATAGTTTAAGTGGTTGAGCATGGACTACCTAACCGACCCACAGAAAAGGCCTGATTGAGGCAACTCATTCTCAAAATCCAACCCTATCAGTTAATAGCAGGCCAACTCTATCGGCTAGGGCAAGATGGATTGCTGCAGAGATGCATGTGTGCGCAGAAAATGCACGACGTACTAGTTGAGGCACATGACGGAATTGCAAGAGGACACTTTAGTGGAGATACGACAGCCCGCAAGGTGCTATAGTCTCAATTGTGGTGGCCCACACTTTTCCGAGATGCAACACGATTTGTGAAACACTATGACGAGTGCCAACGGACCAAGGTGCAAGTTTGCAAGGACAAAGTTGAGCTAAGTCCCATCATTACAAGACAACCATTCGAGAAATGTGGGATTAACTTCATTGGACCTATTAGTCCCATGGATCAATATTTGCAAGCCATCTACATCATTGTTGCCACTGATTATCTCACAAAGTGGGTAGAAGCTCGAGCCACCAGGAAGAACGATGCATGAGCCACTGCTAAGTTCTTATGGGAGTAGATAATCTCTAAATTTGGCTACCCCATCAAACTTGTCAATGATTAAGGCACACACTTCATCAATGAGGTGATTGCTCATCTCCTGTCCACCTTCTTGATCATCCATTAGAAATCCTCTTCCTACTACCCTCAGGCGAACCACTAGGCGGAATCAACAAATAAGTTTTTGGTAAACGTTGTCAAGATTGTGGAAGAGGAGAAGGAAGGAGTCTCACTTGAAGCTTTCTTGCTTGCACAATGGGGGAAGACACACAAGGGTGGAGGCTGAAAACAGTTTTCCTCTTCTTAGTTGTGTAAGCCAAAAGAACTCAAGTACAAAGAAATAGAAGAACCCTCTATATGGGTCTCAAACCAAACTCAACTAACTAAGGTGGCATACTAACTAAGCCACGAACTAGAGTAGATAAGGATAGCTATCATGTAGCTATTATTCAGGGGCGGTGTACCAACCGCATCTGCAACTGACAAGTCGGTGACATAAATACACAACGGTCACCCTGGCGTATCACGAGTGGAGCTCAATATCTCAACACTCCCCCTCGAGCTCAATCCCAATTCCTGCACACCAAGCAGGTCTCTGAACTTGCGTAGCTTCTCTGCGCCCAATGCCTTCGTGAATATGTCAGCTACCTGATTCTCTGTGCTGACATAAACTAGATCAATAAGACCTAGTAAAACCCTCTCTCGCACATAGTGATAATGCACCTCAATGTGCTTTGTTCTAGCATGATAGACTGGGTTATTTGCCAAGTGTATACTACTCATGTTGTCACAATAAATGACAACTGGCCCATCTGTAGACTGATGCATATCATAAAGTAGCTTATGCAACCAAGCTACCTCACATGCAGCCATTGCTGCACCCCTGTACTCAACCTCTGTGCTCGACAAGGCAACTGTAGGCTGTTTCTTGCTGCTCCAAGTGATTGCAGCACTCCCAAAAGAGAACACATATCCGCTGGTAGATCGTCTATCAGAAATACTACCAGCCCAATCAGCATCAGTGTATCCATGCAACTGTATCTGAACCCCAGTCTCATAAAATAGTCCATACTGCAATGTGGACTTCACATACCTCAGTATGCGTCTAGTCGCATCCAAATGCGGTTTCCTTGGAGCCTGCATAAACTGACTTACCAATCCAACAGCATAGCTCAAATCTGGCCTGGTAATAGTCATATAAATCAAGCTTCCTACTATGCGTCTGTACATAGTAGGGTCTTCCAGAAGCTCACCTACATCTGTGCTCAGCTTCACATTCTGCTCCAAAGGAACTGAAATAGGCTTACAGCCTGTCATCCCATATTTGGACAGCATGTCCAATCCATACTGCCTCTGCAAGAGCTGTATCCCACTTGGTGATCTAATCACCTCAATGCCCAAGAAATAACGCAACTCTCCCAAATCCTTCATCTCAAACTTCTGCTTCAATAGCATTTTCACATGAAGGATATCTTCATCACTGTCACCTGTCATAATCAAATCATCAACATAAATGACAAGTAGCATAATACATTTCTCTGTTTTTCTCACATAAAGTGAGAAATTTGCCTTGGAAATCTGAAAGCCCATAGTGACAAGATACTGTCCTATCTTGTCAGACCATGCTCTAGGTGCTTGCTTCAAGCCATACAAGGCTTTCTTCAACCTGCAAACAAACTCAAGATGAACAGCATGCACATAACCTAGTGGTTGCTCCATATAGACCTCTTCTTGCAAATCACTATGCAAGAAGGCATTCTTTACATCCATCTGATGTAAAGACCATCCCTTTGATGCAGCCATAACAATGACTGCTCTTACGGTTGCCATCCTTGCAACCGGACTGAATGTTTCTTCATAGTCAATGCCATATGTTTGTGCATACCCCTTGACCACTAATCTTGCCTTGTATCTGTTCACAGAACCATCTGCATTGTGCTTCATCTTATAAACCCACTTACAGCCAATTGCATTCTTACCTTTAGGCAAAGGTACCAATTCCCATGTAGCATTTGCTTCCAAGGCATCCATTTCTTCATCCATGGCTTTCTCCCATTTTTCTTTTCCCATGGCTTGCTCAAAAGAAGTGGGTTCTGGTTCTTGTATCACCTTGACCATATATGCATAGTGAATGGCTGTAAATCCATCATATTTCAGCCTATCCACAGGATACCTAACTCTGGTAGACCTGCGCAAAGTGGGTTCACTCCCAGGTGCTCTCAAAACATCCCTGGTCTTCCTTACTCCAGGTGTAACAATAGAAAGAATACCCAACTCATCATCAATGCTCTGTTCTGAGCCACTGGATTCACCATCCACATAAGAGTGACCTGCATTCACATCAAACATGGGCTGATCTACCTTCTCTTTTCCTTTTCGTGATACCTGCATACCACTATTTACGCTGCCTTCAGAAGATTCTCCTGATCTCAATCTTCCTGTCCATGGCGAAGAATGTGAACCACTGCTAGAGGACGCTCCAGGTCCACTAATATTTTGTGACTACTGCTGTGAATTCTGTGCAGCATTACCATTTTGTGCATCTACATCATCAATCACATTTACTGGTTTATACCAGCTACTCATCTCATCAAAAACAACATCTCTGCTCACTGTAAACTTACGGGTAGAAGGGTTATAGCATCTATACCCTTTTTGCTGCAGAGAGTAACCAATAAAGATGCACTTCTCAGCTTTTGGATCCAACTTGGATCTCAAATCATGTGGCACATGTACATAGGCAATGCAACCAAAAATTTTCAAATGAGAAATATCTGGTTTCCTACCAGTATACCTCTCCTCTGGAGTCATTCCATGTATTGCTGCAGTGGGAGTCCTGTTCATTATGTAGACTGCTGTAGCAACTGCTTCAGCCCAATAAAAATCTGGCAAGTCTTTTTCATTGAGCATGGCACGAGATACCTCTCCAATATGCCTGTTTTTCCTTTCTGCAATTCCATTTTGTTGTGGGGTATAACTGCATGAATATTGCTGCTTTATGCCATGCTCCTGCAAGAACTTTGCAAACTCATTTGAGAGGTACTCTCCCCCTCCATCTGACCTTAGGCATTTTACTTGCAGGCCTGTTTCTTTTTCAACCATAGCTTTAAGAGTTTTGAAATGCCCAAAAACTTCACTTTTCTTTTTCATAAAATACACCCAAACTTTTCTGCTGTAGTCATCAATAAAACTGACAAAATAATGACAACCTTCAAGAGATGCAGCTTTAGTAGTCCACACATCAGAGTGGATTAATTCCAATGGCTTCTTACTCTCTTGAACATGTCTAGGAAATGGTTTCCTTGCCTGTTTTCCAAACTGACAGGCTTCACATACCTTATGCATTTCTGCAACCTTGAATTTCGGCAAACCTGCAACAATATTTTGGGCCTGCATTGATTTAAGTCGCTGTACATTAACATGACCAATGCGCTTATGCTAGATATCAATATCTGCAACTACACCGGTCCCATGTGCAAACATTGCTGCACTCAATTCACACATGTCTGCATCCAATGTAAACATTCTGCCCTTCTTCTTTCCTTTTGCTATCAAGCGACCTTTATTTTTCATATCCTCAACAAAGCATCCATGAGGATTAAATCTGACCTGCAAGCCCTGTTCAACCATTTGACCAACAGAAACCAGATTCTTGGTGATATTCGGGACATGAAATACATCGGACATGTATTTCTTTTTCCCATCCTGCATAGACAAGGGAATTTTTCCAATCTGCACAATAGGATGTGCAGTATCATCACCAGTCTCCACAAATCCTGGTTTTTCCATTTTCCTTGCTTCCTCCATCCATTCTGCATGACCTGTCATGTGGTTTGATGCACCTGAGTCAACATACCATACATCATTGCTTTCTTCTGCATTTGTCACAGAATTGTTCATGTGCTGCACCATAAACAGATGCTCATTTCTGTCATCACCCTGTCTACTAGAAGATGCATAATTCCCTTGTTGCAGTTTTCCATTCATGATGTCATTCTACTTTTTATAACAGTCTTTGGCCATATGACCCATTTTACCACAGTAGTAGCATTCAACATTACTGTTTGCATTTTGGCCTCTTTGCCATCCACTACGACCTCTTTGGCTCCCCCTGCCTCTAGAATTACCACGTCCTCCTCCATAGGACTGGTTTTCTTGAGTTTGCTGCATATTCTGATTTCTGCCACGGCCTCCAAATCGGCCTCCTCTACCTCTGCCTCTACCTCTTCCAGCATTTGAGTAGAAGACAGCTTCTTTTGAAGTTCCTCCTGAAGAAGATGCACCACCATTTCTCTGCTCCTCAGAAATTAGAAGAGCAATCAACTCCTCAAAATCAGGAAATCTTTCACGGACGGAAATGGATGTTCGGAACTGTGCATAATCCTTTCCTAGACCATTCAAGGTCACGGAAACTAAATCATCATCTTCCACTGGCGACCCAATGGAAGCAAGTGCATCTGCAATCTTCTTCACCTTCATGTGGTAGTCGTTGATGCTCATACTTTCTCTTTGCACATTATGCAACTCTTGCTTGAGCTGCATTTTCCTGGCTTGCGTATTTGTGCTATACATTTTTGACAAAGTATCCCATGCCTCCTTTGGCGTACTTGCATCCTGAATATGCATAATCATAGAGTCTGAAATACTGATAGACAGCCAATACATAACTTTCCTGGCTCTCTCATGCCATGTTTTGAATGCCTGCATTTGCTGTTGATTGGGAACATCAGGAAGAACTGGTTCTTCTTCGTTTCCTGCAACGAATTCCCAATATCCTTTTCCCATAAGGAAATTCGTCATTCTAAACTTCCATGCTTGGAAGTTGTTCTTGTCAAGCTTTTCAGCGACAATCTGTGAAAGAGAATCAGACGCCATTACAGAACACTGCGAAAAATTCTGTCACTGCAAAAACTCAGCTTCACCCTCACAAGGGCAAATCTGCAAAACTGGCGAAAGTGATATTTGACCACACAGTCACTTCCTAGTGACGATTTTGCATAAACAGGAACCAAGGATGATTCTAAAACTCCCAATGTCTCTGCGCACAAGCATACGATGCAATTTCTACAGTAACTTTTCACCGACCTGTAGAACAGTGGCTAAACAGCATAAAACTGAGCCTTTTTTTGAGTGCGTGCAGAAAACTTCCGCCTCCAAAACAGGCCCCGAAATGGCCTCAAATCACAAAAACAGGGTCACCGAGAGCTAAAGCTCCTTCCCGCAACACATACTGCCCTCTTGCTTCACCGCGAAGGGCGTCTCAACCTGAGACAATGCACTCCTGCAATTTTCGGCTGTGCTACCTGCATAGATCTGCTCCCAAAACAGAAAATGAAAGCAACACTGCTCCTCTTACCAGAACACCGCGAGCTTGGCTTGCTTTCTTGAGCTCCTTACCACGAACAAGGCTCTGATACCATGTCAAGATTGTGGGAGAGGAGAAGGAAGGAGTCTCGCTTGAAGCTTTCTTGCTTGCACAATGGGGGAAGACACACAAGGGTGGAGGCTGAAAACAGTTTTCCTCTTCTTAGTTGTGTAAGCCAAAAGAACTCAAGTACAAAGAAATAGAAGAACCCTTTATATGGGTCTCAAACCAAACTCAACTAACTAAGGTGGCATGCTAACTAAGCCACGAACTAGAGTAGATAAGGATAGCTATCATGTAGCTATTATTCAGGGGCGGTGTACCAACCGCATCTGCAACTGACAAGTCGGTGACATAAATACACAACGGTCACCCTGGCGTATCACGAGTGGAGCTTGATATCTCAACAAACGTCTTGACCAAGGTAGTCTCTGCTTCGTGCACAGAATGGGATAACAATCTCAACCTTATGGGTTTATCAACAAATAGCCTATAAAACAACTGTGGAGTAGACTCCCTTCAGGTTGACCTATGGAATTGAGGCAATTCTACCTGTAGAATTCTTCATTCCTAGCTTAAGAATCACTATTCGATAAAGATGGGAGGGAAAGGAAGCATGAACTGAATGTCTAGTTGAGCTAGAATGCTTATTGAAAACTCAACTTCTAGCCACCCATGCACAGATCTGTGAAAAGACATGGCACAAGAGCTGGTTTGAGAAGCACATCAAGCAGCAAGATTTCAAATAGGGTGACTTAATACTGTTATACTCGGTTAAGGGACATAAGCAAAAAATAAAGTTTAGGGGGTTAGGACCTTTCAAAGTTCGCACCATAAGTTGAACCAGTAATGTAGAACTCGAAACCCTAGAAGGTGAGGGCACATGCTTCTTTAATGGCAGTTGCGTAAAGAAGTACTACCCCCCACACATCCACTTCATGAATCCCCGATGCTAGAAGCCCTTGTCAATGTATAAGTGGCCACCATTATAGAGATTGAAGATGAGATGAGGAAGTCATAGCTCTCACTTACCTATGCATGACCATAACAGCCCAGCAAACACATGCCATTGATGCATTGATTAATGAGGCTGCTAGCTTTAATATCCTGACTCACGATCATTAGACTCAAATCGGCAAACCACAGTTACAGCCCACTAAAGCCAAACTCAACCCATTTGGGGGCTGATCATATGAACTTCTGGGAAAGTGCAAAGTTGTAATATCTATCGAGTCTGAAAGCTTGCCCATTATCTTTTGTGTGTTGCCAAACATGAAATATGCAAGCATTTTATCGATGTTAGGACGAACCTTTAAGAAACAAGCCCACTGTAATGTTGACTTCTAGTCAAACGGCTCATTCATCTAGCCATTGACAACTACGAATTGTCATAGCCTTCAGCAAGGGCTGCACGAATCCATCACAGTCTGCAAAGCCACTGATAGAGAAACCCACCATCAAGCCTAAGAAGGGGGGTTGTGATTCGTCACCACCCGCCAAACCTCTGCACTAGCGCCAACCACAAAGCTAAAACCCTTGAACACCAATTCAAATGGGTGCCAAAACATCCAAGACCGCCATGTAGGAGCACCCAACTACGAGCTCGCAAGGCTAGGAACCTTCCCTCAAGACCTGGGAGGCCTAGAAGAAACTACATGCATTGACAAATGGTCAAGCCACGATGGGTCCCCAAGACCTTATTGCAAGCACAAGGCTATTACGAGGGTAATACTTGGATTTGGGTACCTAGAGCCAAGTTTGACCACATGAAGCATCAAGACGAATCAAGCATCCATGCCACAAAAGCCTTTGGCTTGCTGCTACATGGCCCATTGCCCCTCCAAAACCTAAACCAATCGAGGCTCAATAAGTCTATCAACCCAAACCACAACCCGCTACTCCTAAACCGCCTCAACCTTGTGCTAGTACCCAACTTCCACCCAAGTATCTAGTAGCGTGCCATCCACCGCACTGGCCACATCTAGTGCACCAAGGCCACAACCGCAACCAAAGCTGCACCCGGAAGCCACCTGCCAGCCTCAGACCCTCTTACCAGTAGAGATCCATTCTAACCTTGGCTACCAACTTAGTTGAGAATACAAGTGAGGACTTGGTTTCTTGCCTCAAACATTTGGATGCCACGTTTACCATGCTTGCTAAGAGCTACAATTGGCTAGACTTAGGTCTTTTGGATGAGCCTTTAGCAAAACAAAAGTGCAAACGCTACCTTGCTCATGGGAGGAATCTAAATTCATATTTGTCAAAGCTTCCCAGGCAACCAAGCAACTCATTGCCACCGAGCTTCCCATTGAACAAGCATGCAAACAACGCCTTATCACATCTTATGATAAGAGCAAAGTCCTTGCCATGGACTAGGAAATTGAGAAGTTGAAGCAACTCGCTAACAACGACTCCTCTTTCTTACACAAATGGTATGCTCTTCACCTTCAATAGGAATAAGAAGGATGCCAAGTCATGACAAATGCTAAACAGAGACCCACAATCAAAAGCACGGAGTATGACCCGACATACGTAGCTCCAACTTCCTATAGGGTGTTGACCACCATTTGTAATCAACCCCTTAAGGACCACATCAGAGGGCATCCCTATTTAGATCAAATCCTCACAAAAGAGGTGCTCCATATTGCTAACAGAGTTGACTCCAGGGATTTTCTGCTCGATGTCCTCACTTACATCACACAAGTAGGCATCAGACCCTATGACATGGACCACTATGCTCAAATGGAATACAACCCCAATTTTTATCCTTGGCTCATGCAAAAGTAAACACGGTAACCATGCACAGAACGCCCTTAACCCCTTAACCCATAATCCTAAGAAGGATTCTTCTTATTTTCACAGGGGGAGAGAGTAAGGTAGAAATAAGAATAAAACTCAAAAGCAAAGGAAAACAATTAAAACCAATTCATGTTTAAGAAAAAGGGTTATAAAAATTGGGATGTATGGACTGCTTGAGGGAGAAGTTTAATTCTATAATCAAGCATTTCAATTCTGTGAGCATGTGATCTTTTTCCTCTACAAATAATTGTTTTGAAAAGCACTAATGGTGAACATGGCTTCATGACAAGCATTCAGCATGGCAAGCCAAGAGAAAGCTAACAAGTTGTTGTTTTCAGAAAAAGAGCATGCAAAATATAGCCTTTCCATGGAAACAAGGGCCTTTAACCAGTTCAAGTTCAGGCATGTCCTAAACTTGGAGGATGTTGCCATGGAGGAACAAGCAATGAAGCAGATTGTCGAACAATGCTATTTGCAAAAGTACATGGAGGCAGTTGGCCAAGCCGTTGACCATGAGAAGTACACAAAATTCCTCTGGACCTTTGGTAGGAACTGTGGCACCCTGACAGTGTGGAAAAGAGAAGAAACCCACCAAGTCTAGATTGAGTTAACCCCAGAGTTGGTGGAGAAAGCATTGGGCCTAGCCAATAAGGTGGAAAGGCAACCAAATATAGATGTGTATGCTATGTTAGGAGTGGACAAGGTGATGGTTCACACAAACTATGGCATCAGCTTGGCAGACATCCTCGACCCTGAAATCTAGCTTCAGGCCAAAAATGATGCATGCACTACTCTCCAGCCATAGGTACAACTTAATAATCACCCGAATCAACGTGCCTATGATGTTGGAGAGCATTGCAATAAGATGCCTTGACGAAGTAAACCTAAATGGTTGTGCAGAAGACCATTGAGTCTTCAGCAACAAAAGCACTGGCAATAGGAGGAAGACTCACAATAGGAGGAGAGTCCCCTACTACCAAGGCAAAAAGAAAACTGTCACCATCAAAGGCATCTATCATTGGATTCGATGGGGTTTTGATAGCTATAATAAGGGAAGCATTGGGGGAAGGACAAGGTGAAGAAGAAGGAGTCAGAGAAACACCAGAGAGGTCACCTCCTCTCACCACGAACAGCAGCCACACTCCAATGAAAGGACGATGAGTGATGATGAGGAAGGAGAATGAGAAATGCAAAGTAGGCAATGAAAACCCAGGAAGCCAAAGAAGAAGGATTCATAAGAGAAGGCCGAGGAGGAAAGCAAGAAAAAAGAAAAAGCAGACCTACAAAAAGCTAAAAGAGAGTCTAAGAAGGAAAAGGAAGAGAGGAAGAAGAAAGAAAAGGAGGAGTTGGAGAGGTTGAAAGAAGATTCAAGAAATTTTGAGAAGGAGAGAAAAAGAAAGGAAACTAAAGAAGAGGAAGAGTTGAAAAGGAAGGAAGACGAAGATATGGCTTTGGCAACATGCCTATCTATAGAGCAGTAATGTAGACTTGACAAACTGGGTGCCATGAGCTTGTCTACAGAAGAAGGACCAGGCTCAAGTACACAAACACTAGAGATCACGCCACCCATAGTGAAAGAAGGACTGGGTGCCATGAGCTTGTCTAGAGAAGAAGGACCAGGCTCAAGCACACAAGCACCAGAGATCACGCCACCCATAGTGAAAGAAGGCAAGGGCAAGGCCCCAATCGATCCCATCCCTACTCTCATAGTGCCTGCCACTCCTACAATCATATCCACACCGAGATCCACAACCAAAGTGGATGCTAGTAAGCTTGTGGCCTGGGTACAATACTTTGTTAATAAGGAAATGGCCCAAGGAATGGGAGAGGGTACCCACATAACATGAACTAAAAGATTGACTGCATCAGATGACGAGTCTAGGCAGGATCCCAAGAGGTAGAAGGAGGAAACTTACACAACCTCCATTCCCACAATAGACCTACCACTTGCAAACTATGACGAATACATCAAGGAGCTTCTCTCGCAGCTAGAGAAGGCAAAGGAAGAGAATAGGATAGTAGTGGCTAAACTAGAGGTAGAAAAGGAGGCCATGGCTGCATCCCAATTAAAGAAAACTCATCAAGTAGCCATGTGCCAAAGGGAGATAAGTGAGCTGAAAGGAGTAGCTCCAAGCCAAGGATAAAGCAGAAACTGATTGGCAGGCAAGGCTGGATGAAGAGAATCAAGCCCTAGTGAGCCTGCAACGCCATAATGACGAGCTCATAGGGCTCTATGAGGACCTGCAAGGGGATATGGAAAATGTCCATAAAGCCATAGAAGAGTTTGAGGTGGCAAGAGAGGAAAGGGCATGAAGGTACCGAGAAGAGGTAAATAATTTGAAAAAAGAGGCAACCTTGGAGTAGGAGAAGCAACGAAGGCTGAAAAGAGAGATTGAAGATCAAGAGCGGAGGTTGATGATACTAACTCAAAGGCAAGGAGAAAGCCTTGGGGAAATGAAGAAGAGAGTAGAGGACTCGATGAACCATAATGAGAGAAGAGTCAAAGCTTTGGTGCATTGTCTGGCTCAGGTGGAAAAGAACAAAGTGCTAGTTGAGAGTAGGGCAAAGGCCATCCAAGTGAGTTTCAAAACCTAGCAACACGCCTTCTCCTAAACACACTACTGGATGTCACTCAAATGGAGGAAGGAGAGGCCGTTGACTCCATAAAGAAGAAGCTAGGGATTGCATGTAGGGCCCTAAGAGCAGGCCTGCAAATGCCAGTGCAACCCATGGGTGTCAACCTTGGCCTTGAGGAGCAACAAAACTATCTACTGCAAGCAGGCTTGACCCCACAAGAAGTGAATGCACTAGGGTTTGCTCTACTGAGGGGGCACAACAGGAAGACCAACAAGGAGAAGAGGCTAGCACAAGCTTTGACATGGGACCTCATGAAGAAGAACTTGTCTTGCAGCCTTCTTTCCCATGCCCATAAGAATAGCAGCATCAGCAGCAAGTAGACACCTCTGATAAGAGAAAATCGGAGCTTAAGAGGAAGAGACAACAGATGGTGGAGCAAGCAAAGCAAAGATTGAATGCCAAAGCCATCAGTGGTGCCAACCATGCCTATCCCACCAAGCCGAGATGACTATCCAACAAGTTTTAGTGCCAAACTTGTGATCTGGGAGCAACACAAGACCGCTAGGGGGCCCTTTAACTTTAATTTTTGATTCCCCGCCAACTTGCGTAGAGTATTACCAATCATGATGGTGGAGGAGTTGATTAATGTTGGAAGTAGGCTAGGAGACAAATGGACCTTGGAGAGAGAGCAGAATCCCACCCTATGGGGGATGAAGGACGTAAATTTTTGGCAGGATAAAGTTTTTGAAGTGCCCAGGGCTGTGAAGGGCTATGAGTGCCAACCCACATTGTGGGAGCTTTCGCTCAACCACCAAGACCCTCGGACCACTTATTGCTTCAAGCGTTCCAAGCTAGCTCTAATGGCTATCTCTCACCTAGCCGACGCGTCGTCGATCCTACGAATGTAGTGAGCTTACCTTGATGCTCAATCGAGTACCCTCCTCTCTCTTGCACTCCGGTAGCTCCACGATCCTAGATGCTAGCGCAAGCATCCTCAAGCCTCCTCCATCTCCGAGCTCCATCCTCCATAGCCGCGTGCGCAAGAGAAGAGAAGGGAAGAGAAGAGAAGAAGAGGAGAGGAGATGGTGAAGAGCTTCACCCTCTTGATCCCTCACCCTCACACACACTCACTCTCTCACACCCTCACACTCCCTCTCTCAAGTGCACACACACAAGCAAGAAGGAGAGAAGAAGAGAAGAAGAAGAGGACTCCTTTTGCCACACACCAAAGAATGAGCTTCTCATTCATTTTTTCAACTTTATATACAAAACCCTAAATCCCTTCCGGGCAGTCATCTCCTTTTCCTCTTTTACATGGCCGGCCGTAGCCTAGGCCCTCTTTCCCATTTCCCACCATTCTAATTTACCCTATTCCCACTAATGCATACACTTTGCACAGGAGCGAGCCTAGCACTCTTTTACACAAATTTGGGGGCGTTCCCATATTTTAATGGTGTGCCTTTTCCTCTTTTATTGCCATGGCCCCACACCGAAGCCTTTTGAGGGTCGTGTCCGAATACTTGAATTTTTCAAGGATTGGTTGCCAGTCAAGGTGCCTTTTTTGCTCCAAGGCACCTTTTTTGCTCTTGCGCCTTTTTTGCTCTTTTCCTTCTTCCCAGTTTCCGTTCCTCTGTGCTGCGGTAACGTGGTTGGAAACATGGTAACATTACCCCCCTCCTAGCCAAGTGCCAGTTTCATGGCACTGCGGTGGGACAAGGGGCATGTTAGGTTGGCTGGTCGGCGGAACAGGTAGGTGGGTGGTTAGGATGACCCGGAGCGGGTCCGGCGTATGGTAAGCTCCATGGAGACACTCGGCATCCGTCACACTGTTGTAGCTGGTTGTCTTGTGAGTAGGAGAAGCGCTTGAAGCAATGCAATGATGGTGTGGGGGAATTTATTCTGGTAAAAACCCCTTGAACTCAGTTTGGCTTGATCCCCATGGCTGTGATTGAAGCTATGTGCCTTGGATCTGAAGGTCCTTGGGCCGGTGGAATCAATAAGCTATCCGTGGATCTTGAGGCGTAGGGCCTGGATCGTTGGATGATACATATCCAAGATCTATGCCAATGGCGGACTCACCTTGAGCTGGTTCGATCATAGTGGCCATCAGCACTAGGCGGGTGGCTGGATTCCGGCGCTTTGGGTCTTTAAGGGGTGCCAGGGTGACGGTCTTCCATGGGTAGCCAGCCTTTGAGAGTTGATAGAACCTGCAAAAAAGATTGTGTCCTCCCTAAGGGGTGTGCTGCTTGTCGTGTAGGGTGTTGTGCTCGTGGCAATGAAACTGGGAGATGGGTCTAACCTTGGGCAAGCCCTTGGTAACGTCCCACACTTGAGGACCCAGCTTGTGCTTCGTTGGTGGTGCGGTGCGAGCCTTAGGGTGATAGGCTTGAAAGTCCTACCCTTGATGTGCCCTGGGCGTGAAGTGGGGGAGGGGGCTAGGGAGATCCCTAGGTGCTTCTCTCTTTTTTTTTCTTTTTCTTTTTTTTTTCTTTTTTTTTTGGGATGAGACATAGGCCCAACTATCTTAGTCGGAATGAGGAGGAGAAGGTGGGCGGAGAGACTTGCTCAAAAATTGGCGACTCTGCATGTAATTCTTTAGATTCATGCAGACATGTAAGGAGGTAGTGGAGAGGAAGGGGTGGTTGCATCTAGTAAACTGGCTATCATTCATGTCCTCTAGGAGGGCTAGGCAAAAAGAAGGGAGGAGAGTAGCCCTCATCATGAGACAAGCCATGGCACAATTATCTATAGCATTAGGGTCGAAGAATAGGGGAGGCAGGCCACGCTCTTGTGGAGTCGAGTCCTGCTTAAGGAGTAGCCTAAGTAGCCTAAGATAGTTACAGGTGGTTATGAAGGCAAGGTCAGGGCATGAGGAAAAATCCGCAAGGAAGCGCATCATGGATTCGTCTAGGCTTTCTGCGGTAAAAAGAAGGGCGTTGTCGAAGGATGCTACAGTGGAGTTATAAATGACGGGGAAGTCATAGCGCCCGTGGAGGTTGGCATCAAAATCTACGCCTACCCTTCGAGGGTACACCATATAAGGAGGGTCGTTCCGCTCAAATGGCAGGGTATTACAAAAAGCCATCCAGGCAAGCATGCTTATGTCGCATACTCGCCTCCTCCACAGGGGTTGTCCCTATAGTTTTGTATAGTGTAGGGGATTTCAAAAACTTTATCGTGCCAGTAGTCGTCCGGTTCGGTGCCCCAAGAGGTTGGGGTCTTTTCCCGCTCTTCCAGCCATCTTTTCCCCAGCCAGCCACCGACCGCGATCACCTCATCCATCACTTTGAGGGGCAGGACCCTCCGCAGACTGTTGGGTAGGAGGAAACTGAAGGAGAATGGCTCCTTTACTAGTTCCTGGACCTCCCACACCACCAATTCTGCATGGAATCCTGCTGGGAGATCATCTGGGCACGGAGGGAGAGGCCCGGATGGTAGCACGGCTGGTTTGTCTCTCAGCTTCTGTTTGGCCTCCTCCACCAGCTTTTTTCACCTTTCTTTAGAGATGGCTTTTCTTTCTGCAGCAGCTGGGTTTGCTTGTGGTGGATCTTGGGCCTGTGGCGAGGGGGGTTGCGGGACCACATCTTCCCTGAAGTGATTCACATCGACTTCCAACTCGGCTTCTTCCCCCTGCTGTTCTGCGAGTTCTGCTTCTTCCTGGAACCCGAGGGCATCTATTTCTTGGGGGGTCAGGCCGGCTCTCGTCAGGTATTTCCGCTGTTCCTCTAGACTCAGCCTCACCTCCACCGATAGTGGTGGCATCTACAGTCTAGCGTGTAGAGCCCTTCTCGCGATGCCAAGCTTCCTCTGTACTGCTTCCAGCGACTCTCCTTGTGCTGTGTGGGTGGCGTCCAAGATGGTGTCGAGGAAGATCTTCTGTTGAGCGCGCTGAAGGCCACTTGGGCTGCCTCTGCCTTGCTCTTAGCAATGATTTTCTCTTTTTCTGTTAAAGCAAGGCGACGCGCCAGTGTCTTCACCTTCTTCTTGTTATGTGCGGCCCACTCCTTCGCCCTCTTGTTCATCACTTCCAGGCCTTCCCCTTGTCTCAAGGTCAACATCATGATTTTATGTCCATAGTCCTCTAGTTCCCTGACCAGCCTCTCTTGTTCTTGTCATTCATAGGTCAGCTGATCTGTTAGGCGCTTGAGCTCCTCCTCCTGCTCCTCCATGCCTCGTTGCCTTTCTTCGTCCTTACCATTCAGCTTCTCCCTGAGTGCATCCACCTTAGCAGCTTTTGCAACAAGCTCCTCGTACTGCCCTATGAGAAGCTTGTGCCCTCTTTGCATGTTCACTAACTCTTGCGTCTCATTCTCAAGTAACTGCCTCCAATGTTCCTCTCTCTCATCCCTAGCCTTCAGTTCCTGTTTCAGCTCTGCAATTTCGTGCTGCTACAAGGCCACCATTCTTGTCTTGTCCAACTGGAAGGCGGCCATGGTTTCCTTCTCGGCTGCCAACTCCGCCACGGCTGTTTTGCGTTCCTCCTTCGCTCTCTCCAACTGGGAGAGCAACTCAACGACGTATTCGTCGTAATTAGCCTGTGGCATCATCGTCGCGTGAATAGGCGAGGTGGAGGCTTCAACTTTTTGCTTTTTGGGTTCCTTCTTGGACTCTGCATTTGCGGCTGGCCTTTTCTATCCTATGGCCGTAGTTTTCGTGCTCCGCCCCTGGCCCATTTCTTTGTTGATAAAATATTGCATCCACGCCATGAAATTCGACACATCAGCGCTAGTGGGGATGCTGGGGGTAACGGTGGTGAGTTTCGTGGGAGGTACCAGGAGGGTAGGGATTGGATGAAGAGGGGCCTTGCCTTTGCCTTTGGAGACTGGTGGTGGCACGAATTCTGGCACCTGTGTGCTGGATCCAGGCCCCTCCTCTCTGCATGGGCTTAGGTTCCTTAGTTTGTCCGCCCGGCACTGTTGTTCGATGGACGTCGTGTGGCCTCCGCCAGGTCCTCCTTGTGAGTAATGCGGGATCTAGAGCATGGCAAAGGTGGAAGCTATGGAGGATGGAAGATGAAGATACTACTCATGTTGACATTGACAAAGAAGACAACTGTTACACAAGTGAATTAGGTTTCAAGATTGAGACTTGAACTCATAAACACAATCTTGTGTAGGACTGACAATGATATAGAGACTTGACAGAAAGAGACAAGTACTATTGCATTATCTTCATATAAAAGTGATAGTCAAGTACATCATTATATAGGATTGCTTAGTAGCACATTTCATCACTGTGCCTATGGGATTTGTCTCTCTTCCTAGAATGAATTGCATCTTCCTAGCCTAGTTGTTCCATACAAAGGGGCATACATAGAGTGTGATTGGTAGATTCTCAACACCCCTCCTCAATCACAACCTGAAAGTACAAAGTGTGTAGAGGCTTTAGTGAGAGCAGCACCTGCAAAGTGTGGGCATACCACAAACATGGCAAAACACCAGAGGCTGTCGCAGAAAAAGGCTAAGTGTGGGTACCATAAACATGATGGACATCCAGAGGCTGTAACAGGGGTCTCACAAAGTGTACAGAGGCTGTAGTACAAGGCTACATGAGGATTTTACAAAGCTTATGAAAGGAATATTAAGGCAGGTACAATGCTTTTAAAACAAAAAATGAGAGACAAGGACCGATAGGCCCTTGTGGTCTTTTTCAGCATATGATTTCTCTTTTTCAACATGGAAAATCTTCTTGTCTTTCATCTTTGGTTCTTCAGCTTTGAATGATGTGGTCTTTTGGTCTTCATGGCTGATCTTCTTATTGTCCTTCTTCCTTTGCTCTTTGATCTTATGGTCTTCTTGGTCTGGTTCCCCATGGACTTTGCTTGCAGCTTTAATCTTCATGTCCATGTCTTTAGTCTTCATGTTCATGTCTTTGTCCCCCTCAAGCAAAGACATCTCATTCTTCATGATGGCCAAGGTAACTGGAGTGCCTTCAAAAACTTTAGATGGAATCATTGATTGCACTTTAGTATGAGCAACTCCATGTCTAAGTAGATCACAAAAATCTTCTATGTAGTGTAGATAAGTCATGTTACTTTTCATAAAGTGTATCCACATATAAATCTTCTTGGTTATCATAGATATGACCAAGAATCTGCTTTAAATTTGTGAGTAAGTGGCAACCAAATTGATCTTCAATGTGTTAAAAAAACACAAGTGAAAATAGTGTTAAATCAACACTCTTAAGTATCAAGGGATACTAGAATTGAAGATGGTGATTCTTGATGCCGATCCTTTGCTTGATGAACCCGTTGTTTGAGTCCCCTCCTTGCTAGTAAAATCTTGTTGAACACTGAGTAAATACTCAGATCAGATTAGCAAAACCTTCAGTTGAGTGAAAAGAGTAAGAAAATGAAGTTTTGGAGCTCAAGTCTATGAGAGGTCTTCAAATCTTCAATGGTCTTTAAGTGCTTCAGAGATCTCCCCTCCTTGATTTGATGGACAAATGTTGTTGGAGACTAATCAAATCAGTGAATCAAAGTGGCAGGGTTTAGCTTGACTCAAGCCAATGAGGAAAATCAAGTGAAATGAAAGCTTGAGACAAAATAGCTATGGAGTCCCACAATTAGGGTTTTCAGCCTAACTGGTTTTCAACCTGGCGCAGCTCGTAGACGCAACGATCACGCACGATATTCAAGGAGAACTAGGTTCATAGGTCACCCTTTAAATGCCCTATGGTTGCAGGATGAATCGCGGCTTGTGCGTGGAGATTCAGCAGTACGACTGAAACTGGCGCAGAAATGAACAACGACCACGAAAACTTGCAATGCTGGAGCTATGGTTGGTCCATGTTGGTGTTTGTCGTGATGAGGAGCAGCGCCCTGACCTAGGGAAGATATTCATAGAAGAAATCGACTTACGATATGGCTTGTGGAAGGAGATCAGGAAGCTCCAAGAGCTATAGGTTCTGTCTGGCTATGGCTGCCAAACAGTGGCTATGGGGTTCAAGTGAGAGATTGGAGTCATACACTCACACTGAGTTGGATGTGAGCTGGATAGAGATTGAGAGGAATCAAGAGAGGCTGGAGAAGCAATGCCATGCCCAACTGGGCTCTGATACCATGTGAGTAATGCGGGATCTAGAGCATGGCAAAGGTGGAAGCTATGGAGGATGGAAGATGAAGATACTACTCATGTTGACATTGACAAAGAAGACAACTGTTACACAAGTGAATTAGGTTTCAAGATTGAGACTTGAACTCATAAACACAATCTTGTGTAGGACTGACAATGATATAGAGACTTGACAGAAAGAGACAAGTACTATTGCATTATCTTCATATAAAAGTGATAGTCAAGTACATCATTATATAGGATTGCTTAGTAGCATATTTCATCACTGTGCCTATGGGATTTGTCTCTCTTCCTAGAATGAATTGCATCTTCCTAGCCTAGTTGTTCCATACAAAGGGGCATACATAGAGTGTGATTGGTAGATTCTCAACACTCCTCCTCTTTCCTTTGCAGCTCCTCCTCTTCTTCCTCCGCTTTCCTCTTCCTTTCCTCCTGCCTTTTCTTCTGCTCCTCCTGCTTTTTCCCTTTTTGTTCATTTTCCCTTCTTTTCTCTGCTTTAGCTTCTTGTTTGGATGCCTCCTTGGCTTTCTGCAACTCCTCTCTTTCCCTCTACTCCTCCTGCTTTTTCATCCCCTCTCTCTCTTTTGCTTCTTTCAGGGACTCCTTCTTTGCCCTTTCCAAGTCCTCCCTCTCTTTCTTCCTGCCTTCATCACCCTTTTTCTTCTTCTGCGCCGCCTTTTTCTTTGTTGTCTTGATTGCCCTCTTACTAGTTGGTCCTTCCCCTTCTTCTTCTGTTTCTGTTCTGTCGGTGGACCTGTCTTTGTCCTATCGAGGGGGCGACTTCTCCGGCGTTCCTCCTTCTCCTCCTTCGGCTCTTGTGCTGTTTTTACTGCCTCTTGAATTAGTGCAATTAAGACTCCTCCGTAGCCGATGAAAGAGGCCTTGGAGGAGGCTTTCTTCCTTTCCGTTACCTTAGAAGCAAGAGAGTTTGCTCCTATTGGTGCACTTCCCAGGGCTAGTGCTTTGGCTGCTTGATCGGTAGTCTTCTACACGTAGCCATTCCAATCCACCTCATCTAGTGTGTGGGCTGCTATATTCTCCAGCATGGGCACACTAATCCAATGCATTAAAGAGTTGTATCATTGGCTGGAGAAGAGCACGTGCACCAACTTTGCCTGCAGCCTGGCGTCAGTGTCGGGGATGTCTTGGATGCTTATGCCGTCGTTTGTAAGTACCTCTTCCTTCTTCATTTTTAGCAAGGCGTAAACATCCCTTTTTTGCCGCCTTTCGGTCCTCGGTGCCAATCCCAGAGCTTTTTCCACCAGGGTTGGGTCCAATCGGACCGTACCTTCTTTGCGCCCTCTCCTCGGCCTACTGTTACAGTGCCCGCTTCCTGGTCCGAATTGTATGTCTCGAGGAATTCCATGCATTTGAAGTGATCAGGCTCCTGCAAGAAATTTTCAATATATTTTGTCAGGTTGCACTGTTCCACCACTCTTCTGGCTGCCTCCTCCTTCGCCACCACGACTCCGATGTTGTGGATGGTTTGGAACTTCAACTGGTCGAAGGCGCGGTTTTCCAATTGGATGCAATATAGCTCCCTTTCTTCGTCAGTGAATGGGAGTCGATGGGCTCGGTCTTGCTGCATCATTTTCTGCTCTTGCCACAATTCATAACTTCCATTAGTGTTTTCCATATAGCGCTTTGTTGTTTTTAAACTCTTAACTGAATTTTTGGAAGTCATTTTTTCCATACTAATGCTTATGTCTTTCACTCCTTTTATTTTACCATACCCCCCTTTTTATTCATTTCCTATCTGATTCCCTCCACCGTATTTCCCACTTTTCTTTTCATCGGGTTTTTGCACGTACATGCATACCACCTTTCTTCCAGCTGAGAGAAGAATCCTTCCTAGGATTGGGAGTTAAAGGGTGGTGTTGGTGCTGTTGGGGTAGGAATTTACGTGTGAAGAAGCCACATGTAGAATCGTGGGTTGTATTCTAGTTGCGCATGACAATCGAGAGCAGTCGGTTGGATAGAGACCTGGGAGATGTAGGTCAAGACATCATGAAAGAGATCCCCAGTATTAAGGCGGCTAGCGACATGTAATTCCTCTTTGGTGAGGAGTTGGTCAATATAGGGGTGGGCGAGCACATGGTCGTCTAAGTGCTGATTGTGGGTGATGGCCAAAACCCTAAATGAGATGGGTGCCACATAAGTGGGGTCGTATTCAATGGTCTTAATTGCCCTGCGTTGCTCAGCATTGGTCATTATTCGGCAACCTTTTTTCTCCCATTGGATTTGCAGAGCAAACCATTGCTGTAAGAACGTGGAGGGTGAGCTTGCCATCTACATAAGCTCGTGCAGTTCGTTTTCAGGAACAGAGCAGGGAGGCTTTCGATATGAAGTGATTAGGCGTCTGAGCGCCGCTTGCTCCCTTGAGATTTCATTGTTTGCTACGAGTTCTTCAGCGATCTTGGGGAATTTAGTAGTTATGAGTTCGTATTCCTCCCATGTGCAGGGTAAGGCACGAACCTCCGAAGCAAGGGTTCTGTCAAGGAGGCCTAGGTCTAGCCTCTCATAGCTTCTAGCGAATGTGGTGAAAGTGTTGTCCAATATCCTGATGCAAGTTATTAAGTCATCCCTAGAGGTCACAGCAAGGTCGATAGCCAAGGAAAGGAAAGGTCATACCGTGTATGAGGGTCTAAGACCTGCTGGTGGGATTGGTGCAACTGGACTGGATAGTGGTGACTGCCTCATCGGTGTCACAGGTTGGGCTTTGTTCACATAAACACATTGAGGTGCTGTAGGGAGCTCTGGGAGCCTGGGGGTTGGGCTGGGTTCTCAGTGAGCAATCATAGGGTTTTTTGAGCCCTCTGGATTAAGCAGGTTTAAGGCTTGTGGCGGTTGCTTTGGTCGATAGATAAGTTGAGGCTTACTAGCCGTTGCTGGTAATGGTGTACTGATTATGTGCTAGTTACCCCGTGTGCAAGCCTTCCTTTCTAGGGCGATATCACATGTAGGTGAGCTTTTTAGCTGGCCATTTTTAGGCACCCAAATCCAGGGGTTGCCCTCGTAGTATCCTTGTGTCCGCAAGAGATCCTTACGAATCCATCGCAGCATGGTCGTTTGGCTATGGCAATAGCGTCTATACTGCCTCCTAGGCCGAAACGGCTGACGTTTCTTGCAGTTAGGGTCCCGTTTGGGTGGTGTACCCGAATGCGGTTCCTGCCATTTTGGCACCCACATAAGTCTGGGCTCCTTGGCCTTGTGAGCATTCTTGGTGGGTTTGGGCCTTGGGTCGAGTGTGTGGCACGAAGCCACAGGTTTCGCTCGTTTAGACTAGGTCTGGGGCGTGGTTTTAGGGGTTTCTACCGTCGGCATCATGATGGTGGAGGAATCATGACAGCCCTTGCTGAAGGTCATTACTATTCGGGTGCTGCCGATGGCAAGATGAATGTAGTTTAGGTTGCAATCTACATTACAGTGCATTAGCTTCTTGAAGGTGCGACCCAATAGTGACACATTACCGACTTCTTTAGTGTTAGGCAACACATGGAAGAAGGCTAGTAAACTTTCAGTCTCGATAGAGACAAGTGCCTTGCACTTCCCTAGGAGTGAATAGGCAGCACCCCCACACGGGGTGAGGTTGGCATTAGTGGTCTGTAGCGTTGGTTGACCAATGCGTGTCCAATGGTCATGCATCAAGATGTTGTAGTCGGCCCCTTCATCAATCAAGGCGTCGAAAGAATACACCGCGCCTGCTGTGACTGTGATTCGTAGATATGCCGGTGCTACTGCTTCCTCGTCCTAATCCGTAAGATCGGTTACAGTTGCCATTCGGACGTTCAACAGGGCTGCTAGCATGGGTGGCTCATGTAATGGATGGGAAGGAGGATAGTACTTCTTTACGCGGCTGCCGTTAAAAAAGCCCACTCCTTCACCGTCAAGTGTCTCCAACTCAACATTCCCAATTCTACCAATCATGCATACTCTAAAAGGGCCTAGTCCTCGAAACTTCATCTTTTGTTTGTGTCCTTTCACTGAGTATAGTAGAACAAGATCTCCTTGTTCGAAGTCTCGCTACTTGACATGCTTGTCAAACCACATCTTTCGTCGAGCCTTCTCGTAGATGAGCGCATGGGTGGCCAGAAGACGAGTCTCTGACAGGCGTTCCAGCTCGGTCAGGCATTGCGTCCATGCTTCCTTCCCTTCCCATCGTTCTTGGAGTGCTATTCTCAAGCTAGGGACGAAGAATTTTACTGGTAGAATTGCTTCAGTCCCATAGGTCAGCCTAAAGGGGGTTTGATCGACGGCTGTTTTATAAGCTGTGCGGTAGGCCCACAAGGCTGCCATCAACTTGTTGTCCCAGTTGCTTCTCGAGGCTGAGACCACCTTAGTCAGGATGTTAATAAGAATCTTGTTAGTCGATTCTACCTGGCCATTAGCCTGAGGGTAATATGGCGAGGATTTGCGATGGATGATAAGAAAGGTGGATAGGAGATGTGCTATCACTTCGTTGATGAAGTGTGTGCCTTGGTCACTAACCAGTTCGATGGGGCAACCGAAGCGCGAGATCACTTGCTCCCATAAGGACTTGGCAGTCGTTCTAGTGTCATTTTTTCGTGTTTCTCTTGCCTCTGCCCATTTCGTGAGGTAATCCGTGGGGCCACTACGATGTACTTGGCTTGCGAGTACTGCACTGCGGGGCTTATTAGTCCTATGAAGTCAATTCCCCATTTTTCGAAGAGTTGGCGAGCAATAATTGGGATTAACTCCATTTGATCCTTACGAATCGAAACTTTTGCCCGCTGGCACTCGTTGCAATGCTTGACATATCGCTTGGTATCGCGGAAAAGTGCGGGCCACCATAGTTGGGACTGCAGCACCTTCCGTGCTGTCGTGTCTCCGCTAAAGTGTCCACCTGCAATGCCGCTGCGCGCTTCTGAGAGCACATCATGCATCTCATGTTCACACACACACCTTCACAGCAATCCGTCTTGCCCCAACCTATAGAGTTGGCCTGCAATCAGCTGGTAGGGCTGGAGCTTCAATATCAAGCGCCTAAGTCGTGCGTTTTCTATAGGTCTCTCAGGTAGTCCGTGCTCGAGCAATTGGACTATGTCATCTGCCCAGTATGGCGTCAGATCAGCCTTAAATAGGTCTCTTTCTTTGGACAAGTGGAATAGGTGGGCGTCAGGTAACTCGTCAATGATGCCTTGTCCAGCTGCTTCTCCTGTGGGTATACAGGACATGTGATCAGCCATGTAGTGCTGCTTTCCCTTTCGTACCACCACGGAGAAATCAAACTCTAGGAGCAGGAGGAGCCATCGAGCTATGCATCCTGTAGCACAAGGTTTGTTTACCAAGTAGAGCAGGGCTTGATGGTCCACGAAGAAAATGAAAGGTGTGGCTATTAGATAGTGCCGGAACTTCTTCACGGCAAACACCATGGCTAGTCCCTCCCTTTCTATTGTTGAATAATTCATCTCTGTCTCAGTGAGTTGCCTGCTAGCGAAGCTCACTGGGTAGTCCAAGTTATGCTCACCCGGTTGACACAACACTGTCCCTATGGCAAACTTAGAGGCGTCAATGTGTACGTGGAAGGTAGTGGTCCAGTCCGGGGCTCGCAAAATCGGTGCCGTCGTTAGAGCCTTTTTCAATTGTTCGTACGCCCATTGGCATGCTTCGGTCCACTCGAAGACGATTAGTAGCTTGTACAATGGCCTAGCGATCAGCGCGTAGTTCAGTACAAACCGACGATAGTATCCAGTGTGACCTAAGAAGCATTGAACTCCCTTGTAATTACTTGGGGGTGGAAGGTCAATGATAACCTTGACCTTCGAGAAGTCCGTGGCAATGCTATTCTTTGACACCACGTGTCCTAAGTTGCATCCGTACTTCACCCAAATCTGACATTTCAAGGGGTTTAGGGAGAGGCGATATAAGTGACACCGTTCAAAGACCGTGCGGAGTTTGTCTAGATGTTCAATCCAGGTCAAATGGACACACATGTCATCAACAAAGACCTCCAACTCCTTACGAAGCATGTCCTTGAATATGGTGCATATAAGGTGTTGAAAGGTGGCGGGGGCATTGGTTAACCCAAAGGGCATGACTACGTAAGCAAAGACATCCCACTCAGTGGCAAAGGCGATCTTGTGCCTGTCTGCATGATGCACTTGCACCTGGTTGTACCCCGAGAAGCCATCTAGGAAACTGTAGGTTTCCTTACCTGCCACCCTCTCAAGCATGTGCTCGGTGTACGGCAAGGGGTAATTGTCTCTCTTTGTAGCAGCGTTCACCTTCTTGTAATTGACGCACACTCGAATCTTGCCATTTTTCTTCATTACGATGACTATGGGTGACATCCAGTCTGTGTGCTCAATTTCGTAAATGAATCCAGCTCTCATCAGCTTGTCGATTTTCTCCTTGACAGCATGAGCGTGCTTTGGATTCATGGGGTACGGTTGCTGCTTGACCGGCGTTGCATCCGACGTCATGGGTATGTTGTGAGTCACAACACTCGGATCTACCCCTCGTAGCTCATCTAAGGACCAAGCAAATATGTCTATGTACTCCCGCAAAAGAGCGACAAGAGTGAACTCCTCTTCAGTAGTCAAGTCCTCGGCAATGAACACCGGTCGGGGTACTTCCCCTCCCAGGGCTAGGTTTACCTCCTTGACCTTGGCTGGCCCTTCGATTGGTTCGCTTGTTTGCCCTTGGCGCTGTCAAGATTGTGGGAGAGAAGGAAGGAGTCTCACTTGTAGCTTTCTTGCTTGCACAATGGGGGAATACACACAGAGGTGGAGGCTGAAAACAGTTTTCCTCTTCTTAGTTGTGTAAGCCAAAAGAACTCTCTTACAAAGAAATAGAAAAACCCTATATATGGGTCTCAAACCAAACTCAACTAACTAAGGTGGCATACTAACTGAGCCATGAACTAGAGTAGATAAGGATAGCTGTCATGTAGCTATTACTCATGGGCGGTGTACCAACCGCATCTGCAACTGACAAGTCGGTGACATAAATACACAACGGTCACCCTGGCGTATCACGAGTGGAGCTCGATATCTCAATACTCCCCCTCGAGCTCAATCCCAATTCCTGCACACCAAGCAGGTCTCTGAACTTGCGCAGCTTCTCTGCGCCCAATGCCTTCGTGAATATGTCAGCTACCTGATCCTCTGTGCTGACATAAACTAGATCAATAAGACCTAGTAAAACCCTCTCCCGCACATAGTGATAATGCACCTCAATGTGCTTTGTTCTAGCATGATAGATTGGGTTATTTGCCAAGTGTATACTACTCATGTTGTCACAATAAATGACAACTGATCCATCTATAGACTGATGCATATCATAAAGTAGCTTATGCAACCAAGCTACCTCACATGCAGCCATTGCTGCGCCCTTGTACTCAGCCTCTGTGCTGGATAAGGCAACTGTAGGCTATTTCTTGCTGCTCCAAGTGATTGCAGTACTCCCAAAAGAGAACACATATCCACTGGTAGATCGTCTATCAGAAATGCTACCAGCCCAATCAACATCAGTGTATCCATGCAACTGTATCTGAACCCCAGTCTCATAAAATAGTCCATACTGCAATGTGGACTTCACATACCTGAGTATGCGTCTAGCCGCATCCAAATGCGGTTTCCTTGGAGCCTGCATAAACTGACTTACCAATCCAACAGCATAGCTCAAATCTGGCCTGGTAATAGTCATATAAATCAAGCTTCCTACTATGCGTCTGTATATAGTAGGGTCTTCCAGAAGCTCACCTGCATCTGCGCTCACCTTCACATTCTGCTCCAAAGGAACTGAAATAGGCTTACAGCCTGTCATCCCATATTTGGACAGCATGTCCAATCCATACTGCCTCTGCAAGAGCTGTATCCCACTTGGTGATCTAATCACCTCAATGCCCAAGAAATAACGCAGCTCTCCCAAATCCTTCATCTCAAACTTCTGCTTCAATAGCATTTTCACATGAAGGATATCTTCATCACTGTCACCTGTCATAATCAAATCATCAACATAAATGACAAGTAGCATAATACCTTTCTCTGTTTTTCTCACATAAAGTGAGAAATCTGCCTTGGAAATTTGAAAGCCAATAGTGACAAGATACTGTCCTATCTTGTCAGACCATGCTCTAGGTGCTTGCTTCAAGCCATACAAGGCTTTCTTCGACCTGCAAACAAACTCAGGATGAACAGCACGCACATAACCTGGTGGCTGCTCCATATAGACCTCTTCTTGCAAATCACCATGCAAGAAGGCATTCTTTACATCCATCTGATGTAAAGACCATCCCTTTGATGCAGCCATAGCAATGACTGCTCTTACGGTTGCCATCCTTGCAACCGGACTGAATGTTTCTTCATAGTCAATGCCATATGTTTGTGCATACCCCTTGACTACTAATCTTGCCTTGTATCTGTTCACAGAACCATCTGCGTTGTGCTTCACCTTATAAACCCACTTACAACCAATTGCATTCTTACCTATAGGCAAAGGTACCAACTCCCATGTAGCATTTGCTTCCAAGGCATCCGTTTCTTCATCCATGGCTTTCTCCCATTTTTCTTTTCCCATGGCTTGCTCAAAAGAAGTGGGTTATGGTTCCTGTATCACTTTGACCATATATGCATAGTGAATGGCTGTAAATCCATCATATTTCAGCCTATCCACAGGATACCTAGCTCTGGTAGACCTGCACAACGTAGGTTCACTCCTAGGTGCTCTCAAAACATCCTTGGTCTTCCTTACTCCAGGTGTAACAATAGAAGGAATACCCAACTCATCATCAATGCTTTGTTTTGAGCCACTGGATTCACCATCCACATAAGAGTGACCTGCATTCACATCAAACATGGGCTGATCTACCTTCTCTTTTCCTTTTCGTGATACCTGCATACCACTATCTGCATTGCTTTGAGAAGAATCTCCTGATCTCAATCTGCCTGTCCATGGTGAAGAATGTGAACCACTGCTAGAGGACGCTCCAGGTCCACTAATATTTTGTGACTGCTGCTGTGAATTCTGTGCAGCATTACCATTTTGTGCATCTACATTATCAATCACATTTACTGGTTTATACCAGCTACTCATCTCATCAAAAACAACATCTCTGCTCACTGTAAACTTACGAGTAGAAGGGTTATAGCATCTATACCCTTTTTGCTGCAGAGAGTAACCAATAAAGATGCACTTCTCAGCTTTTGGATCCAACTTGGATCTCAACTCATGTGGCACATGTACATAGGCAATGCAACCAAAAATTTTTAAATGAGAAATATCTGGTTTCCTGCCAGTATACCTCTCCTCTGGAGTCATGCCATGTATTGCTGCAGTGGGAGTCCTGTTCATTATGTAGACTACTGTAGCAACTACTTCAGCCCAGTAAAAATCTGGCAAGTCTTTTTCATTGAGCATGGCATGAGATACCTCTCCAATATGCCTATTTTTCCTTTCTGCAATTTCATTTTGTTGTGGGGTATGACTGCATGAATATTGCTGCTTTATGCCATGCTCCTGCAAGAACCTTGCAAACTCATTTGAGAGGTACTCTCCCCCTCCATCTGACCTTAGGCATTTTATTTGCAGGCCTATTTCTTTTTCAACCATAGCTTTAAGAGTTTTGAAATGTCCAAAAACTTCACTTTTCTTTTTCATAAAATACACCCAAATTTTTCTGCTATAGTCATCAATAAAAGTGACAAAATAATGATAGCCTCCAAGAGATGCAGCTTTAGTAGTCCACACATCAAAGTGGATTAATTCCAATGGATTCTTACTCTCTTGAACATGTCTAGGAAATGGTTTCCTTGCCTGTTTTCCAAACTGACAGGCTTCACATACCTTATGCATTTCTGCAACCTTGAATTTAGGCAATCCTGCAACAATATTTTAGGCCTGCATTGATTTAAGTCGCTGTACATTAACATGACCAATGCGTTTATGCTAGATATCAATATCTGCAAGTACACCGGTCCCATGTGCAAACATTGCTGCACTCAATTCAGACATGTCTGCATCCAACGTAAACATTCTGCCCTTCTTCTTTCCTTTTGCTATCAAGCGACCTATATTTTTCATATCCTCAACAAAGCATCCATGAGGATTAAATCTGACCTGCAAGCCCTGCTCAACCATTTGACCAACAGAAACCAGATTCTTGGTGATATTCGGGACATGAAATACATCGGACATGTATTTCTTTTTCCCATCTTGCATAGACAAAGAAATTTTTCCAATCTGCACAATAGGATGTGCAGTATCATCACCAGTCTCCACAAATCCTGGTTTTTCCATTTTCCTTGCATCCTCCATCTATTCTGCATGATCTGTCATGTGGTTTGATGCACCTGAGTCAACATACCACACATCGTTGCTTTTTTCTGCACTTGTCACAGAATTGTTCATGTGCTACACCATAAACAAATGCTCATTTCTGTCATCACCCTGTCTACTAGAAGATGCATAATTCCCTTGTTGTAGTTTTCCATTCATGATGTCATTCTGCTTTTTATAGCAGTCTTTAGCCATATGACCCATTTTACCACAGTAGTAGCATTCAACATTACTGTTTGCATTTTGGCCTCTTTGCCATCCACCACGACCTCTTTGGCTCCCCCTGCCTCTAGAGTTACCATGTCCTCCTCCATAGGACTGGTTTTTTTGAGTTTGCTGCATATTCTGATTTCTACCACGGCCTCCATATCGGCCTCCTCTACCTCTGCCTCTACCTCTTCCAGCATTTGAGTAGAAGACAGCTTCTTTTGAAGTTCCTCCTGAAGAAGATGCACCACCATTTCTCTGCTCCTCAGAAATTAGAAGAGCAATCAACTCCTCAAAATCAGGAAATCTTTCACGGACGGAAATGGATGTTCGGAACTGTGCATAATCCTTTCCTAGACCATTCAAGGTCACTGAGACTAAATCATCATCTTCCACTAGCGACCCAATGGAAGCAAGTGCATCTGCAATCTTCTTCACCTTCATGTGGTAGTCATTGATGCTCATACTTTCTCTTTGCACATTGTGCAACTCTTGCTTGAGCTGCATTTTCCTGCCTTGCGTATTTGTGCAATACATTTTTGACAAAGTATCCCATGCCTCCTTTGGCGTACTTGCATCTTGAATATGCACAATCATAGAGTCTGAAATGCTGATAGACAGTCAGTACATAACTTTCCTGGCTCTCTCATGCCATGCTTTAAATGCCTGCATTTGCTGTTGATTGGAAACATCAGGAAGAACTGGTTCTTCTTCATTTCCTGCAACAAATTCCCAATATCCTTTTTCCATAAGGAAATTCGTCATTCTAAACTTCCATGCTTGGAAGTTGTTCTTGTCAAGCTTTTCAGCGACAATCTGTGAAAGAGAATCAGACGCCATTACAGAACACTGCAAAAAAATTCTGTCACTGCAAAAAACACAGCTTCACCCTCACAAGGGCAAATCTGCAAAACTGGCGAAAGTGGTATTTGACCACACAGTCACTTCCTAGTGACGATTTTGCATAAACAGGAACCAAGGATGATTCTGTAACTCCCAATGTCTCTGCACATAAGCATACGATGCAATTTCTGTGGTAACTTTTCACCGACCTGTAGAACAGTGGTCGCACAGCATAAAACTGGGCCTTTTCCTGAGTGTGTGCAGAAAACTTCCGCCTCCAAAACAGGCCCCGAAATGGCCTCAAATAAAAGAAACAAGGTTGCCAAGGGCTATAGCCCTTTCCCGCAGCATATACTGCCCTCTTGCTTCACCCGAAGGGCATCTCAACCTGAGACAATGCACTCCTGCACTTTCCGGCTGTGCTACCTGCAGAGATCTGCTCCCAAAACAGAAAATGAAAGCAACACTGCTCCTCTTACCAGAACACCGTGAGCTTGGCTTGCTTTCTTGAGCTCCTTACCATGAACAAGGCTCTGATACCATGTCAAGATTGTGGGAGAGAAGGAAGGAGTCTCACTTGTAGCTTTCTTGCTTGCACAATGGGGGAATACACACAGAGGTGGAGGCTGAAAACAGTTTTCCTCTTCTTAGTTGTGTAAGCCAAAAGAACTCTCTTACAAAGAAATAGAAGAACCCTATATATGGGTCTCAAACCAAACTCAACTAACTAAGGTGGCATACTAACTGAGCCACGAACTAGAGTAGATAAGGATAGTTGTCATGTAGCTATTACTCATGGGCGGTGTACCAACCGCGTCTGCAACTGACAAGTCGGTGACATAAATACACAACGGTCACCCTGGCGTATCACGAGTGGAGCTCGATATCTCAACAGGCACTTGGCACCTAGCAGAACCACTACCCTATCCCCTTTTTTGAATTTAGTGAAGCGTTTGGGAAGGTCTTGCGACTTTCTCTGTTCTTCTGATCGTGCATCCTTGGGGCACTTTGCCTCATCCTGCCGCAACCGGCTGCACATTAGGTGGACAGGTAAGTCCCCTTTGGTGCGTCTGGTCATGGGTGGCCTAGGGATTTCTGGGTCGCTATCAGAAGTAACTTTCGATTCAGAGTTAAACCCCCCATTTTCACTAGTAAAGGTGGTCTCCCCTGATGGTCGCAGTTCAGATGGCGATTCGATTCTAAGCAGTGATGTCGTTCCTGGTTGGGCGAGGCTGGCTTGCTCAAGGTCTATGACTCCTATGCATTCCAACCAAGCACGATCACATTTCGTACACATGACTCCTTGGTCCATTCTAAGGGCCTCTCTCCTCTGTGGCTTGGCATCTACTCGTATCTGCTCAATTTCTCATCCTTCAGTGTCGTACTCTATGGTATCCACTTCACCCTCACTTTCATCACCGAAGGATTGGCAATCTTCGTATTCATCACAGGAATCTTTATCGCTCGACTGCTCATCGTCTCCCAAGGCTTGCTCTGGGTCGTCTCGTTGGTCGGGGACCAAGGCCCAGTTATACCTGAGGTTCAGCTTGTGCACCCTGGTCCACTTCCACTCAGACTCCTCCAAGAGGTCCTGGAGCGGCTTGAAGTTGGCGATTGCGTTGCCTACTAGCCGATCCGTTAAGTACTCCAGTATTCCCTGGGGTTCCCTTTTGTTGGAAGGCACTTGGAAGGTAACAGGCTCAAGCCCTTCATGGGGGCTTGCTGCCATCATGTAGAGTGGCGTAGGAAGTGTTCCATTTGCCTTGCCGACCGTTTTGATGGCTTGCTCGTATGCCTCCTAGTCGGAGAACGGTAGGTCAATTGTAGCGAGGACGTGCATCCAATCCCACTCATCCTCTGGGTAGGGGATATACTTGGTCAAGGACTCATAGGGCTTCCTGACCTGAGTGTTCCCTTTGAGCATAGCTGAGATGGCATCCAGGTGGACTGATGAGGTCTTCCAAGTGTCCATTTCTATTCTACGGCGTTAGTTCTATTGCCAAGGAAGATCAAGCCATTACCCCAATCTTCAATGACTCTAGCGTTGCGCATCCAAGGTCGGCCTAATAGGACATTGTAGTCCACTCCCTTCATGACTATAAAGTCAACGGAGAATTGGACTCCTGCGATCTTTACAGGCCAATTTTTCAGGACCTCAAATGGTTTCACTCTCATACCGTTTGCTAGTGTAACGTTAAACCTAGCAGCTTCAACAGGCGGGTTTCCCCAAGTTTGCAGCACCGCGTGGCTAAGCACACTAACCCCAGCTCCCATGTCTACGATTCCCCTCCTTGTTGAGTCACCTAGGGCTAGGACCGGCAGGACTGCGTGCATCTCAGAGCCTTCCCAAAAGTCATTGACGTGCAAAGATTTAGGTACAGAGTGCAACATGAGGCTGGGCAATTGTGTTTCTGCATCCTGGTCTTGTGGGTCCACCGTGACCTGCTCTTGTGAGCCCTCAACCCACTGCTTAAGGTCTTGCCATAGGGCAGGGTATTGCTTAAGCAGATCTCCCAGGCCAAATGTTACGGGGGTGGTCACTAGTGTGGTCAGGATATTGCTAAGTGCTCGTCCCTTCTTTAAGCTAGACTGTCCGGGCCAACGGCCACGGTTGATCTGCGGCTCCGTTGTGTCTAGGCTTGGTCTTAGTGGCACTGTTTGTGGCATGGTAGCCTTGGCCGACTTAGGTGGAGGCGGTGATCTTGGTGTGCTTATGTTGGAGAGATCCTCGATCTCATCCTCCGTGATGGGTTCCACATATTTGAGGTGCTGTTGAGCCTCCTTCACCCATTCCTTCACCTTTTCTATGGCCTCCAATTGTCTCTTGGGGTGCGAGTATTCCCCTATCTTGGCGCTTCCCCTTTCGGCTGTCTTAGGGTCTGAAGTTTCTGCCTCCGCGTTTGAGACTTTCTTCCCAGCAGTTAAAGTCGTAGCACTCTCGGTCTTCAATGTGACCTTAGCATCCGACTTCTTCTTTTTCCGCCTGTGGCTTTTCTTCCCTATTGAGGCTGTGTCTAGGTTGTTAGGTCCTGGCAGAGAGATGCCGGCCTGCTTGGTTTGGGCTCGGGTCATAACTCGCAAGGGAATAGGTGTGGCCTCCCCGTCGGGGTTTTTGACACCAAACAGCCCTAATGGGACGGATGGCAAATTAGCTGCGCTAGAGAACGGCTTCCGCTTTGGGCAATTAATGAAAAGATGGGTGATTCCGCACTCTACGCACCTTTGATCCGCCTTGTCCCTGTTTTGCTGCTCTCTTTCAGGGCAACGCGATGAGACATGACCGGGGTGTCCGTAAGTCCAACAAGTGACTAGATCCTGTGGCTGCCCTCCTAGGCCTCTACCCCGTCCTCTTCCCAATGCCATCACCGGCACGGGTCGATAGTCCATGAGGACCGCATTACCCTCGTCGTCATGTGAGATGTAAGGGTAAATGTAGGTCTCTTCATCATTTGGCTCCTCTACGTAATGAACTGGAGCGTCGCTTGTTGGGTGGGTCACATAAGGACCAGGTGGTCTAGGAATGCCAGTGGGATATATGTCCATTCTAGGGACGGCGGGTTTCATAGCATTAGGCGCGGGTAGAGCCAATGGGGCTCCCCTTCCAAAGAATGGCTGCGGCCTGTTAGCTAGATAAGGCTGGCCGTAGGGTTGCGAGTATGGAAACCTTCTTGGTAGCCTGCATTGTGCGACATTGTGGCCGAACCTCCCGCAGTTGGCCCAAGGTCTTGACCTAGGGTCTTGACACTTAGCCGGCAAGTGGTTCCCTCCATAGTACACGCACTGGATGTGTGGCCGCGTTGGCCGTCTCAGCATATCCTGTATCTTGGTTAATTCCATCCTGACCTCCTTGGTCTATCTCGGTGGCTTTCCCCTTATCTTGGGGTGATGGGTTCGACCGCTCACTAGAGGGTGGCATTCTCTCTAAACTCCGCGGGTTGGTTTCTTCTAGGTTTGCACTCCTGGAGCTCCACTCTTTCAGCTGGTCATCGACTCTAATGGCTTCCTCAAAAACCCTAGCCACCACATCTCGCTGCAAGCTTGAGTTGCCTGCCAGTGCCTTATACAACTCCTCATCTCGAATTCCGCTGATGAATACAGTCGATACTGCCCTGTCAGTCGGTCGCTCGCCTAAAGGGATTCTTTTAAAGAGGCTCCTCATGTGGGTCACATAGTCGCGGATGCCCTCCTTCTCCTTCTGCTTGACGTTCATCAGGCGTACTAGTAGGTTGTCGGAAACCTCTTGACAAAAAGATCCTTGAGGTTATTGAAGTTGGCCCGTTCTATGGCATCCAGGCTTGTATACCATATCCTACCTTTATCGCTTAAGCAAAGTCCGAATGCTTGCGAGCGTTGAGTTTGGTTCATTGAGGCCATTGGCTTCGCAGACTTGCTCAAACTGCTCGACAAAGCTGTATGGATCATCATGTGGCTGGTACTTGTCGAGTTGCTTGGCGACAATAGGTATTTTGGCCTGACTCTTTGAGCCCTGGTTTGCCCCTAACCCTGCAAGCAGCGACGTTGCTAGTGCAGTGGCACTTTGCTCTACTGCGGTGTTATCGAGCAGCCGTTTCATGAGGAGCTCGCTCAGTGTTAGGTCTCCCTCTTGTGCTCTTTCCTGGTCCGTACGGTTCCGGCCAGCCAAGTTTAGCACTCGCTGTACCTCATGCAGCTCCATGCTTTGCCTCAGGCTCATGGCTTGTTGATCCCTATTATACTCGGCTATGCCTTGCAATGCCTTGTGGGCTAGCCTTCTCTCCTCCTCTAGGTCTGCAATGATTGCATCTGCCGTTCTGCCATGGTGCTCGTACCGGGCATGCGCATCGTAACTGCTCACTATCTGCTGTATAGCATCTGGGAATGCGCTCAAATCGAGCTCCTCAGTAAACCGATGGTCTGAGCCTTCCTCCGTCATGGTCGAAGCCTTGCGCCTCGCTGCGCTATCAATCAGGTCACTAGTCGCGATAGACCCTTGTTGGCGCTCCTTGCTTGGTTCTCTTCTACGTTTTGCGTGTCTGTCTACGTCCTGGGTCTTCTCCTATTGGTGGGTTCCTTGAGCGGTTTATCTGAGTGAGTTCCCTTAACTACTGAATACAATTCTTATTTTACCGCTGCTCGGTGAGTGTATTGTTCCTCGTGCACTTGTGCCCAATCAAGTTTTCAGTTTCCTTAAGTGTACTTCAAGTGCAGAATTCAAGGTGAGTGCAACATGCAATTCCTCGACGCCCCACTCACTCTCGCTCGTTTCTAGCCTGATAGGCTTGTGGGTCCATTTTTCGGCAGCTTAGTCAGGGTTTAGGGTTCCTTGTTTGTTTCCTTGTTTACTTCTGATCGATCGGGTCTTCGTGGTTCAGCGGCTTGCGTTCTAGTCCGTGGATCCCTCAACTGTCTACCGCCCATCGCTAAGTGGCTGTGTACTACAATTTCTCTTAGCTCGGGTACTAGAATCAAGTTCTGAACGCCCGAAGGGTTTTGACAAGTCGTGCTAATGTGCAGTTGCCAGGCTGGTCAAATTTCTGACAACTCTGACAAAAAGCTGCACTCGGACCAGGTGATCCGAATTGCAGGGTCCGAGGGTCACTTGGACGGGCCGAATGGCACGGGACCAAGGGCCGAATTTTGAATTTTGGCTCGGACGATTTCTACTCAGACGGGCCGAATGGTGGGTTTGATAGACTCGGACATGCTAATTCGGACAAGTCGAACAGCAGTTGGCTGAGGGTCAAATCCCAGGTGTGGCCGAGTCTAGTTTTGGAATTCGGACGGGTCACTCGGACGGGCCGAATGGCACAAGGCCGAATGTGCCACGTGGTCAAAAAGTTCTGGCTCGGACGGTTCGAGGAGGGTCTCTCGGACGGGTTAATTCGGACAGTCCAAGTGCCGACTAGGGTTCTGGCCGAGTGGCCGAGTGGCCGAATGGCAAGGGGCCGAAGGCCGATTCTGGGCCTCGGCCCAAAAGCAATGGCTCGGACGGGCCGAAAACGGCGCGACGGAAACCGCGCGATGTCGATCTTGCCTAGTTCTTGCGATTTACTCAACCATTACAAGCACAAACCTCCAGATACCATCTAGGGGGTTTGAGGGAGGGATTCATGTACCTAAATGGATCAGTGAGTGCGTCGGTGCTGCGATCGAATCACACAGCCTGGGGTTTCCTAGCTCTCTCTCTCTCTTTCTCTCACACTGAAATGGCACAAATGAGTTTTCTTTTGGCCTCTCGGTTCTTATATGCCCTCTCAGCTATGGCTTTGACACCCCTGATCCCTCTCTTATCGATCTTAGTCCTCACTAGCGAGCATTTTATGCATTTGCATGACTTTTTTTCCTATTTTTACTCTGTTTTGAAACAGTGAACCCTACCCTTTTCCGGTTCGATCTCCTAGCTCTAACCTACGCTAAATGCAACAAAAATCGAAGACAAAAAATTGGGATAGATTTTCCATGCTTTCCAATCATCAAACAACCAAAATATCCAAAATACTTACTTGTTCCGAAGATTAAAAGCAACCAACTTCCTACCTATCTCAAGCTCCGTTTCGGGGATGAATACCCTACTTCGATGCTCGATGTGAGGCGCGCAAGTGCTCAAGCTTGGATCCGTTGGTCCCGACAACGGAACCAAAATGTGGGAGCTTTCGCTCAACCGCCAAGACCCTCGGACCGCTTATTGCTTCAAGCATGCAAGCGAGCTCTAATGGCTATCTCTCACCTAGCCGACGCGCCGTCGATCCTACGAATGTAGTGAGCTTACGTTGATCCTCGATCGAGTACCCTCCTCTCTCTTGCACTCCGGTAGCTCCACGATCCTAGATGCTAGCGCAAGCATCCTCAAGCCTCCACCATCTCCGAGCTCCATCCTCCATAGCCGCGCGCGCAAGAGAAGAGAAGGGAAGAGAAGAGAAGAAGAGGAGAGGAGATGGTGAAGAGCTTCACCCTCTTGATCCCTCACCCTCACACACACTCACTCTCTCATACTCTCACACTCCCTCTCTCAAGTGCACACACACAAGCAAGAAGGAGAGAAGAAGAGAAGAAGAAGACTCCTTTTGCCACACACCAAAGAATGAGCTTCTCATTCATTTTTTCAACTTTATATACAAAACCCTAAATCCCTTCTGGGCGGTCATCCCCTTTTCCTCTTTTACATGGCCGGCCGTAGCCTAGGCCCTCTTTCCCATTTCCCACCATTCTAATTTACCCTATTCCCACTAATGCATACACTTTGCACAGGAGCGAGCCTGGCACTCTTTTACACAGATTTGGGGGCGCTCCCATATTTTAATGGTGCGCCTTTTCCTCTTTTATTGATGTGGCCCCACACCAAAGCCTTTTAAGGGTCGTGTCTGAATACTTGAATTTTTCAGGGATTGGTTGCCAGTCAAGGCGCCTTTTTTGCTCTTTTTCCTTCTTCCCAGTTTCCGTTCCTTTGTGCTGCGGTAACGTGGTCGGAAACACGGTAACACACATGGAGGAGGCACATTTTTTATGTAAACATGGACACCTGGATGGCTTTTTGTAACACCCTACCCTTCGAGAGGAATAATCCAACCTTCATGCCATACTCGAGAAGGGTAGGAATGGATTTTTACCCAAGCATCCACGACCAGTACGACTTCCCATGGATCCACAATGCCAATGCTACTAAATTGGAAGAGGCCCTCATTTTCATGCCAAAGGACCTATATGATTCAATAGTCGGCTTCATCAACGAGTTCTCTTCCTCTCCCAATCCCACCTTCATCACGACTTGTAATTATCTTAGGTTGCTTAGGATACTACATAGACAGGATCCTGCACCACAAGAGTATCGCTTTACACCCCTCTTTTTGATCCCAATGGAATAGATAGCTACACCATGGCAAGATTGATGATGCGAGCTGCTCTAGATCCTTTGTTTTGCTTAGCCCTCCTAGAAGATATGAATGATAGTCGCTTCACACACTACAATCATCCATTTCTTTCCACCACTACTCTCCAAGTACACCTGAACCTCCGAGGGTACATGGAGAGCTGACAATTCCTTAGTAAATCTCGTAAGCCCCCAACTCCACCCTCTCTCGACACGAATGACGAAGATTAGCCCTTGTCATGACTATGTAATTCAAGGAGAAAGAAGTTAGCTCCACATTGGCCATAGTCACTACACCTAGGGGTTCTCAAGTTAGGCGTGTTCGGTGGCCTCAATCAGCTAGCAGGTCTGTGTCTAATCCCCTAGCCCCTATTTTGATTCCCCACATCATGCTTAGGGCACATCAAGGGTAGGACATACCTAGAGAGGTCACACTCACCTATGGTTAGACTTATCTCCCTAAGCCACACTCACCGCACCACCCTTATGCACGAATTGGGTCCTCAAGTGTGGGACAACACCCAGGCTTGTTGCGTGTGGTTCGAACCAACTCCCAGTTCCACTAGCACGAGTACAATGCACCACACGGTAAGGTAGACACACCCCTAGATAGTGCACCTTCTTTTCTTTTCAGGTAATTATAAATGCTACAACCCACCAACTTCAAAGGCCCCATCATCCACTCAATTCACTCTCAGCCCTCACCACCTCAACCAGTTGATCAGTTTCTTTCCAAGACCAATCCCCACAAAACCCCATCATCACCGACTTACATGACCGTTGTTGCACAACATGTCACCATGCAACCAAAACCAAGCAGAGGAAGACCAAGGATACCCAAGTCAAAAAGTGAATGAAGAAGCTCATTATGCTCAGGTAGGAAAGCACCGAAGGTTCTAGCAAGGTGCTAAGAAAGAACAAGGGGAAGCACCGAATGTTCTAGCAAGGCTCTCTCAAGGATGAGGGAAAACCTCCGAGGGCTCTCGCAAGGAAAGCGTGAGTCGCAATGTAATTCATTTTATAAGAGTGACAGGTTTCCTCTTATGCAAGTGATAAAGTCTAAACAGACATAGGTGAAGGGATAAGGCAACTTGAAGGGAATAGGGAAAAGCCATGTTAAGATCGCGTCGTAGCAACCTCGGAGGGCAAGAGGAGGGATCCATCCAACATCATCGTCAATTTCAAAGATAGATCCGCCCACCCGCCATTCTCCAGGGGGGATCTGTCCAACACCATCTTAAATTTCAAAAGACATATCCACCCACCTGCCATTCTCCAAGAGGGATCCGTCCAACACCATTTGCAATTTCAAAGGACCGATCCACCCACTGTCAGTGTCAGGGAGGGACCAACCCAACACCATCTTCAATTTCAAGGGCCGATCCATCCAACACCATCCTTCGCAAGGGCTTGTATACAAACTCAAAAAGCCATCTGGCTACACCCATCCCACCTTCCAACTACTACCCATCAATGCCATGGGAATGACACTTGACTAGGAGGGGGGTTATGTTAACCTCAGCACAAGAAAAAGCAAAAAAAGTGTAAGAGTGCAAGTCGAGAGAGCCGAAAGAGGTAGCCCAAAAAGAAATTAGACACAATAGAAGAAGCAGGAAGGGAAACAACCAAAAGCGCAAGGGCGGCCTCAAAAGCTAAGTTAAAGGCAAAAGCGCATTTGTAAATGCAAGGCACCCCTGAAACTTTTATAAAAGAGTTCCATGTGCCCTCCTGTGCAAATTGTAAGGGTAAACATGTGATAGAAAGGAAGCTAAGAAGATAGGAGGACAATGGGAAAGAGGGCATGGTCGGTCATGTAAAAAAGGGGATGACCACCCAAAAGGGATTAGGGTTTTGTATATAAACTCAAAAAGTGAATGAGAAAGTCATTCTTTGGTATGTGGCAGAGTGGACTCATCTTCTTCTCTTCTCCTTCTTGCTTGTGTGTGCTTGAGAGAGGGAGTGTGAGAGTGTGTGAGGGTGAGGGATCTTAGAGGTGAAACTCTCCATCATCTCCTCTCTTCTTCTCTTCTCTTTGTCTCATGCGCGGCTATGGAGGATGGAGCTTGGAGGTGGAGGCTTGAGGATGATTGAGCTAGCATCTCGAATCGTGGAGCTACCGCTGTGCTTGAGGGAGGAGGCAACTCATTTTGTCATCGAGGTAAGCTCACTATAGCCCAATAGGATTGAAGGTGCGTCGGCTAGGTGAGAGATAGCCATAGGTGTTTGCTTGAAACGCTTGAACAATAAGCGGTTCGTGGGTCTTGGCGGTTGAGCGTGAGCTCTCCTCTACATAGGAGAAAGCATTTATGAGCAACACATTCAACTGATAGGTCCTGGTTTTAATATTGGATGGTGGTTGAGTGTGGCTAGATAGCTAGAGGCAAACTGTTGTGGGGGTTGGCACTTTGCCAGCCTAGCTATATGCATGCATAGAGTTATTACTACACAAGGTCCTCATTTGTAGGATTTGTTGATCATGATATCGCTTTTCTTGCCTAGCCTTCTTGGGGGCCGGGGGGGTGCAAGGGTGGACAAAACCCCTTGCTATGAGGGTCTGGGGAGTCTCCTCCCCTCTGGCCCAAGGGCCATTAACATTAAATACCATGTGTAATTTATGGACCTTATGAATATATATTCGATGGTTAGTTTTGGACGCATGCTCAAAAAAGCATGCATGCAACTCTTTATTTAGCATAGTAGTGTGTGGCTCATTTTGGGAGCTATCAAAGCTTCTCTAACAAAAGCACACGGCAAGGAATCATTAGCAATCTATTGTAATTAGCTACAATAATCAAAGTTTTTGATTCTCCATATTATCTTTCATCACTTGCTTACAAAATTCCTATACTTTGTTGCATTCTATTTTCTTACATGGCTCATCTTGAGGTAGAAAGCTTCGAGTGGGGTGTAGCAGAGTTTATTTTGGATAAGGCATTTTACTACATGTAGTAAGGGTTTGGGTCTTGATTGTGGCCAACCAACCATCGAGCTATGCTAGGTGTTAGGCCTTTAGAATAGTTTAGTACCTTAGATTTAAGTTGCAGCATATGTCAATGTCTTAAAGTATTTTGTGATTAGGCAGTTGATGGTTATCATTGGCATGATATGCAAGCACAACTACACTTCTTGATGAGGGAATCTAGATCTTGATGGATGTTCCTTGATTTTTGTGTCCATCTCTCAATCTCTACAATCATTCTTTAAGTTTCATAGTTCTATGTATGTCGCATAACGGTGTTTTGCTAGTATTTTGTAAATCCTCATACAAGTCTACAGTTTGTCTACGCTCATTTTGTACCTTTTAATGAAATAGGGATGTAACAAAAGACACTCCACTTGATATCCTTTTGTCTTAGGTCCTGATAACTTATTCTCAATGGATCAAATTACAAAAAGGGAGGTAAGAAAATGTGAGCCTATTGCAAAGGTTTTAAGTTTCTTACTTTCTTTTGGATTCTTAGTAAGGAGTGAAGAGAGGGGGTGGAGCTCACATCATCTTGGAGCACTTATCATGAAGGGCATGAAGGTGAGAGTTAAGTTGATCCAAAAGATTGTAAATACTCAAAGGAATAAACATATCACTATAGTCATATATTTGAGCTTGTAAGTTCCAAAGATTAGGTTGATTCAAAAGATTGTAATTACTAAAAGGAATAATCACACCACTACAATCCTAGATTTGAGCTTGTAAGTTCCAAAGATTATTCATCTCAACTCCCTCCAACTCTTCCTCTTCCTCCTCCTTGATTATTCATATTAGCTCCCTCTATCTCTTCCTCTTCCTCCTCCCCTAAAAACATGCCAAGATGAGCATTAAAAGAGGTGGTATCTCACATTAATTTGCTTAATCATTACACATGTGCTACATCGTATCATCATGTGTTACTTCATTACATTGCATTTTTTGGAAAAATATTTGGGTATGGGTATTTATAATAAGAGAAAAGGTTATGAATGAAGAGGAGAGTAATATAGTACTACGACGTTTTTTTTAGAGAGATGAGAGAAAGAACTATAAATTGTGTCAAAGTAAAGGTAAAAAAGTATGCAACAAAATAGTAAAGATTCATCTTTTTGGAAAAAGGGCTTAGACAAGAAAAAAATGGGAATGTGCCATTAAAGATTGGATTTCGAATAATACGCTAAGGGAGACATAGGCTCTCAACATCTAACATTTGAGATTGTGAAAATTTTGAAGAGAGATTGTGAGGGAGAAGAGATTGTGAAACTTTTGAAGTGGGATTTGATATTGATGAAATATGTAAAAGAGTTCAAACTCTTCCAGAAGAACTAATGTTCTAATCTACTTTTGATAAAATAATGGAATGTTTAAAATGATTATCCCTTGTACTCAAATGGCCTTAAGAAGTATGGGACAAAATCCTCATAACCAACTCGCACAAGCTGGCCGTCACTTTCAACAATATGTGAACCTATTCTTCTTATTTTTAAGTGATTTTTGCAATGGGATTCTGCTAATCTATTTCTTTGATTTATTATGAAATCCTTGTATAATTTTAATGTCAATTTGCACTTATTATCTTAATCAAAGAAGTATGTTGTATTGCATGCACATTTACAATGAAGATTACATTGCAATTGGACTCTCAAAACTTACAAAGGTAGCATAAGTGAATATCTTCACACTATGTCATTGTAAAATAGTTGCATGTAAGAGCTAAGCTAACTTGTATTGGATAGTATTTGTAAATATGTGTTTTGCATGCTACATCTAGCAAACAATTCTTTCCAAAAGAAATTCTCTTACATGGCTTTTTTTTTTCTTCTCCTTTTTTTGTATTTTTGGCTTTTCAATTAGACTTTTAGATGAGCATAGTAAAATGTTGTGATGTGGCTGTGGTGGATGAGGGCAAATAGTAGTAGGGATTGCTATGCAAAATACTTTCCCTTTGATTAATGCTTGTCTAAATTCCTAACATAGTAAAATATTTTATCTTGGGATATTTTCCACAATCTAAAAGGCTAGAATTTGGATTCATTATTTTTAGCATCTACTCCATTATTCAAGGGAGTCAATCTTTTCAATTCACTTCAAAATAAAGTACTAGTTTGTTCTTATTAAATGGTTGAAGGGATTGTAGAATATGGTACCACATTTGCAAAAGTGATAGGATAACATAATGAAAATTTGACCAGCTTGAACATGCTTCAAACCCCCCTAGTAGAAGGCCTTGGAGAGGCATGTGTAGTGACCTTTACATTTTATAATTTAGCAAAGTACTTTGATTGCCACTACTTTTAATTTTGGTGGTGGTGGGTTTTGGGGGGGGGGGGAGATGTGCGTGACATTTATCACCATACTTGACCTTATAAGTAGACATAAGGCACTTTTGACTATGGTGATGTAGGGACATTAGAAGCTATGGGATGTATGAACTGGATCATTCTATCTTTTATAATGCCTATTATGTGCCACATATGAGAGAGAGAGAGAGAGAGAGAGAGAGAGAGAGAGAGAGAGAGAGAGAGAGAGAGAGAGAGAGAGAGAGAGAGAGAGAGAGAGAGAGAGAGAGAGAGAGAGAGAGAGAGAGAGAGAGAGAGAGAGAGAGAGAGAGAGAGAGAGAGAGAGAGAGAGAGAGAGAGAGAGAGAGCTCAAGTTTCCTTTTCCTCTACTAAATATGTGACTTGTTTCATATACAAATAAGCTAGGGCATTACTTTCTTAAAGCTTGTCTCTACATGTCAACCTTCCATATAAATCTTGTTACATGCCATAGCATTTGTTACAATATTCTTAATGGAGCTAGTTTCCTCTCATCAGTCCCCAAGTTGTTCATTGAAATGCTCTATATGTCAACTAAGTCTTCCAATTCAAAAAAGTTTTTAACGATAATACTAGAATATATGTAAAAGGGCGTTAAGTGCCTTTTTACCTATTCGAATGAATCCTTGGAATGAACTCATTATCAATTTCCATTGTCTCCAATAACATGTATGAGATAAATTATAATAATCAATACATTCAAAAAAAATGTTCCATAAATTACAATAATGTGTATGAGATGAATTATAATAATCAATTAGTTCAAAAAAGTTTTTTGTCCCATACTAATATTCTTACTATTAAGATGAATATGGTGACTATTCTACCATGTTTTGCACACAAGACAAGGTTCTAAATTTCCAAAACATGCTCCTTTATCTCTTTAATGGAAGAGCCATGTGTCCACCATCTATACTTTGTAAGCCATATATGTATGTATCCTTGTATGCATAAGCATACTCACATTTGTAGAAAATATACATAAGTATGCATGTATCATATGCATACATATGTTTGTACAAGTTTAGATATGGGTCCACATGCATGATTAATATATAGATGGAATGTATGCAAGAACATATGCATGTATATGTGTGCATATACTACACACATTTGGATGCAATGCATGATGCATGAATGCATGCTGGGCACATCTACTTATTTATACACAAGCATCATAAAGGCCTCATATTCATTGTGTGTGATATCCAGGTTCCTTTTGCTCATTATTGAATTAGTTTTTTATAAGGGATTGAATCTTACAAGAATGGCTATGCTTGTAGATGTATATATATATAGGAAATCCTCTGAGTTGGAAAACCTTGTCTTCAACCCATAATTGTTTTGTTTACTAGAAAAGTATGTTTGAAGTAAGCTACTTGCATGTTTACATGAAAAGAATGATGCCAAAAACACACAATCTCATGGAAGGCCTTCTATATATAGCCAAAGGAACAAAGATTCGCCCTCCATGGGAAGTACTTAATGATTGAGTCACATAGAGCCTTTTAAAAAGATGAGCAAGAAAAACCTTGCATGTGTGGGTACTCATTGAAAGTGACACAAACATCAAAAATGTGTTCCAATCATAATTGTTGCCTTACTTATGAACTCAACTATTGAGAAGTAAGAAATGTAAGTTGCCACCCTTGGAGGCCAACAAATGGGGGCGTTTGATCATCATCCTTAGGAATAAAGTACAAGTGGTGATGTTCATCCCACAAAACTTGAGTATAATGTGCTCTCAAGCATCATCTATTGTTGAGCTCCCACTGAGGATTCTGTTGATTCTTGAATATGTTGAAAGTCACATATATCTCTACTTCAAAGGAAGATTCCCACTTTTGACTAAAATATCATTGCATTCATCAAGGACTCTACCTTGATATTGGATGGTGCATTATGACACATTATCATGTATCGCAAAATATCATTTGTTGTAAATTCTCATGCGCTATACTTCTCAATCTTATTCTTATAATGGCATATACCTAAAGAAACAACAAATATGGTTTCTCCATTTATATTGTATATTGCTAGCGCCGCTTGCCAAACGCTTAATTGCACTATTAAGTGAATGGCCAAACTTTGTTGAGATTTAAGTTTTGCAGTTGTTGAATTCTATACTGAAAAGACTTACAACAATGTTTACCAATATATGTAACCTCAATATTTGCAAAAACATGTAGTTTAAAAGCTCAAGGTGCTATGAGTGTAAGTAGCACAATAGACTTTGTACACAAAGTTCATAATATGAACTACAAAGTCCCTAGACTTAGGATTTGAGGACTTTAACATGTTGGTTACACGATGTTCGTTCGTTGACAATCATAGAGAAAAGTGATTGCTTATTGTTCTTCTAGCCCCATTAACCTAGCCTTCTTTCATGGGTTTTATGAGGGGTCAATAGGGTAAAAAAAACCACGTTATCCACACCCCCTCTACGTGCAACTACAAGGGAATGGTGTTAATACACTCTTGATAATGTCACTTGAGCCTAGCAAACTTGACCCTAAGGATTTTAATGTCATTGTGTTTCGAAAATGTATTATGGACCTTCATTTTACCAAAAGATTTTACAGATTGAGGACTATAAAGATAACTATTTTTCTAAAAAGGAAGTGCCTAAAAGCTTTTCTCTTCTCTTTACATTTTGATCAGCCCATAAAAGAGGTAGTAGTACATCCTTTTAGGTACACTCCCCAACCTATTTTGTAGATAATAAAAAGGAACATATCTAGCTATGGTATAACTAGAGCTTTGGTCGACTAGTCCCTCAATAATGAGTAATCTATTACTTCATAAGGTTTTCAAGTGCAAATTTCTCATGTTCCCCAAAACTTCGTTTAGATTTTTGAAAGAAATTTACAAAATGTATGTTATTTTCTTTGTGTTGCTAGAATTCTATTACTGAATATCAAATTTTTAAATATCCACTTCAAGCAACCCCAATGACAAACCATACGAAGATCTAAATTTCACCTTTAAAATAGCTAAGAGTTATTCATTGAGAAAAATAAAATATTTGTAGGAATCTAGATATTATAATTATAACATTTATACAAGCATGGCAATTGCTAATTTAAAAAAAGAACCTCCTTGATGCATTGCAAATAAGTATGGTTGGTTGGTTGTAGATCATATCAGAGATGAAAGGATTGACATATTTTCTATATGTGTGTCAAAATCTTATAAGCCTATGCTTAGATCCTTAATTTTTACACAAAAATAGATCCTTATATTTTACACAAAAACTTCAAATTGGAGAGAGAGAGAGAGAGAGAGAGAGAGAGAGAGAGAGAGAGAGAGAGAGAGAGAGAGAGAGAGAGAGAGAGAGAGAGAGAGAGAGAGAGAGAGAGAGGTTTGGTGAAAGAGTGGGTAAAAGTCTTTTTTCATCTGGGAAGTACTGCATAATTATCTAAACATTTTCCAAGTTGTTGGCATTGCAATTTAAGGAGCTTCAAACAAGGTTGATTGGGGGCATATTATGGAACTGTAATACTAAAGCTAGAATGCCAAACTTGAACACAAACATTACTATTCAAGTATGTACCAAGAATAAAGTATTATGTCAACATTAGAAAGATATGAGATTGAAATAGTGAGAAATTACAAGTCCATGTTATTATGCTCTAAAGTTCTTTTCTTTTATGCATGGGGTGTGTGCGTGTGTGTGTGTGCATAAAATATGAAATAATTAGTTACATGAATAGCAAACGTAATAGGTGGGTAAGATCAAGTAGCAAAGTTATACCTAGAGAGAGAGAGAGAGAAGAGAGAGAGAGAGAGAGAGAGAGAGAGAGAGAGAGAGAGAGAGAGAGAGAGAGAGAGAGAGAGAGAGAGAGAGAGAGAGAGAGAGAGAGAGAGAGAGAGAGAGAGAGAGAGAGAGAGAGAGAGAGAGAGTGTGTGTGTGTGTGTGTGTGCAAGTAAAAGAGAGAAAAGTTTGGACACCATTTAGCTTCACTCCTTGTTGTGCAATAACATGTGAGAGTTTTGCCCATGCAAGAGTGCCTTAGTGTGATAAAGAGGGCAAAACAACAACACAATTAATATCCATGGTGTTAGGAGCAATTCAAGTGAAACTAATTAATTGTGTGAATGCTTTGTCAACATACAAGCATGCCATCTTCTAAGATACCCTATAATTGCAAAAGTTATTACTTTTTATACTCACATATTTTTGAGGTCCGAAATGCTAAAAGTATATAGAGAAGATCAAGGTAGGTGTTAAAAAATACATGAATAAAATTTTAGAGTTATTTTAGGCTCTAGCATTGCTACAAAATAGAACTTTGAAACTAATTATTGTGCTCCATGAACTCTAAGCACCCAAATAACATTCAAAGGTAAAATCAAAGCATTAAGCTCACTCCCATGTAATTTGTATTAATATGCAAGTAGGATCTATTGTCTTGTGGGTAACCCACCAAATTCGTGTAATTTGTGTAAACTCACAGGCAAGCATGTAAATGTCAAGAAAGCCATATATTCTAAATCTAAATCCCACAAACACGTGTGCACATGCGCGTATGCACGTGCACACGCACGCGCATTATGCGCGCATGCACACACACGCACACGCACACACGTGGGTGCACACGCACACGCACGCGCATTGTGCGTGCACACACACGCGCGCACGCACACGCACGCACTCACACACGCACACGCGCATGAGCGTGTGCGCACGCACGCACGCGCGCACACACACACACACACACACACACACACACACACACACACACACACACACACACACACACACACACACACACACACACACACACAACAACAACAACAACAACAACAACAACAACAACAACAACAACAACAACAACAACAACAACAATTTTTATTCTTGCATTCCCTCCTCCCTTATCTCTATTTGGGATGTATAACTTGACCTTGTCATGCATGCCTTGCATGTACTACCTTGTTCCATTGATAATCACAAAATTAGGTTAAGCCATGCAAAGTTGACTCATATAAGTGGTCAAACCATGCTACATGGGTTTGTAGTGGAACTATGACTTTTCTCACCTCCCTTCTCTCAAATTACTAAGGTTTAAGACATAATAAACAAATTCTTCTACTTTCTAGTACACGCTCATGCATACACCCCCCCATTTGCATTGGGTAAAGGGGCCAATGGTTTGTCAATTAGCCCTTCCTATCTTGATTGTATCATATATGAGAAAATTTGCCGACCCACCATTGTAGCCATGTGTTGAAGGTGAAGGGCATCCTTACATAAATAAGGCACTACAAATAAACCTTGTAAGAAACATGATTTTCAATTTGACAACAATTAGAAGGGAGTTTGTAAATGCACTATAAAGTCAAGTATTCGAGCAATGCTTGAACTCACTTCTAAGGAGGATAGGATACATGTGCACTAGGTGACCACTTTGCAATCACAATGGTGCTGTTGGACTAAAATGGTATATGTGACACGGTGAACCCTCACTATACTCTTAGGATGTCACATTAGTAGGCCATAACTTGCCGCACACAAGAGGATGATATGTATTTGCAAGGGGTACATAATTTCATGCACATGTTAGTAATGTTGGTATAGTAAGTGCATGGGATGTATTGTTATTAGATGATTAGGAAGCAAAACATAAGCAAATGGGCAATATAATGCACAAGTTTGGATGAATGGGCTAAAATTTTGTTGTTAAGAGGTACATTTATGTTGACATAAAATGCCTATGCATATGCTTACAAGATGCTACGTGTCCTTCATGTGTGTGGTACACAATTGAGCCTTTCAAAGAATGTGTGTGTCCTTCATGTGTGTGGTACACAATTGAGCCTTTGAAAGAATGTCATTGTTGTTTAGGAAATTGTACTAGAATCTCCCACTTTGTTCAAGGCTTCTTAGAGCATCGCCACACTTAGGTTGATTGTTGATTGACCTACACGATGGTGGGCTCAACTAGTGAAGTAGTAAGGACACACGCAAGCTCCAAGGATGGTGGGCTCATTGATTTCACACTATTTGAGGAGAGAGAAACATGATGTATTCATGGAAAGACAACTAATGTCTGCTACGTTAACTCAACTTTGATACGTTACTAAAGAGCATCATGTTTGAGGGCTCTTAGTTGACTTGGTGTGGTCAGAGGTAATTTGAAGTTCAAGTACACAAATCCCTAGCCACATGTTGAACTTAAACTATGTGGACTTGTGCAGGTTGAATCAACCTATGCATGCCCTTACTCTTAGTATCCCAAATATTTTCTCAAGCAATAGGATGACAATGGGGCTAAACCATCCCTGTTGGAGCTTAAAACTGGATTGCACCAGCATGAGCCACAATAGCAGGAGCTTTGTGAAGGTGGACTTACATCTTGGTTGCACTAGGGAACGCTAAGGAAAAGGATAAGCAAAATTTTAAAGTTTCCTATATTAGTGTGTCAAATGCTTGTGCTCGATTGGATTTGTTAGATGGGATAGAGGATGTTCATGCATCACCAATCTTAGTTCTTAACCCTACTAAACTTGACATTGGCACCCCTTTTGAAGGGGTGCTTGGATGGCTTTGAGGATTTGACCATAACACCGCTCGGTGCCCAATTGCACCCCTTGTTGCGTGATGACATATTTGTGGGGTGAGTCAGGTTTCCACTTCGCTGTCGCAGCTAGGTGCAACTCAGTCCTGAGAGGGCCTTTGTGCATGTACAATGCCCTTATTTATTGATTAACTTTATACACCATTGTGCTGCAAGCAGAGCTACCATTTCTAGACTTCTCCTCTTTTGGCTTGGTTACAAAGAGCATGACATTGTTTCTACATTCCATGTAAACTAGCAAACGGTGCCGTGTGGGAAGTCCTTCTTAGGGTGGTTACACACAGATGGTTGTGGCTGTGTGCAATTTGTCCATCTATCTGGTTACACACTAAACTGCACCTGTGCATATCACTAAAAGAGGCTTGGCCCACTGGTATTAAATTTGTGGTGTGTGGTGATTGGTAGTGGTTCAACATCTCACCAATCCCTTTTCCAAACAAATGTGTTGTCTTCTTGTGCATTGGGCGTAGTTAAATTTCAGGACGGGAGAGATCCCCCGCCCAGAAGTGTCTTGCAACCGCGAAAATCGGATCCGATTATTTTTGGACACGTAATTTGATGGACGTCTCTTTTTCCACTACCTGTCTGCCGCCGGTGTGTAACCTGCCTTAAGTGTGAGTCAAGAAGCTGCAGCAATGGTCACCCAGATGTTACCGGGAGGGCTGGTGAGCAGGGCTGCCAGCTGTGAGCGATCCGTACAGGAAGGGTCCCACGCAACCATGCCAGGTCAGCAAAAAAGCGCACCTGCCACTCAGCTTAGGCCAATCATTCTCTCTCTCAAAAATAAAAAGAAAGGAAAAAGAAACAAAGAACACACAGAACACACAATTTGGTGCGCTCTCTCTCTCTCTCTCTCTCTCTCTCTCTCTCTCTCTCTCTCCCGGGATACGCATGTTTTGGGAGAGGCCAGGTTGTAATGGCGTGCTTTTTGGGCTGTGTCTGAGCAAACACAAATGGTTACCAGCTAGATTCACTGTTTCTCCCCCCACCCCACCCCGCCTTCGCTCTGCCCTCTGCTCTGTCCTGCTCTGCTCGCCCCAAGCTTCCATGGCGTCTCGCCCTAGAACGACGACATAGCCTTTGCAGCTCCCTTTTTGCACTTCCCCTCTCCCTCTGCCTCGCCTCCTCGCGCATCGCCTCTCTCATGAAGATCCTCGTAAGTGTATACATTCCCTTAGATCTTGCGCTTTTAGTGTATATCTATTCCAAACATCATGATTCATGATCATGCATTGCTGTTTTTTCTTTTAAACTAACTTCAAAACATCATTCTGATTGGCCTTATATGCGGCATTGTCCATTGATATCTTCATGCATTCGTTCATGTGCATTGTCTCATCCGGCTCCTAGTGATTTCTTTTAAGACATACTTTTTTTCTGGTTGGAAGGAGGAGCTTGAGAGACACTGCACATGTTCCCTTTCTCCACCTAAATTCTGAGAGTGTTTCTTCTTTGGAAGCTAATCAAGCTACATATGGCAGGTATTGACTAGCTTGGTTACATTAGCTTCCCTTGTCCATTTTCTGAAATCTTTTCCAAATGGAGCTGCTGCATCAACCCCAGACAAGGCACTTATACAGCAGATGGTCAATGCTCGTAGAAGGCCTGAAATGGGTTCCATGTACTACCGGAAAAGGTTAAATCAAGACATGTGTGCAAATCAGGTGAACCTATCTCCCAGACCTCACAGTGTGGCTATAACTGATTTTGGGGCTGTTGGCGATGGAGTTACCCTCAACACACATGCATTCCAGAATGCCATCTTCTACCTCAATTCTTTTGCAGACAAAGGAGGTGCCCAGCTTTACGTCCCCGCTGGCAATTGGCTTACGGGAAGTTTCAGTTTAACAAGCCATCTTACATTGTTTCTAGACAAGGATGCAGTCATACTTGGATCTCAGGTACATATTTATATATCAAATTAACAAACAACCTGCGTAAGTTTTCATTAGCACAAGGTACATTGGACACACACAAGTTCATTAAGAGGATCTAGATTCCAGTTGGACCTGCCTTTAAGTGCATAAACCCATCTTTCATGGGAGACTACAATGCATTTTGGGCTGCATATATTTCTGCATACTTTAAGTATGGGATCTGTTAATTATTGGCAATAGCTGGGCAAATTATTGCTGCAGTAGCACAGCATGAAACTAATCCTCAGGGCTCTTTGATTGTTTTCTGGAGTTGGCTCTGAAACACTCGTCCCAAAATGGAACTGATGAAGCATAAAATTGCCGAGAAATGCGCTTTGCCTAGACAGACCGGTGCATTGAGGCATGTAGAACCATTCTGAGTGCATATGCTTTGTCTGACAGTTCCTCAAACCATCATTGCAGCTTTATGCACATAGCCCAGACTAGCTTTGCTTTTCCGTTTGTGTCTCAGTGTTTAAAAGGACCAAACACACTATTCTGAATGCAAACATTTCATGATTAAGATCCTAGTTTCCAGCTAATGAGAAGTCATGTTCAGTTGTGGCTTGTCATTGAATGTGCATTCATCCAAAATTTAGTTCTTCTTTTGCAGGACCCAGAAACGTGGCCAGTTATCGATCCTTTGCCCTCATATGGAAGGGGCAGAGAGCTGCCTGGTGGCAGGCATAGGAGCCTTATATATGGGAGAAATCTTACAGATGTTGTCATCACAGGTATTAAATATATGCTGCTGGAAGAACCATTCTGTTGTATGTGGTCTATAAAGTCGATTGATGTTTTGTGTTTCATGATGCTTGTTTGAGCATATACTAGTCAAACTCCAGAAAGTTGAACATTCATAGCTTTTCAGGTGATAATGGAACAGTGGATGGGCAAGGTGCAGTTTGGTGGGAGTTGTACTATAATAAGAGCTTGGATTACAGTCGTGGCTCACTGGTTGAGTTGCAAGATTCTACAAATGTTGTCATCTCGAACCTGACATTCAAAGATTCTCCATTTTGGAATATCCACCCTGTTTACTGCAGGTTTGTTTTGGAAAGTTTGGAGTTATGCAGGCACATGGCATGTTGAGTTCTTGCTTGACTTAGCATTCAATGCATTTTACCATCAGGCCTTTACTTGTTTGATTGCTCTATTGATTCACAGAAATGTCCATATCCAGAATCTGACTATCCTTGCTCCATTTGATTCACCCAATACTGATGGGATTGATCCTGGTAAGTCAGCTGACCAGGCTTAGTTTTCTCTTTTAGGTAACCCTTGATGGTTAATCAATTCGTTGATGCAATCAGTTGGTATTTGCACACTTGTTCACACTTGGTTGTTACTGATAAACGACTTAAAATTTGCTTATTGCTACCAATATTTCTTTCTTGTTTCACTGCCGTGTCGCTCAAATGCATGTTGGAGATCATTTGCCAGACCTCCTTTCTTCTATGTTTTAATGGGTGTTACTGTTGTTACTGTAGATTCAAGCTCAAATGTATGCATAGAGGACTGCTTCATTAGCACTGGTGATGACCTCATATCCATAAAAAGTGGGTGGGATGAGTATGGCATTTCTTATGGAGTTCCAAGCTCAAACATCATTATTCGCCGCATTATGGGTAGCACGCCTTCCAGTGCAGGCATTGCCTTGGGGAGTGAAATGTCAGGTGGGATCTCAGATGTTTATGTGGATGACATGGTAATCGATGATGTTAGGACAGGGATACGCTTGAAGACTGCAAAGGGAAGGGGCGGCTATATTAAAGATATCTACATCTCAAGCATCAAGATAACAAATGCTGGCACTGCAATCGAATTTACGGGATTCTATGATGATCACCCTGACAATCTGTTTGATCCTGATGCCCTACCTGATGTGAAGAGAATTGTCCTTGAAAATGTGATGGGAGATAACATCACAGTAGCAGGAAATTTTGAGGGTCTTGAACAGCTACCATTTCAGGATATCTGTCTCACAAATATTGTCTTGAATGTTACCGCTTTGGACCTTATTTGGAACTGTTCTTATGTGGAAGGATACTCAGAGGCAGTCTACCCTGAACCATGCACAGAGCTGATGAGCCAGAGCATGACCGTCTTTACTCCGTGCAGTGTGGGTGATAATGAGTGCAAGAAACCATATAGTTGACTTTTCCTGGTAGGAATAAGCCTTGCAATGCCTCTGCTCATGCAGTTTTTTTGGTATGATTTTCCCAGAGAATGAGCTCACATTTAAACATGGGATGCACCACGGTTCTTTGGTAGATTTGAGCAGTATTTTTCAGTCCACACCATTGGTACTTTTACTTGTATTATTGGAATTGCAGATTTTTTAAATATTTGCCCTGCTAATGAAAGCTATTAGCACTGTAACTCCAAAGATCAAGCAATATCAAAAAGCAAGAGGATCCTCTTTTTTGGGTCTCTTGCAGGAGGGTTTAAAGGGAACTTGAGGATTGTGACTTCTCAGAGTGCAAAGCCGCAGATCTTGCTGCTTGTTATTCGGATTGAGTGCAACTAAGGCCATCAGATAGAGTCAATTACTACAATTCTAATCTTGGAGCCTCTATGGGATACTGTGATGATGCAGGTTTATCATCTCTGCAAGTTTTGTACTGGACAGTTGATACATAACTTGAGGAAAGAAGCATTTATGATAAGCTGGAGGAGTGTGTCTACTGGCAGGGAGTTTATGCATTCACAAGGCAATGCAAAGAGTGACATTATGACACAAATTGTTCCAAGTTGATGGTAGGCTCCCTTCTACATGCATGTTCTGTATACAACCATTTGTGCTATATAGATTTTTGCTGAGAATAACCAAAGATGCACCATGTGCATATGCAATGTTAACATTAACCTGGGCAGCATTTTGGCAGGACAGTTGCCCATGCATCTTCTGTACCTTTCATTACATCAGCTAACAAGAGCTATACATGGAATGTGGAATTCTTTCAGACCATTGTGTTCATTGTGTCAATGAGCTCTATTGGAAGATCTCTGTATATCGGCTGTGTGCTTGTGTGTAAATGATCTGTGTTGGGCTGTCTGCTTGTGTGTGAATGATGTGCATGTGTCCTACAACATCAGCTTAACAGTCTGGATTGGAATAGTGGTTTTGTTTTTAAGCTAAATTTTCAACTCAGTTCATTTGAATGCCCTTGTCATTCTGCCAGGACCTTGCTAACCTTACTATTTCACTTATTTGTCTAGGTGTGTGACACAAAAGTGTTGCAAAAACAAAAGGAAGGAAAAGTGTGTGTTTCTGAGGAGAGATTGATTTGAATTATGAACCACACACTTCCCAACTTTGTTTTCTCTTATTCTTCAAACTGTGGTATCTTGCTTCACGATGGTTTACCTCATGTTGGTAGAACCTCATCTTCACTCCTGATTTGAACCACATCTGCTAGCACTTTCTGATACACTAATCCTCTAAGTTGTCCACATTGCCACTCCCTTGTTTTTGCCTACTTGTTTGAACCCTTCGCCATGGTCTCATGTGCTTGAGGAGACAACCATGTCCTTGTCTTAGGCTGGGTTCAGATGAGTGGCGGCTGAGACAGGTAACAGGGGTGTGCTTTTGACATGGCAGCCCGAAGTGGTCGAGACCTCCCTCCTCTTTTCTCACCATCTTTCTACCACCCCACCCCAAACAATCCTTTCAGAAGAGCCTTGGTATTTAACAAAAACTCTTTTGCCTTGTTGCACGCTCTGCCTCTGGCTTCACTATTCACACAGAAGAGGTGGAAGGCTGGTCATGATTTTCATTGCCACCACTTCCATCTGAACCCAGCTTCACCTTCTTACTTGACCAAGACAATCAAGGTACGTGAAATGGCAAAATTTGAGCCTCTACTTGCAACATTGCGCATGGTCTCTCTTTAACTGCTGACTGCTCCAAAAGAAACCTTTCTTTTTTGTTTTTGTACCCTTTCAATGTTATTGTAAATGCTCCATAGAAGTGTCCAAGCCAGGGATTTGTATAGCATGATTGTCTGTTCCTACACTGGGTTTTGCTTTGTGTTAAGGTCTCGTTTCCCTTTGGATGAATGTGGCAGTAAGGCCAGCCTTGTTTGTGATGTACTTGGAGAGATGATACATAGGAGTCCCATCATGAGACCCTAGCTTGTCATTTTGCCATGCCGTGCAGCTTCATAGCCTTGTCACTTGTGCCTGTCACACAACTTTGTAGCCAGTAGGGTGACTAAGTGTTCCTCATCTTCCTAAACTTGAAGCCCTTGTTTTCTACTTCTTAGTTATTAAAATACAGCTGCTCCTTCATACCCCTCATCTTGGGTGGGCATTAGCATGGCCCAACTAGGAAGTCCTAATATACTCTTCACGGATGGGCCAAGTCAGACATCATGAGGTGATAAAAGCAAAATGGGGATGAAATGGAACCTGTGGTGGATGGACCTGGAGAGAGGGCATGGATATGAAGCTGAGAGCTCAAAGAGGGAGCTATTTTGGAGGATGGCAGAAGTTGAGAGACAATGGCATGACACCTTGTACACAGTTTCCTCAACACTTCTTGATTCTACCACAGTTTTCTGTTCAATCAGTTCTCTCTCTCTCTTTTTTTTTCGTAAAAGTTCTCTCTCTCTCTCTCTCTCTCTCTCTCTCTCTCTCTCACACACACACACACACACACACAGCATTATGACCCTTCAAAGAACTTACAAGTAAAAACTAAATTGTGAGCAAGTGAATAAGAGAGTAAAAAGTATTGAAAGAATAAGGAGAAGACAAATTATCACCTTTATATGGAAGAGTAATGATTACCATTCTACAGGCAGGAGCATTTTGCTTGCGAAGGTTTTGTATGGCATTTGATGGGTGTCTTAGTGGACAGTTAGGCAGGCACAATCAACCTGGAAAATATTTAGAATACTCTTTGGCTTAAGTCATCCAACCATCCCATGATAGGGCAGAGGAGCCAGTAAAATAATACTGTACTTAGGTGCATTGCTTTTCGTCAATCAATGGAAATTCATTAACTCTTTTGGCTCAGTAGTATCGTTGATCCTAAAGAGTGTTTTCATCCCACCATAAACCACTAACCCAAGCACTTATATCACTTCTCTAGCTCTAGCAAGATCCTGAAGAGTGTTACCTGTTTGGTATAGCCCATTTTCTAACTGGCTCCTCTACCCTAACCATGACAATGCGTTTCACTAGGGTTGAAACTCGAAACACATACTCACACCAGAAAGATTTTAATGTTTAGTGTGTTTAGCAATTTCAGTCCAAGAAAGAAGTATTTCTGTTAAAGATTGGTTGAGTATGCATGTGTTTTAAATGTGTTATTTTGCAGTTTCATGTGGCATTATCACTGAGGAACTCCCCTTCCTATTGCTATACGCTGGCCGACCTGTATTTCTAGCCTATTTGGCAGCTCACCAACCTTCAATTTTTAGTCGCTCATGGCCTGTATAATGTGTGCTCTTTCTCCTCCACATTATCTTTGCATATTGCACTCTTGGAGAGAGGAAGTCTGGCAGCACTAGGTTGCCTATGCCCACGTGAGTTATACACTCTCGTGCTTCAATATATGAATTCCATTTCCCAAGCTCTTTATCTCCGAGTGTATTTATTCTTTGTCTCTCTCTTCAATACATTGTGTATGCAGCAGCACAATTGCATTGTTTTGCTTCTGTTGTCGCTCTATAGCTATCTGACAGGTTCAATGTTAAAAGCCTTGCATGTAAGAGCAATCATTTCCGCTGCACTAAATGTTTAGTAACATGCTTTCAAAGCTCAAGAAAAGCCTACAAAGGGGGCCCAAAAGCATGCCAATGTATTAATATTCAACTTATATCAAATAAAAAATTCCATGCAAGTGTAGTGTGACTAATCTCTGTTAGCGTTGATAACATGGATTCATTTAGAGGCCTGCCATGCCTATGTATTTCCTTTTGGCAAGACCAAAAAGGAGTGCATATTCTATACAATGCATCAAAACGTCAGAATAGTTAGGATACAGCTAGCATGCCATGGATGTTGAGGGACAAGTAGTGCCTCTAGGAGTTGAGATGGAGGTTCAAAGATGAATCTGTTCAATTTAATAAAAAGATATCCTTTCGAAGATTAAGTTCAGCATGTTAATAAACTAAGAGGAGAGTATGGAATTTCTCGGGCGATGGGTACCCATCATTCGTTAGGGGGATGTCAAACAGGTACAGAGGAGAGTAGGGAATTTCTTGGTGGGCGATGGGTACCCATCATTCGTTAGGGGGATGTCAAGCAGGTACAGAGGAGAGAAGGGAATTTCTTGGTGGGCGATGGGTACCCGTCATTCGTTAGGGGGATGTCAAGCAGGTACAGAGGACAATAAGATTCTTTGCAAGTAAGACTGGTTTGAGCAGAGCCTGGGAACTCGGGTCTCTGTGCTAGCCATCGACTCAACAATCAGTAAGGAGAATATAGACATATAGATGTGTGGTAGGAGAGGACTAGGAAGCAGCCCAGGACCTGCAATTTCGTCCATTAGAAAGGTGGTTAAAATGTTTAGGTGGGATCACCAAAACTCTTAAAGACCAGGGCGTACCTGAGGCTTTCCACAAGAAGCAAACATTTCGTAGATTAAAAAAATGTCGAGATTTTGTCCTTCATGCTCTAAGTTTCTCTCCTATCCACGCTTCAAATAATAAGTATTGGGACTAGGCTTCAAACCCTGCAAATTTGGGCAACACTGTTTTTTGCACTATGAAATTTTGCGTTTAGTTTGCACTTCGCTTTTTCGACTAGGTCCCCCCGGTGAGGAATTGGGGAGCGATTCGCACATGTCGGTGTTTGGTAGAGTACGACAAATGCACCCACAAGTTATTTATCCTCTCCCTCCTAGCGATGCCATTCTTAGGCAAGGCAATTGTTGTAGGACATTGAAGTTCACCTTGAAAATATGGAAAGGGACATAGGCGGGACCAAAAGGGGACCAATTATAGAATACCTGATGAAAGCAATAGAAGATGGTTATTTCAAAAAATGAATATTTTATTCCAAGTTGGGCAATCTTGTTTTATTAATTCAAATAAACTGTCTAGGTATATGACTCCCCTAGAAGGTGAGATACCACTAATACACCCTTGAGCTAGTATTAGGGCCTTCCAAGAGAACCATTTAGGGTACACAAGGGTTTAGAATCATCCTAGACACCCAAGGAATTTACAGCTAGAATTGTCTTGATACCCTTGTCATCTCATAGCTAACATCTAATCCCTATAAAGAGAGCTCTTGTGTTTGATGTTGGTTCTAGAATCTAGAGTAGACAAAATTTTCCCCTTAGTGAAGGGCTCTGCGACTAGCCTTGGGGAACACCTAGCACATATCTAAGGTCAACTTGTGATGGTACATATCTAAGGGCATCTATGCATTGGAATTTACTCTAGAGGTTATTTTTCCAGCTTGAGGTTCCACTTATGAAATTGTCGTGAACTTAGGAAGGTACTAGCCTGGTCCCTTGACGAGATTTTAACATTGACATCTCAATTTGAATTAATTTTCCATTCTTTATCTTTAGTTCTTTTTAACTTAAGTACCTAGACTTAAGGACTTTTATGGTTCCCTTAAACCATATCCCACCTTTATGTGCATAGAAGTTTAACTTTGTGACTTGTTGAGGCTATGAAATCCTCTATACATAAGGATCTTGAAAGATAATCCTTCATGCATGTACAATTCTCTACATCTTTACCTTATTGATCTACTTATCTATCTTTTATCTTGGATTTCATAGAAAGGGCTACACCTTACTAGTATAAGGAAATGTCATCCCTTTTATTAGGATGTACTTACTTTCCTTAATTAATGCTTCTATGATTGGTACTTAATGAAATATGCATATAGACAATGTTAGAAGTTCTCTAGCCTACTCGAGACTAGCTATGCCTCTTCTTTCACTTAGGTAAAATTAGATAATACTTAAATTATTATTCTTACCTTCAAGATAACTCAATGTCCCTTCAAAAATTAGTGTTATAAACCTCTTGTCTTTGGGATCCAACTTTCTTTAAGGAAGCCCAGCTAAATTCAATCTAACATCCTATTGAATGAGATCCAAACTAAATTCATCCTAAAATCCTATTGAAAGTAAGGAAGGGAGTTTAACAATCTTTCTATAGTAAAACTTAGACTACTATTCTTTCCTTGTTTAATATCCATACTATTATTAATTGTACAAAACTTATGCTAACTAATATAGAATTATCATGCAACTCTAGAATTAAATCTCATCATGAGAGGGGATACTTTTTTCAAAAATTCCCTCCTAGGGTGTTAGCTTTAAAATCCATCTATCGAAGTTGCAAAATACCATAGGATGCTTGAGCTCCAGTAGTTGCATTTCCATGCATTATTTTCTATAAATATAATAAGCACTATTATCTAATATATTAAAATACATTGCAAGCATAATGGAGGACACTAAGCTCGACTCAATGTGATAGGGACATCACTAGCACATGTTGCTTATTGTTCCACTCCTATGTTCTGTCATTTTGGGGCCATCTTGAGGACACAAACTCTATAGATGAATCATTCATTTGACTTGTCTTAATTCTTCACCAATCTTGGTAGACTTGCACATTCTTGGATTTAGGTTACGGCCAGGTTACGGCCAAACAAGGGAGTGGTGCAAATGTACTTATAGAGAATTTTGATATGATAAGGGAGAATATCTTTTGGCTTAGGGGAGGAATAGCTCTTTGTATGTGATTTGGATGATGGATCAAGGGTGATAGGAGAGAAGAGTTTATGTGATTTGGTAATCCTTGGAAAGTAAAAGCTTAAGGTATAGAGGAGTAAAAATTAATTGGATATGTAATATGATATCACAAAGAATGGGGAGATTTAGCCTCATTAGGGAGAATATGGACTCAAAAAAGGGCAATTTAGCTTAAGAGTTGATGACTTTCCTAATGACAAGAGATTTGAGGTGCACCAATCGGAGAGGGGGTGGTGTGCACATTTTATCCACTCCCTTCTTTCCCTTGTCCTTACCACTTATGGTCTTGTCTCCCTATGTCTCCTTTTATCCTCCCTCTTCCCCTTTTACTTTTACCACTCTATGTTAGGTGGGTTCCACTGGGCATCCAAAAATGTGACCCAAAAGTTAAAAATTCTTCTCCCCTCCAAAAATGGCTCCCCCCCACAAAAAAAAAAAAAAAACCCTCTTATTATGTCATGTATAGTTTAAAAAGTATTTTTTTGATGTCTTTCTATAAGGCATACTTCCAATTTAGTCATTTTCTTATCTCCATTCCATAAATCTTCTCAGCTTTCTATGTTCACACACCAATAGCCACATGGCCTCTAGCTTCTCTTAGCTATAGCCATGTAGCACCTAGCTTCTCTCTTTTTTCCATGGTCATTCTCTTACCTCCATTCCACAAATCTCCTCATCTTTCTATGCTCACACAGCCATAGCCACACAACACCTGTATTTTTTATTTCTTTTGAGCATAGTCATAGCCACACATCCCCCCAACTTCTCCCAGCCATAGCCACGGAGCACCCAACTTCTCTCTTTCTCCCATGGTCATTATCTTCCCTCCATTCCACAAATCTTCTCATCTTTCTATGCTCACACAACCATAGCCACACAACCCCCTAGCTTCTCTCAACCATAGCCATAGCCATTCCTCTCTTTCTAAATAGTATTCTTCTCAAATCCATTTCAATGGTAACTAGATATCAACAAAGGTGACCCCACGATTCCATATTTGCTATCTATGTACACAATATAAAGGATAAGTAGAGAAAATGGGAATGAGCATTATTCAAGAAGGATTCATGGGTTTCCATCCAACCTTTTGTAACAGGGCCTTGTGAAGTTCATAGTGTACTATAAAATGATTGGAATGGGAGAGTGCTTGGGTTTGGAAAAGCTAGAGATAGTGGTCTTGTTGCATTAGTTCAACATGTGTACAATGTTAAGGACTTGAAGCCACCTTTTGGGACTACTTGATAATTCTTCCCCTTGAATTGAAAGTCATTGGTTTTATGTTCTTAACTTCTCAAATGTTTTTTATTTTTTTACTTCTTCTCTCATGTCAGACATTTTCCTTCAAATCTTGCTAAGGATCAGTATTCTTTGAGAAGCTTATCTAGCACATACAAAGCTCTACATGTGAATGTGGGTGAGAGAATTATGATTGGAAAGTCATCGCAATATCTTCTACATCGCAATATTCTCTTCTATAAATTCATGTATATAGTGCTTACGTTAGTTGACTTGTATGGTTCTCTTGAATTACTTTCTTGTCCATCTCTCAGTTCTTTGGAATGACCCATTTTGGATGAGTGGACACTTTAGACATAAATTTTAGAGATTGTATTTGACATTTATAGGTTGCTAAAATTTGAGGGAGCTTCAAGACTTAGTGGGTCTTTCATGATTTATACAAATTCATGTTTTTGAAAGGGAAGTGGAACCCAAGAGGTAGAAGCTTGGTGGTGAGAGCTATGGCGGATGGAGAGCAAGAGCCAAGAGAGAGAGAGACTCAAAAGTGGGAACTCCAACCACCACAATGTGTGGCCGGGCCTTCCTTTATTCAAACTGCCACTAAAAGAATGAAGAATAAGTGACTGTGACGGGCGCTCGCCACTTGCAGTGTGCAGTGGCGGGTACTGTCAGTGTAGTAATGCACGGGCGGCTAGGCGGAGGCGCCTTTACCCCCAACAACCTCCCACTTAAAGGCAAATCTGCCCCAGTGAGAGAGAAAAGAAAAGAAAAAGACAGTACAACATGTACACATGTACCACAGGATGAGGAAAAAAACATCATCTCATCCAACGCCCATGAATAACCTGAGAAAGGCAAAGCGCTCTGTAGTGAGGCTCTTCTGAGCAAGCCCGCAGGATTTTGCTCAGTCGGAATCTTGACAAGGTCAACAGACTTGTCCTCAATGACTTCGCGAATGAAGTGATACCTCACCTCAATATGTTTCGTCTTCGCATGGAAGACCAGATTCTTGGCCGGATTCTTGGCCAACTGAATGGCACTCATAGAATTCGAATGCAGTGTAGGCATAGCATTTGTCATACCAAGGTCTACAATCAAACAGCCTAACCAGATAGCCTCCTTGCAAGCCTCTGTGGTTGCAATATACTAGGCCTTTATAGTAGAAAGAGACATACACTTCTGCGCCCTAGACATCCGGAGATAGCCCCTCCATCATAAGTGAACACATAGCCAGAAGTGGACTGCCTACTATCTGCATGTCCTGCATAATCAGAGTCAGTGTACCCCACGACTTGTGTATCCTGGCTACCATAGCAAAGGCACATATTTGCAATGCCCTTCAGGTACCTCATGATACCCTTCACGGCATCCCAATGTTTCTTGCTAGGTGTAGCCATATAACGTGCCGCAACCCCAACTGCAAAAGCAATATTTGGACGGGTGGCAATCATGGCATACATAAGACTGCCCACGGCTGATGCATAGGGAATCTTGGCCATCTCAGCCCTCTGCTCATCTTTTTGCAGACAATCGGTCTGTGAAACCTTCACATGAGAAGGTAATGGACAGCCAATAGGCTTAACATCCTGCGTGCGGAAGCGCTCAAGGACTTTATGAATGTACTCCCCCTGTGACAGATAGAGTAGTCCCTGAGATCCATCGCGCATAATGCGCATACCAAGTATATGAGAGGCTTGTCCCAGATCTTTAATCTTAAAGCTCTTCTTGAGTTGAGCCTTAAGAACATCTAGCTCCTCATGAGCTATCCTTGCTAAAAGCGTGTCATCCACATAGAGTACCAAAATCAGTAAAGCACCGTCACGGACTTTCTTCGTATACAAGCACATATCCATAGCACTACGGTTGTAGCCGTGTGACTGCATGAATGCATCAAACTTATGGTACCATTCCCTAGGTGCCCGCTTCAAGCCATATAGACTCTTCTTTAGCTTGCACACTAGGTGTTCCTTGCCAGGGTCTGCAAAGCCCTTAGACTGCTCCATGTAAATCTCATCAGGCAAGTCCTCATGTAAAAAAGATGTCTTGACATCCATTTGGTACAAGTGCAAGTCAAGCTAGGCAACCAAGGCCAAGACTGAGCAGAGGTCATCTTTTCTCTTGTGGTCATCTTGACCATAGGAGAAAAGACTTCATCAAAGTCAACACCATGCTCCTGCTTAAAATCCTTAGCAACCAATCGAGCCTTGTATGCTGGCTTGGGGTGTCCAGGTGTACTTTTCAGCTTGTACACCCACTTGCATGGCGGAGCCTTCTTACCTTGAGGCAAGGAAACCAAATCCCAAGTTTGATTCTTATGCAATGAGTCAAGCTCAGACTACATAGCCCTCTCCCAAGAGTGACAATCACCCATGTGCATAGCCTCATCATAAGTGAGAGGCTCTCCTACATCTGTAACCAGTACATAATCCATAGAGGGTGCAAAACGGTCAGGAGGTTGTCTATCTCTAGTAGAGCACCTCAACCTAGGCTCTACTGCCTGAGACCGACATCCTGTCTAATATCAATATGTCTAGCATCTGGGCCATGAGTATCATGTGATGGTGCACACTGTCTAGCTGGCCGTGGATCGGGCTAAATAGGAGCAGGTGGCTCCTCTTGAAAGATAACTCTGCGTACCTCAACCACTTTCTCAGGCTGCATATGCATTTTGTCCTCATGAAAGATGACATCATGGCTGTGGATCACTTTCCGCACTTGCGGATCCCATAGACGGTAACCCATCTCTCCTGCATCTCCATAGCCAATGAAAATGCATTTGACACTTTTAGGATCCAACTTATTGCGTTTGTCCTTGGGCACATGGCAAAATCCCTCACATCCAAAGACACGCAAATGATCATAAGAGGGGGGCTTGCCTGCCCATACCTCCTCTTGTCATCATTGTTTATATGGTAGCCCAAAATGCTGTGGTAAGCCAGCTTGGCTAAGCATGCTATGAACCCTTTCATGAATGGTCCTATTCATGCATTTAGCCATACCATTCTAGGGAGGGGTGTAAGGGGCGGTCAACTGATGCTTGATACCCCGCTCATCACAAAACTGCTCAAAAGCACGTGATACATACTCACCCCCATTATCTGACCGTAGGCATTTTAGCCTTCTCCCAGACTAGTTCTCTGCCAATGCAAGCCAACATTGAAATGTGTCTAAGACATCGGATTTTCTCTTGATGGGATAAGCCCAAACCTTACGTGAGTAATCATCTATGAAAGTAACAAAGTACTTTGCCCCACCAAGTGACTGACAAGGCATGGGCCCACATACATTTGAGTGCACAAGAGCCAAGGGCTCACCCATGCATTTCTTACCAAAATTTTTATGCGTATTTGTAGTCTGCCTACCATACAAACAATGATGACAAGAATCAAAATGCAAAGAGTCAAAAGGTGGAAGATACTGCAAAGCACGAAGCATTTTCATTCCTTTAAGAGACATATGCCCCAAACGAGCATGCCAAAGGGATACATGGGGAATAGAACCCACAGACAAAACATTATTTAATGTAGCTCCAGATACAAGTAAGAGATAGAGGCTTCCAAACTTGGTACCTCTTGCAAGTACAAGCCTGCCACGAGTAATCTTCCATGTAGAGTCTCCAAAAGACACAAAATACCCTGCATCATCAAGCTGTCTAGCTAACATAAGGTTGTGAGTCAACATATGTACATGGCGTACATCATGCAAAACAAAAGAACTGACAGAAGGAAACTACAGCCTAACATCTCCAATGCCCACAATGTCAAGAGACTTGTCATCACCAAGACGCACAGAACCAGGCATAGTATGATAGGTATGAAACCAATCTTTACAGGGTGTCACATGAAAGGACACACTCGAATCCAAGAGCCAGCACTGCGCATAGATAGAATGCATCTCAGAAGTCTGTAAGGCATCGCATGAGGAAGATGCAAGTATGTAATCATCATCTAAATCAGTGGCCTGCATGACATTAACATCTTCTATCTTCACACTAGACTTTGCATGTACAATAATGCACTTAGAAGACTTTTCCTGCACTTTTTCTTTTTCCTTTTCTTGCGCTTATCATCGCACATTTTATGGCAATGCGGCCTAATATGTCCTATTTTCCCACAATAATGACAGGTAAGATCAGACTTCTGTCCACGAGACTTACTACGACCATGTGATTTGGAACTAGATTTCTGAGAGTCCCTGCCCTTATGATCATTATCATGCCTACCATGTCTGCCACCTCTAACGGTCAGTGCATGTGAAGAGCAGGAAGCATCATTGTTTCTCCTGTTTATTTCCTCAGTCAATAAAGCACTCTCAACATCTTTGATTTTCAGCCCATCAAGCTTGTTCATACATATGGTAGTACGAAATACATCCCATGATTCACGCAAGGTGCCAAGCAGAAACAACGGGTGCAAGTTGTCTTTGAACTCAATACCATGTGACAACAAACTCTTCATGATAGCATAAAACTAACTGAAATGAGATGAAAGGGAGGTCCCCTCCTTCATGCGAAGATCCATTAATTGCTTTAGCCAATAGGTCTGTGACACAGGACTCTGCTATGCATAGAGCTCCTGAATCTTCTCCCATAACTCCCATGCACTCTGATTTTCATCTTCAACAACATTATGATGGACCTCTTCTAAGAATGAAAAAATAATGGTAGACTTGCATAGCTCATCAACTTCCATCCAAACATCATCATCCATATCCTTAGGTTTGACATCCTTGAAACGCAAGGGTTTAATCTGCAACTTCTGCACCAAAACTTGCCATATTTGGGACTTCCAATACCCATAGTTGGTACCATCCAACTTGGCAATGTTAAAGAGAGCTATGTCTTTCAGATGACTAGCCATATTGTCCCAAATCAATGAAAAAAAGTAAAATTGCACGTTGCTGTAATTAGCAAAAAATGCAGTAAAACCACTGCTAAAACTGGCCAAAAGAGTGGATTTCACCAAGAGAAGCACCTGTCCACCAAATATGACCAAGATAACATCAAATAATAAGCATTATCCTCATAGAAGTGCTCAAAATTTACAGATTTCAGCTTGCTATAATAAATGACAGTAGTAAGTAAAATTGTCCCAAAATGAAGTAATCATTGATACATATGTCATTGCAACTGCCAGGTAACAAGATATATCCAACGGTGAGTTTCTAGGGCCAAGAAGGTACCAAGAACTGTCAAACCAATCACCTCTCAGGAAGAGACATCTCATAGGTCTAGAAGTCATGCATGTAATGGGTCTTAGGGTAAGAGAGGAGACCAAGCACAAGCACAACTAATAGAGCAAGAAGCTCAATACATAACCATCCAAGATGCATACAAAACTGACAAACTTGTGATGGAGATAGGTGCTTGCCCCAATAGGCGTATCAAATTAGCCCACTACAGACAAACTGCAGACATAAAGCTCTCAAGAGAGCAAATGCATGTAACTGTCCCACAAGCTCAAGCTCATCTGTAAATAAGACTCTATGTACATCTGAATATACCAAGAGGCTCCCATTGGAAGTGAGGTCAGATGCAAAGAGAGCAAGCAACACTCTAATACATCAAACACATAGCATCAAACATGCCAAATCCTAGTAGGGTATATCCGAAGCATAAATCCCAAGCTATCTCAGACCTGTAAAGCATATGCCTGAAAGCATTCAAAGAGCACGTAACTGACAACCAAATGTAATGCCCAGTAGATCCAAAATATGCAAATACATATGAAGACGAAGCTCCAAGTAATTGTAAAGCATGGGCAAATCAAGTGGCATCCATATCTAACCAAAGCATAAATGCAAGAAGCCTAAATATCAAGGAGTGACAATAGGCATAGACCAGTCCAAAGCATGCCAACTAAAGCCAAATGCCAGTGAAGAATGACCAAGTCAAAGCTTAATCCAAGCTCAAAAGCATTCCAAAACCAAGAAGAAACATTTGAAAACCTCCAAATACATCGGTATGATCATTCAAACCTCCAGGAAGCACCCCGTATCCATGAACCAATGCATATACCAAGTAAATGAGCTTCAGCCCATTGTATTACAACAAGCAATTTACTGTTAAATAAAGCTCAAATGGTGCTCAAATATGCTCCAAATCAGTCCCAAAGCATAGACATAGCATCCCATAACATCCAAGCATCACTGGGCATCAATAGGCATCAAACGGGCAATGCCAAGAAGCATTAAATAGTAAATGTCAAGTGCTGCCCTGTTTTAACAATCTTGGGACTGTGTATACAGCAAAGGGCTGAAGGAGAAGCACTCAAATCAATCACTGGGAGTCAAGCACTAATGCCGGGGAGTCAAGCAATACTCGGGAAGGTTGCCAAGAGTGCCAAGAAGCCGAGGAGAAGCAGGGAAACACCGGGAGTAGGTCAGCCCAGCCCCCTAAAAATGCGCCAAAAATTGCACTGACTGTTTTTGGGGGATAGGGGGTCTTCAATAGGCCTCGGAGACTCCAATGCGGCCCGGGAAGAAGCCGATGAAGGTCCCGAAGCTTGAGGAGAAGGAAAGAGATCAAAACATACCTGCAAATGAAGGTGCCATGGCTACCATTGAAGCTCGGGTTGAAGCTCTTCAAATTTGGGCTGAAGAGAATGCCGGGCAAGCTCCAATTCCTTTGATCTCTGATACCAGTTGAAAGGGAAGTGGAACCCAGGAGATAGAAGCTTGGCAGTGAGAGCTATGGCGGATGGAGAGAGAGAGAGAGAGAGAGAGAGAGAGAGAGAGAGAGAGAGAGAGAGAGAGAGAGAGAGAGAGAGAGAGAGAGAGAGACTCAAAAGTGGGAACTTCAACCACCACAATGTGTGGCCAGCCTTCCTTTATTCAAACTATCACTAAAAGAATAAATAATAAGTGACTGTGACGGGCCCCCGCCACCTACAGTGTGCAATGGCGGGTACTGTCTCTGTGGTAATACATGGGCGGCTAGGCGAAGGTGCCTTTACCCCCAACAAATTTTTCTCATATCTTCAAAGCCACTAATATGCATCAATATCCCTCCATGTTTATTTGTGAGGATATAACTGAGGAATTTCTTTCTTCAAATTTTGAAAAAGGGTGGAATGAGATGGATGGGGTGCACAAAGGTGACATCTTTTCGTGCAGAGTGGTGGTGTCTTGCATTACCTTTCGTTACTTGATTACATATTCATCATTGTTGTACATGTGCTTTTATTACCAATGTTGGATGAAGAAAGCAGGCCAATGGATTCCCTTCTTAGAGTTCATTGGAGACATGGAATAAGCATTTAATATTCAAATTCATATGTCACATGGAATAATTGATTCTGTCATAGTAAGTGATTGTTGGAGTCTCATAAATCTACGAGAGCATCTTGTCTTGATGGGAAGTGTTTGTATAGAGAGATTTAACTTCCATATCGGTAGTAGAAAGGTGAGATTGTTTAATACTAGAATTGTTTTGTTTTGGTGGCACACAATAGTTCAAAACTTATTTATCCCCCCCCTTTCAGATGGCCAAAGGAATACAAAAGAATTATATGATATTGAGTGCTTTGCAACAAGTCAAAATTTATACGGAGACAAACGATGTATCAAAAATTTACAATCAATAGATTGAGGGATTTTATTTTTTCATTCTTTATATGTATTTTAGATTCTCTAGCATTGCATATTTTGGGTTGCCTTGTGATTTTTAAAAAAACTTTTCAATTGGCAATTTTAACACTAAAATTATAATTGTTTTTTTTAATTTTACAAGTTAATGAATTAAAAATAACTAAAATTTAAGCCCATTGCCTATAAAAACGATTCACTTACCCTCTTTTCCATTTTCTAACTCTCCAACCACTTCTCCTCTCTCAAGCACCCTTGCACTTGCCTCATACACCTTCCCTCCATGATGGATAACACTCTTACTAGCTTCATGCGATTCCTTCAGGCCATAGAACTCCTTGGGTCTCTACCACATCTTTTGTCCCAATATCAAGTCTTACGATATATTATTATGGCATGGTCTAAGCATGCAATATCCTATCAAGTATATGAACACACACCTTCAAGAGTATACCCTTGGCTTCAAGCATTCCGTCGAGGGGGATGGGTGCCTTGAAATCTATTAAAGTACATCAATGGGATAGAGGCATTTTGAAAATGACTAGGTCATTTCTATTCAAAGCTCACCCCCTCCTACTTTAAGCACGTCCCTTCTCCGTAGGCTAGGTGTCCAAGCACGTTTTAACAGTCCATCAAGAAACGAATCTAAGTGTCACCAACCAGTACTCCCAGGGAATGTTCCAGGGTTTGTCGCCTAGGGTTTCTCGAGTTTGCCTCGCAACGGAACGTTCACGGCTCAACCCACTAGGATCGACTTGAAATCTGAGTTCCCAGGACTAAGGTTTCCTAGTAGCATTCTAGCGTCGGGTTTTGGACATCCTACTTTACGTAGAGATACCCAATCCGAAGCAGATCCATACCACACTTGGTTCAAAGAGAATGGGAAATGAGAGGGATGCGCCGCTCAACCTCTCTGCCCGTAGGGCATAGTCCCATTCTGGTCCCCTAAAACGGCATGAATCGGGGTTCTAACCTAACAATTCCTAAAGGTCAAACGCCGGTAAAACCTTGTGAGAAGCCTCCCAGTTCTTTGGGACCACCTTGCCGTAGGACAGACCGTCGGGGTTTTGCCCACCCGCTTCCCTTGATAGCTTTAGTTTTCTAATTAGATCCTATCACATTTATGTATGACATTCACAATCAGCTTCCTTAATTAGGACTTTTAGGGAACAAGATTTGTTTGCGTAATTTACAACACTGACACGAAAACAAAACAAGCAATCCTTCTGATAAACAAGTTCTTTAACTTATTTTCAAGTTAATCTTTGTCGCCTGCCCATATAGGAGAACTTATGTATCCCTTCTGTCCAACAGAAGTACCTGGTCTAAATCACATAGCACCATAATTTCCATTCTTTATCTAGAATAGGATCTTCCAATGCCCTGGACGTTGGGCTCGGGGCAGTCTACAATTTCATTCCGGTCTAGGCAAGGGGTGTCCAGAGCTCCACTGACCCCAAGCAACCTAGGAGTGAGACACAACTTCTGTGGGTTGGCCTTTTCACCCTCAATCTTCGGCTTGTGAATTGAGCAGTGCCCTCTTGGGCTAAACCGTGGTGTGATCTTGGAGATGATCCACCCGTGAAAAATATCCTTCCTTAATTAATCCAATTAAGAATCAGCCATAATCAAGGCAATCAACCTAATATCATCTTCTAGTGAAACATCCCTTTATTTCCCATGGCTACTTGTCATTACTGACCTTTTCCATGTTTTTCCTATCAAACACAAGCACTTGGAATATTTATCCAAATCATAATGCAATAATCAATTGATTGTAAAAAGCATTTAGGGTGTTGTTCAATCAGCCAACAAAACTAATTGTATTTTTTTCAATTAATACAAGAATAGACGTGATAATAATTCCATTGCATATTTGCTCTCCCCCTTGGGATCAAAGAGCGATTCTATGCAAAATTTACTTAATGCTTGTATGCACAATTCCTAATGTTATTCTTTTTACAATTATGCTATTCATAACCCTTGACCAATTGCTCTATCAACGAATAAGCCATACGCAACTAAGTGCAATTAACTTCCCTTGATACATGCACTTTGCAAACTCCATCTTTTGAATATGTGAGAAGAGGCCTATCCCTTCCCATGACCTATTCTCGTACATCATAGTATGGATAATGTAACTCATGTGAGAATCAAAGCAAGAATCTATCAATTTAGAAATACATTACTTATGACCAAAACCGCGGTTGGATTGGTAGTGATGCCCTCACTCGAGGCTCCGTTGCTTGTTGAGGGATTGCTATCTATGGGTAACATTTTCGGCTTGGGGGCCATGATCTTCTTCTCTTTTAAACATGGCTCGCACACGACTTCAGTAGCCACTTGCTCAAGAGAAGGGAAATTGGGAAAAATTGGCATGTGGGTTAGGGGATGAGCTCGGGGAAAAGGAAAAGAGAGAATGTGTGTGGCCACCCTCTAAGGAGGGGGAAAGGGAGGAAGAACCTTCTCTCTCTCTCTTTGTCTATCTGTGTGTGTGTGTATGTGTGTGTGTGTGTCTCTCTGTCTCACACACACACACACACACACACACACTCTCTCTCTCTCTCTCTCTCTCTTTCTCACACACACATAGCCTCTCTTGCAGCCTCTTGGGGTCTCCTTGTGCCTCTCCATGCCTCATATTTATAATGAATTAAAGAAGATGGGATGTGGCTGAGAACAAGAGTTCTTGGTGGAGGGACTCTTGGAAAATTCAGTGATCTGATGCTTAATTCATAAATCTGATGGTTCCATTGGCTCCAAAAAAGGGGGGTAAAACCCCAAGACATTTGGTTAGAAAGCTTTTAGATCACTCCTTCTTTCTCTCCCTGTTCGAAGTGTTGTCTACTGCCGGTAGACTGCGATCGCGGCATGCGCGATTTCGCCAATCTCTCTCTTTTTTTCTTTTTATAAAATCTCAAAAACTAACTAAAACATCACTTGTCTTTTCTTTAAAATAACATCAAGTTCTAGAAATCTCCATATCTTTTTAGGATAATATCTAAAATGTCTAGACTATGCTAGTTTTGCTCAAAATCTAATATTTTTTTGGACCATCCATACTATACATATTAACAATAGTGATTAATATGGCTCATAACTCTCGTTCACATTGTAACTTCTGTGAAGGGTGGCTGTGGTCCTTATTAATCCGAGAAAAATATTTATGAATCTCAATTTTTAAATAAAATATTTTTAATTAAATAAAAATGGTTAGTTTTTAATGTTAGTTAGTTTTTATCTTAGTTAGTCTTTAGTTAGTAACCTTACTAACTTATTAATTGACTAACTAACTTTCGAACTAGCTAACTAACTTTTAATTGCATGGAAATATTACATCCTCTCCATCCACGTTTTTAGCGGTCCATCGAGAGACGAGTCTAAGCGACGCCGCTCGGCACTCCTATGGAATGCCACGGGGTTTGTCGCCTAGGGTTTCCTGAGTCCGCCTCGCACGGAACGTTGATGGCCAAACCTACTAGGATCGACCTGAAATTTGGGTTCCTAATAGACAAGGTCTCCTGACAGCATTCTAGCGTTGGGTTTTGGACATGCTACTTTACGTAGAGATACCCAAACCGAAGCCGACCCATACCGCAATTGGTTCAAAGAAATGGGAAACGAGAGGGATACGTTGCTTGACCTCTCTGCCCGTAGAGCATAGTCCCATTCCGGTTCCCTAAAACGGCATGAATCGGGGTTCTAACCTAACAATTCCTAAAGGTCAAATGTCTCTAAAACCTTGGGAGAAGCCTCCCAGTTTTTCAGGACCACCTTGCCGCCGTAAGACAGACCCGTCGGGGATTCCGTCCACCTGCTTCCCTTGATAGATTTAGTTTTCTAATTAGGTCATACCTCATTTATATGCGACATTTAAAATCAATTTTACTAATTAAACCTTTTAGGGAACATGGTTCATTCACATAATTTACAGCACAGACATGAAAACAAAACAAGCAGTCCTTTTGACAAACAAGTTCCTTAACTTATCTTCAAGTTAATCTTTATCTCCTGCCCATACAGGAGAAATTATGTATCCCTTCTATGCAACAGAAGTACCCGGTCCAAATCACACGACACCAAAATTTCGATCCTTTATCAAGAATAGGATCTTCCAGTGCCTCCAGACATTGGGCTCACGACAGTCTTCACCTCCATTCTGGACTAAGCAAGGGGTGTCCAGAGCTCCACTTGACCCCAAGCGGCCTAGGAGTGAAACACAATTTTTGTGGTTGGCCTTTTCACCATGCGACCTTTGGCCCATGAATCGAGTAGTGCCCTTTTGGAGTAATCTGCGGTAAGATCTTGGAGATGATCCACCCATGCAAAATATCCTTTCTTAATTAATCCCTTTAGGAATCAAGCGCGATCAACACAATCGGCCTAATATCATATTCTATTGAAATATTTCTTTATTTTCCATGGCTACTTGTCAATACTGACCCTTGCCATGCTTCTACCATCAAACACAAGCACTTGGAATATTTACCCAAATCACAATGCAACAATCAGTTGATTTTTAAAAAAACATGTAGGGTGTTGTTCAATCAACCAACAAAACTAATTGTATTTTTCCTAAACAATACAAGAATAGATGCGATAATAATTCCATCGCATATTCGCTCTCCCCCTTGGGATCAAAGAGCGATTCTATGCAAAATTTACTTAATACTTATATACTATTAACTTCCCTTGATACATGCACTTTGCAAACTCTATCTTTCGAATATGTGAGAAGAGGCCTATCCCTTCCCATGACCTGTTCTCATACATCATAGTCTGGAGCCTAATGTATCTCATGCGAGAATCAAGGCAAGCATCTATCAATTTAGAAATACATTACTTACGACCGGAATCGTGGTTGGATTGGTAGTGATACCCTCGCTCGAGGCTCTGTTGCTTGTTGAGGAATTGCCATCTGCATGTAACATTTTCTACTTGGGGGACATGATCTTCTTCTCTTTTAAACACAACTTGCATAAGACTTCAATAGCCACTTGCTCGAGAGGAGAGAAATTGGAAAAAATTGGCTTGGGGAAAAGGAAAAGAGAAAATGCGTGTGGCCGCCCTCTAAGGAGGGGGAAAAGGGAGAAAGAACCTTCTCTCTCTCTCTCTCTCTCTCTCTCTCAACCTCTCTCTCTCTCTCTCTCTCTCTCTCTCTCTCTCTCTCTCTCTCTCTCTCTCTCTCTCTCTCTCTCTCTCTCTCTCTCTCTCTCTCTCTCTCTCTCTCTCTCTCTCTCTCTCAACCTCTCTCGCAGCCTCTCGGGGTCTCCTTGTGCTTCCTTGTGTCTCCCCATGCCTCATATTTATTATGAATTAGAGAAGAGGGTATGTGGCTGAGAACAAGAGTTCTTAGTGGAGGGACTCTTGGAAAAATCAGTGATCTAATGCTTAACTCATAAATTTGATGGTTCCATTGGCTCCAAAAGGGGGGTAAAATCCTAAGACATACACTTGATTAGAAAGCTTTTAGATCACTCCTTCTTTCTCTTCCTATTCGAAGTGATGTTACTGCCTGTAGACAGTGATCGTGGTTCGCCCGATTTTGCCAATCTCTCTCTTTATTTTTTTCCTTTTATAAAATCTCCAAAACTAGCTAAAACATCACTTATTTTTTCTTTTAAATGACATTTAGTTCTAGAAATCTCCATATCTTTTTAGGATAATATCTAAAATATCTTGACTATGCTAGTTTTGCCCAAAATCTAATATTTTTGGACCATCCATACTATACAATATTAACACTAGTGATTAATATGACTCATAACTTTTGTTCACGTTGTAACTTCTTTGAAGGGTGGCTATGGTCCTTGTTAATCCGAGGAAGATATCGGATTTACGACTCTTGATTTTTAAATAATTTTTAATTAAATAAAAATTGTTAGTTATTAATGTTAGTTAGTTTTCACCTTAGTTAGTCTTTAGTTAGTAACATTACTAACTTATTAATTGATTAATTAACTTTTAAACTAACCAAGTTAATTGCATAGAAATATTACATCCTAGGGTTTCCCAAGTCCACCTCACAATGAAACGTTCGCGGCCAAACCCACTAGGATCGACCTGAAATTTGGGTTCCTAGTTGTCAAGGTCTCCTGACAACATTCTAGCGTTGGGTTTTGGACATCCTACTTTACCTAGAGATGCCCAAATCGAATCAGACCCGTGCCACACTTGGTTCAAGGAGAATGGGAAACGAGAGGGATGCGTTGCTCAATCTCTCTACCCGTAGGGCATAGTCCCATTCCGGCCCCCTAAAACAACATAAATTGGATTCTAACTTAACAATACCTAAAGGTCAAATGATGGTAAAACTTTGTGAGAAGCCTCTCAATTCTCTGGGACCACCTTGTTGTAGGACAGACCGTCAGGGTTCTGCCGACCCGCTTCCCTTGATAGCTTTAGTTTTCTAATTAGGTCCTATCACATTTATATATGACATTCACAATCAGCTTCTTTAATTATGACTTTTAGGGAACAAGATTTGTTTGTGTAATTTACAGCACTGACACGAAAACAAAACAAGGAGTCCTTTTGATAAACAAGTTCCTTAACTTATCTTCAAGTTAATCTTTGTCTCCTGCCCATACGTGAGAAATTATGTATCCCTTCTATCCAACAGAAGTACTTGGTCCAAATCACATGGCACCATAATTTCCATCCTTTATCTAGAATAGGATCTTCCAACACCCTAGACGTTGGGCTCACGACAATCTACAATTCCGTTCCGGTCTAGGCAAGGGGTGTCCAAAGCTCCACTGACCCCAAGCGACCTAGGAGTGAGACACAACTTTCGTGGTTGGCCTTTTCACCACTTGATCTTCAGCCCGTGAATCGAGCAGTGCCCTCTCGAGCTAATCCGCAGTGCGATCTTAGAGATAATCCACCCGTGCAAAATATCATTCCTTAATTAATCCAATTAAGAATCAACCATAATCAAGGCAATCAACCTAATATCATCTTCTAGTGAAACATCCCTTTATTTCCCATGGCTACTTGTCATTACTGACCTTTTCCATGCTTTTACCATTAAACACAAGCACTTGGAATATTTATCCAAACCACAATGCAACAATCAATTGATTGTAAAAAGCATCTAGGGTATTGTTTAATCAACCAACAAAACTAATTGTAATTTTTCCAAACAATACAAAAATAGATGCGATAATAATTCCATCTCATATTCACTCTCCCCCTTGGGATCAAAGAGTGATTCTATGCAAAATTTACTTAATGCTTGTATGCACAATTCTTAATGTTATTATTTTTACAATTATGTTATTCATAACCCTTGACCGATTGCTCTATTAACGAATAAGCCATACGCAACTAAGTGCAATTAACTTCCCTTGATACATGCACTTTGCAAACTCCATCTTTTGAATATGTGAGAAGAGGCCTATCCCTTTCCATGACCTATTCTCGTACATTATAGTATGGAGACTAATGTATCTCGTGCGAGAATCAAAGCAAGCATCTATCAATTTAGAAATACATTACTTACGATTGGAACCGCAGTTGGATTGACAGTGATGCCTTCGCCCAAAGCTTCGTTGTTGGTTGTAGGATTGCCATCCGTACGCGACATTCTTCGCTTGGAGGCCATCATTCGAAAGTATACTCAAGAGATTAAGAACGCAGGATAGATTCGAGATGGGACAATGTAAGAGAAGATGGCTAAGTCGAGGATCGAGATAGAGGAAATTGAGCTAGCTCTCTCCCTTGTAGCCTCTTGGGGCAAGTCTTCTCTTTCTCTCTCTCTCTTTCTTTCTCAAGCTCTCTCTCACAATCTCTTGAAGGGGTATCCTTCTCTGTATCTCTCTCTTGCAGCCTCTCGGGATCTCCTTGTGCTCCCTTGTGCCTCCCCATGCCTCATATTTATAATGAATTAGAGAAGAGGGGATCTGGTTGAGAACAAGAGTTCTTGTTAGAGGGACTCTTGGAAAAATCAGTGATCTGATACTTAACTCATAAATTTGATGGTTCCATTGGCTCCAAAAGGGGGGTAAAACTCTAAGACACTTGGTTGAAAGCTTTCAGATCACTCATTGTTTCTCTCCCTTTTCGAAGTGTTGTCTACTATTGCATGTAGACTCTGCGATTGCGGCACGCACAATTTCGCCAATCTCTCTCATTATTTTTTTTAATTTTTATAAAATCTCCAAAACTAACTAAAATATCAATTGTCTTTTCTTTTAAATGTCATCCAATTCTAAAAATCTCCATATCTTTTTAGGATAATATCTAAAATATCTAGACTATGCTAGTTTTGCCCAAAATCTAATATTTGTGGACCATCCATACTATGCATATTAACACTAGTGATTAATATAGCTCATAATTCTCATTCATGTTGTAACTTCTGTGAAGGGTGGCTATGGTCCTTGTTAATATGAGGAAAATATCAGATTTACAACTCTTGATTTTTTAAATAAAACATTTCTAATCAAATAAAAATTATTAGTTATTAATGTTAGTTAATTTTTTCCTTAGTTAGTCTTTAGTTAGTAACCTTACTAACTTATTAATTAACTAACTAACTTTCAAACTAACCAACTAAGTGATGCCGCTCGGCACTCCCATGGAATGTCACGGGGTTTGTCGTCTAGGGTTTCCCAATTCTGCCTCACACAGAATGTCCATGGCCTGAACCCACTAGGATCGATCTGAAATTTGGGTTCTTAATAGACAAGGTCTCCTGACAGCGTTCTAGTGTCAGATTCTCGACATCCTACTTTACGCAGAGATACCCAAACCGAAGCACCCATACCCCACTTGGTTCAAAGAGAATAGGAAATGAGAGGGATGCGTTGCTCCACTTCTTTGCTCATAGGGCATAGTCCCACTCCGATCCCCTAAAATAGCATGAATCGGGGCTCTAACCTAACAAGCCCTAAAGGTCAAACTTCAGTAAAACCTTGCGAGAAGCCTCCCAATTTTTCGGGACCACCCTGCTATAGGATAGACCCGTCGGGGATTCTGTCCACCCGCTTCCCTTGATAGCTTTAGTTTTCTAATTAGGTCATACCACATTTATGTGCAACATTTAAAATCAATGTTATAAGATCCGAGACACACGCTCGACTTTCTTATATACTTAAAATATATATGACGAATATTATGTTGGCATAGAGGGAGAATAGATGAGAGAGAGAGAGAGAGAGAGAGAGAGAGAGAGAGAGAGAGAGAGAGAGAGAGAGAGAGAGAGAGAGAGAGAGAGAGAGAGAGAGAGAGAGAGGTAGAGAAATTGGCAACACACTAGGGACTGGAAGATGGGCTAGTCCCCCCCCCTGTAAGGGCTTTGTAGCTATACCATGCCGTTGCTACCGATTGCACCTATATAGGGAGTAGTAGTGACTCAAAGCCCTGCCTTGTTTCCATTCTATGTGTGATTCCCTATGCCCAGTGGTGAACCCTCTTATGTGCGGCGTCACGAGGGTGTAGTTCTGGGATGTGTCTATGTTGTCCCACTTTTGGATTGAATTATACAAGAGTATACCTTGAGCTCATATCGTGTTACCTTTTTGTGCCGTGTTGAGTGTGTAACGAGTGCAGGTTTATCACACTTGGTATCAGAGCAACTCTTGCTCGGAGGAAGGAGTGCTCACGGAAGCAGGAGGAAAGATCCAGTGCCCCGAAGAGATCGAAGTCATAACAACCCACAGTGTGACGCCCCACGTCGTGTCGCCCCACGTCGTGTCGCCCCACGTCGCGTCGCCCCACGTCACGACGCCCCTCGACGCATCGCCCCGACGTCATGACGCCCCCCGACGCGTCGCCCCGGCGTGACACCCTAACCTCAATATCCCACCGTCTGATGATGTGACGCGGCTTCCCCGCGGCACGACACACACCACCACAGGCGAAACACGGCTTCCCCACGTTGACACCACCACCAACCACATGGAGGAAGAAAGGGAGAACATCACCCTCCCGACACTGGAGGAGAGGAAGAAGAGTAGGGGACAAGAATGGAGAGTGGCCCAAGAGGAGAAGGTGGCCGGACTAGAAAGACAATTAGATGGTATGTCAGGCATGCTAGAATCAATATGGAGAAACATACAGATGAAAGAGGAAGAGGAATAAAGGAGGAAAAAACTAGAAGTAGAGCATGGCTATAGAGAATGGGTGAGTCAACAACAAAAAGAGGAGAAGAGACACTGAATGCAAGAGGAGATGGATAGAACGGGTAGAGAGGAGTCATCTAGGAGGGGGCAAGATACAAGGAAGGAGAAGGAGAAAGTAGTAGAATTAGGAAGCAAAAAGAAAGACAAGAAGAAGGAGAAGAAGCACCATCGCAAAGAAGAGGAAGATAGCAGTAGTTCAGAAGATGATTATGGAAAATTCAAGATGCCCCAACCCGCCAAGTACAAGGGAGAGAGAGATGGGTTGGTTCTAAAGAAATGGATCGCAGAGGTGGATAGGTACTTAAAGTATTCAAGAATTACCGAAGACAGGAAGGCGGAGGTGGCAACCATTTACTTGGAGGAGGACGCTGCCAGTTGGTACCTATTAGAACAAGAGCAGGGCCACACAATTTGTTCGTGGGAAGAACTCCAGGAAGAACTGAAGGACTACTTTATTCCAAAGCTGGAGAAATTCAAAGTGAGAGATGAATGGAGGAACCTCAAGCAAGCACAGGGAAATATGAAAGAATATGTCAGCAAATATAGGCAAATCATGCTGCAGCTACCAAACATGGATACATACACTAAGCTACATGGATTTTTGTTTGGGATGCAAGAATGGGCTAGAAGAGATGTGGAGAGACAGGAGCCAACAAGCTTAGCAGAAGCCATGAGAGACCTGGAAGGCAGAAGAACAGCACAAGGAAATCAAAACAAGTTTAACAACAACTTCAACACCTTCAACAACAACAACTCCTGGAACCAGAGGCCCAATGCTCCTAGAGGGGCATTCACAGATACAAGGAGTCAAAACACCACTAACACCATGGCCGTATCCCAAACCGCATTAGTACCAAGGGGAGCAGTAGGGAGATGGGGAAACAATCACTATAGGCCAACCCCTAGCACATCATATGGGCCCGCAGGATCAAACACATCATGGTGGAGACCTCCATGCCCTTCCACCAGCATCAGATGCTTCAACTGCGGGGGTCCACACTACCAAAACAAATGCCCAATAGAAGACACAGCTTCATCGAGTGGATCAAGGGTGAATGCAACTTGTGCATATGGAGAAGAAGAACCACTACCACCACGTATCCAGGAAATTCCAAATGGGAGTGAAGAGAGCATGGACCACCCAAGGGTAGGGTCAGTTAGTGCCTGACCCCAATGCATGGCAGCCAGGGTAGCGATAGTCCACCATCTATACATTAAAGGCCGAATGGGCGAAGGAAACCAACCTATCATGGTGGATACAGGAGCAACACACAACTTCATGACACCACAGTGTGCAGCAAAACATGGATTGAAGCTATCAAAAGCCCCAGAAGGATTAACAGTAACATTCGCACAAGGAGAAGCCAAGGAAGTAAAACAAGTCTTTGCAGTCCAAGTGGAAGCTGACAAGTGGAAAGCGAAACTCAACTTCTTAGTAATCCCCATGGATGATTTTGAAGTGATATTAGGCTTAGAATTCTATGACAAGTATGTCATTGCAATGTTTGGTAAGGGTGTGAATGAAATGATGCTAGATATGCAAGGAGAAGGCGTCAGAGTACCATGCGAAAGAATGCAGCTACCTGGTAGGACCCCAATCAAGGTGCAAATGAAGGAGAATAAGCCAGGAATATCATGCCAAACAGTAAAACCAACTACAAACCAACCAAAGGGCCAGACCCAAAAAGCACCGGTCCAAGGGACCGTTATCAGGCCACGTATCATGACATGCAGTGCAAAGCAAGGAGATATGGTCTATCTGTGTATGATCCGACCAATTGAAGAAGAAGAAAAGGGCAAGAAACCCAAACAACAGAAGAGGAACACAGAAGTGGCAGAAATACTTGAAGAATTCAAAGATGTAATGCCAGCCGAACTACCCAAGGGTCTACCACCTAGACGAGATGTGGATCACAAGATTGAGCTGATCCCAGGGTCTGCCCCACCGGCCCGAGCTCCCTATCGCATGAACCACACCGAGCTCATGGAATTGAAGAAGCAACTACATGAACTAGAAGAACAAGGATTCATCTGCCCTAGCAAATCCCCCTTTGGTGCTCTAGTGTTGTTTGTAAAGAAGAAGGATGGGGGACTTAGACTCTGTGTAGATTATAGGGCTCTTAACAAAATCACCATAAAAAACAAATACCCTATGCCCCTAGTGGAAGACCTCTTAGATAGACTGCATGGGGCCAAGCACTTCAGTCGGATTAATCTTAGATCAGGATACCACCAAATCTGCATAGCCGAAGAAGATATCCCAAAAACAGCCTTCCGTACCCGATATGGTAGTTTTGAGTGGTTAGTATTAGGGTTCGGCCTAAGCAATGGGCCAGGCACATTTTGTGGCCTCATGGATGGAATTTTTAGACCAGAGATAGATATCTTTGTTATTATCTACATAGATGACCTCCTAGTCTACAGCAAGACCTTAGAAGAGCACAAGCAACACTTACGCCAAGTTTTTGAGAAATTGCGGCAGCATCAGTTATATGCCAAGCCGGAAAAATGTGAGTTCGTAGTGAAAGAATTGGAATTCTTAGGCTTTATTGTAGGAGCAGATGGAATCAAAGTGGACCCTAAGAAAGTGAAAGCTGTCCAAAGATGGCATGTACTGAAAACTGTAAGAGAAGTGCGGGAGTTCCTAGGCTTCACAGTATTTTGTCAAAGATTCATCAAAGATTACAGCCTTATCACTGCCTCCCTCTCCCACCTCACTAAAGAAGACTACTCTTTTACATGGGGGAACACGCAGTAGGAAGCCTTTGAGCAGATGAAGAAGTGCATGAGCCAAACTCCCATCCTAAGGGTGCCGAACTTCACCAAACCCTTTGAAATCTCTACAGATGCATCTGACTATGGTATAGGGGGTGTACTGGTCCAAGAGGGTCACCCCATTGTGTATGAGTCAAAGAAATTTACCGGTGCTGAAACAAGGTGGACCACACATGAGAAGGAAATGTTGGCAGTCATCCACCACTGCCTTAGAAAATGGAAGCACTATGTTCAAGGCAAGCATACAATAGTCTTCACCGACAATATCTCACTCAAATACTTCCAATCCCAACCCAAGTTATCAGCAAAGCAAGTCCGCTGGCTAGACTTCCTAGCCGAATTTGACCTGGAGATTAAGCACAAACCCGGCTCTACTAATAAAATAGCAGATGCCTTGAGCCGGAAAGCTAACCTGAAAGCTGTCAGTGTGGTCAGCAACAACTTCATAGAACTTGTTAAAGAGGCCCTAGAACAAGATCAAGAAATGCACAAGATAATCAAAGATGTGGAAGCAGAGAAGACACCACATGGAATGTACACCTTAGAAGAGGGTATTCTATTTTAAGGCAAGAGATTGTATATCCCCAACAATGTGGAATTAAAGAAACTCATCCTACATGAGATACACGATGGCAAGATTGGAGACCACAAAGGGCAAAGCAAAACCTTGGAGGCCCTTAGGAAGCAGTTCTTTTGGCCGAACATGAAGGAAGAAGTGATAGACTACATCAAAACTTGCCCCACTTGCCAAATGGTCAAAGCACCAAGATCAAGACTAGCCGGACTACTACAACCATTACTAGTACCTAATTGCCCATGGGATGCCATCAGCATGGACTTCATTGTGAAGCTACCGGAATCCCATGGGTACACAATCATCTTTGTAGTGGTGGACTATTTCTCCAAACAGGCCCACTTCATCTCGGCCAAACCACCACTGAATGCCAAGGAGGTAGCACGCCTCTTCTTCACACATGTATTCAAACTGTATGGCTTACCACTGGCCATTGTATTAGATAGAGATGGAAGATTCATGAGCGACATGTGGAAGGAACTCTTCAAGACTCTAGAAACCCAACTGAGATTCTCATCATCCTTCCACCCGAAGACAGATGGACAGACCGAACGAGTCAACCAAGGCATCGAAGATTACCTCTGCAGCTATGCTAGAGTGGATTAGAAAGATTGGGCCTTGTACCTTGATGTCTTGGAATTCCACTATAATAGCTCCATCCACTCGGCTACGGGGTACACTCCCTTTGAGTTAGCCACAGGAAAAGAAGTCATTACACCACTAGCATTAGCATTCGGAGCGGCCAAAGCGGAGGATCAAGATCCAGAAGAATTCTTGAAGAAATGGAGAGATCGCAATGCAGCAGCTAAGCAAGTCTCGAGCAGAGCAAGATAACAATGACAGAGCAAGCAAACAAGAAGAGAAAGGCGGTACTATTCACCAAAGGAGACTTGGTCCTAGTGAGCTCTAAGAATATGTCACTTCCCAAAAACATGACCCCCAAGTTCAATCACCGCTACTATGGACCCTACCGAATCACTCAAGTGCTGAACGAAGTCACCTACAAGCTGGACCTGCCAGACAGTGTTTGTGTTCATAATGCATTTCATGCTCGCCTTCTGCGCAAGTTCTATCCCGACAACCAATGGGGACGGCGCATACCAATGCTCCATTCCAATGGTCCCTTCGAAGTAGAAGCATTCCTCCGACGCCGGGGACAAAGAGGCTTCCCCGAATACCTCACCAAGTGGCGTAGGCATCCACTCAAGGAGGCCACTTGGATTTTAGAAGCGGAGGCCCGTGAACGCGAAAAGGATGCCTTCACCCTTTGGATCGAGGAGAACCCCCTTGCTCCTTCTACCGACCCTTGAGTCGCCTCAACACTTCAACAAATAATGCGGTTCTCAATCATAGACCCCAAATGTGCCTCCACTCCTCAAATGTAATTGAGTCGAGGGTGGACTTGCATGGTAGCAATCATCACAAATAACTCCATCAAAAAGAAAAAGCCCCAAACGTCTTAGTGTGGCAAACACTGGCCAGTCTGATAGTATAGACTGTGTTAAGACCCCGCAGTCCCCTTAGACCGGCAGACACTGACTAGCTTGCTAGGAAAAAGCTCCTCCGTTACACATAAGCCAATTCTTACTTGTAGATCTTGGAAACAAGATCACGGTTCCTTACACGGTATACAATCGGCTAACACTTGCACAACTTGGAAGTTGGCACCTTTTGATCCTTCTTGAGTCTCCTTCTCTCCTACACAATATGTGTAGGGCTCTCCTCTTGGCGCTTGATTTCAGTATAGCTTCCGCAGCACTTGCACCTTCTCTTCTCCTCTTGGAACTTTATTTCAACAAAGCTTCCACAGCACTTGATTTCAGTAGAGCTTCCATAGCACTTGCACATTCTCTTCTCCTCTTAGATACATGCAAAGTGATGCTTTCGTTACCTCCCTCACACCCAAGGAGAGCCTCCTCTTTTATAGGATTTCAAGAGCTTCTCTTCTTGAAGAGAGACTTGAGTTGATCTTCATGCAAGATGTGGTTGTTCGATGACCTACTCTGGATCACTAATTTTGAGATATCTCTCTGTGCATTGCTCGGATGAAAAAACGTCCAACACGAAAGTTGTAGATCTCACTGTTTTCGATAACCTTCGTGGCCCATTTCTAGAGATTATATTTTTATCATGAGATATTTTAAAAATGGATTCACCGTGTCTTTTTTTAAAAACATCTTCTCGAACTGTACTCTTAACTTGTGGTCCATGCAACCACCTTAAGGAGAGTTCATTAAATTGCCTTGGGCCTCGACCTTAAGATTGACTTCCACACAAAAGCTTGTGTCTTTTTAGACATTAGAAAGAGAAAATCACTTCTCTCCTTAGTTCCAGAGGATCACATCTCTTGTCTTTCTTAATGAGGGAATTACCTCTCTCGTATTTCTTAATGAAAGAAAATACCTTAAACCTTGACTTGTAAGGGAGAGGATGACCACAAATGAATGCAATGCTCATTACACATAAGTAAACGTTCCCAGGCATCCCCGGATGCACACATAAATACATATACACAATGCTAATGTATAATAGCTCCATCCACTCGGCTACGGGGTACACTCCCTTTGAGTTAGCCACAGGAAAAGAAGTCATTACACCACTAGCCTTAGCATTCGGAGCGGCCAAAGCGGAGGATCAAGATGCAGAAGAATTCTTGAAGAAATGGAGAGATCGCAATGCAGCAGCTAAGCAAGTCTCGAGCAGAGCAAGATAACAATGACAGAGCAAGCAAACAAGAAGAGAAAGGCGGTACTATTCGCCAAAGGAGACTTGGTCCTAGTGAGCTCTAAGAATATGTCACTTCCCAAAAACATGACCCCCAAGTTCAATCACCGCTACTATGGACCCTACCGAATCACTCAAGTGCTGAACGAAGTCACCTACAAGCTGGACCTGCCAGACAGTGTTTGTGTTCATAATGCATTTCATGCTCGCCTTCTGCGCAAGTTCTATCCCGACAACCAATGGGGACGGCGCATACCAATGCTCCATTCCAATGGTCCCTTCGAAGTAGAAGCATTCCTCCGACGCCGGGGACAAAGAGGCTTCCCCGAATACCTCACCAAGTGGCGTAGGCATCCACTCAAGGAGGCCACTTGGATTTTAGAAGCGGAGGCCCGTGAACGCGAAAAGGATGCCTTCACCCTTTGGATCGAGGAGAACCCCCTTGCTCCTTCTACCGACCCTTGAGCCGCCTCAACACTTCAACAAATAATGCGGTTCTCAATCATAGACCCCAAATGTGCCTCCACTCCTCAAATGTAATTGAGTCGAGGGTGGACTTGCATGGTAGCAATCATCACAAATAACTCCATCAAAAAGAAAAAGCCCCAAACGTCTTAGTGTGGCAAACACTGGCCAGTCTGATAGTATAGACTGTGTTAAGACCCCGCAGTCCCCTTAGACCGGCAGACACTGACTAGCTTGCTAGGAAAAAGCTCCTCCGTTACACATAAGCCAATTCTTACTTGTAGATCTTGGAAACAAGATCACGGTTCCTTACACGGTATACAATCGGCTAACACTTGCACAACTTGGAAGTTGGCACCTTTTGATCCTTCTTGAGTCTCCTTCTCTCCTACACAATATGTGTAGGGCTCTCCTCTTGGCGCTTGATTTCAGTATAGCTTCCGCAGCACTTGCACCTTCTCTTCTCCTCTTGGAACTTTATTTCAACAAAGCTTCCACAGCACTTGATTTCAGCAGAGCTTCCATAGCACTTGCACATTCTCTTCTCCTCTTAGATACATGCAAAGTGATGCTTTCTTTACCTCCCTCACACCCAAGGAGAGCCTCCTCTTTTATAGGATTTCAAGAGCTTCTCTTCTTGAAGAGAGACTTGAGTTGATCTTCATGCAAGATGTGGTTGTTCGATGACCTACTCTGGATCACTAATTTTGAGATATCTCTCTGTGCATTGCTCGGATGAAAAAACGTCCAACACGAAAGTTGTAGATCTCACTGTTTTCGATAACCTTCGTGGCCCATTTCTAGAGATTATATTTTTATCATGAGATATTTTAAAAATGGATTCACCGTGTCTTTTTTTAAAAACATCTTCTCGAACTGTACTCTTAACTTGTGGTCCATGCAACCACCTTAAGGAGAGTTCATTAAATTGCCTTGGGCCTCGACCTTAAGATTGACTTCCACACAAAAGCTTGTGTCTTTTTAGACATTAGAAAGAGAAAATCACTTCTCTCCTTAGTTCCAGAGGATCACATCTCTTGTCTTTCTTAATGAGGGAATTACCTCTCTCGTATTTCTTAATGAAAGAAAATACCTTAAACCTTGACTTGTAAGGGAGAGGATGACCACAAATGAATGCAATGCTCATTACACATAAGTAAACGTTCCCAGGCATCCCCGGATGCACACATAAATACATATACACAATGCTAATGTATAATAGCTCCATCCACTCGGCTACGGGGTACACTCCCTTTGAGTTAGCCACAGGAAAAGAAGTCATTACACCACTAGCCTTAGCATTCGGAGCGGCCAAAGCGGAGGATCAAGATGCAGAAGAATTCTTGAAGAAATGGAGAGATCGCAATGCAGCAGCTAAGCAAGTCTCGAGCAGAGCAAGATAACAATGACAGAGCAAGCAAACAAGAAGAGAAAGGCGGTACTATTCGCCAAAGGAGACTTGGTCCTAGTGAGCTCTAAGAATATGTCACTTCCCAAAAACATGACCCCCAAGTTCAATCACCGCTACTATGGACCCTACCGAATCACTCAAGTGCTGAACGAAGTCACCTACAAGCTGGACCTGCCAGACAGTGTTTGTGTTCATAATGCATTTCATGCTCGCCTTCTGCGCAAGTTCTATCCCGACAACCAATGGGGACGGCGCATACCAATGCTCCATTCCAATGGTCCCTTCGAAGTAGAAGCATTCCTCCGACGCCGGGGACAAAGAGGCTTCCCCGAATACCTCACCAAGTGGCGTAGGCATCCACTCAAGGAGGCCACTTGGATTTTAGAAGCGGAGGCCCGTGAACGCGAAAAGGATGCCTTCACCCTTTGGATCGAGGAGAACCCCCTTGCTCCTTCTACCGACCCTTGAGCCGCCTCAACACTTCAACAAATAATGCGGTTCTCAATCATAGACCCCAAATGTGCCTCCACTCCTCAAATGTAATTGAGTCGAGGGTGGACTTGCATGGTAGCAATCATCACAAATAACTCCATCAAAAAGAAAAAGCCCCAAACGTCTTAGTGTGGCAAACACTGGCCAGTCTGATAGTATAGACTGTGTTAAGACCCCGCAGTCCCCTTAGACCGGCAGACACTGACTAGCTTGCTAGGAAAAAGCTCCTCCGTTACACATAAGCCAATTCTTACTTGTAGATCTTGGAAACAAGATCACGGTTCCTTACACGGTATACAATCGGCTAACACTTGCACAACTTGGAAGTTGGCACCTTTTGATCCTTCTTGAGTCTCCTTCTCTCCTACACAATATGTGTAGGGCTCTCCTCTTGGCGCTTGATTTCAGTATAGCTTCCGCAGCACTTGCACCTTCTCTTCTCCTCTTGGAACTTTATTTCAACAAAGCTTCCACAGCACTTGATTTCAGCAGAGCTTCCATAGCACTTGCACATTCTCTTCTCCTCTTAGATACATGCAAAGTGATGCTTTCTTTACCTCCCTCACACCCAAGGAGAGCCTCCTCTTTTATAGGATTTCAAGAGCTTCTCTTCTTGAAGAGAGACTTGAGTTGATCTTCATGCAAGATGTGGTTGTTCGATGACCTACTCTGGATCACTAATTTTGAGATATCTCTCTGTGCATTGCTCGGATGAAAAAACGTCCAACACGAAAGTTGTAGATCTCACTGTTTTCGATAACCTTCGTGGCCCATTTCTAGAGATTATATTTTTATCATGAGATATTTTAAAAATGGATTCACCGTGTCTTTTTTTAAAAACATCTTCTCGAACTGTACTCTTAACTTGTGGTCCATGCAACCACCTTAAGGAGAGTTCATTAAATTGCCTTGGGCCTCGACCTTAAGATTGACTTCCACACAAAAGCTTGTGTCTTTTTAGACATTAGAAAGAGAAAATCACTTCTCTCCTTAGTTCCAGAGGATCACATCTCTTGTCTTTCTTAATGAGGGAATTACCTCTCTCGTATTTCTTAATGAAAGAAAATACCTTAAACCTTGACTTGTAAGGGAGAGGATGACCACAAATGAATGCAATGCTCATTACACATAAGTAAACGTTCCCAGGCATCCCCGGATGCACACATAAATACATATACACAATGCTAATGTATAATAGCTCCATCCACTCGGCTACGGGGTACACTCCCTTTGAGTTAGCCACAGGAAAAGAAGTCATTACACCACTAGCCTTAGCATTCGGAGCGGCCAAAGCGGAGGATCAAGATGCAGAAGAATTCTTGAAGAAATGGAGAGATCGCAATGCAGCAGCTAAGCAAGTCTCGAGCAGAGCAAGATAACAATGACAGAGCAAGCAAACAAGAAGAGAAAGGCGGTACTATTCGCCAAAGGAGACTTGGTCCTAGTGAGCTCTAAGAATATGTCACTTCCCAAAAACATGACCCCCAAGTTCAATCACCGCTACTATGGACCCTACCGAATCACTCAAGTGCTGAACGAAGTCACCTACAAGCTGGACCTGCCAGACAGTGTTTGTGTTCATAATGCATTTCATGCTCGCCTTCTGCGCAAGTTCTATCCCGACAACCAATGGGGACGGCGCATACCAATGCTCCATTCCAATGGTCCCTTCGAAGTAGAAGCATTCCTCCGACGCCGGGGACAAAGAGGCTTCCCCGAATACCTCACCAAGTGGCGTAGGCATCCACTCAAGGAGGCCACTTGGATTTTAGAAGCGGAGGCCCGTGAACGCGAAAAGGATGCCTTCACCCTTTGGATCGAGGAGAACCCCCTTGCTCCTTCTACCGACCCTTGAGCCGCCTCAACACTTCAACAAATAATGCGGTTCTCAATCATAGACCCCAAATGTGCCTCCACTCCTCAAATGTAATTGAGTCGAGGGTGGACTTGCATGGTAGCAATCATCACAAATAACTCCATCAAAAAGAAAAAGCCCCAAACGTCTTAGTGTGGCAAACACTGGCCAGTCTGATAGTATAGACTGTGTTAAGACCCCGCAGTCCCCTTAGACCGGCAGACACTGACTAGCTTGCTAGGAAAAAGCTCCTCCGTTACACATAAGCCAATTCTTACTTGTAGATCTTGGAAACAAGATCACGGTTCCTTACACGGTATACAATCGGCTAACACTTGCACAACTTGGAAGTTGGCACCTTTTGATCCTTCTTGAGTCTCCTTCTCTCCTACACAATATGTGTAGGGCTCTCCTCTTGGCGCTTGATTTCAGTATAGCTTCCGCAGCACTTGCACCTTCTCTTCTCCTCTTGGAACTTTATTTCAACAAAGCTTCCACAGCACTTGATTTCAGCAGAGCTTCCATAGCACTTGCACATTCTCTTCTCCTCTTAGATACATGCAAAGTGATGCTTTCTTTACCTCCCTCACACCCAAGGAGAGCCTCCTCTTTTATAGGATTTCAAGAGCTTCTCTTCTTGAAGAGAGACTTGAGTTGATCTTCATGCAAGATGTGGTTGTTCGATGACCTACTCTGGATCACTAATTTTGAGATATCTCTCTGTGCATTGCTCGGATGAAAAAACGTCCAACACGAAAGTTGTAGATCTCACTGTTTTCGATAACCTTCGTGGCCCATTTCTAGAGATTATATTTTTATCATGAGATATTTTAAAAATGGATTCACCGTGTCTTTTTTTAAAAACATCTTCTCGAACTGTACTCTTAACTTGTGGTCCATGCAACCACCTTAAGGAGAGTTCATTAAATTGCCTTGGGCCTCGACCTTAAGATTGACTTCCACACAAAAGCTTGTGTCTTTTTAGACATTAGAAAGAGAAAATCACTTCTCTCCTTAGTTCCAGAGGATCACATCTCTTGTCTTTCTTAATGAGGGAATTACCTCTCTCGTATTTCTTAATGAAAGAAAATACCTTAAACCTTGACTTGTAAGGGAGAGGATGACCACAAATGAATGCAATGCTCATTACACATAAGTAAACGTTCCCAGGCATCCCCGGATGCACACATAAATACATATACACAATGCTAATGTATAATAGCTCCATCCACTCGGCTACGGGGTACACTCCCTTTGAGTTAGCCACAGGAAAAGAAGTCATTACACCACTAGCCTTAGCATTCGGAGCGGCCAAAGCGGAGGATCAAGATGCAGAAGAATTCTTGAAGAAATGGAGAGATCGCAATGCAGCAGCTAAGCAAGTCTCGAGCAGAGCAAGATAACAATGACAGAGCAAGCAAACAAGAAGAGAAAGGCGGTACTATTCGCCAAAGGAGACTTGGTCCTAGTGAGCTCTAAGAATATGTCACTTCCCAAAAACATGACCCCCAAGTTCAATCACCGCTACTATGGACCCTACCGAATCACTCAAGTGCTGAACGAAGTCACCTACAAGCTGGACCTGCCAGACAGTGTTTGTGTTCATAATGCATTTCATGCTCGCCTTCTGCGCAAGTTCTATCCCGACAACCAATGGGGACGGCGCATACCAATGCTCCATTCCAATGGTCCCTTCGAAGTAGAAGCATTCCTCCGACGCCGGGGACAAAGAGGCTTCCCCGAATACCTCACCAAGTGGCGTAGGCATCCACTCAAGGAGGCCACTTGGATTTTAGAAGCGGAGGCCCGTGAACGCGAAAAGGATGCCTTCACCCTTTGGATCGAGGAGAACCCCCTTGCTCCTTCTACCGACCCTTGAGCCGCCTCAACACTTCAACAAATAATGCGGTTCTCAATCATAGACCCCAAATGTGCCTCCACTCCTCAAATGTAATTGAGTCGAGGGTGGACTTGCATGGTAGCAATCATCACAAATAACTCCATCAAAAAGAAAAAGCCCCAAACGTCTTAGTGTGGCAAACACTGGCCAGTCTGATAGTATAGACTGTGTTAAGACCCCGCAGTCCCCTTAGACCGGCAGACACTGACTAGCTTGCTAGGAAAAAGCTCCTCCGTTACACATAAGCCAATTCTTACTTGTAGATCTTGGAAACAAGATCACGGTTCCTTACACGGTATACAATCGGCTAACACTTGCACAACTTGGAAGTTGGCACCTTTTGATCCTTCTTGAGTCTCCTTCTCTCCTACACAATATGTGTAGGGCTCTCCTCTTGGCGCTTGATTTCAGTATAGCTTCCGCAGCACTTGCACCTTCTCTTCTCCTCTTGGAACTTTATTTCAACAAAGCTTCCACAGCACTTGATTTCAGCAGAGCTTCCATAGCACTTGCACATTCTCTTCTCCTCTTAGATACATGCAAAGTGATGCTTTCTTTACCTCCCTCACACCCAAGGAGAGCCTCCTCTTTTATAGGATTTCAAGAGCTTCTCTTCTTGAAGAGAGACTTGAGTTGATCTTCATGCAAGATGTGGTTGTTCGATGACCTACTCTGGATCACTAATTTTGAGATATCTCTCTGTGCATTGCTCGGATGAAAAAACGTCCAACACGAAAGTTGTAGATCTCACTGTTTTCGATAACCTTCGTGGCCCATTTCTAGAGATTATATTTTTATCATGAGATATTTTAAAAATGGATTCACCGTGTCTTTTTTTAAAAACATCTTCTCGAACTGTACTCTTAACTTGTGGTCCATGCAACCACCTTAAGGAGAGTTCATTAAATTGCCTTGGGCCTCGACCTTAAGATTGACTTCCACACAAAAGCTTGTGTCTTTTTAGACATTAGAAAGAGAAAATCACTTCTCTCCTTAGTTCCAGAGGATCACATCTCTTGTCTTTCTTAATGAGGGAATTACCTCTCTCGTATTTCTTAATGAAAGAAAATACCTTAAACCTTGACTTGTAAGGGAGAGGATGACCACAAATGAATGCAATGCTCATTACACATAAGTAAACGTTCCCAGGCATCCCCGGATGCACACATAAATACATATACACAATGCTAATGTATAATAGCTCCATCCACTCGGCTACGGGGTACACTCCCTTTGAGTTAGCCACAGGAAAAGAAGTCATTACACCACTAGCCTTAGCATTCGGAGCGGCCAAAGCGGAGGATCAAGATGCAGAAGAATTCTTGAAGAAATGGAGAGATCGCAATGCAGCAGCTAAGCAAGTCTCGAGCAGAGCAAGATAACAATGACAGAGCAAGCAAACAAGAAGAGAAAGGCGGTACTATTCGCCAAAGGAGACTTGGTCCTAGTGAGCTCTAAGAATATGTCACTTCCCAAAAACATGACCCCCAAGTTCAATCACCGCTACTATGGACCCTACCGAATCACTCAAGTGCTGAACGAAGTCACCTACAAGCTGGACCTGCCAGACAGTGTTTGTGTTCATAATGCATTTCATGCTCGCCTTCTGCGCAAGTTCTATCCCGACAACCAATGGGGACGGCGCATACCAATGCTCCATTCCAATGGTCCCTTCGAAGTAGAAGCATTCCTCCGACGCCGGGGACAAAGAGGCTTCCCCGAATACCTCACCAAGTGGCGTAGGCATCCACTCAAGGAGGCCACTTGGATTTTAGAAGCGGAGGCCCGTGAACGCGAAAAGGATGCCTTCACCCTTTGGATCGAGGAGAACCCCCTTGCTCCTTCTACCGACCCTTGAGCCGCCTCAACACTTCAACAAATAATGCGGTTCTCAATCATAGACCCCAAATGTGCCTCCACTCCTCAAATGTAATTGAGTCGAGGGTGGACTTGCATGGTAGCAATCATCACAAATAACTCCATCAAAAAGAAAAAGCCCCAAACGTCTTAGTGTGGCAAACACTGGCCAGTCTGATAGTATAGACTGTGTTAAGACCCCGCAGTCCCCTTAGACCGGCAGACACTGACTAGCTTGCTAGGAAAAAGCTCCTCCGTTACACATAAGCCAATTCTTACTTGTAGATCTTGGAAACAAGATCACGGTTCCTTACACGGTATACAATCGGCTAACACTTGCACAACTTGGAAGTTGGCACCTTTTGATCCTTCTTGAGTCTCCTTCTCTCCTACACAATATGTGTAGGGCTCTCCTCTTGGCGCTTGATTTCAGTATAGCTTCCGCAGCACTTGCACCTTCTCTTCTCCTCTTGGAACTTTATTTCAACAAAGCTTCCACAGCACTTGATTTCAGCAGAGCTTCCATAGCACTTGCACATTCTCTTCTCCTCTTAGATACATGCAAAGTGATGCTTTCTTTACCTCCCTCACACCCAAGGAGAGCCTCCTCTTTTATAGGATTTCAAGAGCTTCTCTTCTTGAAGAGAGACTTGAGTTGATCTTCATGCAAGATGTGGTTGTTCGATGACCTACTCTGGATCACTAATTTTGAGATATCTCTCTGTGCATTGCTCGGATGAAAAAACGTCCAACACGAAAGTTGTAGATCTCACTGTTTTCGATAACCTTCGTGGCCCATTTCTAGAGATTATATTTTTATCATGAGATATTTTAAAAATGGATTCACCGTGTCTTTTTTTAAAAACATCTTCTCGAACTGTACTCTTAACTTGTGGTCCATGCAACCACCTTAAGGAGAGTTCATTAAATTGCCTTGGGCCTCGACCTTAAGATTGACTTCCACACAAAAGCTTGTGTCTTTTTAGACATTAGAAAGAGAAAATCACTTCTCTCCTTAGTTCCAGAGGATCACATCTCTTGTCTTTCTTAATGAGGGAATTACCTCTCTCGTATTTCTTAATGAAAGAAAATACCTTAAACCTTGACTTGTAAGGGAGAGGATGACCACAAATGAATGCAATGCTCATTACACATAAGTAAACGTTCCCAGGCATCCCCGGATGCACACATAAATACATATACACAATGCTAATGTATAATAGCTCCATCCACTCGGCTACGGGGTACACTCCCTTTGAGTTAGCCACAGGAAAAGAAGTCATTACACCACTAGCCTTAGCATTCGGAGCGGCCAAAGCGGAGGATCAAGATGCAGAAGAATTCTTGAAGAAATGGAGAGATCGCAATGCAGCAGCTAAGCAAGTCTCGAGCAGAGCAAGATAACAATGACAGAGCAAGCAAACAAGAAGAGAAAGGCGGTACTATTCGCCAAAGGAGACTTGGTCCTAGTGAGCTCTAAGAATATGTCACTTCCCAAAAACATGACCCCCAAGTTCAATCACCGCTACTATGGACCCTACCGAATCACTCAAGTGCTGAACGAAGTCACCTACAAGCTGGACCTGCCAGACAGTGTTTGTGTTCATAATGCATTTCATGCTCGCCTTCTGCGCAAGTTCTATCCCGACAACCAATGGGGACGGCGCATACCAATGCTCCATTCCAATGGTCCCTTCGAAGTAGAAGCATTCCTCCGACGCCGGGGACAAAGAGGCTTCCCCGAATACCTCACCAAGTGGCGTAGGCATCCACTCAAGGAGGCCACTTGGATTTTAGAAGCGGAGGCCCGTGAACGCGAAAAGGATGCCTTCACCCTTTGGATCGAGGAGAACCCCCTTGCTCCTTCTACCGACCCTTGAGCCGCCTCAACACTTCAACAAATAATGCGGTTCTCAATCATAGACCCCAAATGTGCCTCCACTCCTCAAATGTAATTGAGTCGAGGGTGGACTTGCATGGTAGCAATCATCACAAATAACTCCATCAAAAAGAAAAAGCCCCAAACGTCTTAGTGTGGCAAACACTGGCCAGTCTGATAGTATAGACTGTGTTAAGACCCCGCAGTCCCCTTAGACCGGCAGACACTGACTAGCTTGCTAGGAAAAAGCTCCTCCGTTACACATAAGCCAATTCTTACTTGTAGATCTTGGAAACAAGATCACGGTTCCTTACACGGTATACAATCGGCTAACACTTGCACAACTTGGAAGTTGGCACCTTTTGATCCTTCTTGAGTCTCCTTCTCTCCTACACAATATGTGTAGGGCTCTCCTCTTGGCGCTTGATTTCAGTATAGCTTCCGCAGCACTTGCACCTTCTCTTCTCCTCTTGGAACTTTATTTCAACAAAGCTTCCACAGCACTTGATTTCAGCAGAGCTTCCATAGCACTTGCACATTCTCTTCTCCTCTTAGATACATGCAAAGTGATGCTTTCTTTACCTCCCTCACACCCAAGGAGAGCCTCCTCTTTTATAGGATTTCAAGAGCTTCTCTTCTTGAAGAGAGACTTGAGTTGATCTTCATGCAAGATGTGGTTGTTCGATGACCTACTCTGGATCACTAATTTTGAGATATCTCTCTGTGCATTGCTCGGATGAAAAAACGTCCAACACGAAAGTTGTAGATCTCACTGTTTTCGATAACCTTCGTGGCCCATTTCTAGAGATTATATTTTTATCATGAGATATTTTAAAAATGGATTCACCGTGTCTTTTTTTAAAAACATCTTCTCGAACTGTACTCTTAACTTGTGGTCCATGCAACCACCTTAAGGAGAGTTCATTAAATTGCCTTGGGCCTCGACCTTAAGATTGACTTCCACACAAAAGCTTGTGTCTTTTTAGACATTAGAAAGAGAAAATCACTTCTCTCCTTAGTTCCAGAGGATCACATCTCTTGTCTTTCTTAATGAGGGAATTACCTCTCTCGTATTTCTTAATGAAAGAAAATACCTTAAACCTTGACTTGTAAGGGAGAGGATGACCACAAATGAATGCAATGCTCATTACACATAAGTAAACGTTCCCAGGCATCCCCGGATGCACACATAAATACATATACACAATGCTAATGTATAATAGCTCCATCCACTCGGCTACGGGGTACACTCCCTTTGAGTTAGCCACAGGAAAAGAAGTCATTACACCACTAGCCTTAGCATTCGGAGCGGCCAAAGCGGAGGATCAAGATGCAGAAGAATTCTTGAAGAAATGGAGAGATCGCAATGCAGCAGCTAAGCAAGTCTCGAGCAGAGCAAGATAACAATGACAGAGCAAGCAAACAAGAAGAGAAAGGCGGTACTATTCGCCAAAGGAGACTTGGTCCTAGTGAGCTCTAAGAATATGTCACTTCCCAAAAACATGACCCCCAAGTTCAATCACCGCTACTATGGACCCTACCGAATCACTCAAGTGCTGAACGAAGTCACCTACAAGCTGGACCTGCCAGACAGTGTTTGTGTTCATAATGCATTTCATGCTCGCCTTCTGCGCAAGTTCTATCCCGACAACCAATGGGGACGGCGCATACCAATGCTCCATTCCAATGGTCCCTTCGAAGTAGAAGCATTCCTCCGACGCCGGGGACAAAGAGGCTTCCCCGAATACCTCACCAAGTGGCGTAGGCATCCACTCAAGGAGGCCACTTGGATTTTAGAAGCGGAGGCCCGTGAACGCGAAAAGGATGCCTTCACCCTTTGGATCGAGGAGAACCCCCTTGCTCCTTCTACCGACCCTTGAGCCGCCTCAACACTTCAACAAATAATGCGGTTCTCAATCATAGACCCCAAATGTGCCTCCACTCCTCAAATGTAATTGAGTCGAGGGTGGACTTGCATGGTAGCAATCATCACAAATAACTCCATCAAAAAGAAAAAGCCCCAAACGTCTTAGTGTGGCAAACACTGGCCAGTCTGATAGTATAGACTGTGTTAAGACCCCGCAGTCCCCTTAGACCGGCAGACACTGACTAGCTTGCTAGGAAAAAGCTCCTCCGTTACACATAAGCCAATTCTTACTTGTAGATCTTGGAAACAAGATCACGGTTCCTTACACGGTATACAATCGGCTAACACTTGCACAACTTGGAAGTTGGCACCTTTTGATCCTTCTTGAGTCTCCTTCTCTCCTACACAATATGTGTAGGGCTCTCCTCTTGGCGCTTGATTTCAGTATAGCTTCCGCAGCACTTGCACCTTCTCTTCTCCTCTTGGAACTTTATTTCAACAAAGCTTCCACAGCACTTGATTTCAGCAGAGCTTCCATAGCACTTGCACATTCTCTTCTCCTCTTAGATACATGCAAAGTGATGCTTTCTTTACCTCCCTCACACCCAAGGAGAGCCTCCTCTTTTATAGGATTTCAAGAGCTTCTCTTCTTGAAGAGAGACTTGAGTTGATCTTCATGCAAGATGTGGTTGTTCGATGACCTACTCTGGATCACTAATTTTGAGATATCTCTCTGTGCATTGCTCGGATGAAAAAACGTCCAACACGAAAGTTGTAGATCTCACTGTTTTCGATAACCTTCGTGGCCCATTTCTAGAGATTATATTTTTATCATGAGATATTTTAAAAATGGATTCACCGTGTCTTTTTTTAAAAACATCTTCTCGAACTGTACTCTTAACTTGTGGTCCATGCAACCACCTTAAGGAGAGTTCATTAAATTGCCTTGGGCCTCGACCTTAAGATTGACTTCCACACAAAAGCTTGTGTCTTTTTAGACATTAGAAAGAGAAAATCACTTCTCTCCTTAGTTCCAGAGGATCACATCTCTTGTCTTTCTTAATGAGGGAATTACCTCTCTCGTATTTCTTAATGAAAGAAAATACCTTAAACCTTGACTTGTAAGGGAGAGGATGACCACAAATGAATGCAATGCTCATTACACATAAGTAAACGTTCCCAGGCATCCCCGGATGCACACATAAATACATATACACAATGCTAATGTATAATAGCTCCATCCACTCGGCTACGGGGTACACTCCCTTTGAGTTAGCCACAGGAAAAGAAGTCATTACACCACTAGCCTTAGCATTCGGAGCGGCCAAAGCGGAGGATCAAGATGCAGAAGAATTCTTGAAGAAATGGAGAGATCGCAATGCAGCAGCTAAGCAAGTCTCGAGCAGAGCAAGATAACAATGACAGAGCAAGCAAACAAGAAGAGAAAGGCGGTACTATTCGCCAAAGGAGACTTGGTCCTAGTGAGCTCTAAGAATATGTCACTTCCCAAAAACATGACCCCCAAGTTCAATCACCGCTACTATGGACCCTACCGAATCACTCAAGTGCTGAACGAAGTCACCTACAAGCTGGACCTGCCAGACAGTGTTTGTGTTCATAATGCATTTCATGCTCGCCTTCTGCGCAAGTTCTATCCCGACAACCAATGGGGACGGCGCATACCAATGCTCCATTCCAATGGTCCCTTCGAAGTAGAAGCATTCCTCCGACGCCGGGGACAAAGAGGCTTCCCCGAATACCTCACCAAGTGGCGTAGGCATCCACTCAAGGAGGCCACTTGGATTTTAGAAGCGGAGGCCCGTGAACGCGAAAAGGATGCCTTCACCCTTTGGATCGAGGAGAACCCCCTTGCTCCTTCTACCGACCCTTGAGCCGCCTCAACACTTCAACAAATAATGCGGTTCTCAATCATAGACCCCAAATGTGCCTCCACTCCTCAAATGTAATTGAGTCGAGGGTGGACTTGCATGGTAGCAATCATCACAAATAACTCCATCAAAAAGAAAAAGCCCCAAACGTCTTAGTGTGGCAAACACTGGCCAGTCTGATAGTATAGACTGTGTTAAGACCCCGCAGTCCCCTTAGACCGGCAGACACTGACTAGCTTGCTAGGAAAAAGCTCCTCCGTTACACATAAGCCAATTCTTACTTGTAGATCTTGGAAACAAGATCACGGTTCCTTACACGGTATACAATCGGCTAACACTTGCACAACTTGGAAGTTGGCACCTTTTGATCCTTCTTGAGTCTCCTTCTCTCCTACACAATATGTGTAGGGCTCTCCTCTTGGCGCTTGATTTCAGTATAGCTTCCGCAGCACTTGCACCTTCTCTTCTCCTCTTGGAACTTTATTTCAACAAAGCTTCCACAGCACTTGATTTCAGCAGAGCTTCCATAGCACTTGCACATTCTCTTCTCCTCTTAGATACATGCAAAGTGATGCTTTCTTTACCTCCCTCACACCCAAGGAGAGCCTCCTCTTTTATAGGATTTCAAGAGCTTCTCTTCTTGAAGAGAGACTTGAGTTGATCTTCATGCAAGATGTGGTTGTTCGATGACCTACTCTGGATCACTAATTTTGAGATATCTCTCTGTGCATTGCTCGGATGAAAAAACGTCCAACACGAAAGTTGTAGATCTCACTGTTTTCGATAACCTTCGTGGCCCATTTCTAGAGATTATATTTTTATCATGAGATATTTTAAAAATGGATTCACCGTGTCTTTTTTTAAAAACATCTTCTCGAACTGTACTCTTAACTTGTGGTCCATGCAACCACCTTAAGGAGAGTTCATTAAATTGCCTTGGGCCTCGACCTTAAGATTGACTTCCACACAAAAGCTTGTGTCTTTTTAGACATTAGAAAGAGAAAATCACTTCTCTCCTTAGTTCCAGAGGATCACATCTCTTGTCTTTCTTAATGAGGGAATTACCTCTCTCGTATTTCTTAATGAAAGAAAATACCTTAAACCTTGACTTGTAAGGGAGAGGATGACCACAAATGAATGCAATGCTCATTACACATAAGTAAACGTTCCCAGGCATCCCCGGATGCACACATAAATACATATACACAATGCTAATGTATAATAGCTCCATCCACTCGGCTACGGGGTACACTCCCTTTGAGTTAGCCACAGGAAAAGAAGTCATTACACCACTAGCCTTAGCATTCGGAGCGGCCAAAGCGGAGGATCAAGATGCAGAAGAATTCTTGAAGAAATGGAGAGATCGCAATGCAGCAGCTAAGCAAGTCTCGAGCAGAGCAAGATAACAATGACAGAGCAAGCAAACAAGAAGAGAAAGGCGGTACTATTCGCCAAAGGAGACTTGGTCCTAGTGAGCTCTAAGAATATGTCACTTCCCAAAAACATGACCCCCAAGTTCAATCACCGCTACTATGGACCCTACCGAATCACTCAAGTGCTGAACGAAGTCACCTACAAGCTGGACCTGCCAGACAGTGTTTGTGTTCATAATGCATTTCATGCTCGCCTTCTGCGCAAGTTCTATCCCGACAACCAATGGGGACGGCGCATACCAATGCTCCATTCCAATGGTCCCTTCGAAGTAGAAGCATTCCTCCGACGCCGGGGACAAAGAGGCTTCCCCGAATACCTCACCAAGTGGCGTAGGCATCCACTCAAGGAGGCCACTTGGATTTTAGAAGCGGAGGCCCGTGAACGCGAAAAGGATGCCTTCACCCTTTGGATCGAGGAGAACCCCCTTGCTCCTTCTACCGACCCTTGAGCCGCCTCAACACTTCAACAAATAATGCGGTTCTCAATCATAGACCCCAAATGTGCCTCCACTCCTCAAATGTAATTGAGTCGAGGGTGGACTTGCATGGTAGCAATCATCACAAATAACTCCATCAAAAAGAAAAAGCCCCAAACGTCTTAGTGTGGCAAACACTGGCCAGTCTGATAGTATAGACTGTGTTAAGACCCCGCAGTCCCCTTAGACCGGCAGACACTGACTAGCTTGCTAGGAAAAAGCTCCTCCGTTACACATAAGCCAATTCTTACTTGTAGATCTTGGAAACAAGATCACGGTTCCTTACACGGTATACAATCGGCTAACACTTGCACAACTTGGAAGTTGGCACCTTTTGATCCTTCTTGAGTCTCCTTCTCTCCTACACAATATGTGTAGGGCTCTCCTCTTGGCGCTTGATTTCAGTATAGCTTCCGCAGCACTTGCACCTTCTCTTCTCCTCTTGGAACTTTATTTCAACAAAGCTTCCACAGCACTTGATTTCAGCAGAGCTTCCATAGCACTTGCACATTCTCTTCTCCTCTTAGATACATGCAAAGTGATGCTTTCTTTACCTCCCTCACACCCAAGGAGAGCCTCCTCTTTTATAGGATTTCAAGAGCTTCTCTTCTTGAAGAGAGACTTGAGTTGATCTTCATGCAAGATGTGGTTGTTCGATGACCTACTCTGGATCACTAATTTTGAGATATCTCTCTGTGCATTGCTCGGATGAAAAAACGTCCAACACGAAAGTTGTAGATCTCACTGTTTTCGATAACCTTCGTGGCCCATTTCTAGAGATTATATTTTTATCATGAGATATTTTAAAAATGGATTCACCGTGTCTTTTTTTAAAAACATCTTCTCGAACTGTACTCTTAACTTGTGGTCCATGCAACCACCTTAAGGAGAGTTCATTAAATTGCCTTGGGCCTCGACCTTAAGATTGACTTCCACACAAAAGCTTGTGTCTTTTTAGACATTAGAAAGAGAAAATCACTTCTCTCCTTAGTTCCAGAGGATCACATCTCTTGTCTTTCTTAATGAGGGAATTACCTCTCTCGTATTTCTTAATGAAAGAAAATACCTTAAACCTTGACTTGTAAGGGAGAGGATGACCACAAATGAATGCAATGCTCATTACACATAAGTAAACGTTCCCAGGCATCCCCGGATGCACACATAAATACATATACACAATGCTAATGTATAATAGCTCCATCCACTCGGCTACGGGGTACACTCCCTTTGAGTTAGCCACAGGAAAAGAAGTCATTACACCACTAGCCTTAGCATTCGGAGCGGCCAAAGCGGAGGATCAAGATGCAGAAGAATTCTTGAAGAAATGGAGAGATCGCAATGCAGCAGCTAAGCAAGTCTCGAGCAGAGCAAGATAACAATGACAGAGCAAGCAAACAAGAAGAGAAAGGCGGTACTATTCGCCAAAGGAGACTTGGTCCTAGTGAGCTCTAAGAATATGTCACTTCCCAAAAACATGACCCCCAAGTTCAATCACCGCTACTATGGACCCTACCGAATCACTCAAGTGCTGAACGAAGTCACCTACAAGCTGGACCTGCCAGACAGTGTTTGTGTTCATAATGCATTTCATGCTCGCCTTCTGCGCAAGTTCTATCCCGACAACCAATGGGGACGGCGCATACCAATGCTCCATTCCAATGGTCCCTTCGAAGTAGAAGCATTCCTCCGACGCCGGGGACAAAGAGGCTTCCCCGAATACCTCACCAAGTGGCGTAGGCATCCACTCAAGGAGGCCACTTGGATTTTAGAAGCGGAGGCCCGTGAACGCGAAAAGGATGCCTTCACCCTTTGGATCGAGGAGAACCCCCTTGCTCCTTCTACCGACCCTTGAGCCGCCTCAACACTTCAACAAATAATGCGGTTCTCAATCATAGACCCCAAATGTGCCTCCACTCCTCAAATGTAATTGAGTCGAGGGTGGACTTGCATGGTAGCAATCATCACAAATAACTCCATCAAAAAGAAAAAGCCCCAAACGTCTTAGTGTGGCAAACACTGGCCAGTCTGATAGTATAGACTGTGTTAAGACCCCGCAGTCCCCTTAGACCGGCAGACACTGACTAGCTTGCTAGGAAAAAGCTCCTCCGTTACACATAAGCCAATTCTTACTTGTAGATCTTGGAAACAAGATCACGGTTCCTTACACGGTATACAATCGGCTAACACTTGCACAACTTGGAAGTTGGCACCTTTTGATCCTTCTTGAGTCTCCTTCTCTCCTACACAATATGTGTAGGGCTCTCCTCTTGGCGCTTGATTTCAGTATAGCTTCCGCAGCACTTGCACCTTCTCTTCTCCTCTTGGAACTTTATTTCAACAAAGCTTCCACAGCACTTGATTTCAGCAGAGCTTCCATAGCACTTGCACATTCTCTTCTCCTCTTAGATACATGCAAAGTGATGCTTTCTTTACCTCCCTCACACCCAAGGAGAGCCTCCTCTTTTATAGGATTTCAAGAGCTTCTCTTCTTGAAGAGAGACTTGAGTTGATCTTCATGCAAGATGTGGTTGTTCGATGACCTACTCTGGATCACTAATTTTGAGATATCTCTCTGTGCATTGCTCGGATGAAAAAACGTCCAACACGAAAGTTGTAGATCTCACTGTTTTCGATAACCTTCGTGGCCCATTTCTAGAGATTATATTTTTATCATGAGATATTTTAAAAATGGATTCACCGTGTCTTTTTTTAAAAACATCTTCTCGAACTGTACTCTTAACTTGTGGTCCATGCAACCACCTTAAGGAGAGTTCATTAAATTGCCTTGGGCCTCGACCTTAAGATTGACTTCCACACAAAAGCTTGTGTCTTTTTAGACATTAGAAAGAGAAAATCACTTCTCTCCTTAGTTCCAGAGGATCACATCTCTTGTCTTTCTTAATGAGGGAATTACCTCTCTCGTATTTCTTAATGAAAGAAAATACCTTAAACCTTGACTTGTAAGGGAGAGGATGACCACAAATGAATGCAATGCTCATTACACATAAGTAAACGTTCCCAGGCATCCCCGGATGCACACATAAATACATATACACAATGCTAATGTATAATAGCTCCATCCACTCGGCTACGGGGTACACTCCCTTTGAGTTAGCCACAGGAAAAGAAGTCATTACACCACTAGCCTTAGCATTCGGAGCGGCCAAAGCGGAGGATCAAGATGCAGAAGAATTCTTGAAGAAATGGAGAGATCGCAATGCAGCAGCTAAGCAAGTCTCGAGCAGAGCAAGATAACAATGACAGAGCAAGCAAACAAGAAGAGAAAGGCGGTACTATTCGCCAAAGGAGACTTGGTCCTAGTGAGCTCTAAGAATATGTCACTTCCCAAAAACATGACCCCCAAGTTCAATCACCGCTACTATGGACCCTACCGAATCACTCAAGTGCTGAACGAAGTCACCTACAAGCTGGACCTGCCAGACAGTGTTTGTGTTCATAATGCATTTCATGCTCGCCTTCTGCGCAAGTTCTATCCCGACAACCAATGGGGACGGCGCATACCAATGCTCCATTCCAATGGTCCCTTCGAAGTAGAAGCATTCCTCCGACGCCGGGGACAAAGAGGCTTCCCCGAATACCTCACCAAGTGGCGTAGGCATCCACTCAAGGAGGCCACTTGGATTTTAGAAGCGGAGGCCCGTGAACGCGAAAAGGATGCCTTCACCCTTTGGATCGAGGAGAACCCCCTTGCTCCTTCTACCGACCCTTGAGCCGCCTCAACACTTCAACAAATAATGCGGTTCTCAATCATAGACCCCAAATGTGCCTCCACTCCTCAAATGTAATTGAGTCGAGGGTGGACTTGCATGGTAGCAATCATCACAAATAACTCCATCAAAAAGAAAAAGCCCCAAACGTCTTAGTGTGGCAAACACTGGCCAGTCTGATAGTATAGACTGTGTTAAGACCCCGCAGTCCCCTTAGACCGGCAGACACTGACTAGCTTGCTAGGAAAAAGCTCCTCCGTTACACATAAGCCAATTCTTACTTGTAGATCTTGGAAACAAGATCACGGTTCCTTACACGGTATACAATCGGCTAACACTTGCACAACTTGGAAGTTGGCACCTTTTGATCCTTCTTGAGTCTCCTTCTCTCCTACACAATATGTGTAGGGCTCTCCTCTTGGCGCTTGATTTCAGTATAGCTTCCGCAGCACTTGCACCTTCTCTTCTCCTCTTGGAACTTTATTTCAACAAAGCTTCCACAGCACTTGATTTCAGCAGAGCTTCCATAGCACTTGCACATTCTCTTCTCCTCTTAGATACATGCAAAGTGATGCTTTCTTTACCTCCCTCACACCCAAGGAGAGCCTCCTCTTTTATAGGATTTCAAGAGCTTCTCTTCTTGAAGAGAGACTTGAGTTGATCTTCATGCAAGATGTGGTTGTTCGATGACCTACTCTGGATCACTAATTTTGAGATATCTCTCTGTGCATTGCTCGGATGAAAAAACGTCCAACACGAAAGTTGTAGATCTCACTGTTTTCGATAACCTTCGTGGCCCATTTCTAGAGATTATATTTTTATCATGAGATATTTTAAAAATGGATTCACCGTGTCTTTTTTTAAAAACATCTTCTCGAACTGTACTCTTAACTTGTGGTCCATGCAACCACCTTAAGGAGAGTTCATTAAATTGCCTTGGGCCTCGACCTTAAGATTGACTTCCACACAAAAGCTTGTGTCTTTTTAGACATTAGAAAGAGAAAATCACTTCTCTCCTTAGTTCCAGAGGATCACATCTCTTGTCTTTCTTAATGAGGGAATTACCTCTCTCGTATTTCTTAATGAAAGAAAATACCTTAAACCTTGACTTGTAAGGGAGAGGATGACCACAAATGAATGCAATGCTCATTACACATAAGTAAACGTTCCCAGGCATCCCCGGATGCACACATAAATACATATACACAATGCTAATGTATAATAGCTCCATCCACTCGGCTACGGGGTACACTCCCTTTGAGTTAGCCACAGGAAAAGAAGTCATTACACCACTAGCCTTAGCATTCGGAGCGGCCAAAGCGGAGGATCAAGATGCAGAAGAATTCTTGAAGAAATGGAGAGATCGCAATGCAGCAGCTAAGCAAGTCTCGAGCAGAGCAAGATAACAATGACAGAGCAAGCAAACAAGAAGAGAAAGGCGGTACTATTCGCCAAAGGAGACTTGGTCCTAGTGAGCTCTAAGAATATGTCACTTCCCAAAAACATGACCCCCAAGTTCAATCACCGCTACTATGGACCCTACCGAATCACTCAAGTGCTGAACGAAGTCACCTACAAGCTGGACCTGCCAGACAGTGTTTGTGTTCATAATGCATTTCATGCTCGCCTTCTGCGCAAGTTCTATCCCGACAACCAATGGGGACGGCGCATACCAATGCTCCATTCCAATGGTCCCTTCGAAGTAGAAGCATTCCTCCGACGCCGGGGACAAAGAGGCTTCCCCGAATACCTCACCAAGTGGCGTAGGCATCCACTCAAGGAGGCCACTTGGATTTTAGAAGCGGAGGCCCGTGAACGCGAAAAGGATGCCTTCACCCTTTGGATCGAGGAGAACCCCCTTGCTCCTTCTACCGACCCTTGAGCCGCCTCAACACTTCAACAAATAATGCGGTTCTCAATCATAGACCCCAAATGTGCCTCCACTCCTCAAATGTAATTGAGTCGAGGGTGGACTTGCATGGTAGCAATCATCACAAATAACTCCATCAAAAAGAAAAAGCCCCAAACGTCTTAGTGTGGCAAACACTGGCCAGTCTGATAGTATAGACTGTGTTAAGACCCCGCAGTCCCCTTAGACCGGCAGACACTGACTAGCTTGCTAGGAAAAAGCTCCTCCGTTACACATAAGCCAATTCTTACTTGTAGATCTTGGAAACAAGATCACGGTTCCTTACACGGTATACAATCGGCTAACACTTGCACAACTTGGAAGTTGGCACCTTTTGATCCTTCTTGAGTCTCCTTCTCTCCTACACAATATGTGTAGGGCTCTCCTCTTGGCGCTTGATTTCAGTATAGCTTCCGCAGCACTTGCACCTTCTCTTCTCCTCTTGGAACTTTATTTCAACAAAGCTTCCACAGCACTTGATTTCAGCAGAGCTTCCATAGCACTTGCACATTCTCTTCTCCTCTTAGATACATGCAAAGTGATGCTTTCTTTACCTCCCTCACACCCAAGGAGAGCCTCCTCTTTTATAGGATTTCAAGAGCTTCTCTTCTTGAAGAGAGACTTGAGTTGATCTTCATGCAAGATGTGGTTGTTCGATGACCTACTCTGGATCACTAATTTTGAGATATCTCTCTGTGCATTGCTCGGATGAAAAAACGTCCAACACGAAAGTTGTAGATCTCACTGTTTTCGATAACCTTCGTGGCCCATTTCTAGAGATTATATTTTTATCATGAGATATTTTAAAAATGGATTCACCGTGTCTTTTTTTAAAAACATCTTCTCGAACTGTACTCTTAACTTGTGGTCCATGCAACCACCTTAAGGAGAGTTCATTAAATTGCCTTGGGCCTCGACCTTAAGATTGACTTCCACACAAAAGCTTGTGTCTTTTTAGACATTAGAAAGAGAAAATCACTTCTCTCCTTAGTTCCAGAGGATCACATCTCTTGTCTTTCTTAATGAGGGAATTACCTCTCTCGTATTTCTTAATGAAAGAAAATACCTTAAACCTTGACTTGTAAGGGAGAGGATGACCACAAATGAATGCAATGCTCATTACACATAAGTAAACGTTCCCAGGCATCCCCGGATGCACACATAAATACATATACACAATGCTAATGTATAATAGCTCCATCCACTCGGCTACGGGGTACACTCCCTTTGAGTTAGCCACAGGAAAAGAAGTCATTACACCACTAGCCTTAGCATTCGGAGCGGCCAAAGCGGAGGATCAAGATGCAGAAGAATTCTTGAAGAAATGGAGAGATCGCAATGCAGCAGCTAAGCAAGTCTCGAGCAGAGCAAGATAACAATGACAGAGCAAGCAAACAAGAAGAGAAAGGCGGTACTATTCGCCAAAGGAGACTTGGTCCTAGTGAGCTCTAAGAATATGTCACTTCCCAAAAACATGACCCCCAAGTTCAATCACCGCTACTATGGACCCTACCGAATCACTCAAGTGCTGAACGAAGTCACCTACAAGCTGGACCTGCCAGACAGTGTTTGTGTTCATAATGCATTTCATGCTCGCCTTCTGCGCAAGTTCTATCCCGACAACCAATGGGGACGGCGCATACCAATGCTCCATTCCAATGGTCCCTTCGAAGTAGAAGCATTCCTCCGACGCCGGGGACAAAGAGGCTTCCCCGAATACCTCACCAAGTGGCGTAGGCATCCACTCAAGGAGGCCACTTGGATTTTAGAAGCGGAGGCCCGTGAACGCGAAAAGGATGCCTTCACCCTTTGGATCGAGGAGAACCCCCTTGCTCCTTCTACCGACCCTTGAGCCGCCTCAACACTTCAACAAATAATGCGGTTCTCAATCATAGACCCCAAATGTGCCTCCACTCCTCAAATGTAATTGAGTCGAGGGTGGACTTGCATGGTAGCAATCATCACAAATAACTCCATCAAAAAGAAAAAGCCCCAAACGTCTTAGTGTGGCAAACACTGGCCAGTCTGATAGTATAGACTGTGTTAAGACCCCGCAGTCCCCTTAGACCGGCAGACACTGACTAGCTTGCTAGGAAAAAGCTCCTCCGTTACACATAAGCCAATTCTTACTTGTAGATCTTGGAAACAAGATCACGGTTCCTTACACGGTATACAATCGGCTAACACTTGCACAACTTGGAAGTTGGCACCTTTTGATCCTTCTTGAGTCTCCTTCTCTCCTACACAATATGTGTAGGGCTCTCCTCTTGGCGCTTGATTTCAGTATAGCTTCCGCAGCACTTGCACCTTCTCTTCTCCTCTTGGAACTTTATTTCAACAAAGCTTCCACAGCACTTGATTTCAGCAGAGCTTCCATAGCACTTGCACATTCTCTTCTCCTCTTAGATACATGCAAAGTGATGCTTTCTTTACCTCCCTCACACCCAAGGAGAGCCTCCTCTTTTATAGGATTTCAAGAGCTTCTCTTCTTGAAGAGAGACTTGAGTTGATCTTCATGCAAGATGTGGTTGTTCGATGACCTACTCTGGATCACTAATTTTGAGATATCTCTCTGTGCATTGCTCGGATGAAAAAACGTCCAACACGAAAGTTGTAGATCTCACTGTTTTCGATAACCTTCGTGGCCCATTTCTAGAGATTATATTTTTATCATGAGATATTTTAAAAATGGATTCACCGTGTCTTTTTTTAAAAACATCTTCTCGAACTGTACTCTTAACTTGTGGTCCATGCAACCACCTTAAGGAGAGTTCATTAAATTGCCTTGGGCCTCGACCTTAAGATTGACTTCCACACAAAAGCTTGTGTCTTTTTAGACATTAGAAAGAGAAAATCACTTCTCTCCTTAGTTCCAGAGGATCACATCTCTTGTCTTTCTTAATGAGGGAATTACCTCTCTCGTATTTCTTAATGAAAGAAAATACCTTAAACCTTGACTTGTAAGGGAGAGGATGACCACAAATGAATGCAATGCTCATTACACATAAGTAAACGTTCCCAGGCATCCCCGGATGCACACATAAATACATATACACAATGCTAATGTATAATAGCTCCATCCACTCGGCTACGGGGTACACTCCCTTTGAGTTAGCCACAGGAAAAGAAGTCATTACACCACTAGCCTTAGCATTCGGAGCGGCCAAAGCGGAGGATCAAGATGCAGAAGAATTCTTGAAGAAATGGAGAGATCGCAATGCAGCAGCTAAGCAAGTCTCGAGCAGAGCAAGATAACAATGACAGAGCAAGCAAACAAGAAGAGAAAGGCGGTACTATTCGCCAAAGGAGACTTGGTCCTAGTGAGCTCTAAGAATATGTCACTTCCCAAAAACATGACCCCCAAGTTCAATCACCGCTACTATGGACCCTACCGAATCACTCAAGTGCTGAACGAAGTCACCTACAAGCTGGACCTGCCAGACAGTGTTTGTGTTCATAATGCATTTCATGCTCGCCTTCTGCGCAAGTTCTATCCCGACAACCAATGGGGACGGCGCATACCAATGCTCCATTCCAATGGTCCCTTCGAAGTAGAAGCATTCCTCCGACGCCGGGGACAAAGAGGCTTCCCCGAATACCTCACCAAGTGGCGTAGGCATCCACTCAAGGAGGCCACTTGGATTTTAGAAGCGGAGGCCCGTGAACGCGAAAAGGATGCCTTCACCCTTTGGATCGAGGAGAACCCCCTTGCTCCTTCTACCGACCCTTGAGCCGCCTCAACACTTCAACAAATAATGCGGTTCTCAATCATAGACCCCAAATGTGCCTCCACTCCTCAAATGTAATTGAGTCGAGGGTGGACTTGCATGGTAGCAATCATCACAAATAACTCCATCAAAAAGAAAAAGCCCCAAACGTCTTAGTGTGGCAAACACTGGCCAGTCTGATAGTATAGACTGTGTTAAGACCCCGCAGTCCCCTTAGACCGGCAGCCACTGACTAGCTTGCTAGGAAAAAGCTCCTCCGTTACACATAAGCCAATTCTTACTTGTAGATCTTGGAAACAAGATCACGGTTCCTTACACGGTATACAATCGGCTAACACTTGCACAACTTGGAAGTTGGCACCTTTTGATCCTTCTTGAGTCTCCTTCTCTCCTACACAATATGTGTAGGGCTCTCCTCTTGGCGCTTGATTTCAGTATAGCTTCCGCAGCACTTGCACCTTCTCTTCTCCTCTTGGAACTTTATTTCAACAAAGCTTCCACAGCACTTGATTTCAGCAGAGCTTCCATAGCACTTGCACATTCTCTTCTCCTCTTAGATACATGCAAAGTGATGCTTTCTTTACCTCCCTCACACCCAAGGAGAGCCTCCTCTTTTATAGGATTTCAAGAGCTTCTCTTCTTGAAGAGAGACTTGAGTTGATCTTCATGCAAGATGTGGTTGTTCGATGACCTACTCTGGATCACTAATTTTGAGATATCTCTCTGTGCATTGCTCGGATGAAAAAACGTCCAACACGAAAGTTGTAGATCTCACTGTTTTCGATAACCTTCGTGGCCCATTTCTAGAGATTATATTTTTATCATGAGATATTTTAAAAATGGATTCACCGTGTCTTTTTTTAAAAACATCTTCTCGAACTGTACTCTTAACTTGTGGTCCATGCAACCACCTTAAGGAGAGTTCATTAAATTGCCTTGGGCCTCGACCTTAAGATTGACTTCCACACAAAAGCTTGTGTCTTTTTAGACATTAGAAAGAGAAAATCACTTCTCTCCTTAGTTCCAGAGGATCACATCTCTTGTCTTTCTTAATGAGGGAATTACCTCTCTCGTATTTCTTAATGAAAGAAAATACCTTAAACCTTGACTTGTAAGGGAGAGGATGACCACAAATGAATGCAATGCTCATTACACATAAGTAAACGTTCCCAGGCATCCCCGGATGCACACATAAATACATATACACAATGCTAATGTATAATAGCTCCATCCACTCGGCTACGGGGTACACTCCCTTTGAGTTAGCCACAGGAAAAGAAGTCATTACACCACTAGCCTTAGCATTCGGAGCGGCCAAAGCGGAGGATCAAGATGCAGAAGAATTCTTGAAGAAATGGAGAGATCGCAATGCAGCAGCTAAGCAAGTCTCGAGCAGAGCAAGATAACAATGACAGAGCAAGCAAACAAGAAGAGAAAGGCGGTACTATTCGCCAAAGGAGACTTGGTCCTAGTGAGCTCTAAGAATATGTCACTTCCCAAAAACATGACCCCCAAGTTCAATCACCGCTACTATGGACCCTACCGAATCACTCAAGTGCTGAACGAAGTCACCTACAAGCTGGACCTGCCAGACAGTGTTTGTGTTCATAATGCATTTCATGCTCGCCTTCTGCGCAAGTTCTATCCCGACAACCAATGGGGACGGCGCATACCAATGCTCCATTCCAATGGTCCCTTCGAAGTAGAAGCATTCCTCCGACGCCGGGGACAAAGAGGCTTCCCCGAATACCTCACCAAGTGGCGTAGGCATCCACTCAAGGAGGCCACTTGGATTTTAGAAGCGGAGGCCCGTGAACGCGAAAAGGATGCCTTCACCCTTTGGATCGAGGAGAACCCCCTTGCTCCTTCTACCGACCCTTGAGCCGCCTCAACACTTCAACAAATAATGCGGTTCTCAATCATAGACCCCAAATGTGCCTCCACTCCTCAAATGTAATTGAGTCGAGGGTGGACTTGCATGGTAGCAATCATCACAAATAACTCCATCAAAAAGAAAAAGCCCCAAACGTCTTAGTGTGGCAAACACTGGCCAGTCTGATAGTATAGACTGTGTTAAGACCCCGCAGTCCCCTTAGACCGGCAGACACTGACTAGCTTGCTAGGAAAAAGCTCCTCCGTTACACATAAGCCAATTCTTACTTGTAGATCTTGGAAACAAGATCACGGTTCCTTACACGGTATACAATCGGCTAACACTTGCACAACTTGGAAGTTGGCACCTTTTGATCCTTCTTGAGTCTCCTTCTCTCCTACACAATATGTGTAGGGCTCTCCTCTTGGCGCTTGATTTCAGTATAGCTTCCGCAGCACTTGCACCTTCTCTTCTCCTCTTGGAACTTTATTTCAACAAAGCTTCCACAGCACTTGATTTCAGCAGAGCTTCCATAGCACTTGCACATTCTCTTCTCCTCTTAGATACATGCAAAGTGATGCTTTCTTTACCTCCCTCACACCCAAGGAGAGCCTCCTCTTTTATAGGATTTCAAGAGCTTCTCTTCTTGAAGAGAGACTTGAGTTGATCTTCATGCAAGATGTGGTTGTTCGATGACCTACTCTGGATCACTAATTTTGAGATATCTCTCTGTGCATTGCTCGGATGAAAAAACGTCCAACACGAAAGTTGTAGATCTCACTGTTTTCGATAACCTTCGTGGCCCATTTCTAGAGATTATATTTTTATCATGAGATATTTTAAAAATGGATTCACCGTGTCTTTTTTTAAAAACATCTTCTCGAACTGTACTCTTAACTTGTGGTCCATGCAACCACCTTAAGGAGAGTTCATTAAATTGCCTTGGGCCTCGACCTTAAGATTGACTTCCACACAAAAGCTTGTGTCTTTTTAGACATTAGAAAGAGAAAATCACTTCTCTCCTTAGTTCCAGAGGATCACATCTCTTGTCTTTCTTAATGAGGGAATTACCTCTCTCGTATTTCTTAATGAAAGAAAATACCTTAAACCTTGACTTGTAAGGGAGAGGATGACCACAAATGAATGCAATGCTCATTACACATAAGTAAACGTTCCCAGGCATCCCCGGATGCACACATAAATACATATACACAATGCTAATGTATAATAGCTCCATCCACTCGGCTACGGGGTACACTCCCTTTGAGTTAGCCACAGGAAAAGAAGTCATTACACCACTAGCCTTAGCATTCGGAGCGGCCAAAGCGGAGGATCAAGATGCAGAAGAATTCTTGAAGAAATGGAGAGATCGCAATGCAGCAGCTAAGCAAGTCTCGAGCAGAGCAAGATAACAATGACAGAGCAAGCAAACAAGAAGAGAAAGGCGGTACTATTCGCCAAAGGAGACTTGGTCCTAGTGAGCTCTAAGAATATGTCACTTCCCAAAAACATGACCCCCAAGTTCAATCACCGCTACTATGGACCCTACCGAATCACTCAAGTGCTGAACGAAGTCACCTACAAGCTGGACCTGCCAGACAGTGTTTGTGTTCATAATGCATTTCATGCTCGCCTTCTGCGCAAGTTCTATCCCGACAACCAATGGGGACGGCGCATACCAATGCTCCATTCCAATGGTCCCTTCGAAGTAGAAGCATTCCTCCGACGCCGGGGACAAAGAGGCTTCCCCGAATACCTCACCAAGTGGCGTAGGCATCCACTCAAGGAGGCCACTTGGATTTTAGAAGCGGAGGCCCGTGAACGCGAAAAGGATGCCTTCACCCTTTGGATCGAGGAGAACCCCCTTGCTCCTTCTACCGACCCTTGAGCCGCCTCAACACTTCAACAAATAATGCGGTTCTCAATCATAGACCCCAAATGTGCCTCCACTCCTCAAATGTAATTGAGTCGAGGGTGGACTTGCATGGTAGCAATCATCACAAATAACTCCATCAAAAAGAAAAAGCCCCAAACGTCTTAGTGTGGCAAACACTGGCCAGTCTGATAGTATAGACTGTGTTAAGACCCCGCAGTCCCCTTAGACCGGCAGACACTGACTAGCTTGCTAGGAAAAAGCTCCTCCGTTACACATAAGCCAATTCTTACTTGTAGATCTTGGAAACAAGATCACGGTTCCTTACACGGTATACAATCGGCTAACACTTGCACAACTTGGAAGTTGGCACCTTTTGATCCTTCTTGAGTCTCCTTCTCTCCTACACAATATGTGTAGGGCTCTCCTCTTGGCGCTTGATTTCAGTATAGCTTCCGCAGCACTTGCACCTTCTCTTCTCCTCTTGGAACTTTATTTCAACAAAGCTTCCACAGCACTTGATTTCAGCAGAGCTTCCATAGCACTTGCACATTCTCTTCTCCTCTTAGATACATGCAAAGTGATGCTTTCTTTACCTCCCTCACACCCAAGGAGAGCCTCCTCTTTTATAGGATTTCAAGAGCTTCTCTTCTTGAAGAGAGACTTGAGTTGATCTTCATGCAAGATGTGGTTGTTCGATGACCTACTCTGGATCACTAATTTTGAGATATCTCTCTGTGCATTGCTCGGATGAAAAAACGTCCAACACGAAAGTTGTAGATCTCACTGTTTTCGATAACCTTCGTGGCCCATTTCTAGAGATTATATTTTTATCATGAGATATTTTAAAAATGGATTCACCGTGTCTTTTTTTAAAAACATCTTCTCGAACTGTACTCTTAACTTGTGGTCCATGCAACCACCTTAAGGAGAGTTCATTAAATTGCCTTGGGCCTCGACCTTAAGATTGACTTCCACACAAAAGCTTGTGTCTTTTTAGACATTAGAAAGAGAAAATCACTTCTCTCCTTAGTTCCAGAGGATCACATCTCTTGTCTTTCTTAATGAGGGAATTACCTCTCTCGTATTTCTTAATGAAAGAAAATACCTTAAACCTTGACTTGTAAGGGAGAGGATGACCACAAATGAATGCAATGCTCATTACACATAAGTAAACGTTCCCAGGCATCCCCGGATGCACACATAAATACATATACACAATGCTAATGTATAATAGCTCCATCCACTCGGCTACGGGGTACACTCCCTTTGAGTTAGCCACAGGAAAAGAAGTCATTACACCACTAGCCTTAGCATTCGGAGCGGCCAAAGCGGAGGATCAAGATGCAGAAGAATTCTTGAAGAAATGGAGAGATCGCAATGCAGCAGCTAAGCAAGTCTCGAGCAGAGCAAGATAACAATGACAGAGCAAGCAAACAAGAAGAGAAAGGCGGTACTATTCGCCAAAGGAGACTTGGTCCTAGTGAGCTCTAAGAATATGTCACTTCCCAAAAACATGACCCCCAAGTTCAATCACCGCTACTATGGACCCTACCGAATCACTCAAGTGCTGAACGAAGTCACCTACAAGCTGGACCTGCCAGACAGTGTTTGTGTTCATAATGCATTTCATGCTCGCCTTCTGCGCAAGTTCTATCCCGACAACCAATGGGGACGGCGCATACCAATGCTCCATTCCAATGGTCCCTTCGAAGTAGAAGCATTCCTCCGACGCCGGGGACAAAGAGGCTTCCCCGAATACCTCACCAAGTGGCGTAGGCATCCACTCAAGGAGGCCACTTGGATTTTAGAAGCGGAGGCCCGTGAACGCGAAAAGGATGCCTTCACCCTTTGGATCGAGGAGAACCCCCTTGCTCCTTCTACCGACCCTTGAGCCGCCTCAACACTTCAACAAATAATGCGGTTCTCAATCATAGACCCCAAATGTGCCTCCACTCCTCAAATGTAATTGAGTCGAGGGTGGACTTGCATGGTAGCAATCATCACAAATAACTCCATCAAAAAGAAAAAGCCCCAAACGTCTTAGTGTGGCAAACACTGGCCAGTCTGATAGTATAGACTGTGTTAAGACCCCGCAGTCCCCTTAGACCGGCAGACACTGACTAGCTTGCTAGGAAAAAGCTCCTCCGTTACACATAAGCCAATTCTTACTTGTAGATCTTGGAAACAAGATCACGGTTCCTTACACGGTATACAATCGGCTAACACTTGCACAACTTGGAAGTTGGCACCTTTTGATCCTTCTTGAGTCTCCTTCTCTCCTACACAATATGTGTAGGGCTCTCCTCTTGGCGCTTGATTTCAGTATAGCTTCCGCAGCACTTGCACCTTCTCTTCTCCTCTTGGAACTTTATTTCAACAAAGCTTCCACAGCACTTGATTTCAGCAGAGCTTCCATAGCACTTGCACATTCTCTTCTCCTCTTAGATACATGCAAAGTGATGCTTTCTTTACCTCCCTCACACCCAAGGAGAGCCTCCTCTTTTATAGGATTTCAAGAGCTTCTCTTCTTGAAGAGAGACTTGAGTTGATCTTCATGCAAGATGTGGTTGTTCGATGACCTACTCTGGATCACTAATTTTGAGATATCTCTCTGTGCATTGCTCGGATGAAAAAACGTCCAACACGAAAGTTGTAGATCTCACTGTTTTCGATAACCTTCGTGGCCCATTTCTAGAGATTATATTTTTATCATGAGATATTTTAAAAATGGATTCACCGTGTCTTTTTTTAAAAACATCTTCTCGAACTGTACTCTTAACTTGTGGTCCATGCAACCACCTTAAGGAGAGTTCATTAAATTGCCTTGGGCCTCGACCTTAAGATTGACTTCCACACAAAAGCTTGTGTCTTTTTAGACATTAGAAAGAGAAAATCACTTCTCTCCTTAGTTCCAGAGGATCACATCTCTTGTCTTTCTTAATGAGGGAATTACCTCTCTCGTATTTCTTAATGAAAGAAAATACCTTAAACCTTGACTTGTAAGGGAGAGGATGACCACAAATGAATGCAATGCTCATTACACATAAGTAAACGTTCCCAGGCATCCCCGGATGCACACATAAATACATATACACAATGCTAATGTATAATAGCTCCATCCACTCGGCTACGGGGTACACTCCCTTTGAGTTAGCCACAGGAAAAGAAGTCATTACACCACTAGCCTTAGCATTCGGAGCGGCCAAAGCGGAGGATCAAGATGCAGAAGAATTCTTGAAGAAATGGAGAGATCGCAATGCAGCAGCTAAGCAAGTCTCGAGCAGAGCAAGATAACAATGACAGAGCAAGCAAACAAGAAGAGAAAGGCGGTACTATTCGCCAAAGGAGACTTGGTCCTAGTGAGCTCTAAGAATATGTCACTTCCCAAAAACATGACCCCCAAGTTCAATCACCGCTACTATGGACCCTACCGAATCACTCAAGTGCTGAACGAAGTCACCTACAAGCTGGACCTGCCAGACAGTGTTTGTGTTCATAATGCATTTCATGCTCGCCTTCTGCGCAAGTTCTATCCCGACAACCAATGGGGACGGCGCATACCAATGCTCCATTCCAATGGTCCCTTCGAAGTAGAAGCATTCCTCCGACGCCGGGGACAAAGAGGCTTCCCCGAATACCTCACCAAGTGGCGTAGGCATCCACTCAAGGAGGCCACTTGGATTTTAGAAGCGGAGGCCCGTGAACGCGAAAAGGATGCCTTCACCCTTTGGATCGAGGAGAACCCCCTTGCTCCTTCTACCGACCCTTGAGCCGCCTCAACACTTCAACAAATAATGCGGTTCTCAATCATAGACCCCAAATGTGCCTCCACTCCTCAAATGTAATTGAGTCGAGGGTGGACTTGCATGGTAGCAATCATCACAAATAACTCCATCAAAAAGAAAAAGCCCCAAACGTCTTAGTGTGGCAAACACTGGCCAGTCTGATAGTATAGACTGTGTTAAGACCCCGCAGTCCCCTTAGACCGGCAGACACTGACTAGCTTGCTAGGAAAAAGCTCCTCCGTTACACATAAGCCAATTCTTACTTGTAGATCTTGGAAACAAGATCACGGTTCCTTACACGGTATACAATCGGCTAACACTTGCACAACTTGGAAGTTGGCACCTTTTGATCCTTCTTGAGTCTCCTTCTCTCCTACACAATATGTGTAGGGCTCTCCTCTTGGCGCTTGATTTCAGTATAGCTTCCGCAGCACTTGCACCTTCTCTTCTCCTCTTGGAACTTTATTTCAACAAAGCTTCCACAGCACTTGATTTCAGCAGAGCTTCCATAGCACTTGCACATTCTCTTCTCCTCTTAGATACATGCAAAGTGATGCTTTCTTTACCTCCCTCACACCCAAGGAGAGCCTCCTCTTTTATAGGATTTCAAGAGCTTCTCTTCTTGAAGAGAGACTTGAGTTGATCTTCATGCAAGATGTGGTTGTTCGATGACCTACTCTGGATCACTAATTTTGAGATATCTCTCTGTGCATTGCTCGGATGAAAAAACGTCCAACACGAAAGTTGTAGATCTCACTGTTTTCGATAACCTTCGTGGCCCATTTCTAGAGATTATATTTTTATCATGAGATATTTTAAAAATGGATTCACCGTGTCTTTTTTTAAAAACATCTTCTCGAACTGTACTCTTAACTTGTGGTCCATGCAACCACCTTAAGGAGAGTTCATTAAATTGCCTTGGGCCTCGACCTTAAGATTGACTTCCACACAAAAGCTTGTGTCTTTTTAGACATTAGAAAGAGAAAATCACTTCTCTCCTTAGTTCCAGAGGATCACATCTCTTGTCTTTCTTAATGAGGGAATTACCTCTCTCGTATTTCTTAATGAAAGAAAATACCTTAAACCTTGACTTGTAAGGGAGAGGATGACCACAAATGAATGCAATGCTCATTACACATAAGTAAACGTTCCCAGGCATCCCCGGATGCACACATAAATACATATACACAATGCTAATGTATAATAGCTCCATCCACTCGGCTACGGGGTACACTCCCTTTGAGTTAGCCACAGGAAAAGAAGTCATTACACCACTAGCCTTAGCATTCGGAGCGGCCAAAGCGGAGGATCAAGATGCAGAAGAATTCTTGAAGAAATGGAGAGATCGCAATGCAGCAGCTAAGCAAGTCTCGAGCAGAGCAAGATAACAATGACAGAGCAAGCAAACAAGAAGAGAAAGGCGGTACTATTCGCCAAAGGAGACTTGGTCCTAGTGAGCTCTAAGAATATGTCACTTCCCAAAAACATGACCCCCAAGTTCAATCACCGCTACTATGGACCCTACCGAATCACTCAAGTGCTGAACGAAGTCACCTACAAGCTGGACCTGCCAGACAGTGTTTGTGTTCATAATGCATTTCATGCTCGCCTTCTGCGCAAGTTCTATCCCGACAACCAATGGGGACGGCGCATACCAATGCTCCATTCCAATGGTCCCTTCGAAGTAGAAGCATTCCTCCGACGCCGGGGACAAAGAGGCTTCCCCGAATACCTCACCAAGTGGCGTAGGCATCCACTCAAGGAGGCCACTTGGATTTTAGAAGCGGAGGCCCGTGAACGCGAAAAGGATGCCTTCACCCTTTGGATCGAGGAGAACCCCCTTGCTCCTTCTACCGACCCTTGAGCCGCCTCAACACTTCAACAAATAATGCGGTTCTCAATCATAGACCCCAAATGTGCCTCCACTCCTCAAATGTAATTGAGTCGAGGGTGGACTTGCATGGTAGCAATCATCACAAATAACTCCATCAAAAAGAAAAAGCCCCAAACGTCTTAGTGTGGCAAACACTGGCCAGTCTGATAGTATAGACTGTGTTAAGACCCCGCAGTCCCCTTAGACCGGCAGACACTGACTAGCTTGCTAGGAAAAAGCTCCTCCGTTACACATAAGCCAATTCTTACTTGTAGATCTTGGAAACAAGATCACGGTTCCTTACACGGTATACAATCGGCTAACACTTGCACAACTTGGAAGTTGGCACCTTTTGATCCTTCTTGAGTCTCCTTCTCTCCTACACAATATGTGTAGGGCTCTCCTCTTGGCGCTTGATTTCAGTATAGCTTCCGCAGCACTTGCACCTTCTCTTCTCCTCTTGGAACTTTATTTCAACAAAGCTTCCACAGCACTTGATTTCAGCAGAGCTTCCATAGCACTTGCACATTCTCTTCTCCTCTTAGATACATGCAAAGTGATGCTTTCTTTACCTCCCTCACACCCAAGGAGAGCCTCCTCTTTTATAGGATTTCAAGAGCTTCTCTTCTTGAAGAGAGACTTGAGTTGATCTTCATGCAAGATGTGGTTGTTCGATGACCTACTCTGGATCACTAATTTTGAGATATCTCTCTGTGCATTGCTCGGATGAAAAAACGTCCAACACGAAAGTTGTAGATCTCACTGTTTTCGATAACCTTCGTGGCCCATTTCTAGAGATTATATTTTTATCATGAGATATTTTAAAAATGGATTCACCGTGTCTTTTTTTAAAAACATCTTCTCGAACTGTACTCTTAACTTGTGGTCCATGCAACCACCTTAAGGAGAGTTCATTAAATTGCCTTGGGCCTCGACCTTAAGATTGACTTCCACACAAAAGCTTGTGTCTTTTTAGACATTAGAAAGAGAAAATCACTTCTCTCCTTAGTTCCAGAGGATCACATCTCTTGTCTTTCTTAATGAGGGAATTACCTCTCTCGTATTTCTTAATGAAAGAAAATACCTTAAACCTTGACTTGTAAGGGAGAGGATGACCACAAATGAATGCAATGCTCATTACACATAAGTAAACGTTCCCAGGCATCCCCGGATGCACACATAAATACATATACACAATGCTAATGTATAATAGCTCCATCCACTCGGCTACGGGGTACACTCCCTTTGAGTTAGCCACAGGAAAAGAAGTCATTACACCACTAGCCTTAGCATTCGGAGCGGCCAAAGCGGAGGATCAAGATGCAGAAGAATTCTTGAAGAAATGGAGAGATCGCAATGCAGCAGCTAAGCAAGTCTCGAGCAGAGCAAGATAACAATGACAGAGCAAGCAAACAAGAAGAGAAAGGCGGTACTATTCGCCAAAGGAGACTTGGTCCTAGTGAGCTCTAAGAATATGTCACTTCCCAAAAACATGACCCCCAAGTTCAATCACCGCTACTATGGACCCTACCGAATCACTCAAGTGCTGAACGAAGTCACCTACAAGCTGGACCTGCCAGACAGTGTTTGTGTTCATAATGCATTTCATGCTCGCCTTCTGCGCAAGTTCTATCCCGACAACCAATGGGGACGGCGCATACCAATGCTCCATTCCAATGGTCCCTTCGAAGTAGAAGCATTCCTCCGACGCCGGGGACAAAGAGGCTTCCCCGAATACCTCACCAAGTGGCGTAGGCATCCACTCAAGGAGGCCACTTGGATTTTAGAAGCGGAGGCCCGTGAACGCGAAAAGGATGCCTTCACCCTTTGGATCGAGGAGAACCCCCTTGCTCCTTCTACCGACCCTTGAGCCGCCTCAACACTTCAACAAATAATGCGGTTCTCAATCATAGACCCCAAATGTGCCTCCACTCCTCAAATGTAATTGAGTCGAGGGTGGACTTGCATGGTAGCAATCATCACAAATAACTCCATCAAAAAGAAAAAGCCCCAAACGTCTTAGTGTGGCAAACACTGGCCAGTCTGATAGTATAGACTGTGTTAAGACCCCGCAGTCCCCTTAGACCGGCAGACACTGACTAGCTTGCTAGGAAAAAGCTCCTCCGTTACACATAAGCCAATTCTTACTTGTAGATCTTGGAAACAAGATCACGGTTCCTTACACGGTATACAATCGGCTAACACTTGCACAACTTGGAAGTTGGCACCTTTTGATCCTTCTTGAGTCTCCTTCTCTCCTACACAATATGTGTAGGGCTCTCCTCTTGGCGCTTGATTTCAGTATAGCTTCCGCAGCACTTGCACCTTCTCTTCTCCTCTTGGAACTTTATTTCAACAAAGCTTCCACAGCACTTGATTTCAGCAGAGCTTCCATAGCACTTGCACATTCTCTTCTCCTCTTAGATACATGCAAAGTGATGCTTTCTTTACCTCCCTCACACCCAAGGAGAGCCTCCTCTTTTATAGGATTTCAAGAGCTTCTCTTCTTGAAGAGAGACTTGAGTTGATCTTCATGCAAGATGTGGTTGTTCGATGACCTACTCTGGATCACTAATTTTGAGATATCTCTCTGTGCATTGCTCGGATGAAAAAACGTCCAACACGAAAGTTGTAGATCTCACTGTTTTCGATAACCTTCGTGGCCCATTTCTAGAGATTATATTTTTATCATGAGATATTTTAAAAATGGATTCACCGTGTCTTTTTTTAAAAACATCTTCTCGAACTGTACTCTTAACTTGTGGTCCATGCAACCACCTTAAGGAGAGTTCATTAAATTGCCTTGGGCCTCGACCTTAAGATTGACTTCCACACAAAAGCTTGTGTCTTTTTAGACATTAGAAAGAGAAAATCACTTCTCTCCTTAGTTCCAGAGGATCACATCTCTTGTCTTTCTTAATGAGGGAATTACCTCTCTCGTATTTCTTAATGAAAGAAAATACCTTAAACCTTGACTTGTAAGGGAGAGGATGACCACAAATGAATGCAATGCTCATTACACATAAGTAAACGTTCCCAGGCATCCCCGGATGCACACATAAATACATATACACAATGCTAATGTATAATAGCTCCATCCACTCGGCTACGGGGTACACTCCCTTTGAGTTAGCCACAGGAAAAGAAGTCATTACACCACTAGCCTTAGCATTCGGAGCGGCCAAAGCGGAGGATCAAGATGCAGAAGAATTCTTGAAGAAATGGAGAGATCGCAATGCAGCAGCTAAGCAAGTCTCGAGCAGAGCAAGATAACAATGACAGAGCAAGCAAACAAGAAGAGAAAGGCGGTACTATTCGCCAAAGGAGACTTGGTCCTAGTGAGCTCTAAGAATATGTCACTTCCCAAAAACATGACCCCCAAGTTCAATCACCGCTACTATGGACCCTACCGAATCACTCAAGTGCTGAACGAAGTCACCTACAAGCTGGACCTGCCAGACAGTGTTTGTGTTCATAATGCATTTCATGCTCGCCTTCTGCGCAAGTTCTATCCCGACAACCAATGGGGACGGCGCATACCAATGCTCCATTCCAATGGTCCCTTCGAAGTAGAAGCATTCCTCCGACGCCGGGGACAAAGAGGCTTCCCCGAATACCTCACCAAGTGGCGTAGGCATCCACTCAAGGAGGCCACTTGGATTTTAGAAGCGGAGGCCCGTGAACGCGAAAAGGATGCCTTCACCCTTTGGATCGAGGAGAACCCCCTTGCTCCTTCTACCGACCCTTGAGCCGCCTCAACACTTCAACAAATAATGCGGTTCTCAATCATAGACCCCAAATGTGCCTCCACTCCTCAAATGTAATTGAGTCGAGGGTGGACTTGCATGGTAGCAATCATCACAAATAACTCCATCAAAAAGAAAAAGCCCCAAACGTCTTAGTGTGGCAAACACTGGCCAGTCTGATAGTATAGACTGTGTTAAGACCCCGCAGTCCCCTTAGACCGGCAGACACTGACTAGCTTGCTAGGAAAAAGCTCCTCCGTTACACATAAGCCAATTCTTACTTGTAGATCTTGGAAACAAGATCACGGTTCCTTACACGGTATACAATCGGCTAACACTTGCACAACTTGGAAGTTGGCACCTTTTGATCCTTCTTGAGTCTCCTTCTCTCCTACACAATATGTGTAGGGCTCTCCTCTTGGCGCTTGATTTCAGTATAGCTTCCGCAGCACTTGCACCTTCTCTTCTCCTCTTGGAACTTTATTTCAACAAAGCTTCCACAGCACTTGATTTCAGCAGAGCTTCCATAGCACTTGCACATTCTCTTCTCCTCTTAGATACATGCAAAGTGATGCTTTCTTTACCTCCCTCACACCCAAGGAGAGCCTCCTCTTTTATAGGATTTCAAGAGCTTCTCTTCTTGAAGAGAGACTTGAGTTGATCTTCATGCAAGATGTGGTTGTTCGATGACCTACTCTGGATCACTAATTTTGAGATATCTCTCTGTGCATTGCTCGGATGAAAAAACGTCCAACACGAAAGTTGTAGATCTCACTGTTTTCGATAACCTTCGTGGCCCATTTCTAGAGATTATATTTTTATCATGAGATATTTTAAAAATGGATTCACCGTGTCTTTTTTTAAAAACATCTTCTCGAACTGTACTCTTAACTTGTGGTCCATGCAACCACCTTAAGGAGAGTTCATTAAATTGCCTTGGGCCTCGACCTTAAGATTGACTTCCACACAAAAGCTTGTGTCTTTTTAGACATTAGAAAGAGAAAATCACTTCTCTCCTTAGTTCCAGAGGATCACATCTCTTGTCTTTCTTAATGAGGGAATTACCTCTCTCGTATTTCTTAATGAAAGAAAATACCTTAAACCTTGACTTGTAAGGGAGAGGATGACCACAAATGAATGCAATGCTCATTACACATAAGTAAACGTTCCCAGGCATCCCCGGATGCACACATAAATACATATACACAATGCTAATGTATAATAGCTCCATCCACTCGGCTACGGGGTACACTCCCTTTGAGTTAGCCACAGGAAAAGAAGTCATTACACCACTAGCCTTAGCATTCGGAGCGGCCAAAGCGGAGGATCAAGATGCAGAAGAATTCTTGAAGAAATGGAGAGATCGCAATGCAGCAGCTAAGCAAGTCTCGAGCAGAGCAAGATAACAATGACAGAGCAAGCAAACAAGAAGAGAAAGGCGGTACTATTCGCCAAAGGAGACTTGGTCCTAGTGAGCTCTAAGAATATGTCACTTCCCAAAAACATGACCCCCAAGTTCAATCACCGCTACTATGGACCCTACCGAATCACTCAAGTGCTGAACGAAGTCACCTACAAGCTGGACCTGCCAGACAGTGTTTGTGTTCATAATGCATTTCATGCTCGCCTTCTGCGCAAGTTCTATCCCGACAACCAATGGGGACGGCGCATACCAATGCTCCATTCCAATGGTCCCTTCGAAGTAGAAGCATTCCTCCGACGCCGGGGACAAAGAGGCTTCCCCGAATACCTCACCAAGTGGCGTAGGCATCCACTCAAGGAGGCCACTTGGATTTTAGAAGCGGAGGCCCGTGAACGCGAAAAGGATGCCTTCACCCTTTGGATCGAGGAGAACCCCCTTGCTCCTTCTACCGACCCTTGAGCCGCCTCAACACTTCAACAAATAATGCGGTTCTCAATCATAGACCCCAAATGTGCCTCCACTCCTCAAATGTAATTGAGTCGAGGGTGGACTTGCATGGTAGCAATCATCACAAATAACTCCATCAAAAAGAAAAAGCCCCAAACGTCTTAGTGTGGCAAACACTGGCCAGTCTGATAGTATAGACTGTGTTAAGACCCCGCAGTCCCCTTAGACCGGCAGACACTGACTAGCTTGCTAGGAAAAAGCTCCTCCGTTACACATAAGCCAATTCTTACTTGTAGATCTTGGAAACAAGATCACGGTTCCTTACACGGTATACAATCGGCTAACACTTGCACAACTTGGAAGTTGGCACCTTTTGATCCTTCTTGAGTCTCCTTCTCTCCTACACAATATGTGTAGGGCTCTCCTCTTGGCGCTTGATTTCAGTATAGCTTCCGCAGCACTTGCACCTTCTCTTCTCCTCTTGGAACTTTATTTCAACAAAGCTTCCACAGCACTTGATTTCAGCAGAGCTTCCATAGCACTTGCACATTCTCTTCTCCTCTTAGATACATGCAAAGTGATGCTTTCTTTACCTCCCTCACACCCAAGGAGAGCCTCCTCTTTTATAGGATTTCAAGAGCTTCTCTTCTTGAAGAGAGACTTGAGTTGATCTTCATGCAAGATGTGGTTGTTCGATGACCTACTCTGGATCACTAATTTTGAGATATCTCTCTGTGCATTGCTCGGATGAAAAAACGTCCAACACGAAAGTTGTAGATCTCACTGTTTTCGATAACCTTCGTGGCCCATTTCTAGAGATTATATTTTTATCATGAGATATTTTAAAAATGGATTCACCGTGTCTTTTTTTAAAAACATCTTCTCGAACTGTACTCTTAACTTGTGGTCCATGCAACCACCTTAAGGAGAGTTCATTAAATTGCCTTGGGCCTCGACCTTAAGATTGACTTCCACACAAAAGCTTGTGTCTTTTTAGACATTAGAAAGAGAAAATCACTTCTCTCCTTAGTTCCAGAGGATCACATCTCTTGTCTTTCTTAATGAGGGAATTACCTCTCTCGTATTTCTTAATGAAAGAAAATACCTTAAACCTTGACTTGTAAGGGAGAGGATGACCACAAATGAATGCAATGCTCATTACACATAAGTAAACGTTCCCAGGCATCCCCGGATGCACACATAAATACATATACACAATGCTAATGTATAATAGCTCCATCCACTCGGCTACGGGGTACACTCCCTTTGAGTTAGCCACAGGAAAAGAAGTCATTACACCACTAGCCTTAGCATTCGGAGCGGCCAAAGCGGAGGATCAAGATGCAGAAGAATTCTTGAAGAAATGGAGAGATCGCAATGCAGCAGCTAAGCAAGTCTCGAGCAGAGCAAGATAACAATGACAGAGCAAGCAAACAAGAAGAGAAAGGCGGTACTATTCGCCAAAGGAGACTTGGTCCTAGTGAGCTCTAAGAATATGTCACTTCCCAAAAACATGACCCCCAAGTTCAATCACCGCTACTATGGACCCTACCGAATCACTCAAGTGCTGAACGAAGTCACCTACAAGCTGGACCTGCCAGACAGTGTTTGTGTTCATAATGCATTTCATGCTCGCCTTCTGCGCAAGTTCTATCCCGACAACCAATGGGGACGGCGCATACCAATGCTCCATTCCAATGGTCCCTTCGAAGTAGAAGCATTCCTCCGACGCCGGGGACAAAGAGGCTTCCCCGAATACCTCACCAAGTGGCGTAGGCATCCACTCAAGGAGGCCACTTGGATTTTAGAAGCGGAGGCCCGTGAACGCGAAAAGGATGCCTTCACCCTTTGGATCGAGGAGAACCCCCTTGCTCCTTCTACCGACCCTTGAGCCGCCTCAACACTTCAACAAATAATGCGGTTCTCAATCATAGACCCCAAATGTGCCTCCACTCCTCAAATGTAATTGAGTCGAGGGTGGACTTGCATGGTAGCAATCATCACAAATAACTCCATCAAAAAGAAAAAGCCCCAAACGTCTTAGTGTGGCAAACACTGGCCAGTCTGATAGTATAGACTGTGTTAAGACCCCGCAGTCCCCTTAGACCGGCAGACACTGACTAGCTTGCTAGGAAAAAGCTCCTCCGTTACACATAAGCCAATTCTTACTTGTAGATCTTGGAAACAAGATCACGGTTCCTTACACGGTATACAATCGGCTAACACTTGCACAACTTGGAAGTTGGCACCTTTTGATCCTTCTTGAGTCTCCTTCTCTCCTACACAATATGTGTAGGGCTCTCCTCTTGGCGCTTGATTTCAGTATAGCTTCCGCAGCACTTGCACCTTCTCTTCTCCTCTTGGAACTTTATTTCAACAAAGCTTCCACAGCACTTGATTTCAGCAGAGCTTCCATAGCACTTGCACATTCTCTTCTCCTCTTAGATACATGCAAAGTGATGCTTTCTTTACCTCCCTCACACCCAAGGAGAGCCTCCTCTTTTATAGGATTTCAAGAGCTTCTCTTCTTGAAGAGAGACTTGAGTTGATCTTCATGCAAGATGTGGTTGTTCGATGACCTACTCTGGATCACTAATTTTGAGATATCTCTCTGTGCATTGCTCGGATGAAAAAACGTCCAACACGAAAGTTGTAGATCTCACTGTTTTCGATAACCTTCGTGGCCCATTTCTAGAGATTATATTTTTATCATGAGATATTTTAAAAATGGATTCACCGTGTCTTTTTTTAAAAACATCTTCTCGAACTGTACTCTTAACTTGTGGTCCATGCAACCACCTTAAGGAGAGTTCATTAAATTGCCTTGGGCCTCGACCTTAAGATTGACTTCCACACAAAAGCTTGTGTCTTTTTAGACATTAGAAAGAGAAAATCACTTCTCTCCTTAGTTCCAGAGGATCACATCTCTTGTCTTTCTTAATGAGGGAATTACCTCTCTCGTATTTCTTAATGAAAGAAAATACCTTAAACCTTGACTTGTAAGGGAGAGGATGACCACAAATGAATGCAATGCTCATTACACATAAGTAAACGTTCCCAGGCATCCCCGGATGCACACATAAATACATATACACAATGCTAATGTATAATAGCTCCATCCACTCGGCTACGGGGTACACTCCCTTTGAGTTAGCCACAGGAAAAGAAGTCATTACACCACTAGCCTTAGCATTCGGAGCGGCCAAAGCGGAGGATCAAGATGCAGAAGAATTCTTGAAGAAATGGAGAGATCGCAATGCAGCAGCTAAGCAAGTCTCGAGCAGAGCAAGATAACAATGACAGAGCAAGCAAACAAGAAGAGAAAGGCGGTACTATTCGCCAAAGGAGACTTGGTCCTAGTGAGCTCTAAGAATATGTCACTTCCCAAAAACATGACCCCCAAGTTCAATCACCGCTACTATGGACCCTACCGAATCACTCAAGTGCTGAACGAAGTCACCTACAAGCTGGACCTGCCAGACAGTGTTTGTGTTCATAATGCATTTCATGCTCGCCTTCTGCGCAAGTTCTATCCCGACAACCAATGGGGACGGCGCATACCAATGCTCCATTCCAATGGTCCCTTCGAAGTAGAAGCATTCCTCCGACGCCGGGGACAAAGAGGCTTCCCCGAATACCTCACCAAGTGGCGTAGGCATCCACTCAAGGAGGCCACTTGGATTTTAGAAGCGGAGGCCCGTGAACGCGAAAAGGATGCCTTCACCCTTTGGATCGAGGAGAACCCCCTTGCTCCTTCTACCGACCCTTGAGCCGCCTCAACACTTCAACAAATAATGCGGTTCTCAATCATAGACCCCAAATGTGCCTCCACTCCTCAAATGTAATTGAGTCGAGGGTGGACTTGCATGGTAGCAATCATCACAAATAACTCCATCAAAAAGAAAAAGCCCCAAACGTCTTAGTGTGGCAAACACTGGCCAGTCTGATAGTATAGACTGTGTTAAGACCCCGCAGTCCCCTTAGACCGGCAGACACTGACTAGCTTGCTAGGAAAAAGCTCCTCCGTTACACATAAGCCAATTCTTACTTGTAGATCTTGGAAACAAGATCACGGTTCCTTACACGGTATACAATCGGCTAACACTTGCACAACTTGGAAGTTGGCACCTTTTGATCCTTCTTGAGTCTCCTTCTCTCCTACACAATATGTGTAGGGCTCTCCTCTTGGCGCTTGATTTCAGTATAGCTTCCGCAGCACTTGCACCTTCTCTTCTCCTCTTGGAACTTTATTTCAACAAAGCTTCCACAGCACTTGATTTCAGCAGAGCTTCCATAGCACTTGCACATTCTCTTCTCCTCTTAGATACATGCAAAGTGATGCTTTCTTTACCTCCCTCACACCCAAGGAGAGCCTCCTCTTTTATAGGATTTCAAGAGCTTCTCTTCTTGAAGAGAGACTTGAGTTGATCTTCATGCAAGATGTGGTTGTTCGATGACCTACTCTGGATCACTAATTTTGAGATATCTCTCTGTGCATTGCTCGGATGAAAAAACGTCCAACACGAAAGTTGTAGATCTCACTGTTTTCGATAACCTTCGTGGCCCATTTCTAGAGATTATATTTTTATCATGAGATATTTTAAAAATGGATTCACCGTGTCTTTTTTTAAAAACATCTTCTCGAACTGTACTCTTAACTTGTGGTCCATGCAACCACCTTAAGGAGAGTTCATTAAATTGCCTTGGGCCTCGACCTTAAGATTGACTTCCACACAAAAGCTTGTGTCTTTTTAGACATTAGAAAGAGAAAATCACTTCTCTCCTTAGTTCCAGAGGATCACATCTCTTGTCTTTCTTAATGAGGGAATTACCTCTCTCGTATTTCTTAATGAAAGAAAATACCTTAAACCTTGACTTGTAAGGGAGAGGATGACCACAAATGAATGCAATGCTCATTACACATAAGTAAACGTTCCCAGGCATCCCCGGATGCACACATAAATACATATACACAATGCTAATGTATAATAGCTCCATCCACTCGGCTACGGGGTACACTCCCTTTGAGTTAGCCACAGGAAAAGAAGTCATTACACCACTAGCCTTAGCATTCGGAGCGGCCAAAGCGGAGGATCAAGATGCAGAAGAATTCTTGAAGAAATGGAGAGATCGCAATGCAGCAGCTAAGCAAGTCTCGAGCAGAGCAAGATAACAATGACAGAGCAAGCAAACAAGAAGAGAAAGGCGGTACTATTCGCCAAAGGAGACTTGGTCCTAGTGAGCTCTAAGAATATGTCACTTCCCAAAAACATGACCCCCAAGTTCAATCACCGCTACTATGGACCCTACCGAATCACTCAAGTGCTGAACGAAGTCACCTACAAGCTGGACCTGCCAGACAGTGTTTGTGTTCATAATGCATTTCATGCTCGCCTTCTGCGCAAGTTCTATCCCGACAACCAATGGGGACGGCGCATACCAATGCTCCATTCCAATGGTCCCTTCGAAGTAGAAGCATTCCTCCGACGCCGGGGACAAAGAGGCTTCCCCGAATACCTCACCAAGTGGCGTAGGCATCCACTCAAGGAGGCCACTTGGATTTTAGAAGCGGAGGCCCGTGAACGCGAAAAGGATGCCTTCACCCTTTGGATCGAGGAGAACCCCCTTGCTCCTTCTACCGACCCTTGAGCCGCCTCAACACTTCAACAAATAATGCGGTTCTCAATCATAGACCCCAAATGTGCCTCCACTCCTCAAATGTAATTGAGTCGAGGGTGGACTTGCATGGTAGCAATCATCACAAATAACTCCATCAAAAAGAAAAAGCCCCAAACGTCTTAGTGTGGCAAACACTGGCCAGTCTGATAGTATAGACTGTGTTAAGACCCCGCAGTCCCCTTAGACCGGCAGACACTGACTAGCTTGCTAGGAAAAAGCTCCTCCGTTACACATAAGCCAATTCTTACTTGTAGATCTTGGAAACAAGATCACGGTTCCTTACACGGTATACAATCGGCTAACACTTGCACAACTTGGAAGTTGGCACCTTTTGATCCTTCTTGAGTCTCCTTCTCTCCTACACAATATGTGTAGGGCTCTCCTCTTGGCGCTTGATTTCAGTATAGCTTCCGCAGCACTTGCACCTTCTCTTCTCCTCTTGGAACTTTATTTCAACAAAGCTTCCACAGCACTTGATTTCAGCAGAGCTTCCATAGCACTTGCACATTCTCTTCTCCTCTTAGATACATGCAAAGTGATGCTTTCTTTACCTCCCTCACACCCAAGGAGAGCCTCCTCTTTTATAGGATTTCAAGAGCTTCTCTTCTTGAAGAGAGACTTGAGTTGATCTTCATGCAAGATGTGGTTGTTCGATGACCTACTCTGGATCACTAATTTTGAGATATCTCTCTGTGCATTGCTCGGATGAAAAAACGTCCAACACGAAAGTTGTAGATCTCACTGTTTTCGATAACCTTCGTGGCCCATTTCTAGAGATTATATTTTTATCATGAGATATTTTAAAAATGGATTCACCGTGTCTTTTTTTAAAAACATCTTCTCGAACTGTACTCTTAACTTGTGGTCCATGCAACCACCTTAAGGAGAGTTCATTAAATTGCCTTGGGCCTCGACCTTAAGATTGACTTCCACACAAAAGCTTGTGTCTTTTTAGACATTAGAAAGAGAAAATCACTTCTCTCCTTAGTTCCAGAGGATCACATCTCTTGTCTTTCTTAATGAGGGAATTACCTCTCTCGTATTTCTTAATGAAAGAAAATACCTTAAACCTTGACTTGTAAGGGAGAGGATGACCACAAATGAATGCAATGCTCATTACACATAAGTAAACGTTCCCAGGCATCCCCGGATGCACACATAAATACATATACACAATGCTAATGTATAATAGCTCCATCCACTCGGCTACGGGGTACACTCCCTTTGAGTTAGCCACAGGAAAAGAAGTCATTACACCACTAGCCTTAGCATTCGGAGCGGCCAAAGCGGAGGATCAAGATGCAGAAGAATTCTTGAAGAAATGGAGAGATCGCAATGCAGCAGCTAAGCAAGTCTCGAGCAGAGCAAGATAACAATGACAGAGCAAGCAAACAAGAAGAGAAAGGCGGTACTATTCGCCAAAGGAGACTTGGTCCTAGTGAGCTCTAAGAATATGTCACTTCCCAAAAACATGACCCCCAAGTTCAATCACCGCTACTATGGACCCTACCGAATCACTCAAGTGCTGAACGAAGTCACCTACAAGCTGGACCTGCCAGACAGTGTTTGTGTTCATAATGCATTTCATGCTCGCCTTCTGCGCAAGTTCTATCCCGACAACCAATGGGGACGGCGCATACCAATGCTCCATTCCAATGGTCCCTTCGAAGTAGAAGCATTCCTCCGACGCCGGGGACAAAGAGGCTTCCCCGAATACCTCACCAAGTGGCGTAGGCATCCACTCAAGGAGGCCACTTGGATTTTAGAAGCGGAGGCCCGTGAACGCGAAAAGGATGCCTTCACCCTTTGGATCGAGGAGAACCCCCTTGCTCCTTCTACCGACCCTTGAGCCGCCTCAACACTTCAACAAATAATGCGGTTCTCAATCATAGACCCCAAATGTGCCTCCACTCCTCAAATGTAATTGAGTCGAGGGTGGACTTGCATGGTAGCAATCATCACAAATAACTCCATCAAAAAGAAAAAGCCCCAAACGTCTTAGTGTGGCAAACACTGGCCAGTCTGATAGTATAGACTGTGTTAAGACCCCGCAGTCCCCTTAGACCGGCAGACACTGACTAGCTTGCTAGGAAAAAGCTCCTCCGTTACACATAAGCCAATTCTTACTTGTAGATCTTGGAAACAAGATCACGGTTCCTTACACGGTATACAATCGGCTAACACTTGCACAACTTGGAAGTTGGCACCTTTTGATCCTTCTTGAGTCTCCTTCTCTCCTACACAATATGTGTAGGGCTCTCCTCTTGGCGCTTGATTTCAGTATAGCTTCCGCAGCACTTGCACCTTCTCTTCTCCTCTTGGAACTTTATTTCAACAAAGCTTCCACAGCACTTGATTTCAGCAGAGCTTCCATAGCACTTGCACATTCTCTTCTCCTCTTAGATACATGCAAAGTGATGCTTTCTTTACCTCCCTCACACCCAAGGAGAGCCTCCTCTTTTATAGGATTTCAAGAGCTTCTCTTCTTGAAGAGAGACTTGAGTTGATCTTCATGCAAGATGTGGTTGTTCGATGACCTACTCTGGATCACTAATTTTGAGATATCTCTCTGTGCATTGCTCGGATGAAAAAACGTCCAACACGAAAGTTGTAGATCTCACTGTTTTCGATAACCTTCGTGGCCCATTTCTAGAGATTATATTTTTATCATGAGATATTTTAAAAATGGATTCACCGTGTCTTTTTTTAAAAACATCTTCTCGAACTGTACTCTTAACTTGTGGTCCATGCAACCACCTTAAGGAGAGTTCATTAAATTGCCTTGGGCCTCGACCTTAAGATTGACTTCCACACAAAAGCTTGTGTCTTTTTAGACATTAGAAAGAGAAAATCACTTCTCTCCTTAGTTCCAGAGGATCACATCTCTTGTCTTTCTTAATGAGGGAATTACCTCTCTCGTATTTCTTAATGAAAGAAAATACCTTAAACCTTGACTTGTAAGGGAGAGGATGACCACAAATGAATGCAATGCTCATTACACATAAGTAAACGTTCCCAGGCATCCCCGGATGCACACATAAATACATATACACAATGCTAATGTATAATAGCTCCATCCACTCGGCTACGGGGTACACTCCCTTTGAGTTAGCCACAGGAAAAGAAGTCATTACACCACTAGCCTTAGCATTCGGAGCGGCCAAAGCGGAGGATCAAGATGCAGAAGAATTCTTGAAGAAATGGAGAGATCGCAATGCAGCAGCTAAGCAAGTCTCGAGCAGAGCAAGATAACAATGACAGAGCAAGCAAACAAGAAGAGAAAGGCGGTACTATTCGCCAAAGGAGACTTGGTCCTAGTGAGCTCTAAGAATATGTCACTTCCCAAAAACATGACCCCCAAGTTCAATCACCGCTACTATGGACCCTACCGAATCACTCAAGTGCTGAACGAAGTCACCTACAAGCTGGACCTGCCAGACAGTGTTTGTGTTCATAATGCATTTCATGCTCGCCTTCTGCGCAAGTTCTATCCCGACAACCAATGGGGACGGCGCATACCAATGCTCCATTCCAATGGTCCCTTCGAAGTAGAAGCATTCCTCCGACGCCGGGGACAAAGAGGCTTCCCCGAATACCTCACCAAGTGGCGTAGGCATCCACTCAAGGAGGCCACTTGGATTTTAGAAGCGGAGGCCCGTGAACGCGAAAAGGATGCCTTCACCCTTTGGATCGAGGAGAACCCCCTTGCTCCTTCTACCGACCCTTGAGCCGCCTCAACACTTCAACAAATAATGCGGTTCTCAATCATAGACCCCAAATGTGCCTCCACTCCTCAAATGTAATTGAGTCGAGGGTGGACTTGCATGGTAGCAATCATCACAAATAACTCCATCAAAAAGAAAAAGCCCCAAACGTCTTAGTGTGGCAAACACTGGCCAGTCTGATAGTATAGACTGTGTTAAGACCCCGCAGTCCCCTTAGACCGGCAGACACTGACTAGCTTGCTAGGAAAAAGCTCCTCCGTTACACATAAGCCAATTCTTACTTGTAGATCTTGGAAACAAGATCACGGTTCCTTACACGGTATACAATCGGCTAACACTTGCACAACTTGGAAGTTGGCACCTTTTGATCCTTCTTGAGTCTCCTTCTCTCCTACACAATATGTGTAGGGCTCTCCTCTTGGCGCTTGATTTCAGTATAGCTTCCGCAGCACTTGCACCTTCTCTTCTCCTCTTGGAACTTTATTTCAACAAAGCTTCCACAGCACTTGATTTCAGCAGAGCTTCCATAGCACTTGCACATTCTCTTCTCCTCTTAGATACATGCAAAGTGATGCTTTCTTTACCTCCCTCACACCCAAGGAGAGCCTCCTCTTTTATAGGATTTCAAGAGCTTCTCTTCTTGAAGAGAGACTTGAGTTGATCTTCATGCAAGATGTGGTTGTTCGATGACCTACTCTGGATCACTAATTTTGAGATATCTCTCTGTGCATTGCTCGGATGAAAAAACGTCCAACACGAAAGTTGTAGATCTCACTGTTTTCGATAACCTTCGTGGCCCATTTCTAGAGATTATATTTTTATCATGAGATATTTTAAAAATGGATTCACCGTGTCTTTTTTTAAAAACATCTTCTCGAACTGTACTCTTAACTTGTGGTCCATGCAACCACCTTAAGGAGAGTTCATTAAATTGCCTTGGGCCTCGACCTTAAGATTGACTTCCACACAAAAGCTTGTGTCTTTTTAGACATTAGAAAGAGAAAATCACTTCTCTCCTTAGTTCCAGAGGATCACATCTCTTGTCTTTCTTAATGAGGGAATTACCTCTCTCGTATTTCTTAATGAAAGAAAATACCTTAAACCTTGACTTGTAAGGGAGAGGATGACCACAAATGAATGCAATGCTCATTACACATAAGTAAACGTTCCCAGGCATCCCCGGATGCACACATAAATACATATACACAATGCTAATGTATAATAGCTCCATCCACTCGGCTACGGGGTACACTCCCTTTGAGTTAGCCACAGGAAAAGAAGTCATTACACCACTAGCCTTAGCATTCGGAGCGGCCAAAGCGGAGGATCAAGATGCAGAAGAATTCTTGAAGAAATGGAGAGATCGCAATGCAGCAGCTAAGCAAGTCTCGAGCAGAGCAAGATAACAATGACAGAGCAAGCAAACAAGAAGAGAAAGGCGGTACTATTCGCCAAAGGAGACTTGGTCCTAGTGAGCTCTAAGAATATGTCACTTCCCAAAAACATGACCCCCAAGTTCAATCACCGCTACTATGGACCCTACCGAATCACTCAAGTGCTGAACGAAGTCACCTACAAGCTGGACCTGCCAGACAGTGTTTGTGTTCATAATGCATTTCATGCTCGCCTTCTGCGCAAGTTCTATCCCGACAACCAATGGGGACGGCGCATACCAATGCTCCATTCCAATGGTCCCTTCGAAGTAGAAGCATTCCTCCGACGCCGGGGACAAAGAGGCTTCCCCGAATACCTCACCAAGTGGCGTAGGCATCCACTCAAGGAGGCCACTTGGATTTTAGAAGCGGAGGCCCGTGAACGCGAAAAGGATGCCTTCACCCTTTGGATCGAGGAGAACCCCCTTGCTCCTTCTACCGACCCTTGAGCCGCCTCAACACTTCAACAAATAATGCGGTTCTCAATCATAGACCCCAAATGTGCCTCCACTCCTCAAATGTAATTGAGTCGAGGGTGGACTTGCATGGTAGCAATCATCACAAATAACTCCATCAAAAAGAAAAAGCCCCAAACGTCTTAGTGTGGCAAACACTGGCCAGTCTGATAGTATAGACTGTGTTAAGACCCCGCAGTCCCCTTAGACCGGCAGACACTGACTAGCTTGCTAGGAAAAAGCTCCTCCGTTACACATAAGCCAATTCTTACTTGTAGATCTTGGAAACAAGATCACGGTTCCTTACACGGTATACAATCGGCTAACACTTGCACAACTTGGAAGTTGGCACCTTTTGATCCTTCTTGAGTCTCCTTCTCTCCTACACAATATGTGTAGGGCTCTCCTCTTGGCGCTTGATTTCAGTATAGCTTCCGCAGCACTTGCACCTTCTCTTCTCCTCTTGGAACTTTATTTCAACAAAGCTTCCACAGCACTTGATTTCAGCAGAGCTTCCATAGCACTTGCACATTCTCTTCTCCTCTTAGATACATGCAAAGTGATGCTTTCTTTACCTCCCTCACACCCAAGGAGAGCCTCCTCTTTTATAGGATTTCAAGAGCTTCTCTTCTTGAAGAGAGACTTGAGTTGATCTTCATGCAAGATGTGGTTGTTCGATGACCTACTCTGGATCACTAATTTTGAGATATCTCTCTGTGCATTGCTCGGATGAAAAAACGTCCAACACGAAAGTTGTAGATCTCACTGTTTTCGATAACCTTCGTGGCCCATTTCTAGAGATTATATTTTTATCATGAGATATTTTAAAAATGGATTCACCGTGTCTTTTTTTAAAAACATCTTCTCGAACTGTACTCTTAACTTGTGGTCCATGCAACCACCTTAAGGAGAGTTCATTAAATTGCCTTGGGCCTCGACCTTAAGATTGACTTCCACACAAAAGCTTGTGTCTTTTTAGACATTAGAAAGAGAAAATCACTTCTCTCCTTAGTTCCAGAGGATCACATCTCTTGTCTTTCTTAATGAGGGAATTACCTCTCTCGTATTTCTTAATGAAAGAAAATACCTTAAACCTTGACTTGTAAGGGAGAGGATGACCACAAATGAATGCAATGCTCATTACACATAAGTAAACGTTCCCAGGCATCCCCGGATGCACACATAAATACATATACACAATGCTAATGTATAATAGCTCCATCCACTCGGCTACGGGGTACACTCCCTTTGAGTTAGCCACAGGAAAAGAAGTCATTACACCACTAGCCTTAGCATTCGGAGCGGCCAAAGCGGAGGATCAAGATGCAGAAGAATTCTTGAAGAAATGGAGAGATCGCAATGCAGCAGCTAAGCAAGTCTCGAGCAGAGCAAGATAACAATGACAGAGCAAGCAAACAAGAAGAGAAAGGCGGTACTATTCGCCAAAGGAGACTTGGTCCTAGTGAGCTCTAAGAATATGTCACTTCCCAAAAACATGACCCCCAAGTTCAATCACCGCTACTATGGACCCTACCGAATCACTCAAGTGCTGAACGAAGTCACCTACAAGCTGGACCTGCCAGACAGTGTTTGTGTTCATAATGCATTTCATGCTCGCCTTCTGCGCAAGTTCTATCCCGACAACCAATGGGGACGGCGCATACCAATGCTCCATTCCAATGGTCCCTTCGAAGTAGAAGCATTCCTCCGACGCCGGGGACAAAGAGGCTTCCCCGAATACCTCACCAAGTGGCGTAGGCATCCACTCAAGGAGGCCACTTGGATTTTAGAAGCGGAGGCCCGTGAACGCGAAAAGGATGCCTTCACCCTTTGGATCGAGGAGAACCCCCTTGCTCCTTCTACCGACCCTTGAGCCGCCTCAACACTTCAACAAATAATGCGGTTCTCAATCATAGACCCCAAATGTGCCTCCACTCCTCAAATGTAATTGAGTCGAGGGTGGACTTGCATGGTAGCAATCATCACAAATAACTCCATCAAAAAGAAAAAGCCCCAAACGTCTTATACTGTCTTGTGTTCTTTGGATAGTAGCTTTTACTTGAGTGAAAGTTGTATCAATGTCTCTAACAAATTCATCTACTATAAAGATCTTATCCTTCGGAAGGATGGGTGGTAAATGAGGCTTACCATAGATTATCTCAAAGGGTGCCTTACCAGTACTAGAGTGTACTGTGTTATTGTATGCAAACTCTACGAAAGGCAAATACTTTTCCCATTCTCTTTGATTATCAGAGACATAGGATTTTAAAAGGTCCAGAATAGTAGAATTAGTAGTTTCACTCTGCCCATCCATTTGAGGATGATAAGAGGATGAAAACTTTAACAGAGTCCCGAGGTTTTCGAAGAGAGCTTGCCAAAAGAGACATAGGATTTCAAATGGTCCAGAACAATAGAATTAGCACTTTCACTCTGCCCATCCATTTGAGGATGATAAGAGGATGAAAACTTTAACATAGTCCCGAGGTTTTCGAAGAGAGCTTACCAAAAGAGGTTGGTCATGCGGGGATCTCGATCACTTATAATGGACTAAGGCATGCCATGATACTTTTCCCATTCTCTTTGATTATCAGAGACATAGGATTTCAAAAGGTCCAAAACAGTAGAATTAGCACTTTCACTCTACCCATCCATTTGAGGATGATAAGAGTATGAAAACTTTAACAGAGTCCCGAGGTTTTCGAAGAGAGCTTGCCAAAAGAGGCTGGTCATGCGGGGATCTCGATCACTTATAATGGACTAAGGCATGCCATGATGCTTAAAAATATGAGCAATGAATAGCTTAGCCATATGATTCGGCTTTGATTGTCTTTCACAGGTATAAAGTGAGCTTGCTTTACTGAATCTATCAATGATAGTCTAGATTGCATCGTTGCCTGCTTGTGTGCAAGAAAGCTCCATGATAAAGTCCATGGCTATACTTTCCCAAGGATCATTGGCAAGAGGTAATGGCTTCAGTAGACCAGGTGGTTTATGCCTATCATACTTTACTTTTTGGCATATCTTGCACTCGCGGACATATCTTTCAATGTCAGCTCTACGAGTGGGCCAAAAGAAATATCTTTCCAATGCTTGAGTAGTGGGTAGAATACCCCTATATCCAACATATGGAGATGCATGTGCTTCATCCATTACCTTGTGTCGCAATGGTAATGCTATACAAATTGCTTGATGATGATACAAATAACCATCTCGAATTGAGTAAGGTGTAACTGACTAACCTAAGTTAAGCTGATCCCATATGGTTTGTCAAGATTGTGGGAGAGAAGGAAGGAGTCTCACTTGAAGCTTTCTTGCTTGCACAATGGGGGAAGACACACAAGGGTGGAGGCTGAAAACAGTTTTCCTCTTCTTAGTTGTGTAAGCCAAAAAGAACTCAAGTACAAAGAGATAGAAGAACCCTAAATATGGGTCTCAAACCAAACTCAACTAACTAAGGTGGCATACTAATTGAGCCACGAACTAGAGTAGATAAGGATAGCTATCATGTAGCTATTATTCATCGGTGGTGTACCAACCGCGTCTGCAACTAACAAGTCGGTGACATAAGTACTCAACAGTCACCCTGGCGTATCACGAGTGGAGCTCGATATCTCAACACTCCCCCTCGAGCTCAATCCCAATTCCTGCACACCAAGCAGGTCTCTGAACTTGCGCAGCTTCTCTGCGCCCAATGCCTTCGTGAATATGTCAGCTACCTGATCCTCTGTGCTGACATAAACTAGATCAATAAGACCTAGTAAAACCCTCTCTCGCACATAGTGATAATGCACCTCAATGTGCTTTGTTCTAGCATGATAGACTGGGTTATTTGCCAAGTGTATACTACTCATGTTGTCACAATAAATGACAACTGGCCCATCTGTAGACTGATGCATATCATAAAGTAGCTTATGCAACCAAGCTACCTCACATGCAGCCATTGTTGCACCCCTGTACTCCGCCTCTGTGCTCGACAAGGCAACTGTAGGCTGTTTCTTACTGCTCCAAGTGACTGCAGCACTCCCGAAAGAGAACACATATCCACTAGTAGATCGTCTATCAGAAATGCTACCAGCCCAATCAGCATCAGTGTATCCATGCAACTGTATCTGAACCCCAGTCTCATAAAATAGTCCATACTGCAATGTGGACTTCACATACCTGAGTATGCGTCTAGCCACATCCAAATGCGGTTTCCTTGGAGCCTGCATAAACTGACTTACCAATCCAACAACATAGCTCAAATCTGGCCTGGTAATAGTCATATAAATCAAACTTCCTACTATGCGTCTGTACATAGTAGGGTCTTCTAGAAGCTCACCTGCATCTGTGCTCAGCTTCACATTCTGCTCCAAAGGAACTGAAATAGGCTTACAGCCTGTCATCCCATATTTGGACAGCATGTCCAATCCATACTGCCTCTGCAAGAGCTGTATCCCACTTGGTGATCTAATCACCTCAATGCCCAAGAAATAACGCAGCTCTCCCAAATCCTTCATCTCAAACTTCTGCTTCAATAGCATTTTCACATGAAGGATATCTTCATCACTGTCACCTGTCATAATCAAATCATCAACATAAATGACAAGTAGCATAATACCTTTCTCTGTTTTTCTCACATAAAGTGAGAAATCTGCCTTGGAAATCTGAAAGCCAATAGTGACAAGATACTGTCCTATCTTGTCAGACCATGCTCTAGGTGCTTGCTTCAAGCCATACAAGGCTTTCTTCAACCTGCAAACAAACTCAGGATGAACAGCATGCACATAACCTGGTGGCTGCTCCATATAGACCTCTTCTTGCAAATCACCATGCAAGAAGGCATTCTTTACATCCATCTGATGTAAGGACCATCCCTTTGATGCAGCCATAGCAATGACTGCTCTTACGGTTGCCATCCTTGCAACCGGACTGAATGTTTCTTCATAGTCAATTCCATATGTTTGTGCATACCCCTTGACTACTAATCTTGCCTTGTATCTGTTCACAGAACCATCTGCATTGTGTTTTACCTTATAAACCCACTTACAGCCAATTGCATTCTTACCTTTAGGTAAAGGTACCAATTCCCATGTAGCATTTGCTTCCAAGGCATCCATTTCTTCATCCATGGCTTTCTCCCATTTTTCTTTTCCCATGGCTTCCTCAAAAGAAGTGGGTTCTGGTTCCTGTATTACTTTGACCATATATGCATAGTGAATGGCTGTAAATCCATCATATTTCAGCCTATCCACAGGATACCTAGCTCTCGTAGACCTGCGCAAAGTAGGTTCACTCCCAGGTGCTCTCAAAACATCCCTGGTCTTCCTTACTCCAGGTGTAACAATAGAGGGAATACCCAACTCATCATCAATGCTCTGCTCTGAGCCACTGGATTCACCATCCACATAAGAGTGACCTGCATTCACATCAAACATGGGCTGATCAACCTTCTCTTTTCCTTTTCGTGATACCTGCATACCACTATCTGCATTGCTTTGAGAAGATTCTCCTGATCTCAATCTGCCTGTCCATGGCGAAGAATGTGAACCACTGCTAGAGGACGCTCCAGGTCCACTAATATTTTGTGACTGTTGCTGTGAATTCTGTGTAGCATTACCATTTTGTGCATCTACATCATCAATCACATTTACTGGTTTATACCAGCTACTCATCTCATCAAAAACAACATCTCTGCTCACTGTAAACTTACGAGTAGAAGGGTTATAGCATCTATACCCTTTTTGCTGCAGAGAGTAACCAATAAAGATGCACTTCTCAGCTTTTGGATCCAACTTGGATCTCAGCTCATCTGGCACATGTACATAGGCAATGCAACCAAAAATTTTCAAATGAGAAATATCTGGTTTCCTACCAGTATACCTCTCCTCTGGAGTCATTCCATGTATTGCTGCAGTGGGAGTCCTGTTCATTATGTAGACTGTTGTAGCAACTGCTTCAGCCCAATAAAAATCTGGCAAGTCTTTTTCATTGAGCATGGCACGAGATACCTCTCCAATATGCCTGTTTTTCCTTTCTGCAATTCCATTTTGTTGTGGGGTATAACTGCATGAATATTGCTGCTTTATGCCATGCTCCTGCAAGAACCTTGCAAACTCATTTGAGAGGTACTCTCCCCCTCCATCTGACCTTAGGCATTTTATTTGCAGACCTGTTTCTTTTTCAGCCATAGCTTTAAGGGTTTTGAAATGCCCAAAAACTTCACTTTTCTTTTTCATAAAATACACCCAAACTTTTCTGCTATAGTCATCAATAAAAGTGACAAAATAATGACAGCCTCCAAGAGATGCAGCTTTAGTAGTCCACACATCAGAGTGGATTAATTCCAATGGCTTCTCACTCTCTTGAACATGTCTAGGAAATGGTTTCCTTGCCTGTTTTCCAAACTGACAGGCTTCACATACCTTATGCATTTCTGCAACCTTGAATTTTGGCAATCCTGCAACAATATTTTGGGCCTGCATTGATTTAAGTCGATGTACATTAACATGACCAATGCGTTTATGCCAGATATCAATATCTGCAACTACACCGGTCCCATGTGCAAACATTGCTGCACTCAATTCAGACATGTCTGCATCCAATGTAAACATTCTGCCCTTCTTCTTTCCTTTTGCTATCAAGCGACCTTTATTTTTCATATCCTCAACAAAGCATCCATGAGGATTAAATCTGACCTGCAAGCCCTGCTCAACCATTTGACCAACAGAAACCAGATTCTTGGTGATATTCGGAACATGAAATACATCGGAGAGGTATTTCTTTTTCCCATCCTGCATAGACAAAGGTATTTTTCCAATCTGCACAATAGGATGTGCAGTATCATCACCAGTCTCCACAAATCCTGGTTTTTCCATTTTCCTTGCATCCTCCATCCATTCTGCATGACCTGTCATGTGGTTTGACGCACCTGAGTCAACATACCATACATCGTTGCTTTCTTCTGCACTTGTCACAGAATTGTTCATGTGCTGCACCATAAACAGATGCTCATTTCTGTCATCACCCTGTCTACTAGAAGATGCATAATTTCCTTGTTGCAGTTTTCCATTCATGATGTCATTTTGCTTTTTGTAGCAGTCTTTAGCCATATGACCCATTTTACCACAATAGTAGCATTCAACATTACTGTTTGCATTTTGGCCTCTTTGCCATCCACCACGACCTCTTTGGCTCCCCCTGTCTCTAGAGTTACCACGTCCTCCTCCATAGGACTGATTTTCTTGAGTTTGCTGCATATTCTGATTTCTACCACGGCCTCCAAATCGGCCTCCTCTACCTCTGCCTCTACCTCTTCCAGCATTTGAGTAGAAGACAGCTTCTTTTGAAGTTCCTCCTGAAGAAGATGCACCACCATTTCTCTGCTCCTCAGAAATTAGAAGAGCAATCAACTCCTCAAAGTCAGGAAATCTTTCACGAACGGAAATGGATGTTCGAAACTGTGCATAATCCTTTCCTAGACCATTCAAGGTCACGGAAACTAAATCATCATCTTCCACTGGCGACCCAATGGAAGCAAGTGCATCTGCAATCTTCTTCACCTTCATGTGGTAGTCATTGATGCTCATATTTTCTCTTTGCACATTATGCAACTCTTGCTTGAGCTGCATTTTCCTGGCTTGTGTATTTGTGCTATACATTTTTGACAGAGTATCCCATGCCTCCTTTGGCGTACTTGCATCCTGAATATGCACAATCATAGAGTCTGAAATGCTGATAGACAGCCAGTACATAACTTTCCTGGCTCTCTCATGCCATGCTTTGAATGCCTGCATTTGCTGTTGATTGGGAACATCAGGAAGAACTGGTTCTTCTTCATTTCCTGCAACAAATTCCCAATATCCTTTTCCCATAAGGAAATTCGTCATTCTAAACTTCCATGCCTGGAAGTTGTTCTTGTCAAGCTTTTCAGTGACAATCTGTGAAAGAGAATCAGACGCCATTACAGAATACTGCAAGAAATTCTGTTACTGCAAAAAACACAGCTTCACCCTCACAAGGGCAAATCTGCAAAACTGGCGAAAGTGGTATTTGACCACACAGTCACTTCCTAGTGACGATTTTGCATAAACAGGAACCAAGGATGATTCTGAAACTCCCAATGTCTCTGTGCACAAGCATACGATGCAATTTCTACAGTAACTTTTCACCGACCTATAGAACAGTGGCTGCACAGCATAAAACTGAGCCTTTTCCTGAGTGCGTGCAGAAAACTTCCGTCTGCAAAACAGGCCCCGAAATGGCCTCAAATCAAAAAAACAAGGTCGCCAAGGGCTAAAGCCATCTCCCGCAGCATATACTGCCCTCTTGCTTCACCGCGAAGGGCGTCTCAACCTGAGACAATGCACTCCTGCAATTTCCGGCTGTGCTACCTGCAGAGATCTGCTCCCAAAACAGAAAATGAAAGCAACACTGCTCCTCTTACCAGACCACCGCAAGCTTGGCTTGCTTTCTTGAGCTCCTTACCACGAACAAGGCTCTGATACCATGTCAAGATTGTGGGAGAGAAGGAAGGAGTCTCGCTTGAAGCTTTCTTGCTTGCACAATGGGGGAAGACACACAAGGGTGGAGGCTGAAAACAGTTTTCCTCTTCTTAGTTGTGTAAGCCAAAAAGAACTCAAGTACAAAGAGATAGAAGAACCCTAAATATGGGTCTCAAACCAAACTCAACTAACTAAGGTGGCATACTAACTGAGCCACGAACTAGAGTAGATAAGGATAGCTATCATGTAGCTATTATTCATCGGCGGTGTACCAACCGCGTCTGCAACTAACAAGTCGGTGACATAAGTACTCAACAGTCACCCTGGCGTATCACGAGTGGAGCTCGATATCTCAACATGGTTGAGAAGTCGAAATCAGTTGCATAAATTTTGGGTAAATCCATGAACTCGTTATGGTAAACAATTGTGATTGCATTCACTCGAGGTCGCTGTGATAGAGCATCTGCTACCACATTCTTAGTTTCAGATGTATGAAGGATTTGAAAATGAAACATAGATAAGAAATTTTCCTAGCACATCTATTTCTCTAAGAGCTTCTTCTGAGTGAGGAAGTATCTTACACTTTGGTGATCTGTTTTAATAACAAAATCTGTACCAAATAAGTAGTATTACCATACTTAAAAAGCATGTACCACTGTCATAAGCTCTTTCTCATACTGGAGCATGTAGCTCATGATCCTTGAGGCATCGACTCTCAAATGCTATTGCATGATGCTCTTGGAAATTGCTCTATCAATGAATAAGCCATATGCAACTAAGTGCAATTAACTTCCCTTGATACATGCACTTTGCAAACTCCATCTTTTGAATATGTGAGAAGAGGCCTATCCCTTCCCATGACCTATTCTCGTACATTATAGTATGGAGCCTAATGTATCTTATGTGAGAATCAAAGTAAGCATCTATCAATTTAGAAATACATTACTTATGGCCGGAATCGCAGTTGGATTGGCAGTGATGCCCTTGCTCGAGGCTCCATTGCTTGTTGAGAGATTGCCATCTACGTGTAACATTTTCCGCTTGGGGGCCATGATCTTCTTCTCTTTTAAACACGACTCACACAAGACTTCAACAGCCACTTGCTTGAGAGGAGGGAAATTGGGAAAAAACATCTTGGGGAAAAGGAAAAGAGAGAGTGGGTGTGGCCGCCCTCTAAGGAGGGGGAAAGGGAGGAATAACCCTCTCTCTCTCTCTCTCTCTTTCTCTCTCTCTCTCTCTCTCTCTCTCTCTCTCTCTCTCTCTCTCTCTCTCTCTCTCTCTCTCTCTCTCTCTCTCTCTCTCTCTCTCTCTCTCTCTCTCTCTCTCTCTCTCTCTCTCTCTCTCTCTCTCTCTCTCTCTCTCTCTCTCTCAGCCTCTCTCATAGCCTCTTGAGGTCTCCTTGTGCTTCCTTGTGCCTCCCCATACCTCATATTTATAATGAATTAGAGAATAGGGGATGTGGTTGAGAACAAGAGTTCTTGGTGGAGGGACTCTTAGAAAATTCAGTGATCTGATGCTTAACTCATAAATCTGATGGTTCCATTGGCTACAAAAGGGGGGTAAAACCCCAAGGCACTTTATTAGAAAGCTTTCAAATTAGTCCTTCTTTCTCTTCCAGTTCAAAGTGTTGTCTACTGCATGTAGATTGCGATCATGGCATGCACAATTTCACCAATCTCTCTCTTTATTTTTTTATTTTTATAAAATCTCAAAAACTAAGTAAAACATCACTTGTCTTTTCTTTTAAATGACATCCAGTTCTAGAAATCTCTATATCTTTTTAGGATAATACCTAAAATATCTAGAATATGCTAGTTTTGCCCAAAATTTAATATTTTTTTACCATCCATACTATACATATTAACACTAGTGATTAATATGGCTCATAACTCTTGTTCACATTGTAACTTCTATGAAGGGTGGCTATGGCCCTTGTTAATTCGAGAAAAATATCAGATTTACAGCTCTCAATTTTTTAAATAAAATATTTTTAATTAAATAAAAATGGTTAGTTATTAATGTTAGTTAGTTTTTACCTTAGTTAGTCTTTAGTTAGTAACCTTACTAGCTTATTAATTGACTAACTTTCAAACTAACCAACTAACTTGTAATTGCATGGAAATATTACAACTAGGGATTACGACATTGATAAGCATGGCATTGACTAGCTGTCTAGGTGGCCACCTTTGTTTTATTGCTTAATGAAGGTGAAAACCCCCCTATAATCACAATGGGTACCGAAGAGTAGGTGGGAGGGTTGCTAATAGACGTCCTTGATCCAAAGCCTTCACCACTAGACAATGCCAGAGAGAAAGGGAGGCTATAGAAGAGGCCAAAGCTCTTGACATTATGGTCGATAGAGCTATAGTTGCTATGGACATCTTAGGGAGTGGCTCAGGTGAGTAGGAGGACACACCTTGTACCATCGATGTAGACTATCACATAGATAGCATGAGCAAAGTCTTCATCACCGATAAATAATTTGTGTTTCCATCCATGATATGGATAAATTTTTTTGGAGCGAGGAAGAATGAGGTGTTTTCAATACTAGCAATCACCAATGACTTTCCCCTTGTGTCTAATGATTTTCCTATGGATTACAACAATCCCAAGCTTGAAGAAATAGAGGGTGAACTCATAGCTATTATGGATTTCGTCGACTTGGTGGAGTGCACCATGGTTAGCATCCAAGAGTTTAAGTAGTGCAAGCTAGCTTGGTAGCATGATAGGTATCCTTGGAAGAGCAACCAACCCCCTCAATCAATGATTCTAATTCAAGTGTAGACTTGACCAAACCATCAAAGGTTACTGTTGATACTAAGAAGAAATAAGTGTATCAATAGTGGGTCTAGATACTTTGTTTTTATGCATGCTATTTTGAGCTAACTTCATGTCAATGTAGGCCATGTTCAACATCAATGATTTTCCAACTCGCCAGAAGGTTTGTGGAGTGTTCGAGAAGGATGCCTTGATAGGGCACTACATTGGCTATATCCCCAATGGTGACATAGCCATTTTTCATGCCACATTCATCCTAGACATACATGTTCATCTCTCTATCCTAAAGGCCCTATCAAAAGTACTATGTGCTTCTACCATCATCCTGAATGTACACAAGATAGTTCTTGTTAAAAAGGAGTTAGTGAAGCATGTTTTTGGTATATGCTTGCATAGAAGGGTATTACAAGATGTGGGTATTGAAAAACCATAAGGGCTAGCCAAGTCACCATGTAGGAGAGTGTCAAGGATAGTTTGCTACCAGAGGCCAAGAAGAGATGTAAGCAAGGCCATGAGAAAATCAAGCACCTAAAAATGGCCTAAAACATGTACTGAGCCCTAGGATTTCAAACAAAGACTTGCAAAGAAGAAACCCCTTGTGCTCTTGGTTATAATATATATATATATTTCCTTCGATCTACTCTTGAACATATTTTCTATCATTATATTGAAGTCTTTTATGAATCAATATTGTGTAGTATAGATATTAACATTTTTAGAGTATGAAAGATGATTAAAATACAATTAAAAAACTGTGACGAAAAAGATGAATGTTTCATAGCCCATACTACTTAGTTTTGTCCCAAAATGTTGGGATTCTTAGTAAGCTCATTTGGCTTCTTTTTTTTTGTCATTTTCTAGCATTTTGGGACAAAACTAATCAATACGGGCCATCAAAAAATACATTTTTTAACCGCAAAATTTTAAGAGCTAACTGACCTACTACCTAAATAATTGGCTGCTCATTTTACTTAATTGTCAAGTTTTCAATCGACATTCTAAATTTAATAATTACATAATCGTACATAAATACAATATGAGACATTTAAGGCACAATAAAAGCAAAAGTTTCTTATTACATGTTAAAATTTACAAAGTACATTGCATTGTAGTGCGTATTATAAGAACTTGATGCCCATGCATAACTAATCTCTCTAATCTCTTATCCTACTAGCTAATTGCATGTCTCTATGTGTGATGGTCACCTAGTTGGCATAAATTGTGCACAAATATGCATCCTCAAAAATGGCAATAAGATATGCTTTTGTGGCTTTTTGGATAGTCTCCATTGCAATCCCTTGCATGTGGAATTGATATTCGTAAGAGTGAAGTATTTCCTTCACTAAGTGTGCTAATGACACTTTCCTAATCAGTAATTTTATACTCTTTTAGTAGTTGTGGATCTTTGTGAGGATTGCCAGGTGATAACCATTCCTCTACTTTAGCCTTTGCCCAAGGACTCATCTTGCCGTGGTTGTTGTGAGTGAGAAGGGGGATACCAGAGGAGGTGGATGAATTGCTTTGGCTCATTTCATTGGTAGCTTGGGGCATCGTATAAGACCCTTTCCACCTATTGTGTGTCCCTCAATTGTATTTGCACTAGCCTTGGGCTAATCAATCTTGTTTTGGGGCCTACTAATGTTGTCGTCAATGTTGCCCTCATCATCATTGTTTCCACCTTCTTCATTCGTAGAAGCATCACCCTCATTTTTCTTTGGCTGATTGTCATCTTCCACATCCTTGCTGGCCTTTTTCTCTTTAGAATGGTCTTCTTGCTCATGAGCTCTTTTCAAAGTCTCCATGACCAATTTCAAGAGGGTCTTCAAGTATTTGGATGAACAGTGGGAGGAAACACTGCGAGATGACAAGGTTGCGCTACTATTGGAGTCATCCCACCGACTAAAATTGGAGATTTCTTTGCCTTGCAATGGTGGACAAGTAGATACTTATCCTTGTTCTTCCCATGCATTGACAATTAGCTTTGTAAAACCATTGACCGTTGTATGTAATTCAACTTGAGTGGAACAATCTATTGATGGTTTTGGCATTATACACACTAACTTCTCAAAGGAATGCCAAGCATTCTTAAGACTAGGGTCTCTTCTCAAATATGTACTACATTTGCATAAATCTTTCCATAGCTCCCACTTTAACTTGATGGTGTGCTAGTCATATTGCTCAAGAATCGCTTTGCCTTCATCCCACTCATTGATGGATGTATGGACAATGAGGTAGACAATGATAAGAGAGTGATGGATGTTGGTCTTCCTCTAAGATCTTGAACTTCTCCTTGCCTTTGATCTCCTCCTTCTTCCCGCTCTAGCCTTGCCTTTCTTTCTCTTCTCTTCCTTCTCTACCTCTTTCTCTCTCCTCTTTTCTTACTTCTCTTTTGTAATATCTCCACACAATAAAAGTTAGTTGGTTAGTTTGAAAGTTAGTTAGTCAATTAATAAGTTTGTAAGATTACTAACTAAAGACTAACTAAGGTAAAAACTAACTAACATTAATTATTAATAAATTTTATTTTATTTAAAATATTTTACTTAGAAAAATCGAGAGTCGTAAATTCGATATTTTTTCTTAGATTGGCAAGGACCATAGCCACCCTTCACATAAATTACAACGTGAACGAGACTTATGAGTTATATTAATCACTAGGTCAATGTGTATAGTTTGGATGGTCCAAAAATATTAGAATTTGGGCAAAACTAGTTATTTCAGATATTATCCCAAAAAAAGATATGGAGATTTTTAGAACTGGATGTCATTTAAAAGAAAAGACAAGTGATATTTTAGTTAGTTTGGAGATTTTATAAAAAGAAAAAAAAAGAGGATTTGCAAAATCGCGCGCGCCACGATCGCAGTACACAGGCAGTGGACAGCACTTTGAACATAGAAAAGAAGGAGTGAACTAAGAGCTTTTTAAACAAGTGTCTTGGGGTTTTACCCCTCTTTCGGAGCCAATGGAACCGTCAGATTTATGATCTGAGCATCAGATCACTGATCTTTCCAAGATCCCCCTCCACAAAGAGCTCCACTTCTCAACCACAAGCCCTCTTCTCTAATTCACTGTAAATATGAGGCATGGGAGAGGCATATGAAAGCATAAGGAGATCCTGAAAGGCTGCAAGAGAGAGGGAGAGAGAGAGTATACCCCTCCAAGAGATTGTGAGTGAGAGCTTGAGAGAGAGAGAGAGAGAGAGAAGAGTCACCCCGAGAGGCTGCAAGGAAGAGAATTAGATCAATTCCCTCTATCTCGATCCTCGACTTAACCATCTTCTCTTATGCTCTCCCATCTTGAATCTATTCTACCTTCTTAATCTCTTGAGTCTACCTACGGACGATGGCCTCCAAGCGAAGAATGTCGCGTGCAGATGACAATCCTGCAACCAGAACAAGGCTTCGGGCAAAGGCATCACTGTCAATCCAACTGCGGTTCCGGTTGTAAGTAATGTATTTTCAAATTGATAGATGTTTGTTTTGATTCTTGTATGAGATACGTTAGGCCCCATACTATGATGCACGAGTATAGGCCATCGGAAAGGATAAATTTCATCTCACCTACTCGAAAGATGGAGTTTGTGAAGTGCATATATCAAGGGAAGATAATTGTACCTAGTTACATATGACTTATTTGCTAGTAGAGAAATTACAAGGAAGAATTAGTCGGGTGTTATGAATGCCATAGTCCTCAAAAGAACGACATTAAAAGATTGTGCATACAAGTGCTAGATTAAAGTATAGTCAGGGGTTACAAATAGCATAATTACTAAAAGAATATGACATTGAGAATCATGAATAGAAAGTACTAGTTAAAAGTTTAGATACTTCAAAAGTACTTAGCCCAAGAGCCCAAATATTAAGAAAAACTAGATTCTAGCTCAATGCATGGCCTATTGGAGTCTAATTACTTGAGATCATCTCGCACTTATCTTATCAAGTATTTACACGATATACCTATAACATGTTTGATATATGAGGATAATTTTCTAGTTGCCTCATGACTTGACTAAGAGCTAGTACAAGAAATTAATCGTAAGGGTTAAAACTAAGATGTCTTGAGTTCCGTCCGATAACGATGACTTTTTCCAATCCAAATCCAGGGCTGGGTTATCAAGCAAGGTAAGTGACCTATAAAACTTACATCATGAATAGTGTTTGAACCCTTAACATATGCCCTAGCCAAAGGAAGGAAGTGTTAAGAACATGTTTGCATAGTATTGCTCTTAGATCCCAAGGGCAAGAGCAAATATACGATGGAAATGTTATATCATCTATTCTTGTATTGGAAGGAAAGAATGCAATTGGTTTTGTTGATTGATCGAACAACATCCTAAATGCTTTTATATTCAATTGGTTGTTAGTTATTGTTTGGATGATTATTCCAAGTGCTTGTGATTTATGGTAAATGCATGGCAAGGGTCTGTGATGACAAGTCGCCATGGGAATAAAGGAATGTTTTCTTGGAAAATGATATTAGGCTGAATGCCTTGTTTGTGTTTGATTCTTAAAGGATTTAATTAAGGAAGGATATATTGTACGGGTGGATCACCTCCATGGTCGCACCGCGTATTAACCCGAGAGGGCACTGCTCGATTCATGGGCCGAAGGTCGAGTGGTGAAAAGCCAACCACCACGGGAATGATGTTTCACTCCCCTAGACAGCTTGCGGGTCAGTTGGAGCTCTGGACACCCCTTGCTAGGTCTAGAATGGAGTTGAAGACCTCCGTGGCCCCCAACATCTGGGCATGTTGGGAGATCCTATTCTAGATAAAGAATTGAGTTTGTGGTGCCATGTGAATTGGACCAGTTACTTCTGCAGGGCAGAAGGGAAACTTTTGTTGGACAGAAGCGACACATAATTTCTCCTGTATGGGCGAGAGACAAAGATTAACTTGAAGATAAGTTAAGGAACTTGTTTGAACTTGTTTGTCAATAGACTGCTTTGCTCTATTTTTGTGTTTGTGCTATAAGTTATGCGAACGAACCCTGTTCCCTAAAATGCTTAATTAATGAAGCTGATTTTAAGTGTCACACATAAATGTGGTAGGACTTAATTAGAAAACTAAAGCTATTTAGGGAAGCGGGTGGGTGGAACCCCCAACGGGTCCATCCTATGGCAGGGTGGTTCCAGAGAACTGGGAGGCTTCTCATAAGTTTTTATCGTCATTCGACCTTTAGGCATTGATAGGTTAGAACCCGATTCATGCCGTTTTAGGGGACCGGAATGGGACTATACCCTATGGGCAAAGAGGTTGAGCAACGCATCCCTCTCGTTTCCCATTCTCTTTGAACGAAGTGCGGCATGGATCTGCTTCGGATTGGGTATCTCTACGTAAAGTAGGATGTCCAAAACCCGACGCTAGAATGCTAACAGGAGACCTTGACAACTAGGAATCCGAATTTCAGGTTGATCCTAGTGGGTTCGGTCGTGAACGTTCTGTTGTGAGGCGGATTCAGGAAACCCTATGCGACAAAACTCGAAACATTCCTTGAGAGTGCCGGGCAGCAACACTTAGATTCATTTCTCGATAGACTGCTAAAAGAGTGCCTGGAAAGCCGATGGGCGGGCACCTCACATCTTTCCTCTCTCCCTCTATCTCTCCTTTACTCACTCACTCACTCCCCCCCTGTGTGTGTGGCATGAGGTGAATAGTTGATTGAAAAACATTAAAAGCCTTAATATTCACGATTTTAAGTCTATTAAATAGCCTTACAATTTATTATTTCTAAAGTTTGCTCCCTCAAAAGCGATCGCCAAAGCTCATTCTTCTCTTCTTCTCTCCTTCAATTTCATCACTCCCTTGGTGTAGTGACTATTTTGGCATGCATAAGGGAGGAGTTTGATTTGATGTTCCTAATGAGGATGACACTGAATTCAAAAAAAGGTGGCAGTTGCAATCTAATAATAATGAGTATGCTTATGATATTCCTCTTGCCTTTGGGTTCATTCACATGGAGGTGTGGGATATTACATCCTCTACCCTTAGAGGAATTGAGATGTCCTCATTTCAAGAAAAACTTTGGGGCACTTTAGTATCATGGATAAGTTCATATCTTGCGAGTTGTGGATTAAGACCCTTTATGCCCTTGCTGTGCTATCTTGATTACATATTACTAAACTTCAAGGAAACATAATGAAATCAAATCGAGGTAGCACAATGAAATAAAAAAGAAAATTTATAACAATATATTACTTCTCAATTACTATTGCAAGAGTGGGACTTGTCACTAGTATAAGGCTTGTTAATATGAAGATTTTGCTAGGGTTTTTAAATCATCTTCACAGGTTACAGTGAGCTCCAAGCCTTTATCACTTTTTGATTCTTGAGGTAAGCTGAATGTTAAACTTGTCCAGGTTTGTTTCATTACCAGTTCATCATCTTCTTTATCCAATTCAAGGCAATCAACTTGGATATCCCCTAGCCCATTGCAACGGAAGCATCAATGATTGGGACATCTCTTTCGGATGTACCCTAGCTCTCCACAGTTGTGGCACTTCTTTCCTTGGTCCTTTGCATGATCAAAGTCTTCCTTGGAGTACATTGAAAGGTCGTTATCTTCAAGATGTTGGTCTTTGTTTGAATTGACCAAAGTTTTCCTTGGAGTACATTGAAAGGTTGTTATCTTCAAGATGTTGGCCTCTATTTGAATTGATCAAAGCTTTGACTTTAAGGAGAGCATGCTGAAGTTCTGCACATCGCATCACTTCTAATCCATATCCAATGGGGAATTCAATCCATGGTAGAACTTGGCTACCTACGAAGTAGTATCCATAGGTGGGGTATTTTTCTCAAGTGTTATGAATAGAGAATAGTAGGCTTCCAAGCTTAACCCCATTTGGTGCAAGGTGAAGAACTCGTTTATCTTGGTGTAATGATAGAAATGCGACATGTGTATTTGTCTTACAATCCTCTTGACTTTTCTTCAACTTACATTTTTTATAGTCCCATCAAAAGATATGCCTAGGAGATGCCATTTATAACTCCTCGAAATATCCAAAATTGTTGCCTAGGATCTCTTAAGTCTATCTTGTAAAAGAAGCTCCAATCCACTTCCACAAGTATTGACCTATGACAATGCATCTAAATAACTTTTAAGGTTGTGCAATGGCTTTCTAGAATCAGTTTTATGGACAATTGTTTACGCGAGTCAACCCAAAATGAAGCAAACATGTGTCATACTTAGTTCAAAGAGGGTGAGAAATGAGGGACAGCTAACGTGTTGACCCGTCTCCCCATAATGCAAAGTCTCACCTTGGCCCTCTAAAAAATGAGACTTGTAAGAGCCTAGCAATGCCTTGGGGAGACATGCCCCAAATGCTTGATTAGTTCCATCAGGTATCTCAGGCATGGACTAGATTTAGAAATTTTTGTAGTAAAAATCATAGTCAAGGATTTCAGAAACATTGTATTCAATTTTTAACTGTAAAAGTAGCCATGCTTTTTCAATCATACTAAGAGATTACACTACTTTTTTTACAAAAGGGACTTATCTTACAAATCATTGATTTGTAAGCACATTAGAACATACCATCCTAGCACACTTTATCGCACAATAGGACAACACCTTGCTATGTCACATAATATATTGTAGTTAGAAGTGCACATACTTACATCCTAGGAAAGATTAGGACACATTCACAACCCTTTGCCTTAGGAACTTAAGACCTTTTGCTTAGAAACATGAAATGTCTTCCCTATAGGGCATCCAATCACTTACACATAGGCATAAGCAAACAAGAGTTGGGCCTTGCACATAGGCTTGGGCCTTTCCACCTCACTTATGGCATCCTTTGGGATCTCACACCATTGCACATAGTGTAAACTAGACTTCCTTGCATTTAATCACTTCCTTGCATTGTAATAGTCTTGATTTCTAAATAAGAGTGCCTAATACTCCTTCCTAGGCATTTAACTTGGCATATATTATTCATTGCATATGCACATCTAAGGTAGGACTTGTATTCTTAGGGGCATATATGTTTATATATGAACATGCTATCCATGCACATTGACTCGTACACATGCATCCATCCATGCACTAAACCCTTAGGCATAGGAACCCACTAGCTTCAACCACACAACCATTTCACTAAGTTCATCCTCATAGGAACTAAATCTACTCACCTACATCATTCCTTAAGGTGCACATTGCATCCCCAAGCACCCTATCATACCTCCTAAACATTCCATCCATATGCATGATCACATCAATCCTAAGATAGCTTCATATCACCTCTTATAGCTTAAGCCTTAGCACACTAGTATGTAAGTGCACTTACCTTAGGATAGTTCAACTTATTCCACTATTAGCCATCCACATGTAAGCCTTAGATAGGGTTAGTTAACACCCTAAGAATACTTAGGGCAGCTAGAGCTTGCACCTTTAAGCCCCTTTCACTGCACATAAGGTACATGGAACTAATAATCAACTCTCACACCATACATAGGAGTAACTTACTACATGCTTAGATCATTAGGGTCTCATCTCACAAATGCATATAGCCACCAAGTTTGTAGGTTCAATCTAGTCAACTCTCACACCATACATAGGTGTAGCTTATTACATGCTTAGATCATTATGGTCTCATCTCACATAGACATAAAGGTTAGGATCACATTTTCTCTAAGTCGATACATACACCCTTACTTAGGTTAGGCTCCACATATCAACACTTTTTTTTAGTTGCATAAATTATCTCACTTCCTAGGCATTCCATCCATAGGCATGTCACATCAGCTGTAAGATAATTGTATTGCTCCTTTCATAAATTAAGGCATGCCCTATGGAACTCCTATGTCAATCATAGTGCACTTGATACTCTATCATCACATGTAGGGTAGGCTAGGTTTTTTGACCCTAGTTACTGTGTGGCATTAACTAGGCTATGAATAAGCCTTAATTGCACTTAATGTCACCAATACCTACTTATCCACATTAACCCATTTCTCTAGCTACACTTAGGTGCAATTATATTAAGTCCCCATTTGAACACTCCATTTAGAATCTAGTAGTTAAAAGCATCTACTAGGTCCATCCCATGTACATTCGAGCGCCCCATTTAGGCATGGCACCCCTAGGCTTAGGTCACATAGGAATACACCACACAATATACCTTAAGCATTTAGGCACATAATATCTATATTTAAGAAGAGGAAACAACCAAATGGCTACAAACATTCAACTGAATTCAAATCATTTTCAAGGATACAATTGAGTGCATCAATACTGAGGATAGCTAGCACATAAATCATCTATAGTTTGAAATTTCTTGCATACATGAACTATAATTTGAACTATGGATTGAAATTCTTAGATACATGAAAGAGGATGGTTATCTATGACTTTTTTGATAATTAAGCTAGATCTCTCCACGATTATGATACCATGCTGTCTAGCAAACTTATCATCCATAAAAAATGTAGAGGCTTTAGAGTCAAAGTGTGCCTTAACACCTAGTTGTCAATGTGGTGTATAAACTCTCACCAACAACATAAAACTGAAAGTGGTGTATGAACTAGTTGTCAATGTGGTGTATGAACTAGTTGCCAATGTGGTGTATAAAATCTCACTGACAACATAAAACTTGAAGTGGCATTAACAAAAAAGGAGGGGCCTTTTAAGAGCCTTATTTTCATCCAATTGCATGGCCCCTATTGTGGTTAGGTATCCATGCTTCATACTTGCAACCTCCTGTTTTAGGACAACATTGAGCAATCTACTAAAGTCCTCCATAATACAAACATAATCCTTAAGAGTATGGTGATTGCTTTTGTTGAGCTGATAATGGCTTGAATCAAGACGAATCAATCTACATAGGCTTGATATTGGTTTCTTGTTTTCCTTGGAGATCACCATTGTCATGGCATCTAGACTTAACAAATCCCCATAGCACTTTTCTTGACATCTCTCAAATAGCCAATTATCACAATCTATTACTTGAGAAATAAATTTACTTAATATGTGAACCTTTGCATTGTCAACAAAAGATCCTTCACATCATCATTCAATCTTCAATGAAATTGCCTAATACAATAATCCTAATGTCAACTCAGATCGTAAGTCAGTTGTTGTCAAATTTTTTATGCATAAACTAATGCAAGTCTAGATTCTTGGCATAGACTTATTATTTTCAGCTTGACATCTCTAGGTCTATTAATGGCTATGAAGATAGCTAAGAATTCTTGGACAAAAGCCTTGAATTCATGAAATAGAGTTCTAAAGTAACTGTGTGAACCAAGAGAGGGTTGTACCTGAGAGAAGCGTGTGGAACCTTTGACATTGTTAACAAAAGATCTCTCAGATCATCATTCAATATCCAAAGAAATTGGATAATAAAAGAATCATCATGCCAAATCAAACCATAAGTGAGTTGTTGGAATTTAGATAAACTGATACTAGTCTAGTTCCTTGATGTAGACTTCTTATTTTCATATTGGCAACTCTACCTCTATGAATGTCTTTGAAGGTAGTTGAGAATTCTCGAACAAAATCTTTGAAGTTATAAGTAAAGAAGACTCCTTCTCAAATAAGTGTGTGAACCACAAGAGAGGGTTGTACTTGAGAGGAATGTCTCAATAAGCTCTCCTTGAGAAGCCTCATCACGATAATACTTAGATTGCACATGAATCAGTGCATGAAAAAACCTCTAAAATATGATCTTATTCCATTAAAATTTTCAAGAGGGTGGTTACAAAGATGTTGAAAGGCCTTCTTGATGTGGGCTAGGCATGCTAATCTTCTTGATATAACTAGGTAGGCTAGCTCCTTCATGTAACTAGGATGGCCAACCCTAAATCTTAGAGTAGGTAGGCTAATCTTCTTGATATAACTAGGTAGGCTAACCTTTGGTTCTTATAACTAGGATGGCTAACCCAAAATATTGGAGTTTCTTCACTTGTAATGATACATTACTTTCATGAAGTTCTTGAATTTGTTCTGGAATATGCTATAAAGTGATAACACATACCATTATTGTATCCATCACAGCTAGGCAAGATCAAGTATGTAGTCTTGCCAAATTCTTATGAGGGTGATGGCGGGGCATAAAATGGGCCCCACACTAGCTATAGGCACTAGTCAAGCCTCTCTAACACTTGCAAGACAACCCCACATGGCCTCACAGCCAAGAGCGTCTAAGGGGACACACTGCCCTAATTGTGCTAATGTAGATATTGCGTTTGTTGTGGAACGTAGTCCAACGATTGCCCTTTCTTACTCCTCAAAGGGAGATCCCACACATCTTTGCGTAGTACACCAACATGATACAAACATAAAGGAGGCACCCCTCCGACTAAATAATGTGGCCCCATTGCAGCTCTCCTACACCTCGGGGATTGGCCCTAAGATGCATTGCTCTAACATAAAGCACATACAAACACACTCCGCTTTTATTTATTTCAAATGTTTCGGGATATAAAATTTCCTCACTTGACAATTTTCCAAAGATGCGATCATCTAGCCTACAACTTGGGTTTCTTCTCACAACTCATCGTAGGTCACGTGTTTGGCAATCAATTGCTATGCATCCAGGAGTTACCATGTGATATGCATAATGCAATTGTGGATGACACACCTCGTGCTCAAACATTTTATGATAAAAGAAAAACAACGTGAGGTGCAAATACAATCCTTTAATGATTTCCAAGCTACTCATAATTGCAACGTTGCTAGAGACCAACACCGAGTTCCCTCGTGCTACTAGTCTCTCTTAAATTTAAACAATGATCGGCATGTATGCTATGCATAATCAAATAAATCAAAAAAAAAGTGACCACTCACTTTTATGACCCCTCTTTCCTCCTACTGTTTAGGTTTTGCATTCGTTGGATAGGTGTAACGTTCATTTTTATGTAGTTTTTCATGTAAAAATCGATAAAAACCATACTCTAACGTAGAAACAAGGCTTAATTGAGCTCATACACCAGTCTTGTTATATGTTCACAACCATAAAATATATTTTTTCTTAATTTTTAAGGTGGAAAAACTAAAATTTTTTCCATTTTTCCTCATTTATTTGTTCATAAAAATGTGTTATTTTTTTATTTATATAACTTGACTAATAATATTGAATAAACACTATTTTTAATTAGTTTTTTATCCTGTATGAACTTCATTTCCCAACGCGAAACAGAAGAAACCCTCATTTTCCCTCTTAAAAGACACATTTCAGGTTTTAAATTATTTATTACGACTATGTATGACTACAAGTTTTGCATTTTATCAAGTGCAGCCCTCAAACATACTTCAAACATGATTCATGCAAATCTTCTTTCCATACGCACATCATTTAAGCCATTAAATATCAAAACAATGAAATTTTCTTTGTAAAATTTGAGCATACCGCTAGTTTGTGTGTTGTGGGTTATTATAAATAGATTTAGGGTAGCCACAACGGACCCATCATTAGTCTCTTGACCACACTGGACATCATTTCTCAGCATCCTTTTGATTTTGTAGCAATTCGGACAAGCATCCTTCATCCCCTTTTCTTCTTGATTCTCTATGTGTGATCAACCTCTTAGAGGAGAGAGAAAGACTGATTTATAATCTCTGCAACCAGACAGCCATTACACGAATGGAGACAGGCATTAGAGAGTGAAAAAATAGAGAAGTTCATTTTTTATGTCTGATATGTGTGTTGCTTATGACCTCCCATCTCCTTCTCACCAAAAATCGGCACCATGGGGGTGGCGCGTTCATGCTGGTGCCGATTCGAAATGGCGCCCCCTGTCCCCCCCCAAATAATCATGTTTTTTAATATTATTAGGGAGGGCAATTGGCCCACCAAAAGGCCCATGCCCAAAGTTTTAAGACTTTGGCATTTTTTTCCTTCTTTTGTCTGCGGCTTTCGAATCTTGCCCGTCCATCGTCCAAATCAAGTGTCGAAATTTTTTGCCTATTGGCTCGGGGTCTTGCACTGCTAGCCACTTGCACTAGTCTAACTAGGCATCTAGAAAAAATACGAAAAAATTGCAACTGCTCTTCGAAACCGCTTTCAAATCCCATCTTCTACAACTTGTAAAAATTGGTAAATCCATCTCTATTGCTTCCAAGGATGTTCAATTCTTGCCTTGAATTTTCACTTCTACGCTTCTTTTTTGCACTTTAATAGGCTTTAGAATCCACTCTCAGGTAATAAAAACTTGGCAATAATAAGAATTTTCTCCTCACAACTTACAAGAAATCAACTTGAAGAAGAAAAAGAAGAAGAAGAACTTGATTCTTTATTGCAAGTTAAGGAATTACAACAATACACTTCTTGACAAGATTCAAGATTGATACATTGGTGTTTATAACAAAGCTAGGTCCCTAATACAAGACAATATTTTGGTTGGATCCCCAAGAGAAACACTAAGAAAATGGGAAAACTATTACAATAAAATCTATATTGCCTCACCAAAAAGCATGTTCTTCATACTTTAATTAACTATAAGAAGAAAAAGAACACCAAGAACAACCAATCTTCACGCAGCATCATATAGTCAATCTCCCACGGATTTAGCACAATAAATCTTTAATATATTCTTCATAGAAACCATCACAGAATCAAATGAACACAAAGGAATGATGAACTTTGAATGGAATTCATCATATAGTATTCATATTTCATCATCTTCATAGACTTCATAGTCTTCCTCTCAATCTCTCACATGGAGATGCAATGTTTCTTCATAGAAATCAATTGTCTCTCATATACTCTCTCTTACATATTCTCTCTCTCAATAGTACACAAGAATAACAAAAAATCACACTTAATAATCCTCTCTTTGTTGTAGATATCTTTCCCAAGAGGTATATATGATATGAAGAGGCACCAAAGCCACTACAGTGTCCCTTGAGAGCTCATTAGTGTCACTGTCACTTCGAGTCTTCAACAACTAATTCTTCTGCTTCTTTGACTTATCAAGAGCTTCTATTCTTCTTTTTCCAAGATCAGAAAATATACCTAAGCTAAACGTCCATCCATCTAAACACTTATAGAAGCATGCAGAAGAAAATAGAAGGCATTTAGAAGCTCAATAGTACACTATAGAAGGTTTACAAAAGGCAAAAAATCTGTAAAGCTCAAACCAAAACCAACTCAAACTATCAAAAATTATCAGACACACTCTCAATCATTCCCAAACCACTCATTCACAATCATAATCCCTCAAATAGAAAGAAAATAGACCAAAAGAGAAGCAACTAGACCTATCAAAACCAAATAGACATATCACAAAACTAATCAACACATCATAACTCAACTAAAAACTGTCACGAGCTTCTCAAACCTATTTAATCCATTCCAACACACTTTCAAATACTTCCAAACCATCCAAAAAACAATCAATCAACCGCAAAATCAAACCAAAAACACCCAAATTTCTAATTAAAAATGGCTAAAATAACAGTCATTTCAATACTCAATGTATCCCCACACTTAGCTAAGGGAGTATCCTTGCGATCTTGGAAAAAGAGAATAAGAGCTCTAAAATAACCATCATCAATCATCAACTCTAGCTCGACCACAATAAATAACTTGCATTTGGCAAACAATTTTGATGAAAGAGAAACACCTTTGTCTCTATCAAGTCATCCTAAAAAGATAAAATCATGACAAACTTATAAAGGATATAATAGCTTTCTTCATCTATCCCTTGGAATTCATCAAAACCAGGCAATCACTAAAGAACCATCATCTCAATTAGCTTCAGTAAACCATGACTCCTTCATACACAATTCACACACCATATACATAGTAGACATATAACAATCACCTGAATGATACCTCTAAAAAACATAATATATCATTATGGCTCAGCAAAGATACATCAAGAATCAATGGAGTGTATCAAGCTTAGAAGCTTAATGGTTTCTAAATCTATCTATGGAGAGGGATTCATCCACAAATATCTTGGAAAGATTTTGAAAGAACTCTAAGCAACACATTCTCCCCACAAGTACAAGATGTTTGCTCGGAAGACAAAGGACATGCATAATTTAGATATTGGTTTCTGATCATAATAAGAATGACGATGCATGTACACTAAGTAACAAGCAAAATGAGAAGCCAATCTAATTGAAAGACCAGTAGATTGATAATATATTTGGGCAAATTGCAAGTAACTCTGATAAGTTTGTATAGGAGTCTTTCATTTCCCTGGAATGATATGCAAATTAATCTCGAGACCTATCAAACGAATCTATTTGAATCCATCCTCAACATCTAGGTATTTGCAAATCAAAACTTAAGTGGCTACTAACCAATTGAGGTGGATCAAGAATGAAAGATCTGGAAGAAGGAAGAGGAACATGAATGAAAGGATGAAGTGATGGATATGCAACATTATAACAAGAAAAAAGGCTTAAAGATGGAGATTTAAGAAATTTAATAGAATCTGGTAAGAAAGGAGTCAAGAAGTATACTGAAAAAGTAAAAAGGAGTGTAGTAGATGGTGGAGGACAAGGAGAAGGAGGTGAGAAAACACAATCTACAATAAATGAGAAATGAAAAAAAATAAGAATTTGGGGATTCAATTGAGGTTGAAAAAGAAGAGAAGGAATGATATACAAAGATGATTGAAGTATGGACAAATAAGAATCAAATCTATGGGCCATCTATTGTGATAATAAATGAGTGAAGGTAATGATGGACCTAAAATGAATCGACCATTGTAAGCTTCAAAGAAGGATGTGTCAAAATAAGATTGTCTAGAAATATGGACTAAAGATTCTCCCTCTGTTGGTTAGCCTTTTGTAGATATGCATGGGTTTAATTGTCAAGAATTCAAGGAAACAAAATCTTTTATTGGATACCAAGAAACTCACTTTGGATGAATAAGCTTGGAAAATCTCATCTATCCTTATCTCTAGATGTCAAGCATAAATGACAACTTGCAAAATAATATCCCCCACATACCAAGACAAATACTTCTTCGGAACCACAAGATTACCTTTAATATACATGTAAGCCATCAACATGGTCTTAGGCATAATAGAGGTACCAAATACCATCCTAACCAGTTCCACAATGAGATCAAGGGACAACACCACTCCATCCATTCTTAGAAGGACACAAATCCATAGTAGACAACTTCATATAAAAGACAAGCTTTTGTTATTCATAATGCATAAAAAAGAAACTTTCATGTCCATCATTCACTAATGTATCACCACTAGATGCATACCAACTATTCATCTCTTAAAAATAACATTTCTGCTCACTCTGAACTCACCTGATAAGGTTATAACAATAATATCATTTTTTATCTAAAAACTATCTAATGAAAATATATATTTTTAGCCTTTGGATCAAGCTTCTTTCACAACTCATGTGGCACACAAATATATGTGATACAACCAAACACTTTCAAGTGTGATACATCAGGCTTCTTACATATAAAGCATTCTACTATGGTCATACCATGAATTGCAATTGTGGGAGTTTGTGCATCTCTCTAAACCACTCTCCATGAGAAGTGGTTAGAGGCACCTGAATCTATAGACCATACAATATTCTTTGATGAACCATCAACAATCATAGTATTTATAAAGTGTTGTGTAATAAACAACTGTTCACTTCCATTTCTAATTTTAGCCTTCTTTTTGAAGCAATTTTTAAAATTTTGGCATTTTTAACCTCACTACTAATACTTTCTACTATCACCAAAATTTTGTTGTCTATTAGAATTGCAACTTGCCCTCTTTGACTCCCCTTCCTCGAGACTACTCTACTCTATTTTCAAATGCATCATAACCTTAACCACCACCACCTTGGTCTCTATTGCAATCTCTGCCTCTTCTAGTAGAGTAAGACACCTATTCATACTTGTTTTTGCTTTGAGAAGAAGAGGAATCCAAGTCAAGGTTCTTCTCCTCAAGTATCAACATAGAAATTAAGTCCGCAAAATCAAAGGTATCATCCATTATATTCATAGATTACCTGAAGCTCTTGTATTCATCTCCAAGTCCATCTAATCGTACATGCACAATATCATCATCATCAACTACCATATTGATAGATTCAAGAGCTTCCACAATACTCTTGATCTTCAAGGTATAATCATTAATGTTCAAATTTCCTCTTTTTACTTGGCTTAACTCTAACTTGAGCTGCAGCTTTCTGGCATTTGTATTTACTTTGAACAGCCTTGTCGAATTTTTCCATGCAATAATGGGGGTTTCAAATTCCTGCAAATAGTCTATCTTGCTATATGACATTGACAAAGAGCCAATACATGACTTTACTCTTTGTCTACTCCCAAACTTTCTTAGCCTTTACTTGTATTATAGTAGCATTTTGTGCAAAAACTTCAAGTGCTGCTGCCATGTCTTCTTCAATGTAATTCCAAATACACTTTTTCTTCAAGAAATTTTTCATCATGAACTTCCACGTATGATAATTGTTCTTATCAATCTTCTCACTGATAATCTAGTTGAAGTTGTCAAACATTTTGACAAAATAAAAAACCTTGCAAAAACCTGCAATATGTAAGTAAGCTAATACTAGGTGCATTACTACCAAACAATAGTAATTTTCACTAACTACATAACAATAAGTACAATTTGCATTTTATATGCAAATATCTTTGTGTTTGCAAACCAACTACCACTTGAAACCTTTGAAACTACAGTATAGCCAAAAGCTACTATCATGACTACTTGTAGGTCCAAAATAGAGGCCCAAAAGACTTGAGATACCAAAAATCACAATGGTTACCCCTAACGATCTATTTTTGCAATATATATACTATTCTTTCTATCATCAAGTTTTACTACAATAGGAGACTGCATCCCCACTAGCCCCTTAGGAGCCTCCTGCGATTATAATCTAAGGCAAATCGAGCAAGGTAAAAGAGCTTCTTACATGTTGCTTGCTTGCATATGTGGAAGAAGAAGAAGATTTGAGTCCTGTCAGTATGTATTCTCAAGTCTCCATTCCTTCTGTGTGTGTGTGCTCTTGGGTGCTTCTCAAGAAGAAGAGGTTTGGTATCTAAGGTTATTTCGGCCCCTGTTTTGGACTTGCAAGTGGTCCCAACAGTAGTTTTTGAGTATACTATAATTGCAATTGTGTCCTCTACCATTTATAGATCCACACATTAGAGATTTCGAATCTATAAGGTTTTAGGTGGTTGCTAGGGTTATAAATTTAAAAAGCATTTATATAAAGATTGCATGTTATAGTTATTATTGTGTAGTCAATGAAAAAGACTATTATTTAGTGGTGGTGCATCAAGTATCAACTTCCTTGCACATTGCAATTTTTTACAAGGTTTTCTATTTTTTCAAAATGTATAATAGCTTCAACCAAATTGTTAGCGAGAAGCTTGATAAGAACAATTATCCTGCATGGGAGTTTAGGATGAGAAATTTTCTAAAGGGCAAAGGTATTTGGAATTATATTGAAGGAGACATGGTAGTAGCACACCCAAAGTTCTTGTACAAAATGCTATTGTAGAATAAGTAAAGGGTAAGAAAGATTGGGAGTAGACACAGAGTGAAGTCATATTTTGGCTATTTGTTAATGTCATAGATAGCATGATATACTATTTATAGGAATTTGAAGCCCAAGCTATTATATGGAAGAATTTGGCAAGGCTGTTTGAAGTAAATACAAAGGCCAGAAAGCTGCAGCTCAAGTTAGAGTTGAACCAAGTAAAAAGAGAAAACTTGTCCATTACTGATTATACCTTGAATATCAAGAGTATTGTGGAAGCTCTTGGATTTATCAATGTGGTAGTTGATAATGATGATGTTGTGCGTACATGATTAGATGGACTTAGAGATGAATATAAGAGCTTCATGACATCTATGAATACTGGGGATGATACCTCTGGTTTTTCATACTTAATTTCTATATTAATACTTGAGGAGAAGAATCTTAATTTGGGTTCCTCTTTTTCTAAAGCAAAAACAAGTATGAATATGTGTTTTACTCTACTAGTAGAGGTAGAGGTCATGGCAGAGGCTAAGGTGGTGATCATAATGATGCACAACAAAATAGAGCAGGATAGTCCTAAGGAAGAGGGAGTCAAAGAGAGCAAGTTGCAGATTCTAATAGGCAAAAAAATTGTGGTGATAGTATAGAGGGCTAGCATTAAGATAAAAAATGTCACATTTTTTAAAATTACTTCAAAATGAAGACTAAAATAAGAAATGGAAAAAAGCAGCAAGATAATTATGTTCCTTGGAGTATGCAGGATGGCAAAACCAAGTACTTAGCTTATGTGTTGCATCTACCAAATTACATGAAAATTGGCTTCTATTGATTAGATGGTAGAATAGGGTTTGCAAGTTCAGTTCACATCTGATGATTGTTATGTAGAAGATCTAAAAAATAATTGTATGTTTCTTGGAAAAGAAAAACAAGTTGGCAGATTGTTTACTCTTGATGTAAGCTAGCTTGAAATGGATGTTGTTTATACAAGGTTTAAGTAATGTGGTTGATATTGAAATTTGGCATAAGAGAATTGGTCATGTGAATGTGTAATGGGACTGAAAGACATGTCGTTAAAACAAATTGTGGATGGCTTGCCCAAGTTTAGGGTTGATGGGATGCATAAAGTATGTGAACCATGTCAATTTGGAAAGTAAGGCATGAATTTCCTTATGAAAATCATGTTTGCAAGAAGTTACTTAAATTGATACATTCTGATGTGTGGGGTCTTACAAAGATTGCAACTTTGAGTGGTTGCAAATATTATGTTTCCTTCATTGATGATCATACTTGCAAAGTATGGGTTTACTTTATGTGTGAGAAAAGTGAGATATTTACTCACTTTAAAAGCTTTTTAGGATTTGGTTAAGAAGGAGAAAGGGCTACATATTAAATGCCTAAAGTAAGATGGAGGGGGAGAATATCTCTCCAATGAGTTTTCTAAATTTTTGGAGAAAAATGGTATACAAAGACACTATACATGTAGATATAATCTGTAGCAAATTGGAGTTGTTGAGTAGAAAAACAAGCATATTGCAAAGGTAGCTCATGGATTGATATGAGAAAGAAACTTTCCTCATTACTATTGGGCTAAAGAAGTTTCTACTTATGTATACATTGTAAATAGGACACCCAGTGTTGTTGTACATGGTATGATACTTGAAGAGAAGTTTACAAGTAGAAAACCAAAATTTTTCCATCTAAAAGTATTTGGATGCATTGCTTATGCGCTATTCCTGATGAGTCGCATAGTAAACTAGATCCCAAAGCAAATATATATATATATTTGTTGGATATTCTCTTGAGTAGAAGGGATATAGATTTTATAGCCCTATTACATGTGAGTTGAGCGTTAGCAATAATGTTTTTTATGAAATGAGTAGATGGTATAGTAATGTCCAAAATACATTTGGAGTTGATGAGCATGAGAGTGTGGCTATGTAGAAAATAGGCTAGCAGTCCCAAACATTGAGTGCACCATTAGAGTCTCCTAGTCATGCTTCAGATGATTTACCTTGGAGTTGTAGATTGAGATCATAGGTTATTCCACCAAGTACATCACAAATATCAAGAAAAGATAAAGAGAAAGTTGGGGACTCAACTATTGTGATAGATGTATCATTAGATTTCTCTCATGTTCATGCTAATTCATATGGCTCTAAGAAGAGCTTGGTTTGGGATTTCATCTATTTAAAGCACATCATGTGTGAAAGGCACAACAATATGCTAAAGCATCTAGTAGTGATTCTAGTCAACTAGAGTGAGAAAGCCAATGTAGCGATCAACATATGATAGCTATGTAGGTCATCACTATGCATACATGGCTAAGGTTGTGCAAGATGTGAAACCCACTCCTTTAGAGATGAGGTGGGTAAGGAGTATTGGAATCCTACTATGGATGAAGAAATGGCTACACTTATGGATAATGACACATGGGAGTTAGTGTCCTTACCTTAAGACAAGAAAGCTATTGGCTCCAAATGGATTTAGAAGATCAAGCATAAATTAAATAGATTTATTGAGTGATATAAGGTATGACTGGTTGCCAAAGGGTATGCATAGACTCATAGTATTGATTATGAGGAGATCTTTGCTCTAATGGCCAAAATGGCCACTATAAAGGCTATCATAGCAGTGGCTGCATTAAAAGGTTGGTTCATGCATCAAATGGATGTTATGAATGCCTTCTTGTAGGGGTAGTTGTAAGAGGAATTTTGTGTGGAGCAACCACCTAGTTGTGTGAATGAGAATCATCTAGATTATGTATGCAGCTGCTTTGTAAGGCCTTGTATGGACTGAAGCAAGCACCTAGGGCATGCCATGATAGGATTGCATAATATCTTGTTAGCATTGGATTTTGCAAAGCACATGCTGATCACTTGCTCTATGCATGTGAGAGTGATGTAGATATCGTGGTCATTATATATATGTGGATGATTTAATTATTATGGATGATATTGAGATAGAGATTAACAATGTGAAGGGGCTTCTCAAGGCTGAATTTGAGATGAAGGATTTGGAAGAGTTACGGTATTTTCTTGGCATAGAGATAATCAAGACTCCAGAGAGTATATGGTTGTCATAGAGATAATATGCATTGGATATGTTGAAAAAGTATGGTATAGTTGATTGTAAGCCTATCTCTATAGTTCACGATGTTGATGCTAATCTTAGTGCACATGAGGGACTTGATTGAGGACGTCATTATGTATTGAAAGATTTTGGGGAACCTTATCTATTTGACGATCACTAGGCCAAACCTAAACTACATAGTTGGTTTGGAGAGTCAATGTATGCAACTTCCACAAAAGCCACATTTGGATGCAATGCTGCACACATTGCACTATGTCAAGTCCACATTAGACTATGTTTTATTATATGGTGCAAGTGTATCATTGGACTTGCATGCTTACACATTAAAAAATTGGGCTGGTAGTATTTTAGATAGGAGATCTACTAGTGGTTTAATGTTTTCCTTAGAGAGTGTGGCTATTACTTGGAGGAGTAAGAAACAATCAACAGTCACCTTGTCTAGTATAAAGGCAAAGTACAAAGGTACTGCAATTGCAGCATGTGAGGTAGATTGGTTACATAAGCTACTTGGTGATTTGGGAATGTGTGTGGATAAGAATATTTTCATCTACTATGATAACCTTAGTAACATTCAATTGGCTAGGAACCCACTGTATCGTGCACAGACCAAACACATAGAGGTCCATTACCATTTCATTCAAGAGCGGGTTCTAGTAGGTGATATTGACATGATATATGTTAGTAGAGAGGATCAAGCTACTAACATTTCACCAAGACCTTGGGAGCTCAGAAGCTCCAATACTTCAAGATTATGCTTGGAATTCATGAGCTTCTACTAACCTCAAGAGGGAGTATTGAGATGTCAAGCTCTATATGAGTAGTATTCACTATATGCCTTGGTAATGCTGCATGATATTATTCACTAGCATGTTAGGTGGCCGACATGAGGATATACCAGTAGTTCTATATCTAGACTACACCCCTTGGTCCATCCTTGGTTATGGCACATTCATTATGCCACCTCTTCTTTCCTAGTAGGTCTACATTTAGTGACCACATGTACATATGATGCAATACTTTCATATTAGGCTCTTATCATGTTATAGACTTAGTTTTTTTGTGTGGAAGAAGAAGAAAGAAGCAGAAAAAGATTTGAGCCATATCTCTATGTATTCTCAAGTCTCCATTACTTCTATGTGAGTATGTGCTCTTGGGTGCTTCTCAAAAAGAAGAGGTTTGGCATCTGAGGTCCTTTCAACCTTTGTTTTGGACTTGCAAGTAGTCCCAACAGTAGGTTTTGAGTATACTATAATTTCAACTATGTTTGCCACCATTTATAGGTCCACAGATTGGAGATTTTGAATCTATAAGGTTTAGGTGGTTGCTAGGTTACAAACATAAAAGGCATTTGTATACAAATTGTAAGTTATAGTTATTGTTATGCAGAAAAAGACTATTGTTTAGTGGTGGTGCATCTAGTATCAACTTCCTTGCACATTGCAATTTTTTGCAAGGTTTTCTATTTTGTCAAAATGTCTAATAACTTGAACCAGATTGTAAGCAAGAAGCTTGATAAGAACAAGGATTCTACATGGGAGTTTAGGATGTGAAATTTCCTAAAGGGCAAAGGTATTTGGAATTACATTAAAGGAGACATGGTAGTAGCACCCAAAGTTCCTACACAAAATGTTACTATAGAATAAGTAAAGTCTAAGAAAGTAGACACAAAGTAAAGTCATATTTTGGCTATTTGTTAATGTCATAGATAGCATGATATACAATTTATAGGAATTTGAAAGCCCTGCTATTGCATGGAAGAATTTGTCAAAGCTATTTGAAGTAAATACAAAGGCCAGAAAGCTACAGCTCAAGTTAGAGTTGAACCAAGTAAAAAGAGAAAACTTGTCCATTAATGATTATACCTTGAATATCAAGAGTATTGTGGAAGCTCTTGGATCTATCACTGTGGTAGTTGATATTGATGATGTTGTGCGTACAGGATTAGATGGACTTGGAGATGAATATGAGAGCTTTAGGTAATCTATGAATATAAGGGATGATACCTCTGATTTTGCAGACTTAATTTCTATGTGGATACTTGAGGAGAAGAACCTTGGCTTGGATTCCTCTTCAGCAAAAAAATATATAAATAGGTGTTTTACTCTACTAGGAGAGGTAGAGGTCATGGCAAAGGCTAAGGTGGTGATTGTGGTCAAGGTTATGATACATATCAAAATAGAGTAGGATAGTCCCAAGGAAGAGAGAGTCAAAGAGGACAAGTTGCAGATTCTAGTAGGCAATAGAATTTGGTGATAGTAGAGAGTGCTAGCATTGTGATAAAAAAAGGTCACATTTCTAAAAATTGCTTCAAAAAGAAGACTAAAATTAGAAATGGAAAAAAGTAGTAAAGTAAGTATGCATCCTGTAGCAGTAGAAACAATGATGATAGAAGTGAACAATTGTTTGTTATGTAGATCTTTATAAATACTATGACTACTAATGGTTCATCAAAGAATAATGCATGGTATATAGATTCAAGTGCCTTTAACCACATGACTTCTCATGGAGAATGGTTTAGATAGATGTGTATTCCAGAGTCTTCGGGCTATGTGGAGATAGGGGATAATACAACTCACCCAATTACTCATGTTGGAAATGTTCCTTAGAGTATGCAAGGATGGCAAATCTAAGCACTTGGCTAATGTGCTCCATGTACCAAATATTACAAAAAACTTGGTTTCTGTTGGTCAAATGTGGTGGAATAGGGATTGCAAGTTCAGTTCACATGTGATGGTTGTTATATAGAAGATCTAAAAAATGATTGTAGGTTAATTGCAAAAGAAAAACATACTAGCAAATTGTTTACTTTTGATGTAAGTCTACCTGAAATAGATGCTGATATTTTTACACAAAGTTTAGGTATTGTGATTGATATTGAAATTTGGCATAAGAGAATGGTCATATGAATGTGCAATGGCTAAAAGACATGCAATCAAAATAGATTGTGGATGGCTTGCCCAAGTTTAGGGTTAATGGGATGCATAAAGTATGTGAAGCACGTTTGGAAAGCAAGCAAGGCATGTGTTTTCACATGAAAAGTATGTACACAAGAAGCCACTTGAATTGATACATTTTGATATGTGGAGGGCCTATAAAATTTGTATGCAAAAAGCCACTTGAATTGATACATTTTGATGTGTGGGGGACCCATAAAGACTGCAACTTTGAGTGATTGCAGATATTATGTTTCCTTCATTGATGATATACTCACAAAGTATTTGTTTACTTTATGTGTGAGAAAAATGACATGTTCACTCACTTTAAAAGCTTTAAGGGTTTGATTGAGAAGGAGACAGGGTTGCATATTAAATGCCTAAGGTCAAATGGAGTGGAAAAATATCTTTCCAATGGGTCTTCTATTTTTCTATAGAAAAATGGCATACAGAGGTAGTATGCATGTAGATAAACTCCACAACAAAATGGAGTTGCTAAGCAAAAAAACAAGCATATTGTAGAGATGGCTCATGCACCAATTTTAGAAAGAAACTTTTATCATTACTATTGGGTTGAAGTAGTTGCTACTATCATATACATTATGGACATGACACCCATTTGCTGATGTACATGGTATGACACCTGAAGAGAAGTTTACGAGTAGAAAGCCAAATTTGTTCCATATAAAAATATTTGTATGTTTTACTTATATACATAGTCTAGATGAGTTACATAGTAACTTAGATCCAAAATTAGAAAAATATGTATTTGTTGGATATTCTCTTGAGTAGAAGGGATATAAATGTTATAACCCTATTATACATGAGCTGAGAGTTAGGATGGATGTTGCTTTCTTTCTAATGAGTAGCCGGTATAGTAATGTGCAAAATATAGTTGGGGTTGATGAGCATGAGAGTCTCCTAGTCATGGTTATGTTGGTAATAGACCTTAGAGTGGAAAATTGAGATAATAGGTTACTCCACCAAGTACATCACAAATATCAAGAAAAGGTAAAGAGAAAGTTGGGAACTCACTTGTTGCAATAGATGTATCATCAAGTTTCTCTCATGTTCATGTTGATTCAGATGGCTCTCAAGGCTTGGTTGAGGAGTCTGGGATTCTGTCTATTAAAATACCTTATGTGTAGAAGGCACAAGAGGATGTTAAAGCATCTAGTAGTGATCCAGGTCCACACATGTCAAGGAGAGTAAGAAAGCCAATGCAACAATTGACATATGATAGTTGTGTAGCTCATTACTATGCACACATGGCTAAGGTTGTGCACGATGTGAAACCCACTTGTTTTGAGGGTGCAATGGATTCTAAGTATTGGGATCATGCTATGGATGAAGAAATGGTTGCGCTCATGGATAATGACACATGGGAGTTAGTGTCCTTACTTGAAGGCAACAAAACTGTTGGCTACAAAGAGATTGACAAAGTCAAGCATAAGTTAGATGGATGTATTGAGCCATATAAGGCATGATCGGTTACCAAAGGGTATGCATAGACTCATGGTATCGATTATGCGGAGGCCTTTACTCCAATGGCTAAAATGGCCACTATAAGGGCTATCAGAACAATGGATGTATCAAAAGGCTGGATCATGTATCAAATGGATGTTAAGAATGCCTTCTTGCAAGGGAAGTTGCAAGAGGAAATTTATGTGGAGTAGCCAAGTGGTTTTATGTGAATGAGAATAATCCAAATTATGTATGTAGACTTTGTAAGGCCTTGTATGGACTAAAGCAAGCACTAGGACATGGCATGATAGGATTGTAGAATATCTTGTGAGCATTGGATTTCGTAGAGCACATATTGATCACTCACTCTATGTGTGTGAGAGTGATGTTAGTATTGTGGTAATTACTACATATGTGGACAATTTGATCATTGTGGGTGATATTGAGGTAGAGATTGACAATGTTTGATATGAAGGATTTGGGAGAGATGCACTATTTTTTCGACATAGAGATAATAAGGACTCTAGGGGGTATATGGTTGTCACTGAGATAATATGTGTTCTCAATTGGCTAGAAACCCAGTGTAATATACATGAATCAAATACATAGAGGTCCATTACCATTTCATTTGGGATTTGGTTCTTGCAAGTGATATTGACTTGATTTATGTCAACACAGAGGATCAAGCTACTAACATTTTCAAGGATCAAGTTGTTAACATTTTCACTAAGGCCTTGGAAGTTGAGAAGCTTCAATGCTTTAGGACTATGCTTGGAGTTCATGAGCTCATGCTAAACTTGAGGGGGGGTGTTGAGATGTCAAACTCTACATGAGCTAGCATTCACTACGTGCCTTGGTGATGTGGTATGGTATTATTCATTGGCATGTTAGGTAACCAACATGAGGATATTCCAATGATTCTACAACTTGTATATACCCATGTAGTCTATCCTTGGTTATAGCACATTCATTCTACCACCCCTTCTTTTCTAGCAGGTTCACATTTAGTGACTACATATACATATGATGTAGTACTTTCATATTAGTCTTTTATCATGTTGTAGACTTAGTTCTTTTGTGTGGAAGAATAAGAAAGAAGAAGAAGAAGATTTGAGCCTTGACTTTGTGTAGAAGAAGAAGAAGATTGCCCTATCTTTGTATATTCTCAAACTCCATTGCTTTTATGTGTGTGTGCTCTTGGGTGCTTCACCTCTTTTTCCTCTTGTCTGTTTTCAAGAAGTTGATATATACTCTTTAAAGCTCTTCCAAGAGGGCTTCTAAAGCTCAATGTGGTATGATCAAGAGCTATTGCAAGGTCTAGAGGTCCAGCCATATGCCGATTCCATAAGTAAAATTTTCATGATAGAAACATTAAAAAATATGGTTGAGGCAAGATAGAGAGAGTAAACTACAAGGAAGAAGAACAAGAATGAAACCATAATGGTACAAAAGAGATTTGATTGATTAATAGTGAAGAAAGTAAATTATTTTATAGCTTTCTAGCTTGGACATATACCTCACTATTTTCTTATGGGATTCAATTATATATGCCTTTAGAACGTAAGCCTCTAGCACCACACGTACATTTTTACACCCCCCCTTGATGCTAGCTCACCCTTTAGATAACTACACCTAAAGATGTATATTGCCTCCCCATAATTTTTGTGAAGACTCTAGCTCATGTAGTGTTAAACAAAGTGTAGGCAATTTAGAAGAGAGTTTCAAGACATTCTTTAGAGTTTGTTTCCTTTATAAAATTTGAATTTTAGCTCCAATATTCTTTCTCAATATGTCCAAACTTGTTGTAGCTTTTGCACCTTAGTTTTCCTTTGTTCTTCCAATAGACTTGCTCTTGGTGTTCATTTCTCCCATAGATCCTACAAACAACTTTTTAAGAAGAACATTTGTGGTAAAGTGATGTTACTACAAGTCTCAATGTAGAGTCTTGGGCTTTCTCCTTGATTTTACCTTGTTGCTTATATAAAGAAAGCTCAATTGCGTTGAGTTTTATCAATAGGTACATTCCTTAGTGTTGCTACCACCTACTCACAACCTTTGTTAAGTTTAAAGTGGGTTCAAATGCATTGAGTTTTATCAGGTACATTCCTTAGTGTTGCTACCACCTACTCACAACCTTTGTTAAGTTTAAAGTGGGTTCAAATGCATTGAGTTTTATTAGGTACATTCCTTAGTGTTACTACCACCTACTCATAACCTTTGTTAAGTTTATCCACACTATTGAGTAGCATGACAACAACTTCATATTCTTCAATATCTTTGCCTATTGAAGATAGCTATACTTTAAGGCTTTTAACTTTTTTTATTAATGATGTTAGGGAATCATATTGGTTTAGATCTGTTGAGATTCAAGCTCATGATCACCAACACGGACTCTACCTTGGACAGCCGTAGTCTTAGCTGTCATCATCTATCATGTGTGTCCAATAAATGAGTCGGAGACTCACCGTAGTTAGTGACATAGTTAGTTAATAGACTAGACTGTTAAGTGTGTGTGACGACTTTAGTCTATGAGTTATGAATAATGAAGAGAAGACATGAGAGTACTCTACTCTCTTTGTGGGTTTCCAATGTCTATGTCTTTCTCTCTCCCTCTAAAACTTTAACATGGTATCAAAGCCAAGTTATCTCGGCTTCATGGTACACAGGAGCTCAGACTTGAAGGATTTGGAAGCTAGAAGGTGATTCTGACTTGTAACTTGAGAAGAAACCCTCTAGAGGTTCATTGATAGGCCATAGCTTGCACTTGATGTGGTATGTATCAATGCTTCTAGAATTTACACCTCATAGAGCCTACTAAGGCTTGCAAAGGGGGTTCATTGGCTTGTATTGAGCCCTGGAATGTGTACATTAAGGCCGATATTTGGAGTAGAACAACGACATCATCAAATCAGTGTGTTCCTGCAACATCCCATTTTTAGTAGAAGCCATATCTTACAATATAAATGAATTTTAGAGAAATGGCCATAGCTCCTAAACCATTTTCAACATGGTCTATAACTTTGTAGAAGAAAGTTTTTTCAAATTCTTCACAGATTTTGAGATATTTAGCATAGACCTATGCAGATTGGCTGTAACAACAGGTGTTTTCAGGCTTCTTGACATTTATACACATTGACAACCTCGGAAAAGGCATTGGTCACTCTTTGCGCATTGATGGCTTTCATCTTGGCATCGGATTGAGCTTCCTAAGTTCAGACATTGGCTATATACATCAGATAGAATGCTGGAAACTTTGTATTCAATAAGCATTTGATGTGTCTATGCTTCAATAAAGCCTCTATAATGGAACATTGATGCTCGATTGCTTTGGGATGATATCTAAAATGGTTTGAGAAATGATTGCTCTATTTTGAGTTGATGTATTGCTAGTTACTAAAGCATATTCGCTGGTTATAACAGGCTATTGTCTATCATTGACAATAAGAGGATTTGTCTTCGTGTTGGCATGGTTTTTATGCATCTATTGATACCTATTTGGACTTGTCTTCATACTTAGATGTTGTGGTAGTGCTTTGGGATAATTTTGAGTTGTTTAGGGCTACATTGACCTCAATATGATTGTGTTTTTACTATTGTAATACAATATACATCTAGCAAGCATCTTGACAATGTTCCCATAAAGCGGTTTGTTATTGTTGTCTAAGTACTCCAACTAGATGTAGTGACTCTATGGATGTCATGTATGCATATGGACATGTCTATGGCCTATTATGGGCTATAAATACTCTAAATCTAGACTAATTTCATTTCTAGTTATGCAGTGGGCTGGCTATCTACAGCCTATCAAGAGTTTGTATGACATTGTTATTGCCTATATGAACTACTGCTGAAGCTTGTATGTACATGCATTAAACCCCATAGGTTATGGTATATGTTGGAGGTGGTTTTAGGCTATTTTGAGCTAGAAATACTTCAAATTGTGTAGAGGATTTATCGTTGGTTATACACAGACTATTGTTTGTCATAAGTGGTTGGAAAACACCTACATCAACTTTATGCTATCTACTTGGAATGCCACTATATTTAGATGTTTTGCTACATGTTTGGGAATGTTTTGACATGTCTATGAGTTGAGATACCCTAGTTATTATTGAGAATTGTTGTTACATGTTCTTGGACTAAAACTATCATAAACAACTTGGTGGTTTGCAGGGAGTCAAGCACTTACAAGTGGTATATGACACTAAATACTATAATTGTAAATATGGCAAATGCTCAAGGCACTCACAATATCACTCAAATTATGGGAAAGAAGCTTGATAATAAAAAATTTGTTTTGTGGAAGTTAAGGATGCAAAATTTATTGATTGGCAAAGGCTACTAGTATTTATGCATAGGAGCTAAAGCAGAACCTAAATTACCTAAACAAAATATGACTCATGATCAGTGAAGAGCTCACCAACAATGGTTGGAAAGAGCAAGCAAAGTGTTACACTGGTTCTCTTTATGCATTTCTGATGCGATGGCAATGCAAATTACAAGCTAACAGTCCCCAAAGGATGCTTGGGATATTCTCATGAAGAATTATGGCAATGTTACTCATGCAAGGAAGATACAGCTGAAGCAGCAGTTTAATAATATGTTTGGAAATGGTAGGAGCATCCAAGCTTATACGACAAAGATAAAAACCATAGTAGACCAGCTTGCTACTATTGGTTCTAAAGTGTCAAAGGATGACATGATTGCAATTACATTGAATGCATTAGGCAAGGAGTATAAGGCATTTGATGCATTGATATCTATGAGAGCAGAACCTCCTCATTGGGATGTGTTGCTTGCTCTATTGCTACATGAGGAAGTTAAACTTGGATTGAAAACTAGTTCCAATATCTCTTAGGGGAAGAGATAATGTACTTTACTCTAGTCAGTGTGCTAGAGGTGGTAGACGCCATGGATCTTTTTGAGGTCGAGGGGACACTCATAATGCACATGGACAGCATTAGCAAAATGCATGGCAGAGTTCTAATGCGCAAGGTCAACGTGGATCTGGAGCCTTTCGAGGTAGGGGGAGATCACCTAGAGGCAGAGGTGGCTCCTAGAAGTCACATGATCAATCTAACAGGGATAAAGGCTATCATTATTTTGGTAGATACGGACACATAGTGAAGGACTGTCATAAAAAGCAAGCATATATGAAGGCAAAAGGCAAACATCATGGAAGTTATGCATCCTCTAGTGGTACACAAGATGATTAGGGAGATAGATTGTTTACTATGAAACATGTTTCTAAGAATATGCCTAAGCCAAACAAGGATGAAAAGTGGTATATAGACTCAAGATCTAATCACATGACTCCACATGGTGAATGGTTTGACAAGTTAGTAGTAGGATCTCATGGATATGTTTGCACTGGTGATGACACACAACATTATATTCAGCATACATGTGTGGTTCCCCTAATTATGCATGATGGTAGGAAAAAGAGTTTACATGATGTATTACATGTACCTTCAATCACTAAGAACCTACTATCTATTCGTCAAATGGTAGAATAAAATTTACAGGGTAGGTTCAACAAGGATGGTTACTTTATTAAAGAGTACAGAAATGGCTGTAAATTGATTGCTAGAGGTAGAAGAGATGGCAATATGTTTACACTTGATGTGTCTATTCCTGAGTTGAAAACAACCATGTTTGCCCATGATAGTGGAATAGTTCGGGATGTAGAAATCTGGCACAAATGCATTGGTCATATAAATATTCAAAGACTGAAAAATATGTAGCAACAAAAGCAAGTTGTACTTGGCTTGCCAAATTTCAAGTACAATGATTTAGGACATGTCTATTCCACTTGTTAGTTTGGAAAACACGTATGGTTTCTATTTATGCAGCATGTTAGAAACAGTTCTCGACCTTTGTAATTGATACATATGGATGTATGGGGTCCATCCCATAATGCCTCTTTTGGTGATGCCTAGTATTATATATCGTTAATTGATCATTTCAGTTCGATATACATTCTTGTACATACTAAAACACAAGGACAATGTACTTGGTGTATTCAAGGACTTTAAGAAAGATGCTAAAAATGAGTTTGGCTACTACATTTCATGCCTGAGGTCTAATGGAGGTGGAGAATATGTCTCTAAAGAGTTTGATAAGTAATTAACCAAATATGTCATAAAAAGGCAGTTGACATGTAGTTATACACCTCAGTAGAATGGCATGGCTAAGTGAAAGAATCGTGTCATTATGGAAGCTACCTTGGCAATGCTCAATGAAAAGAATATGCCAAATGGATATTGGGCTGAAGCAATGGTTACTACAGTCTATGTATTGAATCAGACACCTACAACTAGAATTCATTATTTGACTCCATATGAGAAATTGTGTAAGCAAAAACTTGACATTAGCCACCTTAAAGTGTTTGGTTGAATTGCTTATGTTCATGTGCTTGATGAAAAGAGAAGGAAATTAGACCCCAAGGCAGTAAAGAGTGTTTTTCTTGGATATGCACAAGACAGAAAGGCTTATAAGTGCTATAATCCGTCTACTCGAGAGACTTTGATCAGCAGAGATGTTGTTTTTGATGAGCTAGCCTCTTGGTATGGTGCTCCAAATGTAGTGGTTTCTAATGCATCAATCAACTCTACTCATGCTGAAAATTACCCTTCAATTTAGCACTATAGTTAGTGGCCCTTCAAGTAGTGAGTCCTCAAACAGAACGACTGCATAATTATGACGCTGGTCCACTGACACGGATATGTCAGTGAGGGGGAGATTGGATAAAGGCAAGAAAAATTTTCTTCATGATGTTATTGGCCCAGTTACGTCTGGATATGAGTCACCTAGCAGTGATAGCCTTGACAATGAATTGGGCATACCATCGGTTATGATGCTTGGTGTAAGGTAGAGCAAGTACATGCTACCTCATGAGAGGCAATCATATAGTAAATTGCGATTGAGAAGATCTGAAAGGGTTAGGAAACTAGTTGATAGGCTGATATATAGTGGGCATTCGGCCAGACATTATGCATATATGACCAAAGTGTCAAGCTACAAAGAGCTATGAAATTCATCGAGGCAATTAGAGATAAAAACTCATGTGTTGCCATGGATGAGGAATATGCAACATTGATTGAGAATAACACATGGGAATCGGTTAGTCTGCCTAAGAGCAAAGTACCCATTGGCTGTAAATGGGTTTACAAAGTGAAGTGCAAGGCAGATGGTACATTGGAAAGGTATAAAGCTCGGCTAGTTGTTGCAAAGGGATATGCACAACAATATGGATTGGATTGTGAGGAAACTTTTAGCTGAGTTGCCAAGATGGAAAAAATGAGAACATTAATTGCATTAGTAGCTTCAAAGGGATGGAAGCTTTGGCAAATGGACGTGAAAAATGCATTTCTAAATGGTGACTTGGTTGAGGAGGTTAATATGGAATAGCCTGAGGGGTATGCACACCCTGACTATCCCAAACATGTGTGCAAACTGAAAAAGGCCTTGTATGGGCTAAAACAAGCACCGAGAACATGGAATGCTTGCATTAACAAGTATTTGCAGCAACTTGGTTTTCAGATGGGTCATGTAGACTACAACTTGCTTACGAAGAAGACAGAAATTGGTTATGTTTTTTTGGTGGTTTATGTGGATGATCTAATCACTGGAGATGATGATCATGGGATTACTGAAATTAAAGCAATGTTACAAGCTGAGTTCAAAGTGAAAGATCTTGGAGAATTGACGTACTTTCTTGGGATTGAGGTTGTGTCTACACCTCATGGTATATGGCCGCTCCAAAAACAGTATGCTCATGATATGCTACAAAAATATGGGATAACGGAATGTAAACCCATGGAAACACATTGGATCAAAATGCCAAACTTGTAGTTGATGTTGGGAATGAAATAGAGTATGTCATTATGTATTGACAGATGATGGACAGCTTGATATACCTCACTCTATCATTCATCCTGACTTGAGCTATGCAGAGGGGCTGATTAGCTAATTCATTCAAAAACCTTGTAAGCCACATTTAGATGTTGTCATGAGAATCATGCGGTACGTCAAAGGTAGTGCTAACTATGGATTATTTTATGAGCATGGGAAATCACTTGACTTAACAGTTTATACAGATGTTGATTGGGTTGGTTGTGTCTATGATAGAAGGTCAACCAGTGGTTATGCTTTTAGCTTAGGCATCCATATGATCAGCTAGAGTAGTAAGAAACAGCCAACCATTGCATTGACTAGCACAGAGGCAGAATACAGGGGTGCAGCCTTAGCAGCTTACAAAGCAATTTGGCTTGTGAAACTGCTACATGAATTGGGTATTCAATTGGACAACAAAGTCACATTGCATTGTGACAATCTTAGTAGAATGATGCTGGCTCTAACAACCCTGTCTATCATGCAAGATCTAAAGACATAGAGGTTCATTAGGGAAATGGTACTTGTTGGACAGATTGATCTACTTTATGTGAAGACAAAAGACTAGGTACCGGACATCTTTACCAAATCACTTGGTAAAGATAAGTTTGTTCATTTTAGAGAGCTACTTGGAGAACAACAATTAGTTTGAGCTTGAGGGGGAGTGTTGAGATTCAAGCTCATGATCACTAACACTGACTCTACCTTGATAGCCATAGTCTTAGCTATTGTCATCTATCATGTGTTTCCAATAAATGAGTCGAAGACTCAACCGTAGTTAGTGACATAGTTAGTTAGTAGACTAGATTGTTAAGTGTGTATGCCTAGACTTTAGTCTATGAGTTATGAATAATGAAGAGAAGAACATGAGAGTACTCTACTCTTTGTGTGGGTTTCCAATGTTTGTGTCTTTCTCTCTCCCTCTAGTACTTTGACAAGATCAAGCCTTGAAATTTCCATTAATAGATTAATTTTGGAATTTTTTGTTTGAGAGCCGAATATCTTATCTAGCTTATCCCATTCCTCTTTTGCACTTTTAATTCTTGAAATGTTGTCTCATTAGGATCTTTAGCTTCTTCAAACAACTCCCATAAGTGCTTGCACATGAGATGGTACATGATTTTTATCTTCTATGTATGAAACCCATCACCATTAAATTTTGCCACTACTTCTATTTTCAACATTTTTGGAGGGGAGAGGTCTTACTAGTGACTCACACAATAGTGTCTAACTCTAGTTACAACGTTATATTTTATGAGAGTTACAAGGAATTTTGATAAGTTTTACTTATGATGAGTACTTGCATACAATAAAGACTTTTGGTTGCTTACAAATGTGAACCTTTAAGAAAAAGCCAGTTTGAGATTGAAGTGTAGTGCGTGTGAACAGTCCTTTAAAAAATCAATTTGTAGGTTACAATGTGAATGAGGATCAAGAATAAGTAGTTTGAAATAGACTAACTATGAAGAAGACCTATCTCAAACCAGTTCAAGTTTTGGGGTTAATTCTTGATCTTAGAGAAGAGAATTAGAGTAAGATAAGGAAGAATCAAAATGCAACAATCTAAGTGTGATGACTATGTCATTTTTTATGGTGACACCCTCCTTCAACAAACTGATTAATCGTAGATTAGCCATCAACTACTCTCTTTTCTCTTTTTCTTCTCTTCTCTATCTCTGTTGATAGAGTAAGTAGGCCCTGAGCTTACATTGAAAGTACGTCCTTTAACCACAAGGCTTAAGAAACCCTCTTAGGCACGACCTTCAAGCACATCCCTTAAGATGCCCCCTTTGTAAATGGTAGAAGATGCAAACCGCTAGCAAGTAGAGCTTATGCTACCCTTCAGATGGTTGTTGTTCCTCTTCTCCTTGATAAAGAAATTGATTGAAACTAATAATAGACTCGATGAAGAGTTATGCCTCAAGAATAGTGTTCTTCACCAATGAGCTTTGCAACTCCCAGCCTTCAATCTTCACTCCAATGCCTTCTTGGATAGCAACACCACCAATGTTTGAGCTCTGAACTTGAGTAGTAGCAGATATGGAAGCTCCCACAATGTCACAACCTCTTAGAAAAGAGGCTTTGATACCATGTTACAAAACATGGTTGAGGCAAGAGAGTGAGAGTAAACTATAGGGGAAAGTAGAAAAACAAGAATGAAACCATAATGGCATGAAAGAGACTTGATTGATTGAAAGTAAAGCAAGTACATTATTTTATAGCTTTCTAGCTTGGACATACACCTCACTCTTTGCTTATGGGATTCAATTACATGTATCTCTAGCACCACATATACATTTTAACACACAAGTGGAGCAAGCTATAGCTAATGTAGTCCCCATGTATTCTATCAATAATTCTAGTCCAATACCTTTGCTAGACTACCTTGAGATGCACATTTATTGAATTTTGTGTGTTTTAAGATCCACCATGCTTGATACCTTTCAAAGGTCCTTTATCAATGATGCCTATGGTTGGAGGGCTCCCAAGCCCACAACAAGTCATACAGCATGATGGTGATGCATAGACCAAGCCAATTATGGCAATCCTAGAGTGAGGAGTAGTGGCCATGTGGCAACAATTACTGTGGGCTGGTGAGTAGTAAAATGGCCGATGGTTAAGGGTTTGAAGTACTTGTTCATCCAAGTGAGTGGCCTAGTGGGAGATTGTGTATTTTGAGGCAATGCCACAATGGATAATGGTCTCTTTATCCATTGTGTATAACTTGGTGGCCAATCTCTAGCTTGAGTATGCAAAAACTAGCATGTGGTGGGGTGGTTATCTCAATGAGTAACAAGGCCTGAGCTTATGTGTTGTCCACCTGAATATGAAGATTGCCCAATTGTGATTATGAATAAGGCCCAATATTTCTTAGGGTGCACCACTTGAGTCATGGTGTGCCAAATCATTAGCCATATGTTAGCCTCAGCACAAGAAGAAAATGGAAAAAGTGGAAATGGAAAATTGCAAGTCGAGATCTAAAAAAGGTGGCCGAGAAGGAAATCTGACACAACGGAAGAAGCAAGAAGGGAAACGGCCAAAAGTGCAAGGGCGGCCTCAAAAGCTAATTCAAAGGCAGAAGCACATTCCTAAATGCAAGGCACCCCTAAAACTTTTTGTAAAAGAGCGCCAGGTTCCTTCCTATGCAAATTGTAAAGGTAGATGGGCGGTAGAAAAGAAGTTAGGAAGATAGGAGGACAATGGGAAAAGGGGCCTAGGCCGGACATGTAAAAAAGGAGATAAGGGGATGACCACCCAAAAGGGATTTAGGGTTTTTATAATAAAATTAAAAAATGAATGAGGAGATCATTCTTGTGTGTGGCCAAAAGTAGCTCTCCTCTTCTTCTTCTTCTTGCTTGCTTGCTTGAGCTTCTGCTTGAGAGAGGGAGTGTGAGAGTGTGAGGGAGTGAGTGTGTGAGGGTGAGGGACCATGGTGGAGAAGCTCTCCATCCTCACCTCACCTCTCCTCTCCTCTCCTCTCTTCTCTTCTCTTCTCTTGGCAATGGAGCTTGGAGCGTGGAGCTTGAGGATTGAGCTCACTTGAAGCTTGTACTTGGATCATGGAGCTACCGGAGTGCTCGGAAGAGGAGGCAACTCGATCAGGCATGAAGGTAAGCTCACTACACTCGTAGAGAGAGATAGTGAGTCAGCTATGTGAGAGAGATAGCCACTAGTACTCGGCTTGAAACACTTGAACAATAAGTGGTCCGTGGGTCTTGGCAGAGCATGAGCTCACCTCTACATTTTGGTTCCATTGCCAGGACCAATGGATTCAAACCTTGAGTGCTTGCATGCTTCGAATCAAGCATTGAAGTAGGGTTTTCCTTGAACTAGTTCTTAAGCTAGATAGGTAGGAAGCAAGCAAGTTTGAAGAGGTATTCGATCTCATTAGCAACTAAGTTTTTAGTTTTTTGGATTTGGAAAAGTACATTGGAGTAGCATAGGTGTTTGCTTTGTGATTTGAATGCATTAGGGTAGGAAAAAACAAAGGAAAAAAAAACATGCATTAGATTTTTTGTTATCATAACAGGGAAAGAGGATTTGATTTGTTTGCTAATTTGGATTCTGGAGTTTATTTGTTATTCCAAGTATATACAATCCTTCATTAGGGTCTATTCTTACATTCTAGAGGTTTGTGTGACCCCTCATAACCAAAATCATTAGAATCGAGTTGATTTTCATCATCCCTGGAAACTCGTCCGTAGGAATTGGACATTGTTACCAGAGTCTGATTCTCAAATTTGGACTCAGATGGCTCGATTCTCTAGAATTGTACGATCCAATTTTTGGACTCAAATATCCTAAAAACTCATCTGATCGAACACAAGGGACCCAGTCCAATTCAGATGAGGAAATCAGATCATCTAATTGGCAAAATCAACCCACCAAAAATCGACTATCGGCCCAAGAGAATTGGCCTGTCCGATTTGGCCAATCCGATTCTAAGAATCGGATGAACCAAAATTAGACGAAGCTGATAATCAGTCGTCCAATTCTGAGAATTGGATGGCTGAGAATAGATCGAGGCTATATCCCAAAAAAAAAAAAACAAACAAATAAAACAAAAAAACAAAAAACCACAACTAACTGACCCTGCCAATCAATGCATAGACCGTAGCCTAGAGGAATCGAGCCTAGAGCCCCATTAGGCCAGGTATGTAGTGTAAAATATTACACGGTGCAACGAACAGAATTTGAGAAAGAGATAGAGAGTACACAACAAATAAGAGGAGAATCAGTAACTTCTTTAACTTCAAACAACTGATACAAAGATGGCTCTGTCCACCCGTGCGCTTCCACTATGTGAAGCTTAGATGGTGATCTAGATAGAAGATAGATGAAGAGCTTAAGGCTAGCTGGAACAACAACTCTGACTCGATAAAAGATGAGTGAGTGATGGCTGCAAAGGGGTTTAGCTTTTATAGCCTACGAAGGTCGTTAGGTCGACCTACCATATGAGCCTCCACTAGTCGGCCAGGGAATATTCTAGGGAATATTCCCTTTACCAGCCCCCGGACCCCACAATAGGGGCCCCTTTTAACTCCCTTACCACGCAACTCAATGCAATGTGCCTCGAGTTGCTACCAACTTAACCTCTCCGTCTAACCCAAAGATTAGACCCACAATGGTCACCTTTTTGCCATCCGGTCACATAGACCTCATCTGATATACAAGTCAGGACTCCACCAATGTCCGGGCTCACACTTGGCTTCTCCTCATAATGGGGGCCTTACAACTTTGAGCACCATGGATCATTGGTAGCACCTAATGAGGGTGGAGCATTGATCATATCTAACACCCCCCCTCAATGTCCACCCATAGGTGAACTATCTCCTCGGCCCAATGCCGACTCTCTGAAGATGAACTTGAAGCAGATCCTTCATAAGTGCTTTGGTGAACATATCTGCTCCATTCTCCTCTATTGGACAGTAGACCAATTCCACTATCCCATCCTCCATCAAATCACGCACATAGTGATACTAGATCTCTATATGTTTGGTGCGTGCATGAAACACTGGATTTTTGGCAATGGCGATGCAACTTTGATTGTCACATCTCAGCACAGTTGGTTCTTCATCCTGCACTCCCATATGCCATAGAATCCTTCTCAACCATACGGCCTCACATCTAGCAAAACAAGCTGCCTTGTACTCTGCTTCCGTAGAAGACAATGCCACTGTTGGTTGCTTCTTACTAATCCAAGAGAAAATTTCTGAACCCAAAGAGAAACAATAACCAGAAACTGACTTCCTGGAATTAATGTCTCCTGCCCAATCTGAGTCACAGTTCCCCACAAGAGAAGTTTCGAAACTGTATGTGATACCATAGTCAAGAGTTTTCTTCAAGTATCTGAGCACCTGCATCCCAGCCTTCCAATGACTCTCATGAGGTTTGTTTGAGAACCTGCTCAAAACACCAACAGCAAAACTGATATCTGGTCTGGTGTTGCACAAGTAGATCAGACTGCCGACCAACCTCCTATACCTCCCAATGTCTGCTAGTGCTGATGTATCCTCAACGGATAACTTTACATTCACCTCCATAGGTGTAGCTATCTCCTTGCACTCGGTCATGCCAAATGCCTTCAAGATCTCCCATGCATACTTCTTCTGAGAGATGAAGATCTTTCCTAGCTCTTGCCAGACTTCAATCCCCAAACAATAGTGCAGCAAGCCCAAGTCTGTCATTTCAAACTCAGAACTCAAAGCCTTTCGAGTTTGGTTGATCATATCTTCATAGTCACCTGTAATAAGAAGGTTGTCCACATATAGGACAATCACTACAGACTTTTTACCATCCCTGTAAACATACAAGTTAGCATCTGAGGCACATCTTTTGAAGTTTAGGTTTAAAAAGAACCTATCTATCCATTGGTACCATGCTCTGGGGGCTTGTTTCAGCCCATACAATGCCTTCTTCAGTTTACACACTCTGTTCTCAGAATGGGGGGCCTCAAACCCTGGTGGCTGAGCCACGTACACCTCCTCCTTGAGGTCACCATTTAAGAACACTGACTTAACATCCATTTGGTACACTGGCCACTTCTTGTGGGCAGCCACTGCAAGTACCGTGCGAATAGTGGTCATTCTGGCAGTTGGGGCAAATGACTCTTGAAAATCAAACCCTTCAACTTGTGAAAATCCTTGGGCAACCAGTCTAGCTTTGTCCTTTTCTAAGGTACCATCAGCATTGTACTTTACCTTCCAAATCCACTTAGTGCCAATAACCTTCCGCTTTGCTGGTCGATCCACTAGCTCCCAAGTGTCATTCTTCATTATGCTGTCATACTCCGCTTGCATAGCAGCCTTCCAAGATGGATCTGCAAGTGCTTCTTCTAAGTCAGTTGGCTCCTTTACTTCTCTCATAATCTCAACCATCAAGGCCATATTGACTATGTGAGCAGAAGCCCTCCTTTGCTCCTCTATTCTCTGAGACCTCCTTGGTCCGTCTGCCTTCTCCTCAACAGATGCAGGCATAGGATTATTGTGGTCATAGAGCTGCTTCACCCAGCGCGGCAATGGCTTTTCCGGTGGGGTGATGTCAGGTTGGTGAACTTTTTCCTCATCATCTGAAGATGATGCTTCCTCCTCCTTAAGGATAGGGATAGCTCTCGAGACAGGTTCATAGTGGACTACTTCTTCGCTTGATGATAAAGTGGAAGAACTTGCCTTCTCCTCCTCCACTGTATGCGGCTCCTCCTTGAACACCACATCACGGCTCGCGATGATTTTCTTTGCCTCTTGGTCATATAATTTGTAAGCCTTCTGCTCATCACTATAACCCAAGAAGATACATTTTCTGCTTTTTGGTTGTAACTTGTTTCTTTTCTCATTTGGAACATGTGCATAACATTCACATCCAAAAATTCTGAAATGTGAGACAGATGGTTTCTTACCAGTATAAGCCTCATGAGGTGTTTTTGCCTTGAGAGCCTTTGTATAGCTCCGATTTAGAATGTAGACTGCAGTATTAACAGCTTCAGCCCAAAAATGGTTAGGCAATCCCTTGCCCTTTAGCATGCATCTTGCCATCTCCACAATGGTGCGATTCCTGCGTTCCACAACACCGTTCTGCTGAGGTGTGTGAGGCGTCGTCAATTGACGCTTGATCCCTTTGCTCTTGCAAAAGCCTTCAAACTCCTTTGAGTTGAACTCACCACCACCATCTGTTCTAAATTTCTTCACATTTTTCCATGTTTCATTCTCAACAAGTATTAGCCATTCTTTAAACTTACCAAAAGCTTGAGCCTTATAACGAAGAAAGTACACCCACATCTTCCTATTGTAGTCATCAACAATCAACATAAAATAAGAAGATCCCCGCAAGGCCTGTGTAGGCATCTTACCACACAAGTCAACATGCACCAACTCTAGAGGAACATGTGCTCTATTCTTGCTTTCTTGTGGAAATGCCTTTCTCTGTTGCTTGCCCATCATACAAGCTTCACATGGTTCCTTCAATTCAGTTATTGTAGGTAGGTGAGCAACCATACCTTGCTTTTGCATCTCCTTCAATACTGCAAATCCAATGTGTCCAAACCTTTCATGCCAAAGCTTACTTGTGCCCACTCCAGCGGTGGCTGTAAGAGCACTTAGCTCATACAGGTTGTTCCTTCTTTCTCCTTTGCCAACAATTGTGCCTACACTGGAAATCAAACAAAGGCAATAAGAGTAGAGATGGATACATGGAAGACCACACTATTCGACTTGGAGGCCATCTCCACCATGCTGAAGGGGGACGCGCAGACTAGGAAATCGTGCAGGCCGCTCACCAAGTATATCCCTTCTCTTGAGGATGAGCGATATTGGATGCACGTGATAGCCATGTTCGATCTGCCATTCTCAAATGATGAGGAGTACGAGCAAGCCACTAAGGCAATTGGTAAGCCTAGTGACACACCCTCAATCCCAGTCTACATGATGGCTAGGAGCTCACATGGACACCTAACCTTGTCAACGTACGAGTGGCCATTATCACGGAAATTGAAGATGAAGATGAGGAAGCCATAGCTCCGGTTTACCTGCACATGACTGTCATTGCCAAGCAAACACATGCAATTGATGCATTGATTGATAAGGGTGCTGACTTTAATATCTTGACTCACGATCATTAGACTCAAATCGACAAACCATAGTTATAACCCACTAATGCCAAACTCAGCCCATTTGGGGGTCAACCATATGTACTTCTGGGAAAGTGCAAGGTTGCAGTCTATTGTGTCTGAAATCTGAAGGCATACCAATGATCTTTTATGTGTTGACAAATAAGAAGGATGCAAGTACGAAATTGTTGTTAGAACGTACATTTAAAAAGCAGACACTTTGCAATGTTGACTACAACTCGGTGCGTATTCACCTTGCTATCAACAATGTACGAATAGTCACCGCTTTCAGTAAGGGCATCACGACTTTATCAAAGCTTGCAAAGCCACCAGTAGAGCAACCCACCACCAAGCCCAAGGAGGGGGGTTGTAACTCATCACAACTTGCCAAACCTCAAAGCCAGCAAACCGCTGGAATCAAAGCCAAGGCCCATGCTCCATAGTTCAAATGGATGTCTAAACATCAAGGGCCACCACCCAAAAGTGCACAATCACGACCTTGCAAGGCTAGGAAATCATATTCGAAGCCTAAGAGGCAGAGAGAAGGAACTATAGGCATCGAGGAGTGGTCAAGCAATGATGGGTCCCCAAGATCTTATTGCAAGTGCAAGGTTATTGCAAGGGAACACCTGGATATGGGTACCTAAACCAAGATGGCCAAGGGCAATACTCAAATGCCACCCACAACCTTGACCACACCAAGCCACATGACAAAAAACACCCTTGCTCCACAAAAAACTCAAGCTATGAAGCCCATAGAACCTCAAACGCATAAGCCGACGTAGACTCAACAAGTCTATCGACCAAAGCCACAGTGTGCCATTCACACACTATCTCAACCCTATCCTACTAGTGCCCCTAAGACCTCACTAGCATCTAGTAGCACAACACCCCCGACTCTAATCAAGCCCGTCACACAAGGTGCCCAACCACACTCTTAGGAACAACTAGAGAAGCAACCATTAGCTGCCAAATTATCTAGTTCAATCAAGCCTTACCCACCACCAGCAAATCTTAAACCATCCTATGAACAATGATAGATCCTCACATTGGCTAAAGATTTGGCCAAGAGCACAAGAGACGACCTGATCACCTACATCAAGTGCTTGGATGCCATATTCACTTTACTCGCTATAAGAGCTATGAGTGTTTTGACCTAGGCTTGCTTGATCCTTAGCGTTGGATGTCCGCTCCATGCCATGCACCTAGGAGGAATACAAATTTGTGACAGTAAAAACTCCCACGGTCATAGAGGAATTGGTTGCCAATGCTGAGATATCCCGAGACCAAGCCCTCAAATAACGGCTGATTACCTCCTATAGCAAGAGCAGACTTACTGCCACGAGCCAAAAGTTGGATGAACTTCGCAAGCTAGTTGATGATGGCTTATCATTCTTATGCAAATGGTATGCTCTCAGACTCTCCCATGGGAACAAGAAGGCTCCCAAATCATGACCAACATTGAGTAGCGACGTGCCATTAAGACCTCCGAGAATTATCCCATTTATGTAGCTCCAACTTCCTATAGGGTGTTGACCACCATTTGTAACCGACCCCTGGAAGACCACATCATGACCCACCCGTACTTAGATCAAATTCTAACCGAGGAAGAGTTAAACATTGCTAGCAGGATCATCTCCGATGACTTCTTCATGGATGTTCTCACCTACATCACTCAAGGAGGCATCCGTCCTTTCAACATGGAGAACTATGCTAATCTCAAATACAATCCAAACTTCTATGATTGGCTAATGCAAAAGTGAAACACTGCAAGTCAATGTTGAATGCCCTTGACCTCTCAAAGCTTAATGCCAGGAAGGATTCTGGAGCAAGGTGGAATCAAACATGTGAATAGGCAAGGTGAATGAAACGCATGAATGAAACCGCCATTAGTGACCAAGAGTGGATAAAAATTAACTTGGGACTGATGAAAAGTCATAAAATCTTTGGAATAAATAGACTACTTGAAGAGGGGGTAGGGGGGGGGGGGGGGGGGGGAAGGCTCTTCTTTGTAATTAAGCATGTTATTCTTCCCTAGAAACCATAATCAATTCCTGCTCACCTTTCTGCAAGAAATTACCTTGAGGACACTAATGGTGAACTATGGGATTATGATAGGTACCCATCCACTATGGCAGGCCAAGATAAACGTAGCAAACTCCCATTCTCAGAAGAGGAATAGGCAAAGTATAGCCTCTCGTTGGAGACAAGGTCTTATAATCAACTCAAATTCAGATATATCATGAATCTAGAAGACATAGTCGGGGAGAAACCAACCATCCAACAACTGGTGAAGCAGTGCAGGCTGCAGAAGTACGTGGAAAAGGTGGGCCAAGCCATCGACTATGAGAAGTGTGTCGAGTTCCTTTGGACCTTCAACAGAAACCAGGGCACTGTCATGGTGCACCTAGAGAATGAAGCCTGCCAAGTAGAAATTGAGTTGAGCCCTCAACTGATATAAAAAACACTAGGCCTACCAAACAATGTGGAGAGATGGCCAAAACGAGATGTGTACGACATGCTCAAGATGGACAATGTGATAGTACACACCAATGACAACATCAGTCTAACCAACATCCCCTATCATCTCGAGGTTCAAATCCAAGCCAAAATGGTGCACACTTTGTTCTCCAGTCATCAATGGTATAATGCATTGATCAACAAAATCAACATACCAATGATGGAGAGCATTGCTCCCCAGCAGTCCTTCGACGAGGTAAACCTCAATGGCTTCATGAGGAAGACGATAGAGACGTCGGCAAAAGCATTAGCCACTGACGGAAGACCCGCGACGAGGGTCCCCAGTCTCCAAAGCTAGGAAATCATCGTCCTCAAAGGCCTCCACCACTGGCTTCGGAGGAATCTTGACAGCCTTCATAAGAGAAGCACTAGGGAAAGTACACGACGACGAGACAGTTGGTGAGATACCGAATAGGTCCCTTTCACACCAAGGATAGGGGCAATATAGTGAAAGGACTATGAGTGAGGATAGAGGAGAGCAGAAAGCACAATCTGGTCAAAGAAGGGCCAAGAAGTCAAAGAAAGAGACTCTGTAGAAGAAGGCCAAAGAAGAGAGGGAGAAGAAGGAGAAAACAGATCTACATAAAGCACAAAGCGAGCCCAAAAGCACAAAAGAACGACAAAAGAAAGAAGAAAGGTATAAGGCGAAGAGAATAAAATAGGAATCCAATAGAGCTAAGGATGAGAGAAAGAAAAGAGCTGAGAAGGAAGAGACAAAGTTCAGGAAGAAGGAGGAAGAAGACATAGCTCTCACTATCCGCCTCTCAGTGGAGCAACCTTCAAGACAAGAGGAGTTGGCAGCCACGAGCCCACCCCAACACGAAGGTCCAAGCACCAGCTCCAAGGCACCCAAAGACTTGCCACCCCCAGTGACCACGGGAAGGGCAAGATTTTGATTCACCCTATCCCAACCATCCTACTATTCACCACCCAAGTCACTGTACCCACCCAAGACTCTTCTACCACAGTAGATGCTAACAATCTGGTGGCATGGGTGTAGTTCCTGGTCAACAAATAGGCAACTCGAGGCGTGAGTGTAGGAACCCCTATGGCGGGAACAAGAAGACATGCAATGCAAAGCAGACACAAAATCCAGACAGGACCTCAAACGACCAAAGATAAAGGCATCTACAACCAATGGTCCCTTTGCACTCTGCCATTGTCCATAACCTACAATGCCTATGTGCATGAACTCCTGTCACAACTGGAACGAGTAAAGGAAGATAAAAAGATAGTTGTAGCTAAGCTTGAGGCTCAAAGGGAGACGATGGTAGCCTCTCATTTAGAGAGAACCTATCAAGTGGCCATCTATCAAAGAGAGATCAAGGAGCTAAAAGCAAAGCTCGAGGCCAAAGGAGGAGAAGACGAGAGATGGCAAGCAAAACTCGCTGTGGAAACACACAGCCTCATGAGCCTACGACACAATTTTGAGGAGCTTGTGGCTCAGTGGATTTGCAAAAAGAAAATGAAAAAAATCCGAGATGCTACAGAGCAACTAGTAGTAGTAGAAGAAGAGAGAAGCTAACAGTACCAAAAGCGTATAGAAAATCTAGAACAAAGGCTAGCCTCGGAGCTTGAAAAACAATAGCACTTGGAAAGAGAAATCGAAGAACAGGAGAAGAGGCTAAAGGCATTAGCCTCTATAGGCACAATGAAAGCTTGGAAGAAATGAAGAAAAAAGCAGATGACTGGGTGAATCGGAGTGAAGAAAGAGTGAGCACCTTAGTAGGTTGACTAGCCCTTGCAGAAGGTGACAAAGTGCAAAGAACAAGGCAGAGGCCGCACATGTGACCTTGAAAGCCCAACAACGCACCTTCCTCCGCACTCTCTTGGATGCCACACAATCTGAGGAAGAGGAGGCTATTGAGTCCTTAAAGAAAAAGCTAGAGATCACCCACTGGGCTCTAAGGCATGGGCTACACGGTCAAACACAAATTGTAGAGCCCATAGAAGCACAGCCACCACAGCATAGAATAGAACAGAGGCTAGGGCCTACCAAAGATGCAGAACCAAGTTTTGAAAGGGGGCAACAACAAGCAGTGGCTCCTTAGAGGGATGTTTTTACGACAAGGCCCCCACCACTCTTGTTGACCTCCAATGTCGGCCAAGATATCTATTCTATGGCTAGGTCAATGTGGCAAAAAAAAACACACATAAATGTCACAATTACTACACATAGGTGTTCTCAAGTTAGCAATGTATGATGGCTCCGGTCAACCAACTTGGTCCCTAACCCCCTAGGCCATTTTTTATTTCCCACATCACGCTTAGGGAACCTCAAGGCCAAGACTTCCAGACCTGTCTCCCTAAGCCTTGCACCGCACCTTTAACAAAGCACGAACTGGGTTCTCAAGTGTGAGACAACACCCAAGTTTGCCTACCCAACTCCCAGTTCCACTAGCATGAGCACAATGCACCACACGGTAAGGTAGACACACCCCTAGGTAGTGCACCTTCTTTTCTTTTCAGGTACAAACAAAGGCTATAACCCACCAACTTCGGAGGCCCCATCATCCATGCAATACATTCTTGGCCCCCACCATCTCAACCCATTAATCAACCTCTCCCCAAAACCAATCCCCATGAGACCCCATCATCATCGACTCACACAAGCACCCTTTTCAATCACCGTATCTTCATCAACTCAAAATTGCTAGTGTCATGGAACTTGCAACCGTCTAGGAGGGGGTAATGTTACACTATATATCACCATTCAACCAAAATGAAGCAGAGGACGACCAAGGAAGACCATATCAAAAAGTGAATGAAGAAGCTCTTTCTACTCAGGCAAGCACAATGAAGGAGAAGGCAAGATCACAAAATGTGGGAGAGCCTGAACAATTTTGACAAGGTCCTGTCAAGGATGAAGGATGCTCTGTCAAGGATGAAGGATGCTCTCTCCAGGATGAAGGAAAGCACCAAATATTCTAGCAAGGCTCTCTCAAGGGCAAGGGAGCACCTCCCAAGGCTCTCATAAGGAAAGCACGAGGTGCAATCTAATTCATTTTATAAAAGTGTTGGGTTTCCTCCTGTGCAAGTGAGAACGTCGGCACGGACATAGGTGAAGGGGTAATGCAAACTTGAAGGGAATAACAAAAAATCCATGTCATAGCATCCTCGGAAGGCATGAGGAGGCATCTATCCAACCATTGTCAATTTCAAAAACAAGGTTGTCCATCCGCCATTCTCCAAGAAGGATCCGTCCAACTTTATCTTCAATTTCAAAGGACAGATCCCCCTACTGTGAGTGTTAGCAAAGGACCAAGCCCAACATCATATTTAATTTCAAGGGATGATCCACCCAACACCATCCCCTGCAAGGGCTACACCCATCCCACCTTCTAAGTACTACCCATCAGTGCCATGGGATTGGCACTAGGCTATGAGAGGGGTAATGTTAACCTCAGCATAAGCAGAAAGTGGAAAAAGCGGAAATGGAAAAGCGCAAGTTGGGACCTAAAAGAGGTGGTCCATAAGGAAATCAGACACAACAAAAGAAGCAAGAAGGGAAATGGCCAAAAGTGCAAGGGTGGCCTCAAAAGCTAAGTCAAAGGTAGAAGCATATTTCTAATTCCAAGGTGCCCCTAAAACTTTTTGTGAAAGAGCGCGAGGCTCCCTCCTGTGCAAATTGTAAAGGTAGATGGGTGGTATAAAGGAAGCTAAGAAGATAGGAGGACAATGGGAAAAAGGGCATAGACCATGGCCGGTAGACCACGGCCGGCCATGTAAAAAAGAGGATAAGGGGATGACCGCCCAAAAGGGATTTAGGGTTTTTTATATAAAATTGACAAGTGAATGAGGAGCTCATTCTTGTGTGTGGCCAAAAGTAGCTCTTCTCTTCTTCTTCTTCTTGCTTGCTTGAGCTTCTGCTTGAGAGAGGGAGTGTGAGAGTGTGAGGGAGTGAGTGTGTGAGGGTGAGGGACCATGGTGGAGAAGCTCTCCATCTTCTCTTCTCTTCTCCTCTCCTCTCCTCTCCTCTCCTCTCCTCTCCTCTCCTCTCCTCTCCTCTCTTCTCTTCTCTTCTCTTCCCTTCTCTTGCTTGTGGCAATGGAGTTTGGAGCGTGAAGCTTCAGGATCGAGCTCACTTGAAGCTTGTACTTGGATCGTGGAGCTGCTGGAGTGCTCGGGAGAGGAGGCAACTTGATCAGGCATGGAGGTAATCTCACTACACTCATAGAGAGAGATAGTGTGTCAATTATGTGAGAGGTAGCCATTAGTGCTCGGCTTGAAATGCTTGAACAATAAGCAGTCTGTGGGTCTTGGCGGTTGAGCATGAGCTCGCCTCTACACCATCCAAGTAAAGCTTTACCCATCCTTAGTCATGTGAGCCACGCTTCACCAATCCTTACCCATCCGAGTCAATCGTGTGACAAGCGTCTAAGTGCAGTGTTACAACACCCAAGAGAGCCCACGTGGAAAAGCAATCAATCATGAGAGTGGGCTAGTTATTTGTAACAAGCTTCTTAAGATGGCAAAGGCTAAGGGGGAAGGCATGTAGAAGGAGAAAGCTAAACATTGTGTACAACAAAGAAGAGAGAACCTTAGCCTAAACAACAAGTTCAAGCTAGCACATACAAAAGAAAGTTGTTGTACCTATGGCTCGTAGGTCTAGTTATCTTTTTCCTCCTCTTGTTCCCTTGGTTGCTAGAAAACATAGCCCCTTCCTCTTCTCGAGTCCTTCCCCGTATTGCTCACACTCACAACAACCTACAAACTTTAGCCTAAAAGGCAAATTGTTTGATCCCCCAACGGGCTCCTTGTTTTCTTTTTTCTTTGCTTTTCTTCTCCAAAAATCAATTCACAACTCAAGCCTTATACTTCATCCCATCCCCCTAAACTTCTTTTAGCTTTTTCTAAAGGTTTTTTCCATGCTATAACTTAAATTTCAAAATTGTGTATTTTGAATCGAGTCTACCTTAATCGATGGACATGAATCAACAAAAACCAACACACAAAAAATTGATATCCTCTCAATTCCACTCTTATTACTCTAAGCATCATTTCATAGTGCAAGCTCCTATTCTACCATGCAAAGAAGAGAATGTATGCTTTGCTCAATCAATTCCATTGTTTCTAGCGATGGAACCAAAATGTTGCCACACTTACTAAAGTTTCACTAATGACAATATGAGACTTGGCATATGCTAATTGTTTTAAGCATTTTGATCAACATGGTTGGCTATGGCTATCTCTCACCTAACCATTGCATGCTCTTCCTTGCCAATCTTCCCTTCCATCTCTCAAATCCGAAAGCATGAAAATTTGAATGAACAATAAGTGTAACAAGCTCATCTACTCCCCTTCTTGTTGTAGTCAAAGCTTGAAGATGTGTCAATGGTTCCACAATTCAAACGTAGCTCCTCAATCATGCTCTTTTTCCATCACTTCAATCCAATTCGTGCAAGCTATGTGCATCAAAAGGAGTGGAGAAGAAGATGAATAAGAAGATAGGAGGGGAGAAGAGCTTCTCCAAGAAGTCTCTCACTAACACCTCTCTCTCTCTCTCTCTCTCTCTCTCTCTCTCTCTCTCTCTCTCTCTCTCTCTCTCTCTCTCTCTCTCTCTCTCTCTCTCTCTCTCTCTCTCTCTCTCTCTCTCTCTCTCTCTCTCTCTCTCTCTCTCTCTCTCTCTCTCTCTCTCTCTCTCTCTCTCTCTCTCTCTCTCTCTCTCTCTCTCTCCACACACACACACACACACACACACACACACACACACACACACACAAGCAAGCAAGCAAGAAGAAGTAAGAAGCAATGGATGAAGCTCTCTCAAATTTATACACACCAAAATATCCATTGACTTTTTTACTTTTAAACATAGGGTTTTTTCAAAATGAGGGCTCCCTACTAAAGTTGGGCTCTCTTTCTTGTTTAAGTCTAATCTGTTTGTTTTATGCATATAGCTTAGATTAATTGAACCAACTTATCCTACAATGAATGGATATGCCATGCTTCAACCATCCACCCATTTGCTACTCTTTTTGTTTTTAAATGAATCACACATGAGTGAACTAGGCTCTCCTACTTACATCAAAATAATTTTTCAAAAATTACAAGCACTTGGAAAATTTAATGCTACACTTTTGTTGTGCCCATTGTTTCTTCCGCTTCTAAGATTTTTTGCCTTCTTCCACCTTCAGTCTTTGAGATTTACATGAAGCAAGCACAGTGATTTTTGGCCTTCTTCCACCTTCTATCTTTGAGATTTACATGAGGCATGCAGAGTGATTAATACCAATCAAAGGAGAGAGTGGACTAACACCACACTTGGCTCATAATGAGTAGTGCTATTTTTTTTCAACTTTCAACTAAACTCTATTTCCTTAAAGCAATATTAAGCTAGGTTATTGTAGAAAATCTACTCGACTTATCAAGTCCACCCAACCATAGATGCCCAATCATCAAGATTGGGATCTCCAACTTTCCTCAAGTAGTTTTTTAATTTAATTATCTAAGTAGATATACAACCATATCATGAGAATATATAAAAGTAGATTTCTTTTAATTATTCCATTACAAAGGGTTCCTTGCCCCCACAAGCCTTTAGGCACAAAGCAAACACTACAAGAACCAATAGCATATTAATTTCAAAGCTCATTACAAAACTATCAATCTGAGAAGTGTATCCAAAATTGTCTTGCCTAGGATGGGACCTTCTAATCCCACAAGATTACAAGTAAATGATCACACTTTTTTCACAATCATAGGAATCTTATGAGCTTTTAGTCTCATTAAGCTCTCTAGCACCTCCAAAACTATCCTGCATCATGAAGGCACTACCGCTCAATACTTTGACCTAATAGGTACTCCTATAGTCTCAAAAAAGCAAATACCCATCACCCTACAAGATATGGAATTGTTATCCTACAAGATTAGTTTTTTTAGTATCCTACAAGATGCTCACATTTGTTGGTTGGGATCCCAACCATCCATACCATAATGTCCTCTTTCCAATTTAGTTGTCATGTATAGAGATTTGTGATTAGGTAAGCACGTCCACCAAAAACAATCATTCCACAAGAAAAATTTTAAGAGTTTCTTATCAAATAGACTGTGGAATGCATGAACCTAGCCTTGATTTTCCTATTTTTTCATTCTTAAAAATGAAAGCATTTATAATTCTAGTTTTTACTTTCTTGGATCTTGTTTTAATCGATTTTTAGCTAGCACTATATTAGAGTCTAAGTTCTATTCTTAATGAATTTTCATAGTACTCTCAAGTTTATTTTGAAGCTTTTTTCAATGTAAGCATGTCTGGACTCTTTAATTCAAGTGGGAATTTTCTAAAAAATAGAAAAGTGCTAATTCTTGATTTTACCCCAACCTCTTATCTTCATTTGTCTAACCACCGCTTTATGGAGTTATCGTTGTCTTTGGTTGACGTAAAACCATCGTAAGTTGAGGTTTAAAGCTTTCACTTCCACTTTGAGTTGCACAACCATCTCGCATTGAGCCATAGCCTTAACCATTGATATGTTGTTCATAGCTTCTTGTACATGATCTTTTTAGCACTAGTTGAATGGGAGTGATTTGAGAGTTCAGTTGTGATAAGAGATGATTCCTATAAGCATTCAAGACTGTGAGCTTGTGCTTGTGTGATGCAAATGATGAACACAAGTCCCTACAAGCAATTAATATGATAAAAGTGCTAGATTTCACTAGTAATGCTCTATGATTAGGTAATATATACAATTTAATATCAATTCTCATTAATCATAAAAATGATAAACTTGCATTCATTTCTTAAATGACTAGCATGCCTATAAGAACACTATTTAAGAAAATAATTATAAAGCTCTTATAAGTGGTGCAAAGCAATCAAATGAATTATGTCTACCATTGCTTTACACTAGATTGTGGTCTTTTTTCTGTGTGTGTGTGTTTTTTTGAAAATTTCCCAAGAAAATGAACATACCAATGAATTGAATCTACTCTAATCCTTCTACAATCTTGAATATCTACTTTCTTCTTCATCTCTATTCTAGCTATTCCATCAAATTCATTCCCTTCCCATTTTTCCTTCCTAATATAGTTATAGATGTATTTTAGAATGGTTATGATTTCTCAAAAGGATAATAACCAATCACTCTCTCTCTTCAAGAAATCACAACCTCCTATTCCCACACAATGGTAAGAATATGATCATGTTTTGGTCCCAAGAATAGAATCAAAATGTTGGTATCTATGAGATCTCAACACAACAAGGCTAGCATGGACACATTCTTTCAATTCTCTAAGCTCAAGCTACCCCTCAAAGAATTGCTCACACTCCAACTCTGAACATACCATGTTCACTATACTCAATCCCATGAATACAAGAAAGCAAGAAAAAGGTTCAAGAATTCATTGTTGCTCATCTCTCTCATTGAAGTCTAGTCTATGGAAAGGAAGCTTTGATAGTCTCAAGATTCTCCCATTTACTCCCTTGACAATTGCAGGTCACCTCTTCGATCTTCCAACTGTTTGAAGCTTGCCACATGGATATGGGATTGTAATGTAGGAATTTTAGACCCTAAGCCTTCTAAATAACCTACATTACCTAGTCTTAAGGAAGAATTATAAATAGGGCACAAGGTGCTATTGTAGGGGTCTTTTGTTGTTTTGATCATCCAACTTTGGTGAGTTCACTTGCTTGGGGTGTGCTCCAAGAATGAGTTCATGTTCCTCTTTTCTTTTCATGGGTTAATACAGTTTTGGCTATGGCTTCCACAAAATTTCTTGAGGTTAGAGTATTTTCTTTTGAATTCCTTGGTTAGAGTTAGGCTAGGCTAGGTTCCCCTCTTTTACATTGGTATTAGAGCAAGTTTAAATCCAACTATGTTGTCATTTTCAAGGTTAGATATGTTGGCAATAGTTAGGACATGTATTCACAATTACATTCATGGTTACTCCAACTAGTCTCGATGGGGCAAACCTCTACAATTAATTGTGGTCAAATCTGGAACCATTTTAACCAAGTCTTGGCCATAATGGCCAGGACTCCATCAACCCAGTAGGTCATCATCAAAAGGGTTAGAGGGAACTAAAATGGCTTCTACTTTTTTAAAACATGGTTTTCTATTTTCTTTTCAATCTCCTCTTTGAGCTTCCATGGTGGATCAACCTCATATCTTCTTTCATGTGCACTAAGGGCTTGAATGGCTAGCATAGGAGCTTTCTCCACTACATTACCTGCACACCTTTAATCATTTTGACTACATTTGGAGCAATCATGTTAGGGTTGATTCAGTCGAACCCCAACATTACCATCTAAAATTAATCTGTCATTGTTTCCTTCTTCCCTTACATTTCCAACTTCCCTTGAGAAATCTGAAATAAGTCTACCATTATTCCTTTATTCCCTTGTGTATCCAAAATCCTTTGTACTCCTTCCCCTCCACTTGACTTCTTCTTTGTGGTGCAAGTGAAAGAAACAACTCAAAAGTAAGCACTTCCAATGGCATCAACAAGTCTCTTTTGATCTAGTTGCATGTTCATCGATAGGAAAAGATCTCTTCTAGAGAGAGTAGTTGGATCTCCAACCTTCGGAGAGAGCATCCTCTTGAGCTTGAAGGAGTGACTGTTTTGGCATTCTACCATCAACATTTGGATCAATTATCATGCTTTTTTTTAGTCATGGTAACCTTTACTCACAATGAATGATTATTTAAAGCAGAAGCACCATAAGTAGCATGATGATCAGGATGTAAAGAAGCAACTGACAGCAAACAACTGACAAGAATACAAAGAGGCAAAAGAGAGAAAGGAGATATGAAATCAAAGCTAATCTATCATAGCCATGGTAATGAATGGAATTGGAAGAAGACTTGAAACTGCCATAGGATCAATTGTTCCCTGCTTAACAATGTTTTTGAAGGCTTGAAGATATTATTATGGAATCCTCTAAGATTTAGTTAATGCTTGTCAAAGAGATGCAGCATGCCATTGTTCTCACAAAGAGCTTCCATGTGGGAATTGCTTCCATACTTCAAGCAGTGGTTTCTACATGAATTGCTTTCTTTGTCACTATGCATGTATGAAAGAAGAGAAAGCTTCAAGAACTAGAAGCTCTCGATGTCTAGCATATGCGCCTCATCTATAAACATGACCAATATTGTTATGTTTGCTTTTTCCTTCTCTCTCCATTATGCAACCTTGCTGTCAATCTGCTCATAATTCAAAAAGTATTTCACCAGTGTCACTAGTGAACAAAGCTCATAGTCCTTGAGTTCTATCATTGCATTTATTGAGCTTGCAGCAACACTGCTCCAATTGTCAATCAAGGCTCACTTGATCTCACTTGAATCACCTTCTCTTCTACACAAGAAGTGACATCACTTGGATTTGAAGGACCATCAAGAAATGATAGTGGGGGTATGCTACAATGTACCTTCCACATCCAAAGATGATCGTACAAATTAGTGAATTGATTCCTTGATTCCAATCTAAAAGCATCAGGAGGAGTGAGAAATAGCATCTTTTTCATCTTGCTCTTTAAATCAAGTCTAAGGAGAAGCAACTAAGACAACCCTCCTTGATGTTGCAGCAATAGTAATAGACAATATACCTCTATTGGATGCATATTTCAATGTAGTGGTCTTCCATCGAAGGAAGACAAGGCTCTAGTTTTCTAGCTACCAATATAGTTGGTAATTTGCATTAGTTTGGACCTTGTTCTAGGGACCCTGGTTGTGACTTCTTTTCATCAATGTGATGGATCAGGATAATGCAATGGGTGATAGGGCTTTGGCATTAGCTACTAAGTGCTTGTGGTCAATATAAAATGGTTGCAAGGTTGAAGCACAAAATGTCATAGTGCAACACATATGCTATTGTTGCAAAGATACTTTACTATCTAAATAGGCACAACCTTAGCATCAGATGCAGATTAAATAAATGTAGACGATGCTACAAAACAACATGATTGTTTGGGTTCTTGTACATGAAATTGGTATGGTTATCCTTATAAGCTTAAGGTGTGGTCATATAGAGCATGCTTGATTTGAGGATATTGTAGGCATTCATATGTAGGAGCAACAACAACAATAGTGATAATGGCTCACATAGCACCAAAAGGGAAAACAACATGGTTGATTGAAATAGTAACAATATGAAGATAGATCTATTGTGGATCATTCAAGTCTTTGCGACATCTACAATGAAGAATGGTTGTTGAGAAAATCTCCAAAATTCAATTCCCTTAGGCAAGTGGATATGACATCTAGATTTAGTTGCCTTAGTTGCTTTATCAATTGACAGATCTCCTGAAGAGGATAAAAGATAAATGTCTTGACACCAGCTTAGGCCTGCAGACTTATGGATTATCTCTGCATAGAGTCAAATTTATAGGCAAATTCATTTACTCCATTAAGCAAAGTGATGCAATTTTTTCCTCATCTAAATATGCTTTATACTTGTTCACAAAAGACCAGAGTGTTGTTGCTCATTAGAAGCCTAGAGTGGGGCGGTCCTTAACTATTTGTTTGGAAAATGCTCAAAGCTTTCTCAATAAATCTATATCAAATTCAAGCTCTAAAACTTAATTTGTCAACTACTATGGTATGTGAAAATGTGGACATTCCTATTATAGAAGCAACAACTACACAACAGGGTAAAATATGTAGGCATAGGTGGTCCTGGATCTTGCAAGATAAGCAATAAAGTTATTATCTATAACAATGCTCTTAGTAACTATGCCACGCACTCATCCTTGATGAACACAAGTTTCGAAAATCGATTTATAGAAATTTCATTAACAAGGATGACAAGGGAACATCATGCTTCTACAACATACTTAACAAGTTTGGATTAGATAGTCAACTGCAAGGATGAGCCTATTCAATATTACCTCATGGACTGCATCATTCCAATCTTTCCAAATGAATACCATCTATTAATATTTTAAAAACCTCCTCGGAGCTTGTTCGCATTTACAACATATAGTAGATGTCAAAATAGTTATGACCTAGCTTATGGAGAGCCTTTCAAATTAGGCAACATCTACCCATTATGCAAACACTCATCAAGTTGTCAAGGCCCACATTGACTTGATTGTTTCCATCTAAAGGTAAGGAAAGTGGTTTTCCAAATTTTTGAAAGAAGCATCCAACAATTAAGTAGGCTAAGCAAACCTAGTTCATGTGGAATCGATCCTTGAAGTTGGAGCATTCCACTTCCACATGAATAGATGCAGTATGGATAGGAGCATCCCACCTCCACATGAATAACTGCACTATGATAATGTGTACCATGAGCATTGGTATGAGAAACATTATCACTATGGTAATGGGTATGACGAGCATTGGTATCAATAGCCATAGTACTATGATAATGGGTTTATGCCTGTTTTCTATGGGAAGAAGGTTAAAGAAGATTGGGTTTCCTCTACAATACAGCTTGTTATATTAAAAATACTATTATTTAATAAATTGACTTAGTGACCTCAAAGTTAGGGTTTCATGGTTGTACATGATACCTCTCAGTGTATACTTCAATATGACACCTCATTTGCTCAATTTGGAGTTGTCTATCAAGAGTTATGGCTCTTTTTCAATGATAGCTATGATAGCATGCAGGAAACTCACTTTAATCATTTCTTTTGTACTTATCACTTATGGAATCTTTTTTAGCACATGAGATCTATGATTTCCAAGTTCTATCCATTGTATAAAGCTTATTGAGGCCAGGATGGCTCGTAATGCAGGAATTTTAGACCCTAAGGCTTGTAAACAACTTACACTACCTAGTCTTAGGAAATAACTATAAATAGGGCACAATGTGCTATTGTAGGGGCCTTTTGTCATTTTGATAATCCAATGTTGGTGAGTTCACCTACTTGGGGTGTATTCTGAGAATTATTTCCTATTTCTCTTTTGTTTTCAGAGGTTAATGCATATTTGCCTATGGCTTCCACCAAATTTTTTGAGGTTAGAGTATTTTCTTTTCGATTCCTTGGTTAAGAGTTAGGCTAGGCTAGGCTCCCCTCTTTTACATGGAAGAAAAATGAGAAGAAGGAAAATAAGAAAATGGAGTGGGGAAGCCTCTTTCAAGTTCTTTGTCACTCACTCTCTACCTCTCTCATAAGGAATGATGAACTAGAAGGAGAAGAGGAAGATAGAGAAGCAATGGCTCTCAGTTGCACATATCAATTTTGGTCTCTAAATATATAAGGTAGCATAAGCATACACTTATTTCTCTTCTTCTCTTGGGGTTTTTTGATCCATTGGCTTGTGTAGAAGTTTCTCTTCTCCTCTCTTTTTTCTAATCCATTCGCTTACATAGAATGCTCATATGCCTTCACTACTTCATTGACTCGTGGCCTAACTAGATGTGTTTGCACATTAAAATAATTGTGCGATAATTTTATGTGCACATGTGAGGCTTGAGCTTTTACCTAGACATTAATTATAAACTACATGGGTGTTTGTTTAATGCTCCAATTTTGCACTCTTCGCACCTTGTGGACTCAAAAGTAGCTACAACCAAACTAGTTTAAGAGATATCAAAGCGTAGAATAATTCCAAATAACTATTTTTCTCTCTTTTTTTTGGGCACCTAGCCAATCTTCCTCTTAACATTTCTAGATTATGGATGCTGATATATGTAATTTTTATCCCAAGTTGCTTTCTTTTTTAATATTCAAGCTCAGTTAACTTTTTTTAACTTAGCTTTAATTGGGTTTGACTAGCTTTGACTTGCTCTCTTATTTTTTTCATTTGGCTTGTAGTTGCTGCTATTTTGGGTTAACTACTCAAGATAAGGTGGGCATTAATCACATAAAATACTATCATCTAGTAGGAAAGAATGCATAGTCTTAAGTGGTGGGTAGTAAAAAACCAATGTGGTAGTTGAAACTTTTTAGATGTGCTAGTTAGAAACAATTTAACGTGTGTTCACACTCGTATTGTTATTCAATTTCTATGAAGCATCCTTTTTTACTTTATGAAGGTAGCCATCTTAACATATCAAAGGAGTAATATCATGCATTAAGAATAGTGTGGTTGTTGTAGAAATTGTGCACAATCATGCACTTGAAACAATTGAATTCATACATAGTATGCATAATTGGTAAAAGTTATTAAAGTTGTGTCTTTTGCTACTATTTTGTGTAAAGTTTTAGATATTTCACATGTGCAAAACTTATTTAGTAGTTTTGAGTGAGGAAGATGCTTAAAGTTAGTACAAAGTAGTATAATATACATCTCCCTCTACATTAATTTTTAGGACATGGTAGGTCGAGCGGCTATGGAAGTGTGAGTTGTAAGTGAGGTAGGAAAGCATGCTACTTACCTGGGCTACAAAGCCAACAAAAAATGATAGACTCAAATGCCTTCCTATCATTAGGTAACTGCAATGGATTTGACCCTTGATAGTACAACTTTTGAAAGTGGAGAATTGAATGAAATGGCCCTTAAAAGTGCTAGTTGAGATGGTGTACAATCAAAATGAATGATCACAACACCCTTAAAGTGCTTAAGTGAATGTGATGAAAGATGTTTGTCACTTCCTTTTGATTACTTGTTTTGGCTCGGCTAAGTTGGGCAGGTTTTTTCACATTTTAAGGCTTGTCTATGGTTCCATAAGCATGTGATTGGTATGAATGTACTATGTCCTATTCATGAAGGTTGGTTGCTCCTCAACTTGGTAGTAAAACCAATTTGGAACTATAAAGACCAATAGCACATTAATGAAACTAGCCTTTGAGAATTGACTCCTATCATGAAGTGACAAGCTGAAGGAAGAAATATAGAAAAGCTTAGCCAAAAGCACTGATGGAAAATCACATTGAACTTTTTTTGCTTGAGGTTTTAAGCATTTTCAAATATTTGCTAGTTTGGTTAATGTTTGTCTCTATTACATCCACCTTCTTTATAAGCTCAATCTCTAATCTCTCTCATTCATTTCTATAATATCCACCTTCTTTTCAAGCTCAATCTTCAATGTTCATTGTTCCATGCAATTACATATTTAACAATCAAAATCTAAATTTTTATTATTGATAGATTTTCTTCCACATTACATTTTTGCATTGTCATGTAGGACATATGATCGGCATTTGTATTTGGCACCATATGCATTAGTAAAATGCTACACATCATGCACGTAGTTCTCATAAATATCTCCAAAAGAGTTTTTCTAATGAAACTCATTTCCTCCAACCTTTCGGTAGCTCCTTCCAATTGTAGCAAAATTGGGTGTTTAGGTGTGTGCTTGTATTATCTCAAGCAAAAGTATGGCCATGTTGTTTTACAAAAGTAAATATGGAACCTCTAACCCTTATGCAAAAGTTGTGGCTACAAGGCTAGCAGTAGATATTCCATTGGCATAATAAGCCCTAGGGAAATTATGTTAGTAGCTTTCGATATAAAATTATGCATCCCACAAAGTTAGTGTGCATGAATGCTAGAATTCTATCCAAAAAGAAGAGTGTTAGCCAATGAACACAAGGAGTGTTTCAGCTTGATTGTTGAAACAATGGTCTTCCACAAACATATTTAGTCCATGAGATCTCTTGTGTTTTGTTGGTAGATGGTCGTTGAGATGAGGTGAATGGTTTTTCATGTTCTTTGTTGGAACTACTTTGTTGCATCATTAGTGATGCAAGCCAAATTTGTAGAAAATATTGGGTGCTCTAAAACTAGCATGCTTACACACTATACTAAGACTTTTTGCAAAGGTTGTCTCTCTAGGATATGATGACCAATAAAGTGATGGTCCCTAGAAGGTTGCCATCCTACATGTTGGTGTAATGATTGAAACATTGTTGATTAAGCTCCTTTAATAGTTGATTTTAGCATGTGAGTTGGATAAAGTAGTTGTTGCATCAAGCTATGGGAATGTGGTGCCAGAAGTTCGAGTATCACCTCATCAAGTCATGAATGATTTATTTCCGCCTTGTGCGTGCCTTTTTTGGCTCTCTAAAACACATGATATGGTGGGATTTGGAGCTTATGTCTACCTTCGAGATTATGACAACTTGATTTAATATTTTGTAGCTTTGCTTATGTATGTTGAATATAACAAGCCATGAATTGCATATAATGGTGGAGAGTTAAAGCCACGCATGATGCTTGAATTTCAATGACACTCTATTGGGCCTTTTGCCCTAGTTTCGATTGACCCTTGATAATCCACCCAACATAAGAATATGCTTGGTGTGAGGGCTTTGAAAAAGAACATGTGATAACACCCCTTCATTTGTTAGCATTGCGTGCTAGGGCATATGCTTTTACAAGTTTATGATGACATGGTGAATCATTCTTCACGAAACTAGCCTAACATGTGGAATGTCAAAGCCCCTTGCTTGTTGTGTGAACTCAATTTTGTGAATATGGTGAGTAATACAAGTTTTGCAGATCAAGAAGAGGTGGAATTGTGGGTTGTTGCTTTCCTACTTCTTCTAGATATGAAATGAAATCATGCACCCTGGAATGATTCTGAGTGCGTCCAAGAAGAGAAAGACACCATCTTGGGGCTTGCTTAGTGGCGCCATAATGACCAATTTAGGGATTTCAACAATTACCTATTATCGCCATGGCATTGGCGAGCGTAACATTGAAAGCATAATGATGATGGTAACTACTATGATCATGATGAGCATTCGATTTGCTCCAATGATCATGATGCACATGCGGCACAACTTCTTATTCTTTTACCACCACTAATAACTTAGCTAGTACGATTTGGTAGTCGAAGAACGGGAATAAAAAGGACAATGCTCCAATGCATGCTAGTGTACACACTACAAGGTGTTTTGCACAGGGTGGAGTGAGCCAGTTAAACGGAATTTGTAGAACTATGTGTTGTGTGTTGCGATATTAATAGTACCCAAAAGAGGTATTGATAGGAAAACAGGACATAAATGCAGAAAGGAGGCAGCACAATTTATGTGCGAAAACTCTCTTCTTTTGGTGTGTTGCATAAGGGAGTTGAAGAACTAAAGGCCAATGCTCCCAACATCCGAGTGCACACTAGTACACATGTCACAGTGCACACTTATTTTGGTGTGGTGGGGGGGGGCCGCTGAGGGCTGGCATCATCACACCACAACGCAACCCCCAAAGAACGACGCTTTCCGCCCCTCGAGTTCTTCATCGCGGCAGGTTCGGGCGGCCTTTTTGGTCTCTCTCTCTCTCTCTCTCTCTCTCTCTCTCTCGTCAACTCCCAAAAATTCACATGCTAAATTTTTCACAACCTCCATATCTCCGCTTCCCCTTTGTCTTCTTCCCGTCTGTCTGTCTGCCTGACTCTCGCGATCCTTCTCCGCAGGTCTTTCCGCCACAGCCGATCTGCCGCACCGCCTTGCTCCCTTCCGAGCTTTCTTTGCCCGATCGTTCATTTGGATGGCCTTCTCAGCTCCGTTTCATCATCATCGAAGTTCAGCAGGCGGTTTCTAAGGTGCTTGTCTTCTCTCGCCCGGAGCCCCTTTCTGCGGTAAGTCGCGTGAACAGGTTTTTTCTTTCTTATCTCTCTCTCTCTCTCTCTCTCTCTCTCTCTCTCTCTCTCTGTCTCCTTGAAATCAAGAGCTTTGCATGCGTCCGTGAACTTTCAAATCGTTAAGGAATCTTTGTGTGCATGCTTTACAATCCATAGTTCCTTTTTACTCACTCGATGAATGCATGCCGGATTTGGCCAAGTCTGATAGCTGTCAAAATTGAGCTATCTTGATGTGTCGCTGCTGTTATGTTTGATGTAGCTCGCTCTGGGGAAAAAGCTTCAAGTTTTGCACCGATCTCCTTCAAGCCGCAAATTTTCTTGCTGAAGCTTGCATGTGTGGGCAAGAGAAAAATCCGACTCCACTTTCACATCAGAGGCCGCCATAATCAAGATAATATGCAAGAGATAGGCTGCCAGCCGTTTGCACAGGTTTCATGATAGTACGAGTGGTGATTGCAGTCACCTTCTCTCTGGTAGCTCTTACTTATGCGCAACTAAAAAATAACCGCAGTCGGTCCCAGAGTAAGCAAGCTGAGGCTCCTCTTTCAACCTTTTTAGCAGTTGCAATTCATGTAACCACCTCCCTAACGTGTTGCTTATGCAACTGCAGGACCTCAGAATGAAGACGAGGCTAGCGATGGCAAGGAGATTTATACATATGCAGATGCTCAGTCAGCACCGAAGAAGGAGGTCTGGCAATGTCCGATGTTTATTTCTCGTATCATTGTCACATTAGCTACATGTAGCTAATATTGTCTGTTTGTTGTCTTCTGTTTAGGCGGAAGAAGAAGTGAAGCGTGTTAGCAATTATAGCCCTGCCTTAAGCTCTAAAAGTTTTCAAGAAAACGACCAGTTACTTCTGCCAGAATTTGATGATCTTCTTCAAGGGGGTGTGGAATTCCCATCCGATTCAGAAAAATCAGCAGCAGGGGGCAAGCTCAAATATGACTCGGATGATAGCATTGAATCAAGAAAATATGAATCCAACTCTGAGGATGATGAGGCATTGGAGATATTTGAGGCCTTGACTTCATGTGACAAAAATTCAGCAAAGGATGTAGCCGCACTTGAGAATCAAACTTGGATAGACAGGAACGAGTCTGTAGAGGCTCTACATTTGAAGGCATTGATTGCTGATTTGCAACAGAAGGAAATGAGGCTTGAATCTGAGCTGCTTGAATATTATGGGCTAAAGGAGCAGGAGGAGAGCTACCTAGAATTGGAAAGGCAAGTGCAGAAGAAAAATATGGAGATTGAAAAACTGAATGGGAAAATAAATGCATTGGAAGATGAAGCTAAGAAACTGAAGGAAGAGCTTTTAGAAAACGAAAATTTGAAGAAGGAGCTTGATATGGCAAGATTGAAAATGAAGGACATGCAGAGGACTATGCAAAGTGATGCTGGACAGACCAAAGCACAACTTCTAATTCTCAAACAACAAGTTGCTGTCCTCCAGGAGAGGGAGCAAGAGGCCTCCAAGAAAGACTTTGAATTGGAAAAAAAATTACAAACCTTGAAAGAACTAGAGGTTGAAATAGTGGAGCTGCGCAGGACAAACAAAGAGCTTCAGCATGAGAAGAGAGAGCTGACGATCAAACTGGCAGCAGCAGAGGCGAAAACCAGTGAGCTTTCAAGTATGACTGAGGTAAACTCACTTTATTGATGAAATTAGATGAATGTTTCCTAGTTAATTTGGCCAAATGAATTTGTATATTCTGAGATATTGGATGGATGGCAGAATGAGCTGGTAACCAAGGCACAAGCAGAAGTTTCAAATCTGAGGCTTGCAAATGAAGATCTCAGTAAACAGGTAGAAGGCTTGCAAATGAATCGATTTAGTGAGGTCGAGGAACTTGTGTACTTGCGGTGGGTCAATGCATGCTTGAGGTATGAATTAAGAAATTATCAGGCACCACCTGGGAAGTTAACGGCTCTAGATCTGGGAAAGAGCTTGAGCCCTAGATCACAAGAAAAAGCAAAGCAGCTCATGATGGAATATGCAGGTCCTGATCTTCTGGCTGCAAAAGCCAAAGAGCAAAGCGAACAAGAATATGACAGTATTTCTTCACTACCATCCACTCCATCTGAAGGCGACTTGGATGATTCTTCCTTTGATGGCCAACCTGTACGGCATTCTGGCTCTAAGAAGTCTGGTTTAATCAGAAAATTGAAGAAATGGGGACGAGGTAAGGAAGATTCGCAGACATCTTCTGCTTCATCTGTAGACTTTAAACACAGACATTCAAGCTCAAAGGGATCTCTGGAAAGTCTTATTCAAAGAAATACCAGTGATTCTGTTGCCATCACAACTGTCGGTTCAAATGAAGTGGAGTCTGGAAGGCTCTCTTCCTCTGATTGCAACGTGTTGGATGATTCCCCACCTCCAGTCAAAACAAGGCGAAGTGTGGATATGGGTGACCCTACAAGCAATGTAGCCTCTTCATTCCAGCTCATGTCAAAGTCTATAGGAAGTGTACTTGAAGAGAAATATCCTGCATTTAAAGATAGACATAAACTAGCATTAGAAAGAGAAAAAGCCATCAAGGAAAAAGCTGAACGAGCCAGGGCTGAAAAGATGGCAGAAAAATTTAAAAGTGAGCCACCATCTATATTTAAGTTGGGCAAAGGAACACCTGGAAAGTTGCCAGAGAGACTAAAATCTGCAGAGAGGGGAGCTGACACAGTTTTAGCATCCGATCATAGCTCACTGCGGCCTGAGGTGAACAAGATAAAGATTTTTGATGTTCAGAAAAGGGCAACAAGAGTTCCAACTCCACCCCCAAAAGCTTCAGACAGGCAACCCAGAGATAGTGATAAGCTAATCAAAGCACAAGGATCTGGCCAACTTGGTCCTCAGGTGCCTCCACCAACCCCCCCACCACCACCTGCTACAGCTCCAGCCGGGCCACCACCACCACCACCACCACCGCCTCCTCCTGGAACTTTGAGCTCACAAGGTCCTGTACAAGATAAAGTACAAAGAGCCCCTGAAGTGGTAGAGTTTTATCAGTCATTAATGAGAAGAGAGGCAAAGAAAGACACCAGTGTGGGAACTTCTGATGCAAATGTTTCTGATGCAAAAAATAACCTTATTGGTGAAATTGAGAACCGTTCTGCCTTCTTGTTAGCAGTAAGTTTACTGCCTTGGAATCTGCTTTCATAACATTTCAAAAATCCAGTGATACTCCTGAGTTTTTTTATAGCTCTGTTTTGTGGCAGATTGGTTGATTGATTGTTGGTGGCATTCCTCACAGGTTAAAGCAGATGTGGAGACACAGGGAGACTTTGTTCAATCGCTATCCACAGAGGTCCGAAGTGCTGCATATGATCATATTGAAGATGTCATAGCATTTGTCTCCTGGCTGGATGAAGAGTTGTCTTTTCTGGTGAGCAGCTTGATGTCTCTATAGTCTTGATTGAAGTTTCACTTTCTTGACATTTAAGTGGATTTGGATGTTTGTAATGGTTGGTCCCCCTATATTATTTCTCATTTCTCAGGCTGCTTGTAATACATTTGTATGTTTTGAGCTTCCCATGGAGTAAGAAAGATCAAGGCTGGAATAGAAAAGTGATCCAGAACTTCCTTGTTACAATGGGTGTGGCTGTTTGCTAGGTGGACGAACGGGCTGTCTTAAAACACTTTGAATGGCCAGAAAGTAAAGCTGATGCCCTACGTGAAGCAGCTTTTGAGTACCAGGACCTGAAGAAGCTGGAACTTGAAATAAGCTCATTTGAGGATGATCCACGTATGCCATGTGAAGCATCTCTAAAAAAGATGCTCTCTCTTCTAGAAAAGTAAGTCTTAATCTTCTTGGTTTTTGATTGACCACCCAAAGCCAAAATTTTTGCTGCAATGAGTTTTCGATTGTCTTTCTCTTGTGCAGAGTGGAGCAAAGTGTGTATGCTTTGTTACGAACTCGAGAGATGGCGATAGCTCGTTATAAAGAATTCAACATCCCAACGCAATGGATGCTTGATTCTGGGTTGATTGGCAGAGTATGTAAGATTATAATAGTTTTGTCTTTTCCCACTTTTACACCCAGACTGTTGAATATGACAGTCATTTCTTTGCTGCTTTGACTTTTCATGGGCTTGAAATTACAGATCAAGCTTGCTTCTGTACAACTAGCTAGGAAATACATGAAGAGAGTTGCATTAGAGCTTGATGCATCAGCAGCATCTCCTGCAAGAGAACCACAAAGAGAATTTTTACTACTTCAAGGAGTGCGGTTTGCATTTCGTGTTCATCAGGTCAGTTTATGCCTTTATAGCTGTCTTTATTTTGTAAGTTATTTTTGTTTTTGTGATTCAAGGAAATTTCTGGCTTTAGTGTTGTTTTAGAATATATGTACTGAAAGAGTTGCATGTCAGTTTGCTGGAGGTTTTGATGTGGAGAGCATGCGCACCTTCGAAGAACTTAGAGATCGTGTACGTTTGCTCAGTGTTGAGCAGCAAGCAAATGACATAAGTCGGAACACTTGAGCAATCTGAATCCAAGGAATCAAAGAGCTTAGGACTGTGCAGTTGCACTACCGAGTGTCACCAATCACAATTTTGGAGCAAGCTGAGTATCAAGAGAGGTGGCATGGGGTCATCCTCATATCTTGATAATTTATTTTGTGAATTTTGGTTGTGAACTTTTTCTTCATGGAGCTGGCCTTTTGCCAATGCTTTGAAGTTAAGATCATGTGTATCACAGGAAAATACCGCCCTTGAGTCTCAATCTTTGTATATTTGCCTTAGGCTGACAGAATTTTGGTGAATACTGAGACAGGGTACAAAAGTAAGTACTTAGAAAGTCTTACATAGGAACATCAAGGCATGTAATATTACTGCTTGTAATATTTGAGAATAGGAAAATAAAGCACTATGATAGTCTTGCAAATTTGATGATCATTTGGGGTTTTCCTTGTAGCGGTCAGCAAAATTCAAGTGCAATGCATCATGCTCTACTTTGTCACTTGATTCCGGGTGGCATTAGGGTAATCAAATGATCAATCACCATTATCAGGGTGGATGCTCCAAAACAGTAGGAGATTTTCGAATCCTGGTTTGAGGTGTGCAAACAGGCGAGGATCAGGAACATGAAGCCTTAATCTCAGAGTCAGCCAAAAAAGAGCATAGTGGAAAGATGGCACAGCAAACCGGGGTGCAAGCTCTCAATTAGAACCTGAAGTTCTCAAGGTTGTGCAACCTCAAGGCACATTCTCTGTTGGGAAATGTTTGCTTTTGGCCATTTTTCCACCACTATTTCAGCTTCATGGTGAATTCCCAAGAGGATGCATGGGATCCAGTATTTACTATTGTACGCCCCCTGGTCCCTTACTCCAGTCAAGGCACAATTCCATAATTTCTTATGCCATACACAAAGGGTTTAAATATGAGCAAGGGGTTCAATTATAAGCACTTGGGCATATTGGCATAGTGCATGTGGCCATGTCACACCATGGGGGGACTTTTCTTTTACCCGTGATCTTTTGGTGAACAATTAATTGGACTGTGTGCTATGAGTACGTTGAAATGTGGGTTCAATCGACATGAACGATAGGTTGAATAGTGATGAGTAACAATACATATTGCATGTGTTTGTCTATCTCCAAACCTGCATATATGATAGGCTGATAGGCTGATAGGCTGATAGGCTATGTATTGATACACCTCTGAGCTACTTCACAAATACTCCATTTTTAAATTCTAAGGGTCTATCTACACTTATACTTGTAAATATGATGAAGATGATTGGACATTTCTATTTGAGATGGCTTCAAGGGCATAAAAGGCCCAAGTGAAGATTACAGGTTGAACTGGGGGTGAAATCACTAAGAAACAAAGAAGGCAAGACCATTAACAAGACAAGACAAAGGAAACATGGAACCTTCATGGGGAATATGGATCCTTCATGGTTTGCATAGTTACTTTGTGCTTGAGGACTTTTCATATTTACCTACCTCTTGACTTACTCGATTGGTGATTTTCATGTGTAATAAATTTATTTCTATTGAAGCATGAAAACCTTAAGCAAGGCTTTGTCTTTGTGAGAGATACAAAGCTTAATACTAGTAATTAGCTACAAGTTGCATGTTGCCTATGTGGCTTAGAGCCTTTTGACTATACTCATTAACATGTGTACATGGGGGTGTGGATAAGCTACTTAAATTTGATAAGAATTTACCAATGTTGTTAGATGCCGAAATCAAAGGTTTGGAGTAAGTTTCATGTAAGAATATAGTACCTACAAAACCTCAATTTTCAAAAGTATATAGAAATCAATGAATGCAATCGTGTTGAAATGGTAATTGTTTTGACCAAATGGTAATCTTTCTTAATGAAGAACACAAGTCTTCATAATTTTCATGAAAATGGTATTGAAAGTGCTCATGAAAATGTGTGTATTTTAGATTTTCTTGATTCCTTTAGTTTTGTCTCAATTATTAGGTTATGTTGGTCACCTTTTGAATTAAAGTTTTTAGAGGGATCGAGTTGCCATAATGGCTAGTGTTAAAAGAGTCACCCATGACATTTTAAAAATTATTATTTCGTTAACATGAAGGCTTCATGGTTGATCTTGATTACTTTCACAAAGGACATTGTTACCAAGTTACATGTTCTAATTATGAAATATGGGCAAGAGCAAAATTGCTTGTTAACCAATGAGGAATTTTAAAATTTGTTATCTAAAAAGTCATTTTGTGAATTATTGGTTGATAGAAGATCCATTACTCATTAATGGATCATTACAAGATGAATTGTAACATGCTCAATACATGTATTATGATGCAAACATACTCCACATAATATTGCTAATCCATGTGTGGAGATTGAGTATTCTATAAGTACACTCAAGAAATACTTGACTATTTATTTTTTAGTTCATTAATTACTTGTTTTTAGGCAAAAAATGTAGGATCTCATATGCTATATATACTCTAATAGTATGGTTGCACACATTTCATTAGGTGATCTAGTAGCAAAATGGTATCATTGTCATTCAATACAAGAAGGTTGTTCACCTCAATGTATTGTTATGTACTATTAACCACAAAGAGTGAAAAAGAATACAAAGTCAAGTGGAATCACGAGTGCTATAAATATTTTGGAAGGGACTACTTTTTTGGGATACATCATAATAATTTAGGAGCTATTATTTGCAGTGTGCAACTATTTTGGTTGCATTATTATGTTGTAATATTATGTGAGAGCTAGGCTCCCTCTTGTTAAAATTGTAATGTACCCCAATGAAGTAAGGCGATGGGTCCACATTTTATATTTTAGGCAAAGATGGTCTAATTAACATAAGGTGTACACATAAACTAAAAGGGACCAGTCAATAGTCTAAAAAGTGGATAAAGGTACCCAATTTATTGGAGGAAACCCTAATCCCATGTATAAAAGCCAAAGAGTGAATGAAAGAGCTCATTCTTGTGTGTGCAACTTTGAGAGAAATGCTTTGTTAGAGTGTAGCAGTGCAGAAGCATATGATCAAGATTGAGAGATAGAGTGAACACGGAGAGAGAGAGAGAGAGAGAGAGAGAGAGAGAGAGAGGAACGTAGATATGAAATATGAACAATGCTGAACAAGGAATATAGATACGTACATAGGCGTAGCTCATATGTTTGCGTATCTCCACCTTGGTGATGTCACCTTGCTATACACTTCAAAGTTTGTAGCAGTCAGCATAATCTTTGTCCTAAACTGAGGTTGGAGTTTGCGATTAGAATATATCTGAAAGTGTGTTGGAAATTTGCTATATTTAAAAGAAAATAGGGCCTAGACAAAAATAGTAGTCAACCTACCAAATTTGGTAGATTGTTGATGTGGCAACCTATTGACTTGGCAACATGCCTTGGCAACATGCCGACGTAGCTAACTGTTGACGTGGTATCTTGCAATAAATGCTATAACTATATATGTTTAAACTGTTGCATGGATATATGCTTGCTTAGGAGATGACCAGGTGACCATATCTCTAACACACCCTCTTAGATTTGGGACAAGGCATGAGGCTGAAGGAGGTCAAATGTTGATGGAGTAAAGCTTGGCAAAGCACCTTTGTAAACAAATCTACTAGGTTGTTCTTTGTCTTGCAGTAAACCACATCAATAGTCTCATCCAAAAGCTTCTCCCGAACGAAATGGTACTGGATCTCAATGTGCTTTTTCCTAGCATGAAATACTAGGTTTCAGGCCAAGGCAATGCAACTTTCATTATTGCAATGAAGTGTAGTAGGGCATGTTGGCAGCTGTTAACCAAGCTCCTCCAATAGCCTCTAAAGCCACACCATCTCGCATGTGGTAGAAGACTCCACGCAATACTCCACCTTAGTCGAAGATAAGCCTACCATGGGTTGCTTCTTCCTTCTCCATGAAACAACACCTTCACTTGAGGTAAAGCAATAACCTGTTATGGACCGCCTATGGTCCGCATCTCTAGCTCGATCTGAATTGCTCCAACCTACAAGCACAAGATTTGAACCATTTGTACCTGTTGGATACAAGATCTCTAGATCGAGGGTCCCCCTTAGAAAACACATAATCCTCAAAGCACACTGCCAATGCACCTCTTAGGTCACCGGCCAACAAATCTACATCATAACACAAATCAAGACGTGTTGAAAAGCCAAATCAAGGACCCAATAAGTTGCATGTAATAGATATCATCCACTAAAGGTGTAGAGGGGGGCTCACCGCTCTATTGACAAGACCCATAGACCGCTTATCCCTTCAAGCGTTTCAAGCACCTATGGCTATCTCTCACCTAGCCAACGCACTTCAGTTTGTCCCAATGCGCTTGAGCCATTGCCAAATCCGCACAATCATTTGGAGAAATTTTGGACTCATCTATCGATGCAGGATGGGTCAATGGCCTTTGTAACAAGCTCCACCAAATCATAGGACTCCAAGACATGATTGTTCTCGTCATTGAGCTTCTAACTTGATGGAAGAGCCGATAGGATGGGATCCATAATTGCTTGAAACTCCATATCGGCCTCAAAAGATATTTTCACCTGAAATGCTTGCAAAAACACAAAAATAGCCCCCTTTGAGTGTAGAATGCAACCTGCTAGGGCTCTTCTATGCTTATTCCACACCTTCACCTACTATCAGAGGTAATGAAAATGATAAATCTACAATTGAAGTCTCAAAATGTGGCCTTCCTCCTTCCTGAATAAAAAAAATTATAATTAGAATTAGCAACTTTGCTCCTTTCTTGCACATCCATGCTTGTCTCAATCTTGTTTCGATGTACATTCCTCTCGCTCACCCTTGAATGCTGAAAACACAGCTTTGTGTTACACTAAAAACTCATCTTCAAGTCTACCCATGATCAATTAGTCTTTGCACTGCTTTGATACCATGTCAGAGTAGTGGAGTGGTGCAGAAGTGTATGACTGAGATTAAGACATAAAGTGAACACACAGAGAGAGAGAGAGAGAGAGAGAGAGAGAGATCTACAATATGAAAAATGCTAATAAGGTATATAGATATGTACATTGATCATGTCACCTTATTGTACACCTTGATTTCTATAGTAGTTAGCATGATTTTTGCCTCAAACAATGAGCTTGGAATTTGCAATCAAAACATATCTAAAAGTGTGTTGGAAATCTGGTATATGTAGCAAAAAATAGAGGCCAACCAAAATATTAGTTGACCTACCAAATCTGGCCAACTTGTGTGCTAGATTTGGCCGACTCCAAAAAATCTAGTCGATTGCAAAAAATTTGGCCAATTGTTGACGTGGCAACTTGTTGTCATGGCATCTTGCAATACATGCTATTCAAACTATTGCATGGACACATGCGTGGTCCAAGGGATGACCAAATCACCATAACTTTAACACACTTCTCCTTGCTTCCATCTTATCCTCTTGTGCACCTTGTTGAGAGTAAGGGAGAGTGAGATAGTGAGAGTGAGAGTGTGAGTGATAGACTTGAAAAGTAAAGCTCTTCTCTTTTCTTGTTTTTCTTCTCTTCTTTCCCTTCTTATTCATAGCTTAGAGGGTGAGAGGTAGCCTCTGAGAGGGTCCTACTTTTTCTTTTTGTCTATGTTTCCTCTTTTTGATGGAGTGTTGTAGTTTGGATTGGATGTGATAAGAGTAGTGGGAGAAAACTAAGAAGCACCACTTGAACCATGAGGTTGCCAACGAACATTTGAAGGCATTCAGACTATAATGTACAAAGATGAGAAGATGAGTATACCACAACCTCTTTAGTCATTCGTTTTTGGCTTGCATTGGAGTGTGAGGAGAGATTGAATGGCTTAGAGATTAGAATATGAGTCATACTATGTGAGAGATGGTTATGTGGATGCCTGATTGAAACTCTTGGAGGAGTAAAAATCTATCTAATGTCCCATTGTTGTGAGCATTTGTGTCAACATTTTTGGTTCCATTGCCAGAACAAAGGATGAAATCAAATGCTTACTAGTGCTCACATTCCCACTATGTGGCAAACAAGGAGACTTGTATACTTGAGAGAGGGATTAAGGAGTGAGGAACCAATCTACCATTTTTGTGCCATGCTCACTTTGAAACTCACGCAGCTAGAGTGAAAATCAAATTGGTGAGAAATCGGTTTGAAGTGTGGGTTTGATTATTAGAATAGAGTAGATTAGGTAGAAATGTGAACAATAAAAATCTTTGAAAAAAACAAAGAAATTTATGACTCAATAATCTTATCTAGCACAAATAGTTAGCTAAGTGAATTGATAACAACTTTAGTCAATTATTTGGCTTCGTAATTGATTAAGTTTCGCAATCACTTTTTTGTGTGTTGAAGAAGGAATTAGTGACAAAGCTTGGTTTTTCAAAGTCCCAAAGTACTCTCTATATATGTTTCCCATAGTCAAGTAAGTACCACCACACTCGAATCTACACAAGGAACTCCAGTCAAGTGGACACCACTATACTCGAGTGAGACTCAAGTGCACCACGCTTGAGTGCACTCAAGTACACAATCCATTCAACCTTGTCTTCTTAAGAGCTTTATGTAGCACGCATTGATTTAGCTAACTCCTTAATTAGTTCATGTCTACTTGTAATCACCGGTCATCACCCCCATTTCATAATGACCAACCATCCACCTACCTAAGATAAATCTAGAGTCAAGATGGATGACTCAAAGTTGCTGACCAATTATCTAAAGGTTATAGTTTGCCAAAGAGAAAAGAAGCCTAAACGAAAAAAAAAAGTCTAAGAGATGAAGACACAAGAAAAATTATCCTTGCTTATGTTGACAACTTCCAAAAAGCAATTGTGGCCTCATAGAAGCAACACATCTAGGACTAGTAGTAGGCATATAATCCTTTTGACAATTGTAGAACTATACCACACATATATTTCCACAAAAGGAGTATTGTTTTATGTGGAAATCTATTGTAGATATCTATGGTTGGATACTTATATATACATATATAGATATATGCATTGGAGTATTTGTACATCAAGTATTGAGTACCTCAAGTTAAGGAAACATAGTTACATGATCAAAGTATATTTTGCTATGTTGGGATGTTGAGCTCCATATGAGCTCCCATCCACAACATGCCTTGTTGGTCTAGTAAGACTTTAATCATAGGCACATTAGGTGATTGACATGGAGGACATGCCAATGACTCTATAGTTAGAATATATTCTTGGTTATAGCACATTCATTGTGCCACCTCATGTATTCTTAGAGGGTTCATACTTACTGATTGCATGTACATATGTTTTAGTAATTTCATATTAGTCTTTTATCATGTTGTAGTCTTTTTGTGTGGAAGAAGAAAGAAGAAAAAGAAGATTTCAACCCTAGTTCTTTGTGTGCTCAAGTCTCCATTGCATGTTTGTGTGTGTGCTTATGGTTGCTTCACCTTTCTCCGCTATTGTTATTCATAGGGTATTAGAGTTGCCTCTCATAGCTGGAGTGGAGCTTGATTGAAGGCTGAGGTGAAGGTAACGAAGCCAAAAGCAAGAAAGTGAGCAACATGTAAGAAGCTCTTCCATCTTGTTTAGATTATCTATGATGTTATAGCCATTAGGGACTCTTGAGGTTGGTAGGGTTGCAATCTTTGATTTGTAGTGAAACTTGGTGAGCACAAAGACTAGTGCATGAATTGTAAATGACCCTTTAAGAGTTTCTCATAGTTGGTGAAGAAGGTTGTGGATCGTATAATAATTATTGCTCTAGGCGTACACATGGGTAGCTTAGGGAGCCAAAGCGTATAATAGCCTTTAAAATAGCCTTATGCCTCTAGCAAGGTTTTAGAATCTCGATGTTGTTGTGTCATGTGTAGGTTGTAGCATGTTCATCGGCATTGCCATGACTATCTTAATTTGGGCTTTTGGGGGATGTGAGGCTTAAGAGCATGCGGATAACCTTTCAACCTCCATTGCCATTGTGACAATCCACTGACAAGGGGGTGGTGGTGGTGGTGGTGATTTATCAAGAGCTGGTCCACAAGCATTGTTGTTGTGAGGGGTGAACTAGGTTGTGGGCGTGGATGGTCCTTAGATGATGTCTCCTTTGAGCAAAAAGTGGTTATCACACAAGTGTCTACAAATTGAAGATGGATGTGCTTGTCAACATAGCTAACATTGCAATTTGTGACAAATGTAAATGTTCGACCAAAGAGGATTTCGATGTTGATGCCCTTAGTGTTCGGGAGGATGTAGAAAAGGAGTAGGATGCTCTTAGTCTCAATATTAACCGTCAACTTGCACTTGCCTAGCAAGGAATATGGGCGTCCTCCATATGGATTCAACATTGCATGGTGGGTTGCAATTGTGGTTGTTTGCCCTAGATTGCTTCAGAAGAAATAAGAAAAAGAGTTGTAATTGGAGCCCCATTCTATTAGTTCATTAGCCATAAGGATTCTAGCTATAGTGAGGCAAAGACGTAGGTATGCAGCCATGATAATAGGTTCACCATCCATTTTGAGACTGCTAATGGTAACAACTTTGACATGGATAGTAGTGGAGGAGGTTCCAGGAAGTGGTAAGGAAGGGTATTGTTGCTCAAATTGCTTGTAGAAATTTATTCTATTTGCAAAAGGGAGCTGCCTAGATTCCACATGGATGGTTCATGTAAGGGGTGTTCAAGTGGATAATATTTCTTAATCTTGCTTCCATTGAAATGGCCAATGGGTTGGCTATCCAAAGTTTCTAGCTCAACATTCCTTGTCTTCCTGACGAGACAGATGTAGAATGATCCAAGGCCTCTTAATTTCAATTTTTTATTATGGACTTTAATTGGATAGAGTAAAATCCCCCAGATTGAAGGATCTTTGTTTGACATGCTTTTCAAACTAGGCCTTACGTCGAGCTTTCTCTACAATTAGAGCATGAGTAGCTAATAACCAAGTTTTTGTTAAATGCTCTAGCTCTACTAGGTGATGTTGCCATGCTTTAGTGCTTCCTCTGCATTCTTGGATAGTGATTTTAAGACTAGAGATAAAAAAAATCTACTGGCACGATGGCATCAATATCATAAGTAAGGCAGAATGGAGTTTGACTTATAACAATCTTATAAGTTGTGTGATAGGCCTAAAGGGTTGCCATGAGTTTGTGATCTAAATTTGAGCATGAGGTTGAGATGGTTTTTCTCAAGATGCTAATAAGAACTTTGTTTGTAGCCATTGCCTAGCCATTTGCATGAGGGCATAAGGGTTGGGACTTTCTATGGATGGTCAAGAACATGGACATGAGGTGTTGAATCAATTCATTAATAAAGTGGGTCCCTTGATCATTGATGATCTCAATGGGGCATCCAAAGTGTGAAATGACTTGCTCCTAGAGAAATCAAGCAATGGTTCTTGCATTTTTTTTTTAGTAGCCCTAGCCAAGCTCAATATTGAGCTTGTGAATATTGAGCAACTACACTAATAGGTCCCATGAAGTTGATACCCCACTTCTTGAAGGTTTGGCGGGCGATCATGATGCGAGTTCCATTTTATCTTTTTGATAGGCAAAATTTTCCTTTGTCACTCATCGAAATGCTTGACAAATTGGGTAGCATATTTAAATAGTGTGGGATACCATAACTATGATTGAAGTACTTTTTTGGTTGCAATAATTACATTGAAGTATTCTCCAACAATGCCACCATGTGCCTCTTGTAACATAGCCTCAGCCTCATGTTCACAGATGCATCTCTTAGAGCAATTGTGGCATAATTAAGCATAAAGAGATAGTCGTACCCAATATGGCCAAGAAAATGTTGTATCCCTTTTGGATTGATGAGTGGAGAGAGATTCGTAATAACCCTTATCTTAGATGTGTGTGGCAATGCCATACCAAAAATTGGCATTTGAGAGGATTCAAGGACAAGTGATACTATCTAAATCTCTTGAAGACAAGTTGGAGTTTCTCAATGTGTGCCTCCCAACTAGAATGGATGCATAGGTCGTCTATAAACATCTCTAGCCACTTCCTAAATACGTCCTTAAAGATAGTGCAGACGAGTCTTTGGAAAATTGCAGATGCATTAATAAGCTCAAATGATATGACAATATATGGAAAGACTCCCCATTCAATGGCAAAGGCAAGTTTTGGTTTTTTGTTTGGGTGGATTGGTACTTGATTATACCCTGAAAATCCATCTAAGAAGCAATAAGCTTCCTTCCTTGCCACTCGCTCAATCATGTGATCTGTATAGCATAGAGGATAATGGTCTCTTAAGGTTGCATCATTCAATTTCTTGTAATTAATGCATACTCAAATTTTTCTATTCTTCTTGAGTACTATGACAATTGGTGATACCCAACCAATATACTCAATTTCATAGATGAATCCTGCTTTTTATAAATTCTCAATTTTTTCTCCAACATGATGGGCATAGCAAGGATTCATGGGTAGGGTCATTGCTTCATGAGCTTGGTATCAAGCTTGAGTAGAATCATGTGCATGAACTTGTAGTGGTACACTCTTAAGGTTAGAGTAGTTCCACATGAATACACCCGATATTCATTCAACAAATCTGCAACCCATGCTTCATCCTTTTCATTGAGGTCTCTCAACAATATATATAGGATTTGAGGATTCCCTTGGCTTGGTGATATTTACCTCTTTGACCTTTATTGGTCCCTCATTGGGTGTGCTGTCACATTCAACCCCAAGCAATATGACTACTTGATTGCTTTTCTTAAACTTCATGAAGCAAAATGGTAGATCACATGGTTTCTTCTAAATCTGAGATTTTGACTCAACATGCTACATCATGTCTCAAGTGTTTTTTTCTCAAACAGATTGGAAGTTTAGTTTTGGTCTTTAGAGTTTGAGATGGTTGGCTATGCCTCTTTGTATGGAGCAGTGGCCAAGGAAAACACTAGCAGTCTAGGATGAGATCCTAAAACCCATAAGCACAGTGGTGTAGAATCCTACCTATGGAGCCTCTATAAAGCACTGTACTCGATTATCACTTTCATAATAAGTAATGCAATATCATGATGCTTTCCTCTTTCAGTTAGTGTCATTTTCATTGTCAGTCCAATACACAAGATTGTCTTTATGGGTCCAAGCTTCCATCTTGGAACCTAATTCACTTGTGTAACCATTGTCTACTCATTGTTTATGTCAACATGAATCTAGCCTTCATCTTCCATCCACCATAGCTCCTGCCATGCTCTAGATCTGGGCTTTTCACATGATGGTATCAAAGCTCAATTGAGCATGGTTGTGGGAGCTTATGCTCAACCGCCAAGACCCATGGACCGCTTATTGCTTCAAGCGTTCCAAGCCGAGCACTAATGGCTACCTCTCACATAGCCAACACGCTACCTATCCATGATTGTAGTGAGCTTACTTCTATGCTGATCAAGTTATCTCCTCTCCCGCGCACTCCAGTAGCTCCACGATCCAAGTGCAAGCTTCAAGCAAGCTCCATCCTCAAGCTCCACGCTCCAAGCTCCATTAGCACGAGTAAGACAAGAGAAGAGAAGAGAAGAGAAGAAGAGAGGAGAAGATGAAGAGCTTCTCCTCCCCGGTCCCTCACCCTCACACACTCACTCCCTCACACTCTCACACTCCCTCTCTCAAGCACAAGTTCAAGAAAGCAAGAAGAAGAAGAATAGGAGAGCCACTTTTGGCCACACACAAGAATGAGCTTCTCATTCACATTTCAACTTTATATACAAAACCCTAAATCCCTTTTGGGCAGTCATCCCCTTATCCCCTTTTTTACATGGCCGGCCTAGGCCCTTTTTCCCATTATCCTCCTATCTTCCTAGCTTCCTTCCTATCGCCCATCTACCTTTACAAGTTGCATGGGTGAGAGCCTAGCGCTCTTTAAATTAAATCATGATGCGCTTGTGCTCTTTTACAAAAGTATTGACTTGCGCTTTTTCTTGTGCACCTTTTTCCTTTATTTAGGACTTTTTTGCACTTCTTATGTTTCCATATTTGTCTTGGCGCGCCTTCGTCTTCCGTTTACTTTTTCCTTGTCCTTTATCTTCTACTTTAGATTTTTTGGATTTTCCATATTTTCCACCTTGTTTGTCTGAGGGTTAACATTACCTCCCTCCTAGACGAGTGCCAGTCCCATGGCACTCACATGGTAGCAGGCTTTAGCATGCATCGAAGACGTGGGTGGAAGGGACCTCTGTGGTTGCTTTGGAGGATTTCTGGTGGTGGGCACATGAAGGTCGTTGGGGCCACATTGTTGGCATGGGTGCGATTGAAAACCTCTCATATGTGGTTTCTCCCTCCTGGGGGTAGTGCTAGTCTTCTTATCGTGCACAAGGCGTAGTTTGATTAGTTTGGGAGACAGGTCGAACTCTAAGCAAGCTAAGAGTGTTGTCTTGCACTTGAGGACCCAAACTGTGTATATATTTCGGTGAAGATATTATGTGAGTGCTCGTGCATACTTAGATATTATGTAGTTAGAAGACCGTGGGCTGGTTCCTCATAACAACGTGTGGATGAAGCAAAGTTGTCCATGTTGAGAAGAAGTACACATGAAGGTGTATGAGACATCCTTTGCGTTGTGGCAGCACGATGTAGCATAATTGAACACATTGACACCAAACTTTCGGTAGCTGGTTGCTATTGGGCTTGCTCGACGAGTACGGTGTACTTTTCATGGCCATTCGTGCGGTGCTTACCACGATCGATTGCAATGATACTAAGGCGGAGTGCAAAAAGGAATCATGCAAATGGGTCAGGGTGACATATCTAACCATAGGCGAGACAAGCTCCCTAGGTATGTCCTACCCTTGATGTGCCCTGAACAATTCTGGGGGATGTGTAGAGGTCTAGGGGACTAGGGACAAAGCCAGTCGATTAAGGTCATTGGGTGTACCTAATTTGAGGACCCCTAGGTGTCGTGTTGTGATTGTGAGTACTTTTTTCTTTTTCCTTTTTCTTTTCCTTTTCTTTCCTACGCTTTTTTTTTATTTTTTAAAAAAAGAATAACATGAGTACAACCATTGCAATACGTTGGATCGGGAAATGTCGAGATTCAAAGGCTACGAAATTGGATATTACAGCAATGATTGTGTCCTAGCCTCGTTGTTAGAGGAACAGTTAATTGAGATGGGGAGATACACTGGAGATTTTGCAAAACCTCTTTGTAACGTGCGATGTTGGTACAATTGAGGTAACAGCTGCCATGAGTGCCAAGTGTAGAGTTTGACCTAGAAAGAGAGAGTGGCCACTGATCATGCTTTAGGCCATGCGATGTGGGCGATCGACAGGGGTGATTTTTGCTTTTGGCGGTGTGGCTTCGTCATGGCTCTTTGTGAGGTTGGTGGTCTTGCAGTGACTTGGGCATTGACCACTTTCGTACAAAGACCTGTGTAGTCTTGCATCCACTCGACACTTCGTGAGAGTATATGCAAGTCACATGCATCAATTATAATGAGCAGATGCAACACAAAAAGATATTACTTTATCAAAATCCTATGGTGCTGATTGTGATGCATATCCTCGGCGCTTATTAAAGACATGACATATATTAGTAGTAGGTAAGGGAGGTTTATACAGTTGGGGAACTTGCCCCTTTAACAACTTAAGGACAAAAAGTCATGACAAAATGGCATTTGGCAAGTGGCTTATACACATAGGGCCTATTCTATTTGTATGAGGCGTGGTGAATTTGGGTGATCAGACGATTGGGGCTGTGCTGGTGGTGGGCTTCTGTTAGGTTGGGCGGGGAAGATATCAGCCGTGACCCGAAAGGTGTAGTCCCTGGCCGCAGCTATTTCATAAATGCTTTTAAATAATTCATCAAATTTCGGCTTGTCTCTAGCTGCCTTCTCCTCTTTCGAGCACCTGGTGCCCGAGTGTCTGGTGGGGGCCTGCATGGCTTGTGTTGCCACACCTCGGGTGCTCCCTTGAGCCTTCGTTCTATTGGCTTGGGGAGTTTTCGGCCTGCGTTGTGGACAGTGTCTCTTGGGGCCTCTTTTTGGTGCGTACCTCTTAAGGGCAGGCACATATCACTCTGGTGGAGGCACTTATGCCATATGCTCCCTCTGATGGCGGACAACTTCCTTGCAAGTCAGCTGCACTAGGGGCTCCATGACGGCTACTGTGGGGGAACCTGCAAAATATGAACCAAGGGTTAGGCCCTGAGGCAAGCTAGAATTATTTGCATGAAAGGGATTAAACAATGGATCATCAAGTGCATATGATGAGGGGTGCGGTGAGGTGAGGCATGCAGTGTTTGTTGTAGAGGGACGGCCCCTGTGATGATATTCGTCATGCTTCAACTGCGGGGTGTATTCCAACCATTAGCAGATCTTGGCTTATGCTAAGTAGCGTAGACTGGTTGTGATGGAGTGGAGCAGGGCTCGTCCCCAGAAGGATAGACCGAAAAGGAAAAAGGTGTGTAGAAGGGGATGACGCCCCATCTACACCCTTAGAGGTGTTGGTCAAGGCTTCCTATGGCAGTTATGAGGGTTGCATGCCCTCCACCCCTACCATATGAGCCTTTACTAGTTGGTCAGGGAATATTCCCTTTACCGTCGAGCCGTGCCTCGAGTTGCTACCAAGTTAACTACTCCATCTAACCCAAAGATTAGACCCACAACGGTCACCTTTTTGCCATTCGATCACATAGACCTCATTTGACATATAAGTTAGGACACTCAACCAATATCCGGGCTCACATATGGCTTCTCCTCATAATGGGGACCTTACAACTTTGAGCACCATGGATCGTTGGTGGCACCTTATGAGGGTGGGGCATCGAGCATATCTAACACCTATTAGAAGCAACAAAGTCAATGTCTAGTGGCTAATGATTGAGTTAGCAAGCTTGTCAATCTTATGCCAAAAAGAACGTGATGAGAAAGAAAAGATAGTATTGCTAATGTGGAAAGCATTGTTTAGATAATAGTGTTACTAGGAATAAAAATATCCCTCAGCTAGCAATTTTACATGCAACTCACCTATCATCATATAACAAACAATATTCCAAGTGGTTAAAGGAGGCTTTATAGAAGAATAAAATCTGCAATGCTTCAACTTGCACTTGGAAGATTGATTTTTAGGTGATGGTAGGTGAAATTTTTAGGTGGTTTTTTTTTATGGTTAAAATTTTAATAAAATCACATGTTGTAGCATTGCGGAGTTTTTGGTACAGAACAACAACAAATTAGAATTTGGGCTTTTCTTTTCTTTTCCTTTTTCCTTTTACTACAATAACCCAAATGAAAGGTCGGCAGCTCTAAATCTAGTTGTGCCAGCAAAGGCCCCACTTGTACAACCAACTTACATCCATGGATTTGAAGTCTTAACATCTCATGATCCAAAATTAGAGCTGAATGGTTGCAAACTAAATTTGAGATTCACCAAGTGGGAATATGAGAGAGAGAGAGAGAGAGAGAGAGAGAGAGAGAGAGAGAGAGAGAGAGAGAGAGAGAGAGAGAGAGAGAGAGAGAGAGAGAGAGAGAGAGAGAGAGAGAGAGAGAGAGAGAGCTTGCACCACTTATCACCATGAATTTTGCACAATGAATTGCTTGAATACAAGCAAAGTTGGAATTACCCATCATGCACAATCTTTTGCTTGAAAGCATTGTTGATTCCGTTGAGAGCATGGATGGATAAATGGATGAAAGTTTTGCTAATTATCAATTAATATTTGCAATGGTCTCCAATGATCTTATGAGGAGGCCTTAATACTTTGATGGGATAAACTTTTGAAATAAAAATAATAGCAATCTTAATTTTCCTTTGTTTAACTGCAAAAAATGAAAGATACTCAGCAAAAAAACAAGCAAAGGCAAAGATCACTCTTAACTATACCAGGCTTTACATCAATGAAAGTAGAAAACTCTAAGCACTCAAATGTTGAAAGCAATGGTAGTACCTCAGAGGTAGATCACTCTTAACTATACTAGGCTTTACATCAATGAAAGTAGAAAACTCTAAGCAATAGAATGTTGAAAGCAATGGTAGTACCTCAGAGGTAGATGCATGTATTGCAAAAAATGTGGGTAAGGAAGAGGCAATTCGTATTAAAAAGGCAAGGTGTACATGGAATGAATCTTGGGCAGTTCTCTTTGAGTGGGCATGTTTTGATAAATCACTAGGAAGAGTGTTTTGTAACATATGCAAAAATCATAAGTGTGAAAGTGAGTATGGCACTACCAGGTCCATTAATATTCAACTTAGTGCAATAAAGCAGCATGCAGACTCTATGACACATAAGTTTGCAGCTTATATGCAAGGACATAATCAAAAGGCATTTGAAAATGGGTTACAAAGACAGGAAGATAATGCAGATGATAGTGTGCTATGTTTGTTTAGAGTAGCTTATTTCATTGCAAAGCATAATATGTCTTTTGTTAAATTTGCTCCACAATTGAAACTATTGCGTTGTTATGGTGCTGAAAATGCTCAAGAATACATGTATAACAACGACAAGGCTGCAGCCATGTTTGTGTCTTTTATTGCTGACTCTATGAAAAATGATATTATTGAAAAGGTAAAGCAATCTTCTTTCTTTGAGCTATATGTAGATGAGTCTACAAATGTCTTAGCTACTTCGCATATGATTGTGTATGTCAACTACATGTGGACACATGAGCCACATGTTTCTTTTCTTGGTTTGCTAAAAGTATATGACAAATCAGCAAAGGGATTATATGCATTACTTTCAGAAATTTTTGTAAAACATGGAGTTGATGTGTCAAATATGGTTAGTTTTGGATTAGATGGTGCATCAGTAATGGTGGGAAAATAAAATGACATTGCTACTATGTTAAAGAAAGGTAGTCCATTTCTTACTGCAATCCATTGTGTTGCACATCGAGTGCATCTATGTGCAAGTGATGCAATGAAGGGAAGTGATTATGCACGCAAAGTAGATATGATTCTTAATGAAATTGGTACCTTCATAAAACAAAGTCCTTCATGTATAAAATTGTTAGAACAATCAGAGCAAGAGTTTGATTGTTCTACACTTCATGTAAAGAACATTCATAAAACAAAGTCCTTCATGTATAAAATTGTTAGAACAATTAGAGCAAGAGTTTGATTGTTCTACACTTCATGTAAAGAACATTCATAAGATCAAATGACTAAGCTGACACAAAGTTCTTCAAACCATTTGCGAGGTTTTTGAGCCACTTTTGGAATTTTTGTGTGTTCAAAATCCATCTCTTTATGAGCAGATATCATGCTTTAAGTTTGTTTACATCATGCATTTTCTTGCAGATTTGTTGGAACATGTATCACATTTGAGCTACACATTTCAAAGTGAGGATGTCACAGCCATTCCTAGTATTATTAATGTTGTTATTGGGGCCATTGAGTTAGAGTTTATTATTGATCTAGTTGTGGATGTTAATGCTTGGAATCATGATAGCAAAGGATATCCTATTATTCATGATTATGGCTCTAAGACCGGTCACTTGGCATCTTTGAGGTCATCTATAAAAGGTGATTGTTTTTGTGGTGTGAAGCTACAAAGATGTGCAATAGGTAATGATTTGCATATTGCTCTTAATTTTCAAAAAGAGTATTGCTCTCACTTGTTGGGTGCTTTGAGAGAGGGGTTTGAAGACAACTCCATCTTGAAGAAACTTAAACATATTATTTCCCTCTTCCTTCCCCATTGGACAAACTTTCAATATGTATGGGATTGAAGAAGTGAATGCCTTGATTGACTTTTATGCATCTCCTAAAACAATTGATAGTGATGTATACGAAGGTGTGATTGATGGTATGAGCTTGAGGAGGGAATTTCAGATTTTCAAAGTTCAAGGTTCCTTGGTTTGGAAAAACCTAGCTTTAAAAGATACTTAGACTCGAATTAGCTTCAATCCAGTGCTATGCGAGAACTTATTAAAGCTTAGTCAAATTGCATTATTGCAGTGTTCAAGCACTGCCATTTGTGAAAGAGGCTTTTCCATTCAAAACCTAATCAAGACATGCAATAGAAATCAGCTAGATACAACACATATGGAAGCTTTAATGATGATTTCTATTGAGGGCGATACTCTACCAAAAATGGAGCCAGAGCAATTGAAGCATGGAAAATTTGCAAAACATCAAGGCATATCTATTGTGCTCCTCAACCTTAGTTTGTAAGGTTTTTAATGCTCTATATTTTGTTATATTTACATTCATGTTATTTTTTAAGTATACTTATGTAAATATTACTTATGTTTGAGCTTTCAAATTATGTATTTTGCAAGTGTGGACTTGCTCGCCGATTGGCTTCTTCATCTCCTACTTAAGGAGTTGAGTCTTACCATTCTCTTTATACATGTTTGAGATATCTAAAAAGTTGTTTTGAAGCTCACATAACCTCTCTTTTTTATGTGCAGGTGATACTTTTTTGCTTGAAGATGACTCCTAACATGGAATTTTGAGACATTTGCATATCTTACTTTGTATAACAAAATTTACATGTGGACTATGTGATTCATCCAATGTCAAAAGACAATAGTTAAACTTCTAGCATGCACTTGATATAGCTTCAAGGTAGTAGCTTCTTTTTATAGTACAAACAGAGCTATCTTGTATGATTCATTTGCTCTCTCTCTATTATCTTGGATCCCTGTTTGTCATTGAGAATGCCAACTATAATACAAAAATGCAAGTACCTTGTATGATTCATTCTCTCTCTCTCTCTCTCTCTCTCTCTCTCTCTCTCTCTCTCTCTCTCTCTCTCTCTCTCTCTCTCTCTCTCTCTCTCTCTCTCTCTCTCTCTCTCTCTCTCTCTCTCTCTCTCTCTCTCTCTCTCTCTCTCTCTCTCTCTCTCTCTCTCTCTCTCTCTCTTTATTATCTTGGATCCTTATTTGTCATTGAGAATGCCAACTATAATACAAGAACACCTCATTTTGTGATAAGCTCTATCTTGCAAATTAAAAATTTTAGAATGCAAGATTATTTGGTACAAGGTTGTTGATAGTTAGATTATGAATTTGAATGTGAAATACCTTAAACTTGCAAGTAATGAATTTGTGAATTATAAATATAGAGAGAAAACTACATTTTCAAATGTCTAAAGGTTTTTGTATTGCCTATAAAAAAATGTTTTTCACGAACACACACAGTAATATGTCCAAGCGCCCTAGCTGAGCGAATGATGGCAATGACAATGTTATGGTTTTTCAAAGTGGGTGTGATAGTAATGCGCCATCATGAATCCATGGGGGACTAAACATGGCACATATGCATTGGTCGTAAAGCCCTTTTCTTTTTTCTCGCCTCAAAAAGTTCAGGCTATGGAAACATTCTCTGGAGGAGCAGAAGGAGAGACTTCTACAACACATTGATCATACAAATCACTTGACAGCCATTGTCCGTGTGGGCCGTGACCAGCTATGTAGCATGAGGTTTGGTATGGAATGTAGCTTTTATTAAGGCTTTGGCAAACAAAGCTGATTCTCTTCAATGTGCCTAAGCCACCTTTGTGGAATCAAAATGATATATGGATGCAACATAATCATCTTCATTATCATCTATTTCTACCACTTCCATGATGCCCTCTTGGTCGAAGAATTGCCTCTGGTTGTCGCACCTCCTCATCAATGGCAACTACTGGGTGGTTCGTTTCCTGCTCCATTGCATCCTACAGGGCCTATCCCTAATCCTACGACAGCACCAAATGACTCTATCGACCTTGAAGATTGACTACATTGGGTTTGACTCCTCTTCTGTCCATGCCATGTGTTAGGTGCTAGACAATGTGCTAGATGGCCACAATGTATGGTTGCAATGAATAGCCCTGCCAATTGGTAATGCAGCTTTTATCGCAGTGTATTCGCATTCATTCAATGGCAATGAGCATAATGAAGACAACAACTTATGCAATCTCTATTCTCAGTATTCCATGTGTATTCTTTCTTTTATTAAGTACTATCTATTGGTCTTTTGATGGATATGGTGTTCTTGTATATTCTACGGAGATATTTTTACTCAATTACATGGATTGTCTAGCTGCTTCAGCATCAATTGATAGTTGAGCATGGTTGACTTCAATGGAGAGACTCAATACCTAGACCACCAAGGCTTTTAGGGTAAGTCGTTTAGTCACAAGAGATAGCCACAGTCCCTTCCATCCATCAAAAGACCAACAGAAACTTCTAAATAGCATTTCCATCGATTGAGTGACTCGCCAAAACAAGAGATAATTTGCTCTTTTGTTGAAGTTTAGCCTGAACCTTTGTCATAAGCCAATCGAATTGCTGCCACATACATGCAATGATTCCAAAGAAGCACCTAAGTAGTGAAAGACCTGCCCTTTCTTGATAGTCTTAAATCCAAGAGAAGTGATCTCCTCACCTTCATCCCAAAGATTTAAGATTGAAACTTCAATCTTCTCTTTGCTAATAATAGAGGCTGAGAGAGCTACAAGTTCTTCTTGGACGACAAGTAACTCTTCAATTGATTTGCTTTTTTAGTTGTGACAATGTTGGAATTATCATCGATAAACATCTAAGAGACAAATACTTTCCCATTCAGCAATGGCAGCCCTTTAATAGCACCTTGCTGGACTTTAAAGCCAATATGATAATCAAGGGCCTATGATGGTCACCTTTAGGAATATATTAGGGCTCTATTTTCTTCCATTGATATAAGACCACTGGTCATGTATGCATTCAAGGAATTGTAAAAGTTAATGCCACAAACCTCCCATAGAGCAAGGATGACTTATGAGGAAATCCCATCTGAGCTTGGTCCTTTTCTTTCTTCATTTTCTTTAGGATAAAGAGGAGCTCTTCAACAAAGGTCCTTTCTATCAAGGGAGATACCTCATTTTCCATCATGGCCTTGATAAGGCCAAAAAAGCTCTACATGTGCTCCTTGTTGTTAGCAGAGTATTTCTCAGCTCATGTGTGAGTCTGAGCTTGATCTGGGCTGGGCATTTTTATTAGGTATTTTAGGTATTTTTCCCACTTTTCAACCTATTTATACTCAGTGGCTCCTCCTCAATCAGTATCATCATCATCATCATCATCATCATCACCATCTGCAGACTTTGTGGAGAGAGGAGCCAGTGCCAGTGCCAGTGTCCACGCAGCTAGTGACTCATTGTTGTATGCAACTGTCTCGTGTTCAAATATATGGATTCCATTTCCCGTGCATACATCTGAGTTCTCATCTGTATCGTGTTCTTTTCTTTTCTCTTTTTGTCTTGTGTTTCAGCAGTTTATTTCAGCACATGTTTATGCTTCCACCGCTGCTCCACTTCTAACATGGTATTAGTTTTCAGGATTTGTGTTTCTGCTGTGTTTTATTGCTGATTTCAAGACTGTTTTCTCCTTTTCTGCTCAGGCGGCTGCTGCTCCCTACAGGCGACCTGTTTGACCTGCGTTTTCTGTAGTTTTACCATCGCCTGCTGCCTCCGCACCCTCTGCTACCTGCGTTTTTCATCAACAGCCTGCTGGCGATAGTTTTCTACCTGTTTTCTCTAGTTTACAGCTTGCGTTTTGCAGATTCAGCATCTCTCGTGGCTGGGTGACTGTTAATTCAGGCCGTTTTTGCTATTTTTGGCAGTTTTTGACTTTCTGCAGCAGATTTTGTCTTCTATAGATCCGATTTTGGGTTATATTGCATGTGAACTCTCATTTTCTGCAGTCTATGCTTGTGTTTTGGATGTGTTTCCTCTCTCAATTCCATCTTCTCTTCTTATCCTCTCCATATGGCTCCTTCGTGCACTTCCACTGATGATAAGTTACATGGACCTGATTATCTCACATGGAGTGCTGTCATGAAAGCTTGGTTTTGCAGAAGAGGTTATGGTACATCGTCTGTGGAGCTATTCCTCGACCTCTCCGTCCTTTTCCTCTTCCTGACGACTTTGATGAGGACAACCATGAGGAAGCGGTGCTCACATGGGACTCGGACGATGCCCGTGCTTACTTGGTGTTGCTTTGGTGTATTTCTAAAGCGGTCTTACCGGCGGTTACCTCCTGTAGGACATCTCCTGAAGTATGGCAGAAGTTGCAGCAGATGTACGAGGCACCTTCCACCATGCGGGCAGTCACACTTTATGGCCAGCGTCAGCAGATGACGTTTGAGCCGAAAGATACTATTCAGTCTTTTCTTCTTCGTGTTACGCAGGTACAGGACCAGATTCGGCACATGCAATTTGCTCTTCCCGAGGCGCATCTCGTCGAGATGGTCCTCTACAAGCTCCCCTCGGAGTTTGATGGAGTGGCCAATGCTTTGCGGGCGCAGACATCATCGACTCCTGTCAGTTTTACACATATGACCTCGATGCTTCTTGAGCATGAGACATCCTTGAGATTACAGGGGCGGCTTCTGGCACATTATGAAGGCGAGGCTTATGTAGCTTCAGAGAGGGGTAACGGGAAGAAGTCGAAGACCCAGTGTTACCACTGTGGCAAGAAGGGACATTTGCGGAAGGACTACAAGACGTTAGCGGCTTCCAGGAAGGAGCAGAAGACGAAGCGGGCTGTTGACTCTACCGATGAGTCCTCTCCTTCATCAGACTCCGACTCAGATCCTCCGACCAAGGTGAAGTCCAAGGCGCGGAAGGGATCCTCTTCTTCGGATCGCGGGAAGGACTTGGTGGCCCCTTCCTCGTCTGCTTTCTAGTGGTGGTGATGAGGTCATCCCTCACGACTCTCTTGTGCCAGAGAGGGAGTGTGAGCGGGTGTTCAAATGGGGCAACCGCACCTCATCTATACTTTTATACAGGTGCACAGGTTCCAGAGAGGGACATCCCTGACGCATCAACTTCAGTCTGGCGGAATCAAATCCTGGAGCTGGGATTGACATCCAGGTTCATGATGAGCTGGTTATCTGACAGAGAGCGGGAGGCTTTCGTCTGGAGCTCACATGAGGGGACACTTTGGCGGTCTGGCCAAAGGCGGGGAATCCATGGTCACCTATGTTCAGGGGCATTTTTGACAGGATGGTCTTGTATACTACTGCGAGACATTGGTGATGGATACAGAGACATTCTATGATCTTCTCTATTTTCAGGTGTTTGATACGATCGACATCGACATCAGGTTCTCTCCGAGGCACCTTGATGGTGGCTTGATCACCCACTGCTTGGGTATCCATGGTTCTACTTGGTGGTTCTATGTTGTATAGTTTCTGATCCCTTTTCCTTGTACTATTATATTGTATCAGATCACCCATGATCTGAGAGAGGGTATTAGCAGAGTATTTCTCAGCTCATGTGTGAGTCTAAGCTTGATCTGGGATGGGCATTTTTATTAGGTATTTTAGGTATTTTTCTGGTGTGGCATTTTATGCCAGTGGAGCATTTTATGCACCAATCGGCTAGCATTAATGTTGGCCGACCAGCATTTATTGCTCCCCACTTTTCAGCCTATTTATACTCATTGGCTCCTCCTCAGTCGGTATCATCACCATCATCTTCTTCACCATCTGCAGACTCTGTGGAGAGAGGAGCCAATGCCAGTGCCAGTGCCCAGGCAGCCAGTGACTCACTGTTGTATGCGACTGTCTCATGTTCAAATATATGGATTCCATTTCCCGTGCATACATCTGAGTTCTCATCTGTATCGTGTTCTTTTCTTTTCTCTTTTTGTCTTGTGTTTCAGCAGTTTATTTCAGCACATGTTTATGCTTCCACTGCTGCTCCACTTCTGACACTTGTAGCCCTTAACTAAATCTAACTAAGAGGCTGCAATAGAGCATACAATTTCATCTCTTCTCTACATAGCCTTCAAAGCTTGAAAGAAGGATTGACGCACTGATTCGCCCATGACCATGCCATGGGCCTTAAGTTAATCTTGTAGCTAAGATTCGAGCAATTTGTTAATCCTAGATGGAATGTTCAGCACATTGCAATAGGCACAATTGTTGCACTACAGCAAGCACCCATGTTCCCATTGTTACTACAACCATGTTGCTTACAATGCGAAGTTATAGCATCAATACCAACTTTCCACCTATCAAAACGATTTAGACAAATGGTAGTAGCTTCTTCCCAAATGCTCTTCAGTTCATTCAAAAATTTCTTGTCAAACACAAGGATGTACTGAATTTTAAAGAGGCCGGGCGATGGGGGGGATGGGTATTGGCTTTAAAAAATTCTCTAACACACACTAACCTAATGGTAATCGTAACCTAATGGTAATCAAATATTGGGACATTGCTTGAGGTTTGGAACAAGCATTCATAACGTCATGTGATAACCATGCTCCATCTAGACATGTATATCCTATCAAGCCTTGTGCCCCTCCAAGTTTCTCCGACTTGTTTTGTTTATCATGCCATGTGAATTGATCATTAGGCTGCCCCCCTCAAATCAATCAATCTACAAGACATTTGCTAATGTTGAATGCCTACCAAAGTGATCTTCTCTTCTTTCAATCATGCCACCTAAACAATGTGGCCTATCGCACAAGTTCAGAGTCGTGTTCCAATCACCACGAAGGATGGTGGAGATGCTCTTAAGTTCTTTCACTGAGCTAGCACCGATACTTAGCTCTGGTTGTGGAACCATGAGGAGCGTAGATCAACACAACACCCATGCTTTCTCCATCCACACAAATGTCGATAGCAAGGATGCAGCCTACTTCATTGTGGAAAAGCAATTTCAGCTGTAGAATCGACCTAACCAAAGTAAGGGTACCCCCGTGTCTCCTGGATTGAAGGCTGTCAAAATTAGTATCCCCATTGCACGTGACCTGAATTTCAATTTCCTGAATAGCACTCTCCCCTCAACAAAAGCCCTCTTACATTCTAGCTACCATTGTGATCCTTCTAGTGGCACTGCCCATTTGATATTTTGGTTCAGACATTAGGATCCAAGTCGCCCAAAGGGCCATAGACATTCGTGTAAAAGCATGCAGGTTCCTTGCAAGTTTCTTGAGAGAAGTCCTCTCTGTCACAGTTTTTATAGGCTTCATTCTCGTCTTCTAAAGCTCGATTGTCTTTTTCATCTGCACCTTCTCCCTATCAACTCCATGATTAACTTGTTTACCCTAACTAGCCAAGACAACAGCAAATGCCTTGCTGCTTTCTGGCCTTTCAAATCCCTTGCCGCCATTTGATTACCTTGGTCCATCTGTTTCTGCCCATCGCTCTTTTCCACCACCACAGAATTGTTGAACTCGGATTTCTGTTCCATGTGTCTTTCTGGTTTGTCATCCTTGCCTGTCCTTTTTTAGGATAGCTTTCTTGCAACATGATCGGATCATAGCAATGATGGCATGAGTCAGGAAATTGAGGAAATTTGACTTCACAAACAGCTTCAAGTCCTCTTTTGTCCCAGACCTCCAAGATCTTAAGCTCCAACTCTGAATTCTAGTATATACTTCATGGGAGTGTCCCATTTCATAATATCAATCAACTCTCTCGTCCACACATAATAAATCACTAGCTAACTTCTTTTTTCATCATATTTTCCATTGGAACTGTGTATCCTTGTTTCCTAAGCATTGACTCATGTACCAATCTGCAAGGGTAAATAAGGTCTCGCATACATACAAACGATGCACATAGAAATGATGCTACAAGGTTTCCTATCTTTTTGACTGAGATATCACCAAGCTATAAGCCAAAGCTGGAAAAATGGTTCCTTATTGATGAGTAATGGATCAATCAGACCTTACAGATGCCACGGGAAAAACCTTGAACTGCCGGTTCATCCCAATAAACACCCGGTGACTAGCAACATGTTGCCTGGGTGCAGGGAGGATGTCCAGCAAGAATCAGTATGGAGTTGCTCTTTTGGAGTATTTTATCACCTCCAACAAACAATTGCCAAGCCCATGATGCATTACCACTCTTAGATCGCTCATCTAGGTGAGGCTCTTGGTGATGAGCCAACATAAGCTATTGTTCTTTTGATGGGGTTTACTCACAAGGTCTACTAGTATCATACCTTACATCTGTACTTTTGTCACAAATTAGCAGACTGACCAACTGACCAACCGACCGACCCCACAGAGAGAGAGAGAGGGAGAGAGACCTCGACAAGTCTGAACAAGAATGAGCCCAAGAATGGTTTTGCTCACAAGTCTGAACCATGATGAGTTTGTTGGACTCAGTTGTCACAATTCATGTCACATTGCCTGAGGACATGCCATTTAACAAGCATACACAGTAAACCTTTCACATGAGAAGAGACAGCAACTATCTCTTCAGTCTGTTGATGGATGTCCCCAATTCTGAGTCTTCCATGTTCCTAGTACTGTTGTTGGGTTTTGGGTGCGGTGACTTCTATCATGGCAGGACTTTGTTCTGCTGACACAATCTGTAGTTGTTTGCGCCTGCTTGACAATCCTCTTGACCCTATAAGTTGTTTATCTGGTTTTTACTACATCTAGAATGGCAGCTTTAAAATTCATTGCATTTCACCTAGCAATTAATGGTAAAATTTGATAAAATGGTTTTAACTTCCATGCAAGCTGTTTGTTTCCACTATGTTTACCGTCACATATCATAATTTCTAGCCACACTTACCAGCCACCATCCCAATACTTCTCTTGTTTTTGCATATCAACCAGTTCAAGAAGCTGAAAGAGCAAATGGTGTGCTAGTCCCTTGTGGGTGCAACTCAGGTTTTGGGCTGAATTACATAGCAATTACAGAACCAAGGCCACAAGTTATTAAGAAACTGTCAACAAACAACTCACAGAAGAAATGTGAATCACAAAGAGCTTGGGGCTGAAATTCTGAACTTTAGCCATTACTTGCCATGAAAACCCAGGCCTGCCACCTCCCTAGCTTGCCAGAACACTATATCTACAGCCACCCAAAGAAACAAACGTGCATCGCAAAAAACATGACCTGGTCCATAAAAAGACTAACTGATATGCTAGTAAATGTATGGAGAACAATATATCAAGTTTGTCAAGGTTTCAAGTCCCCAAACTGTTGGGAGTTTTATTAGTGGTGGAATAATCGAGTCAAAACCATGAGCTACATTTGACTGAAAGAATTTAATACCGGTTTATGTACAACATGAGCTCTTCCTTCAACTAACTTGATTCCTAATTAAAGGAACCCTCTGAATCTAAAAGATCCTTCGAACCTGAAGGTAACGGTTTCCTCACTTCCTATGCTTTTGCTTTACTCCAGAAAACTCAAAGATAGAGGCTTTCTCGAGAAACTTATCAAGGCCACAAGAACACTGAAGAAAACCCCAAATAAAACCCAAACCCAAACAGGGACTGGCCAAAACCCTCTTTGAGGAAGAGGATGGATCAGTGAAGGCCTGGTTTTCTTTCCTGGAGGTTTCCTTCGTTGTGATGATGAAACTTTGACACCTGATGATGATGAATCCTTCAGAGGCATCTCTGAAACTAGTGCTACGTCCCTTTGTTTCTCTTCCACGAGAGCTTCCGATGGCTCAGAAACTGGAGCCATTGTGGCAGCTTTTTTCCTAGCCTTTTTCTCCCTTTCCTGTTCAAAAAGTACCACTATTTTGTTAATCATCTGCACTAGCACCACACTAGCACTTACTTTAACTGAATAACTAATACCAACCGACTTTAACATGGCAAGATACACTTACCTTCTCTCGCCGTTCTTCATCTTTCTGAGCTCTAAGTAACGCTTTAGCTTGAGCCCTCTCCATCTGTCTCCTTTTTCTCTCAGCTGCTTCCCTCGCCTTGGCCATCTCCTCCTGTCTGCGCTTCTCTTTGAGCTCAGCAGCTTGAGCCTCCTTCATTGCAAAACCTTCTGGAGGTTCTGAAACTGCTGGGGCATCATCCATAAACTTTGATGAGGGTTTGCTGGGTTCAGATGTTTCAACAGCTCTATTCTCCCCCTTAACTGGAACGACATTCTTTACAGCCAGCTTCTCCAAGCCACCCTTTTTGAGAGCCTTGGTCGGAGGAGCCTTGGTTACCTTGGCTGGTAGTATATCATCTTCAACTGGTGCCATATCTACTTTACTCTCTTTAATCTCCAGTACAGTGATCTTTTTTGATGATTCCACAGGATCAGTTTCTTTCATTTTTGCTGTAGGCACCGACAAAACATCCACATCATTCATCAAAAGAATGGGCTCCTCATCAGGCCCTAAAGACCTGCCATCCAACGTCTCTAAGCGCCTCAATGTGCTCTGTTCATTATTTTTTATGTATTTTTCTCTAAAGCTAGCATCATTACTCCAGCGATTCAATATGCCTTCAACCTGATGGAAAAGTACATTGCCTTAGAAAACGTCTGCACTATAAATGCACTAGCAATATGAAACCTGACCAAACAATGATTGAAGTTCAAAGAAACAAATCAATCAATCAAACAGGCTCTCCAGATCACCAATCAATACAATACAAAGAACACAAAGGCTTAATCAGCACAATGTCAAAACCTGTTCATTGCAAAAGGCATCCAACTTCTCCCAGTCCTTAGCTGAAGCAAACTCTTTCGCTTTTCTAACATCCTCCTTGTTTTTGTAAAACTCAGAATTCTACACAGATCATGAGACACACAAACAACTAAAGATTAGGAATCCCATACAGCTCTTGAGCTAAGTATAGAATCTCTTGTTACATGTTATTTTGTTGCACAATCAAACCAAAGTGGACATGCCAGGCTTTCAGATATGCAGCTATAGATTACAGGATAACTTAGCAGTGGAACAGTTTCCAACTAGACCTCAAGGCATGGATGTGTGAAGTCATAGTTCATAATCACAGCTTTTCTACATACTCTCATCCAGATGGTTTTCTAGCTACTCAATATAAGTGTTTCTTCATGCACCATGACATTTAAGTATGTTTCAAAGTTCTTCTCAGCAGTCCCATGCAAAAGCTTGTCCTGAATTGTATGGTCAGGAAAGCAAAAAGTGGGCTCCATTGACATCTCTGAATCTGGTGCTAAGATCTTTTACATAATCCATTTGAAGCTCTCCCTTGCTATGTAGAACCTTCAATTGCAGGTTAAAAACATGAGATCCTGAAGACAGAAAAATGGGTTCTAGAATTACCTGTTCACTCAGTAACTTTTTCAAAGATTTACATGCAGTGAAGGCAGCTTGTTGGGCTTTCTTGGCATTGTCCAACTGTATAACCAACTCCTCTATCAGACTATTTGCACCCTGCAGCTGTGTCTCAGCTGGTTCACACTCAGCCCGCAACTGAGACTGTTCATTTTTCAGAACAGCCAATTCCTGATACAAGATCTGAAACACAAGAAACCAACATTGGGTCAGAATCCTGTCCTTACTGAAACAAACCACTAAGTTATTGGGTCAAAATCAGTCCTTACCGAACACTGTTCTTCGATCTCTTCTCTGGAACCAAAAATCTCAATTAACTGTGTTTTAGCAGCTTCATTTGCACACACTCTACTACGTGTTGACTCCAACTGCTTGATCTCCCGGATCAACTGTTTCTCCTCCTTTAAAGGAATGCTTTCATGCTGAATTCTATGTTGCAAGTAAGCAATCTATAACAAAAGATATGTAAGAAAAAACCTTGCATGGAGCAAATCTCTAACAAAAAAAAGTGAGAAAAAGAAGCCTTGAATGCTTTGTCCCTACCTTGTTATCAAGTTCTTCTTCTGTGGAACATATATCATCTCTCATTGAGTTGTGTGTTGGTTTAACCTTGTTGAGCACATCTTGCAAGGGGTCAATCTCCATCTTCTTCTTCAGAATTGCTTTGCTACAAGCTCTCTCTTTGTCCCACTGAAGCTTCAACTTCTCAATGAGTTCCGCTTTATTGGCCTTCAAAATGCCAATTTATGCCAATCAGTTTAGTTTAAAAGTGCATAGAACGACCTATAAAATCTAGTTCACGGTTTGTTGGAAGAATATTATTGAGAACTTAAGCATAACACATTCAATAATGAAGTTCCTGAATGTTCACTCTAACTTGATTTCATTTTTGGTAAAAGCACTGTTTCTATCCTAACGATGCATAAAGGAAGCTCTAGACACAATCGACGATTAGAGACGGTGATATAAGGAAAATGATGCAGAAACTTTCCGAGTTGTTAACCTTTAATCGTCTTCATTACTCAATTTACACTCAAGCTTATTTCAGTATTTAGACATTTGCACAGGAGTGAGTTCAGAAACCAACCCTCTTAAGCTGTAATGCGGTTCTTATGAAGTCCCTATTCTTAGAGGCCTCTTCAAGTTCCAATTCCGCCATTCTGATCTTATTTCTCAAAGTGGAGTCCAATACTCGGGGGATCCGAACAAGATAATATGTCTTTCTGCGGGACACATGCGGAACTTTCTCTGCAGCAGGAATGCCAGCGACGTGGCTGCTACTTGCAGGGATCCATCTGGAGGCATCATTCGGCACTCCAGACGGTTCCACGGTGTCGTTCCTCCATTGTTCACTCGGCTTTTCTGAATCCCGTGCATGATCCAAGATGCTTTCGTCGATATCCTTCTCAATATTGTCAAGCATTGCGGAGCCATTGCCATTAGTAGCCCGATCCGCAGCTTCAGGAACAGACAGCTCTTCTTCTGTTGCACCATCGGCACTCGCAGATGCGCCTGGTTCCGATGACAGGCAATGCAGATCCTCGACAAACGAGCTTTCAAGCAAAGCCTCATGGCACGTAACCGGAGGTGGAGGGATTTGTGCTGCGTCGGCCGGGTCGAAGGACGGAAGCTGCTCATCAAGTCCGTGCGAAGGAGTTTCTGGATCAGGCGATCCACTGCAAGCACTTAGGGTTTGGGGGAGGGTAGGGCTGTCGGCGGGGGTGGCGTCAATGGCAGGTTCGAGGAAGGAGGGGGGATCTTCAGGAGGTGGCGGAGGAGAAGAGGCCACGTTGTGATGGTCAAGCTCCATGGCTGACCCTGCACAAGAAAAGAGAGAGAGAGAGAGAGAGAGAGAGAGAGAGAGAGAGAGAGAGAAGGACGAGAAGGGAACAGAAACACACAGAAGAAGAAGAGAAGAAGAAGAGCAGAGCACTCTCGTTGGCTTTGCGCAAAGATCAAACTAGCCTATTTATTTGGACAATTATTTTACTAGTTTAGCTAAATCGCTCCCTGCTCTTATTTAGTTATTTATTTTCTTGTTTTAGCTAAATCCGACTCTTTTTTATTTTACATAAATGTACGACCCCCCAAACCAATCGAAAAACATAAAACGAGTAAATGGAGATCTCTAATGATGACACATTGTCCTCTAATAGTCCTAGTTGATGACTAGTTGATTTTAACACGGTGGTAGATGCAGCTGACAGGTACAAGCAGAAAGGCCTGGTCATTGCTAGACAAGAAAAAAAGACATGGGAAGATTGCAAAACATTCCATAGACTGGTAGACATCAGCATAGATATTGGCTTTACCTGGTCCAATATCCAGAAAGGGTAAGCTATAAGGAAAGTTAGACTGAACTGAATCTACATTTCTGCAGGTTTGCTTTCTTCATTTGTAAATGTAAGTTGTAGGTCAGCAAAGGATCTTGTTTTGTTGGATCATTACCTTGTGGTGACCTTATTATCCATTAATCTAAATGTAATTAGGGCAGGATGGTTCCATACAGACCCGAGACTATTTAAACTGAATCAAGTTAGGCAAGGCATTCAATGTATCTAGAAAGAGGCATTTAGACTCACCTCCCACCCAACTCAAGCCTAGTCCATGGCAATTAGTGACTCTCAGGATCTTCTAAGACAAGCTAAAAAGGAGAGAGTGGCCAATATAAAAGAAAAAAGAAAATCTCTCTACCAAAACCTAGATGATTTAGAATAGAAAATTAACTTGGGGGATAACAAGAGGCAAGAAGAGTGGTTGTCAATAAAAAAAAGAGTTAAGAAATATGGAGGAGGAGGAAGCTGAGAGTATAAAACTATATACTAGGGTGTGGTGGGCGGGAAGATTGGATAGACCATCCAACGAGATGTTTAATAATCTGAGAAATAAAAAAGAGAAGGACTACATTCCCCTTCTGAGAAAGAAAGATGGGTCTCATGTTGCAAGTAATGAAGAAAATCTAGAAACAGCCAGATAATTTTTTCCAGACATCTTCTCCCCTCCCACCTCACAGACTCGAGAGGCGATGCTAGCTAGAGCTAAAATAGCTAGGATAAGACCTAAAGTTATCCCTTCTAATCTAGCACAAATAATGGAGCATGAGTTGCAAGAACATGAGCTTGTGGACACAATAAAAGGACTCTCTAAAGGCAAGAGTCTAGGACTGGATGGACTGCCAAACAAATTCTATCAAGAATTCCAAGAGATCCTGGTCAAACCACTACTCCAAGTATGGAAAGAATCTGCAAGATTTGGGGCCCTACCTATTGGAATCAACCAAGGTGTGATTAAATTTATCCACAAGAGGGATTCCAAAGATGAGCTGTCCATTGGAGACCAATAACTTGCTTGACCTCAGCATACAAGATCTTTGCCAAAGCTCTGGCAAGAAGAATTAGTCCCCTATTTAAACCAATGGTTAAGAAAAGAACTGAAGGGTTTCATAAAGGGTAGGTTCATACTAGACTCCCATCATTGGACTGTGGGAAGGATTTGAATATGCCCAACAAAATAATCAGGATTTCATGTTCTTTAAAATTGACTTGGATAAAGTGTACGATCGTTTGGACTCGTGCTTTATCCTCCAGTCATTATTGGACATGGGAATGGGCAGAAAATTCATTAGATATGTAAGCACCCTTTTTGATAATGCCACTGCTAAGGTAGCCATTAATGGAGAAATATCAACACCATTCCCCTTATTCAAATCCATTAGACAAGGGTGTCCTCTAGCACTCCTGCTCTTTGCCATAGCAAATGATGCACTAGGATGGTTGATGGAGCATGAAGTGAAAGAAGGTAGGATGAGAGCAATTAAACTCCCAAACAAATTTGATATGGTGTTGAACCAGTTTGCTGATGATACGAATGGAACAGTAAATAATGATCTAGAATCGATTAAGACATTCTAGGACTGTATTCAGACCTTTCGTATGGCCTCTCGATCATTAATTAATCCTGCAAAATTGGGATTAAGTCCTTAATCAAGCCTCCTCCCCAATGGTTATTGGATGAATGGTGCAAAGAGATAGAAGATGGAGAGGTTTTCATATTATTGGGGATAGCTATGGGCTTTGGGGTCACCCTAAGCAGAGATGGGAATGGGTCCTAAATAAAGTTAAGAAAAAATTGGAATATCTAAAAGGTCTGTAGCTCAATCTTGCAGGTAGAAGGCTAGTACTAAAGCATGTTGTTGTCCCTACAACCATCTATTTCTAATCATGTTGGAAACCCTCCAAAACTGGTCTTAAGAACCTAAAAAGTCTGGCTAGGAACTTCCTATGGGTTGGTGATAGTGAAAATTTCAAAATACCTAAAGTGTATTGGGCAACTCGTACCTTAACCAAGGAAGAAGGAGGACTAGGTCTCCCATACATATTAAGCTTAGTAGAGAAACTTGTAGCTAAACAGGTAGTTCAATCCTTTTTTCATGAGAATAAAGATTGGGGCCATTCTTTTGCACAATAGCTGCAAAAAATTCTATCCCCCTAAGTGCAAGAGATGGAAGAATTTGAATGTCATCAGTGTTGCCTTTAGCAAGATAAAGCTGAAGATCCAAGGGAGTTCAAACTTAACCAAGAGCATCTAGGGGGCCTAGTTGTCCTACAAGGAGTTGACCACTATGTTCAATGTTAAAAACTTTACCCTCCCATGGGCTACTTTGGACTCCATCTGGTTTAGTGTGTTCCATGGTTGCATAGAAGAGGACCAGGTAAGGCAAGCATTCAAACTAAACAAAAAAGGAGTAATAAGCTGGAAGGACTTATGGGACTATGACAAGGGGGACTGGGCTACTTCTTACTCCCTTAGAGAAAGGTATGATTTATCACCCTCATATATCACATTAATACAACAAAGAATTAACTGATAGGACTTGAGGGTTTGCAAGATTATACAACTAAATATGAGATTTAACATAAGGGGAATCCGATGGCCTAATAATAAGCCACTACTACCCATCCCATATATAAAAACAAAAAAGAACTTCTTATACATTAAGCTTAATAAGAGATGGAAAGTAAATTGGCACCCCATTCAATGGAAATACAAATTTGGAATGATTTGGAACAGTGTAATTCAACCCAAAGTTTCTTGTATAATGTGGCTCATACTACATTAGGCATGGTGGACAAATGACGAGGCTTTCAAACTTGGAATAGGTCATGGGACCTGTCCATGATGCTATAAAGGTATGGAATCCATTCCCCATTTGTTCCTGAACTGCAAAGAAAATAATAATATATGGGATCCCCATTTGTTTGTGACTTGGAAAGAATTACTTCTAGGAGAAATATATGGGATCCCCCCTGTTGTATGGAATTGTCTTAGAGGAACATTTCTCTGGGCTATATGGATGGCTAGAAACAAAAAGATGTTTGAGGACAAGAATATAGACCCAACATATATGTTCTTACATGAAGTATGTTTGCAGGTTCCACAGATCGAGTCCAAAATGGAAAAGGAGCATGAGAAGTGGCTGGAGGCCAAAGCTGAACATGGAGCTACTATTCTGGAAGCCTAGGAACTTGCCCATAAGAAGAGACTAGAAGCAAGAAGGCTGGTCATAGCAAGGTAGGAGGAGCTGATGGAAATCTCCACCACATCCTCTACAGATGATGTTATGGAAGATCTTCATAAGAGAGCTCAGCATTGTAGCATGAAAGGCAGCTTCATGCACATAGAATGAAGCTTCATACGCAAAGAATGATGCATCTCTGTTTTGGACTTCATATGGTTATGATGAAATGGGAAGAAACCTAATTTCAATCATATATGCTTTAGCTTATCAATAATGGCTATGTACTAGGCAACCTCCTTTCTTTTTGCCTAATGACCTATTGGACATGATTTGCCTTTGGTTAGACTTCCAGTAAAAAAGTCATCATTGTAACTATTTTTCCTTTTTTACCTTAATACATTTTAATGCTTTCACATTTTCTTTAAAAAAAGAAAGTCTTATGCAGAAGAGCTAACATTTAGGGCCACTTATAATTAGACTTCTTTTTTAAGGCCCCATGTGCTTAGAGCTATTTCTCTATAGGTGTAGCTATGACACCACATGTGCACTTAAATATAGCATTGCTCATCTTTTTGCAAATTGCCTTGAGCGAAAGCCATCACAGAGTAAGTTGGATTTGTGGAGCCATTGATGCCACTCACCTAAAGTTTTTTTGTAATACATATACTCATGAATTCATGAGAAAGGTAAATTTTTGTATCATCATTAGATGCATCCAAGCTTAGGTCTAAGAACAAAGCTTACGCCAAAATAGCTCAAACACCCGATGTGTCAACCTAAGTGGCCTTAAAATCAAAAGAACTTCAGGCAAAAGGTCATCTAGACATGAGTTCGGGGGTTCAAAGGCCCCTCACCTAAATATAGTATCATTTCTCATATGAGCTTCAGGGCAACCCTAGCAACCAGAGTGGTAAGCCTCCAGCTAGCCTCATCTAAGTTGGCTCTATCAACAAAGAGGGCAGTTGTTATTCCAAAATCCTTCATTAAATTGGCATTATACAGCCATTGTTTGAGTTTTCTCCACACCAAGTGTGAGTGCAAACATTCCCAAAATAAATGTTTTTCGCTCTCTTCTGACCTTTTGCAGAAGGGGCACATGGGAGATATGGGGATAAAGTTGGAAAGTCTTTCCCAAAGAGGAAGTCTTTTTAGGATTGAGCACCATCTAAAGACATTGGTGCAAAAAGAGGGGTTGCTTTCCATACTCTTTTTAACCTTTGTTTTTCCAAGTACAAATCCTAGCTATAGGGAAGACCTTGGCCCACCTCCTTTGAACCCCCATAGGGATCATAGGTCTAGGTTCTCTTAAATCTCTCATTTTCTTGCAAAACAATAGAGGTTTACTAGAAGGTGATACCAAGAAATGAAGGACGCTTGCATGGCTGACAACTAGGGAGGTTGGCCATTCCTCCTTAACACCTTGCAAAGTACCTTCCAGCCAAGTTCTTTCACCTTCAATTAGTCCAAATTTTTGCTAAATCCATTCTAGGGCATTGAATTTGTGAGAATCTAAATTCCATATGTCTAGCCAAGTTCTAAGTCCCTTCAAGTGCATTTTAAGAGGTAATGCAGCAAAACCATCAATGGGAGCAATTGAGGGCTCGTAGGCATGGGCAAAGAACCATAAACTTCTAGAGAGGGAAGGGTCTCGTGATCTAAGTTTTCAGTTATTTTGTAGATTAAAAGTCATTAATATGGTTTCTTCAATATGGTTGGAAATGAGGATCAATATCTTTGCACATTTGATATGGGGGAACTTGGTATAAGTCAAAAAGGATATCCCCTTCTCTAGGAATAAGTTGGCAACAAATGGTTGGCAAAGAGGATCAATATCTTCGCACATTTGATATGGGGGAACTTGGTATAAGTCAGAAAGAATATCCCCTTCTAGGAATAAGTTGGCAACAAATAAGCTTGTGCCAAAATGATGATTATAACTAGTTTAGAGGATTGAGACATTGAGTTGACTAGGGAATTTGAAGGTGAAGATGAGGTGACTAATCAAACAGAGGGTGTAACTTAATATTTCTCCTAGGTAGGAGTCTTTAATGAAGGATTTATAGGTGCTTGGCTAGTAGAAATGGCGCAAGGGTTGGCTGGGTTGGTATATGGGATATTGTTAGAGCTATTGCAATGATTGGTGCACGGATAGTGATCATGCTTCTAGCCCTTGACAATTTGAGGTTAACTAGCTTGAGCCACTTGCCTAAAGTTGGACCTGCCTCCCTTAGAAAGTGATGTTGATTGGTACAATCGCTATGGTTACTATAACATGATTGCTCTAAGGAATTTTGGATGCTAGCATGGATTGGATGGCCTAGTTCCACTTGAGACACAAGAGTGTTGCAAAACTTTCGTCAAGTGCCACAGCCAAAGGAGATTGATGGGTGTTCCCTTTAAATTTTGAGATCTCCATATTAGAGAATACATTGTCAACAATGGAGGATATCCTCTTCTTCCATGGTTGACAACACCTTTTCAAAGGGATGAGTTGACCAATGAAGATTGGTGCAACTACGACTACATGCAATCTTCCACAAGGATCATGGTGGAGCACATTTTTGGAAGACTAGAGTGATCTTGGCTTTACCTTGGTGAGACTATTCAAAATCCTGACTTACACTCATTGCCCAAGATTGTAAATGCTTGTTCCATTCTACATAATATATTAATAGATCATGATGAAGAGAAAGTAGAGACAATTAACTAAGTAGATTGAACGATCCTCTAGTTGATAATCCCCATCTATACTACCTCAACCAAGATGATGAGATTTTCACAAAGATCAGTGTAGGGAGGGAGAGCTTATTAGAAACAACTTGACAGAATATGGTAACCTAATGAGAGAAGAATAGTGATCGTTAGGAGTCCAATACACATGTGCATGTGCGTTGATGGTGAACAGAGCATGTATCCACATCATGTTCTTTTGTACTTCCTATCTTTGAAGCTTTGATTTTTTAGCATGCTTTTTTTCCCTCGCAAATGTGAATTGTCATTGTTCTTTCATGTCACAAGTACTAAATTTGAATTTATATTAAAATAATTTGAAATTCAAGAACATTTTACTTCTAGATCATGTAGTACTCTAACTTGATTAAATACTCCCTACAATAACTTGTCTTTCTTTTGAACCACTTTTAATTTATATGGAAAACCTTCATTGAGGCAATTTAATATTCAAGTTGCAATTGCAAAATTATCTCATACAATAACTTTGAATGTGCTAACATGTGATCATACGTAAAATTTGTTTATGTAAAACTTGTGTGTGCTTGTATGTAAGACATTATTCACTCTACTTTGAAGTCTGGAGAACTTGAAAGAAGCAAATGGACATAAATAAATTTGTGGCCACACATGCCCTTCACAGCATGCTCCTTCTAAACACTAATAGAAATATTCGTATATTTCCCTCAACCAATAGAATGTTGTTTGTTAGTCTTTCCCCATCTCAATTTTCTGCTTTGGTTCCTTTTTATTTTAAATTAACATTCTTCTAGATAGATAAATAGAGAGAGAGATAGATAGAGTTTCAATAGGTTATTCACTTGGAGATGCAACCAAAAAGGTAATTTGCATGATAAAATATTCTTAATCACTTTTCATTATTCACAGCCTTTTGGATTTTGGATGCAACATACAATTGCATGTGGAGAACAAATAGATACATGTAAAACTCCATCGAACTTCAAATTTCAATTTGTATTATGTCCCCCTTGCAATTGGTGGCCTTGCAACTCACTTTCTTTAGATAAACTTGAGAATATGAATATGATATTTAACCATGCTCATATGCCATAACATTCAAAGATGGGAGACCGATCACTTGCATGCTTCTCAACCACTAACTTCAACTAGTCCTATAAAAATGCTAACCATTATTGCTACACTTCTTTATCTATTACAATGAGAATTTGTGAAAACACAAGGATTCTCTCCGTATATAAATGAAGCCTCTCTTTACTCCCCTTACATGCTTGTTGTCAACTGCCAAACAAGTGTCTTCTTGTAGATACCCATTGAATAAGCCCTTTGTAACATCTTGTATTTGGATTATTGGCCCTCTTCAAGTAGAACCTAAGCATGTTTATGACTACCCATCTAGACCGTGTAGCAATAACTTCAAAGTGCCTTCAACATGAAACTTTGGATTTTTTAGTGCATTCGTAATGAGAAAATTTTTCTCTTCTTTTGAAATGTTCTATGTTTTTCTCTACTTAAGCCTCAAATAATTATGTATGCTTTTGCATTCCTTAATTGTTCCTTAGTATGCCTTATTTATTTCTTACACCAACAACCTTGAAATGTATGGTTGCACAAGGGTATCATATTGAAGGTGAGGTTTAGTTCTAAATAGGATTTGTGAAGTTTGAAAGTTGCATGATACCCTAATTGATTCGGAACCTTAAACAAGATGATTCTCGCTCACAATTTCAAAATTTTAGTGGGTTTTTATAACATGCATCAAATTAGTTTCATGCACAATAGATAAGTGACAATTGTTTAAACTAGATCAAATGTACAAACTCTCATACTAGATTGAGCATGAAAGCTTTGCTTTAAGATAAGAAATACCAGTAGGATAGATCATAAAAAAGCTCTAATACTAATCCTTACTAACTAATTAGCTAGATACAAGAAGCCCTAGAAATCAAACATGCATGAACATAATTAGCAAGCATGAGATGGAAACCTAAGACATGTAAGTAACAAAAAAGATGCTAGTATAGCATGCAACTTTAGATCAATGTTAAGACTTAGGATTGTAATTGAAACGCACCTAGAGAAATGGTGGGATATGGATACACATCTAACATGGTGGACCTCATATACAGTTGAGGCTATGGTGGATGGATGGCGCCAAACATATCCAAAACGTTAAGATATATTAAATTTATCATAAATCCTTAACCTTATAAAAGATTGACATTCAAAAGTTTTATCAAACTACAATTACAAGTAATATTACAATGTTTAGAAGCCTGCCATCCACTTATAACTTGATAGAAATCCTAAGAAAGTGAATCCAATATTTAACAATACGTATGTCCCATTATACATATACAAATTCACCTAATGACACTTTATATTTTTTTGACTGTCTAAAATAATTCACTACAATTTATAATGACCCTAAACCTAGTCATTGATAGTAAGAATGGAATGTGTCATAAGTTTATGTTAAAATTGTTTATCAAACTACAACTGCAATGTTCTAGAGCATGCAATCTAATTTTACCTTGTTAGAAACCGAGAAAGTCAGTATGATATTTAACATTACTTGTATGCCACTACTTTAAAGGATGGAAGACCAATTTACGATCTACATGAGGCAAATTATTCCTATGTGTAGTCATGCTTTGAGGGAAGGTACTTCAGCTATCATATTTATCTATATATGTGAGATTTATGTGCCTCATGAGTGACAACATTGAGAAATTTGTCATGTATAGCCATGGGTCTCAAGATGAGAGAGTTCAACTTAATAAGAGTTAGGTTTTAGTGTTTGAGGATGAGGGAAGAAGAGATGAAAAGAGAGCTTACAAATAGGGTAGGCAAATAGGACTCAAAGCATTGTCGTAGCATCCTATATTCCATATAAGCATACATCCAATATAGGTATAGCATATACATCAAACTTGGAGACTTTTGTTCACTATAAAGCCTAGCTATAATGAGTTATAAATGAATATAAAAAACCATATAAGTTTATGAACACAAAAAATGAGAAGAGTGTGATACTTATTCAATTCATATATTCATAAAATACCCTATTCTAGATTAAAACTAAGCCTCTTGATCAGCCCAAAACATCACTCTTTTATTACAAGATAGCAACATTGAACAAAGTTTGCATCCAAATTGTTTATACACTTCTGTTCAATCAAGATAGAAATGTATACATAATAGTAGAGAGATTTAGGATAGCAATGGCCTACATTAAAGCCCTCTATAGTTCAATATTGAATAATAGAATTCCAGTCCTCTTCCTCTCTTGGTCATGGATAGCAGTGAATAGAATGCCCTTTAATAGTCATGTTCCTCCCTTGATGATGGATAACAATGAACACCACATCTATTTTACCCTTGTTTTTTCATGTTTTCAGTGTCAATCTTTCTCTATTTTACCTCTATAAGAGTATCCCTACAATTACACAAAGTAGCCCACATGTCTAAGCATGTTATCCCATGTTTCTCTTCCCAAAAGGTGTTTGTTTCAGCTTACATGCTATCCCTATTTATTACTGTCTAGGTCTACTGTATTTTTCATTTTAGAATACCCCAAATCTACTCCTATTTAGCCCCAAAGATCAACTATCCATAGCCACAAAGCAACCTCAAAGTATTGTACATGCAATCCCTCCTTTCTTTCCTTTCAGATGGCTAAAAATTGCACCCTCTTCTTGTCATCTTTTCCCACGTTATTTGCAACCCAGTAACTCCACAAAAGTCTTGGTTTTTAACCCAATTTTAACTCCATATCTTAGTCTTCATGCACACATGGTTTTACACATAGTATTAGAGCATCCTATGCACACATAAGTCTTATATGATAGGTAGTGCAATGCACCTCTAGCAAGGTCACTTCAATCAAGCCATATTAACATTTTTATGTCATGCCTTCCAAACCACATGACAATGGTGATGAGAAACAAGCTACTAACCAACATCACAAAACACATTCTCATCCATGTCTTGTATGTAATCAAAAGCAAACATGCATCTTATGGCCATATGCAAACTCAATTCCAACATGCTTGAGTTTGCCAAATCAAACTCATAATTATTTGTAACACCCGAGACAACAAATCAACAACATTATTGACCTTGCATTTTTCTTGATCCAATGCATCCTTGTAATCTTCTTTGGCCCTCAATGCTCTTTTTCTAATGTGTAGTGCTACCTCCACAAGTGTATTGAAAAGAGATTGTTCCACACATGTCAACTCAACACTTTTGCTTGAGGATGCTATGCTTACTCCCATTCAACCACATCCTTGTTTATTCACAAGTAATTTCAAGCTTACAATACATTATGAATCATACTTGCAAGGAACACAATTTCTCAAATCAATTTAACATTACCATACAAAATAACCAGCAGTATTTGAATATCCTTTAATGTTAGATAATTATGCAAGATGAAAGTAATCAATTACTTAATTTCAAACAAATAGATGGGAAAAGACATCAAGAGATGAAAGAGAACTTTGAAAAGGTAGGCACTTCAAAGCAAATGTAAATTCTCACTTGAAGTGTACGTCTCACATGGCATGCACCCTAATATTATTAAGGTACATATATGAAGCTATATCTAGAATTAGTCTACAAGTCTATCAATGGATTTAGAAACATCTACAATGGAGCATGCTATGACATTAGTAGCTTCCAACATAGTCTTCAACAACTCATTTTGCCACTTGTCAAATCCTTGTTTTGCCATCTCAAGCAGCCTATCATGTCCTTGGCTGTCGTCTCCAAAACCCCCATCCCCCAAATGATGTCTAAAGTTGCAACTTTAAGACCAACATTAACTTATTGGACTCTCTTGCATCTACACTTGGGGAGACCTACTACATATTTGTTTTATGCTAGTCCAAGTGCATTGGGATCCATGTCCCTTAAAGGCTCTAAAGGTCCTAGTATATCATCTGTGAAATCAAAAGAAGTGAGAATCTCTCTCTCTCTCTCTCTCTCTCTCTCTCTCTCTCTCTCTCTCTCTCTCTCTCTCTCTCTCTCTCTCTCTCTCTCTCTCTCTCTCTCTCTCTCTCTCTCTCTCTCATTCAACCTAGAAGATGGTAGGAGTCGACAACATCAACTGTAGGATCTGTAGCTCTCTTTCATTTAAATTCTTGATCCGTATACTACTCCATGTACCATACCAAGTCCTTGAGTTTACATTGCAAAGTTAAAAATACAATGCCATGCCTTTAGGACTTAAACTCCACTAACTCTACCCAAGTCAATTGATCTAGGTGTGACCCAATGCTAAAGACAAAGATAGCATGTCTAAATGAAGTGTTTAGGGGAAGTAGTCATAATAATTCTACTTGAAGTGCATTTGAGAGATACAAGGGTGGTGCCACACCTAGGCACTTTGGCTTGACTTTTGAGAGTCTAACAAGGGATGGTAGCCACATTTGTAGTGATAGTAGTTCTACTTGAAGTGTTTAGGGGTAGCAATGATAACAATTCTACCATAAGTGCATTCAGGAGAGATACAAGGGTGGTGTCACACCTAGGCACTTGACTAGACTTTTGAGAGTCTAACAAGGGAAGGTAGCCACATTTGTAGTAAGACCCTTATCCCAGCTAGCATTTAGGGGTAGGGTGATGCTTTGAGAGCTAAAATGATTGTGTCTCACCAATGTGCTAGTGGGGATCTATTCTTGATAGAGTGGTTTACAATGGTTTCTTATCCTTGTCAAAGACATGGATGCTTTCCAAAGTCCTAATAGACAAAACATGGGAGATTTCCAAATTTAAAGCTCCAAAATCCAAAACATGGGCGCTTTCCAAATCTCTACTATGCAAAGGTGTTCCAACCACTCAAAAAAAGTCCCATATGGCCTTTTCGCTTCCTTTTGTCTAATAACAACACAACAACTTTGAGACCTAGGCATTTCTTCTACCATGCAAGATGATGCATTACTATCACACCACAAGCTCTAGCTAATGTAACATTATGAAACCCCTTCAAGTGCTAGTAAAGAAGGGGTTATAAGTAATGAGGCCAAAAAGCATGTCACGACATGTCCACTTTACTTTTAAGACATCCACCTTACCTTTTCGAGGACTCAAAGCATTGCATCATTACATGGCAAAAGATCTTAAAGCTTCTTCCCTCTTAGTAAATCCCATGTCTAAAAGGGGCGATTTTAATATCTTCTCTATGAAAGGGTTTGGAAAATTGTGCTTAAGACCCATCAAAATGATTATGTTAGACATTAATATACAACAAGGATGAAGCACAAACGATACTCGATCTCTCACCTCATGTCTCACACGAGCAGAAAATGCAAGAAAGAAACAAACACACCTCAAAACTGTACTAGCTTCTTCAATATATCATTTGAAGTAGTCCACCCCTACCTTTTTCCAACACTTCTTCTATGAGAGCCCTCCACTCCCACTCCTTGCTTGTAAGCATGATGGATAAGAGAGGAGAATAGAATAAATGGAGAGAAGCTCTCAATTGTCACCACTCATTGAATTCTCCTTCACACCCTCAACATGAAGCTCAAGCTTATAAGACAAGAGAAGAAGACAAGATGAAGAGGTTGCATTGCTCAAAATGGAAAAATCTATATTTTTTACTACACAAAAATATGCCAAGCCAATCACCAAGATCAGTAAATTTGATGTGGGTTACCCCAACCCTTCAAGGTGAACATAAAATAATTCAGTGATTACATAAACAATATCTAAAAATAAAAGTTTTGAAGGCACTCTTCCCATTGGGCTATTTGCCTCTATTTTTGGAGGCTCTCTCCCTTCAAACCTACCACACACATACTAGGAATGCCCTCTCTCTCAAAATAGTAGGGTGTCGTCTAAACTACAAAATAATTCAGTGATTACATAAACAATACCTAAAAATAAAAGTTTTGAAGGCACTCTTCTCATTGGGCTATTTGCCTCTATTTTTGGAGGCTCTCTCCCTTCAAACCTACCACACATATACTAGGAATGCCCTCTCTCTCAAAATAGTGGGGTGTTGTCTAGACTACGAAGATGTAGCAAGATGCTTGAGACTCTTGCAAGAAACCACATTTGTTGATGATGATGAGCAAGAAACCACATTTGTTGATGATGATGATGTTAGCCCCATTTGGAGAGAGAGAGAGAGAGAGAGAGAGAGAGAGAGAGAGAGAGAGAGAGAGAGAGAGAGAGAGTGTGTGTGTGTGTGTGTCTCATGTGTGTTTGTGTCTTATTCATCACTATCCCTACATCAGGCCACTAGGAGGCTAAGGACAATGGACCCTACCTAAAGTCCATTGTGTCTTCTAGTAGAAGTTTGTATTTGAGTAGTTATTCACCGTTATGTAGTGTCATGCTACACCTCATCCCTTCTTACATGTGGGCAAGAGTAGTGGCAATCAAGTCATCTTAGTTGTAAGTTGGTTGCAAGATGGCATAGCTGGCAATTAAAGAACTAGCAACTGAAGGACTTTGTAATAAAATGTGGTTAAAGGCTCAGCGTCAAATCACATCGAGGGGGAATGGAGGTGGTGGGAAAAATGAACCAACCCCACGCTCATGTACTCATACTAACATGAAGTGGGAGAATGGAGGTCGTGGGAATGAAGTAACCCCAAGTTTGCATACTCATATTAACATAGAGCAGAGGGAATAGAGTCCACTAAAACAAACCCTTGCAAATACTACAAAAAAATTTACAAGTTTAGTTAAGGGAATATACAACCAACAAATGAACAAGAGATTTGGCCTATTTGCAAACCAATTTCCATATGCCAACAAGTGGAAATTTTCAAGGTTTCTTTTATTGGACCATGAACCCAATAGCTAGAGTACATGGAGTGACCATAAGAAAGCCTTACACTTTGGTATAACAATGTTGCCCCCACAAGAGCTAGTGCAACAAAAATCTCAAGAGGGGCTTTCTATATTTTGGTAGGGTATGTTTACTCTATGAGATGTACGATAGGATGAGCTCATAATGAGTTTGGAGGTGCAACAACGGCAAGCTTAGGGGAACATTCTAGTGGTGGTGGGGCTAGGCAATGTAATTGGTTTAGATGTGCCCCTATACCTAGGCATTGGACAATGGGTCAACCTTTCTAAACTGAAACAACATGCATTATTACACTTGCTAGATTCCACTACACAAGCACCATCCTTCATGTCCTCAATCTCTCCTACTCATCACAACCAATATTAGTAGTTATATCATCCTTGCTACTACTTCTTCGGTGTTTGATCTAAAGATTGATGATTTTATCTCTTTAATTTTTGGCTATGATATGCCAAATATGAGTAACGGATACTTTCATCTTTATCGATGTTCATGTCAACAATAATGTGCAAGCCAAGTTTCTGTGTGTGTGTGTGTGTGTGTGTGTGTGTGTGTGTGTGTGTGTGTGTGTGTGTGTGTGTGTGTGTGTGTGTGTGTGTGTGTGTGTGTGTGTGTGTGTGTGTGTGTGTGTGTGTGTGTGTGTGTGTGTGTGTGTGTGTGTGTGTGTGTGTGTGTGTGTGTGTGTGTGTGTGTGTGTGTGTGTGTGTGTGTGTGTGTGTGTGTGTGTGTGTGTGTGTGTGTGTGTGTGTGTGTGTGTGTGTGTGTGTGTGTGTGTGTGTGTGTGTGTGTGTGTGTGTGTGTGTGTGTGTGTGTGTGTGTGTGTGTGTGTGTGTGTGTGTGTGTGTGTGTGTGTGTGTGTGTGTGTGTGTGTGTGTGTGTGTGTGTGTGTGTGTGTGTGTGTGTGTGTGTGTGTGTGTGTGTGTGTGTGTGTGTGTGTGTGTGTGTGTGTGTGTGTGTGTGTGTGTGTGTGTGTGTGTGTGTGTGTGTGTGTGTGTGTGTGTGTGTGTGTGTGTGTGTGTGTGTGTGTGTGTGTGTGTGTGTGTGTGTGTGTGTGTGTGTGTGTGTGTGTGTGTGTGTGTGTGTGTGTGTGTGTGTGTGTGTGCCCCCTCCCCCCCTTCCCTTCCCTCTTTGCGTCCCTCTCCCTCTCTCCCTACCTCCTTGCCTCCCTCCCCCCCAACACACACACTCTCTCTCTACTCACTCACACACACTCTCTCTCCACACACACATTGTGTTGATCATATTGCATGATGTCATGTTCAATGGATTCTCTAGTGCATAGAGTTCTATGACATAAATTAGCTTTAAATAATAAGAAATTTATTCAACTTGATTGTCAACATGAGATTTGTTGACTTGAAAAGTCATGGTTATTAAGCTTCGTGATAGTTCCAAATGGTAGGGAACACACACAAAGTTTTGTTATCATGTTAAAATGATTATTAATTCTAGTATATGTCAAAATAATGAGGGATTTTCAAAGATTTAGGAATATTGTCTTTTTGCAAGTATTTTCCAACACAATCAAAGCTTTGGTTATCAAAGCATTGAGGTATGGAGTACAAATTTCTAGTAGGATTACACATTGTTTTGTATGCATATAAGCATATGTAGTAGGCTCATACATTGTCTTTTGGCTTTAATTATATGGTTTGGACTTATGAGAGAAAAGAATGAAACAATGCAACTTCAAGGGTCATGCGAATGTGTGTTTGCCAATGAGGAGACTTAATCATAAAACTACAGGCCTCAAGATGTTTGCCAAAGAGAAAAGAATGAAATAATGCAACTTCAAGGGTCATGATAATGTGTGTTTACCAAATAGGAGACTTAATAAAAAAACTACAAGCCTTAAGAATGATTGTATGTGGCTAGATGAAAGAGAACTACAATGCTAAGCAACATGATGTATCAAGAGAGAATGCAATATGGCAGGTGTACTTGAGCAAGCTCTCTATATCATTAAGTTTCAAAAAATTGTGAAGTTTTTTTAGATTGGTAGCTCCTTTTTTTGGGTTACTTTCTAATGATGATTCACATGCTATATTTTTGAATCCTTTCCACCTTTATGTATACGCAAGCTCATATAATTATAGGATTTTATGAGCTTGTGTATGACATCACACAAAGGGTACTATCATTGCAATTGCACACTCTAGTTACCCATGCTAGGATAAAACTAGCCTCTTGCAAGTGTCAAAAATAAGGCCCTTCTAAAGGTTCACATGAACTAGCCTTAGAGAAGAGAACATTAGTGACATCACAACTTATGTAAGAGCAAGAATGCAATCATACATCTTACGACTTGCTATCCAACTTGTACTAGCCTATATAAGAGGCATTTGAACTTCATTTGCTTGAACTAGACAACTAAGAGATCAAATGAGTTGAGTCATGATCATTTTAGCAGTGCCTAGCTTGAGAGAGATCTTTTACAGCTATAACAAAGCTCTTTTCCCCCATATATTCCACTTACTTCACCTAAGAGGGCTCAAAGAAACTCTACTTCTATAGGTCACCATGAGCAAAATATTTAGACACTATCTACTGCGAGCCATAGCCACTTCCTCTTTAAACTTCACATCTAACATTTTTATTATTTACTAATGCTCTCCAATCAGTAAAAAGCTTTTCTAAAATGTTTCTTGATATTTCCACACTTTGATTACTCCTCATCTCTCATCCTTCCAACATGCCAATCTCTTGGAATCCTTAGATCCCAAACATCTCAATGATAAGAAGGCCAAGTACACTATCAAGAAATGGACAATAGAATTTACAAGAAGATGGAAGCAACAAAAATATCTAAAAGCATGGAAGAAGTGGAAAAAGGACAACCTCAACAAAGAAGCTACTTAGATTTCCTCTTGGATCATTGGAGCTTGTATGGGATAGGAGTTCTGAGTGAAGATTTCCCTTACAGATCTTGCTCTAACTTAGCCACCATTGATTGTCATTTATTTTGTAATGGCTAGGCTTGATTCTAGATCCATCACAACTTATTCTAACATCTCTAGTAATTTATTACTAACATTAATATTCTTCTTCAATAGCATATATTAAAAAATTTACACTATTTTGAGCATCAAGATGCATAGAAATTTGCCCTTGCTTTGCAATTTGATGCATAAGGAAACTACACCTCTTTTTAAGCTTTTAAAAATGTTTTCATGTGCTTTATCAAGTTTGGCAAGGTGTTGAACAAAATGCTAAACTAATATTTATTTGATGAGAGAATGTACCCTCAATCATCACCAAATCTACAAAAAGCTCTTAAATAAAGAGGCATATGCTTCTAGTATACTTAGATTGCTCAAGGGAAGGAGTGTGTGTGTGTATGTGTTGCTGAGTGTAGGTGTGTGGAGAAATGTACATCTGTACACACATATATATGTATTTATGTACCATATAACATTTGAAATGAAAATAGTGCTTATATGTGTGGGTGATTGCATTACCATATTTGACTTCTATGATGTCAACTAGTTGTAGGCTTTAGTTGATATGGTTCTTACTCAAGTCTTTTGTATTACATGTGACATATGAAGGGGATAAAGATATAATAAGGGAGAGCTTTACTCCATAAATGGAAATATAAAAGTAGGGAGAATCCATTGAGAAATTGCATATTACTCTTACTAGCAATGTGGATCAATGATGATGTCATATTAATTAGCTCTCTAGATCAACATTAGGTTGTGAGAAACACACACAAAAGACAATGATACCATCCCAAATCAACCTTTTGTTACATTGAAGGACATATTTTTAATTCTTTCTTCTTTGATGTCTTTCAAGCAAGTAGTGTCTTAATTGCTACTCACTTCACCCCTTTCTCAAATTAAAACAATGCGGCATTTTAGGACTCCACTTGTGCAAATGTGCTAGGTTCAATGTAGGGTAGTTGACTTAATAAACATGTGCCTACAAACACAAGGAAGCCCTATCTTTGTATAAAGGAAGTGAGCACATGTGCACAACTCAATTGAAACCACTTTGTACATGGATATATGAAGAGATAATGCTCTCCATCGTTGTGTGTTGACAACTACAACTAGAGAATAGATTCAGCTTTCATCTTAGAGAATCAATGCTAATAAACATCACAAAATACCATGAGTTGAACAATAAATTACCCTCTAATTTCTTGAATTCTAACATATTATCAAGTTTGTCCCTATGGTCTTTCTAGGTGGTATAGTAATTGTGAGTATAAAGTGGGATGCAAACCATATTTGATACCATCTCCTTTTCATCCCTTTCTTTAGTAGCAATCACAATTAGAGAAGAGTAGTATTCATATCTAATTTATTGAGTTCTAACATATTATCAAGTTTATCATTGGTCCTTCCAAGGTGACATGCTAATATCTTATTTCCAACTTGCTAAGTTAGTCAATATTATGGGGCGAGAGTGACATGCGAAGACTTTTAGAGTGATGTGCTTGTGACTGAAAATCACTTTGAGAAATAGAAACAGAATTGAAAGAAATCAATCATCTTCAAGTATCTATAATAAGAGGCACCTACCACTATACTTTCATGCTTTCACACTTGTACCAAACAAAATACATATAGGCATGATGTGATCCATTGGTACTAAAATTGTGTGCCCTTAAGTGCAAGCATGTTCACACGAAAGTTAAAGGGTATGCCTACTTGATGAGGGAAGGGTTCCTCCTAGGAGCTAAAAGTGGAAAATAGCTTTCATGACCTAAGAAAAGAGGCACGATGTAAGGAGGGTGGGCCTATGTATTTCACTTGAACTATTTAATATATCTCCCATTCACCCCACTAATTTTTGCTTGGATGGTATGTTAAATCCAAACAACATTACCAATACATAAATGCATTGCTAAGGATGGTAACAAAGGCCATTTTGTCATTATTGAGACAAATGACATGCTACTTGTGCCAAAAGTATCACAAATCAAATCTTCCAAATATACATGTTCTACTTTTGACATTGTTGTAGATATGCATATGTGTTAGAAAGGCATATCTTGATTTGCATTCACTTTTAAAGGCTAGTAATATTGGCTTTTAAGGAGACATAGTTGTGCACAAAACTTGGTGAATTTCACATGTGTTTTTTGTGCAATGCATATGCATGATTAAATTGCAACTTTTTAAAACTCATCCAAGTAATACAGCACAAACTAGATGTAAAACCTTATGCTTTGTCACTCTACTAATTTGGAAATAGGTAAATGTAAATATAGCTACTAGGAGATTGACGACTTGAACTTGGAACTCACATTATCGAAAATTTTATTGAGATGTTGACTAGCACAAGTCGTTTTTGTGCTTTAAGGCATCCTCTACAATACATTATTGACAAAAAATGAAGTTATGATAAAAGCTTGTGTTCAAAACATAAATGTGCACACCAATTACCTTAGGGACACATGTCTAGAGTAGAGCCTCCAAGGCATAGGCTATCCTTCCTTGAGGGAGTCTGAAGAATAGGAACCAAGGGGCTAGTGGAGCCAACTAGTACCCATTGGGCATCACTAAGTTTGTGATTTGCTAGGTGCAATTCAAGTTATCTTACATGCTTACTCCCATATATTTTTAGGAAAAGTACTTTTTGAAGGGTTGGATAGAGCATGTGTATAGTTATTGGTTGGTGTGTAGGAAGTACGATAGGATGGACAACATGTAAAGCAAAGAAGCTACAATTATAATAAATGAATCTCTACGGAAGATGTGGCGAATTTAGTTAGCATTGGATAAGATAGCAATGGTGGTTGGTAGGTTATAATTGAATGGCAAAATGCAAATGAGTGTGTAATGTGAGGGTGGCCCACTTGGGGTTCCAGAAGAGGGGAGACACTTTTGGTTTTATAGGGAGAGAAGAGGTTTTTGATAGATTGTTTAAATAGAGTACATATAAAATGGGTAGTAGAATGACTTTGGTATATGTACGATGTGGTAGACATGAATGAAAGAATTGAAGGTTGGAATCAATTGGTCTAGGGAGTTGAAGTTGAAGTAGCCTTCATTTTTGGGGATAAGTGGAAAATTAAATGGGACATTCTCCTTCTTTAGGCCCTGTAATGGGTATCATCTACTATGGATAAATAGCATTCAAGGGTTAGAGTAGATTGGGGGTTGATAATCTTCCACTAAAATTAGAGGTTTCAGTCCCACAAGAGGTAATCTTCCATAGGGATTCCTAGCCCACACATTGAGAGGGAAAGAAGTTGTGTGATTTGGACTATACTTTTTATTTAGTAAGTTTTTAAAGCACTTAGATAGGTGCTTCCACTTCAATGTTAGAATATCAATGCAAACGAAGGAGATGGGCCAATTGAAAACACCCTTAGCTTTGAGAACTTGAAAAGGAAATAGAGAGTTAGAAACCATAGGCCATACTGATCTTCTATGTCTAGGTTTTCAAAAAGGGGTTCAATGGTGGAAGCCCCTTGTAGACATTTGGATCATTTGGTAAGATTCAAGGAAGAAGAAGAATCAATTGTTTACAAGTCTATGACAAGGGAGGGGCTTGCTATTGAGAGGACATGATGGTGAATGTGGCAAGTGAGAATGCGGATTTTCTAGGTTTGGGTTGAGGTAATGAGGGTATTGGGTTGTGGTGAAGAGGACCCTTTGTGGTGGTAGGCTTATCAACATTGGGAAATACAAAATGGAACTTGTCTTTCTTTTCATATGTTGGGGGTAAAGGTGCTTGTGCCTACACCACCCGTGTATTTTGACATTGATAGTACTTGCACACATGTACGCCGTAGGTGGTGGGTGACCATCACTATCACTTCATTCATTCTTCTTTTAGTGACATTTAAATAACAAAAGGCCGGTCACACATTGTGAGTGTTGGAGTTCCCATATCTTGAGCCTCTCTCTCTCTCTCTCTCTCTCTCTCTCTCTCTCTCTCTCTCTCTCTCTCTCTCTCTCTCTCTGTGTGTCTCTTGCTCTGTCTACCATAGCTCACACCTCTAGTGCTTTTGATTTCTCGTACTCTCACTCGAGCTTATTCCTTCAACTAGTATCAAAGTGATCATTGAGGAGCTTCACCCGCCATTGTTTTGACTTGTGACAATACCTATAACTCATTATTTCAAGGTAGCCATGGTTTTCCCTTCTCAAGGTATGTTGTGATCTCAACTAGCTCTAGAGTGGTTTCAGCTTACTTTAGGACCTTCTATGGATCATATGCAACTATCATACACTCCAACCCATTGGGCATAGCTTGCATGTTTTTTCAGCATCCTGTTGTGACTTCCAACAAATGCACACTCTCTTTTGTAGCCTCTAGCACTTGGATAACACTCTTGGGCATTGGGTAAAGACTCATGGCATTGCAAACTTGGATTTGGGCTTCACATTGAAGTGACATACTTCAACCATTCCATGTATGAACATGGTAGCATGCTATCATAAACCAAATACAACCATATCTCTATTTGTTGGTGCTCATTGATGCTACTATAGCCTACTTACTAATGCTGGATCCTTAGAACATGCTTGGATGATGAATTGAGATGCTCTTGGCATGACTTTGAGCTTGCATTGGCCTTTTTTAGCAATCATTTTCACTATTATACACAGTTCTGGATAGTAAACTTTGAGAGAGACAATTTTATGCCTATTGCTCTTGGATGTCATTTAGGTGCTTCATTCGGTCTATTGACATATGCCATTGATAGTCTGCACCCAAACATGCTATTGAAAGCTTTTGAGCTTGACTTTGAGATTGGTTACATGTATTTGAGCATTGGCCTTATGCTTTGGGTACTTCAATGGCTTACACAGTTATGAGCTTCAAGATTCTATTGGGTTTTATGCTTATACTTCATGTATCTTGGATGTTGGGATGGTCATACACTTGATGTTTTAGGTACTTCAATGGCTTATGCAGTTATGAGCTTGAAGATTCTATTGGGTTTTATACTTATAATTCATGTATCTTGGATGCTCAGATGGTCATATACTCGATGTTTTGAGCTTGCATTACTCATTTGGTATTCGGTTTTGTTCTAAAATGGGAGTCACTTGAGCTACTTGGACATTTTGGATTTGAGCAGAGCTTTGGGTTTATGCCCTTGATCTTACTTCAGTGAGATCGTGGGACTCGATTGAGTTATATCTATGCTCTTTGAATGCTATTTGGATGTAGTTGTTGCGTAGTGGGATGATTTGATTCATGCTTTGAGCCAACACCTATCTATATCAAGTTATTGTTAGTGATGGATTCATCCTACTTCGCTATGTATTGAGCCTCTCTACACTTGCTCAGTTAGTAGTGTATCGGCAATTCTCTTTTGTTATCTTTGAGACCTACAATATACATGATAGTTACGTATATTGGATGTATCTCTCTCTAACACATTGAGTTTGATAGTTCTCAATACCGATTGTATGCTCAATTGATTACTGCTAGTGGTTTGTACATATCCCACTTGTTGTAGGATACACCTAGCAGCTATAGATTGGATTCTATTAGTTGATTGCTTACACTTGGCTTTGGATTTACTACTATCATTATTTTCAACTTGCTGTAATTGTAGGTTTATGCATCATTTAAGAGGGCAGATGTTTTGACTTAATTGTCACTCTTTGGTAGTTAGTGGATAGCCCTACTCTTTGCACTTATTTTTTCTATTAAACACTATCATGGCTATGATTTTGAACTGTTTTGCTATCATTTACAATAGCCTATTTGTCTTGGATTGTGCTTTTATTCATTGCATTATGGCTGGTGGATCAAATAACATTGCTATCTTCAACATTAACAAGTTGGATGGCACAAACTATAGGTATTAGAATGCACAAATCTAGTAGGTTCTAGTGCAAAAATTGCAAATTAAGCCATTGAGACATGAGGGTGTAAAGGCTGAACGTTTTGATACAAAGGATTGGACTAAATTAGATGAGTTATGTAAATTTACAATCATTTTTCACTCTCTAAGAACGTTTTCTATAATTTTGTCTTTGAAGGGCAAACCATTTGGTAGTTATGGGAGAAGATTTGTGATATCTATGGCAAGCAAAGTCCTACTTCATAGATGCATTGGCTAAAGTAACTCATGGACTTTCATATGAAGGAGGGGACTTCCATGTCCTCCAAATTGAATGAGTTTCATTCCATTAATTGACTTTAAGGAGAATCTTTCTCTTATGTCCATGTTGGTTACATTGCTTGAGTCATGGGATACATTCCATATTGCTATGTATGCAAACATGCCTATTAATGGGCTAAAATTGCACAATGTACATTCTTAAATGAAAAGGTTAATAGAAAGAATGTTGATGCTTCCCATATTTCTCATGCTTTGATAGTCAAAGGCAATAATGATTGCCATGGGAGAGACTCTAAGTAATCTCGTTTTCTTAGTCATGTGGATAGTCTCAGAAGTCTCATGGTCGTAAGTCCACATTGACTTGTCATTATTATGGGAAGTAGGGTTATATTCAACCATAGTGCCATAAAATGCTTGATAATGACAAGTGCAAGGAAAAGGGAAAGGAAAAACTGCAACAAAAGAATGATGATTGTGGCATTGTCCCTAGTAAGTCTAGCAAAAATATTGAAGAGATTTATGTCATACAAACTAATTTGATGAGGATTACATACTTGCAACTTATTCTCTTGATGTTTCACGATTGATTGATATCTCATCCACCTACGTTTAGTGATGGCTGATTGATTTAGTGACTTTATTTCATGTTACCCATTATTAAGCATGGCTCCACTCCTATTATAGTATGATAGGGTTTGTCAGATCGGGTAATGACTTGGAATTGGATATAGTTGGTATTGGAGATATCCAGCTACAGTTTCATTTAGCTAGTATATTTACTTTGCATGATGTACACATTGTTTTGGATTTGACTAAAAGCCTACTTTTTTTTGGAAGTTGGATGATGTAGGTTATGTTGTATCCTTTGGGGATTCCTTATGGAACTTTACTTGTGGAAATCTTACCCTAGCATGGGGTGCCAAGTGTGGCACTCTTTATCCCTTGTATGTGGGTCTATCAACCATTTTTTGGAAATCTTATCCTGGCATGAGGTGCCAAGTGTGGCACTCTTTATCCCTTGTATGTGGGTCTATCAACCATTTTTATACTAGCTTAGGCATCATTGCCTTAGGCACATGCCATTAAAGGGAATGATGCCGATCTATCATTGCCTTAGGTACATGCCATTAAAGGGAATGGAAATGCTTACTTGTTTGTAGTGCCTTTCGCCCCTTTGACTATAAGTATTTTGATTCTCGTGATCATTGTCTTTATGGTAGGTAGACTTGCAGCTCACATAAGAAGTTTGACATTATGTGCATGGGTGAGCCCTTGGCTCTTATTCGTTCTGATGTTTGTGGACCTATGCCCTATAAGTCATTGTGTGGTACAAAGTATTTCATTACTTTCATTAATGATTACCAACATAATTTCTAGGCATATCCCATAATGTAAAAGTCAAAAGTACTGGCTATATTCAACGTTGACTTGCTCTTTTTGAGAACCAGTCTAGGTATAGACTAAAATGCATAAAATCCTTTGAGCAGTTTTGTGATGAGATAGGTATTAAGCTTCAGTTGATTGCCTCGAACACCCCACCTTAGAATGGTATTTCTAAGCACATGAATAGGATGATTCAGGAACGAGTCCATAGTATGCTTAGTCAGGTAGGCTTACCACAACACTTTTGGGCTAAGATAGTTACTACTACTACCATACATTTGATTAATCGATCCCCCTACACTGCTCTTGATTACTAGGTTGCTAAGGGGGTATGGTTTGGAAAATCTCTATCATATGCTCATTTATGTGTCTTTTGTTTTGAGGCTTTTTGCCATGTTCCCAAGAACAAGCACAATAATTTGGATCTTAAGTCCATGAAATGCATCTTTCTTGGTTATGGGATACATGTGAGATGGGCTATTGCCTATGGGATTCACAGACTTAGAAGGTCATTTATAGCCACAATGTTTTTCTCCATGAGGAGAAAATGCATAAGCAACATTAGCAGGTCGTTGAAGTATGTAGGGTGATATTTCAAGAGGCTATTACTATATAGCCAATTAGACATCTTGCAACAATTGATGCTCTAATGGCCTAAGACCATGATATTAGATAGGATGCACTAGCTCCACAACCTATTTTGAGGTGGCCTACTAAAGATAGACATCAACCTCATCGATTTGTGCCCTCTATGGATTATGTTATGGTGATAGATGCTAGTGAACCTCTTACCTATGATGAGGCCATGCATAGAGGTGATAGACACTCTCGAGAGAGGACCATGTAGTTAGAGTATGACTCAATGCGGAATAATCATACATAGGATTTGGCTCCTTTTCCTAGTGGAAAGCGTGCTTTGCCATGCAAGTGGGTGTACAAGTTGAAGAGTAACCATGTATACCCCAAGCCATCCTATAAGGCTAGACTGGTTGCTAAGGGTTTTAAGCAAGAGCATAGTGTTGATTTTGATGAAGTCTTCTCTCTTGTAGTCAAGATGACTACACTATTCTTGGTATTGGCTTTGGTTGCATAGCTAGATTTGGATCTCTATCAAATGGGTGACAAGATGGCTTTCTTATATGGGGACTTGCATGATGAGATTTATATGCAGTAGCCTAAGGGCTTTGAGAAAAAAGGCAGGGAACACCTAGTGTGCAAGTTGAGAAAGAGCCTTTATGGCCTCAAGAAGACATCTAAAGACAATATCATAAGTTTGATGCTTTCATGCATTCATAGGGATATACTTTTAGCGATATGGATCCATGTTTATACATAAAGAAGGCCCGTGATGGCAACCTTATGATTTTGGTCGTCTATGTGGATGATATATTGATTGATGGAAGCACCAAAGATGAGTTGGATGCCTTCAAAAGTTAGCTCCAGAAGAGATTTGAGATAAAGAACATGGGACATGCCTCACACATCCTTGAAATGCACATCATGCATGATTGCTCTAAAGGGCTCACAAAAGGAGTGCATCCACAAGGTACTTGAGTAGTTCCATATGTAGGATGTTAAGTCTATTGGCTATCCTTTACTTTCTCATGTGAAGGTTAGTCAGGCTGATTGTCCATAGTCTAATGAGCAAAAGGCCAAGATGGCCAAGTTCCCTTGTACATCTACATTAGGTATTTTGATGCATACCATGATAGCCGCTCGTTCTAACATAGCATAATAGCCACTCATCCTAACATAACATTTGTAGCGGGAGTTGCGGCACACTATATGGCTACCCCTAGTAGGCAACATTGGTATTTTGATGTATGCCATGATAGCCACTCATCCTGACATAGCATTTGTAGTGGGAGTTATGGCACACTATATGGCTACCCTTGGTAGGCAGCATTGGGATTCCGTAAGGGTATCATGGGTTACCTTAAAGGCATTGCAAATATGTGCATATGTTATGGTGGCTAGGATATAAGAGTCATAGGGTACACTGACTCTGATTATGCAAGACATGTAGATAGTAGGAAGTCCACCTTTGCTAGAGGTGTTGTTTCTTGGATATCCAGGCTGTATAAATGCATGGCCCTATCCACTGCACAGGTAGAAGATATGGCAGCCACTGAGGCTTGTAAGGAGGTTATCTAGTTAGACCATCTTGATATTATTGATGCAGTCCCTACATTGCATTTGGATTCTATAAGTACTATTCAACTAGCTAAGAGTCCCCAATCGTCCAAGCACATTGAGATGCGCTATCACTTAATCAAAGAGGTGGTATAGGACAAGTCTATTGAGCTTGTCAAGATCTCGACTTATGAGAATCATGTAGATTTGCTTGGTAAAAGTCTCTCAGTGGAACTTTTTGGCTTCTTTGGGAAGATGATGGTGGACATTAGATGTGATGACATATTCCCTCATCATCCTGTTGTACTTCATGTACATTTATACTTTGTCACTTTTTCTTATTCTCTCCTCACTTGGGGCACATTTTCCTTTAAGTGGGAGGTTGTTGGGGGTAAAGGTGCTTGTGCCTATGTTGTCTGTGTATTACTATGCTGATAGTACTTGCACACCTATATATTGCAAGTGGTGATGCCCATCACTATCACTTCATTCTTTATTCCTTCAAACGACATTTGAATAAGGGAAGGGTGGTCACGCATTGTGACTATTGGAGTTTCCACATCTTGAGACTCTCTCTCTCTCTCTCTCTCTCTCCATCTAGCCATAGCTCACATCTTTGGTGCTTTTGCTTACTCATGCTCTCACTTGGGCTTCTCCCTTTGTCATAACCCACTTCTTCGAGATAAGCCCATCGAGTTGAATTGAAATTTAATGTGCAAGGGATTAGTAGGAGTGTGGCATGTCTACTATGCTATAAGTTCTTTATCATGGAGGGGATTATGAATATAAATGTAGGGGTGGAACTTTGTGGATGGTTAGGTTCACACGAGAAAAAGGGTGGTCCCTATTGAGAAAGAAGAGCCTTCAATCTATGTTAATTGCTAGCTATATTCAATGATCCACTCTCAAAGAGTGCCATCAATGTTTCATGATGGTCAAAGCTTTAAGGTCCCCATTATCATGAGAATCCATATGTAAGCATGTACTTGTTAGTGACCAATGCATATGCTTCATCAACGAAGTGATAGCTCATCTCTTATCCACCTTCCTAATCATCCATCAGAAGTCTTCACCTTATTACCCTCAGGAAAATGGCCAAGATGAATCCACAAATTAAATATTGGTGAATGTCCTGACTAAGGTGGTCTCTACTTTGTGCAATGACTGGGATAACAAGTTATTGGTGACCTTGTGGGCCTATTGTATGGCTTATAAAACAGCTGTGGTTCAGACTCCCTTTAGGTTGATCTATGGAACTAAGGCAATTCTACCCTTAGAGTTCTTCGTTCCTAGCCTAAGGATAGCCTTTCAAGAGAGATGGGATGGGAAGGAGGCATGGATGGAATACCTAGTTGAGCTCAAATGCCTGTTAAAGATGAGTGGGATCTAGGACATGGCAGTGAGTTATGGTGGATGGAAGGAGAAGTGTGGACTCATGATGGAGAAGACAAAGACACTGTTTGTTACACAAGTGAATTAGGTTCCAAGATTGAGACTTGGACTCATAAACACAATCTTGTGTATGTGGACAATGACATTGACACTTCACTGAAAAGAAAAGAGTACTATCATTGCATTAAGAAAAGGAAGCAAGTACAATGCTTTATAGGAAAGTAGGAAACTGCAGTAGGCACCACTGTGCATATGGGATAGGTAAGCCTGCATGTCCTTGGCCCTGAAGCTCCATACAAAGAGGTTGTTTAGTTAGTGTGATTGCTGAATCTCAACACCCCTCCTCAATCACAACTAGAAAGGCACAAAGTGTGTAGAGGCTGTAATGAGAACCACCTGCAAAGTGTGGGCACACCACAAACATGGTAGACACCAGAGGCTGTCGTAGAAAAGGCTAAGTGTGGGTACCAAAACATGATGGACATCCAGAAGCTGTAACAGGGGCCTCACAAAGTGTACAAGGACTGTAATGCCAAGTTACATAAGGAGTTTACAAAGCTTATGGCAGGAAGCATTAGGGCAAGGAAATACAAGGCTTTTAAAATAGTCTATCAGAGTTATGAGAGTAGAAGGACTAATGAGTCTTGTCCTTTCGATCCTGGTGGTCTTCATCTTTATCTTCTTCTTCATCTTTTGGTCCATGGTCTTCTTCTTCTTTCACAGCTGCAAGATAGGCCTTTTGGGACCTCTTCCTAGCATGACAGAACTTCTCAGTATGTTCGGTCCTTTTTGCAGAAGTCACAGAAGAGCGGTTTCTTTTTACCTTTGTACCTATTGTTTACAAATAACATTTGTTCATCCTTTGAGGTTCTAGGCTCTTCTTTGCTTTTAAGTTTCTTTTCTTCCTCTAGTAGAGAGGCTTTAATATCAACAAGTTGAGGATCAGGCATATTGGTTAGAGTGGTTGATACATTATCATAGGCAGGAGGCAAACTTTTTAACAAGACACCAATACAAACATCTTCATCCATTTTTAGCTTTATTCCTGCAAGTTGAGTAAACAGGCTTTCCATGTAGTTCAGATGGGATGCCAGGGATGTATGAGGCTTCATATCAAGTCAGAAAAATTCAATTAATAGACCATACTTAGACGACTTTGACTGTGCACCAAATAAGGTATCCAATTTATCCCAAGTGTCATGGGACGTGTCACAGGCATCCACATGATGGATGTAGCTGTCGTCCAATTCTAGTTTGATGATGGCTTGTGCCTTGTCATCATTCTTCTGCCAAGTAACTACAAGGTCCGCATCTCGAGGTTTCTTCTCTTTGCCATTTGTGATGGCCCAAAGACCTTTCTTCATCAGGATGAGCTTGATGCGGGTTTGCCAAGTGTGAAACCCGACTCTGTTGAATCTAGCATTTGGAGAGTCTTTTCCCATGTTGAGGTTGCAAGATCAGCAGCAAATCAACTCCAGAATTCTGAGATTTTATCAGTGGAAGAGCAGATTACAATGTGTCAAGAGACACAGGTAATGACAGTGTGAAAACACACTATGTCAGTGTTGATGTTGAGCTTGATTCTTCTTGTTCGGGATCGTTTGGTCGTTCTTCAATCTTCTTCTCAGGTCCTTCCCCTCCTTGATTTGGTGCTGGAACAATACATCAGAGTGGAAAAATTTCAATGGAGTGAGATGGAAGAGGAGCTTGAGCTTGATGTTGAATGCTTGGTCTTCCAATATTCAAAAATATCCAAAGATATCCAAGAAATTCCCCTCCTTGATGTGTGGCATTGACTAAATTAGTGAATTTGGATGTCAATAGGGTAATCCAAGTAGTAGGAGTGAGAAAAAGAAGTGGTTTTATGAGCTTGAGTTAAAAAGCAATGGAGGACTGTGTTAGGGTTTCAAACCCATCTGATAAAAATGATGACAGTAGGTCGATCCGATAGCCATTTGAGCTGATATTTGGTGAGAGGATAGTTCATGGGTTAGGCTTGGAATGCCCCATGATCAGCATCGACATTGTTTATTCTATATATGGCGCAGACTGTACGACACTGAAATGGCGCAGAACAGGCAGCGATGGCAAAATCATGTAATGCTGGGCTGTAGAAAGGCCAATGTTGGGATTTGTCATAATGAGGAGGAGCGCCCTGACCTAGGAGAGATATTCATAGAAGAAATCGACTTAAGATATGGCTTGTAGAAGGAGATCAGGAAGCTCCAAGAGCAGGGTTCTATCTGGCTATGGCTGGCACAAGCTTAACTGAAGATGAAATTGAAAAAATGAAGTCATACATTGACACTGAGTTGGATAGAGGTTGAGAGGAATAAAGAGAGGATGGAGAAGCAATGCCATGCCCGACTAGGCTCTGATACCATGTTAAAGATGAGCGAGATCTAGGACATAGCAGTGAGTTATGGTGGATGGAAGGAGAAGTGTGGACTCATGATGGAGAAGACAAAGACACTGTTTGTTACACAAGTGAATTAGGTTTCAAGATTGAGACTTGGACTCATAAACACAATCTTGTGTATGTGGACAATGACATTGACACTTCACTGAAAAGAAAAGAGTACTATAATTGCATTAAGAAAAGGAAGCAAGTACAATGCTTTATAGGAAAGTAGGAAATTGCAGTAGGCACCACTGTGCATATGGGATAGATAAGCCTGCATGTCCTTGGCCCTGAAGCTCCATACAAAGAGGCTGTTTAGTGAGTGTGATTGCTGAATCTCAACAAAATGCTTATTGGAAACTTGGCTTCTAGCCACCCATGCAATATTATGCAAGAAGACAAGATGAAAAAGCTGGTTTGACAAGCATGTCAAGCAGTGAAACTTTGAATAGGGTGACTTAGTACTGATGTATTCAATCAAGGGGGGACATAAACAAAAAATGAAGTTTTGGGGGCTAGGTCCTTTTAGAGTTCAAACCATCAGCCGAATTGGCAATGTAGAACTCAAAACCCTAGAAGGTGAGGGCATAGGCTTCTTCAACGGTAGCCGCATAAAGAAATACTTCCCTCCCACGCACCCATTGCATGAGCCTCCAATGCTAGCATCCCTTATCAAAGTATGAGTAGCCACTGTCACCAAGATAGACAATGAGGACGAGGATGTTGTAGAACCAGCTTACCTAAGCATAATGGCGGTCACTGCCAAGCACACATGCACCATCAATGCATTGATCGATGAGGGAGCTAACTTTAATGTCTTAACTCATGATCATTGGATCCAAATTGGAAAATCACAGTTACAACCCACTAATGCTAAGCTCAGCTTGTATAGGGGCCTATCATACACACTCTTGGGAAAGTGCAATGCTACAATTTCTATTGAGTCTGAAAGCATGCCAATGATCTTCTATGTATTCCCTAACACTAAAGATGTAGGCACAAAGTCGCTATTAGGATGAACCTTTAAGAAGCAAGCTTGTTGTAATGTCGACTACAAGTCGTAGCATATCCACCTAGCCGTGGGCAACGTTTTCATAGTTATAGCTTTCAGCAAGGGTGGCGTGACTCCTTCTAAGTCCGCAAAGCCACCGGTAGAGAAACCCGCCATCAAATCTAAGGAGGGGGGTCATTACTCGTCACAACCCACCAAGCCTCAATGCCAATAAACCGCTAAATCCAATGCTAAAGCCCATGAACCCTAGTTCAAATGGGTACCTAAACATCAAGGACCACCGCCTAGAAATAGAAAACCATGGCCTTACAAGAGGCTAATGACCCACACTCAAAACCTAGGAGGCCAAGACGAAACTATAAATATCGATGTATGGTCAAGCCCCGCGATGGGCTCCCAAGACCTTATTGGAACCGCAAGGCTACTATGAGGGTAGCACCTGGATTTGGCTACCTAAAGATAAAACAACAAAAGGCCCTACTCAAACGCTACCCTCAAGCTTGACCACACAAAACATTAAGCCAGAGACACTCAAGCTACAAGAGAATCGGGCCGCTAAGCACCTAGAACCTCCAAAGCATAGATCAGCAGGGCCTAAACTAATCTATTGCCCAAAACCGCAGCCTGCTACTAACAAACCGCCCAAATCTAGCAACGATGGTGCCCCTCAAACCTCAAAAGCATCTCACCTGTTGAACATGAGGCCAAGCTACAACCTCAAGAGCGAACCAAGAAACAATCATTAGCTGTTGAACTCTCTAGTTCTATCAAAAGTCAACAACCTATCGGCCTTCAGCCCTCTTATGAGTGACGATCAATTATAGCCTTGGCTGCAAACTTAGCTAAAAATACGGGTGATGACTTGGTTGCTTGCCTTAGATGCTTGGATGCTACTTTCATGACACTGGCTAAAGGCTACGATCAACTAGACTTGGGTCTCTTGGAAGAGCCTATAGCAATGGAAGTACAAACACTCCCTTGCTCTTGGGAGGAGTCGGAATTTGTATTCATAAAGGCTTCCAAAGTAGTTGAGGAGTTAATTGCATCGGTGGAAACAAAAGCCTTTAACCAGTTTAAGTTCCAACCTAGAAGACATGGCTATGAGGCAAATTATTGAGCAATGCAATCTGCAAAAATACATGGAAGCAGTAGACTAGGGGGTAGACTACATCCATTGTGCATAGTTCTTGAGGACCTTCCACAGGAACCACAGCACCGTAACTATGAGTTAGGGAGAGGAAACTCATTGGGTGTAGATTGAATTGACCCCCGAGCTAGTAGAAAAAGCATTGGGCTTAGCAAACAAAGTAGAGAGGAAGTCAAAGAGAGACGTATATGCCTTGCTAGGAATAGACAAAGTGAAGGTCCACACCAACGATGGTGTCAACTTGGCAGATATTCCGGATCTTGAAATCCAACTCCAAGCCAAGATGGTGCACACGTTGTTTTCTAGTCAGAGATACAACACCATCACGAGTCACATTAATGTTTCCTTGTTAGAGAGCATTGAAACATGGTTGCTAGATGAGGTAAACCTCAATGGTTTTGTGAGGAAGACCATCGAGACCTTGGCAAAGGCTTTGGCAATAGGAGGACAACCCGCAGGAGGAGAATCCCCTGCCACCAAGGCTAAAAGGAAAGCTTCATCTTCAAAGGCCTCAATCATTGGATTCGGTGGGATCCTTATCGCCATCATCAGGAAAGACTTGGGCAAGGGTAGGAAGGAGTGGACGAAATACCTAGTAGGTCACCAACTTACCAAGAACAAGAGGCACAGTCTAGCAAAAGGATGGTGAGTGAGGAAGAAGAAAATAGAAAACAGGAAGAGAAAACTAGATGGGGAAAGGCCAAGAAGATGAAGAAGAAAATTGCAAAAGAAAACCAAGAAGAGGAGAGGAGGAAAAAAGAGAAAACGGACTTGCAAAAGGCTCGCAAGGAGTCCAAAAAGGCCGAGGAGGAATGAAGGAGAAAGTAGGAAGAGGAGGAGAAGTTGAGAAGAAAGGAGGAGGAAGACATGGCCCTCGCAATGTGCAAGTCCATTGAGAAGTAGTCTAGGTAGGAAAAGCCGGAGCCCACTTAGAGATGAAGGGCCAAGCTCAAGCATCCATGTGCCAGAGTTTGTGCTACCTGTAGTGCGAGAAGGTGTGGGCAAGGCCCCAATCACCCCCACTCTTACTCTCTTGGCACCCACCACCACCACCGCCATGTCCACACCGAGTTCTATTACCCATGTGGATGCTAGCAACCTAATGGCTTGGGTCTAATACTTTATGAATAAGGGCATGATGTTGAGATATCGAGCTCCACTCGTGATATGCCAGGGTGACCGTTGTGCATTTATGTCACCGACTTGTCAGTTGCAGATGCGGTTGGTACACTGCCCATGAATAATAGCTAGATGATAGCTATCCTTATCTACTCTAGTTCGTGGCTCAGTTAGTATGCCACCTTAGTTAGTTGAGTTTGGTTTGAGACCCCTGTATAGGGTTCTTCTATTTCTATGTACTTGAGTTCTTTTTGGCTTACACAACTAAGAAGAGGAAAACTGTTTTCAGCCTCCACCCTTGTGTGTATTCCCCTATTGTGCAAGCAAGAAAGCTACAAGTGAGACTCCTTCCTTCTCTCCCACAATCTTGACATGGTATCAGAGCCTTGTTCGTGGTAAGGAGCTCAAGAAAGCAAACCAAGTTCGCAGTGTTATGGTAAGAGGACTAGTGTTGCTTTCATTTTTCTGTTTTGGGAGCAAGTCTCTACAGGTAGCACAGCCAGAAAGTGCAAGAGTGCATTGTCTCAGATTGAGATGCACTTCGCAGTATAGCAAGAGGGCAGTATATGCTGTGGGAGAAGGCTTTAGCCCCTGGTTGCTCTGTTTTTTTGATTTGAGGCCATTTCGGGGCCTGTTTTGGAGGCGCAAGTTTTTTGCACGCACTCAAGAAAAGGCCCTGTTTTATGCTGTGTGACCACTGTTCTACAGGTCGGTGAAAAGTTACTGTAAAAATTGCATTGTATGCCTGTGCGCAGAGACATTGGGAGTTACAGAATCATCCTTGTTGCGTGTTGATGCAAAATCGTCACTAGGAAGTGACTGTGTGGTCAAATACCACTTTCGTTAGTTTTGCAGATTTGCCCTTGTGAGGCTGAAGCTGTGTTCTTTGCAGTGACAGAATTTTTTGCAGTGTTCTGTAATGGCGTCTAATCAACAACAAATGCAAGCATTTAAAGCATGGCATGAGAGAGCCAGGAAAGTTATGTACTGGCTGTCTATTAGCATTTCAGACTCTATGATTGTGCATATTCAAGATGCAAGTATGCCAAAGGAGGCATGGGATACTTTGTCAAAAATGTATAGCACAAATACGCAAGTCAGGAAAATGCAGCTCAAGCAAGAGTTGCACAATGTGCAAAGAGAAAGTATGAGCATCAATGACTACCACATGAAGGTGAAGAAGATTGCAGATGCATTTGCTTCCATTGGGTCGCCAGTGGAAGATGATGATTTAGTTTCTGTGACCTTGAATGGTCTAGGAAAGGATTATGCACAGTTCCGAACATCCATTTCCGTCCGTGAAAGATTTCCTAATTTTGAGGAGTTGATTGCTCTTCTAATTTCTGAGGAGTAGAGAAATGGTGGTGCATCTTCTTCAGGAGGAACTTTAAAAGAAGTTGTCTTCTACTCAAATGCTGGAAGAGGTAGAGGCAGAGGTAGAGGAGGCCGATCTGGAGGCCGTGGTAGAATCAGAATATGCAACAAACTCAAGAAAACTAGTCCTATGGAGGAGGACGTGGTAACTCTAGAGGCAGGGGGAGCCAAAGAGGTTGTGGTGGTTGGCAAAGAGGCCAAAATGCAAACAGCATTGTTGAATGCTACTACTGTGGTAAAATGGGTCATATGGCTAAAGACTGCTATAAAAAGCAGAATGACATCATGAATGGAAAATTGCAACAAGGAAATTATGCATCTTCTAGCAGACAGGGTGATGACAGAAATGAGCATTTGTTTATGGTGCAGCACATGACCAATTCTGTGACAAGTGCAGAAGAAAGCAACGATGTGTGGTATGTTGACTCAGGTGCATCAAACCACATGACAGGCCATGCAGAATGGATGCAGGATGCAAGGAAAATGGAAAAACCAGGATTTGTGGAGATTGGTGATGATACTGCACATCCTATTGTGCAGATTGGAAGAATTTCTTTGTCTATGCAGGATGGGAAAAAGAAATACATGTCGGATGTATTTCATGTCCCGAATATCACCAAGAACCTAGTTTATGTTGGTCAAATGGTTGAGCAGGGCTTGCAGGCCAGATTTAATTCTTCATGGATGCTTTGTTGAGGATATGAAAAATAAAGGTCGCTTGATAGCAAAAGGAAAGAAGAAGGGCAGAATGTTTACGTTGGATGCAGACATGCCTGAATTGAGTGCAGCAATGTTTGCACATGGGACCGGTGTAGTTGCAGATATTGATATCTGGCATAAACGCATTGGTCATGTTAATGTACAACGACTTAAATCAATGCAAGCCCAAAATATTGTTGCAGGATTGCCTAAATTCAAGGTTGCAGAAATGCATAAGGTATGTGAAGCCTGTCAGTTTGGAAAACAGGCAAGGAAACCATTTCTTAGACATGTTCAAGAGAGTAAGAAGCCATTGGAATTAACCCACTCTGATGTGTGGACTACTAAAGCTGCATCTCTTGGAGGTTGTCATTATTTTGTCACTTTTATTGATGACTATAGCAGAAAAGTTTGGGTATATTTTATGAAAAAAAAAAGTGAAGTGTTTGGGCATTTTAGAACTCTTAAAGCTATGGCTGAAAAAGAAACAGGCCTGCAAATAAAATGCCTAAGGTCAGATGGAGGGGGAGAGTACCTCTCAAATGAGTTTGCAAGGTTCTTGCAGGAGCATGGCATAAAGCAGCAATATTCATGCAGTTATACCCCACAACAAAATGGAATTGCAGAAATGAAAAACAGGCATATTGGAGAGGTATCTCGTGCCATGCTCAATGAAAAAGACCTGCCAGATTTTTATTGGGCTGAGGCAGTTGCTACAGCAGTCTACATAATGAACAGGACTCCCACTGCAGCAATACATGGGATGACTCCAGAGGAGAGGTATACTGGTAGGAAACCAGATATTTCTCATTTGAAAATTTTTGGTTGCATTGCCTATGTTCATGTGCCAGATGAGTTGAGATCCAAGTTGGATCCAAAAGCTGAGAAGTGCATCTTTATTGGTTACTCTTTGCAGCAGAAAGGGTATAGATGCTATAACCCTTCTACTCGTAAGTTTACAGTGAGCAGAGATGTTGTTTTGGATGAGATGAGTAGCTGGTATAAACTAGTAAATGTGATTGATAATGTAGGTGCACAAAACGGTAATGCTGCACAGAATTCACAGCAGCAGTCACAAGATATTAGTGGACCTGGAATGTCCTCTAGCAGTGGTTCACATTCTTTGCCATGGATAGGCAGATTGAGATCAGGAGAATCTTCTCAAAGTAATACAGATAGTGGTATACAGTTATCATGAAAAGGAAAAGAGAAGGTAGATCAGCCCATGTTTGATGTGAATGCAGGTCACTCTTATGTGGATGGTGAATCCAGTGGCTCGAAACAGAGCATTGATGATGAGTTGGGTATTCCTTCTATTGTTACACCTGGAGTAAGGAAAACCAGGGATGTTTTGAGAGCACCTGGGAGTGAACCTACTTTGCGCAGGTCTACCAGAGCTAGGTATCCTGTGGATAGGCTGAAATATGATGGATTTACAACCATTCACTATGCATATATGATCAAAGTGATACAAGAACCAGAACCCACTTCTTTTGAGCAAGCCATGGAAAAAGAAAAATGGGAGAAAGCCATGGATGAAGAAATGGATACCTTGGAAGCAAATGCTACATGGGAATTGGTACCTTTGCCTAAAGATAAGCATGCAATTGGTTGTAAGTGGGTTTATAAGGTGAAACACAATGCAGATGGCTTTGTGAATAGATACAAGGCAAGATTAGTAGTCAAGGGGTATGCATAAACATATGGCATTGATTATGAAGAAACATTCAGTCCGGTTGCAAGGATGGCAACCGTAAGAGCAGTCATTGCTATGGCTGCATCAAAGGGATGGTCTTTACATCAGATGGATGTAAAGAATGCCTGCTTGCATGGTGATTTGCAAGAAGAGGTCTATATGGAGCAGCCACCAGGTTATGTGCATATTGTTCATCCTGAGTTTGTTTGCAGGTTGAAGAAAGCCTTGTATGGCTTGAAGCAAGCACCTAGAGCATGGTTTGACAAGATAGGACAGTATCTTATCACTATTGGCTTTCAGATTTCCAAGGCAGATTTCTCACTTTATGTGAGAAAAACAGAGAAATGTATTATGCTAGTTGTCATTTATGTTGATGATTTGATTATGACAGGTGACAGTGATGAAGATATCCTTCATGTGAAAATGCTATTGAAGCAGAAGTTTGAGATGAAGGATTTGGGAGAGTTGAGTTATTTCTTGGGCATTGAGGTGATTAGATCACCAAGTGGGATACGGCTCTTGCAGAGGCAGTATGGATTGGACATGCTGTCTAAATATGGGATGATAGGTTGTAAGCCTATTTCAGTTCCTTTGGAGTAGAATGTGAAGCTGAGCGCAGATGCAGGTGAGCTTCTGGAAGACCCTACTATGTACAGACGCATAGTAGGAAGTTTGATTTATATGACTATTACTAGGCCAGATTTGAGCTATGCTGTTGGATTGGTAAGTCAATTTATGCAGGCTCCAAGGAAACTGCATTTAGATGTAGCTAGACGCATACTCAGGTATGTGAAGTCCACATTGCAGTATGGACTATTTTATGAGACTGGGATTTAGATACAGTTGCATGGATACACTGATGTTGATTGGGCTGGTAGTATTTCTGATAGACGATCTACCAGTGGATATGTGTTCTCTTTTGGGAGTGTTGTAGTCACTTGGAGTAGCAAGAAACAACCTACAGTTGCCTTGTCGAGCACAGAGGATGAGTATAGGGGTGCAGCAATGGCTGCATGTGAGGTAGCTTGGTTGCATAAACTACTTTATGATATGCATCAGCCTACAGATGGGCCAGTTGTCATTTATTGTGACAACATGAGTAGTATACACTTGGCAAATAACCTAGTCTATCATGCTAGAACAAAGCACATTGAGGTGCATTATCACTATGTGCGGGAGAGGGTTTTACTAGGTCTTATTGATCTAGTTTATGTCAGCACAGAGGATCAGGTAGCTGACATATTAATGAAGGCATTGGGCACAGAGAAGCTACGCAGGTTCAGAGACCTTCTTGGTGTGCAGGAATTGGGATTGAGCTCGAGGGGGAGTGTTGAGATATCGAGCTCCACTTGTGATATGCCAAGGTGATCGTTGTGCATTTATGTCACCGACTTGTTAGTTGCAGATGCGGTTGGTACATCACCCATGAATAATAGCTAGATGACAGCTATCCTTATCTACTCTGGTTCGTGGCTCAGTTAGTATGCCACCTTAGTTAGTTTAGTTTGGTTTGAGACCCATATATAAGGTTCTTCTATTTCTATGTACTTGAGTTCTTTTTGGCTTACACAACTAAGAAGAGGAAAACTGTTTTCAGCCTCCACCCTTGTGTGTGTTCTCCCATTGTGCAAGCAAGAAAGCTACAAGTGAGACTCCTTCCTTCTCTCCCACAATCTTGACACATGAGTCAAGGAGTAGGAGAAGGAACCCCTCTAGCAGGAACCAAAAGGCCGATAGCAACAACCACCAAGTCGAGGCAAGACCCAAAGAGGCAAAAGGTGGCAGCCTCCATAACCTCCGTCCTCGCAATAGAGAGGCTGCCTGTAGAATATGATGAATATGTCAAGGAGCTTCTCTCTCAACTAGAGAAAGCCAAGGAGGAAAAAAAAATCACAGTAGTAGAGCTAGAAGCCAAAAAGAGGCCATGGCTATATCCCAGTTGGAGAAAACATGCCAAATACTCATGGCCCAAAGGGAAGTTAATGAGCTAAAGGAGCATATACAAGCTAAAGAGGAGACATAAACTGAATGGCATGCAAGACTGGATGAAGAAACCGAGGCTATACGGTGCTTGCAAAGACACAATGAAGAGATTGTGGGGCTCTATGAAGATCTGCAAGAGTTGAAATGGAGAAGATCACTAAAGCTACAGAAGAGCTGGAGGCGTTGAGGGAGGAAAGAGCAAGTAGGTATGAAAGAGAGGTGGAAAGATTGACACAAGAGGTAGCCTTAGCACATGAAGAGCATCAGAAGCTAAGAGGAGAAATGGAAGATCAATAACGAAGACTAACAATGCTAGCTCAGAAGCAAGGGAAAAGCCTCGAGGACATGAAGAGGAGAGTGAAAGAATGGGCTAATCAGAATGAAAGGAGAGTTAAAACCTTGGCACACCATCTAGATCAGGTGGAGAAAGAAAAAACATTGGCAAAAAGTAGAGCACCGACTGTCCACATGAGTTTCAAGGCCCAGCAATGCGCTTTCCTCAATATGCTACTCGATGTCACTCAGACAGAGGAAAGGGAAGCCATTGAGAAAATTAAAAAGAAGCTTGGGATTGCACGCATGGCCTTGCCCTAAAGGTAGGCCTGCAAATGCTGGTGCAACCAATGGAAGTTTGCCTAAGCTCTGAAGAACAAAGAAAGTATATGTTGCAAGCAAGCCTGGCCTCACAAGAGGTGGATGCATTAAGGTTTGCCGAAGGGGCGCAATAAGAAGCCTGACACGAGGAAGAGGCTGAATTGAACTTCGAGATGGGACCTCATGAAGAGAAATTAGTCCCACAGCCTCCCTCCCCACCACAGCCAGACGACCAACAACAGGGGGACACCTTCGAAGAAAGAAGAGTTGCACTTAAGGAAAAAAGGAAGCAGATGATGGAGGATGCAAGGAAAAGACTGAAGGCCAAACCTATACAAGTACCACCCGCACCTATTCCACCAAGCCAGGATACTGTCCCAGCAAGCTTCCACGCCAATTTAGTGATTTAGGAACAACAGGAGGCCTCCACAAACCCCTTCCACTTGAACTTCCAGTTCTCCAATAACTTGCGTAGGGTTTTACCGGTCAAGGTGGTGGAAGAGGTAATCAACATTGGAAGCAGGCTTGGGGAAAAATGGCTAATAAAGAGAGAGCATAATCCCATCCTCTGGGGCACATAGGATGTTGAATTTTGACGTGAAATTTTTTTTGAGGTCTCAAGATCAATGTTGGGCTACGAGTGCTTGCCTACATGGAGAAGGCACCTTTGTGACTTAAATGTGGACACTTGGGTGGCATTCTGCAACATCCTCCCATTTGAGCACAACAACCCAATATTCATGCCATATCCCTGCAGAATGGAAGTGGATTTTGACCCCAATGTCCATGATCGGTATGACTTTCCCATGATCTACAATGCAAATTGTACCACGCTAGAGGAGGCCCTTCGCTTCACCCCTGAAAATCTAGGTGACTCTATAGTCTGTTTTGTAGATGAATTCTCCTTGTGCCCTAACCCCGCATTCATTACTACATGTAATTACCTTAGGCTACGTAGGATCCTACTTAGGCAAAATCCCACCCCACAAGAACACAACCTTTCACCCCTTTTCTTTGATCCCAATGCCATAGACGGCTGTGCCATCGCTCGTTGACTAATAATGCGCGCAACTTTTCTCCCCTCATTTTGTTTATCCATTCTAGAAGATATAAATGATAGCCACTTTACGCATTGCAATCATCCATTTCTCTCTATCGCCACTCTACAAGTCCAGCTTAACCTGAAGGGATACTTGCAAAGTCAACAATTCCTAAACAAGTCTCTTAGGGACCCTTCTCCACCCCACTCGAATGACAAAGCTTAGCTCTCATCTTGCCCATGTAACTTATCCCAAAAGAAGAAGAAGAAGAAGAAGAAGAAGAGAGAAAGAGGAAAGAAAGAAACCAACGGTAAGAAAGTATAAAACAAAAGGGCAAACAAAGAGAATGGAAGTGGAAAGAGAAATCACATGAAGACGTAGCGAGTTGCACATAGGTCACAATCAATGCACCTAGGGATTCTCAAGCTAGGTGGGTTCTATTGCCTTGGTTGGCTTGCTCCGTGTCTACTAACCCCCTAGCCCTTTTTGGTTCCCCACTACACATGCTTAGGGCATATCAATGGCAGGACATACCGAGGGAGGTAGCACTCACTTGTCACCCTAAGCTACATGCATTGCACCTCCCTTATGCACAAATTGAGTCCTCAAGTGAGGGACAACTCTTGGGCTAGGACAAATTCCCTCACGACTAGCAACAAAGAGGGACCTACCCCAACTTCATCTCCAATTTCAAGAGCCGCTCCATCCAACACCAACCCCCACAAGGGCTTGTATTATACACACTTAAAACAACCACCACAACTACACCCATCCCTCCTTCCTACCACTCCACATCAGTGCCTTGGGACTAGCACTGTACTAGGAGGGGGTAATGTTAACCCCAGCTCGAGATGGAAGAAAAAGAAGTAAAATATGGAGGCAATGGAAGAAGCATGACAAAGAACAAGCAAAGGTGCCAATATGGCCTCTAAAATCAAGCTTAAGGCAAAAGTGTATTTTTAAGTGAAAGGCGCCCCAAATTTTTTGAAAAAGAGAACTAGGCTCCCTCTTATGCAAAACTGTAAAATGATAGATGGGCATAAATTAAAGAAATAGGCCAAATAGAAGGGAATGGGAAAAATGACCTTGCCACAATGACCGCTCATGTAAAAAAGGGGATGGGTGCCCATGGGATTTTAGGGCATGTATATAAAGTTCAAAAAGTGAATGAGAGCTCATTCTTTTGGTATGTGGAAACAAGAGACTCTTCTTCTTCTCTTCTTCTCTTCTCTTCTCTTCTCTTCTCTTCTCTTTGCTTGCTTGGGTGTGCTTGAGAGAGGGAGTGTGAAAGTGTGAGGAAGTGAGTGTGTGAGGGTGAGGGATCAAGGAGGTGAAGCTCTCCACCATCTCCTCTCTTCTACTTCTCTTCTCTTTTCTTCTCTTGTCTTGCATGTAGCTATGGAGGATGGAGCTTGGAGGAAGAGGCTTGAGGATGCTTGAGCTTGCATCAAGAATCGTGGAGCTACCGGAGTCCTTGAGAGAGGAGACAACTCAATTGGGTATCAAGGTAAGCTTGCATCAAGAATCGTGGAGCTACTGGAGTGCTTGAGAGAACTGGAGTGCCTGAGAGAGGAGACAACTCAATTGGGTATCAAGATAAGCTCACTATACTCATAGAGAGGGACAGTGTGTTGGCGATGTGAGAGGTAGCCATTAGTGCTCGCTTGAAACACTTGAACAATAAGTGGTCAGTGGATCTTGGCGGTTGAGCGGGAGCTCCCAATATCAAAGCACAAAAACTCCAAGTTAGCAAGAAAGTAGTAGAAGAAGTGCTCAAGGAATATGTAGATGTGATGCCCTCAAAGCTACCCAAAGGATTAACCCCAAGGAGAGATGTAAACCATAAGATTGACTTGATCCCATAGGTAGTTCCACTAGTTTATGCCTCGTGCCGAATGAATCACACTAAGCTAATGGAGTTAAAGAAGTAAGTGCACAAGTTGAAAGAGCAAGGCTTCATTTGACCAAGCAAGTTACCATTGAAATCCCCAATGTTGTTTATCAAGAAGAAGGATGGAGGACTTGGATTGTGCATAAACTATAGGACACTCAACAAGATTACCATAAAAGCAAATAATCCATGCCCTTAGTAGATGATTTTCTAGACAGATTACATGGAGCCAAATACTTTAACTACATAGATCTGAGGTCAACAAATCTGCATAGCTGAAGAAGACATCCCAAAGACTACCTTTCACACTAGATATGGAAGCTTTGAATGGCTAGTCCTAGGATTTGGGCTTAACAATGAGCCAAGAACCTCTTATGGGTTAATGGATGGAGTATTCAAAGCCAAAAAATAGACATGTTCATCATTTAAAAAATCATCATTTACATAGATGATCTATTAGTCTATAGAAAAACCTTAGAATAGCACGAAAAACACTTAAAGTTGGTATTCAAGAAACAGAGACAGTACAAATTGTACGCCAAGCTAGAGAAGTGCAAGTTTGTAGTATGTGAAGGATCTAGAATTCCTTAGGTTTATCTTAGGGGATAAAGGAATCAAAGTAGACTGAAAGAAAGAAGAAGCAATGAAGAAGCTAGAATCCTTGGGATTTATTATCATAGGTGATGAAGGAAACAAAGTAGACCCAAAGAAAGGCGGTGAGGAAGTGGCCAGTCCTGGAAACTGTCTAGGAAGTTAGAGAGTTTCTAGGCTTCACAATGTTTTGTAGAAGGTTTGTGAAAGATTAGAGCATGTTCATGGCCCCATGATGTCAACTTACCAAAGGAGAGGGAAATTTCAAGTGAGGGAGTGACCAACAAGTGGCCTTTGACTTGATGAAGGAAAGTATGAGCAAGACCCCTATGCTTAAAGTGGTAGACTTCACCAAGCCTTTTGAGATCTCAATAGATGCATCAAATTTCAAGTGAGGGAGTGACCAACAAGTGGCCTTTGACTTGATGAAGGAAAGTATGAGCAAGACCCCTATGCTTAAAGTGGTAGACTTCACCAAGCCTTATGAGATCTCAATAGATGCATCAAATTATGGAATTTATGGAGTGTTGAGGCAAGATGGCCACCTAGTTGCCTATGAATCCAATAAACTCACATACATGGAAACTCGATAGAGTAACCATTAGAAGGAGATGCTAGTAGTGATACATTGTCTTAGAAAGTGGAAGCACTATGTGCAAGACAAACACACCATTGTGTTCGAAGAAGTTAGCATATCTCTTAGATACCTCCAGTCTTAACCTAAGTTGTCTACCAAACAAGCAAGATGGCTAGATTTCTTGGTAGAATTTGACATGGAGATCAAGCAGGGTTCCATAAAAAAATAGTAGATGCACTTAGTTGGAGAGCATACTTGAGAGTAGTGAGTGTAGCCAATGGAAATTTCTTAGAGTTAGTGAAGGAGGCATTAGAGCATGATGCAAAGATGCACAACTTGTTAGAAGAATGAAAACTAAGAAAAAATTGTAGGGAATGCATATCCTTAAAGAGGGGATACTATTTGTTGGCAAGAGATTGTACATCCCCAATATTGTGGAATTGAAAAATATCATCTTACATGAGGTGCATGATGGGAAACTTTGGGGACACAAGGGATAAAGAAAAACCCTAGAGGCCTTAAGGAAATAATTATTTTGACCAAACATGAAAGAAGATATTATTGGCTATGTGAAAACATGCCCAATTTGCCAACTAGTGAAAGCTCCCTGCACAAAGGTAGTAGAAGAGGCTTACTTCAATCCATGCTAGTACCAAGCCACCCATTTGACTTTATAAGCATGGACTTCATTGTGGAACTCCCAAAATCCCATGGGTACACGATCATCTCTGTAGTGGTGGACTATTTTTCCAAGCAAGTAGACTTTATACCAACCAAGCCACTCTTGAATACCAAGGAGGTAGCCCACCTTTTCTTCACTCATGTCTTCAATTGGGATGGTCACATCATGAGAGAATGTGCAAGGAACTCTTCAAGACTTTGGAAACACAACTCAGGTTTTTCTCATCCTTCCACCTAGAGACATTTGGGAAAATAAAGGGAATGAACTAGGGAATTAAGGACTATCTCAAAAGCTATGATTAGGTGGACCAAAAAGATTAAGCCATGTATCTTAATGTGCTCAAATTCCTCTATAACAACTTAATTCACTTAGCAATAGGTTACATCCCCTTTGACTTAGCCATAGGAAAAGAGGTCATCACCCCTTTGGGCTTAGCCTTCAGAGACTCCAAAGAAAAAGATTAGGATATAGAATATTTCTTAAGGAAATGGAGAGAGAGAAATGCAACAGCCAAGGAGAGTCTAGAAAAGAGCAAAATCATCATGATTGAACAAGGCAACAAGAAGCACAAATCAAACCTCTTTGTTGAGGGAGACATGGTCCTTGTTAACTCCACGCATATGTCCCTACCCAAAAACGTGAGCCCAAAGTTCAAGCATCGATACTATGGACCATACTCAATCTCCCAAGTTCTCGAATGAGATCACCTACAAGTTGGACCTACTAGAAAGCATTTGTGTATAAAGTGCCTTCTATGTATGCCTTATGCAAAGCTTCTACCTAGGTACCAATGGGGTGGCACCCACCACTACTCCATTCCAACAACCCATTTGAAGTCGAGGCAATTCTTTGGCACCAGGAGCACATGGGTTACCCCGAATACCTTGCCAAGTGGAAAAGGACACCCTCTCAAAGAAGGTAGTTGGACTTCAGATTCAAGCCTTGCAAACATGGCAAAGAGGCTTTTTCCACCTGGCTCAATGACAATCCTAAAAATACTTCCAATATATCTCGAGCCCCTACTTAGATTGTAATAGGACATTGAGTTGCCTTCTCCCATGAGCTCTTTGGTAGCTCCACGATCCAAGGTGTAAGCTCAAGCAAGTTTGATCCTCAAGCTCCCAGCTCCAAGCTCCATTGCCGCATGAGAGACAAGAGAAGAGAAGAGAAAGAGAGAAGAAGATGGAGAGCTTCTTCACCACGGTCCCTCACCCTCACCCTCACACACCCACTGCCTCTCTCAAGCATAAGCATAAGCAAGAACAAGAAGAAGAAGATGATGAGATCTAGTTTTGGCCACACACAAGAATGAGCTTCTTCATTCACTTTTTGCCTTTTTATACATACCCTACTCCTCTTTGGATGCCCATCCCTTTTTTACATGATCAGTCATTTTAGCCTAGGTCCTCTTTCCCTATTCCCTTCCTATTTACATTTTTCCTTCACCCATGCCCGTCTACATTTACAAATTACACATGAGGGAGACTAGTGCTCTTTTATGAGGATTTAGGATGTGCTCTTATATTTAAGATGCACCTTTCCCCTTTTGATCTTGCCTTGGACTTGTAAATTTGCTTCTTGCACTTTTGGCCTTTTCCTCTTGTTTTTCTATTGGGCTACCTTTTTCCACTTTGTCCTTTGTCTTTTTTATTTTGTTTTTCTTTCTTTCCACCAAGATTAACATTATCCCCTCCTAGTCGAGTGCCAGTCCCATGGCACTTGTTTGTGAGGGCTCAAGTGGTTGAAGGGTTGCCATGTGGGTCAATGATGGGGCTGGGGGGAGGTTGGTCATGGAGAAGAGGCATAAGAAAATGGATGAGAGGTTTCAGTGGACAAGGATAGATTGAGTGGGTGATGGGGGCCTCCGAGATTGATGGCTGAATGTAGGTTGTCGAATGTACCTAAAATGAAAAAGGAAGTGCACTATGTGGGGGTGTGTCTACCTCACCATGCAATGCATGGTGACTGTTCCAATGGAGCTGGGAGTTGGGTTGAAGCCCGTGGTGGTGTCCCACACTTGAGAACCCTGTTAATGTACAAGGGGAGGTGCTATGGGTGTGACTCAGGGAGAGAAGTGTAACCTTAGGTGAGAGTGTAAGCTCCCTAGGTGTGTCCTGCACTTGATGTGCCCTGAGTGTGAAGTGGGGGAAGGGGCTAGGGATATAATTGTCCCTAGGTGCATTGTCTGTGGCACTCTGATGGTATATGAGAATTCCATTTCTTCCTTTTGTCATTTGTTCTTTCTTTTCCTTCTTTCTTTCTTTTTGTATTCTCTTTTTTCCTTGTATCTTTTTTTAACTTTTCATTTAAAAAACATTTAATACATTGGGAGGGAGCATGTTAGATGTCATCCCTATGCTCTTCATAGGAGCTACATTGTGGGGGGCCTAAGGGACTTGGTAAGGAAGGGCCTACTCTGCAAGTAGCCTTTTATGTTAATGCATGCATTTAGAGGTGTCATCGATAATAAGGGGTGGCTGCAATTGGTGAAGCAACTACCCTTCATACCTTCGAGGATGGCCATACAAAAGGAGGGCTTTGCGCAACCCTTATCATGAGCCAGACTATCACACAGCTAACAATTCCTACATTTAGATAAAAAAAGAGTGGTAGCAGTTGAGTCTCTTTCGTCGTGGGCTTTTGCTTGAGGAAAATCCTAAGTACCCTAAGATAATTACATGTAGTAATAAAGGCAAGGTTGGGGTAGGATGAAAACTCATTAAGGAAGTGCATGATGGATGGGTGGATATCCCGCTTGGTGAAGATTAAGCACTCCTCTAGACTCCTAGGATTCACATTGTAGATCCTTGGGAAATCATGCCTGCCATGCAAATTCTAGTTATAATCTACCCCTATTCTCTATGGATATGGCACGTAGGTGGGATCATTGTTCTTGTCTAGTATGGTGCTACAGAAGGCCATCCAAGCATCAAGATTGGAGTCCCAGACACATGGCCGCCATTTCAATTGGGATTGGTATCTATTGACAGTCTTTGGAATCTCCCAAACCTTATCTTGTCAATAGTCCGCGGCTCTCTCTGCCAACTTGTAGGGTATCTCGTTCTTTCATCTGTCCATTTGTTCCCTTGTCTTTGGGTGTGCCTGATCACCTACTCTACTACTCTTAGAGACAAGACCTTGTATAAAGATTCAGGGTAATGGAAGGAGAATTTGAATGATTGCTGTTTGTTTGCCCACTACTCCTAGATAGCCAGTTCCTAGGCCCAGTTTACAAGATATCATTATTCTCTTTACATGATGATCTAGACCTCAGGAACTTGGTGTGGCTTTGCTTGGAGTCTTCTTCATGCTAGATCCACCTACTCTCTTTGCTTGTGCTTCCTTTCCACAACTCTCTCAAGGGAGGCTTCCTCACCCTACTCTTCTATTTGTGCATGCATTTGCTATGGTGGGCTTGGCTAATGTGGCTGCTCTTCTTCATCTTGGCCTCACTCAAAGTCTGGCCCTTCTTCTCTTAGCTGTTCCGTTGGGGCTACAATGGATGGTTGAGATTCTTGTTTTGGCTCTCCAAATCCTAATTCTTCTAGCTCCTTTGTCAAGAGCCCAGCCTACCTCAGGTATTGTCATCATTGCTTTGTGCTTAGGCTAGTACTCTCTTTTGGTGCCTTTTCATAGAGACCAAATCTCAGGGCTCTCCTTGTGATTTTCAGCTTCCTTTTTATCCCTTCTAATGTATCCTCACCCTTGGCCTGGATCACATGCAAGACTGTATTCAGGAAGGCTTGCTACTAGACTTCCAGATCTACCTTCACTGCTATCACCTTTGCCAGTGCCATGATTCGTTCACTTTCTGTTGCCAAGGCAAGGTGTTCGACAAGGTCTTTGAGTCTTCCAACGGTCTTTTCATCTCAAGCCCTGGCCTTCTCCATCCTTTCTATGCCCTAATTCTGGCATTGAGACAACATTGTTACCATCTATTCCTGGTCCTTCCAAATCTTCAGCATCTTCTCTTTTTGTTGTCTGAGAGGCAGTTCAGCTACTTTGCCAGTCGTTCTTGCTCTAGGAGGGCCACGTGGAATTGGTTTTCCACCTCTCTCAGCCTTTTGGTCGACACCTCATCTCTCTGTGCCTTGGCCTCTTGTAGTTCTTTAAGTAGCCATTCCCTTTGTTGCTTGTCCTTATGGAACTCTGCATAGGCCTGGGTCCTTACTCTTTCTAGCTCCTCTGTGAGCTCATCTCCAATTTTCTTCAACTGTTCGAGGTACTCTTGCATCTCCTTGTTTTGTTGCAAGAGGACTAAAAATCCTCCTCTAACATCATCTATTCTCCTCTTTCCTCACCTTAGGACTCTTCTATGTCCTTATCCTCCTCAGTCCCTTCTAGTCCCTTTATGGCTTCCAACTCCTTCCTTAGGCCACTTATTTGCCTTTGTTGGGTGGCTATTTGTCATATTTTTTCGAGTTGGTAAGCTCAGAATGCTTCTCTTTTAGTTTCTAACTCTGCCACTACTACCTTCTCTCTTTTTTCACTATTTCCAATTGCCCTAGTAGCTCTTGGACATATTCATCATACTATGTCGACCCTAGCATTGACCTTGGCATGGCTGAGGGTATGGACATAGTTGAGACTTCTACTCTAGCCTTCTTTGGGTCTTTTCTTGATTTTGCATCCATAGTAGCATGCCTCTTTGTCCTTGGCACTAGGGCTCCTCCACTCGGTACTCGGCCAAGTTGTTGCATCGTGTTGACTAGGTACTATAGCCAAGCCATCACGTTGCTTTGGTTCATTATTGAATCTATGGTTTCTTATGTGGTGGTAGTGGTGGCAACCATGACATGTGAGGGAAAGTCTAATGGGGCCTTCCCTTTGCCTTCCACTATAGGTTCTTGAGCTGCTTCTATCACTGTGGAGCTAGTGCTAGGCACATCTTCTAGGCTCCTCCTAGCCAACTCTTTTGTTTGGTGTTTACCGCAGCATAAAGGATCAGAAAATGGAGCAGAGGAGCGGGAAAATGGAAGAAGGAGATAATCGAAAGGGCACAGGACAAAGGAAGGAAAAGACACCCCAGATGGAGGTTAGACCCTGAAAAATTTGAATGACGACCTCTCCAAAAGGCCTCAATGTCGCCTCGAGAAAAGGAAAGAGTAAAAACGCACCATTAATTATGAAAGCACTCCCAAATCCTTGTAAAAGAGTGCTAGGCTCACTTCTATGCAAATTGTATGCATTAGTTGGGAATGGGATAAGTTAGAACGGTGGAAAATAGGAAAAGAGAGCCTAGGCTAATGGCCGGCCATGTAAAAAGTGGGGATGACCACCCAAAAAGTAGGGCATGTATATAAAGCTCAAAAGTGAATGAGAAGCTTATTCTTGTGCGTGGCCAAAGCTTCTTCTTCTTCTTCTCTTGTTTCTTGCCTTCTTGCTTGTGCTTGAGTGAGGGATTGAGGGAGTGTGAGGGAGTGAGTGTGTGAGAGCGAGGGATTGTGGAGAAGAAGCTCCCCATCTTCTCTCTTCATCTTCTCTTCTTCTCTTCTCTTCTCTTCTCTCGTGTGGCTATGGAGGATGGAGCTTGACGGAGAGGGCTTGAGGTTGCTTGAGCTTGCCACAAGGATCGTGGAGCTATGGAGTGCAAGAGAGAGGAGGGAACTCGATTGAGCATCAAGGTAAGCTCACTACACCCATAAGGTAGGCATTGCACATCGGCTATTTGAGAGGTAGCCATGGTCGCTCGGCTTGAAACACTTGATCAATAAGCAATCCGTAGGTCTTGGGGTAGAGCTCCATAGCTCCCCTTCATTTTGGTTCTGTTGTCGGGATCGAAGAAATCGAGCATTGAGCGCCGCGCGCATTGAATCGAGCATAGAAGTAGGGTTTGCAGCTTGAACCAGCGCTTGAGATAGTTAGGAGATTTAGGAGGTTTTAATCCTTGGAGCAAGTAAGTATTTTGATTTCTTATTGAATATTAGAGTAGGAACATCCATTTCCATCTCTAGTTTTGATTTTTGTTGCATTAGGTTAAGATTAGGATAGGAAAAAGAAGGAAAACAAAAAGGTTCTGCTGCTGTTGCTAGAAATAGGGAAATAGGGGCACAGATTCAGAATTCTGGCTGGAAGAGTATGAGGGATTAATTTTTGAGGTTACAACAGGCTGGGATGGGGCAATAAGAGGCCTAGGGAACCAGGAAAGACCACATTTGACATTCTGCCTTGTGAGAAGAGAGTGAGCTTGAGAGCCAGGGGGGAGAGAGAGAGAGAGAGAGAGAGAGAGAGAGAGAGAGAGAGAGAGAGAGAGAGAGAGAGAGAGAGAGAGAGAGAGAGAGAGAGAGAGAGAGAGAGAGAGAGAGAGAGAGAGAGAGAGAGAGAGAGAGAGAGAGAGAGAGAGAGCTGCAGGGAGATCTTTGAATTGCTGATCGATTCGAGCGCCACAGTGATTCCAGGTATTGCCTGGCATTTTCTTATATTGTTTTGCTCCTATTTGGAAGGCACGGGATGATTCCATGGAATAGGCATTGACCTTAAGGCATTGTGCACAACTCGCAGGCCGTTGTCTGCACCGTCAGACCAGCCCGTCCGATTCCCAGAATAGGACCACCCGATTTCTGGAGTCGGACCGTTCGACTCTGAGAATCGGACCACTTTGTCAGATCCGATTCCCAGAATCGGACCACTGCAAGAATCAGACCCAGTCTCAAAATCGGACCATGTGTCCTAGTCCCATAATCGGACCCGGTGCCAAAATCGGACCATTGGTCCTAACGCCACGATTGGACCCCCCTGTCTGACTAGGAAAATCGGACCAAAGTAAAAATTGACCACCCTGTCGAGTCTCAAAATCGAATCAACTGCGATAATTGGACCACTATTCCTATTGTGAAAATCAGACCAGCCGTCTGATTCCCAGAATCGGACCAACCCGTCCGATTCCTAGAATCGGACCACTTCACCAGAACTTAAAATAGAGGGTTTTTAAACCTGCCCTATAGTCCTAGCCACCCTGTTCACATCTCTGACCCCTCGAGAAACCCAATTTAGCCCTTAGAAGCCAGAGACCAGACATGATAACCGAGGATTCATCTCGAATAGCTAGACACTGAGCAGACCAAATTTAGAATTTGACTTGACTTTCGGTGACCAACCAACCAACCCTGAAGCAGAATAGAGAACGCATCATGGACTTTCAGTAAGACCTTAGATAAGCCAAAACCTATGCTTAGAGCCATATCAGGCTATGAATGTGAGGGGAAGACTGGAGGTTGCATTAAGCATTGCCTACATCGGCACCTTACTTTTGATTTCATCACTAAAGGTGCACTACAAGAAAAGAAAAAGCCTGTTTTTGCACTGAGCACTAGAAAGCGCGAAGCATAACTTGTGAATAAGATTGACAACTGCTTTCAATAACAAGGAACTCATCAGGAGATATAATAACATAAAGGAACCCACTATTAGGAGAAGATCCCAAAACATTGTTGGGTGCCTGAGAGCCCCATCAGTAGGATCCTAAGAGAACACGAAGATCTAGAAGGCAACAACAAAGAGGATCGATGCTGCCGGAGCTACTCAAATTAATGGATGACCTTGTGGAGCTTGAAGTGGGAGCAATGTCAAGATCACAAGGCGGACAAGGAGAGAACTAGGAGACTGGACTTGGGAGAATTCCTAGTCTTAGTGCAGAAGTTAGTCAATGAGTACGACTTGTTGACTAGGATGGTAGTTCAGGGCAGACCGGTAGAGGAAGTGGTAGCAAACCTAGAAGAGGAAAGAAAGGCGATTAGAAAGGCGCTAGAGAGCATAATTTCCTATTACCACGAGCAAAAGGCTAGAAAACTCCAACAAGATGTAGACATGTACGAGGCTCGGCATGTGCTAGCCTTGGTTCGTGTAGCCAAAGCAGGTCCAAATGCAGAGAGAGAACAAGCAGCAGAGGCTGACTTATCGTTGAGTGAACTCGTAGCCAAATGGCTCATGGACAATACGTCCGTTGAGCAGAGCGCAACAGCCTTAGCCACAGCATTACTCTCGGGATCAATGTCCCACCCTCATTAGGTGCTACCAATGATCCATGGTGCTCAAAGTTGTAAGGCCCCCATAATGAGGAGAAGCCAAATGTGAGCCCAGACATTGGTGGAGTCCTGACTTGTATATCAGATGAGGTCTATGTGACCGGATGGCAAAAAGGTGACCGTTGTGGGTCTAATCTTTGGGTTAGACGGAGTAGTTAAGCTGGTAGCAACTCGAGGTGCATTGCCTCGAGTTGCGGGGTAAGGGAGTTAAAAGGGGTCCCCAATGGTAAAGGAAATATTCCTTGGCCGACTAGTGGAGGCTTATATGGTAGGTCGGTCAGGCCAACCTCACGGCCTTCGCAGGCTAGAAAAGCTAAACCCCTTCACAGCCATCGATCATTCATCTTTCACCCAGTCAGAGTTGTTGTTCCAGCTAGCCTTAAGCTCTTCACCTATCTTCTATCTAGATCGCCATCTAAGCTTCACATAGTGGAAGTGCACGGGTGGACAAAGCCATCTTTGTATCAGTTGTTTGAAGCTAAAGAATTTACTAATTCTCCTATTTTCTATTGTGTACTCTCTATCTCTGTCTCAGATTCTGTTCGTTGTGCCGTGTAATATTTTACATGGTGTCAGAGCCCAGAGGGCTCTAGAGATCGGAGAGTGTGCAAGAGGCAAAGGCTTCAACAGCAAAGAGAAACTATGTCAATTTTTGGAATCAGTTCTGGCGCATCAGGAAGCGGTGCTGCTGTACCAGCTATTCAAACACTAAGGATTCGTCCACCAACCTTTAGCAAAGGCAAGTTAGATGGTACAAACTACACCTTGTGGAAGTTCAAAATTACAACTATCCTTGATTCTTATGAGCTTCTAGAGACTGTGCTGGAGACTGACGCAGAACCACAGCCTACCCTCAACCCATCAAATCCTAGTGTGATGATTCCTCCGAATGCAGATCTTCTACAAGCTTGGAAACGAAGGAATGCAGATGCATTGTGTGCCTTAGTTACAAGCTGTTTTGACAGTGTTTTGACTTTGATTCTCAACATACAACCAAAGCATCAGAGGCTTGGAATGTACTAAGGAGTCAGTATGAAACACGAAACCAAACAAGGATTCAAAACTTGGAGAATCAACTAGCAGTAGAGAAGTTTGCTGAAGGAGAGACAGTTGAAGCATTCATCACTCGAATTAAGAATCTGCGCGACCAGATGGCTGGCGCTGGGATACAAAAGACTAGCGAAGAGCTAGCTCGGAGGTGTCTTCAGATTTGTCCACAAAAGTTTGATGGACTAGTAACTGCCCTTAATACTCAGGTGAGACCTCAAGCTTTGACTTTTGAGGAGTTTTGTGCATTATTAATGGAGGAGGAGTTGAGGCTGAAAGCCTGAGAAGGAAGCAACAATGGAGATGCTGCATTCTCTGCCAATGCAAAAGGCAAAGGTGGTTCCTCCACCAAAAATGATGGTGACAAAAAGAAGAAGGGCGACAAGAAGAAGTTTCAAGGAGAGTGCTTCTACTGCAAGAAGAAAGGACATGCAATTGCAGATTGTCGTGTCAAGAAGGCAGATGAAAAGAATGGTACCCTTAAAAGTAAAGGGAAAGAGACAGCCAATACAGCTAAAGCAGAGTTGGAATTATTCATGGCGACCATTGAGGAAGTGTGCTCCTCGGCACAAGAAGAATCTACCACTGACTCATGGGTGTTGGATAGTGGGGTCTCCCATCACATGACCAACAAGAAAGGTCTATACAGTTCTATGCAGCCTCTACAAGAATCCATCACTGTGACGGTTGGAAATGATGTTAAATGCCCTGCTGCGGGCACAGGTACTATTTCTTTTGTTGCTGCAAATGGCGAAGTCAAAAAGCTTTCAAATGTGTTGTATATTCCTGAAATCAGGAGAAATTTGTTATCAGTTTTGCTGCCATAACTGATCTTGGTCATGAAGTGAGGTTCAAGAAGACAGGTGCATAAATTCTTGATAGTGTTGGCACAATTGTTGGCAAAGGAGAAAGAAGGAACAACCTGTATGAGCTAAGTGCTCTTACAGCCACCGCTGGAGTGGGCATAAGTAAGCTTTGGCATGAAAGGTTTGGACACATCGGATTTGCAATGTTGAAGGAGATGCAAAAGCAAGGTATGGTTGCTCACCTACCTACAATAACTGAATCGAAGGAACCATGTGAAGCTTGTATGATGGGCAAGCAACAGAGAAAGGCATTTCCACAAGAAAGCAAGAATAGAGCACATGCTCCTCTAGAGTTGGTGCATGCTGACTTGTGTGGTAAGATGCCTACATAGGCCTTGGGAGGATCTTTTTATTTTATGTTGATTGTCGACGACTATAGTAGGAAGATGTGGGTGTACTTCCTTCGTGATAAGGCTCAAGCTTTTGGTAAGTTTAAAGAATGGCTAAAACTTGTTGAGAATGAAACAAGGAAAAGTGTGAAGAAATTTAGAATAGATGGTGGTGGTGAGTTCAACTCAAAGGAGTTTGAAGGCTTTTGCAAGAGGGATCAAGCGTCAATTGATGACGCCTCACACACCTCAGTAGAACGATGTTGTGGAATATAGGAATCGCACCATTGTGGAGATGGCAAGATGTATGCTAAAGGGCAAGGGATTGCCTAACCATTTTTGGGCTAAAGCTATTAATATTGCAGTCTACATTCTAAATCGGAGCTATACAAAGGCTCTCAAGGAAAAAACACCTCATGAGGCTTACACTGGTAAGAAACCATCTATCTCACCTTTCAGAATTTTTGGATGTGAATGTTATGCAAATGTTCTAGATGAGAAGAGAAACAAGTTAAAACCAAAAAGCAGAAAATGTATCTTCTTGGGTTATAGTGATGAGCAGAAGGCTTACAAATTATATGATCAAGAGGCAAAGAAGATCATCGCGAGCCATGATGTGGTGTTTAAGGAGGAGCCACATACACTGGAGGAGGAGAAGGCAAGTTCTTCCACTTTATCATCAAGCGAAGAAGTAGTCCACTATGAACCTGTCCCGAGAGCTATCCCTATCCTTAAGGAGGAGGAAGCATCATCTTCAGATGATGAGGAAAAAGTTCACCAACCTGACATCATCCCACCGGAAAAGCCATTGCCACACTGGGTGAAGCAGCTCTATGAACACAATAATCCTATGCCTGCATCTGTTGAGGAGAAGGCAGACGGACCAAGGAGGTCTCAGAGAATAGAGGAGCAAAGGAGGGCTTCTGCTCACATAGTCAATATGGCCTTGATGGTTGAGATTATGAGAGAAGTAAAGGAGCCAACTGACTTAGAAGAAGCACTTGCAGATCCATCATGGAAGGTTGCTATGCAGGCGGAGTATGACAGCATAATGAAGAATGACACTTGGGAGCTAGTGGATCGACCAGCAAAGCAGAAGGTTATTGGCACCAAGTGGATTTGGAAGGTAAAGTACAAGGCTGATGGTACCTTAGAAAAGTACAAAGCTAGACTAGTTGCCCAAGGATTTTCACAATTGAAGGGTTTGATTTTCAAGAGTCATTTGCCCCAACTGCCAGAATGACCACTATTCGCACGGTACTTGCAGTGGCTGCCCACAAGAAGTGGCCAGTGTACCAAATGGATGTTAAGTCATCGTTCTTAAATGGTGACCTCAAGGAGGAGGTGTACGTGGCTTAGCCACCACCAGGGTTTGAGGCCCCCCATTCTGAGAACAAAGTGTGTAAGCTGAAGAAGGCATTGTACGGGTTGAAACAAGCCCCCAGAGCATGGTACCAACAGATAGATAAGTTCTTTTTAAACCTAAACTTCAAAAGATGTGTCTCAGATGCTAACTTGTATATTTACAGGGATGGTAAAAAGTCTGTAGTGATTGTCCTATATGTGGACGACCTTCTTATTACAGGTGACTATGAAGATATGATCAACCAAACTCGAAAGGCTTTGAGTTCTGAGTTTGAAATGATAGACTTGAGCTTGCTGCACTATTGTTTGGGGATTGAAGTCTGGCAAGAGCCAGGAAAGATCTTCATCTCTCAGAAGAAGTATGCATGGGAGATCTTGAAGGTATTTGGCATGACCGAGTGCAAGGAGATAGCTACACCTATGGAGGTGAATGCAAAGTTATCTGTCGAGGATACATCAGCACTAGCAGATATTGGGAGGTATAGGAGGTTGGTCTGCAGTCTGATCTACTTGTGTAACACCAGACCAGATATCAGTTTTGCTGTTGGTGTTTTGGGCAGGTTCTCAAACAAACCTCATGAGAGTCATTGGAAGGCTAGGATGCAGGTGCTCAGATACTTGAAGAAAACTCTTGACTATGGTATCGCATACAGTTTCGAAACTTCTCTTGTGGGGAACTGTGACTCGGATTGGGCAAGAGATAGTGATTCCATGAAGTCAGTTTCTGGTTATTGTTTCTCTTTGGGTTCAAGAATTTTGTCTTGGATTAGTAAGAAGAAACCACCAACAGTGGCATTGTCTTCTACCAAAGCAGAGTATAAGGCAGCTTGTTTTGCTGCATGTGAGGTAGTATGGTTGAGAAGGATTCTATGGCATATGGGAGTGCAGGATGAAGAACCAACTGTGCTGAGATGTGACAATCAGAGTTGCATCGTCATTGCCAAAAATCCAGTGTTTCATGCATGCACCAAACATATAGAGATCCAGTATCACTATGTGCATGATTTGATGGAGGATAGGATAGTGGAGCTCGTCTACTGTCCAACAGAGGAGAATGGAGCAGATATCTTCTTACGAAGGATCTGCTTCAAGTTCATCTTTAGAGACTCGGCATTGGGCCGAGGAGATAGTTCACCTATGGGTGGACATTGAGGGGGGGTGTTAGATATGATCAATGCCCACCCTTATTAGGTGCCACCAATGATCCATGGTGCTCAAAGTTGTAAGGCCCCCATTATGAGGAGAAGCCAAATGTGAGCCTGGACATTGGTGGAGTCCTGACTTGTATATCAGATGAGGTTTATGTGACCGGATGGCAAAAAGGTGACCGTTGTGGGTCTAATCTTTGGGTTAGATGGAGTGGTTAAGCTGGTAGTAACTTGAGGCGCATTGCATCGAGTTGTGGGGTAAGGGAGTTAAAAGGGGCCCCTATTGTGGGGTCCCGAGGCCACGGAAGCGGCCCTTGGCTGGGGGGTCCCAGGGGGGCCAGCGGCCCCCTTGGCGGGGGTCCAGGGCAATGCCCCGGCCCAATGGTAAAGGGAATATTCTAGGAATATTCCCTGGCCGACTAGTGGAGGCTTATATGGTAGGTCGGTCAGGCCAACCTCACGGCCTTCGCAGGCTATAAAAGCTAAACCCCTTCACAACCATCGATCATTCATCTTTCACCCAGTCAGAGTTGTTGTTCCAGCTAGCCTTAAGCTCTTCACCTATCTTCTGTCTAGATCGCCATCTAAGCTTCACACAGTGGAAGCGCACGGGTGGACAGAGCCATCTTTGTATCAGTTGTTTGAAGCTAAAGAATTTATTGATTCTCCTCTTTTCTGCTGTGTACTCTCTATCTCTATCTTAGATTCTGTTCGCTGCACCGTGTAATATTTTACAAAAGGGGCAATCTAAAATCCCTATCGTAGCAAAGCAGCTAGACAAGTATGAACCTAACAATGAACCATATAGCTTTGTGGAGCAATTTGAACAAGTTTGCGAAGCAAACGATCTCACGGACCTTGCGCAACGCTCTCAAGCTTTCAGTCTGTGCTTAGGTGATAAGGGGAGAATTTGGTACACTAGTCTAGATGCAGCTGAGCACACAAACTTTGCCCGTCTTAAGGACCTCTTTATCAAAAGATTCTCTGAGGCAGGGTACTCTGACAATCTCATTGTCCGATTGACGAATGTCAGTCAGAGGGAAAAGGAAGACGTAAGGGACTATGTCACTCATGTGCGTAGCCTCTTCAAGAGGATCCCTGCAAATGAGCGACCTAACGAGAAGGCTGTGTCTACCATGTTTATAAATGGAATTTGAAGTGAGGAGCTCTACAAGGCTTTGGCTAGTAACTCCACTCTACATCGAGACGTGTTAGCTAGAGTCTTTGAAGAGGCAATAAGGCTGGACGATCAGCTTAGGGAGTGAAGCATGAGGAACACCAGTCATCAGGATGGTACAAGTCAGAGAGCTCCAGAGCGGTCAATAGTTTTAAGAGAGAGAGAGAGAACTCTAGCATATAGGAGAAGGGAAAGAATGTTGACCAAGGCCAGGAGCTGGTTGAGGTAAGAATGGAGCTTGGACGATTGCAATAACAAATGAGAAAGCCTGTGCGATTGCATGTGCAGTGTATACACTGTGGTGGTAACCACTTCCCAGCCGAGTGCCAAGATCCTAGATCTAGGCCACGCTCGAACTGCGGTAGGTTCGGTCATGACGCATTACATTGTAGATTGCCAAGGAGATTCCCATATGCGCAACAATACAACCCTCCATACTTAGGCAACAGGCCACCTAAACTCTTTGGCAGGGGAGCCCAATTGGCGCTTCTAGCACCAAATGATGCAAGACCGGCCATTCCTAGGCTAGAGATGAACCCAACATGCATACCCAGACCACCAGGACCCTATGTAACCCATCCACCGAGTGACGCTCCTGTTCACTATGTGGAAGAACCTAGTGAAGAGGAGACCTACATGAACCCATACATATCCTATGATGAGGAAGGCAATCCAGTCCTGATGGAATACCGACCAGTACCGGTAATGGCATTAGGTAGAGAAGAGGCAAAGGATTTGGAGGACCAAGCCAAGATCCAATGTCATGCTAGACTTGCAGTCATCCAGGCCATATTTCATCACGCTGCCCAGAAAGGGAACAGGCAAACAAGGACAAAGCTGACCTTCGATGCACCAAGTGTGGAATCACACATCTATTTCCTAACTGTCCTAGATGGAAGCCATCAACTAGTTCTACCAATGTGCCCTCAGTACCCTTAGGGCTGTTCGGTGTGGAGACCTTTGGCAGTGAGGATATGCCCATCCCACTACATGTCATGATGCAAGCACATACAAAACAAATAGAAATCTCATTTCCTGGGCCATGTAACTTGGATGCAGCCTCGTTGGGAAAGAAAAGCCGAAGGAGAAGGAGAAAGAGAACGGATGCAAAGATTACCCTTAAGATTGAGGAAGCTAAAATGCTAGTGATGGGAAAGAGGGTCACTAATTCAAAGGCAGAGACCTCAGCTCCTAGGACAACAGAACCAAGGAGTGCCAAGGTAGGGGAATACCCCCACCCCAGACGACAACTCGAGGCTATAGCCAAAGTCAAGGAGTGGGTCAAGGACACCCAGGAACACCTTAAGGATGTAGAGCCCATACTGGAGGACCAAATTGAAGACCTCTCTAGTGTGGGTACACCCGTTTCACCATCGCGACCTCAATCAAGGAACGTACCCACACCACGTGAGATGCGACAGAGGCAAGACCAAGAAGAAGCATGTCAGCAAGCTAACCAAGACATATGGCCAAAGAATGCTGACCAAGGAGGAAGGCAACCACCCAGCAACCTCCTCACCACTTTAGTAACCACTCCAGTAATCGTGAGCCTAGGAGATATGCTTTGGCAGCACCCTTCCTTATGGCAAGAATTTAAGTATTGGGTGGAGGGAAAAGAGGAGCATACTGCTACTAACTTGCAAGAGCAGGACGTAGTCACGCAGATTCCAAGCCTAATGCTACACTCAGTTCCAAGGTCACTACACGTCAATGCTTTCTAGGAAGGCACTGAGATGCATGCAGTCTTACCTATCTTAGCCTTGGGGATGTAACACGAAAAGGAATCGTAGACACAAGAGCCAGTGTCAGTGTCTTGAGCCACATAGTTCTACAAGCCTGGGGAAACCCAACATATGGAAACGGCTCAGACCATTCGGGGTCCTAAACAACTGGTCAGTGAAGGTCGCAGGGGTGGAGTTTTCTGTGAACTTCATTGTCATGAAGGGAGTAGACTGAGACATACTGGTAGGTCGACCCTGGATGAGGAATGCGCGAGTTATTGAAGATTGGGGTAACAATCTCATCTTCTTGGGGAATAGAACAGTAGCAGTAAGGGTTGAGATGGATACCTGGAAGACTACCCCAGCTGACCTTGATGTTATCTCAACCATGCTAAAAGGTGATGCACATGCAAGCAAACCCTATGGGTCATTGAACAAGTACATCCCTTGCCCTGAGGATGAGCGGGTTTGGATGCATGTCTTGGCAACTGTTGATCTACCATTCTCAGATGAGGAAGAGCTATATAGGCAATCTACTAAATCCCCAAGCACGCCAGCAAGGGAGCCCATCGTGCCACTCTGCATGATGGCAGGAAGCTCACATAACCCAAGGAAATTGGTCTCGTTCCATATCCCCACCAACAAGCTCGAGCTTCAGGGAATCATAGAGTGCCTGACCGATAAACTAAAGGGCAACATGGCTTCCAATCTAAAACCCCTAAGTGATCTTTTGGCTAAGCCTGAGTGGAAATGGACCAAAATTCACGATCTTAACCTGTTATACAATTGGGCTTTAGTCACTAACAAAAAGGAGATTGGAGAGGAGAACCCGAGGGATGACGAGCAGTCAGAGGGGCAAGACTCTGATGATGAGGAGTACGAGGACTGTCGCTCTATTGGGGACGAGAGTAAGAAGAGTTAGACATGATAGAATATGACACTGAAGGGAGAGCAATCGAACAGATCAAGGCAGACTCTAGGCCTAGAAGGGAAAGGGCAGGCTGAAATGAAAGAGAAGTCATGCAAATGGAGTGCGATAGATCTTGGTTGGAGCACATAGGAGCCATGGATTACGAGCAGGCAGCGATGGCGCAACCATTGGTAGTTTCAGTGCTTAAGACAGATACACCTACTGAATTACGACCCCCTGGCGAAACTCCTTCCTTAAGCGAGGGATGTGAGTTTAACTTGGAGTCAAAAGTTAGTACGGAGAGTGATCCCGAAGAAATACCCCAACCCTCTAAGGTCAGATGCACCAAAGGGGACTTGCCAGTCCACCTAAGGTACAGACGGCTAAAGGAGGAGGCCAGGAAGCGAACTAAGGACTTAGAATCAGAGAGGCAAAAGAAGCCGCAAGATCTCCCCAAACGCTTCACAAAGTTTAAGAAGGGTGATAGAGTGGTGATTCTACTAGGAGCAAAGAGACAAGGGCAAACCAGTGAGCCAATTGAGGGACCCGCCAAGGTCAAGGAAGTCAACTTGGTAGGGGAAGGCGAGAAGCCTCGACCTGTGTTCATTTGCTGACGACTTGACCAAGGATGAGGAGGCTAAACTTGTTGCTCTCCTACGAGAGTATGTCAACGTGTTTGCCTGGTCCTTGGAGGAACTTAAAGGAGTCAATCCTAGGGTTGTGACCCATAATATCCCAATGGTTCCCGATGCAGTGCCAACAAAGCAATGACCTTACCCTATAAATCCCAAACATGCCCATGCAGTGAAGGAGGAAATCGATAAGCTCATATGAGATTGAGCACATGGATTGGGTATCACCTATAGTGATCGTTATGAAAAAGAATGGTAAAATTTGAGTGTGCATGAATTACAAGAAAGTTAATGCTGCTACGAAGAGGGACAACTACCCCTTACCGTATACCGAGCACATGCTGGAGAGGGTGGTAGGCAAAGAAGCCTACAGCTTTCTAGATGACTTCTCTGGCTATAATCAAGTGCAAGTGCACCTTGAAGACAAGCACAAGATTGCCTTTGCCACGGAGTGGGGTGTATTTGCCTACATCATTAGGCCCTTTGGGCTAATGAATGCACCTGCAACAACCTTCCAACAATTAATGTGCACCATCTTCAAGGATATGCTTAGACGCGAGCTAGAGGTGTTCGTAAATGACTTATGCATACACTCTAGTGTCAAGATTGTGGGAGAGATGGAAGGAGTTTCACTTGTAGCTTTCTCGCTTGCACAATGGGGGAATACACACAAAGGTGGAGGCTGAAAATAAAATTTCTCTTCTTAGTTGTGTAAGCCAAAAGAACTCTAGTACATAGAAATAGAAGAACCCTATATATGGGTCTCAAAACAAACTCAACTAACTAAAGTGGCATACTAACTGAGCCACAAACTAGAGTAGATAAGGATAGCTGTCATCTAGCTATTATTCATGGGCGGTGTACCAACTGCATCTGCAGCTAACAAGTCGGTGACATAAATGCACAACGGTCACCCTGGCATATCACGAGTGGAGCTCGATATCTCAACACTCCCCCTCGAGCTCAATCCCAATTCCTACACACCAAGCAGGTCTTTGAACTTGCGCAGCTTCTCTGCACCCAATGCCTTCGTAAATATGTCAGCTACCTGATCCTTTGTGCCGACATAAACTAGATCAATAAGACTTAGTAAAACTCTCTCTCGCACATAGTGATAATGCACCTCAATGTGCTTTGTTCTAGCATGATAGACTGGGTTATTTGCCAAGTGTATACTACTCATGTTGTCACAATAAATGACAGTTGGCCCATCTATAGACTGATGCATATCATAAAGTAGCTTATGCAACCAAGCTACCTCACATGCAGCCATTGCTGCACCCCTGTACTCAGCCTCTGTGCTCGATAAGGCAGCTGTAAGTTGTTTCTTGTTGCTCCAAGTGACTGCAGCACTCCCAAAAGAGAACACATATCCACTGGTAGATCGTCTATTAGAAATACTACCAGCCCAATCAGCATCAGTATATCCATGCAATTGTATTTGAACCCTAGTCTCATAAAATAGTCCATACTGCAATGTGGACTTCACATACCTAAGTATGCGTCTAGCCGCATCCAAATGTGGTTTCCTTGGAGCCTGCATAAATTGACTTACCAATCCAATAGCATAGCTCAAATCTGGCTTGGTAATAGTCATATAAATCAAACTTCCTACTATGCGTCTGTACATAGTAGGGTCTTCCAGAAGCTCACCTGCATTTGCGCTCACCTTCACATTCTGCTCCAAAGGAACTGAAATAGGCTGACAGCCTATCATCCCATATTTGGACAGCATGTCCAATCCATACTGCCTCTGCAAGAGCCATATCCCACTTGGTGATCTAATCACCTCAATACCCAAGAAATAACGCAACTCTCCCAAATCCTTCATCTCAAACTTCTGCTTCAATAGCATTTTCACATGAAGGATATCTTCATCACTATCACCTGTGATAATCAAATCATCAACATAAATGACAAGCAGCATAATACATTTCTCCGTTTTTCTCACATAAAGTGAGAAATTTGCCTTGGAAATCTGAAAGCCAATAGTGACAAGACACTGTCCTATCTTGTCAGACCATGCTCTAGGTGCTTGCTTTAAGCCATACAAGGCTTTCTTCAACCTGCAAACAAACTCAAGATGAACAGCATGCACATAACCTGGTGGCTGCTCCATATAGACCTCTTCTTGCAAATCACCATGCAAGAAGGCATTCTTTACATCCATATGATGTAAAGACCATCCCTTTGATGCAGCCGTAGCAATGACTGCTCTTACGGTTGCCATCCTTGCAACCAGACTGAATGTTTCTTCATAATCAATGCCATATGTTTGTGCATACCCCTTGACTACTAATCTTGCATTGTATCTGTTCACAGAACCATCTGCATTGTGCTTCACCTTATAAACCCACTTACAACCAATTGCATTCTTATTTTTAGGCAAAGGTACCAATTCCCATGTAGCATTTGCTTCCAAAGCATCCATTTCTTCATCCATGGCTTTCTTCCATTTTTCTTTTCCCATGGCTTGCTCAAAAGAAGTGGGTTTTGGTTCCTGTATCACTTTGACTATATAGGCATAGTGAATGGCTGTAAATCCATCATATTTCAGCCTATCCACAGGATACCTAGCTCTGGTAGACCTATGCAAAGTAGGCTCACTTCAGATGCTCTCAAAATATCCCTGGTCTTCTTTACTCCAAGTGTAACAATAGAACGAATACCCAACTCATCATCAATGCTCTGTTCTGAGCCACTGGATTCAGCATCCACATAAGAGTGACTTGCATTCACATCAAACATGGGCTAATCTACCTTCTCTTTTCCTTTTCGTGATACCTGCATACCACTATCTGCATTGCTTTGAGAAGATTCTCCTAATCTCAATCTGCCTGTCCATGGTGAAGAATGTGAACCACTGATAGAGGACACTCCAGGTCCACTAATATCTTGTCTGCTGCTGTGAATTCTGTGCAGCATTACCATTTTGTGCATCTACATTATCAATCATATTTACTGGTTTATACTAGCTACTCATCTCATCAAAAACAACATCTTTGCTCACTGTAAACTTACGAGTAGAAGGGTTATAACATCTATACCCTTTCTGCTCTGCAGAGAGTAACCAATAAAGATGCACTTCTCAGCTTTTGGATCCAACTTGGATCTCAACTCATCTGGCACATGAACATAGGCAATGCAACCAAAAATTTTCAAATGAGAAATATCTGGTTTCCTACTAGTATACCTCTCCTCTAGAGTCATGCCATGTATTGCTGCGGTGGGAGTCCTGTTCATTATGTAGACTACTATAGCAACTACGTCAGCCTAGTAAAAATATGGCAGGTCTTTTTCATTGACCATGGCACGAGATACCTCTCCAATATGCCTGTTTTTCCTTTCTGCAATTCCATTTTGTTGTGGGGTATGACTGCATGAATATTGTTGCTTTATGCCATGCTCCTGCAGGAACCTTGCAAACTCATTTGAGAGATACTCTCCCCCTCCATTTGACCTTAGGCATTTTATTTGCAGGCCTGTTTCTTTTTCAACCATAGCTTCAAGAGTTTTGAAATGCCCAAACACTTCACTTTTCTTTTTCATAAAATACACCCAAACTTTTCTGCTATAGTCATCAATAAAAGTGACAAAATAATGACAGCCTCCAATAGATGCAGCTTTAGTAGTCCACACATCAGAGTGGATTAATTCCAATGGTTTCTTACTCTCTTGAACATGTCTAGGAAATGGTTTCCTTGCTTGTTTTCCAAATTGACAGGCTTCACATACGTTATGCATTTCTGCAACCTTGAATTTAGGCAATCCTGCAACAATATTTTGGGCCTGCATTGATTTAAGTCGCTGTACATTAACATGACCAATGCGTTTATGCCAGATATCAACATCTGCAACTACACCGGTCCCATGTGCAAACATTGTTGCACTCAATTTAGGCATGTCTGCATCCAGTGTAAACATTCTGCCCTTCTTCTTTCCTTTTGCTATCAAACGATCTTTATTTTTCATATCCCGAACAAAGCATCCATGAGGATTAAATCTGACCTGCAAGCCCTGCTCAACCATTTGACCAACATAAACCAGGTTCTTGGTGATATTCGGGACATGAAATACATCCGATAGGTATTTCTTTTTCCCATCCTGCATAGACAAAGGAATTTTTCCAATCTGCACAATAGGATGTGCAGTATCATCACCAGTCTCTGCAAATCCTGGTTTTTCCATTTTCCTTGCATCTTGCATCCATTCTACATGACCTGTCATGTGGTTTGACGCACCTGAGTCAACATACCACACTTCGTTGCTTTCTTCTGCACTTGTCACAGAATTGTTCATGTGCTGCACCATAAACAAATGCTCATTTTCGTCATCACCCTATCTACTAGAAGATGCATAATTCCCTTGTTGCAATTTTCCATTCATGATGTCATTCTGCTTTTTATAGCAGTCTTTAGCCATATGACCGATTTTACCATAGTAGTAGCATTCAACATTGCTGTTTGCATTTTGGCCTCTTTTTCATCCACCACGACCTCTTTGGCTCCCCCTGCCTCTAGAGTTACCACGTCCTCCTCCATAGGACTAGTTTTCTTGAGTTTGTTGCATATTCTGATTCTACCACGGCCTCCAGATCGGCCTCCTCTACCTCTGCCTCTACCTCTTCCAGCATTTGAGTAGAAGACAGTTTCCTTTGAAGTTCCTCCTGAAGAAGATGCACCACCATTTCTATACTCCTCAGAAATTAGAAGAGCAATCAACTCGTCAAAATCAGGAAATCTTTCACGGACGGAGATGGATGTTCAGAACTGTGCATAATCCTTTCCTAGACCATTCAAGGTCACAGAAACTAAATCATCATCTTCCACTGGCGACCCAATGGAAGCAAGTGCATTTGTAATCTTCTTCACCTTCATGTGGTAGTCATTGATGCTCATACTTTCTCTTTGCACATTGTGCAACTCTTGCTTGAGCTGCATTTTCCTGGCTTGCATATTTGTGCTATACATTTTTGACAAAGTATCCCATGCTTCCTTTGGCGTATTTGTGCTATACTTTCCTCTAGAGTTACCACGTCCTCTAGAGACTTGCTCCCAAAACAGAAAAATGAAAGCAACACTGGTCCTCTTACTAGAACACTGCGAACTTGGTTTGCTTTCTTGAGCTCCTTTCCACGAACAAGGCTCTGATACTATGTCAAGATTGTGGGAGAGATGGAAGGAGTCTCACTTGTAGCTTTCTCGCTTGCACAATGGGGGAATACACACAAGGTGGAGGCTTAAAACAATTTTTCTCTTCTTAGTTGTGTAAGCCAAAAGAACTCTAGTACATAGAAATAGAAGAACCCTATATATGGGTCTCAAACCAAATTCAACTAACTAAGGTGGCATACTAACTGAGCCACAAACTAGAGTAGATAAGGATAGCTGCCATCTAGCTATTATTCATGGGCGGTGTACCAACCGCATTTGTAGCTAACAAGTTGGTGACATAAATGCACAACGGTCACCCTAGCATATCACAAGTGGAGCTCGATATCTCAACATCTAGTTGGGCCGAACACTTAGAAAAGTTGAGAGCTATCTTTGAACGGTGTCGGTTATACAACCTCTTGTTAAACCCCTTAAAGTGCCAGTTCTAGGCGAAGCACGGATGTATCCTAGGATACATAGTGTCAAGGAATGGCATTGCCATCGACTTCTCAAAAGTCAGGGTCATTGTCAACCTACGACCACCCATTAACTACAAGGGCGTTCAGTGTTTCTTAGGCCATACGGGATACTATCGACACTTTGTATTACGCACTGATTGCTAGACCATTGTACAAGCTGCTGATTGTATTCAAGTGGACTGAGGAATGCAGTGTGCATATGAAGAGTTGAAGAAGGCTCTCACCACTACACCAATCTTACGAACCCCAAACTGGAGCATAACATTCCATGTACACATAGATGCCTCTAAGTTTGCTATTGGAGCTGTTCTATGCTAGCTTGGTGAGTATAACCTAGATTACCCCATGAGTTTTTCCAGCAGCAGGCAGCTCATTGAAACGGAGATGAACTATTTCACTATAGAAAGGGAAGGGTTAGCCATGGTGTTTACTGTAAAGAAATTTAGGCATTATCTGTTGGCCACACCCTTCGTCTTTTTCATTGACCATCAAGCCTTGCTTTATCTTGTGAACAAGCCATGCGCTATAGGTCACATAGCTAGATGGTTACTTCTCTTATTGAAATTTGATTTTTCTATGGTTGTACGTAAGGGAAAGCAGCACTACATGGCTGATCACATGTCCCGCATACCCACAGGAGAAGCTGCTGGACAAGGCATACCTGACGACCTACCACACGCTCTCTTTGGCCTGTCTAGCAAAAGAGACTTGTTTAGGGCTGATCTGACGCCATATTGGGCCGATGATGTAGTTCAAGTGCTAGAGAACAGTCTGTCTGAGAGACCTATTGAGAAAACCAGGCTAAGGAGACTTATCTTAAAGATCCAGCCATACCAACTGATCGCTGACCAACTCTATAGGCTAGGACAAGATGGTTTGTTGCGTAGATGTGTGTGTGAGCACGAGATGCATGATGTATTGAGAGAAGCGCATGGTGGAATGGCTGGAGGACACTTTAGTGGGGATACAGTAGCCCATAAGGTGCTACAATCCCAACTATGGTGGCCCACCCTATTTCGTGATGCTGCTAGATTTGTAAAACATTACAATGAGTGCCAGAGGACTAAGGTGCCCGTGCATAAGGATAAGATGGAGTTGACCCCCATAATAGCACGACAACCCTTCGAAAAATGGGGCATTGACTTCATTGGACCTATCAGTCCTGCGGCACAGTACTCTCAGGCACATTACATCATTGTGGCAATGATTACTTGACGAAGTGGGCAGATGCAAGAGCCACTAGGAAGAACAACACTAGAACCACTGCGAAGTTCTTGTGGGAGAAGATCCTTTCACGTTTTGGTTGTAAGTAATCAGGGCACACACTTCATTAATGAAGTAATATCCCACCTGCTCTCAACCTTCCTGATCATTCATAGAAGATCCTTGCCCTACTACCCTCAAGCAAATGGCCAAGCAGAATCCACAAATAAAATCCTAGTCAACGTGCTTACTAAAATAGTATCCACCATCACGAAGTGACTAGGATAACAAATTAATGGCGGCCTTGTGGGCCTATCATATAGCATATAAAATGGTTGTAGGACAAATGCCCTTTAGACTGACTTATGGAACGGAGGCCATTCTACCCTTAGAGTTCTTTGTTCTTAGCTTAAGGATAGCAGCCCAAGAGTGTTGGGAGGGAAGAGAGGCTTGGACCAACCGCTTAGTGGAGTTAGAGCGTCTCACGGAGACTCGACTCTTAGCCACCCATGCTCTGATTTGTGAGAAGGCAAGATGAAAGATGTGGTTTGACATGCATGTCAAACATCGCAACTTTCATCAGGGGGACCTCGTTTTACTATACTCTGTGAAGGGTCACAAATAGAAAATGAAATTCGGAGGACTAGGACCTTTCCGAGTACGTACAATTAGTAGAACAGGCAATGTTGAGTTGGAGATGCTCGAAGGTGAAAGAATAGGCTTCTTCAATGGCAATCACATAAAAAAGTACTATCCTCCTTCCCATTCGTTGCATGAGCCACCTATGCTTGAAGTCCTTGTCAATGTTTGTGTGGCCACAATTACCGAACTAACAGATCAAGATGAAGAAGCAGTAGCACCGCCTACCTATGAATCATGGTCACTGCAGAACGGATGTATTCTTTTGATGCCTTGATCGATGAAGGTGCCGACTATAATATCTTGACGCATGACCATTGGGCACACATTAGTCAACCTAAATTGCAGCCTACAAACGCTAAACTCAGCCCATTTGGGGGCAACACTTACTCACTCTTAGGAAAATGCAAAGTGGCAGTCTCTATCGAGTCTAAAAGTGTACCAGTCTTTTATGTATTGCCAAACACTAAAGGGGGCAATAATAAGTCACTACTAGGTCACACTTTTAAAAAGCAGACGAACTACAATGTGGACTATAACCTAGATCACATCCATCTTGCTATAGGCAATGTGCACATAGTGACTACTTTCAGCAAGGGTTATCTTAATCCTTCTACAATTGCAAAGCCACCGATAGAGACCCCTACAACCACGCCCATGACCAAGCCTAGGGAGAAGGGCTGTGATATCTCACCCCACTCTCAAACTGCTAGAACCAAGCACACCAAGGCCATTCACAAGGCCAAAGAGTCCACGCTCATATGGGTGCCAAAATGACAAGGGCCACCTCCTTGTAAACCACAAAAATGTGCTTCTAAATGCAAAAACTATCAGTCACAGCCTAAGAGGCAGTTCAAACGCTATCGACATAGGCGCACTACCACGCCGCAATGGATCCCCAAGGATCTCTTGCGAGCACAAGGATACTATGAGGGAAACCCCTGGATATGGGTGCCTAAAAGTGGACATTCAAGAGGCTCAACTCTAAGCAACCTCACTCCAGCTAAAGAGGCTTGCACATACAGAGCCTAGGCTGCAAAGCAAGCTAGACTAGTACTGGTTGTGATTAATGAATCTCAACACATTTATCATCCTAAAATAGATGCCCCTGCATTATCCAAGTCAGAGGAGTTGAGCACCCCCATGCTGGCTCAGATAGAATGCAACACACCTCCTATGCCACTAGAGCCCCCCTACAGCATCTCAAAGTGCTCATGGGTGCAAAGTCCCATCTATGACGCCATCAATGGAGTCACCACCGTCGAGCCCAATTGCACCATCACCACCAGCAGGTCTTAGGCCTTCGTATGAAAGACAATCTTTCCTTTCAGTGGCCAAGGATCTTGCTGAGACCTCGGGAGATGACGTAGTGACATGCATCAAGGAGTTAGATAACACCTTCACCACATTCACTAGGAGCTATGAGAGGCTTGACCTAGGACTTCTTGATGAACCCCTTGCTTCTGATGTTCGTGCGTTGCCATGCACTTGGGAAGATTATGAGTTTATGACCGTCAAATTCCCCAAAATTTCCGCCAAATTAATCGCTAATGGAGAAATCTCAAAGGAGCAAGCCGTTCTCAAAAGACTAATTACCTCTTACCGCAAGCCTGCTCGCTCTACACCTGAACAAGAACTGGAGGAGCTCACGCAGCTTGCCAACTCTGCTTCTTCGTTCTTACAACTGTGGTATGCCTTCCGACTCCAATGGGAGAAAAAAGATTGCCGTATCATGACCAATGCTGAGCAAAGAAGAGTAATCAAAACAATTGAACACGACTCTACTTATGTGGCACCTCTTTCATTTAGGGTTTTGGCCATTACACACAACATACACTTAGACGACTGTGTGTTAGCCCACCCTTACATTGACCAATTCCTTACGGAAGAGGAGTTGCACGTTGCTAGTCGCCTCAACTCTGGGGACATCTTTCATGATGCCTTGACCTATATCACCCAAGCTTCCATACGACCATGCAAACTTGATCGTCATGCCCAGCTTGAATATAACCCTAACCTCTATACTTGGCTGTTGGTCAAGTAACTTGCCCCACAAAGTCCATGTGAGCCCTCCTCCCCTTGCTAATCCTAGGAAGGATTCCCTTAAAACTTAAGGAAAGGGGGGGGGGGGGGGGGGAGCAAAGTGAGAGCCAAGTGATGTAGCAACATGTATAATGGATGAAAATGATCAACTGAATTCAAATAGGAAAGAATGCGAGGAAATAGATGTTGCTTTTGAATTATTTCTAAGTTTCATGCCTCTGAATCAACACAGAAAATTGTCACACGCATTCTTTCTTGGTTGGGTTTTTGTTAGTGATGAGTCAATTCATAACACTAATGTTGGCATGGTGTGATGACAGGCATCTACCATGGTAGGACAGGGTAAACTCCCATTCACTGAAGAGGAGCTGACAAAGTATGGAATCCGTGTTGAGACATCGGATTCAGCCAGTTCACGTTGAAACATACCATGAATTTAGATGAAGCCATCTTGGAAGAGCCGACAGTGAAGGAGTTGGTGGACAAATGCAACCTCTGAAAGTACGTGGAAAAGGTCGGACCGGCTGTGGATTACAGCATGTGCACTGACTTCTTAAGGAGCTTTGATGAAGGTAGGAGCTGTGGCATGGTCACAGTAAGAACTGGCGACCAGGAAAGAAGGGTGCAAGTGCCCCTTAATGCAGCTATTGTCGAGAAAGCCCTAGGGCTTGTGTCCAAGAAGGAGAGGTGCCAAAAAAGAGACGTGTATACCATGATGAGAGTCAAAAAAGAGGACGTGCACACGGTGGATGGAATCATTTTGGCTGATATTCCAAACCCTGCAACAAGGATGCAAGCTAAAATGGTCCACGCCCTTTTCTCGGGACACAGATACAATGCTTTAATGAATAGAATCGGGGTGCCATTGCTAGAAAGCATCGCGGCAGGAGTTCCAGAGGAGGTGGATTGGAACGGCTTTATTTAGAAAACTGTCAAGAGTTCAGCCACGCTCCTGGCTCCAGCCACAGCACCAGCTGGTGGGGAGTTTCCTACCTCTACTGCACGATCCACAAGAAAAAAACTAGCCTCAAAAGCCTCTACAATCAGATACGAAGGTGTCCTGATAGCAATCATCAATGAGGCTATCAAGGATGCCGGCATAGATGAAGAGCAAGCTGTGCACTGAAGCTCACCTCATCGCGAGGAAGAAGGCTCGAGTGAAAGTGCAATAAGTGACAAAGGAGAGCCGGAGGTACCACCCACTCAAGCGGCTAAACCATGGAAGTAAAAGAAGACTGACAATAGGCAGAAGAAGAAGGAAGAAAGACTAAGCAAGCAAGAGCGAGCCAAGATGAAGAGGGCTCAAGGAGAGTCAAGGAGGGTGGAGGAGGAATGAAGGAAAAAGGAAGAGGAAGAACACGAAAGAATTAGAGAAGAATCAAGGAGGGCAGAAGAAGAGAGGCAAAAAAGGGCAGAGGAGGAAGCCGACGAGCTAAGGATGAAATAACTTGTTGAGTTGGAAGAGGCCACTCGTAGATCGATCGAAGAAACCCATGGAGAAGGAGAAATCCACCCTTTGAGTCCCCGCCGTGAGGCTGAAGCAAGTGGCGGTGTGGAAGTGGCCCAGTGGCTATAGGCAAGGGCAAGTCCCTATTGCACCCCCTGCCTTCCTCCTTTGTGCCAGGACCAGCCGACACCACAACCACAACCACCCCGCAACCCACGCCCTCTCTAGACACGGCCCAACTGATGAGCATGATGCAGCTACTCATCAGTAAATCGGCTGAGATTGAACCAGAAGCTGGAGCGAAAAGGTTCGCTGCCACAGATGCCAAATCCAAGAACCAACGACAAAAGCTAGAGGCGTCAACCACTACAGCCTCTACTCCCATGCCGCCTGGTGCCGATTACGATGCTTATGTGGCTGAGCTTCTAGCGAAGTTGGACAAGGCGAAAGAAGAAAATAAGGTGGCCCTGGTGGAGCTAGAGAAAGAAAGGGAAACTTTGGCAGCCTTAAGGCTAGAAGTTTCAAAGTAAGGAGCCAACCGGAGAAGGGAGGTGAAAGTGCTACAAGATCAACTGGAAGCGAAAACCAAGGAAGCCCAGGATAATGAGAGCCACCTACGACAAATGCTGGAGGATGAAGAGCAAAGCCTGGTGGTAGAGCAGGGGAGCTTAAAGTTACTAGTGCAGCAGTATACTGACTTGGAACAGACAACTGCCAAGCTGGAAAGGTATAGACATGTAGCAGCTCAAGAGGGCAAGCCAAGTGACTGACAAGAGGATGCCATAGCTTTTCAGCTATGGTATGGACTTGAGGAACAAGACACGCTGGAGAGAGAGATAGAGTTCCTAGCACAGGAAAGGTCGGCAATCCCCACAGGAGAAGCACAAAGGCTGCTAAATAGGCACAACGATTGCAAGGTGCATTGGAGATTACCAAGGGAGACTTAGAGGCCCTCATGGCCATGGCCTTCACCTAAAGAAGATTGTACCTTGCAGAGATCCAAAGTCACGAGCAGCTTGTGCAAGAAAAGTCAGAACTAATTGCTGAGGCAAAACAGAGATTCAGCATTGCAAATCAAGCAAAAGAAATTGCTGAAGAACAGCTAGCTCAGAAATCTAGGGAAATGAACCAACTCTGGTTCTTAACAAATGAGCAGCAGCAGGTTGTCACAACCTTGGAAAGTGAGCTGGAGGAGGGATGAAAGAAGATGGAAGAGAGAGCCAGCGAGTGGGAAAAGGACAATTTTGAAAGAGTTGAACTCTTGGCGGTGGCTGAGTGCGAGAGAGTGCTTGCCGAGTCCAGGGCAGAGGCTGCTGATGTATGCGCCAATGCACAAAGAAAAGCCTTCCTTAGCATAGTACTACATGTCACCCAAGCGAAGGGCAATGATTCAGTGGAGAAGGTAAGAAGGAAGCTAGAACTGACTGCCCAAGAACTAAGGTATGGCCTTTAAGAATGGGAGCTTCCAATAGGCACAGGAATCACAAAAGAGCAGCACTTTCACTACCTACACCGTGCCGACCTCTCCATTGTTAAGCTTAAGGAACTTGGGTTTGAAGAACATGAGTAGCCACCACCACCACCACAAGCGGCCCTAGCAGTTGTCGAGCAGAATGTTGAAGAGGTTCCGGACTTTGAGCAAGATGCTGAAGAAGAGCAACAAAGAATGCCGAGTCCGCCTCTATCGGACCTCTCGCCTGAAGAGCCCGAAGATGCCCACATGCTCGAGTGCATTGTGGCAGCCAGAAGAAGAAGGCAGGAACTAGCAGAGGAAGCCTAATGCAGAGCACGATCACTACCAAGACAATTCATTGAAGAGCCGGTGCCACTACTACGGGGGGATTCCCATCCTATCGATTGGCCTCAGGAATTGGTCATATGGCGTGAACGGGAGTACCAGATGAGGCCATTTGAACTTTCATTTGCTTACCCACACTCTCTGGACCGTGCATTGCCTCTAGGCATTCTAGCCAAGATCAAGGATCTGGCTAATGATCTTGCAAATAGGTGGATAGAGGAAAGAAGCCTCATAATAATCGGATGGAGGCAAGAGCCTGTAGACTACTAGCAAGACAAGGTAAACAGGGTTTCCAAAACCGTCCAAGGCTATGAGGCATAGCCCAAGTGGCAGAAGAGGTTTTGGGATGCCAATTTTGACGCCTGGACCGGCTTCTGCAGCTCGCTCCCTAAAGAACGCAACGATCCCATCTACATGCCCTACCCCCATAGGCATGGAGTTGACTATGATCGAAAAATTCATGGGGATTTTGACTTTCCTAAGATATATAACGTTAATGCCCAGAGCCTCGAGGAATGCCTAGTCTTTAGGCTAGAGGATCTCCTCCCATCTATCAATCGCTTCCTCGCAGATTTTTGTTATTGCCCAGATCTAGCCTTCTTAACCACCTGTAATTATATAGGGCTTATCAAGTTCCTACTATTGCAGAGGCCCACAGCCGAGGAAGCCCACCTCCCTCCACTCTTTTTTGACATCAACCTAGGGATAGATAGTAGAGCCATGACTAGATTAATGATGAGGGCAACCCTGCTTCTCTCCTTTTGCCTAGAAATCTTAGAGGATATGAGTAATACCCGCTTCACGAGGTGCAATCATCCTTTCTTGTCATCCACACCTTTGAAGGCCCGGGCTGCTATTAAAGAATATCTACAAAGTCGTGCATTCCTATCCCAATGCTTATGACCACCTCGTAATTCGGCTGAAGGTGATAGGCATTAGCCAGGGCTCACTTCACTCACTACACCTAGGGTTCACAAAAAAAAAAAGAGCACAAGGGCTCACTTCACTCACTACACCTAGGGTTCACACCTAGCCCCTCTCCCAATTCATGCTTTTTAGGGCACATCAAGGGCAGGACTTCCAAACCTGTCACCCTAAGTCTTGCACTCCACTTTCAACAACACATGAATTGGGTCCTCAACTATGGGACATTACCAAGGGCTTATCCAAGGTTAGACCCATCTCCCACTTCCACTACACATGCACTTATACCACACTGTGAGATAGACACATCCCTTAGGGAGTGCACAACTTTCTCTTGCATGCTATGATCGTGACTCAGTGAATGGATAACTAGCTAAAGAAGGTCATCCACGACATCCACTAATGCCCAATAAATTTTCTCTGAGTCGGACAGAACACCACTACAATAGCTTCAGGAAAAACTTCTGCATATTCCGATGGTTGGATTGACCAACATGCTTGATGTAGCCAACCATCTGCCTGTTGATGGCTACCATGACTGAACCAAATCAAGCAGAAGGAAAACTCAATGATGGACCAACCATTGGCATAGATCTTGGAACCTCATATTCTCCAAATGATTAGAGATCCCCAGGTTTAATAGTTGTCACATAAAGGGAGCTACAACTGTGTGACAAATGCCGAGTATCTTCATGAAGTCTAAAGCACGCCGAAATCTCTCCCGGTCATCATTAATCAAACTCCATCACCTCTCATTCACAACAACACCTTTTGATTGTGGTCATCTACCCACCAGTTCCACTTAACAACAACCCCAACTACCCCACTACTACCCACCACAGTGCCATGGGACTGGCACTCATCTAGGAGGGGCATAATGTTTACCACAACACAGAGGATCGAAAAATGGAGCAGAGGAGCGAGAAAATGAAAGAAGGAGATAACCGAAAGGGCACAGGACAAAGGAAGGAAAAGACGCCCCGGATGGAGTCAGACCCTGAAAAATTTGAATGACAACCTCTCCAGAAGGCCTCAATGTCTCCTCGAGAAAAGGAAAGAGTAAAAGCGCACCATTAATTGTGAAAGCGTCCCAAATCCTTGTAAAAGAGTACCAGGCTCACTACTGTGCAAATTGTATGCATTAGATGGGAATGGGATAAGTTAGAACGATGGGAAATAGGAAAAGAGGGCCTAGGCTAATGGCCGGCCATGTAAAAAGTGGGGATGACCACCCAAAAAGTAGGGCATGTATGTAAAGTTCAAAAGTGAATGAGAAGCTTATTCTTGTGTGTGGCCAAAGCTTCTTCTTCTTCTTCTCTTGTTTCTTGCCTTCTTGCTTGTGCTTGAGTGAGGGATTGAGGGAGTGTGAGGGAGTGAGGGAATGAGTGTGTGAGAGCGAGGGATCGTGGAGAAGAAGCTCCCCATCTTCTCTCTTCATCTTCTCTTCTTCTCTTCTCTTCTCTTCTCTCGCATGGCTATGGAGGATGGAGCTTGACAGAGAGGGCTTGAGGTTGCTTGAACTTGCCACAAGGATCGTGGAGCTACCAGAGTGCAAGAGAGAGGAGGGAACTTGATTGAGCATCAAGGTAAGTTCACTACACCCGTAAGGTAGGCATTGCACGTCGGCTATGTGAGAGGTAGCCATGGCCGCTTGGCTTGAAACGCTTGATCAATAAGCAGTCCATAGGTCTCAGGGTAGAGTTTCGTAGCTCCCCTTCATCTGGGAGGGTTGCTCAATGGACAACCTAATGGTGAGGGCCATCTACTCATCTTCTTCTCTCTTTAGTCTTTCCTCCTCCTCTTGTTGCTTCTTCCTTCATTCTTTCTCTAACCTTCTAGACTCTTTTTCTGTCTTTCGCAAGCATTCCTCGTCTTCTTCCTACTGCTTCTTCCGTTCCTCATCTAGCTTTCTTGATTTCTTCCACGTGGCTTGTAAGGCTTTGTCCTCTTCTATTGTAGTTTCCTTCTTCTTGCATGAGATTTTCAACATGATTTTTCCCTTTGCCCCTTGGCTCAATGGGATCGAACCCTCCTCACCTTGCTCCACTAATGGTCCTTTCACTTAAACCCTTCTATTGCCATTGTGCTTGGGGCTAAGCTCCTTTCTTGCTTGTAGCTTGCTCTAATTTCTCTTTCTGTAGCTTAATAGCTTCTTTGTCTCCAACATTTCCTATTTTTAGAGACATTGATGGGATTTTTGAGACCAGGGAGGGGTGTTGCTCTTGAATATGAGATCTCTTCGGTGTCTCCCCTACTTCTTCTTCCCTTTCCATATCTCGCATGACTTCCTGGATGATGGCCATCATCACCCCTCCAAACCCTATCATTGATGCTTTTGATGCAGGCATTTTTATGTTTGATTCAGTTGTGGTGGCTAGTGACTCACCTCCTGCAAGTGATGGCAATGCCTTGGCTGACAATTCAATCATTTTATGAACATAGGCATTCAAATTCACTTCATCTATGGCCCTTGTTTTGATGCTTTCAAGCATCCACACTGGCATCTAGCCCATGGGTGCATTGTATCTGTGACTAGAGAAAAGGGCATGCACCATCTTTGCCTGTAACTGGATGGTGGGGTTAGGGATGTCTACTAGACTAGTTCCATCACTTTTGTGCACCTTTGTCTTCAACATCTTTAGCATGCCATAAACATCCCTCTTTGGTCTCTTTCCCTGGGTTTTTGTTTGCCAACCCTAATGCCTTCTCCACTATTTCAGGGCTAAGTATACAACTTTTTTCCTTTTGGGTGAGTCTCCTTGCCTTTACTGCAACATTTTCTTTCTTGCATAAAAAGATCTTAGGAACTCAGTGCATCTACTACAGTTGATTTTTTGGCCAACCTTCTCTACGTATTTGTGGAGATTGCATTGATTGACTTTTTGCTTCACCACACATTTCTTGGCCACTAGCTCTTCCAAATTTTTGATATTGCAATATTTTAGCTTATTATAGACGTGTCTCAATGGCCAATCAATACCTATTGTGCTCTTCCTTCGAAAAAGGAAGTTCTCCTACCATCTTGAGTTCATGTTAATTATGGCACAAGCTTACAATTAGCTCATTTGAGAGTACCATTGACATGAAGAGAAAAATATTGTAAACAAACACTATGGAATGGTGTGATATTCTAGTATGGAATGGAAAATTGTTCATTTTAAGTAGTCCACACATTCTAAGCACGATTTCTATTAAAAAAATTCATCAAGTACAAGTTTACATTATTTGTCATTTTTTTTGCTTTTGAAGTTTTGAAGTTCAAGTCATGTTTTCTTTTTCACCTTCCCCATAAGAATGATGAAGATCCTTCCTAGCATTGGAGGATAAAGGACTAAGGGCATTAAGCACTCACTTGTTGTGCTTTATTTCTTCATGAACCAAGTATAGAACTATGGGTTATAGTCTAAGTGGGTGTGATGGTCCATGTTTTGAGGCCTAATGCCTATGTGCATAATGTAGGTCAGGACATTTGTTAGGAAGCCACTAGAGTTCATCCTACTACTAGCAATGTGCAGTTCTTCCTCATACCCAAATAGGGATGGTCCATAACATGCTCTTCTAAAGGTCGATTGCATGTGATGGCAAATACTCTAAACAAGGTAGGAGCCATATAGATTGGATTATACTCAGAGGTTTTGATTGCACATCTCTACACTGCATTGGTCATAATTTGGCAGCCCTTTTGTTGCAATTGGAGATGAAGAGCATACCATTTTCAAAGAAAGAAAGAGCCAAAGTCGGATAACCATTTCAGCTATTCTAGTTCCTAGTTTGTTGCACAAGCTTTGCTCTTGCTATAGGAGGTGTGCAACTATTGTTTGAGAGCTTACTCTTGAGAAATCTCATTGGCAATCAAGTCCTTGGCCACGTCAGGATCTTGAGAACATGAATTCATATTCCTCCCAAGTGCATGGCAAGGAGCATTGTTAACCCCAACATGAGGAAAGCAAAAGGAAATAAAAAAGACGCAGGGCAAAGGCGAAAAAAAGGTAGCCCGACAGAAGAAAGAAGAAAAGAAAAGGCCAAAAGCGCAGGGGCAACCTTAAAAAGTCCAAGGCAAATAGGGGAAAGGTGCATTTTAAAATACAAAGGCGCACCCTGAAATCTTGTAGAAGAGGACCAGGTAGTGAAAAATCCGGAAAGCTAAAACAGAAGACAAAGACAAAGGCCAAGGCAAAGAGAAACGGAAGACAAAGGCGCACAAGGAAAAGTGCAAGTAAAAACTTTCGTAAAAGGGTGCAAGCGCATTATGGTTTAATTCAAGGAGCGCCGGGCTCTCACCCATGCAACTTGTAAATGTAGTAGGGCGGGGGGAAGGAAGCTAGGAAGATAGAAGGACAATGGGAAAAAGGGCTTAGGATACGGCTGGCCATGTAAAAAAGGGAAAAGGGGATGACCGCCCAAAAGGGATTTAGGGTTGTGTATATAAAGTTGAAATTCTTGTGTGTGGCCAAAAGTAGCTCTCCTCTTCTTCTTCTTCTTCTTGTTCTTGCTTGCTTGAGCTTGTGCTTGAGAGAGGGAGTGTGAGAGTGTGAGGGAGTGAGTGTGTGAGGGTGAGGGACCGTGGGGTGGAGAAGCTCTCCATCTTCTCCTCTCTTCTTCTCTTCTCTTCTCTTCTCTTCTCCTACTCGCGGTGATGGAGCTTGGAGCTTGAGGATGGAGCTTGCTTGAAGCTTGCACTTGGATCGTGGAGCTACCGGAGTGCGCGGGAGAGCAGGTAACTCGAATAGCATAGAGGTAAGCTCACTACACCCGTAGATATGGATGGCGCGTCGGCTATGTGAGAGGTAGTCATTAGTGCTCGGCTTGGAACGCTTGAAACAATAAGCGGTCCGTGGGTCTTGGTGGTTGAGTGAAAGCTCCCACATTTTGGTTCTGTTGCAGGGACCAACGAATTCAAGCCTTGAGTGCTTGCGCGCTTTGAATCGAGCATCAAAGTAAGGGTTTCCCCGAACCGATGCTTGAGATAGGTAGGTAGTGAGAGGGTTGAAGATGGTATTCGATCTCCTTGGGAAGTAGGTTTTTTGCTTTTTGAGAGTTATGTTGTGAGATGGAGTAGTGTAGGTATTTACTTTGTGATTTCGATGCATTAGAGTAGGAGAAAACAAATAAAAACAAAGAAAATAAATATTAGGGTTACTGTTGCAAAACAGGGCAATAACAGGGCAAGAATTGTGCAAAAGTGGTAAAAAACTCGCTTGTGATGCCTAAGATCGATAAATGAGTTATTGGGGGTGTCAATACCACACTCGAAAAAGGGTGTAAGTGCCAAAAGTGGCAAGAAAGGCCACATTGTGCATTGCAGGGTTTCAGGAGAGCAAGAGAGAAGAGGAAAGCTTGGCGAGGGGATCCGCTTCAATCTTGGCATCGGAGAGATCATCGGCTAGCCCAGGTAATTCTACACCTTCCACTATAGTAGTGGGACCAATCTGGAGCTGCTCGACAAGGGGGAAGGCCTCCAGCGCCCTACATGACAAATTTCGTGAGCGTGGGTGAAAACATGCACGGCGCTCGGCGCGTCCGAGTCACGACGACTCTGGTCCAAGGCCCAGACTCGGCCCTCGGACCACTCGACCAGACCCACTCAACCACTACCACTCGACCCTCGGACATGCCAAATCGAGTACTCGGACTAGCCACTCGGCCCCTTGACCCGGCCTCGGCCCACTCAGCCCTCGAACCCCTAAGGTCGGACCGGCCTAATTTTTCATTCGGACAGTCACACACGACCCTTACCACTCAACCCTCGGACGTGCCGAATCGAGTACTAGAACCTTTCAACTCGGACCAGTTGGGCCGAGTGTGCAGTTTGACCAAATTTTCAGAAAACTGTACTTGACCCAGCCAACACTCAGCAATGCAAACTGTCAGAAGCCCTTAGGACACTCAGAACTCGATTTTAGCACACGGAATAGGCAAAATCATGGGGTGCAACCGCTTAGTAGCTAGAGGCAGGCCGTTGCAAGACCAGGGACTTAGACACAATCCGCCGAGTGGGAAAGCCTGATTAGACCCAAAAACGAGAGAGGCAACAAATTAGAAAAAGAGCTCTGAACCCCGAAATTGACCCCACAGGCTACATAGAGCGAAAGGCGCATCGTGGATCCACCACTGGGCCGAAACCTCGAGCAAGTGGTTCAAGATTTGGTGGAACGATCCTCCAAGCTACGCATGGTGCTACCATAATGACCCTACTGGTCGAGGAGGGGACTGCCCCCCGGACCCCCATGGAGGGAGCTCTGCCCCCTCCTCACCTCCCCCGAGTAGGTTGGAGAGGATATGTGTGCCGTGACAGGTCCTCCAAATTCGACCCTAGCGTAGTAATGGCTCTACATGAACATAGATTCTCACTGACGAAAGAGAAACCAAAGGCCCATGCCTGGACTGAGAGAAACAGAGACCCTAGAACCTCAATGGGCCATTCTAGCCAACAAGGGCAAAACGGCCACACTACAGAAACACATATGTGTTGCATTCGGACTGCGATACAACAGTCCTGACAATAGATGCTCTAGACAAAGCGAAGAGCAACAATAGCAAGCTATGATAGCGAGAATGACTGGATACAACAGTCCTGACAATAGATGCTCCTTGAATGGCGCCGCACTGATGAACCAAGACATCAGTGGAGAATCCACATTTGGTCGTGCAGTTGGGGACTCAAGGGCATTTGTGAGAAGGCTTAAATTTACAAGCCAAGACCCGGAAGATGAAGACATAGTACCACCTGCTTATCTTAGGGTCAAATTCACCGCGAAAAGAGAACATACCATCGATGCTTTGATTGATGAAGGAGCAGATTTTAATGTCTTGACCTATGAGGCATGGACCCTACTAGGCCAACCAGAGCTGGCACCGACTAATGCAACTCTTAACCCTTGCGGGGGATCTCCACAAGCACTCATAGGGAAGTGCAATATCCTTGCAACAATCAAAACTAAGAGCTTGCCTATCCTATTTCATGTTCCTCCAGATAGTGCTAAATATGGTAAGGAGACCCTCCTGGGAAGACCCTTCAAAAGGGAGACTAAATGTGAGGCTGACTATGTAGCACAGAGGATACACCTAACACTACCAGGTGTGAGGATAGTCACAACCTTTAGCAAGCGTGACCTCATCGAACCTCAAGGGAAAGGCAAGGAAGGTGCTGATGTAACAATCAAGCCTACTAACGAGAGCAAGGACTTGTTGAAAGAGTTGATACAAGCATAGGTCGAACGACGAGAACCAGTGAGTGAGGCCATGCTTGAAACAAGAAGGTCAAGAGGCAATGCCAAGGATGGGCCTGGGACTTACAAATATCGTAGGAGACCCCAAAGGAAGCCCAAGCTTTATAGACGAAGGCATCGATGGAGGGCTAGCACAACGCCGCGATGGATACCCAAGGTGCTGCTACGTGCTCAAGGGTATTACATAGGTAACCGATGGATTTGGGTACCAAAACACCCTGTTAAACCACCTCTGCCAGAAGCCCAAATTATATCAAAAGCAAAGAGGCATAGGAGGAAACCTAAATGAAAATCTAAGTCTCGAACCAAAAATATTGGAGCGATTGAGCCCCTCACGATTGAAATCATGAAACCGAACAGGACCTATCAAAAATTAGATCCTCAGCCTACTGTGCTTAGCAGGTAGATATCGGAGGTAACTGTCAAGAATGCATAAGGTCCACTAGTGCCCAAGGAGCCTTTGACCCCCCAAGAGGATGATGAGCACCACAGGCACAACATTGCTCATGATAAGGCTAATGGCTCAACAAAGCTAATGACAAAATCGTCTAACCATCACGCGCAAACCATTCAACCAGTGCCAAGTCCGCCCAAGAGTCCTAAATCTCCTACATCCTCTTTTTCCAAACGGACACAGGAAGCACAACAGCAGTCAGTCAATGGCGGCTGCTTATTCCCAATCTCTATCTCCATCAAAGCTTCCAAATATCCAAGAGGGGGGACATGACACTAGCTGTATCTCTCGGCCCAAGGATATGCCTGTGCAACCCAATGTGACCCGATCAACCCATGCTCTATCTACACGGATGAATGCTCAAAGGGCAACAAAAGACGCGACCACCTCCGATCGCCCTAAGGATCGGATGCCGCAATCCGCCAATAGTAGCAAGTCCACCGAACTAGCTGCTAGTACTTCAAATTAGGGAACACAACCGTCACAGCCCTTGGCCGTGACAATGCCCCTTGCGGAACATGTCCTTAGTAGTTTACCCCCGTGAAGGAGGTGTCGCAACCAACTTCATTAACAACTCCAGCACTTCCAAAAAGCCTAAAGCCTGGGCTTGAGGACTTGAACACATGGGAATTGATTGAAGAGCTAGACTCTTCCAAAAGGGAGACAGTTGTACCCACGCAACCTGGCAAGGCTATTCCATAGGCCACGACTAGGTCCCATGAGGACACACTAGAGAAAAGAAATGCTGAGGCCCAACCGAGCACATCAACAGTTGACCTAGTCCAGGGTCCTGAGTCGTGGAGAGATGCACTTGCATTGACCAAGAAAAAGAGGAGAAAACATCGAAAACAACAACAGTTGCAGGTGGTTGTGGACCGCAAGAACATTGGGATGAAGAGTGCTGGAGAGCTGATGAATAAAGCATCGAGCCCATCCACCAATGAGCCCACTGATGCCTCTTCTAATAGCGGTGAGACCTCAGACACATCCGTGTGCTCTGACAAATCAAAGCAGTCATTACCATCAATGGCTGCTTGCAACACTCTATCCACTGACAATAGAACTTGCATTGACAAATCAAGAGTGGATACAACGCTGTCACAATGGGGTGACGAATTCACACCAATCACATCCAAGGAGAACCATGACGCAATAATGGAGCATCTAGAGAAACATGGAAACCCCAAGAGCATGAGCAATCCTAGCGTTGACCAATCTTGCTCATCTAGGCCTCAACCCCCAGTGATGCTAAAACCTAGGAAAACTCCTAGAACCTTGCATGAGATAGCAAATGAGCAAGCCCTCATTGAACAGAGAAGTGTCACAAAATGCTTAGCTGAGTTGGATGCTAAGCTCAAGGTGTTCGCACGTGTCTACATCCTTGTGGACATGGGCGCATTCCCTAAGGAGTAGCTTGGAGACTACTTGCCCTTCCCTCTATCTTGGGAAGAGCAGGAACACCTTGACGAGCACTATAGCAGGCTCCTGCACGAATGCTTGCGACTCATCTCGGGCGAGGAAGTAGACGAACTATGCTTAACTATCACGTTCAATGAGGTGCTCTGCCAACCGAATCTTGTAGACATAGAGCAACTAAAGCGATTATTAGTAGGCTGGGGTTGGTTTGAGCAGCGTTGGTGTGAAAGCTGCGTGGCAATGGCTGAACTAGGGGCTCAGATCATGACAGTCTCTGAGGAGCGATTGGCCAAATGGTGATCCCAAAGAGACCCAACCTATGTGGCACCAACTTTCCTTCGAGTGCTGACTGCCATTCGGGGCAAGGACTTGGCTGAACCAAGCCAAGAAAACCCTCTGTTTGATAAGTTTCTCGCTGAGGAGGAGTTACATGTCACCAATAGACTCAGACAAGGTTCCATGCTACTCGATGTGGCAAAATATTTATTAGTATTGAGTAAGCTACCACGTGTGCTAGATGCGTGTGCCACGTTTCAGTACAATCCCGAGTTCTACCATTGGTTTCTATCCTAGTGACGTGACAAGGATTTGAAAAAATGTATGTACACATATATATACAATGATTTTTGTATCACCTTGTATAGAAATTATCAACACAAACAAGCCATAACAAGTCAAGCGCATACAGACGAATCAGGGCTAACAAGCTATGCTAGGTCGGGTCCCCCGTTCACCAATCATGTCCGCCTTTGGCCAAAGGGCATGTGCCCCACATTACCACCATGGTAGCTCTGACCAACATCCCTAATGATGTAAGCATGGCGTAGTCTCTCTCTCTCTGCACATGATCCCCTCCGCGACCTATCCTTCCGAGGAGGAGCCTTCCAAATGCAGCACCACCAACCGATGCAACTCGGCGTGAGTCAAGATCTGCTCGTAGTTAGAGGCCAGGGGGACACCATTACAAGAGTTCAACATGTTCCGCACACTTCTTTTCTAGTCACATGCGTTTAACAACCCACACCAAGTCCCTCCTATGGGAACAATCTTATCCCGTATCAAGACCTAACTCTTGGATTACATTTTGCAGGTTTCCAAAAGGAAAACATGGAGAACCACGGTCAGCTGGCATGCAAAGACGCTCTTCACACACGGCGGGAGCACCTCGGCATGCGCCCCTCCACCAGAGCGCTATGTGCCTACACTCAAGAGATACACAAAGAGGCGCGAACCTAAATAGCATCGTCCCGGATGAAGGCCTAAAGATCCTCGGGCCAAGAAAGTCAAAGCTTGTCTAAGCGTGTAACCCGTGGCAACACCGGTTGCACAAATCCCCCACAAGCGCTCAGGCACTAGATGCCCAAGAGAAGAAAAGGCAGCCAGGACAGGGAAGAGTTCAACGAGTTGGTTAAAAGCATTCTGGAACTAACGGTGGCCCGGGACTATACCATCCATGTCCCGGCCGACATGTGCCCCACCCGACCTCACGATAATCCTGCACCAGCACCAACCCAGTCACCCAACCAATTGGACTCGCCCCGCCTAATAGAAATCGACTAAGCCTTGTGATGTACGAGTAGCTTGAAATTTTTGTCTTTTTGATGGGTGAAAGGGAAACTCCCCACTCATGCCACTTCTGCTGCCCATAGCTAATGTATGCCGAATCTTTAACAAAGCGATCGCCTATGTAGTGCGATTAATATCATAGTAGTTCGAAAAGTCATGCTTTAACTCAACTGTATCTGTTGAATTACTTAACGAAATCAAGCATGTGCTCTCACGACCTGACAAAGTGGATGCAAGATAACACAGGTCTTCATGCAAACATGTTCAGCGCCTGGGTCACTGCAAAACCACAACAAAGTCACGCTGCTGAACGCGAACCATCACCCTCGCAAGTGCACACATCGCATGAATCCACGCGTAGTCAGGGGCGTTCTTGGGTCACGCTCTGCGCTCACGACGGGTGTCACCGCAATTGCACCAATACCGCAACAATGGCTCCCCTAACAACGAGGCTAGGGTAAACTCATCACGGTCATATCCATTTCCTAAGCCTTTGAGGCTTGACATGTCCCGACCCATTGAAAGGCTCATAGCCTCCGCATATTGCAAAGGTTGTATTGTGGCAAAAAAAAAAAAGACAAGAGAAGAAAACAAAAGAACGATAAATAAAATGCACCCCCGATCACAGCACCGCACCTAGGGGCCCTCAAATCAGGTGTGTCCAGTGCCCTTAGTCAGCTAGCTCCGTCCCTAGTCCCCTAGCCCACTAGCACCCCCCTCCCCCCCCCCACAATTGTTCAGGGCACCTCAAGGGCAGGACACACCTAGGGAGCCTATCTCGCCTATGGTTAGACCTGTCATCCTGACCCACTCCCACAAATCCCCCCTTGCACTCTGCCTTAATCTCATTGCAATTAATTGTGGTCGTGCAATCACAATGTACAAGATGTCGCATACGTCTCCACGTGTACTTCTTTCCATCCAGGACGACTTTGCTTACTCCATGCGTCATTAGGTGAAACCAGCCTGCAGTCTTCTACCTATGTAATATCTAAGTATGCACGGGCACTCACATAATCTTTGCACCAAAGTATGCACACAGTTTGGGTCCTCAAGTGCAGGACAATACTTCAGGCTTGCTTCGACCTGTCTCCCAAACTAATCAAAATCTGTCTTGTGCACAATAAGAAGACTAGGACCACCCCTTAGGGAGAGACCACATGAGAGGTTTTCCAATTACAGGTCTTACAGACTCCAACGAACGCGTCGGTAGCCCTACATCAACCCTCCGCTCTGACCCCTTGTCCTTTACTTCATCATACAACCCACCAAAGAATCATCATGAGCAAAATCCACCGTGAGCATCCCACGACGACCAACCCCCGTGCCAGCTATAAGTGGCCATTCCCAACACCGAATAGTCCTATCGCCATCATATCACCAACCATCGGAACACCATAGTGCCACCAATGACCTTCATCCGCACCAATATCAGAATTCCCCCAAGGCAAACCACAACAGTCCCTTCCACCCACGTCTTCGGTGCAAACTCCGCATGCTACCTTTGACGAAGAGAGCCATGGGACTGGCACTCGTCTAGGAGGGGGGTAATGTTAGCCCCAACACGAAGAAAGCAAAAGGAAATAAAAAAAACGCAGGGAAAATGTGGAAAAAAGGTAGCCCGACAGAAGAAAGAAGAAAAGAAAAGTCCAAAAGCGCAGGGACAACCTTAAAAAGTCCAAGGCAAATAGGGGAAAGATGCATTTTAAAATACAAAGGCGCACCCTGAAATCTTGTAGAAGAGGGCTAGGCAGTGGAAAATTTGGAAAGCTAAAATAGAAGACAAAGACAAAGGCCAAGGCAAAGAGAAACGGAAGACAAAGGCGCACAAGGAAAAGTGCAAGTAAAAACTTTCGTAAAAGGGCGCAAGCGCATCATGGTTTAATTCAAGGAGCATCGAGCTCTCACCGTGCAACTTGTAAATGTAGTAGGGCAGGGGGAAGGAAGCTAGGAAGATAGAAGGACAATGGGAAAAAGGGCCTAGGCTAAGGCCGGCCATGTAAAAAGGGAAAAGGGGATGACCGCCCAAAAGGGATTTAGGGTTGTGTATATAAAGTTGAAAAGTAAATGAGAAGCTCATTCTTGTGTGTGGCCAAAAGTAGCTCTCCTCCTCTTCTTCTTCTTCTTGTTCTTGCTTGCTTGAGCTTGTGCTTGAGAGAGGGAGTGTGAGAGAGTGAGGGAGTGAATGTGTGAGGGTGAGGGACCGTGGGGTGGAGAAGCTCTCCATCTTCTCCTCTCTTCTTCTCTTCTCTTCTCTTCTCTTCTCTTCTCTTCTCTTGCTCGCGGTGATGGAGCTTGGAGCGTGGATCATGGAGCTACCGGAGTGCGTGGGAGAGGAGGTAACTCGAATGGCATGGAGGTAAGCTCACTACACCCGTAGATATGGATGGCGTGTCGGCTATGTGAGAGGTAGCCATTAGTGCTCGGCTTGGAACGCTTGAAACAATAAGCGGTCCGTGGGTCTTGGTGGTTGAGTGAAAGCTCCCACAAGCATATATCTATTGCTAATGGCTTTTTGAAGAGGCCTAAATCCAACCATTCATAGCTTTTAGCGTACGTGGTAAAGGTGATGTCCAAGCATCTAATGCAAGTGACCAAGTCATCCCTCGTATTCATGGCTAGGTTTGAGGCCAAAGTAAGGATAGGTCTCCACTTATAGGAGGGTCTAAGGCTAGTGGCAGGAAGTCGGTGGACTAGATAACTTAGCTACTATTGATGCTTGATTCATGGGCTAGTCAGTGGGATGTCTGTCCGCCATCTGTGCAATGGGTTGGTCTTTGCAACTCAGCTGTATGCTGGTTTATGCTTCTGGAGTAGTTGGAACAGTAAAAGTATCAGGTTGAGCCAGTTTAGAAACTTTGAGTTGTGGTTTTTGTCAATAGACCTACTGAGGATCAATGGATTTGATTACTTTTGGTGGGTCAGTCCAGTTCTCATACCTAGCTGGCTTATAGCATCATGAAGATGCACTAGAAGGCAATGTGGCTAAGGGACACGTGTGCCACTCATGGTCCTGCACAACCAAATCCAATTGTTGCCTCCGTTGTAGTAGCCTTGTGCATGTATTAGGGCTTTAGGCACCCATTGCAGCTTAACCATTCGTTTGGGTCCTATAGTGCCTTTGTCTCCTAGGCCTAAGGCATGAGGTTTTGGGATTATGAGTTTGTGCAAGTTGGCTCCTAGGTGATTGTGATTGTCATTTGGGTACCCATTTGAGTTGCTGCTCAATGACTTTGGATGCATTTGCTAGGGTTGCAGTCAGTTTATTGTGCTGGGTTGGGATAAGTCACGAACCCCCTTCTTAGGCTTGGCACTAAGTTGCTCTATCAGTGGCACTGCGGGCTCATGGTGCCCTTGCTGAAAGCCATCATTATTTGAACATTGCCAATGGTAAGGTGAATATGTTGTGAGTTATAGTTGACATTGCAGTTTGCTTACTTCTTGAATGCACGTCCTAATAATGATTCCTTACCACTGACCACTACCTTGCACTTTCCTAGCAGTTGATAAGACTGCCCCCCAAACAGGCTGAGTTTAGTGTTAGTAGGTTGCAACTGGGTTGTGACCAATGAGGGTCGAATGATCATGTGTAAGGATATTAAACTCAGCTCCCTCATTAGTGAGTGCATCAAAGGCATGTGTCTTGTGGCCAGTGACCGATATGCGCAAGCATGTAGGTGCCACTACTTCCTCATACTTGTCCTATATCTTAGTGATGTTGGCTACTCTTTGTTCACAAGTAGGTCCAGCATTGGAGGCTCATGTAGTGAGTGCATTGTGGAGGGTAGTACTTCTTAAGGGCAGCTACCATTAAAGAAGCCTATTCTCTCTCCCTCTCAAGTCTTGACCTCTATGTTGTCGGTTAAACTAATGTTGCAGACCTTGAAAGGTCCCAATCCCTTGAACTTAACATTTTTATTATGGCCCTTCATAGAGTAGAGGAGCACTATGTCACCCTCCCAAAGTTGTGTTGTTTAACATGTTTGTCAAACTAGCTCTTGCATCTCACCTTTTCACATATCATTTCATGGATTGCTAGGAGTCGAGCTTCAGAGAGGCGTTCTAGCTCCACTAGGCATTTCATCCATGCTTCCTTGCCATCCCATCTCTCATGTACTACCACTCTCAGGCTTGGAATGAAGAACTTCACTAGTAGAGCATAAATGAAGAATTAGTTGAGTATCAAGCAAGCAAAGATAAACTCATCCATTAGAGCTACAAATCATGGAGGACAAAAGTATGGGAATGATGACAACGCACATGAAGAATCACAATGGCCAAGAGATCCTATTGATGAGAGATACATATGTCTGAAGTGAATGGATTATATGATTCAAATGAATTCCAATAACTTTCTCATATGATTGAATGCATGAAAGAGGATATCATTCAATTGAACTAGACAAATTGATGATAAGTTTGGACAAATGGTCAATCACTTTGAGAAGTTTGGGTAGCATAATCTATTGCTAGATGTTAATTTTTATCCCTCACCAACATAGCTTGAAGAATGGATTAATAAATTGGAAACACTTGTAATGTGCATACTGGATAGACATTTGCCCCAACACTGACAATGCAACTTTCTCAATAAGAAACCCTATAGTCTACTCTATAGCCATCTTATAAGCTGTCCTATAGGCCCATAGCGCTGCCATGAGCTTATTGTCCCAGTTAGTGTGCGAGGTGGAGACTGTCTTTGTTAGGACATTCACTGGGATCTTATTCGTGGATTTTGCGTGATCGTCAACTTGAGGGTAATATGGTAAGGATTTCCTATGGATGATTAAGAAGGTGGATAGCAAATGGGCAATTATTTCATTAATAAAGTGTGTGCCTTGATCACTAACTAGTTTGATGGGGCAACAGAATCGTGAGATCACCTACTCCCAAAGGAACTTAGCCATGGTCCTAGCATCATTCTTCCTGATAACTTGATCTTTAGCCCATTTCGTGGGATAATCCATCACTACAATTATATACTTTGCTTATGAGTATTGTGCTACGGGACTAATCGGCCCAATGAAGTTGATTCTCCACTTTTCAAAGGGTTATCATGCTATTACCAGGGTCAACTCCATCTTCTCCTTATGGATGGGGACTATGGTTCTCTGGTACTCCTCGCAATGCTTCACAAACTTAGATGCATCATAGAATAGGGCGGGCCACCACAACTAAGATTGTTGCACATTGCATGCTATAGTGTCTTTGGTTGAAGTGTCCTCCAACAATTCTACCATGTGCTTTAGCAAGTACATCATGCACCTCTTGCTTACACACACATCTTTGTAATAACCCATCTTGTACATAAAGCTAGCTGGCTATTAACTGATAGGACTGAAACTTGAGGATAAGGTGCTTTAGCCTAGCCTTCTCTATAGGTCTCTATGACAATCCATGCTCTAGGATTTGGACTATGTCATCTGCCCAATATGGTGTTAGGTCGTGGCTCTGAACACAGGTCTCTCTTACTAGACATGCTAAAAAGGTGTGCATTTGGTAGGTCATCTACAATGCCCCAGTCAATGAAGAAGGTAAAGGTTGTAGCTAAAAGATAATGATGGAACTTCTTCACAGCAAACACCATAGCTAGGGCCTTTCCTCTCTGTCATGGAGTAATTCGTCTTCGTATCTATGAGTTGTCTACTATCAAAGCTCACAGGATAATCGAGATTATGTTCATCAGGTTGGCACAAAATAGCTCCCATAGTGAACTTTGATGCATCAATGTGTAAGTGGAATGTTATGTTCCAATCTGGGGCTCATAGGATTGGTGTGATCGTAAGAGCCTTCTTTAGTTCCTAACGCATTGACATCCCTTGATCTACTCAAATACAATCAATAATTTGTGAAGGGGTCTAGCAATAAATGCATAATTTAGAAAAAATTGACGTCAGTACTGCGTGCGCCCCAGGAAGCACTAATCTCCTTCATACTTTGTGGGTGGTGGTAAATCAACAATGACTCTAACTTTGGAGAAGACGGTGGCAATGTCATTCTTAGATATCACATGCCCTAGGATACATCCATGTTTTACCCAAAATCGGCACTTCAAGGGGTTCAAGGAGAGATTATATAGCCTACACAACTCAAAGACTATACAAGTTTATCTAGGTGTTCCCTCCAATTCGAGTGGACACATAGATCATCAACGAATACCTCCAATTATTGCCTAAGCATATCTTTGAAGATGGCACACATGAGGCCTTGAAAGGTAATTGATGCATTTGTCAGCCCCCCAAATAGCATGACTATATAGACAAACATGCCCCACTCGATTGCAAATGCTATCTTATGTTTGTCTCAAGGTGTACTTGCAGCTAGTTATAGCTTGAGAAGCCATCCGAGAAACTATAGGCTTCCTTCCCTGCTACTCTTTTGAGAAAGTGCTCCATGTAGGGTAGTGGATTGTTGTCCCTTTTAGTCATAACATTGACCTTTTTATAGTTCACACACACTCGAATCTTCCCGTTCTTCTTTAGGACAATCACTATAGGTATACCTAGTCTATATGCTCAATTTTATAGATGAATCTAGCCTTCAATAGCATATGTATCTCCTCCTTAATGGTGTGTGCATGCTTCAATTCATTGAGTATGGTCATTGTTTAACTAGCATTGCATCAGGAGTTGTAGGGATGTTATGAGTCACAACCCTCACATCTTCTCCTTTTCGTTCGTCTAAGGACCAAGACAACATGTCTATGTACGCTTGCAAGATAGCAACGAGATCAACCTCCTTTATTTTAGTTGGTTCTTGGCTATGAATATGGGTCAAATCTTTTCACCTTCCCCTACTAAGTTGACCTCCTCGACCTTAGTAGGCCCCTTTATCGGTTCGCTTGCCTATCCTTGCCTCTCTTAGCTCCCAATAAGATCACCACCCTGTCGCCCTTTTTGAACTTCGTGAAGTGCTTTGGTAGATCTTGGGGCTTCATTTGCTCTTTGATTTCTGACCCCTTTGACCGCCCCCTCTTTTCCTCCTTCTTCAATCGCTTGCACCTTAGGTGGATACGTGGGTCCCCTTTGGTACATTTGGTCTTAGATGCTCGAGGTATTTTTAGATCGCTCTCGGAGGTCACTTTTGATTCAAAGCTAAACTCACAACCCTTGCTAGAAGAAGGAGTTTTCCTTGATGGTCGCAACTCTGCCAATTTGGTTCTAAAGAGTGGGGCGGTACTTGGTTGAACTAATCCAGCTTGCTCATAGTCTATTACATCAAGGTGGTCCAACCACCGGTCGCATTTTATCTTGACAACTCCTCTTTCAATCCTAAAGATGTTGGCTTTTCATGGCTTGGATTTTAATCATATTTCTTCGATCATTCGTCCATCTGTATCATACTCTATTGTATTGACCTTTTCCTCACTTTCCTCATTCATAGAGTAGTAGTCTTCATAATAACTCGTTAGCCGAATCATCATATTCTGCCTGCTCATCATCTCCTAGGCTTCTGATCTTAGCCTTCTTTTCGTCCATGATTAGTGCCCAATTGTACCATTTGCTCAAGTCATACACTTTGTTCCATTTCCACTTCAGCTTATCTATGAGGTCCTTGAGAGGTTTGAGATTGGCAGTTGGGTTACCACGAGCTCTCTCATCAAGTATTCAAGAATCCCCTAGAGTTCAATTTTGTTAGATGGGATGTGGAAGGGGATAGGTATTGGTCGATTGCTAGAGCTCATGTCCATCATGCAAAGTGCCACTGATGGTGGGATCCTACTCTTCGGTAGCTAAGATGGTGTGACTTTGTGAGACTCACCAATTGCCCTAGCAGAGATGGCATCGAGGTTGACTGGCATGGTCTTCCAGGTGTCCATCTCAACCCTTATAGCCTTCGATATGTTGCCTAATAATATTAGACCATTGCCCCAGTATTCTATCACTCGTGCACTTCACATCTAGGGTCAACCTAACAGGATGTCGTAGTCCACTCCCTTCATGACTATGAAGTTCATTGAGAACTGGACTCTAGTTATCTTCAAGGACCAGCATTTTAGTACTCCAAATGGTCTAACCTTTATTCCGTGAGCCAATGTGACATTAAACCTAGCGGTTTCCACATGTGGGTTACCCTAAGCTTGTAGGAATGTATGGCTGAGCACATTGACTCTCGCTCCTGTATCTACAATTCCCTTCCTTGTAGCATCTCCTAATGTGTTAATAGGTAAAATCACATGCATCTCTGTGCCTTCCCAAAAGCATCCATGTTCAAACACTTAGGCACTAAATTTAGAATTAAGCCTTGCCATAATGTTGGGTTCTGTCTAAGCAACTCTCCTAGAGGTAGAGTCATAGGGACTGATATTAATGTCATGAGTAGGTTGCCAATTGCTTGCTTTTCGTTAGGTTCTACACTCTTTTGTTAGTGATCACACACAAGAATGATCTTCTTCATTCACTTTTTTCTGTTTATACATGCCCTACTCGTCTTTGGATGCCCATTCCTTTTTTACATGACCGGCCATTTTAGCCTAGGTCTTGTTTCTCTATTCCCTTCCTATTTACATTGTTCCTTCACCCATGCCTACCTACATTTGCAAATTGCATAAGAGGGAGCTTGGTGCTCTTTTACAAGGATTTAGAATGCATTTTTATATTTAAGATATGCCTCTTCGCTTTTGCACTTGCCCTAGACTTTTAAATTTTCTTCTCATGCGTTTGGCCCTTTTCCTTATATTTTTTCATTGGGCTGTCTTTTTCCACTTTGTCCTACATCTTTTTTATTTTCTTTTGCTTTCTTTGCACCAGTGCTTAAAACTAAGATCCCACTAATAAATCAAGTCTTAGACTGGTTGACACTTACCATTTGATAGCATGGGCCGTGTTAAGACCCCGAATGAGTCACAAGTAGTAAGCATTAGATTGCTAAGGACAACAATCTATTTGGTAGGGTTTAGTGTGTAAGGGCTTTGTAGGTATACCATGGCCCTACTTGGTTTCCACTCTACGTGTGATTCCCTATAGCTAATGATGGTGAACCCTCACTTGCACGACATCACAAGGGTGTAGTCCCAAGGTATACTTATGTTGTACCAATTCCTTGATTGAACGATACAAGAGTATACCTAACTCTCACATATTGTGTTACCTTTCTATGTCATATATCGAGTGATTGATTGAGTGCAAGTGCATAACACCCCCCCCCCCCCCCCCCCCCCCCCCAAAAAAAAAAGCAAGAAGATGTCGATTCTTCCCCCCTCCCTCCTTTTTTATTGGAGAAAAAAAGGTAAATAATTTGTATTATCTTAATAGAATTTTTTCTTTCCTTCTGAACCCTAACAAAAAAACAAAAGATTCTCCTTAGCTAATAAAACAAAAATAGCACCCCCTATCAAACAAATAAATACAAAACCCCTTCCCCCTTAAAAAACTATGTAAGTCACAGTTGAGAGAAGGCTACTCTTGTGAGAGTGAGAGTGAGAGTGAGAGTGCGAGTCAATGCAAGAAAATTATTGAGAGGTAATTTTCATGAGAAGGATTTAGTGCCCATTCATGCCTTGGTACCCTACCTTTGAAGGCCTTCTTTCTAACACCCTTTCTTATATATCATGCCCCCCCACAACTGCATTGATGTGGCAAAACTGTCGATCAACCAAAATGTCGAGAATATGACCATGGATACAGAAGCCCACGTATATAATTTTATTTCCTAAAATTTCTACATAATTTATATTTTTAAAATTTTAATTATATAAATTCTCAAAAACTAGAATTATACCTTATCTTATCTTTTGTAGCTTTTGAATTATCATTAACTTCTTGAATTAGAAAATATAGCAAATATTACACCAACATTATAATTTAAAGTTGAAAATGTATATTAAGTTATATAATTAGCTTAAAATTATAACTAATTGAGTAACAAGTAAAAATATACTTAAATGAATAAAATAAGTTATACAAAAAATTGGACTAGTTATTGTAAATTTACTTAAAAGGTAGTTAAATTACGTAAAAATATAAAAATATAAGAAAAGTATATATTTTATCCCTATAAAAAAATAAAGAAATTTTTAATTTTTATTTTGAAAATGATTAAATTCTTACATAGGTTTTTGTTAGGGATATCCTTATATGGTCATTGAAATTAATATTTTTGTAATCGTAACTTAAAAATCGTATTTTAAAAAAGTGATACTCTTATAGATTATGCACATTGCATTTATACTTTTCATAGTCAGTGAAGAACTTATAATGATTAGTATGATATTCCTTTTGTATTTTCCAAAGTGATAAAATATCAATCAGACACCTTAAGTTCCATTAAAGTGCATTCACATGCATGAAGTTAAACTCAAATTATGAGTGGATTTTAGTGGTTGAATGAAAATTACTACAAATTTTCCATTGAAAAGTTTTAAATTGGTGGAAATTCCATGGAAAGTTTAGTTTGATCCTTATTTGGAAGGGCCTGGTTGTTGATTAATTTTTTGACTGCTTGTGGTTGCATTAAATTATAGAAAAATATTCTAATTATATTCCTACCTTTAGTATAGCTACAAGGGATTGAGGCATGATTCCATACCCAAGGCCCACCTTGGTTACTCTTCACCCAAAGTTGTATATAAATTGCCTAATGCAACTAGCCATCGCTTAAGCATGTATGGTCATTTGTATAGCAAGGTTCCCCCTTATGGCAGTGGAGAACTAGTGAGGCTCTAGACTAGGGTTATAATCTTGATCTTAGTCCAAAGATAAGGAAGGAAACCTATACAAGCCCAATATTGCTTAGCGTTGGAAGGCTCGGGATGAATAGGGTAGGCTGGCAACCTAGTTTTTGGATTGTTTGCTCTTCATCAAAGTAGTTATAAATATAATAAATATATCGAAGTCTATGGTATCCATCGGAAGGTTACGATACAAGGTAAGAAGCCTATGCAAGAGAAATCCCCCACTGACAGTAATGAAGCTTCCAACTTGGTTGATTTGGAATTGGAAGTTTTATTCTAGATGAAACTAAGAGATTCCATCTGGACTTTGAGCTTTACAAAGAACATCAAGCCTTGCAGTAGCAAAATACCAATACAACAGATTAAATAAAGGTGCTCCAAGACATTCTCATTGCCCACCATAAGGATATAGAGGTGAAAGTGAAATCCGTTTTGAAGTGCATTCCTAAGGAGAAGGGGGATAGCTATATGCCAACTCAAAATCCACAATTGCACTTCTCAAGGACAAATTGTAGTTCTAACCATCAGAAGTCTCTTGGATATACTTAGTAGAGTACAAGTAAAGAGTTGCAAGATAGGCAACCCATGAAGAAAAGTATTAAAAAGAATATGGGTATCCCATCTACATGGAGATCACTCAAATAGACCTAGTAAGAGATGGCTATAGTTCAGAGTCAAGAAGAAACTACTCAAGTTGAAGTGTATGTTTGGCAATTGGAGCCAGGTGAATCAACTATTATAATGTAGGTGGTGATGCTAATTGATTGACTAAATACAATGTCACAAGACTAGTTTGATTGCAAAAACTAGTGCAACAAGTAAGGGGAGAAGCCCAAGTGGAAGCATGAGCAAGCAGATGCAAGAGAGGTGTGAGCTATGGCAGATGGAGTAAGAGAGTAAGAGAAAGAGACCCAAGATGTGTGAACTCCAATAGTCACAATGTGTGACCGGCCTTCCCTTTATTCAAATGTCACTAATAGAATAAAGAACGAAGTGACAATGATGGTCGCCTATCATCTATAGTGTGTAGGTGCCGGTACTATCAGTGTAGTAATACACAGGTGGCTAGGCACATGCGCCTTTACCCCCAACAATCTCCCACTTAAAGATGAATGTGTTGAGAATCATGGACCTAGAACTAGATTGGCTATGGTGGACGTAAGTTAAACACACAATACATTATCAGAATGAGGAATTGTAACTCAAGTGAATTAGGTTCCAAGATAGATTAGCTTGGACTCATAAACACAATATTGAGTGACTCAAATTGATTGTACCATACATTGAAATGAGTGTCAAGTACATGCCTTTATAGCTTTTTGGATAGTACCACTTTTCTTCTCTGTGCTTATGGGATTTTGGACATCTCTTCATAGAGCTTCTAGAGCATTCATCTTTGTCATATCTCTCATACAAAGCCACTTATGGACAAGCATCATTTGCTATTCTCAACACCCCCCTCAAATGATGAGTTCCTACACTTGCTGGTATTTGTCCCCCCTACATGCAAACATGGACCAGTAGACTAGCTTTTTGACAGCCTTAGCCAGGTCAAGCTTGAAACTTTACATTTTTGGTAGAGTTTGTTACATCCACTATGGGAAGCAAATCCACTAAGGGAAAACAAGATCCGTGATGGAAAATTTTTGCAAAACATTTTGTTTATAGCAGCGTAAAGTATCTTCTTCTTCATGCTTCTTTGGCATTCTTCAAATTTCTTCTTTGTCTTCATGTTCTTTTTGTTTGTTGTGCTTCTTATCCCTTTTGTTAGTACGTGGTACTTCTCTTTTTGCTTCAGTCTTCTTGACACGGTCGTTTTGCTTCATGCTTTTACAAGTGAACACACTGATGGGTACATGGGCTTGGTTTGACAAACTCTCATACATGAGACGAATCTCGGGATACAAATTTTTGGATTTTATTTGGCTTGATAACATATTCTTTTAGACTAGCAGCAATCTCATCATTGGTAATGGTTACATCATGCTGGTTGTGATATTAACAGTGTGCACATGAAGAGGAACCATTGCACCATTATCATTCTTATACTCGACAGTGACTTGAGTTTTCCCATCAAGACGAAGCCAGGCACAAGTACCATTCTTTCTGAACTAAGTTAGCTTTGCCCCAAGCTTGGTAGCCAGGACATAACTCAGAGGCATCAATTGTTCCGTTTCATCTGTTGCATACCCAAACATGCGACCTTGGTCACCGGCGCCAATCTCCTCAAGCTTCTTGGTTAAATTCCTGTGGATACCTTGAGCAATGTAAGGACTCTGTTCTTCGATGTTAACCAAAACCTTGCAGTGGTCAACATCTAGACCAACATCATCAGAAACGAAACCAATCTCCCTACATGTGTCCCGCACAATCTTTTCATAGTCCACCTTGGCTTTTGTGGTGAGTAGGCCATTGTGGAAATCAAGATCCCCAGTCAATCATGGTGTCGCTTGTCATGCCCTTATCACACTCGAAGTGCCCCTCCGCTTCTGCTCCTTCTTGCTACGCTTGCCGCTAATGCACAGCACGTAGCCGTCCTCTTCCATTTGCACTTTAATGATCTCCTCTTTCTTCAGCCCTGGGAGATGTGGGCCTTGCGCGTCTTCTTCCAATCCACTTGCAACGATCGATACCTCACGGGCTCAATATCAATCTCTCAGACCCTCCACTGGTTCAAATTTGTCTCCTCCCTACAATTTCACGCACGTATGAAACATGTAGAGTCTCCATAGCCTATGAAGGCATTATGTAGAGGCCCACGGTCAGAACTCAATAGCCCTTGTCAGCTTTTGGAATGAAGGCATCCACCCATTATATATATATATATATATATATATAGAGAGAGAGAGAGAGAGAGAGCCTTGCACAAAGGCATGGGGGAGAAGATGGAGCCAATGCCCTGGCCTCATAACAAAGCAGAGAGAGGGATGTTGATACAACACTTCCAATGCAAACCTCGAACCAAGTTGCTTGAGTAGCACCTCCTTCCTTGAGCTCCTTCACCTCGTACAAGATAATGGATGTGTGGATGGCTTGAATAAATTGAGATGAAAATAGGATTGTGATGGCATGTACAAGGAGAAAAATCAAAATAGGAAGGATCTAAAGTATGCAGGGAAGAAGTAAGATGCGTCCACTAGCTATCTAACTCAACCACAGCTCTGATACCGTGTTGAGAATCATGGACCTAGAACTAGATCGCGCCTATGGTGGACACAAGTGAAACACACGATACATTATCAAAATGAGGAATTGTAACTCAAGTGAATCAGGTTCCAAGATAGATTAGCTTAGACTCACAAACACAAACTTGGGTGACTCAAATTGATTGTACCATACATTGAAATGAGTGTCAAGTACATGCCTTTATAGCTTTTTGGATAGTACCACTTTTCTTCTCTGTGCTTATGGGATTTTGGACATCTCTTCCTAGAGCTTCTAGAGCGTTCATCTTTGTCATATCTCTCATACAAAGCCACTTATGGGTAAGCATCATTTGCTATTCTCAATAGAATGTGCCTCCAATGAAGAGGGAATAAGAAAAAAAAGAGACACAGTACAATGTGTACATAGATTAAAACAGGAGGAGGAATAGAGGTCGTCTCATCCAACTCCCATCAACTTCCTAAGGAAGATAAAACGCTCAGTTGAGAGACTTTTCATGAGCAGATCTACATGATTTTGGTCACTTGAGATCTTAACAAGGTCAACAAACTTGTCCTCAATGACTTCTCTACTAAAATGGTATCGCACCTCAATGTGCGCATCTTCTCATGGAAGACCGAATTCTTGGCTAATTGGATAGCACTCATAGAATCCGAATGCTGTATAGGAACCATGTCAATCATATCAAGGTCTATTGCCACTAGATGGCCTAACCAAAGAGCCTCCTTACAAGCCTCAGTGGCTACAATATACTTGGTCTTTGTAGTAGAGAGTGCCGTGCATTTCTACACATTGGACATCCAAGAAATAGTGCCCCCAGCAGGAAAGGTAAACACATAGCCAAAAGTGGATTTTCTATTGTTTGCATGTCCTACATAATTAGAGTCAGTGTACCCCATGACTCCTATATCTTGGTCACCATAACATATGCACATATCTATTGTAACCTTCAAGTACCTTATGATACCCTTGACAGAATCCCAATGCTGCCCTACCAAGGGTAGCCATATAGCGTGCCACAACTCCTACTGCAAAAGCTATGTCAGGACGAGTGGCTATCATGGCATACATCAAATTGCCCACTATGGATGTATAAGGGATCTTGGCCAAAATGGCCTTTTGCTCATTAGACTACGGGCAATCGACCTAGCTCACCTTGACATGAGAAGGTAAAGAATGGCCAATAGGCTTAACATCCTACATGTGAAACTAGTCAAGGACCTTTTGGATATACTCCTTTTGCAACAAGTAAAGTAGCCCTGAGAGCAGTCACATGTAACATCCATCCCAAGAATATGTTAGGCTTGTTCCACATCTTTCATCTCAAAGCTCTTCTTGAGCTGACTTTTCAGAGCATCCAACTCATCAGGAGCTCTCCTAGCAATCAACATGTCATCCACATAGAGTGTCAAAATCAAAAGATTGCCATCATGAGCCTTCTTCTTGTATAAACATGGATCCATATCACTATGTATATAGCCATATGAATGCATAAAAGCATCAAACTTGTGTTACCATTCCCTAAGTGCTTACTTAAGGCCATAAAGGCTCTTTCTCAATCTACATACTAAGTATTCCTTGCCTTTTTCCTCAAAGCCCTTAGGTTGCTACATATAAATCTCCTCACGCAAGTCCCCGTGTAAAAAAGCTATCTTAACATCCATCTATTAAAGGTCTAGATCTAACTAAGTAACCAATGCTCCTGTTTAAAACCTTAGCAACCAATCTGGCCTTACAAGCAGGCTTGGGACATCCAAGGGTGCTTTTCAACATGTATACCCACTTGCATGGCAATGCACGCTTTCCACTAGGCAAAGGCACCAACTCCCACGTATGATTTTTCTGTAAAGAGTCAAACTCTGACTGCATGGCCCTCTCCCAAGAGTGACTATCACCACGGCACATAGCCTCATCATAAGTGACTATCACCATGGCACATAGCCTCATCATAAGTGAGAGGCTCACCTACATCTGTCACCATCACATAATCAAAGAAGGGCTCATACCGCTCTAGTAAAGCATCTCAAGGTAGATTGAGAAGCCTGCACATTCTATCTAACATCATGATCATGGGCTAATTGAGCATTAACTACTACTCTAGGGTTGTCTAACTGGTTGTACAGGAGCAAGAGGCTTCTACTCTTGAAAGATAACCTTACATATCTCAACTATCCACTCAGAATACTAATTCAACTTTTCCTCATGGAAAACTACATCATGGCTTGCGGATGACTCTCTAAGCCTGTGGATCTCATAGGTGATAGCCCATCTCACTTGTGTCCCCACAACCAAAAAAGATGCAATTTATGGACTTAGGGTCCAGCTTTGTGCAGTTGTCCTTGGGTATATGGCAAAAAGCTTCAAAACCAAAGACACATAAATGCTCATACGAAGGAGGTTTTCCAAACCACACCTCCTCTAGAACCTAAAAGTTAATAAAACTGTAAGGATATTGATTGATCAAGTGTATGGTAGTAGTCACTGCCTCAACCCAAAATTGTTGTGGTAAGCTTGCTTGGCTAAGCATACTACTGGCCCTTTCCTGTATTTTGCTATTCATGCGCTTAGCCATACCATTCTAGGATGGGGTGTACATGACGGTCAAATGATGGGTTAATACCCTCTCATGGCAAAACTACTCAAAGGATTTAGAGATATACTCACCCCCATTATTTGACTGTTGGCATTTCACCCTATACTTAGACTAGTTCTTAGCCAATGCAAGCCAATGCTGAAAGGTAACCAAAACATCAGATTTCAGCTTTATGGGATATGCCCAGAACTTATGTGAGTAATCATCAATGAATGTGACAAGTACTTGGCACCTCCTAATGACTGACATAGGGCATATGTTCACACACATCAGAATGAACAAGAGCCAAAGGCTCACCCATGTGTAGAGTGTCAAACTTATTATGCATACTACGTGTCTACCTACCATATGAACAATGATCACATGACTCAAAACACATATAGTTAAGGGGCGAAAGATATTGCAAATGAGAAAAAGCATTTTCATTTCCTTTAAGGACATGTGCCCCAAGGCGAGGATGCCAAAGAGATACATGTGGAACTACAGTCAGAGATAAAACCTGATCTACATATCCAAATACAATCAATGGATATAAAGTGCTAGACTTGGCACCACCACATGTCAGAACAAGGTCCCCACGGGTGATCTTCTAGGAAAATCCCCCAAAGGAAACAAAGTAATCCTCATCATCCAGAGTGCCAGCAGAGATAAGACTCTTCATGAGAGCCAGTATATGTTGAACATTATGCAAAGTAAGCATACTACTTGAACCAAATATCACCATGTTAACAGTGTTAACCCCAGTGCTGCAAAGAAAGCAAAAAGAAAATTAAAAAATTCAGGGAAAAGTGGAAAAAGGTGGCTCGAATGAAGAAATAGGAGGAAAAAAGTCCAAAAGCGCAAGGGCACCTTAAAATTTCAATGCAAGTGCAAAAGAGGAAATGTGCATTTCAAATATAAAAGCGCACCCTAAATCCTTGTAAAAGAGTGCCATGCTTCCTCTTGTGCAAATTGTAAATGTGGAAGAGCATAGGTGAGGAATAATGTAAATAGGAATGGAATAAGGAAAGATGACCTAGGCTAAAATGGATGGTGATGTAAAAAAGAGATGGGTGCCCAAAGGGAATTTGGGTTTATATAAAAGGCAAAAAGTGAATGAAGAAGCTCATTCTTGTGTGTGGCTAAAACTAGTTCTCTTCTTCTTATTCTTGCCTGCTTGAGCTTGTGTGTGGCCAAGACTAGCTCTCTTCTTCTCTTCTTCTTCTTATTCTTGCTTGCTTGTGCTTGTGCTTGGAAGAGAGAGTGAGGGAGTGAGTGTATGAGGGTGAGAGAACATGGCAATGGAGCATGGAGCTTGGAGCTTGAGGATCAAGCTTGCTTGAGCTTGGGCCTTTGATCGTGGAGCTATCGAAGTGCTTGAGGGAGGAGGCACTGGATCGAGCATGGAGGTAAGCTCACTACACTCGTAGGTGTGAGAGCGGGTACAACTATGTGAGAGATAGCCATTGCACTTGGCTTGAAATGCTTGAAGCAATAAGCAGTCCATGGGTCTTGGCGGCTGAGTAAGAAGCTCCCACATTTTGGTTCCATTGTTGGTGTTGAGAAATAGACAAATGATGTATGCTCTAGGAAGAGATGTCCTGAATCCCATATGCATAGTGAGGAGAGTGGAACAACCCAAATTCTATAAAGCATTGTACTTGACTATCAGTTTTACACAATGATGAATGCAATATCATGATGCTCTGTACTTTTAGTTAGTCTCATTGTCATTTTGAGTCTCTTACACAAGATTGTGTTTATGAGTCCAAGCTAACCTATCTTGGAACCTAATTCACTTGTGTAGCATTTTGTCTAGTCATTATCCATGTCACTATGAACTTAGTCTTCATCTTCCAACCTCCATAGCTGCCATGCTCTAGATCCATGCATTTCAACATGGTATCAGAGCTCAACTGAGTATGACATAACTCATTTCTCTATCCTCTCAATTCCTTTTAACCTTAGGTCAGCTCAAATCTAGCTCATGGTCTCATTTCTCACTTCCAGCTCCACTTGATCTTGTGGCAGCCATAGCCAAAACAATACCTACCTACCTTGGAGCCTCAGCATCTCCTTGTGGGAGCTTTCACTCAACCGCCAAGACCCACGGACCGCTTATTGTTTCAAGCGTTCCAAGCAAGCTCTAATGGCTATCTCTCACCTAGCCGACACGCCGTCGATCCTACGAGTGTAGTGAGCTTACCTTAGTGCCGATATGAGTTGCCTCCTCTCTCACACACACCGGCAGCTCCACGATCCTAGATGCTAGCTAAAGCATCATCAAACCTCCTCCACCTCCAAGCTCCATCCTCCATAGTCATGCGCGCAAGAAGAGAGAAGAGAAGAGAAGAAGAGAAGAGGAGATGGTGAAGAGCTTCACCCTCTTGATCCCTCACTCTCACACACTCACTCCCTCACACTCTCACACTCCCTCTCTCAAGAGCACACACAAGCGAGGAGATGAGAAGGAGAGAAGAAGAAAAAGACTCTTGTTGCCACACACCAAAGAATGATCTCTTATTCACTTTTTGAACTTTATATATACAAACCCTAAAATCCCATGGGCACCCATCCCTTTACATGACCGGCCATTGTGGCAAGGTTCTTTTTCCATTTCCCTCTTCTAGCCTTGTGCCTCTAGCCTACACCCGTCTAATATTTTACAATTGGCACAGGAGGGAGCCTGGCGCTCTTTTACAAGAGTTTTTCGAGTTTTTTGAGGCGCCTTTTTATTTATGGTTGCGCTTTTTGCCCTAGTTCATCTTTAGAGGCCGCCTACGTGTCTTTGCTCTTTTTCCATCTTCCTTTTGCTTTTTCCTCCATTTTTCCACCATCTCGACTTGGGGTTAACATTATCCCCTCTTAGACAGGTGCCAGTCCCATGGCACTTCGGCGTTGGTGTAAGGGTGAGGGCCACATGTAAACTCAGGTGCTTGTGGAAGCTCAAGAATGATGTTCATCGGAGCAGCTCACTGCTGGATGTCATGGGTGGACGAGGGCCTCCGAAGTTGGTGATTTGGCGCTTTTGGGATGCCTGAAGAAGAAGGTACGGTGCTCTACCTAAGGGGAGTGCTTTCCTCAGCATGTTGGTGCATTGTGCTCGTGCTAATGGAATGGGGAGGTGGGTCGAGCCCGGGTGATGTCCCACACTTGAGGACCCCATTTGTGCCAAGGGGGTGCGGTGCCAGTGGCTTAGGGTGACAAGTCTAACCATAGGTGAGTGTTACCTTCCTAGGTGTGTCCTACCCTTGATGTGCCCTAAGCGTGACGTGGGGGAGGAAAAAGGGCTAGGGGGTTAGGAGTGGAGCCAGCCAACCGAAGCCATCAGGCACGCCTAACTTAAGGACCCCTTGGTGCAGTGATCGTGCTTTTCTTTTCTTCTGTTCTCTTTTTTTTTTGTGGATACATTTTGGGATAGTATTACACCGGGAGTATGACAACCAAGTCTAATTATCATCATCGGAATGGGGGGGAGGGAGGGCGGATGGATTTGCGTAAAAATTGATGGCTTTGCATGCACCCTTTCAGGTTCATGCGGACGTGGAGAGAGGTGGTGGATAGGAAGGGGTGATTACACCTAGTGAATTAGTTGTCACTCATATCCTCTAGGAGAGCTAGGCAAAAGGAAGGTAGTAGGATAGCTCTCATCATTAAGCGGGCCATATCACAGCTATCAATAGCATTGGGATAAAAAAAGAGGGGAGGCAAGCCGTTTTCTTGCGGTGTCGGATCTTGCTTGAGTAGGAGCCTTAAGGAACCTAAGGTAATTACACGTAGTTATGAAAGCGGGATCGGGACAGGAGGAGAATTCCGTGAGGAAGCACATCATGGAGTTTGTTAGGCTTCCTAAATAAAAAAGTAGAGCATCCTCAAAGGAGGTGGTAGTGGAATTGTGGATGACGGGGAAGTCATGCCTTCCATGGAGGGTGGTGACAAAATCCACGCCTACCCTACGAGGATACGCCATGAATGTGGGGTCATTCCTCTTGTAGGGTAGGGTGTTGCAAAATGCCATCCAGGCGAGCATGTTGATATTGCATATTCGCCTTCTCCAGAGGGGTTGGCAGTCGTAGCCCCTTACGGTGTGTGGCACTTCATACACTTTGTCTTGCCAAAATTTTGCCTCCTCCATGCCTCACAGAGTGGGGGTTCTTGCCCTGTCATCCAGCCATTTTTGGCCTAGTCGGCTGCCAATCGTGATCACCTCCTCCATTACTTTGATCGGCAGGATCCTTCTTAGGCTGTTAGGCATAAGGAGGCTGAAAGAGAAGGGGTCCTTTTTGATTTCCTACCATTCCCAGACCACCAACTCTGCGTGGAATTGCGTTGGGAGGTCATCGGGGCATGGTGGGAGGGATGCGGATGGCCGCACGACTGGCCTATCCTGATCGTGCGACAAGGGGGGCTATGGGACTATTTCTTCACTGGTTCTTCTTATGACGAATTCAATGTCAGTGTCCTCCCCCTGCCGGTCGTCTAGCTACGCCCCTTCCTCAAAGCAAAGTGCATCTGCCTCCTGGGGGGTTAGGCCGGCCAATAGCAGGTACTTTCGCTGTTCTTCTAAGCCCAGCCTAACCTCCGCATGTTGGGGTGGCATCTGTAGCCCCGCATGCAGGGCTCTACGTGCGATGCTCAGTTTCTTCTGCACCACCTTCAATAGCTCCTTTCCCTCCAGTTGGGTTGTGTCCAGTAGTGTGTTGAGGAAGGCCTGTTGTTGCTGGGCAGTGAAGGCTATCTAGGCGGCATCCGCTTTGCTTTCTACCAGGATTTTTTCTTTCTCCACCAAGGCGAGGTGCCGCGCCACTGCCTTCACCCATTTCTTGTTCTGCGTGGCCTATTCCTCGGCCCTTTTGCTCATTCCTTCCATGCTCTCCCCCTGCTTCTGTGCTAGGGTTACGAGCTTCTACTTCTAGGCTCTGAGCTCTTTGCTCATGTTGTCTTGCTCTTTCTTCCTGAGGTGTAGTTGATCGGTGATGGACTCGATCTCTTTTCGTTGTTGCTCCCTCTCTTGTCTTCTCTTCTCTTCTTTGGCGTTCAGTTTCTCCATCATCTACTCAATGGTGGGGTGGCCGGTTTTGACTCCAATTTCTTATATTGCATCAGGAGGAGCTTGTATTCCCGCTGCATCTGCACAAGTTCTTGAATCTTGTCCTCCAGCTGCTGTTTGTAGCTTTCTTCCCTGTCCTCTTTTGCTTTCAATTCTTGCTTGAGTTCAAATATTTGGCGTTGCTGCATGGCGATGATGCGGGTTTTCTCCAGTTGGAAGGCCGCCACTAACTCTTTCTCTGTCACCAACTCAGCCACCACCATTCTTTTTTCCTCCTTCACTCTCTCTAGTTGGGAGAGCAGCTCAACGATGTATTCGTCGTAACTGGCTGATGGCATCATTGTAGCATGGGTGGGGGTAGTTGAGGCCTCCATATGCGGACGCTTCTGGTCCAGCCTCGATTATGCATTTGCGACTGTCCTTTTTGGTCCTGTGGTCATGGTTTCCGTGCTCTTCCCTTGGGCCATCTCTTTACTGATGAAGTATTGCATCCAGGCCACCAAGTTGGACATTTCCAAGCTGGTGGGGATGCTAGGGGTGAGCGTAGTGGGTTTAGCGGGGGGTGCCATGAGGATGGGGATAGGATGGAGGGGTGCTTTGCCTTTTCCTTCCGGAACTACGGGGGGCGCGGGTTCTGGTGCCTGCATGTTGGAGCTAGGCTCTTCTTCCCTCGGCTGGTTCCAGGCTTCTGGGTCATCCACCCTGCATTGCTGCTCGATGGACCGGCGAGTAGCCTCGGCCAAGTCCTCCTCCTCCTTTCTTCTTAACTCCTCTTCCTCCTCCGCGACTCTTCTTTTCCTTTCCTTTTCGGCCTTTTTGTATTCTTCCTCTAGTTTCTCTTTTTCCTCCTGCTCTTCTCTTCTTCTCCTTTCAGCCTCTTGCTTTGACGCCTTTTTAGTATGCTTGACTTGCTCTGTTGTTTCTTCTTCTTCCTGCTTCCTCTTCCTTTCTCTCTCCTCGGCCTCCTTGAGGGATTGTCTTTTCGCTTTCTCCAAGTCTTCCTTCTCCTTCCTGCAACCTTCATCCTGTTTCTTTTTCTTTTGCGCTGCCTTTTTCTTGGTCTCCTTGACCTGCTTTTTGCTTTTCTGTTCTTCCCCTTCTTCCTCAGTCTCAGTCCTATCACTGGGCCTCTCCTAGTGTTGATGATGAGGTGATCTGTCGGGTGTTTCCCCCTCCCCCTCTTCTGCCTCCTTCGCTTCCTTCATGGCCTCCTGGATAAGCGTTGTTAAGATGCTCCCGTAGGCGATGAACGAGGCTTTGGAAGAGGCCCTCTTTCTTTCTGCGGCCTTCGACATTGGGGATTCTCCTCCTGTGGGCATGCTTCCTAAGGCTAGCGCTCGAGCTGCCTGGTCGATGGTCTTGCGCACATAGCCATTCCAGTCGACTTCATGTAGGGTATGGGCCGCCACATTCTCCAGTATCGGTACGCTGATCCGGTGCATCAATGCGTTGTAGCACTGGCTGGAAAAGAGCGTATGTATGAGTTTCGCTTATAACCTGGTCTCTGCATTGGGGATGTCCTGGGTACTGATGCTGTCGTTTGTCAGCACGTCCTCCTTTCTCATCCCCAACATGGCATATACATCCCTCTTCTGCTTCTTTTCCACCTTTGGTTCCAGTCCCAGTGCCTTCTCCACCAAGGCGGGGGTTAGGCGAACCAATACTTGCTTAGCATTCTGTCCTCTTCCCACTGTGATGGTGCTGCATTCGATGTCGGGGTCGTAGGACCTGAGAAATTCCACATAGCTCGTGTGGTCGGGTTCTTGTGTGAAATTTTCCAGGTACTTCTTGAAGTTGTAGCTTTCCACGACTCTCCTGGCCGCCTCTTCCTTGGCCACTAATTCTTCTACATTGTGAATAGTTCGGAATTTCAATTGATTGTAGGCACGGCTCTCCAAGGTGATGCTGTACCACATTCTCTCCTCTTCCGTGAATGGGAGTCGGTGGGCTCGGTCTTGCTGCGACATTTTTTGTTCCTTTCATAAACCGTAATTTTAATTAGTGCTTGCGACATAATAATTTGCTAAAAAAGAAAAACTCTATGCTTTTGAATGAATTCATTAAGATCTAATGCAGATACCCCTTTTCAGACTTTGACTTTTTGCCCTTTACTTCAAAGTTTCCATGCCCTTTTCCTACCCCATCTGTTTTTTATAATATATGGCTATGTGTTTGACTGACTTTGCTTTGATTTACTGATTCTGATTTGATTCACCTTACCCCCTCCCCTTCTAGCTTGAGAAGAATCCTTCCTAGGATTTAGTGTCAGAAGGTTAAGGGATTTCGGCATGGAGGTGTAGGGGTTACTTGTGAAGGAGCCAAGTATAGAAATTGGGATTGTATTCCAATTGGGCTTCGCGGTCCAGATCACAGGGCTTAATCCCCACTTGGGTGATGTATGTGAGAACGTCTGTTAGGAAGTCACCAGAGTTGACTCGGCTAGCAATGTGTAACTCTTCCTCAGTCAACAAACGGTCGAGGTAGAGGTGCCCTTTGATGTGTTCTTCAATCAAACGGCTCCAAAGAGTGGTTAACACTCAATATGAGGTTGGCGCGATGTATGTGGGGTCGTACTCTGTTGTTTTGATACTGCGGCGTTGCTCAGCGTTGGTCATTATTTGGCATCCTTCAACTTCCCATTGCAACCTAAGAGCGTACCAATGCCTTAAGAACTGGGATTTCGTCCCAACAAGTCTTGATAGCTCTGCCACTTCTTGGTCAGTGATGGCAGAAGTGGTTTGTTGATCATACGACGTGATGAGGCATTGTTTGATTGCTTGCTCTTTGGAGATCTCACTGCTGAGCAATTTAGCCACGGAGGTAGCGACTTTTGCAAATGCGAATTCAAATGTTTCCCAAGAACAAGGCATCATTTGAACTTCGATTGCGAAAGACTCATCCAATAGGCCTAAGTCTAGGCGATCATAGCTCAGAGCTAGCAATACAAAAGTGGCGTCCAGTCGCTTAATGCAATCCACCACATCATCCCTTGTTTCCTCAGCTAAATCAGCTGCTAATGAGAGAAATGATTTCCTCTCGTAAGAGGGCCTAAGGCTTGCGGGTGGTTGGGGTTTGGTAGGATTGAGCCTTTGGCGACGAAAAGTTACGGTGATGAGTGTTCATGAGCTTGCGATTGGGTCGCTGGGGCGAAGGCTGGGTTAGCAGCAGCCTCGAGTGACGGCTTGCTACTTTCAGGACAGATTTGGAAAGTCGGAGCGACTCTGGCGGGTGATGACTCTTGTGACAACGGTTGTCGCTTGGGTCGATAAGCTTGGGTGACTCTCTTGGGTTCGCGCGTGGATAAACTTGATGGTTGCGGGTCCAGGAAGCTCTGCGGCTTGTGGTTTTGAGGTTCTACGGTTTTTGGGATGATCAAGCTTGAGGCTGGCATACGAGTGGTGCCTTTGGCCGCATGGGCCTTAGGTATCCATAGCCAAGCATTGCCCTCATAGTAGCCTTGTGCGTGCAAGAGGGCCTTGGGTATTGAGATATTAAGCTCCACTCGTGATATGCCAGGGTGACCGTTATGCATTTATATCACCGACTTGTTAGCTGCAGATGCGGTTGGTACACCGCCCATGAATAATAGTTAGATGACAGTTATCCTTATCTACTCTAGTTCGTGGCTCAGTTAATATGCCACCTTAGTTAGTTGAGTTTGGTTTGAGACCCATATATAGGGTTCTTCTATTTCTCTGTACTAGAGTTCTTTTTGGCTTACACAACTAAGAAGAGAAAAACTGTTTTCAGCCTCCACCTTTGTGTGTATTCCCCCATTGTGTAAGTGAGAAAGCTACAAGTGAGACTCCTTCCTTCTCTCCCAAAATCTTCACCTGGTATCAGAGTCTAGTTTGTGGTAAGGAGCTCAAGAAAGCAAAGCAAGTTCGCAGTGTTCTAGTAAGAGGACCAATGTTGCTTTCAATTTTTGAGTTTGGGAGCAAGTCTCTGTAGGTAGCACAGCCGAAAAGTGCAAGAGTGCATTGTCTCAAATTGAGACGCCCTTCGTGATGTAGCAAGAGGGCAGTATATGCTGCGGGAAAGGGCTTTAGCCTGTGGTTGCCCTTTTTTTTTATTCGAGGCCTGTTTTGGAGGCGGAAGTTTTCCGCACGCACTCAGTAAAAGGTCCTTTTTTTTGCTGTGCGACCATTGTTCTACAGGTCGGTGAAAAGTTACCGTAGAAATTGCATCATATGCCTGTGCGCAGAGACATTGGGAGTTACAGAATCATCCTAATTTCCTGTTGATGCAAAATCGTCACTAGGAAGTGACTGTGTGGTCAAATACCACTTTCGTCAGTTTTGCAGATTTGCCCTTGTGAGGCTGAAGCTGTGTTTTTTGCAGTGACAGAATTTTTTGTAGTGTTCTGTAATGGCATCTGATTCTCTTTCATAGATTGTCACTGAAAAGCTTGACAAGAACAACTTCCAAGCATGGAATTTTAGAATGACGAATTTCCTTATGGGAAAAGGATATTGGGAATTTGTTGCAGGAAATGAAGAAGAACCAGTTCTTCTTGATGTTCCCAATCAACAGCAAATGTAGACATTTAAAGGATGGCATGAGAGAGCCAGAAAAGTTATGTACTGGCTATCTATCAGTATTTCAGACTCTATGATTGTGCATATTCAGGATGCAAATATGCCAAAGGAGGCATGGGATACTTTGTCAAAAATGTATAGCACGAATACGCAAGCCAGGAAAATGCAGCTCAAGTAAGAGTTGCACAATGTGCAAAGAGAAAGTATGAGCATCAATGATTACCACATGAAGGTGAAGAAGATTGCAGATGCACTTGCTTCCATTGGGTTGCCAGTGGAAGATGATGATTTAGTTTCTGTGACCTTGAATGGTCTAGGAAAGGATTATGCACAGTTCCAAATATCCATTTCTTTCCGTGAAAGATTTCCTGATTTTGAGGAGTTGATTGCTCTTCTAATTTCTGAGGAGCAGAGAAATGGTGGTGCATCTTCTTCAGGAGGAACTTCAAAAGAAGCTGTCTTCTACTCAAATGCTGGAAGAGGTAGAGGCAGAGGTAGAGGAGGCCGATCTGGAGGCCGTGGTAGAAATCAGAATATGCAGCAAACTCAAGAAAACCAGTCCTATGGAGGAGGACGTGGTAACTCTAGAGGCAAGGGGAGCCAAAGAGGTCTTGGTGGATGGCAAAGAGGGCAAAATGCAAACATCAATGTTGAATGGTACTACTGTGGTAAAATGGGTCATATGGCTAAAGACTGCTATAAAAAGCAGAATGACATCATGAATGGTAAATTGCAACAAGGGAATTATACATCTTCTAGTAGACAGGGTGATGACAGAAATGAGCATTTGTTTATGGTGCAACACATGACCAATTCTGTGACAAGTGCAGAAGAAAGCAACGATGTGTGGTATGTTGACTCAGGTGCATCAAACCACATGACAGGTCATGCAGAATGGATGCAGGATGCAAGGAAAATGGAAAAACCAGGATTTGTGGAGACTGGTGATGATACTGCACATCCTATTGTGCAGATTGAAAAAATTCCTTTGTCTATGCAGGATGGGAAAAAGAAATACCTATCGGATGTATTTCATGTCCCGAATATCACCAAGAACCTGGTTTCTGTTGGTCAAATGGTTGATCAGGGCTTGCAGGTCAGATTTAATCCTCATGGACGCTTTGTTGAGGATATGAAAAATAAAGGTCACTTGATAGCAAAAGGAAAGAAGCAGGGCAGAATGTTTACGTTGGATGAGACATGCGTGAATTGAGTGCAGCAATGTTTGCACATGGGACCAGTGTAGTTGCAGATATTGATATCTGGCATAAACGCATTGGTCATGTTAATGTACAACGACTTAAATCAATGCAAGCCCAAAATATTGTTGCAGGATTGCCTAAATTCAAGGTTGCAGAAATGCATAAGGTATGTGAATCCTGTCAATTTTGAAAACAAGCATGGAAACCATTTCCTAGATATGTTCAAGAGAGTAAGAAGCCATTGGAATTAATCCACTCTAATGTGTGGACTACTAAAACTGCATCTATTAGAGGCTGTTATTATTTTGTCACTTTTATTGATGACTATAGTAGAAAAGTTTGGGTGTATTTTATGAAAAAGAAAAGTGAAGTTTTTGGGCATTTCAAAACTCTTAAAGCTATGGTTGAAAAAGAAACAGGCCTACAAATAAAATGCCTAAGGCCAGATGGAGGGGGAGAGTACCTCTCAAATGAGTTTGCAAGGTTCTTGCAGGAGCATGGCATAAAGCAGCAATATTTATGTAGTCATACCCCACAGCAAAATGGAATTACAGAAAGAAAAAACAGGCATATTGGAGAGGTATCTCGTGCCATGCTAAATGAAAAAGACCTGCCAGATTTTTACTGGGCTGAGGCAGTTGCTACAACAGTCTACATAATGAACAGGACTCCCACTGTAGCAATACATGGCATGACTCCAGAGAAGAGGTATACTGGTAGGAAACCAGATATTTCTCATTTGAAATTTTTTGGTTGCATTGCCTATGTTCATGTGCCAGATGAGTTGAGATCCAAGTTGGATCCAAAAGCTGAGAAGTGCATCTTTATTGGTTACTCTCTACAGAGCAGAAAGGGTATAGATGCTATAACCCTTCTACTCGTAAGTTTACAGTGAGTAGAGATGTTGTTTTTGATGAGATGAGTAGCTGGTATAAACCAGTAAATGTGATTGATCATGTAGATGCACAAAATGGTAATGCTGCATAGAATTCACAACATCAGTCACAAGATATTAATGGACCTGGAGTGTCCTCTAGCAGTGGTTCACATTCTTCGACATGGACAGGCAGATTGAGATCAGGAGAATTTTCTCAAAGCAATGTAGATAGTGGTATGTAGGTATCACGAAAAGGAAAAGAGAAGTAGATCAGTCCATGTTTTATGTGAATGCAGGTCACTCTTATGTGGATGGTGAATCCATTGGCTCAGAATAGAGCATTGATGATGAGTTGGGTGTTCCTTCTATTGTTACATCTGGAGTAAGGAAGACCCGGGATGTTTTGAGAGCACCTGGAAGTGACCCTACTTTGCGCAAGTCTACCAGAGCTAGGTATCCTATGGATAGACTAAAATATGATGGATTTACAGCCATTCACTACGCCTATATAGTCAAAGTGATACAGGAACCAGAACCCACTTCTTTTGAGCAAGCCATGGAAAAAGAAAAATGGAAAAAAGCCATGGATGAAGAAATGGATGCTTTGGAAGCAAATGCTACATGGGAATTGGTACCTTTGCCTAAAGATAAGAATGCAATTGGTTGTAAGTGGGTTTATAAGGTGAAGCACAATGCAGATGGTTCTGTGAACAAATACAAGGCAAGATTAGTAGTCAAGGGGTATGCACAAACATATGGCATTGATTAGGAAGAAACATTCAGTCCGATTGTAAGGATGGGAACTGTAAGAGCAGTCATTGGTATGGCTGCATCAAAGGGATGGTCTTTACATCAGATGGATGTAAAGAATGCCTTCTTGCATGGTGATTTGCAAGAAGAGGTCTATATGGAGCAGCCACCAGGTTATGTGCATGCTGTTCATCCTGAGTTTGTTTGCAGGTTGAAGAAAGCCTTATATGGCTTGAAGCAAGCACCTAGAGCATGGTCTGACAAGATATGACAGTATCTTGTCACTATTGGCTTTCAGATTTCCAAGGCAGATTTCTCACTTTATGTGAGAAAAACAGAGAAAGGTATTATGCTGCTAGTCATTTATGTTGATGATTTGATTATCATAGGTGACAGTGATGAAGATATCCTTCATGTGAAAATGCTATTGAAGCAGAAGTTTGAGATGAAGGATTTGGGAGAGCTACGTTATTTCTTGGGCATTGAGGTGAGCAGATCACCAAGTGGGATACGGCTCTTGCAGAGGCAGTATGGATTGGACATGTTGTCCAAATATGGGATGACAGGCTATAAGCCTATTTCAGTTCCTTTGGAGCAGAATGTGAAGCTGAGCGTAGATGCAGGTGAGCTTCTGGAAGACCCTACTATGTACAGACGCATAGTAGGAAGTTTGATTTATATGATTATTACCAGGCCAGATTTGAGCTATGCTGTTGGATTGGTAAGTCAGTTTATGCAAGCTCCAAGGAAACTGCATTTGGATGCGGCTAGACGCATACTCAGATATGTGAAGTCCACATTGCAGTATGGACTATTTTATGAGATTGGGGTTCAGATGTAGTTGCATGGATACACTGATGCTGATTGGGCTACTAGTATTTCTGATAGATGATCTACCAGTGGATATGTGTTCTCTTTTGGGAGTGCTGCAGTCACTTGGAGCAGCAAGAAACAGCCTACAGTTGCCTTGTTGAGCACAGAGGCGGAGTACAGGGGTGCAACAATGGCTCAATGTGAGGTAGCTTGGTTGCATAAGCTACTTTATGATATGCATCAGCCTATAGATGGGCCAATTGTCATTTATTGTGACAACATGAGTAGTATACACTCGGCAAATAACCCAGTCTATCATGCTAGAACAAAGCACATTGAGGTGCATTATCACTATGTGAGGGAGAGGGTTTTACTAGGTCTTATTGATCTAGTTTATGTCAGCACAGAGGATCAGGTAGCTGATATATTTACGAAGGCATTGGGCGCAGAGAAACTATGCAAGTTCGAAGACCTGCTTGGTGTGCAGGAATTGGGATTGAGCTCGAGGGGGAGTGTTGAGATATCGAGCTCCACTCATGATATGCCAGGGTGATCGTTGTGCATTTATGTCACCAACTTATTAGCTGTAGATGTGGTTGGTACACCGCCCATTAATAATAGCTAGATGACAGCTATCCTTATCTATTTTAGTTCGTGGCTCAGTTAGTATGCCACCTTAGTTAGTTGAGTTTGGTTTGAGACCCATATATAGGGTTCTTCTATTTCTCTATACTAGAGTTCTTTTTGGCTTAAACAACTAAGAAGAGAAAAACTGTTTTCAGCCTCCACCTTTGTGTGTATTCCCCCATTGTGTAAGTGAGAAAGCTACAAGTGAGACTCCTTCCTTCTCTCCCACAATCTTGACATTGGGGATCCATCTTTGACTGATTATACGTCTATTCCTGTAACTACATTTGGGCCTCCTAGGTTAGAGTTGCTAGGTTGTTTAGGCATCCATTGAAGGCGAGGTTGTGGGGCCTTAGCTTTGGCTGCTATGGGTTGCGGTCTATGAAACTCGGGGAGTGGCGACCATGCACTACCCCCCTCCTTTGACTTGACTACATATGTTTCTATCGGTGGCTTTGTGGCCCGGGATGAGGTTGCGCAGCCCTTGCTGAAAGCTGTAACAATGCGAACGTTGCCTATTGCGAGGTGGATGCATTGTGACGCGTAGTCAATATTGCAGTGGGTCTGCTTTTTGAAGGTTTGCCCCAGCAGTGACTCTGTGCCTGCATTTTTAGCATTTGGCAACACGTAAAAAATCATTGGAACAGTCTTAGACTCGATAGAAATGGCTACTTTACACTTGTCGAGTAGTGCGTAGGAATGGGCCCCATATGGCTTAATTTGGCAGTGGTGGGTTGAAGTTGTGGTTTGCCAAGTTTAGTCCAATGATCGTGGGTTAAGACATTGAAGTCTGCTCCCTCATCGATCAAGGTGTTGAAAGCACATGTTTGTTTTGCCATGACCATGATATGGAGGTATGCGAGTTCTACAGCTTCCTCATCCTCGTCATCGATTTCAGTGATTGTGGCTACTCGTACTTTGACAGGCGGTTCTAACATCGGGGGCTCATGCAAAGGGTGCATAGGAGGGTAGTACTTCTTGACATGACTGCCATTGAAGAAGCCTATCCCTTCACTGTCTAGAGTCTCAAGTTCGACATTGCCTATTTGGCTGGTCGCACGAACTTTGAAGGGTCCAAGACCTCTAAATTTCATTTTTTGCTTATGCCCCTTAACTAAGTAGAGGAGCACTAAGTCACCTTGTTCGAACTTGCGCTGCTTGACGTGCTGGTCAAACCAGCTCTTGCGTCGGGCTTTCTCACAGATCAGCGGATGGGTGGCTAGAAGACGAGTCTCTGAGAGGCTCTCATGCTCAACTAGGCGTTGCGTCCATGCCTCCTTCCCTTCCCATCGTTCTTGAAGCGCTATTCTCAGGCTAGGAATGAAGAATTCTAATGGTAGAATTGCCTCTGTTCCATATGTCAGCCTAAAGAGGGTTTAACCGACAGCCGTTTTATAAGCTATTCAGTAAGCCCACAGAGCTGCCATCAGCTTGTTGTCCCAGTCGCTGCGTGAAGCAAAGACAACCTTGGTTAGGACATTGACAAGAATCTTATTCGTTGATTCGGCCTGGCGGTTTTCCTGAGGGTAGTATGGCGAGGATTTGCAATGGATGATGAGGAAGGTGGACAGAAGATGTGCGATCACTTCATTGATGAAGTGCGTGCCTTGGTCACGGACTAGTTCGATGGGGCAGCCGAATCGTGAAATCACTTGCTCCCATAAGAACTTGGCCGTCATTCTAGCGTTATTTTTTCATGTCGCTCGCACTTCTGCCCATTTAGTGAGGTAATCCGTGGCTACAATGATGTACTTGGCCTACGAATACTGTGCCGCAGGACTGATGGGTCCAATGAAATCAATTCTCCATTTTTCGAAGGGTTGTTGAGCAATAACAAGGGTTAATTCCATTTTATCCTTGAGAATTGGGACCTTTGTCCGCTGGCACTTGTCGCAGTGCTTGACGAATTGTGCTGCGTCGCGGAAAAGTGTGGGCCACCACAGTTGAGACTGTAACACTTTCTGTGGTATCGTGTCTCCGCTAAAGTGCCCTCCGGCAATGCCGTCGTGCACTTCTGAGAGCACATCATGCATCTCATATTCGCATACGCATCTGCGCAATAATCCGTCTTGCCCCAGCCTATAGAGTTGGCCTGCTATCAACTGATAGGGCTGGATCTTAAGGATTAATCGCCTAAGTTAGGCTTTTTCTATTGGTCGATCAAGCAGTCCGTGCTCAAGCACTTGGACTATGTCATCTGCCCAATATGGCGTTAGGTCAGCCTTAAATAGATCTCTCTCACTGGACAGGTTAAACAGATGGACATTGAGTAATTCATCAACAATACCTTGTCCAGCGGCTTCTCTGGTGGGAATGCGTGACATGTGATTAGCCATGTAATGCTGTTTTTTCTTCCATACCACCACGAAGAAGTCGAACTCTAAAAGCAGAAGGAGCCATCGAGCTATGCGTCCCGTAGCGCAAGGTTTGTTTACCAGATAGAGCAAGGCTTGATGGTCCACAAAGAAAGTGAAGGGCGTGGCCAAAAGATATCGTTGAGTAGTTCATTTCCATCTCAGTGAGTTGTCTGCTAGCAAAGCTCACTGGATAGTCTAAATTTTGTTCGCTAGGTTGGCACAACACTACCCCCACAGCAAACTTAGAAGCATCGATATGCACGTGGAAGGTGATGGTCCAATTTGGGGCCCGTAGGATTGGTGTTGTGGTCAGAGTCTTCTTTAATTCTTCGTATGCCCGTTGGCATGCTTCAGTCCATTCGAATACAATAAGCAGCTTGTACAAGGGTTTGGCGATCAAAGCATAATTCAGTACAAACCGCCGATAGTATCCAGGCCTAGGAAGCATTGAACTCCCTTGTAGTTGTTTGGGGGTGGAAGGTCAACAATGACCTTGACCTTCGAGAAGTCAGTGGCAATGCCGTTCTTCGACACCACATGCCCTAGGATGCATCCATGCTTCACCCAAAACTGGCACTTTAAGGGGTTCAAGGAGAGACGATATAAGTGACACTGCTTGAAGACTGCTCGAAGTTTGTCTAAGTGTTTGATCCAGGTCGAGTGGACACAGAGGTCGTCGACAAAGACTTCTAACTCCTTGCGAAGCATGTCCTTAAAGATGGTGCACATGAGGTGTTGGAAAGTGGTAGGGGTATTAGTCAACTCGAAGGGCATGACTACGTAAGCAAAGACGTCCCACTCAGTGGCAAAGGCAGTCTTATGCCTGTCCGCAGGATGCACTTGCACCTGGTTGTACCCTGAGAAGCCGTCCAGAAAACTGTAGGCTTCCTTGCCTGCCACTCTCTCAAGCATGTGCTCGGTGTACGGCAACGTATAGTTTTCCCTCTTGGTAGCAGCGTTTACCTTCTTGTAATTGATGCACACTTGGATTTTTCCATTCTTCTTCATCACGTTGACTATGGGCGACACCCAGTCTGTGTGCTCAATTTTGTAAATGAATCCTGCTCTCATCAGCTTATCAATCTCTTCCTTGACAACATGAGCATGTTTTGGATTCATAGGGTACAGTCGCTGCTTGACCGGCGTTGCGTCTGGCGTCATGGGTATGTTGTGAGTCACAACACTCGGGTCTACCTCCTTAAGCTCTTCTAAGGACCAGGCGAACACATCTATGTACTCTGGCAAGAGAGTGACAAGACTCGTTTCTTCTTCATTAGTCAAGTCATCGACAATGAAGACTGGTCGGGGTGTTTCCCCTTCTTGGGCTAGGTCCACCTCCTTGACCTTGGCTGGTCCCTCAATTTGTTTGCATGTCTGTGCTTGACATTTGGCACCTAATAGAACCACCACCTGTTGAGATATCGAGCTCCACTCGTGATATGCCAGGGTGACCGTTGTGCATTTATGTCAGCGACTTGTCAGTTGTTGCAGATGCGGTTGGTACACCGCCCATGAATAATAGCTAGATGATAGCTATCCTTATCTACTCTAGTTCGTGGCTCAGTTAGTATGCCACCTTAGTTAGTTGTTTGAGACCCATATATAGGGTTCTTCTATTTCTATGTACTTGAGTTCTTTTTGGCTTACACAACTAAGAAGAGGAAAACTGTTTTCAGCCTCCACCTTTGTGTGTATTCCCCCATTGTGCAAGCAAGAAAGCTACAAGTGAGACTCCTTCCTTCTCTCCCACAATCTTGACATGGTATCAGAGCCTTGTTCGTGGCAAGGAGCTCAAGAAAGAAAGCCAAGTTCGCAGTGTTTTGGTAAGAGGACCAGTGTTGCTATCATTCTTCTGTCTTGGGAACAAGTCTCTGCAGGTAGCACAGCCGGAAAGTGTAAGAGTGCATTGTCTCAGGTTGAGACGCCCTTTGCGGTGAAGCAAGAGGGTAGTATATGCTGCGGGAAAGGGCTTTAGCCCTTGGTGACCCTGTTTTTTTTATTTGAGGCCATTTCGGGGCCTGTTTTGGAGGCGAAATTTTTTTGCACGCACTCAGGAAAAGGCCCTGTTTTATACTGTGCGACCACTGTTCTACAAGTCGGTGAAAAGTTACCACAGAAATTGCATCGTATGCTTGTGTGCAAAGACATTGGGAGTTACAGAATCATCCTTGTTTCTTGTTTATGCAAAATCGTCACTAGGAAGTGACTGTGTAGTCAAATACCACTTTCGCCAGTTTTGCAGATTTGCCCTTGTGAGGGTGAAGCTGTTTTTTTTGCAGTGACAGAATTTTTTGCAGTATTCTGTAATGGCGTCTGATTCTCTTTCGCAGATTGTAACTGAAAAGCTTGACAAGAACAACTTCCAAGCATGGAAGTTTAGAATGACGAATTTCCTTATGGGAAAAGGATATTGGGAATTTGTTGCAGGAAATGAAGAAGAACCAGTTCCTAGATGTTCCCAATCAACAGCAAATGCAAGCATTCAAAGCATGTCATAAGAGAGCCAGAAAAGTTATGTACTGGCTGTCTATCAGTATTTCAAACTCTATGATTGTGCATTTCAGGATGCAAGTACGCCAAAGGAGGCATGGGATACTTTGTCAAAAATGTATAGCACAAATACGCAAGCCAGGAAAATGTAGCTCAAGCAAGAGTTGCATAATGTGCAAAGAGAAAGTATGAGCATCAATGACTACCACATGAAGGTGAAGAAGATTGCAGATGCACTTGCTTCCATTGGGTCGCCAATGGAAGATGATGATTTAGTTTCTGTGACCTTGAATGGTCTAGGAAAGGATTATGCACAGTTTCGGACATCCATTTCAGTTCATGAAATATTTCCCAATTTTGAGGAGTTGATTGCTCTTCTGATTTCTGAGGAGCAGAGAAATGGTGGTGCATCTTCTTCAGGAGGAACTTCAAATGAAACTGTCTTCTACTCAAATGCTGGAAGAGGTAGAGGCAGAGGTAGAGGAGGCCGATCTGGAGGCTGTGGTAGAAATCAGAATATGCAGCAGACTCAAGAAAACCAGTCCTATGGAGGAGGATGTGGTAACTCTAGAGGCAGGGGGAGCCAAAGAGGTCGTGGTGGATGGCAAAGAGGCCAAAATGCAAAGAGCAATGTTGAATGCTACTACTATGGTAAAATGGGTCATATGGCTAAAGACTGCTATAAAAAGCAGAATGACATCATGAATGGGAAATTGCAACAAGGAAATTATGCATCTTCTAGTAGACAAGGTGATGATAGAAATGAGCATTTGTTTATGGTGCAGCACATGAACAATTCTGTGACAAGTGCAGAAGAAAGTAACGAAGTGTGGTATGTTGACTCAGGTGCATCAAACCACATGACAGGTCATGCAGAATGGATGCAGGATGCAAGAAAAATGGAAAAACCAGGATTTGTGGAGACTGGTGATGATACTGCACATCCTATTGTGCAGATTGGAAAATTTCCTTTGTCTATGCAGGATGGGAAAAAGAAATACCTGTCAGATGCATTTCATATCCTGAATATCACCAAGAATCTGGTTTTTGTTGGTCAAATGGTTGAGTAGGGCTTGCAGGTCAGATTTAATCCTCATGGATGCTTTGTTGAGGATAGGAAAAATAAAGGTCCCTTGATAGCAAAAGGAAAGAAGAAGGGTAGAATGTTTACATTGGATGCAGACATGCCTGAATTGAGTGCAGCAATGTTTGCACATGGGACCAGTATAGTTACAGATATTGATATCTGGCATAAATGCATTGGTCATGTTAATGTACAGCGACTTAAATCAATGCAGGCCCAAAATATTGTTGCAGGATTGCCTAAATTCAAGGTTGCAGAAATGCATAAGGTATGTGAAGCCTGTCAGTTTGGAAAACAGGCAAGGAAACCATTTCCTAGACATGTTCAAGAGAGTAAGAAGCCATTGGAATTAATCCACTCTGATGTGTGGACTACTAAAGCTGCATCTCTTGGAGGCTGTCATTATTTTGTCACTTTTATTGATAACTATAGCAGAAAATTTTGGGTGTATTTTATGAAAAAGAAAAGTGAAGTTTTTGGGCATTTCAAAACTCTTAAAGCTATGGTTGAAAAAGAAACAGGCCTACAAATAAAATGCCTAAGGTCAGATGGAGGGGGAGAGTACCTCTCAAATGAGTTTGCAAGGTTCCTGCAGGAGCATGGCATAAAGTAGCAATATTCATGCAATCATACCCCACAACAAAATGGAATTGCAGAAAGGAAAAACAGGTATATTGGAGAGGTATCTCGTGCCATGCTCAATGAAAAAGACTTGCCAGATTTTTACTGGGCTGAAGTAGTTGCTACAGCAGTCTTGTCAAGATTGTGGGAGAGAAGGAAGGAGTCTCACTTGTAGCTTTCTTGATTGCACAATGGGGGAATACACACAAGGGTGGAGGCTGAAAAGAGTTTTCCTCTTCTTAGTAGTGTAAGCCAAAAAGAACTCTAGTACAAGGAAATAGAAGAACCCTATATATGGGTCTCAAACCAAACTTAACTAACTAAGGTGGCATACTAACTGAGCCACGAACTAGAGTAGATAAGGATAGCTATCATGTAGCTATTATTCATGGGTGGTGTACCAACCGCATCTGCAACTAACACGTCGGTGACATAAATGCACAACGGTCACCCTGGCATATCACGAGTGGAGCTCGATATCTCAACACTCCCCCTCGAGCTCAATCCCAATTCCTGCACACCAAGCAGGTCTCTGAACTTGCGCAGCTTCTCTGTGCCCAATGCCTTCGTGAATATGTCAACTACCTGATCCTCTGTGCTGACATAAACTAGATCAATAAGACCTAGTAAAACCCTCTCCCGCACATAGTAATAATGCACCTCAATGTGCTTTGTTCTAGCATGATAGACTGGGTTATTTGCCAAGTGTATACTACTCGTGTTGTCACAATAAATGACAACTGGCCCATCTGTAGACTGATGCATATCATAAAGTAGCTTGTGCAACCAAGCTACCTCACATGCAGCCATTGCTGCACCCCTGTACTCAGCCTCGGTGCTCGAAAGGCAACTGTAGGCTGTTTCTTGCTGCTCCAAGTGACTGCAGCACTCCCAAAAGAGAACACATATCCATTGGTAGATCATCTATCAGAAATGCTACCAGCCCAATCAGCATCAGTGTATCCATGCAACTATATCTGAACCCCAGTCTCATAAAATAGTCCATACTGTAATGTGGACTTCACATACCTGAGTATGCGTCTAGCCGCATCCAAATGCGGTTTCCTTGGAGCCTGCATAAACTGACTTACCAATCCAACAGCATAGCTCAAATCTGGCCTGGTAATAGTCATATAAATCAAGCTTCTTACTATGCATCTGTATATAGTAGGGTCTTCCAGAAGCTCACCTGCATCTGCGCTCAGCTTCACATTCTGCTCCAAAGGAACTGAAATAGGCTTACAACTTGTCATCCCATATTTGGACAGCATGTCCAATCCATACTACCTCTGCAATAGCTGTATCCCACTTGGTGATCTAATCACCTCAATGCCCAAGAAATAACGCAGCTCTCCCAAATCCTTCATCTCAAACTTCTGCTTCAATAGCATTTTCACATGAAGGATATCTTCATCACTGTCACCTGTCATAATCAAATCATCAACATAAATGACAAGTAGCATAATACCTTTCTCTGTTTTTCTCACATAGAGTGAGAAATCTGCCTTGGAAATCTGAAAGCCAATAGTGACAAGATACTGTCCTATCTTGTCAGACCATGCTCTAGGTGCTTACTTCAAGCCATAAAAGGCTTTCTTCAACCTGCAAACAAACTCAGGATGAACAGCATGCACACAACCTAGTGGCTGCTCCATATATACCTCTTCTTGCAAATCACCATGCAAGAAGGCATTCTTTATATCCATCTGATGTAAAGACCATTCCTTTGATGCAACCATAGCAATGACTGCTCTTACGGTTGCCATCCTTGCAACCGGACTGAATGTTTCTTCATAGTCAATGCCATATGTTTGTGCATACCCCTTGACTACTAATCTTGCCTTGTATCTGCTCACAGAACCATCTGCCTGGTGCTTCACCTTATAAACCCACTTACAGCCAATTGCATTCTTACCTATAGGCAAAGGTACCAATTCCCATGTAGCATTTGCTTCCAAGGCATCCATTTCTTCATCCATGGCTTTCTCCCATTTTTCTTTTCCCATGGCTTGCTCAAAAGAAGTGGGCTCTGGTTCCTGTATCACTTTGACTATATATACATAGTGAATGGCAGTAAATCCATCATATTTCAACCTATCCACAGGATACCTAGCTCTGGTAGACCTACGCAAAGTAGGATCACTTCCAGGTGCTCTCAAAACATCCCTGGTCTTCCTTACTCCAGGTGTAACAATAGAGAGGATACCCAACTCATCATCAATGCTCTGTTCTGAGCCACTGGATTCACCGTCCACATAAGAGTGACCTGCATTCACATCAAACATGGGCTGATCAACCTTCTCTTTTGCTTTTCGTGATACCTGCATACCACTATCTACATTGCTTTGAGAAGATTCTCCTGATCTCAATCTGCTTGTCCATGGCGAAGAATATGAACCACTGCTAGAGGACACTCTAGGTCCACTAATATTTTGTGACTGCTGTTGTGAATTCTGTGCAGCATTACCATTTTGTGCATCCACATCATCAATCACATTTACTGGTTTATACCAGCTACTCATCTCATAAAAAACAACATCTCTGCTCACTGTAAACTTACGAGTAGAAGGGTTATAGCATCTATACCCTTTTTGTTGCAGAGAGTAACCAATAAAGATGCACTTCTCAGCTTTTGGATCCAACTTGGATCTCAACTCATCTGGCACATGTACATAGGCAATGCAACCAAAAAATTTCAAATGAGAAATATCTGGTTTCCTACCAGTATACCTCTCCTCTGGAGTCATCCCATGTATTGCTGCAGTGGGAGTCCTGTTCATTATGTAGACTACTGTAGAAACTGCTTCAGCCCAATAAAAATCTGACAGGTCTTTTTCATTGAGCATGGCACGAGATACCTCTCCAATATGTATGTTTTTTCTTTCTGCAATTCCATTTTGCTCTGGGGTATGACTGCATGAATATTGCTGCTTTATGCCATGCTCCTGTAGGAACCTTGCAAACTCATTTGAGAGGTACTCTCCCCCTCCATCTGACCTTAGGCATTTTATTTGCAAGCCTGTTTCTTTTTCAATCATAGCTTTAAGAGTTTTGAAATGCCCAAAAACTTCACTTTTCTTTTTCATAAAATACACCCAAACTTTTCTGCTATAGTCATCAATAAAAGTGACAAAATAATGATAGCCTCCAAGAGATGCAGCTTTAGTAGTCCACACATCAGAGTGGATTAATTCCAATGGCTTCTTACTCTCTTGAACATGTCTAGGAAATGGTTTTCTTGCCTGTTTTCCAACCGACAGGCTTCACATACCTTATGCATTTCTGCAACCTTGAATTTAGGCAATCTTGCAACAATATTTTGGGCCTGCATTGATTTAAGTCACTGTACATTAACATGACCAATGCGTTTATGCCAGATATCAATATCTGCAACTACACCGGTCCCATGTGCAAACATTGCTGCACTCTATTCAGACATGTCTGCATCCAACGTAAACATTCTGCCCTTCTTCTTTCCTTTTGCTATCAAGCGACCTTTATTTTTCATATCCTCAACAAAGCATCCATGAGGATTAAATCTGACCTGCAAGCCCTACTCAACCATTTGACCAACAGAAACCAGATTCTTGGTGATATTCGGGATATGAAATACATCGGACAGGTATTTCTTTTTCCCATCCTGCATAGACAAATGAATTTTTCCAATCTGCACAATAGGATGTGCAGTATCATCACCAGTCTCCACAAATCCTGGTTTTTCCATTTTCCTTGCATCCTCCATCCATTCTGCATGACCTGTCATGTGGTTTGATGCACCTGAGTCAACATACCATACATCATTGCTTTCTTCTGCACTTGTCACAGAATTATTCATGTCATGCACCATGAACAAATGCTCATTTCTGTCATCACCCTGTCTACTAGAAGATGCATAATTCCCTTGTTGCAGTTTTCCATTCATGATGTCATTCTGCTTTTTATAGCAGTCTTTAGCCATATGACCCATTTTACCACAGTAGTAGCATTCAACATTACTGTTTGCATTTTGGCCTCTTTGCCATCCACCACGACCTCTTTGGCTCCCCCTGCCTCTAGAGTTACCACGTTCTCCTCCATAGGACTGGTTTTCTTAAGTTTGCTGCATATTTTGATTTCTACCACGGCCTCCAGATCGGCCTCCTCTACCTCTGCCTCTGCCTCTTCCAGCATTTGAGTAGAAGACAGCTTCTTTTGAAGTTCCTCTTGAAGAAGATGCACCACCATTTCTCTGCTCCTCAGAAATTAGAAGAGCAATCAACTCCTCAAAATCAGGAAATCTTTCACGGACGGAAATGGATGTTCGGAACTGTGCATAATCCTTTCCTAGACCATTCAAGGTCATAGAAACTAAATCATCATCTTCCACTGGCGACCCAATGGAAGCAAGTGCATCTGCAATCTTCTTCACCTTCATGTGGTAGTCATTGATGCTCATATTTTCTCTTTGCACATTATGCAACTCTTGCTTGAGCTACATTTTCCTGGCTTGCGTATTTGTGCTATACATTTTTGACAAAGTATCCCATGCCTCCTTTGGCGTACTTGCATCCTGAATATGCACAATCATAGAGTCTGAAATGCTGATAGACAGTCAATACATAACTTTCCTGGCTCTCTCATGCCATGCTTTAAATGCCTGCATTTGCTGTTGATTGGGAACATCAGGAAGAACTGGTTCTTCTTCATTTCCTGCAACAAATTCCCAATATCCTTTTCCCATAAGGAAATTCGTCATTCTAAACTTCCATGCTTGGAAGTTGTTCTTGTCAAGCTTTTCAGTGACAATCTGTGAGAGAGAATCAGACGCCATTACAGAACACTGCAAAAAATTCTATCACTGCAAAGAACACAGCTTCAGCCTCACAAGGGCTAATCTGCAAAACTGACAAAAGTGGTATTTGACCACACAGTCACTTCCTAGTGACGATTTTGCATCAACAGGCAGCAAGGATGATTCTGTAACTCCCAATGTCTCTATGCACAGGCATACGATGCAATTTCTACAGTAACTTTTCATCGACCTGTAGAACAGTGGTCGCACAGCATAAAACTGGGTCTTTTCCTGAGTACGTGCAAAAAACTTCCACCTCCAAAACAGGCCCCGAAATGGCCTCAAATAAAAAAAATAGGGTCACCAAGGGCTAAAGCCCTTACCCGCAGCATATACTGCACTCTTGCTTCACCGCGAAGGGCGTCTCAACCTGAGACAATGCACTCTTGCAATTTCCGGCTGTGCTACTTGCAGAGATCTGCTCCCAAAACAGAAAATGAAAGCAACACTGCTCCTCTTACCAGAACACCGCGAGCTTGGCTTGCTTTCTTGAGCTCCTTACCACGAACAAGGCTCTGATACCATGTCAAGATTGTGGGAGAGAAGGAAGGAGTCTCACTTGTAGCTTTCTTGATTGCACAATGGGGGAATACACACAAGGGTGGAGGCTGAAAACGGTTTTCCTCTTCTTAGTAGTGTAAGCCAAAAAGAACTCTAGTACAAGGAAATAGAAGAACCCTATATATGGGTCTCAAACCAAACTCAACTAACTAAGGTGGCATACTAACTGAGCCACGAACTAGAGTAGATAAGGATAGCTATCATGTAGCTATTATTCATAGGCGGTGTACCAACCGCATCTGCAACTAACACGTCGGTGACATAAATGCACAACGGTCACCCTGGCATATCACGAGTGGAGCTCGATATCTCAACAACTCTACATAATGAACAGGACTCCCACTGCAGCAATACATGGGATGACTCCAGAGGAGAGGTATACTGGTAGGAAACCAGATATTTCTCATTTGAAATTTTTTGGCTGCATTGCCTATGTTCATGTGCCAGATGAGTTGAGATCCAAGTTGGATCCCAAAGCTGAGAAGTGCATCTTTATTAGTTACTCTCTGCAGCAGCAGAAAGGGTATAGATGCTATAACCCTTCTACTCGTAAGTTTACAGTGAACAGAGATGTTGTTTTTGATGAGATGAGTAGCTGGTATAAACCAGTAAATGTGATTGATAATGTAGATGCACAAAATGGTAATGCTGCACAAAATTCACAGCAGCAGTCACAAGATATTAGTGGACCTGGAGCGTCCTCTAGCAGTGGTTCACATTCTTCACCATGGACAGGCAGATTGAGATCAGGAGAATCTTCTCAAAGCAATGCAGATGGTGGTATGAAGGTATCACGAAAAGGAAAAGAGAAGGTAGATCAGCCCATGTTTGATGTGAATGCAGGTCACTCTTATGTGGATGGTGAATCCAGTGGCTCAGAACAAAGCATTGATGATGAGTTGGGTATTCCTTCTATTGTTACATCTGGAGTAAGGAAGACTAGGGATGTTTTGAGAGCACCTGGAAGTGAGCCTACTTTGTATAGGTCTACCAGAGCTAGGTATCCTATGGATAGGCTGAAATATGATGGATTTACAACCATCCACTATGCATATATAGTCAAAGTGATACAGGAACCAGAACCCACTTCTTTTGAGCAAGCCATGGGAAAAGAAAAATGGGAGCAAGCCATGGATGAAGAAATGGATGCCTTGGAAGCAAATGCTACATGGGAGTTGGTACCTTTGCCTAAAGATAAGAATGCAATTGGCTGTAAGTGGGTTTATAAGGTGAAGCACAACGCAGATAGTTCTGTGAACAAATACAAGGCAAGATTAGTAGTCAAGGGGTATGCACAAACATATGGCATTGACTATGAAGAAACATTCAGTCCGGTTGCAAGGATGGCAACCGTAAGAGCAGTTATTGCTATGGCTGCATCAAAGGGATGGTCTTTACATCAGATGGATATAAAGAATGCCTTCTTGCATGGTGATTTGCAAGAAGAGGTCTATATGGAGCAGCCACCAGGTTATGTGCATGCTGTTCATCCTGAGTTTGTTTGCAGGTTGAAGAAAGCCTTGTATGGCTTGAAGCAAGCACCTAGAGCATGGTCTGACAAGATAGGACAATATCTTGTCACTATTGGCTTTCAGATTTCCAAGGCAGATTTCTCACTTTATGTGAGAAAAACAGAGAAAGGTATTATGCTGCTTGTCATTTATGTTGATGATTTGATTATCACAGGTGATAGTGATGAAGATATCCTTCATGTGAAAATGCTATTGAAGCAAAAGTTTGAGATGAAGGATTTGGGAGAGCTACGTTATTTCTTGGGCATTGAGGTGATTAGATCACCAAGTGGGATATTGGCTCTTGTAGAGGCAGTATGGATTGGACATGTTGTCCAAATATGGGATGATAGGCTGTAAGCCTATTTCAGTTCCTTTGGAGCAAAATGTGAAGTTGAGCACAGATGCAGGTGAGCTTCTCGAAGACCCTACTATGTACAGACGCATAGTAGGAAGTTTGATTTATATGACTATTACCAGGCCAGATTTGAGCTATGCTGTTGGATTGGTAAGTCAGTTTATGCAGGCTCCAAGGAAACCACATTTGGATGCGGCTAGACGCATACTCATATATGTGAAGTCCACATTGCAGTATGGACTATTTTATGAGACAGGGGTTCGGATACAGTTACATGGATACACTGATGCTGATTGGGCTGGTAGTATTTCTGATAGACGATCTACCAGTGGATGTGTGTTCTCTTTTGGGAGTGCTGCAGTCACTTGGAGTAGCAAGAAACAGCCTACAGTTGCCTTGTCGAGCACAGAGGCTGAGTACAGGGGTGCATCAATGGCTGCATGTGAGGTAGCTTGGTTGCATAAGCTACTTTATGATATGCATCAGTCTACAGATGGGCCAGTTGTCATTTATTGTGACAACATGAGTAGTATACACTTGGCAAATAACCCAGTCTATCATGCTAGAACAAAGCACATTGAGGTGCATTATCACTATGTGCGGGAGAGGGTTTTACTAGGTCTTATTAATCTAGTTTATGTCAGCACAGAGGATCAGGTAGCTGATATATTCACGAAGGCATTGGGCGTAGAGAAGCTGCGCAAGTTCAGAGACCTACTTGGTGTGCAAGAATTGGGATTGAGCTTGAGGGGGAGTGTTGAGATATCGAGCTCCACTCATGATATGCCAGGGTGACCATTGTGCATTTATGTCACCGACTTATCAGTTGCAGATGCGGTTGGTACATCGCCCATGAATAATAGCTAGATGACAACTATCCTTATCTACTTTAGTTCGTGGCTCAGTTAGTATGCCACCTTAGTTAGTTGAGTTTGGTTTGAGACCCATATATAGGGTTCTTCTATTTCTATGTACTTGAGTTCTTTTTGGCTTACACAACTAAGAAGAGGAAAACTGTTTTCAGCCTCCACCTTTGTGTGTATTCCCCCATTGTGCAAGCAAGAAAGCTTCAAGTGAGACTCCTTCCTTCTCTTCCACAATCTTGACACCACCCTATCCCCTTTTTTGAATTTCGTAAATCATTTAGGGAGGTCCTGCGGTTTTCGTTGTTCTTCCGTTCGTGTATCCGTGGGTTGTTTTGCATTTTCCTGCCTTAATCGTCTGCGCCTCAGGTGGACGGGTAGGTCCCCCTTGGTGCGTCTGGTTGTGGGCGGCCTAGGGATTTCTGGATATCTGAACTAACCTCCGATTCAGAGTCAAACCCTCCATCTTCGCTAGAAGAGGTGGTCTCCCCTAGTGGGCGCAGTTCAGATGATGATTCAGTCCTAAGTACTGACGTTGTTACTGGCTGGGCTAGGCCTGCTTGCTCAAGGTCTATGACTCCTACGTGCTCCAACCAGGCACGATCACATTCCATACGCATGATTCCTCGCTCCATCCTAAAGATACTCTTTTTCTGCGGCTTGGAGTCTGCTAGTATTTGCTCTATTTCTTGTCCTTCCATGTCATATTCCACGGTATCTATCTCACCCTCACTTTCATCACTGAAGGATTGGTAGTCTTTGTATTTGTCGTTAGAATTCTCTTCATCAGACTGCTCGTCGTCTCCTAGGGCTTAGTATATCTCTAGTCGTTGGTCAGGAACCAGGGCCCAGTTATACATGAGGTTTAAGTCATGCACTCTGGTCCATTGCCACTTGTATTCATCTAAGAGATCCTGGAGTGGTTTGAGATTTGCAAAAGCTGGATTGCCAACTAGCTTGTCCGTTAGGTATTTCAGTATCTCCTGGAGTCCCCTTTTGTTGGTTGGGACTTGGAAGTTGACTGGCTTCGGTTCCCCACGAAGGCTTCCTGCCATCATGCAGACTAGTACGGAGGGTGTGGCGTTAGCCTTCCCGATTGTTTTGATGGCTTGCTCATACGTCTCGTGATCAGAGAATGACAGGTCGATTGTAGCAAGGACATACATCCAATCCCGCTCGTCCTCTAGGCATAGGATATGCTTGGTCAAGGGCCCATAGGCCTTCTTGACCTGAGCATTACCCTTGAGCATAGCAGAGATGGCATCTAAGTCGACTTGTGAGGTCTTCCAAGTGTCCATCTCTACTCTCATGGTGTCCGTCCTATTGCCAAGGAAGATCAAGTCGTTACCCCAATCTTCGATGACTCTAGCGTTGTGCATCCAAGGTCGGCCTAATAGGATGTCGTAGTCCACTCCCTTCATGACTATAAAGTCAACGGAGAACTGGACACCTGCGATCTTCACTGGCCAATTCTTAAGCACCCCAAATGGCTTGAGTCTCATACCATTTGCTAGTGTGACATTAAACCTAGCAGTCTCAACAGGTGGGTTTCCCCAAGTCTGAAGCACTGCATGGTTAAGCACACTAACCCCAGCCCCCGTGTCCACGATTCCCTTCCTCGTTGTATCGCCTAGGGCTAAAATCGGTAAGACCACATGCATCTCAGAACCTTCCCAAAAGGCATTGACGTGCAAGGATTTAGGCATAGAGTGCAGCATCAAACTCGGTATTTGTGTCTCTACATCATGGTCATGAGGATCTGCAGTGACCTACTCTTGTGACCCTTCAACCCACTGCTTAAGATCTTTCCATAGGGTGGGGTGTTGCCTAAGCAGATCCCCCAAGCTAAGTGTTACAGGGGTAGTCACCAACGTGGTCAGGAGATCGTTGGGTGTTCATCTCTCCCCTAACCTGGATTGTCCTGACCAATGGCCATGACTGAATTGCGGCCCTGTAGTAGCGCCGAGGCTTGGCCTTAGTGGCACCGCTTGTGGTGTCATTGCTTCTCTTGACTTTGGTTGTGGAGGCGAGGTTGGCGTACTTATGCTGGAGAGATCATTGATCCCATCCTCTATGATGGGCTCAACGTCTTTTAGATGCTCTTGGGCTTCCTTCACCCATTCCTTCACCTTTTCTATGGCCTCTAATTGCCGCTTCGGATGCGGGTATTCGTCTACCTTAGTGCTTCCCTTTTTGGCCGTCTTAGGGGCTGACGTCTTAGCCTCTACGTCAGAGACCTTCTTTCCAGCAGATAGAGTTGTAGCACTCTCCGTTTTTAGTGCAATTTTAGCTTCCGACTTCTTCATCCTCCGTCTACGGCTCTTCTTCCCTATCGAGGTTGCATCGAGATTGCTAGGTCCTGGCAGAGAGATGCCGGCCTGCCTCATTTGGGCACGGGTCATGACCCGCAATGGGATAGGCGTGGTCTCCCCATCGTGGTTCTCGACACCAAATAGACTCAATGGGACAGATGGCTCATTGGCTGAGCTAGAAGACGGCTTTCACCTGGGGCAATCAACGAAGAGATGGGTGATTCCGCACTCAGCACACCTTTGGTCAGCCTTGTCTCTGTTTTGCTGCTCCCTTTCAGGGCATCGTGATGAGACATGACCTAGGTGGCCACAAGTCCAACAGGTGATTGGATCCTGCATCTGCCCTCCTAGGCCTTTACCTCGTCCTCTTCCTAATGCCATCATCGGTACGGGGCGATAATCCATGAGGACAGCATTGCCCTCATTGTCATGCAAGATGTAAGGGCATAAGCTTCTTTGTCATTTGGTTCTTCCATATAGTGGACAGGAGCATCACTCGGTGGATGGGTTACGTAAGGACCAGGCAGCCTAGGAATTCCTGTAGGATTTATTTCCATCCTAGGAACAACCGGCTTAATGTCGTTAGGCGCAGGGAGGGCCAATGGGGCTCCCCTTCCGAAAAATGGCTGCAGCCTGTTCGCTAGGTAAGGCTAGTTGTATGGTTGTGAGTATGGAAGTCTTCTTGGCAACCTACAATGCACGACATCATGACTGAACCTACCGCAGTTAGCGCAAGGTCTTGAGCTAGGGTCTTGACACTTGGCTGGCAAGTGGTTTCCGCCACAGTACATGCAATGGACGTGTGGGTGCATTGGTCGTCTCAACATGTCTTGCAACTTGGCTAGTTCCATCTTAATGTCAGCCAACCGTTTCGGTTGTTTTCCCCTTATCCTGGGATGATGGGGCTGATCACTCACTCGAGGCTGACGCTCTCTCTGAGCTTCGCAAGTTGGTCTCTTCTAGGTTTACGCTTTTGGAGCTCCGCTCCTTCAACTGATCATCAACTCGGATGGCTTCTTCAAAAACCCTGGCTAGCACATCTCACTGCAAGCTCAAGTTGCCTGCCAAAGCCTTGTATAGTTCCTCGTTTTGAATCCCGTTGATGAATACAGTTGATACTGCTCTTTCAGTCGGTCGCTCTCCAATAGGGATTCTCTTGAAGAGACTCCGCACATGGGTCACGTAATCGTGAATGCCCTCCTTCTCTTTCTGCTTGACGTTCATCAAGTGTACTAGTAGATTATCAGAGTATTCGGGCTCGATAAATCTCTTAATAAAGAGATCCTTGAGGCCATCGAAGTTGGCTCACTCTATGTTATCTAAGCTCATATACCATGTCCTGCCCTTATCGCCCAAGCAAAGCCCGAACACTTGAGAGCATTGAGTCAGGTCGTTGAGGCCTTGGCTTCGTAGACTTGCTCGAACTGCTCAACAAAGCTATATGGATTGTCATGGGGTTGGTACTTATCAAGTTGCTTGGCAATGATAGGGATTTTAGACTCGCTCTTTGAGCCCTGGTTTGCTCCTAATCCTACGAGCAGCAATATCGCTAGAGCCATGGCACTTTGCTCTACAGCCGTGTTATCGAGCAGCCACTTCATGAGAAGCTCACTCAGCGTTAAGTCTCCTTCTAGTGTTCTCTTATGGTCCGTTCAATTTCTGCCAGCCAGGTTCAGCACCTGTTGCACCTCTCACAACTCCATGCTTTGCCTTTGGCTCCTAGCCTGCCGATCCCTATTGTACTCAGCCATGCTTTGCAATGCTTTGCGGGCTAGCTTTCTCTCCTCTTCTAGATCTGCGATGATAGCATCTGCTGCCCTGCCACAGTGCTCATACTGGGCATGAGCATCGTAACTGATGACCAGCTGCTGAATAGCATCTAGAAAGGCTCCTAAGTCGAATTCCCCATTAGATCTGCAGTCTGAACTTTCTTCTGCCATCGTCGAGTTATCATGCTCCACCAAGCTATCGATCAGGTTCAGTAGACTTGTCAAATCCACTTCATCGGTGCCCCTTGCTTGGTCCTACTTTTGCGCGTTGATGGTTCGTCTATGTCCTGGGTCCCCTCCTACTAATGGGTTCCTTGAGTGGTTTATTTGGGTGAGTTCCTTCAGTTATTGAATACAGTCCTCAATTTATGGCCACTCAATGTGTGTGTCTTTCCCTGTGCACTTGTGCTCAATCAGGCTTTTAGTTTCCTTAAGTGTACTTCAAGTGCAGAAATTCAGGGTGAGTGCAGCAACCAATTTTTAGGCTTCTTGTTAGAATATCAAGCTCATTTGTGTGTGTTGACCAGACACAGCCAGTCTAGCCATAGTAGTTAGGTACATTAAATAAGTCGGTGCCTCTGGTGTGAATGGCCTTATGACCTTATGTTGTACTTTCACTATAGAGTGTGGAATGAATAATGTAGAGTGAGAGAGGAAGCAGGTTGCTTCACTCTGTCTGACATCTATCTGCCTCTTTGAATTTGAACATGGTATCAGAGCCATGAATCGGCAAAAGACTGGGTGCCTGGGAGTGTGGCATTGGACTTGCAGGAGCTGAAGTCAGAGGAAAGGTCATTCTTCTTCAAACAGGCTGAAGCCATTGAACAATGGAAGGTATCCAGTGTATGGTTGCATGCTCAATGGTCAAAGGCATTGTAAAAGGCTTGTTTGTAGCCTTGAGAGGGATGTATTGAGCACCTTGGAGTGCTTCATTGCCCTGGTTAATAAAATCGTGAGCTATGCTGCCCCTCCTACCAGTCTGCGCTGTTGCACCTGGTTCATATTCATGTCCTCCAGCTACAAAATGAGGCATTAAGCATCTTGTACATGCTCTATGAAGTGTATGCTGACCCTAGGGTGTGACCTTGAAGGTCTGACATGTCAATGGAAGCTTGGGTGATGAGGCATGGATTGTTATGCAGGTATACAGGTCTGAAGCTGAATGTACACTGCTGAATATAGTGATTTACATCACTGTTTTGATCCTGAAGAGCACTTGAAGCTCCCTAATAGGCTGGGAAGATTGCATTGCAGACAACACAAGTTAAGAAGTCATATGTACTTGATGTGAAGTACTTGAGCTGAATTTTCTCAGTAAAATATTCAGATCTGAGAACTGTTTCACTGCTGAAAACTGTCATGTACTGTCAGTGACAAGCATTGGATACTACTGATGCAATACAGGTCATTTTTAGAGCTCTATCACCTATGAAAGGTGTCATATACATGCTGGATGTATGGAGGCTTGAAATATTCAATGAGCATCATTGAAAACTGAATTCTGGAGCTGAAGTAAATGCAGACATATTGTCTTGGTCAAGTACAAATGGTTCATGAGGTTTTATGCTTTGGTCAGTGAAAACAGGTTGCCTATGTATACCCAGATGCTCATGTATTGACCTTGTCATTACGAAGTAAATGTATGACAAGATTGGGAGACAATTTGGGGCTGACTGGAACTTGATATGCTGAACTTTGGTTGATTGTAACCTGCAATTGAATTTGTTGACACTTGTATGTGCTGGTTATGCACTGTTCTGTGACTCTATGCTCATGTCATGACTACCAAGTGTACTAGCAGCTATCTGGGAGTTTTTGGGACATGTGTGACATGATTACCACTCAGTTTTGGACTTGAAAGTGCTACTGATTATTTACAGTCTACAGTTTTCAGACTACATATATGTACCATGGCAGTGAGGTTGCAGGAGTTCAAACCGAAGTGAATACATAGTACTTGCATTGATTGGTTCACTCAGAGGTTAAGCCACTTGGTGTGAGTTGTTTTGGACTGTTAGTGGGCTGAAATACCCTGGTTTTTTACTGCAATTAATTGCAGAAAACTGTCATAAACAGTTTCGGGCTGAAGTTGAATTGTTAAGAAGATCTTGGTTTGCAGGTAGTCAAGCAAGGTCTACAACATGGCAAATGCTGATAGAACTGATAATGTAACCCAGATTGTGGGAGAAAAGCTGGATAGCAACAATTATGCAATATGGAAGTTCCGCATGGAGAACTTTCTGACAGGCAAAGGATACTGGGACTTAGTGACAGGTGTTGAGGCTGAACCTGAAGTTCCAGATAGGAATCCTACAGCTGATCAAAGATGAGTGCATCGAGCTTGGACGGAAAGAGCTCGCAGAGTTTTACATTGGCTGTCATTGTGTATCTCGGATGTTATGGTGATGCAGATCATGAACTGTAAATCCCCAGCAGATGCATGGAATATATTGGTCAAATACTATGGCACAACTACAAGTGCAAGGAAGATACAACTGAAGCAGAAATTCAATAACATGGAGAGGAAGAATAGATCCATACAAGATTATGTCACAGAGGTTAAGACCATAGCAGATCAATTGGCATCTGTTGGCTCACAGGTAGAAGATGAGGATATGGTTGCAGTGACCTTAAATGGCTTGGGTCCAGAATACAAGTCTTTTGACACTTCAGTATCTGTGCAGGCTGAGATGCCTGATTTTAATGAGTTGGTTGCATTATTGATTCATGAAGAGGTGAAGCTTGGCTTAGCTACAGGGTCAAGCAGCTCAAAGAATAAGGATGCAGTTTTTTATTCGAATCAGCGTGGTCCTGGTAGCCGTGGTAGAGGCTATGGATCCTCAGCAGAATGCATCCTATAGTAATAGCAATCAACAGTCATCAAATGCAAGAAGTGGGCAGATGACTGTGGTGATGGACTGTTTGCCATGCAGTATGTCAAAGATAAGGCTACTGAAAAATCATCTGATGATGCAGTGTGGTACATTGACTCGGGGGCGTCGAATCACATGACCCCTCATGGTGATTGGTTCATGTCAAGATTGTGGGAGAGAAGGAAGGAGTCTCACTTGTAGCTTTCTTGCTTGCACAATGGGGGAATACACACAAGGGTGGAGGCTGAAAACAGTTTTCCTCTTCTTAGTTTTTTGTAAGCCAAAAGAACTCTAGTACAAAGAAATAGAAGAACCCCAGATATGGGTCTCAAAACCAAACTCAACTAACTAAGGTGGCATACTAACTGAGCCACGAACTAGAGTAGATAAGGATAGCTATCATGTAGCTATTATTCAGGGGCGGTGTACCAACAGCATCTGCAACTGACAAGTCGGTGACATAAATACACAACGGTCACCCTGGCGTATCACGAGTGGAGCTCGATATCTCAACACTCCCCCTCGAGCTCAATCCCAATTCCTGCACACCAAGCAGGTCTCTGAACTTGCGCAGCTTCTCTGCGCCCAATGCCTTCGTGAATATGTCAGCTACCTGATCCTCTGTGCTGACATAAACTAGATCAATAAGACCTAGTAAAACCCTCTCTCGCACATAGTGATAATGCACCTCAATGTGCTTTGTTCTAGCATGATAGACTGGGTTATTTGCCAAGTGTATACTACTCATGTTGTCACAATAAATGACAACTGGCCCATCTGTAGACTGATGCATATCATAAACTAGCTTATGCAACCAAGCTACCTCACATGCAGCCATTGCTGTACCCCTGTACTCAGCCTCTGTGCTCGACAAGGCAATTGTAGGCTGTTTCTTGCTGCTCCAAGTGACTGCAGCACTCCCAAAAGAGAACACATATCCACTGGTAGATCGTCTATCAGAAATACTACCAGCCCAATCAGCATCAGTGTATCCATGCAACTGTATCTGTACCCCAGTCTCATAAAATAGTCCATACTGCAATGTGGACTTCACATACCTGAGTATGTGTCTAGCCGCATCCAAATGCGGTTTCCTTGGAGCCTGCATAAACTGACTTACCAATCCAACAGCATAGCTCAAATCTGGCCTAGTAATAGTCATATAAATTAAGCTTCCTACTATGCGTCTGTACATAGTAGGGTCTTCCAGAAGCTCACCTGCATCTGCGCTCAGCTTCACATTCTGCTCCAAAGGAACTGAAATAGGCTTACAACCTGTCATCCCATATTTGGACAGCATGTCCAATCCATACTGCCTCGGCAAGAGCTGTATCCCACTTGGTGATCTAATCACCTCAATGCCCAAGAAATAATGCAGCTCTCCCAAATCCTTCATCTCAAACTTCTGCTTCAATAGCATTTTCACATGAAGGATATCTTCATCACTGTCACCTGTCATAATCAAATCATCAACATAAATGACAAGTAGCATAATACATTTCTCTATTTTTCTCACATAAAGTGAGAAATCTGCCTTGGAAATCTGAAAGCCAATAGTGACAAGATATTGTCCTATCTTGTCAGACCATGCTCTAGGTGCTTGCTTCAAGCCATACAAAGCTTTTTTCAACCTGCAAACAAACTCAGGATGAACAGCATGCACATAACCTGGTGGCTGCTCCATATAGACCTCTTCTTGCAAATCACCATGCAAGAAGGCATTCTTTACATCCATCTGATGTAAAGACCATCCCTTTGATGCAGCCATAGCAATGACTGCTCTTACGGTTGCCATCCTTGCAACCGGACTGAATGTTTCTTCATAGTCAATGTCATATGTTTGTGCATACCCCTTGACTACTAATCTTGCCTTGTATCTGTTCACAGAACCATCAGCATTGTGCTTCACCTTATAAACCCACTTACAGCCAATTGCATTCTTACCTTTAGGCAAAGGTACCAATTCCCATGTAGCGTTTGCTTCCAAGGCATCCATTTCTTCATCCATGGCTTTCTCCCATTTTTCTTTTCCCATGGCTTGCTCAAAAGAAGTGGGTTCTGGTTCCTATATCACCTTGACCATATATGCATAGTGAATGGCTGTAAATCCATCATATTTCAGCCTATCCACAGGATACCTAACTCTGGTAGACCTGCGCAAAGTGGGTTCACTCCCAGGTGCTCTCAAAACATCCCTAGTCTTCCTTACTCCAGGTGTAACAATAGAAGGAATACCCAACTCATCATCAATGCTCTGTTCTGAGCCACTGGATTCACCATCCACATAAGAGTGACCTGCATTCACATCAAACATGGGCTGATCAACCTTCTCTTTTTCTTTTCGTGATACCTGCATACCACTATCTGCATTACTTTGAGAAGATTCTCCTGATCTCAATCTGCCTGTCCATGGCAAAGAATGTGAACCACTGCTAGAGGACGCTCCAGGTCCACTAATATTTTGTGACTGCTATTGTGAATTCTGTGCAGCATTACCATTTTATGCATCTACATCATCAATCACATTTACTGGTTTATACCAGCTACTCATCTCATCAAAAACAACATCTCTGCTCACTGTAAACTTACGAGTAGAAGGGTTATAGCATCTATACCCTTTTTGCTGCAGAGAGTAACCAATAAAGATGCACTTCTCAGCTTTTGGATCCAACTTGGATCTCAGCTCATCTGGCACATGTACATAGGCAATGCAACCAAAAATTTTCAAATGAGAAATATTTGGTTTCCTACCAGTATACCTCTCCTCTGGAGTCATTCCATGTATTGCTACAGTGGGAGTCCTGTTCATTATATAGACTACTGTAGCAACTGCTTCAGCCCAATAAAAATCTGGCAAGTCTTTTTCATTGAGCATGGCACGAGATACCTCTCCAATATGCCTGTTTTTCCTTTCTGCAATTTCATTTTGTTGTGGGGTATAACTGCATGAATATTGCTGCTTTATGCCATGCTCCTACAAGAACATTGCAAACTCATTTGAGAGGTACTCTCCCCCTCCATCTGACCTCAGGCATTTTATTTGCAGACCTGTTTCTTTTTCAGCCATAGCTTTAAGGGTTTTGAAATACCCAAAAAATTCACTTTTCTTTTTCATAAAATACACCCAAACTTTTCTGCTATAGTCATCAATAAAAGTGACAAAATAATGACAGCCTCCAAGAGATGCAGCTTTAGTAGTCCACACATCAGAGTGGATTAATTCCAATGGCTTCTCACTCTCTTACATGTCTAGGAAATGGTTTCCTTGCCTGTTTTCCAAACTGACAGGCTTCACATACCTTATGCATTTCTGCAACCTTGAATTTTGGCAATCCTGCAACAATATTTTGGGCCTGCATTGATTTAAGTCGCTGTACATTAACATGACCAATGCGTTTATGTCAGATATCAATATCTGAAACTACACCGGTCCCATGTGCAAACATTGCTGCACTCAATTCAGACATGTCTGCATCCAACGTAAACATTCTGCCATTCTTCTTTCCTTTTGCTATCAAGCGACCTTTATTTTTCATATCCTCAACAAAGCATCCATGAGGATTAAATCTGACCTGCAAACCCTGCTCAACCATTTGACCGACAGAAACCGGATTCTTGGTGATATTCGGGACATGAAATACATCGGACAGGTATTTCTTTTTCCCATCCTGCATAGACAAATGAATTTTTCCAATCTGCACAATAGGATGTGCAGTATCATCACCAGTCTCCACAAATCCTGGTTTTTCCATTTTTCTTGCATCCTCCATCCATTCTGCATGACCTGTCATGTGGTTTGATGCACCTGAGTCAACATACCACACATCGTTGCTTTCTTCTGCACTTGTCACAGAATTGTTCATGTGCTGTACCATGAACAAATGCTCATTTCTGTCATCACCCTGTCTACTAGAAGATGCATAATTTCCTTGTTGCAGCTTTCCATTCATGATGTCATTCTGCTTTTTATAGCAGTCTTTAGCCATATGACCCATTTTACCACAATAGTAGCATTCAACATTACTGTTTGCATTTTGGCCTCTTTGCCATCCACCACGACCTCTTTGGCTCCCCCTGCCTCTAGAGTTACCACGTCCTCCTCCATAGGACTAGTTTTCTTGAGTTTGCTGCATATTCTGATTTCTACCACGGCCTCCAAATCGGCCTCCTCTACCTCTGCCTCTACCTCTTCCAGCATTTGAGTAGAAGACAGTTTCTTTTGAAGTTCCTCCTGAAGAAGATGCACCACCATTTCTCTGCTCCTCAGAAATTAGAAGAGCAATCAACTCCTCAAAATCAGGAAATCTTTCACGAACTGAAATGGATGTCCGAAACTGTGCATAATCCTTTCCTAGACCATTCAAGGTCACAGAAACTAAATCATCATCTTCCACTGGCGACCCAATGGAAGCAAGTGCATCTGCAATCTTCTTCACCTTCATGTGGTAGTCATTGATGCTCATATTTTCTCTTTGCACATTGTGCAACTCTTGCTTGAGCTGCATTTTCCTGGCTTGTGTATTTGTGCTATACATCTTTGACAGAGTATCCCATGCCTCCTTTGGCGTACTTGCATCCTGAATATGCACAATCATAGAGTCTGAAATGCTGATAGACAGCCAGTACATAACTTTCATGGCTCTCTCATGCCATGCTTTAAATGCCTGCATTTGCTGTTGATTGGGAACATCAGGAAGAACTGGTTCTTCTTCATTTCCTGCAACAAATTCCCAATATCCTTTTCCCATAAGGAAATTCGTCATTCTAAACTTCCATGCTTGGAAGTTGTTCTTGTCAAGCTTTTCAGTTACAATCTGTGAAAGAGAATCAGACGCCATTACAAAATCCTGCAAAAAATTCTGTCACTGCAGAGAACACAGCTTCAGCCTCGCAAGGGCAAATCTGCAAAACTGACGAAGGTGGTATTTGACCACACAGTCACTTCCTAGTGACGATTTTGCATCAACAGGCAACAGGGATGATTCTGTAACTCCCAATGTCTCTGCGCACAAGCATACGATGCAATTTCTACAGTAACTTTTCACCGACCTGTAGAACAGTGGCTGCACAGCATAAAACTGGGCCTTTTCCTGAGTGCGTGCAGAAAACTTCCGCCTCCAAAATAGGCCCCGAAATGGCCTCAAATAAAAAAAACAAGGTCGCCAAGGGCTAAAGCCCTCGCCGCAGCATATACTGCCCTTTTGCTTCACCGCGAAGGGCGTCTCAACCTGAGACAATGCACTCCTGCACTTTTCAGCTGTGCTACCTACAGAGATCTGCTCCCAAAACAGAAAATGAAAGCAACACTGCTCCTCTTACCAGAACGCCGCGAGCTTGGCTTGCTTTCTTGAGCTCCTTACCATGAACAAGGCTCTGATACCATGTCAAGATTGTGGGAGAGAAGGAAGGAGTCTCACTTGTAGCTTTCTTGCTTGCACAATGGGGGAATACACACAAGGGTGGAGGCTGAAAACAGTTTTCCTCTTCTTAGTTTTTTGTAAGCCAAAAGAACTCTAGTACAAAGAAATAGAAGAACCCCAGATATGGGTCTCAAAACCAAACTCAACTAACTAAGGTGGCATACTAACTGAGCCACGAACTAGAGTAGATAAGGATAGCTATCATGTAGCTATTATTCAGGGGCGGTGTACCAACAGCATCTGCAACTGACAAGTCGGTGACATAAATACACAACGGTCACCCTGGCGTATCACGAGTGGAGCTCGATATCTCAACAGTTCACGGATACGGTGGCTGAAATGCATGGCTATGTATGCACAGGTGATGACACGTAGCATAGCATTGAGCATAAAGGCAAAGTGCCTCTGGTGGTTCATGATGGCAGGAAGAAAAATTTGCATGATGTCTTGTATGTCCCTTCAATTATGAAGAACTTATTGTCTGTTGGTTAGATGACGGAGCAGAACTTGCAGGTTAGATTCAATAAGCATGGTTGCTTTATTGAAGAGTTTGGCAACGGCTGCAAGTTGATAGCTCGTGGTCACAGGAACGACAGAATGTTTACTCTTGATGCTTCTTTGCCAGAGCTGAATTCAACTATGTTTGCTCATGGTTCTTGCACTGTTAGGGATTTGGAAATATGGCACAAGAGAGTGGGGCATGTAAATTTGCAAAGGCTGCAAATTATGCAAAAGAAACAGCTGGTTACAGGGTTACCGAAGTTCCAATATTCAGATATTGGTCATGTATGCGAGGCTTGCCAGTTTGGTAAGCAGTCACGATTGCCATTTATCAGGAATGTACGACAGAGTACACGTCCATTGCAGTTAGTGCATTCTGATGTTTGGGGGCCAGCTCATAATGTATCTATGGGAGGTTCTAGATATTATGTATTCTTCATTGACGACTACAGTCGATATACCTGGCTTTACATATTGAAAACAAAAGATGAGGTCTTTTGCTGTTTTTCAGCAATTTAAAGCACAGGTTGAGAAGGAGTTTGAATGCTACATCTCTTGCTTGAGATCTGATAGTGGTGGGGAGTATGTATCAAATGACTCTAATGAGTTCTTGGCTGAAAATGGCATTTGTAGGCAACTCACCTGCAGCTACACTCCGCAGCAAAACGGAGTAGCTGAAAGGAAGAATAGAATTCTGATGGAAGCTGATAGGGCTATGATGAATGAAAAGCATATGCCGCTTTACTATTGGGCAGAGGCTGTTATGATAGCCGTATACATTTTGAACAGGATTCCCACTGCAGGCATTCATGATATGACACCATTTGAGAAGTTGTATGGCTATAAGCCAGATGTAAGTCACATGAAAGTCTTTGGCTGTCTTGCTTATGTGCATATTCCAGATGAGAAAAGGAAGAAGTTGGATCCCAAAGCACATAAGTGTGTTTTCATTGGATATTCGCAGGAGAAGAAGGCATACAAATGCTATGATCCCTCTACCAGGGAGACGTTGGTAAGCAGGGATGTTATCTTTGATGAGATGGGTTCTTGGTATGTATCACCAGTTGCAGTGCCATCTGATCTGCCTTCCACTCATGTCTCTACAATTGATTTGCAGTAGAGCACTGCTATGACAGGACCTATCAGTCAGACAGTATCCCCATGGACAGGGAGATTGAGGAGCTCACCGTCCACTGACACGGGTATGTCAGTGAGGGGGAGACATGATGTCTTGGATAGCAAAGGAAAAGAGAAAGTTATTGAGGATGCATCTGGTATGATGATACCTGGCAGAATGACTTCGGGCTATGAGTCTAGTGATACTTTAGACAGCGAACTTGGTATTCCGACTGTCTATACGCCTGGCACAAGGCAGAACAGGTACATTCCGCCTCATGAGAGAGGTGAATCGAGTAGTGCACCACAGCTTAGACGCTCGCAGAGGGTCAGATACCCTGTTGACAGGTTGACATACAATGGCTACTCTGCAAAGCATTATGCGTACATGAAAAAAGTGATGGAGGTCAAAGAACCAAGTACATATGCTAAAGCAGTGAAAGATGAGAATTGATGTGTAGCCATGGATGAAGAAATGAATGCCTTGGCTGCAAATAAAACATGGGATTTAGTACCACTGCCTGAAGGAAAAAAGACCATTGGCTGCAAATGGGTCTACAAGATCAAATGTAAGTCAGATGGCAGTGTGGAGAGATACAAAGCCAGGCTAGTTGCAAAGGGGTATGCCCAACAGTATGGACTTGATTATGAGGAAACATTTAGCCCTGTTGCCAAGATGGCAACTATACACACTGTGATTGCCTTGGCTGCTGCTAAAGGCTGGAAATTACAGCAGATGGATGTTAAGAATGCATTTCTTAATGGTGACCTAGCAGAGGATGTCTATATGGTTCAGCCGGAAGGATATGTGCACCTTGATTTTCAGCATTATGTATGCAGGCTGAAAAAGGCATTATACGGGCTGAAACAGGCTCCGAGAGCTTGGCATGCTAGGATTAGTAACTACTTGCAGAGATTGGGTTTTGCTGTTGGTAGGGCTGATCATAGCCTATTTACAAAGAAGACTGACAGTGGTTTAGTAGTACTGGTCATATATGTTGATGATTCGATAATCACTGGTGATGATGACTTGGGCATACAGCATGCAATGAAGATGTTGAAATCTGAATTTGACATGAAAGACCTGGGAGAACTGAAGTATTTCTTAGGCATTGAGGTAATTCCAGCTGACAATGGGTTATGGCTGATGCAGAAGCACTATGCCATAGAGATGTTGAAGAAGTATGGCATAGCTGAATGCAAACCGCTAGATACACCTCTTGATCAGAATGTCAAGCTAGACATGAACACTGGAGCTGAAGTAGAGGATGTGACTATGTACAGGCAGATGGTTGGTAGCTTGATTTACTTGACCATCACTAGGCCGGACTTGAGCTATGCTGTAGGGCTCATAAGCCAGTTTATGCATAAGCCTAGAAAGCCGCACTTGGATGCAGCTAGACGCATTATGAGATATGTTAAGTCCACTGTAGAGTATGGGCTGTTCTATGTCAGAGATAAGCCCTTGATATTGACTGGATACACGGATGCAGATTGGGCAGGTTCCTCATATGATCGTAGATCTACGAGTGGATATGCATTTGGATTTGGTAGCGGCATGATTAGCTGGAGCAACAAGAAGCAACCTATGGTTGCTTTGTTAAGTACTGAGGCAGAGTACAGGGGTGCTGCATTGGCAGCATGTGAGATTTCATGGCTGCTCAAGCTTATGGCTGATTTGGACGTACAGGTAGATGCTCCAGTGAAGTTACTATATGACAATCTGAGTAGTGTACTCCTGGCTATGAATCTAGTCTATCATGCCAGGATGAAACACATTGAGGTACACTACCATTTCATCAGAGAGATGGTTCTTGCAGGAAGAGTTGATCTTATGCATGTGAAGACTGATGAACAGGTAGCGGATATCTTTACCAAGTCCTTGGGTAAAGATAAGTTCTGTGGTTTTAGACAGCTGCTTGGAGTGCATATGTTGTCTTGAGCTTGAGGGGGAGGGTTAGAATATCAAGCTCATTTGTGTGTGTTGACCGACATGAGCTGGACACAGCCAGTCTAGCCATAGTAGTTAGGTACATTAAATAAGTCGGTGCCTCTGGTGTGAATGGTCTTATGACCTTAGGTTGTACTTTCACTATAGAGTGTGGAATGAATAATGTAGAGTGAGAGAGGAAGCAGGCTGCTTCACTCTGTCTGACATCTATCTGCCTCTTTGAATTTGAACATGTCTTACGCACTCTCGCGTTGTTTCGGGCCTAATAGGCTTGTTGGTCAATTTTTTGGCCATCTCGTCAGGGTTTAGGGTTTCTCTAATATGTTGCCTCGTTAGTTTTTTGTCCAATCAGGCTTTATAACTCAGCGGTTTTCGTCTAGGTCTCTAGGTCTAGCAACTGCCTACTTCTAGCTGCTAAGCGGCTGCGCCCTACGATTTTGCCTATTCCATGTGCCAAAATCAAGTTTTGAGCGTTCTAATGGCTTTTGAAAGTTTGCGCTGTTGAGTTCTAGCCAGGTCAGGTCGAATTTCTAAAAAATTGGTAAAAACTTCACTTGGCCCAACTGGTCCGAATTGCAGGGTCCGAGTGGGTCACTCTGACGGGCTGAGGCGCATGGGCCAAGGAACGGACTCGGACGAAGTCACTCGAACGGATTGGCTCAGGCCGAGTGGTTGATTCGGACAAGGTTGCTCGGACGGCGGGCCGAGGCAAGTGGGCTGAGGGTTGAGTTTGACACGTGGCAGAGGGTCGAATTTGTCCACGGTCCAAATGGTAGACTCGGACGGGACGAGTAGGTTTGGGCCAAGTGGGCCGATTAGGGTTTTGGCTGAATGGGCTGAATGGCAAGGGGCCGAGAGCCGATTCTGGGACTCGGCCCAGAAGTGACCGTTCGGACGGGCCAAGCGCGGCGCACGTCAACAGCGTGAGTTTGATTTCAATCGTTTCCTGTGATTCACTCAATCGTACCAGGCACAAACCTCCTGATCCTACCTAAGGGGGTAAGAGAAGGGATTCATATACCTGGATAGAGTGGTGGGCTCGTCGTTGGTGCAATTGAATCGAATCGGGTGATAGCTCTCTCTCTCTCTCTCTCTCTCTCTCTCTCTCTCTCTCTCTCTCTCTTTCTCTTTCACACTGTAATGGTTGCAAATGAGTCCTCCCTTGGCCTCTTGGCTCTTATACCCCTTCCCGGGTATGGTGTTGATGCCCCCAATCACTCACTTGCCGATCTTAGGCATCACAAGCGAGCTTTTTGCCATTTTTGCACGATTTTTGCCCAGTTTTGCCATGTTTTGCAATAGTAAACCCTACCCTTCTCCGGTGCGATTTCCTAATCCTATCCTACTCTAAATGCAACAAGAATCGAAAGCAAAATACTGAAATGATTTCTCCATGTTTCCTAATCATCAAACAAACAAAATAACCCAAAATACTTACTTGTTTTGAAGATCAAAAACACCCAAACTTCCTACCTATCTCAAGCTCTGTTTCGGGAATGAATCCCTTACTTCGATGCTCAATATGAGGTGCGCAAGTGCTCAAGCTTGAATCCGTAGTCCCGACAACGGAACCAAAATGTGGGAGCTTTCGCTTAACCGCCAAGACCCACGGACCGCTTATTGTTTCAAGCGTTCCAAGCGAGCTCTAATGGCTATCTCTCACCTAGCCGACACGCCGTCGATCCTACGAGTGTAGTGAGCTTGCCTTAGTGCCGATATGAGTTGCCTCCTCTCTCACACACGCCGGCAGCTCCACGATCCTAGATGCTAGCTAAAGCATCCTCAAGCCTCCTCCACCTCCAAGCTCCATCCTCCATAGTCATGCGCGCAAGAAGAGAGAAGAGAAGAGAAGAAGAGAAGAGGAGATGGTGAAGAGCTTCACCCTCTTGATCCCTCACTCTCACACACTCACTCCCTCACACTCTCACACTCCCTCTCTCAAGAGCACACACAAGCGAGGAGATGAGAAGGAGAGAAGAAGAAAAAGACTCTTGTTGCCACACACCAAAGAATGATCTCTTATTCACTTTTTGAACTTTATATATACAAACCCTAAAATCCCATGGGCACCCATCCCTTTTTTACATGACCGGCCATTGTAGCAAGGTCCTTTTTCCATTTCCCTCTTCTAGCCTTGAGCCTCTAGTCTACACCTGTCTAATATTTTACAATTGGCACAGGAGGGAGCCTGGCGCTCTTTTACAAGAGTTTTTTGAGTTTTTTGAGGCGTCTTTTCATTTAAGGTTGCACTTTTTGCCCGGGTTCATCTTTAGAGGCCGCCTGCATGTCTTTGCTCTTTTTCCATCTTCCTTTTTCTTTTTCCTCCATTTTTCCGCCATCTCGACTTGGGGTTAACACTCCAAAACCATGCAATATCTACCGAAGCTTTCTTCTAGACATATCCTCTACACCTCAAGGTGCTTCTTTATACCACATCATAGCTCAACATTAGCCCCTCTATAAGCCAACATTGTAAAAATTCATCCTCGTTGTCTAGAACTGCTTCTCCTCTAGTCGTGCTACTACTGTTGCATGTACAAGCCGGGATTATCCCTACAAACATAGGGCAATCAAAGGTGGGCTAATGAGCTTACTCCCCATCAAAGGACTCATCAATTGGTTGCCTCTGCAGGCTATTGTGATAAAAAAATTAGTCAGGTCTGTCAGAAACCCTAAAGACTCCATAGCCAAAACCTCAAAAGCTTGACATTTATCACTGATTCTTCTTGTTGAAGCTATCAACAGTGATTTTAATCACTTAGCTACAAGCACTAAAGTCCACAGCAAGATTCACCCAAGAGAGGAGACCTTGGAAGTTTTGAAAACCTCAAGCGCCAACATCTAACACTAAGCTCAAAGAATAGTATCCCCCATTAATACTCAACTAGTGTCAGTTTGACATTGATCTTTGTGTGCCTCTTGACACATTGAACTACAACTCTCTTGCTGGTTGATTGGCTGTTGATAGAAAATGGTAGAGCTCAAACAAATAGCAAAGTTCAATGGAGAAGGCTTCCATGCCTAGAAGGAAAAGACCATGTACCACCTCATGAGGAAAGACCTTTGGGATCTCTTTGAAGATGTTGAAAGTGATGGCGAGAAAGAACATTCAAAAAGCAGGATCCTTGTAGTAGCTCCACCAAAAACCAAAGAATGAAAGAAGATGAATAGCAAGGCACTAGGCATCATTGCCTGGGGACTAAGTGATGATGTGTGCTATATCATATCTCTAGCATCAGAGATGCTAGAACTGCTTGGGAGGAACTTGATAGGATCTTTGGTACCCAAGCAACGAGTTCAAAGGTAAAATTACTTATGCAATTTGTAAACTAGATATAAAAGATAGTACTTCCATGACCATACATATTAACAAGTTCAAGAGCCTAAAAACCCAGCTTGCAACTCTTAAGAAGAATATTGATGAAGATGAAGCAATAGCCGTACTACTTGCAAGTGTAAATAAGGACCCGTATGAGAATCTAGTGTCCACCCTGAGTAATGTTCCAAGTCTCTCACTTAAAGATATCAATCACTCACTACTTGATGGAGAAAGCAAAGTTAAAAGCAAGGATGCAAAGGAATACACCACCAACAATAATCTCTTATACACCAAGGGCACTTATGGAGCAAAATGCCATGGTCGAGGACTCATCATCAACAACAACAAGGATCGGATTATATGTCATTACTGTGGCAAGACTGGCCATACATTCAGTGAATGTTTCCACAAGAAAAGAGCACAATAGATATAGAATGATCACCACCAAAACCAATTCATGAATGAAGAATAAGAATAAGAAGAAGATGCTTCTACTACCATCAACAACTCTGACAGATTGTTCTAAAGAAATTTTTGTATCCTTCCCTTAGTGGATTTTCTTTGTGAAAGCCCTTACCAAAGATGTAAAGTTTCAAGCTTTAACTTGATTAGGCTGCCTATGAGCTAGTCTCTAGAGCCATGTCACCATGTATGGGGGGCAACAGTAAGTGTAGGAACTCATCATTTGAGGGGGGGTGTTGAGAAATAGACAAATGATGTATGCTCCAGGAAGAGATGTCTTGAATCCCATATGCACAGTGAGGAGAGTGGAACAACCCAACTTCTATAAAGCATTGTACTTGACTATCACTTTTACACAATGATGAATCCAATATCATGATGTTGTGTACTTTCAGTTAGTCTCATTGTCATTTTCAGTCTCTTACACAAGATTGTGTTTATGAGTCCAAACTAATCTATCTTGGAACCTAATTCACTTGTGTAACATTTGGTCTGACCATTATCCATGTCACTATGAACTTTGTCTTCATCTTCTAACTTCCATAGCTGTCATGCTCTAGATCCATGCATTTCAACAATTGGGACCAATGAATTCAAGCTTTGAGCACTTGCATGCTCTGAACCGAGTATTGAAGTAGGGTTTGCCTTGAACTAGCGCTTGAGATAGGTAGGAAGCGAGGGAGTTGAAGAGGTATTTGATCTCCTTTGCAAGTAAGCTTTTTTGGTTTTTAGAATTTAAGTAAGTACGTGGGATTAGTATAAGAGATTTCTTGTGATTTGGATGCATTTAGGTAAGGAAAAATCAGGAAAAATAGAGAAACAAATAGTAGAGTTACTATTGTAAGCTTTTTTTATCTCCTTTGCAAGTAAGCTTTGAACTAGCGCTTGAGATAGGTAGGAAGCGAGGGAGTTGAAGAGGTATTTGAACTCTTTTGCAAGTAAGCTTTTTTGGTTTTTAGGATTTAAGTAAGTAGGTGGGATTAGTATAAGAGATTGCTTGTGATTTGGATGCATTTAGGTAAGGAAAAATCAGGAAAAATAGAGAAACAAATAGTAGAGTTACTATTGTAAAGAGGGTAGAACATGAAGAAAAAGGGGCTTCAATGCATTGAGAGAGGAAAGAGAGAAGAAAGGGAGTGGAAGACTAAAGAACAAGGAGTTTAAGAGGCAAAGAGAGCAAAGGGGAGCTCATTTCTGCATTCAAAGTTGAGAGAGAGAGGAAGCTAGATAGGTTGTTTGCAAGGCAGCAGTCAAGCAAGGAGTGGTTCGATTCGTGTGACAACACATTCATGGGCTATCATTGAGTTCGTTTGATAGCTAGCTTCTTATTATTTGATCCTAGAGCTTGCCAAGGGACTAGGATGAGGCATCAAGAGCATCAGAATGGATTTTCAATAGGTATGATTAGTTTTCACCACTGCGTTGACCGTTCGATTCCCAAAATCGAACCACCCGACTGCCCCGAAGTTGAAAGTCATCCGATTTTCAAAATTGGATGCAATCGGGTCATCCGATCGGACAAACCACCCTAACTATTCCAAAATCAGATAGTTTGACTGATCGAATTCCAGGAATCAAATGAAAAACCTGCAAATAGGATGGGAAAACTGAACATCAAATTCTAACAAACTTTGACCTCACTAGACCCTATAGAGGCCAAGCCCTAGCTATAGGACACCCTAGTAGATCCCAAGGTGAGTGAAAGGGGCAATAGAGCCAATTGACTTGAGAGTTGAAAGCCAATAGTTCAAGAGCTACTGCGGTTAGTGACCATCCCCAATAGAAATTTGAATGGACAACCTAAACTCGATACCCTTTAGACCATGCTTCAAACGTATAGCAAGGACCTAGAATGGACCACTATGAGTGGCCACCACTTGAGCAAAAGAGCTAGCACTACCCAAAATTGATTAAAGAGTGTGATCTGCATCAATTGTGATTGAATTCACATATTTCGTCACATAAACACTTAGAGTGCATCTAAGTGCACATAACATTGAGGATTGTTTTGAATAAAAAGGAATTCACACAAGATAAGATAAGCTGAATGAACCCACTAGTAGGAGAAGATCCTCAAGCATCGAATACTAGCCAAGGACACCGATTACCGAATATCAAGAAACTTAAATCGTCAAGCCACTTAGGGAGCAACAGTGGAAGGCACAATTAGGGACATAGCTCTACTTGAGTAAATCAATCTGATTGACACCCTAGCTGCCAAATAAATCGACAACATGTCAAGAATTAGCACCGACTTGAAAAATGACAAGCTTGACTTGGGAGAAACCCCAATCAACATCCAACAAAACTGATGACCCGGTATGACCTACAAACTAAAATGGATTATCAAGATAGACACAGCCAAGGACATCATAGCCAATCTAGAGGAGGAGAGAAGGTTGGCAAGGAAAGTATTGCTAAGCATAGCCGCATATCACCAAGAGCAATGAGCTTAAAAGTTGAGGTAAGACATAGAAATGCGTGAAGTCTGATGCCTTTTAGCGCTCACCAAACCAAAATAGGACATGACCAAACATTGAGAGGTAGAGAGCACTAGAAGTTGATCTTATGCTGAGTGAGAATCTCACCAAGCAAATCTTAAGACACATCTCATCACAATGCCCCGAAAGGGAGCAAGCCAACCAAGAGAAGGTCGACCTAAGATGCCCTGAATGTGGGATCACACACTTGTATGTCAAGTGCCCTAGGCAAAAACCTTCCACTAGTTTGGCTATCATGCCATTCATACCATTGGGACTATTCGGAGTTGAAACACTTGACGTTGAAGCCACATTGATTAAGCTAAATGTCATGACCCGAGCATAAGCAAAGTAGGCTGGTATTTCATTGCTAGGACCTAGCAACCTCGATGTAGCTTCAATAGGGAAGAAAAACCATTGAAGAAGGAAAAAGAGGGTTGAGACAAAGATTACGCTTAAGACGGACAATGCCACCATGTTATCAAAGGGGAAACAAGTCACATATGCAAAAGCAGAGACATCTACTCCTAAGACAACAAAAAAGGGAAGTGCCAAGATTGGAGAATATCTTGATTTGAGGCACCAATTAGAAGTGGTTGATGAGGTCAAGGAGTGGGTGAGAGAAGCCCAAGCGCACCTAAAGGATGCCAAACCCATTATCAAAAACGAGATCCATGAGCTCTCTAACGTGAGCACACCAATCTCGTCTGCTCGGTTAAAATCAAAAGATGCATTCTCACCCCATATAGTACCACATGGACAGACCCTAGACACCACAGGTGGGCAAACTGCCCAAGAACATTGGCAAAATAGCATACACCCTAATGAAAAGCAGGTGGTAGGCAACTTGCTCACAATGTCGATATCGGCCCGTGTGACCCTAGCTCTAAGAGAACTGCTTAGGCAAAATCCAACCTTATGGCAAGTGCTGAAGCAATGGGTGGAAAGATCAAATGAGCTTGGAGTAGCTGACTCGCTAGACCATGATGTAGTAACACATATACCGAGCTTGACCCTAAACTTAGTACCTAAGTCCTTAAACGGAATGCTTTCATATGCACGCAATCCTACATGTCATAGCATTAGGGGACGCTACACGAAAGGGGATCGTAAACATAGGAGCAAGAGTCAGTGTACTCAGCCATGCAGTCATGCGGGCTTGGGGTAATCCACCTATGGAGACCACGAGATTTAATATCATGCTAGCCAATGGCATGAGAGTTAGGCCATTTGTGATGCTAAAAGATTGGTTCTTGAAGATAGCGGGAGTCCAGTTCTTAGTGAACTTCATAGTTATGAAGGGAGTGGACTACGACATCCTGTTAGGCCGATCTTGGATGCGAAACACACGAGTGATAGAAGACTGGGGCAATGGTCTAATGTTCTTAGGCAACAGATTGGAAGCCATGAGAGTCTATATGGATACTTGGAATACCACTCCAGACACCCTAGATGCCATCTCTGCCATGTTGAAAGGAGATGCACAAGTTAACAATTCCTATTGGCCACTAACAAAGTATATCCCTTGCCCCGAGGACAAGCGGGATTGGATGCATGTTCTAGCCACCATCGATCTGTCATTCTTAGATGAAGAGGAGGATTATAAATAGGCTGTTAGGGTAGCCAATGAGTCCCACAAAGTCCCACCATCTCAGCTACTATCGAAGAGTAGGGTCCCACCATCATCAATACCACTCTTCATGATGGCCAAGAGATTTAGCAATCAACCAACACTAGTGCACCCACCACATGAGCCTCCAATGCTAAACTTGCTTATAAACATAAGAGTAGCCTCCATCACTGAGATTGAGGAAGAGAATGAGGAAGAAGTGGCACCTGCATACATGTGCATATCAACCACCACTGGCCCTACGAAACATGCCTTTGAGGCACTTATTGATGAGGGAGCTGACTTTAATATCCTTACACATGATCATTGGACCCTCATTGGTTAGCCCCAACTGTAGCCTACTAATGCTAAAATCAAACCATTTGGGAGACAGTCCTACTCACTACTAGGAAAGTGCAAAACAACGGTCTCTATCAAGACTGAAAGCCTACCTATGATATTCTGTGTGATGCCTAACACCAAGGCCATTGATAAGGAATCGCTACTAAGACACACATTCAAAAAACAAGCATACTATAATGTCAACTATGACTCTCATTGCATTCACCTCACCATTGGTAATGTTTGGATAGTAATGGCTTTTGGCAAGGACAACGCGGCTCCATTCATAGCTTGCAGTGCCACCAGTAGTAGAGGAAGCAAGCACAAAGCCTAAGGAGGGAGGTTGGGAATTGTTTCACCTTGCTGAAACAAAATGGTTGCAACCCAAGGGATCCGTGCCCGAGACCACTAAGAAATAGCTCAAATGGGTGTCCAAACAATCATTGAAGCCACCTAAAATCCAAACCTCACGATCTCATAACCATGGAACTTCACACCCTAGGCCTAGGAGACAAAGCTAGCACAATCGAAGTAGATGACAGTCCAAGCTGCAATGGGTACCCAAAGACCTATTGCACACTCAAAGGCTACTACAAAGGCAACAATTGGATTTGGTTGCCCAAGACTACGAGTGACACAAATGCCCCTCAATCCAAGCCCTCCAGCCCATCTCCACAAAATTGTAAGGCAACTACAAATGAGAAATCAATTGATTCTAAAAGCACCAAATCCATAGAGCCTCAATATGAGTCAATCAACCAAAACCAAAACCAGCTACCCCTAGACCACCAACTCAGCCTAACACTCCTAGTATCCCAACTACTCCATGAGCAAAAGACAGTGCATCATCTAAGCTACAAGACCAATCCATTGCACAAGTGACTGACAAACACCCCACTGAACAGCCTAGGAAGGCAAGCATTAGTAGTGGAGTTATCCAGCTTGCGACCAAACCCCAACCTCCCACATGCCTTAGACCCTCCTACAAGCGCATGTCTATCCTTGCATTGGTCTCAGACACCTAGCCACTAATACATCGGATGACTTAATCACCTGCATTAGATGATTGGATGCTACCTTCACCATTGCTAGCTAAGAGCTATGAACGGTTGGACTTAAGGCTCTTAAGTGAGTCATTAGTAGCAAATGTACACTCCTTGCCATGCACCTAGGAAGAATCTAGTTTCATATTTGTTCAAGATTTCCATGGTAATTGAGGAATTGATCACCATTGAAATCTCTCAAGAGCAAGCTCGCACACAACTGATCAATCCTATAGCAAGAGCAAAGTCTATGCAACAAGCTAGGAACTCGAAGAGTTGAAAAAGCTAGCCACCTCTAACTCTTCTTTTCTATGCAAATGGTGTGCTCTTTGTCTCCAATGGGAACAAGAGGGTTGCCAAATTATGACCAATGCATATTAAAGGCGGGCAATAAAAACCTATGAGTATGACCAAACCTATGTAGCCCCTACCTCTTTCAGAGTACTCGCTATTGGTCGTAATCGACTGTTAGAAGAGGTCGTCATGGCCCACCCCTATTTTGATCAAACAATCCTGACCGAGGAGGAATTGCATATCGCTAGTAGGATGAACTTCAATGAGTTCCTCGCTCATGTCCTAACCTACATTACACACATAGGCATTAGATCTCATGACATGGACTGTCCTGCCCACCTAGAGTATAACCCAAATTCTATGATTAGCTCATCATGGCAAAGTAAAGCACAACCCACATGTGTTTCATGTCCTTAACCCTTCATCCTCTAATCCTAGGAAGGATTTTCATCAATCCTAGGGGGGAAGGGAGTAAGGCAGAAAAGAAGACACAACTTGAACCTTAAACCAAGCTTTAAAAATCAAAAAAGACTGATAAAACTCAATTCCTACTTAAGGGTTCATGGAATTTAGGTTGAAGTATGTGGATTGCTTGAAGCAAAAAATTTCATTCTATGTTTGATCACTTCATCTTTTCGTAGCATATATTCATAATCCCCTCATCTTTTCTCAAAAAGTCATTTCAAGTAAACTAATAGTGAGATGTTGCATCATGATAGGAACCTGAGATGGTTGGGCGTGACAAAGGTAGCAAGCTCCCATTCATGAAAGAAGAGCAGGTCAAATACAGCCTAACAACAGAAAGAAGGGCCTTTAATTAGCTTAAGTTTAGAAGCATCCAAAACTTAGAAAGCATGGTGATGAAAGAGCAGGTGGTAAAACAGATCGTCGACTAGGGTAATCTTGGTAAATACATGGAGAAGGTTGGTCAAGCCATCCACTGCATCAAGTGTGCAGAGTTCTTGCAAACTTTCAATGCGAACATGAACCGCGGCACTATGGCAGTAAGAAAAGGAGGAGAGACTCACTGAGTAAAAGTGGAGTTGAGCCCCGAAATAGTGAAAAGAGCTCTAGGGCTGGCCAACAAGCTTGAGGAGGTGGCCCAAGAGAGATATTTATAGTGTGCTAGGGATGGACAAGGCCCAAGTGTACATGAATGATGGAGTTAGCATAGCCAACGTCCCTGACCCCAACATTAGACTACAAGAAAAAGATAGTCCATGCTCTATTCTCCAGTCAGAGGTACAATGCCCTGATGAGTAGGATTGGAGTGCCACTAGCTCGAGAACTTCGTGACCAAGTCACTGGACAAAATCAAGTGGCATGGCTACATGCACAAGACCATGGAAACCTTAGCAAAAGCACTAGCCACCACAGGAGCTAGAGCAGTAGACAAGGAGTCTTCAGCTTCTACAATGGAGAGATGGCAAGGAAAAAGCTCGTAGTTAAGGCTTCCAACATAGGTTTTGGAGGTGTGCTCTCATTGCCATCATCCAAGAGGCCATTGGGGGCTTGGAAAGATAGGAAGTGATAGAAGAAACCCCGAGTGCTCACTAGCCCACAGATTGCCCATGTAGTCATCTGAAAAGAGGGAAGCTCCACCCCAAGTCTAGCAGCAACGAGGACAGGCCTCGAGCAAGAGAACCATTAGTGGGGAAGTGAAGGAGGGCTTAGTCCTATCAAGCCAAGGTGCAAAAAGAAAACCTGAGCTAAACATCCCACGAAAAAGGAAGAAAACCATGATAGAAGGAGACAAGTAGAAACCGCACAGAAGGAATTGAGAGAATTAGATGATAAATGGAGAAAGAAGTAGGAAGAGGAAGAGGAGCAAGTAAGAAGAGTGGAGGAGGAGTCAAGAAGGGAGGAAGAGTAACAAAGAAGGAAGTAAATAGAAAATGAGGAAAAGTTAAACAGAGAAGAAGACTAGCAAATGACCCTAGCCTTGCGATTATCGGTAGAACAAGCCTCCCAACTTGAAGAGCTCACAAGGAGAAGCCCAGGTGATGAGCCAGGCTCCAACATTGCAGCGGAAGAAAGAGCTCAAGGGACCATTGTGCCAGACAAGGGAAATGCCCCCGTGAACCCACCACCACCGGCCCTGATTACCATGCTAGTCACCACCCAAGAGACCTCAGAAGGGGGGAGTGGACCAAAGCAATGTAGTGGCATAGGTGCAGTTGCTATTGAGCTTGGTGAAGCAGCTCAGCCCAGTGCTAATGGCAGAGCCCCAATAATAGGGACAAAGAGACCTGTTGCCATCGACACAAAATCTAAAAAGGACCCAAAGAAGTCCAAGGTTGATTCATCGACAATGTCTATGCCATTGGCCATGCCGACATCAACAACCACAACTATGACGAGTATGTGCAGGAGGTCCTAGGCCAACTTAAAAAGATGAAAGAAGATAAGAAGGCCTCAATGGTGGAATTGAAGGTGGAAAAGGACATGTTCATTGCCTACCAACTAGATAAGACAAAGAAGATAACCATCTATCAAAGGTGGCAAAGGTAAATGGTCTAAAGAAGGAATTAGAAGCAAGCAAGAAAATGGAGGTGGAGAAGGGAGAAGAAAGTGCAAATGAGCTACAAGTGGAAAAGATATAGGGAGAAATGGGGCTAGAAATGGACTTCTCAAGCCTCATACAAGGGCAAAAGAATATGGAGGAGAAATTTGAACAATTAAAAAACCTAGGAGAAGAGCTCACCGAGGAGCTGAAGAGGGTAAAGACAAGCCCATGCAGAGTTCCTAAAGGAGAGAAGACAAAAGGAACAAATACTGAGGGAATTGCAAGAGATTAGGGCCCAGTAGGACACGGAGTCAACAAAAAAGCTACTGAAGGTTGAGAACTGACTCCTCGGGACCATCCAAGAGCAAGAATAGCTAAAAGAAGAGCTGAATCGCCACAAACATGACAAGGAAAAGATGATGCCAGTAGCCCAAGAAGAGTGCCCGCTACCCTCTATGTTGATATCAATGTAGAGATAGACAATTGTGCAATGTCCTACCTAATGTCAAGGGCCACTCTCTTGCCAGCTTTTTGCATGAGCATTTTGGAAGATATGAGTGATAGCAGGTTCTCAAAATGTTATCATCCTTTCCTCTCTACTATCCCTCTCAATGTAAGGATTAACCAAAAGATCTACATGCAAAACCATGCATTCCTTAGCAAATCTCTTAGGCCCCCTCGAAATGTAGCTACTGAAGAGCATCAGGATGATGTCTAGTGTGTTCCCTTCCAATGCATCTCACCAAAAAAAAAAACAAAGCAAAGACCCACACGAAGCAAAAAATAAAGGAACAAAGATCTTCTCATGTAACATCGAAATGCCACAAAAACCACACCTAGGGGTTCTCAAGTTAGGTGCATCCCATGGCCTTGGTCGGTTGGCTATGTACCTAAACCCCTAGCCCTCCTTGTCTTTCCATGTCACCCTTTGGGCACATTTAGGGGAGGACACACCTAGGAAGTTTTGACCTCATCTATGGTTAGGCATGTCTCCCTAAGTCACACCCACAACACGTCCCCTTGTACACAAACTAGGTCCTCAATTAAGGGACAATACCACAGGCTTCCCGATCCAACTCCTAATTTCACTAGCACACACAAACACCCTACACTACATGGTGAGGTAGGCACATCCCCCAAGTAGTGTACTTCCTTTTCCTTTTCAGGTACATTCAATAATCCGCAATCTTAAAAGTTTAGGATAAAAGCACAAAAGAGGAAAGGCACATTTTAAATATAAAAGTGCACCTTAAATCCCTGTAAAAGAGGACCATGCTTCCTCTTGTGAAATTTGTAAATGTAGACGAACATGGGTGAAGGAACAACGTAAATAGGAAGGGAATAGGGAAAGAGGACCTAGGCTAAAATGGCCGGTAATGTAAAAAAGAGATGGGTAAGGGGATTAGGGTTTGTATAAAAGGCAAAAAGTGAATGAAGAAGCTCATTCTTATGTGTGGCCAAAACTGGCTCTCTTCTTCTCTTCTTCTTCTTGTTCTTGCTTGCTTGAGCTTGTGCTTAAGAGAGGGAGTGTGTGAGGGTGAGGGACTATGGTGGAGAAGCTCTCCATCTTCTCCTCTCTTCTTCTTATTCTCTTCTCGTCTGGTCTCTTACGCAACAATGGAGCATGGAGCTTGGAGCTTGGAGCTTGAGGATCGAGCTTGCACCTTTGATCGTGGAGCTACTAGAGTGCTTAAGAGAGAAGGTAACTCAATCGAGCATGGAGGTAAGCTCATTGTAGGTGTGAGAGCGCATACGACTATGTGAGAGATAGTCATTTGCACTTTGCTTGAAATGCTTGAAAAAAAAACGGATCCATGAGTTTGGCAGTTGAGCGAGAAGCTCCCACATTTTGGTTCCATTGAAGGGATAGGAGTGCCGAGAGCAACCAACTACAGTAGCACAGGCATAATCACCAAGGGACGAAGTGCCCAATTTTGAGCAACTTGCCGACAGAGAGCCACAACAGCCTGGTGAATAGAGCCCTTTCCTACCTCCGACAACAGAAGTAGAAGGCCAAGAAAAAGAAGATCCCACCACCGCAGAAAGAATTGTCCAGGCCAAAAGGAAACGTAGAGAGATGCCTGACTTCATGAGGAGAAAGTTTAATGTCAAATCATAAGACATGCCCATTGTCTAGATGTCACAAGCCGAGGAAAAACTGTCTATCAATTGGTCACTGGAATTAAACAATTGGGGAGCAGTGGGAGAATGGGTGCACACCATTTGAATTTGAATTCTTCAACCCTTCTGCCTTGAATCGAGTGCTATCCCCTCCAGTGGTGGCTGAAGGAGCCATCCAAGTTGCGAGGAGGCTAGGGAAGCAATAGCTTGATGAGAGGGCTAGAAACCCCACTCTATGGAGAAGAGAGCTTGCGAGATGTTGGGATGATACTTCATGGAAGAGCCAAGAAAGATCAAAGGCTATGAAGCCCAACCTAAATGGTGCCAAAGAATCTGGGACACCAATTTTAAGGCATGGATGGCTTTTTGCAATATGATATCATACGAAAGGGATGACCCCACATACATGGCTTACTCGAGGTGCCATGGTGTGGATTTTGACTAGGGGAAGCATAACAAGGATGACTTCCCTTTATAATGTCAATGTTGTCATTCTTAAAGAATGCCTGTGACCTTTGGAGCACAAGACCTCCGACCTTCCATTACCCACTTTTTGGACAAGTTCACAGCATGCCACGACCCCACTTTCCTTACCACTTGTAATTACCTCTGCCTCTTGCAAATTCTACTATAAAAAAAACTAGTAGCCCAAGAAGAGCATCTGCCACCCCTCTATTTTGATATCAATGTAGGAATAGACAACTATGCAATGACCCGCCTAATGTTAAGGGCTGCTCTCTTGCCAACTTTTTGCATGATCCTTTTGTAATATATAAGTGATAAAAGGTTCTCAAAATGTAATCAACCTTTTCTCTCTACTACCCCTCTCAATGTAAGGATTAACCAAAAGGGCTACATGCAAATCCATGCATTTCTTAGTAAATCTCGTAGGCCCCCTCGAAATGTAGCTACTAATGAGAAGAGCATCAAGATTATGTCTAGCGTACTCCCTCCCAATGTGTCTCACAAAAAAAAAAAAGAGAAAACAAAGTAAAGACCCACATCAAGCAAAAAGAAATGAACAAAGAGCTTCTCATGTAAAATCTGAGTGCCACAAACCCCACACCTAAGGGTTCTCAAGTTAGGTGCATCCAATGGCCTCGGCTAGCTAGCTTTGTGCCTAAACCCCTTAGCCCTCCCTATCTTCCCACTTCACCCTTAGGGCACGTTAAGAGCAGGACACACCTAGGGAGTTTTACGCTCACCTATAGTTAGACTTATCTCCCTAAGTCACATCCACAACGCCTCCCCTTGTACACAAACTGGGTTCTCCAGCGTGGGACAATACCAAAGGCTTTCCTGAGGTTCAACCTGACTCCCATTTTCACTGGCATGGACACCCCGCACTGCATAGTGAGGTAGGTATATTCCCTAGATAGTGCACTTCCTTTTCCTTTTCACATGTACATTCGACAATCCATGATGGACCATCGACTTCATGAACCCCCGCCACTCACTCAATCTACTCTTGGCCTCCACAATCTCACATCCATTTCATGACGCTTCTTCTCCCTGTCCAATCTCCATGAAGCCCCGTCATCGACCCACATGGCAACCCTTCAACCACCCAAGCCATCATCAACAAGTGCCCACAAGTGCCATGGGGTCGGCACTAGGCTAGGATAGGGACAATGCTAACAATGTTAATCCCACTGCAAAGAAAGCAAAAAGAAAATTAAGAAATGTAGGGCAAAGTAAAAAAAGACGGCCCAAGACTCAAGAAATAGGAGGAAAAAAGGCCAAAAGCGTAAGGGCAACCTTAAAAGTTTAGAGTAAATGCAAAAGAGGAAATGTGAATTTTAAATATAAAAGCTCACTCTAAATCCTTGTAAAAGAATGCCAATCTTCCTCCTGAGCAATTTGTAAATGTAGACAAGCATGGATGAAGGAACAATGTAAATAGGAAGGAAATAGGGAAAGAGGACCTAGGCTAAAATGGCCGGTCATGTAAAAAAGAGACAGGTACCCAAAAAGGGGATTAGGGTTTATATAAAAGGCCAAATTGCATGGCATGCCCTGTTAGAAATCAAGCTCACCATCAGTGTGTCTTCATCTATGACCGACATCTATGACAGCTAGTGTGTACAGCTGTCTACATGTGACTACATTAAATAAGTCGGGTTAGTAGTCAGTCAGTGACCTGACTAGAGTTAGTCAGTCTAGTCTACATTTACACTAGGTCACTTTATCTTGTAGTGGGTGTGTGCTTTTCAGTTTAGAGTGTGAGGAAATGAAGGAATGAGCTTGAGAGCCTGAAGGCTCATGGATATGGAGTCTTTCCCTTTCTCTCTCTCTCTACTCTTTGAACATGGTATCAGAGCTTCATCCATGAGGCTGTGGGAGAATGGGCATGACAACCTGCAGTGCAAAGAAGATGGAAGTAAGGAATGAGGAAGAAGATGGACACTTGCAAATGAAGCCATAGTCAAAGGAAGGAATCAGCGTGGACTGCCTTTTGAAAATCGTGGACTGCCTCCTGAAAAACAGCAACCTGTATCTAAAAATCTGCGCCTGCTGATCTGAATGGATAGCAACCTGTATCTAAAAATCTGCGCCTGCTGATCTGAGTGGACAGCAACCTGTGCCTGAAAATCTGCGCCCCCTAGTCTGAAAATCTGTGCCTGCTGATCTGAGTGGACAACAACCTGTCAATCTTCAGTGGGGCACCTGGACAAGGTTCATAGAGCATATATGCTCACTATTGAAGGTATTTGAAGTGTGCAAGGAGTAAATGCTTGTGTGGGATCTCTGTTATGAGCTGGAGTGATAGACACAGACCTGTAATCATTTCTGAACTGCTGTAAACATGAATGGACAGCATGCATTCAGTCATTACTGACACATAGGAGCCTTGTACTACACTCAGAAGGCATCTTTGGAGCACAAGAATGTGTCAAAGCATGTATACATTGGATCAAATGTCTTGGAGCTGAGATCTCTTGCTCAGAATACTCAGATCTGAAAAGCTGAAAACTGTCATACACAGTTAATGACAGAATACTCAGATCTGAAAATCAATGACAGGCTGAAAACTGTCATACACAGTCAATGACAGAATACTCAAATCTGAAAATCAATGACAGGCTGAAAACTGTCATACACAGTCAATGACAAAATACTCAGATCTGAAAATCAATGACAAGCTGAAAACTGTCATACACAGTCAATGACAAAATACTCAGATCTGAAATTCAATGACAGGCTGAAAACTGTCATACACAGTCAATGACAAGTACTGTGCATTACTGAAGCAATACAGGTCATCTTGGGGGTTCCATCATCTATATGAACTGGCCTATACATGCTGAATGCATGGAGAATTGAAGCAAGCAATGAGCATCATTGAAAACTGAATTTTGAAGCTGAAATAAATGCAGGTACACTGTCCTGGTTAATTACAAACAGCTCATGAGGTTTATGCCATTGGTCAATGAAGACAGGTTGTCTATGCCTACTCAGATGCTCATGTATTGAACTTGCCACTAAGTAAATGTATGACATGGTCAAAAGACATTTTGGAGCTGCTTGGAGCTTGGTATGCTGAATTCTGGTTGACTGCAACCTGAAACTAAATTTGTTGACACACTCAGCTTTGGACTTGAAATTGCTGCTGGTTACTCACAGTTTACAGTTTTCAGACTGCATGTATGTACCCTGGCAGTGAGGTTACATAAGCTTAAGCTGAAGCAAACACATAGCTTATGTATTGACAGTTATATCTACAGTTGAGACCACTTGTTTGAGGGTTGTTTTGGGGTGTTAGTGGGCTGAAATACCCTGGTTTTTTTCTGCAATTTAGTGCAGAGAACTGTCATAAACTGTTACGGACTGAACTTAGTCAGTCATACTTATTGGACTGCAGGGAGTCAGGCACTTGATAGACAGTCTATTGCATCATGGCTAATGCACATGGGACTGACAATATCACTCAGATAGTTGGAGAGAAGTTGGATAATAAGAACTTTACATTATGGAAATTCCGAATGAAAAACTTTCTGGTTGGCAGAGGTTATTGGGATTTATGTACAAGAGATGAAGTTGCTCTTGAGTTGCCTGCACACAATCCAACAAATGAACAGAAAAGAGCCTACAGGCTATGGAATGAAAGAGCATGCAAGGTGCTACATTGGTTTTCCTTATGTATATCTGGTGCTATGGTAATTCAAATCACTGGATGTGAGACTCCGAAGGATGCTTGGGACATACTGATGAAAAATTATGGAACCATGACACATGCAAGAAATATCTAGTTGAAACAGCAGTTCAACAACATGTCTAGGAATGGCAAGAGCATCCAGACGTATACCACGGAGATTAAGACCATAGCTGATCAACTTACTACTATTGGCTCAAGTGTATCAGAAGATGATATGATTGATGTTGCTTTGAATGGCTTAGGCAAAGAGTACAAAGCTTTTGACACTTCCATTTCTGTCAGAGAAGAGCCCCCTAGCTGGGAAGAGCTAATTGCTTTGTTGCTGCATGAGGAAGTCAAACTTGGTTTGAATACAGGTTCTAGTGCATCTCAGAGTAGAGACACTGTGTTGTACTCTAGCCAGTGTGGCAGAGGATCTAGAGGTCGTGGTTCATTTCGAGGTCGTGGTGACACTCGTAATACTTATGGACAGCAGCAAAGCAGCAGAGTATTTGGCATGGTGCAAATACACAAGGCCAGCGTGGATCTGGTGGGTTTAGAGGCAGGGGGAGATCACCCCGAGGTAGAGGTGGTGGTTCTGGTTCATGGCAGTCTACTGATCAGTCCAACAAGGACAAGGACTGTCATTATTGTGGCCGGTATGGGCATATTGCAAAGGATTGTTACAAGAAGCAAGGAGATATGAAGGCAAAGGGCAGACAGCATGGGCACTATGCATCTTCCAGTGGTGCTCATGATGAGTCAGTTGATAGACTCTTTGCCATGGAGCATGTGTCCAAGACTGCGTCAAGGCAAAACAGAGATGACAGGTGGTACATTGACTCTGGAGCGTCAAACCACATGACCCCGCATGGAGAGTGGTTTGATGAGATGGTTGCAGGTATACATGGTCATGTATGTACTGGGGATGATACTCAACATGACATAAAGCATAAAGGGATTGTTCCATTGATGATGCCGGATGGCAAGAAGAAAGGCCTGCATGATGTCTTACATGTACCGACCATAACAAAGAATTTATTGTCTGTGGATCAAATGGCAGAACAAAATCTGCAAGTGAGGTTTAACAAGGATGGATGTTTCATTGAGGAGTATGGAAATGGCTACAAGCTAATTGCCAAGGGCAGAAGGGATGGCAGGATGTTTACTTTGGAAGCGACCATTCCTAAACTTAAAGCAGCTATGTTTGCTCATGATGAGAGTGCCATCAGAGATGTAGAGATCTGGCACAAGAGAATCGGACATGTCAATGTACAAAAGCTGAAATCTATGCAGCAGAAAGAAGTAGTACTTGGATTACCTAAATTCAAGTATAATGATTTTGGTCATGTATGCCCTGCATGTCAGTTTGGGAAGCAGGCACGGTTTCCTTTCATGAGACATGTAAAAAATAGCACTAGGCCTTTACAGTTGGTACACTCTGATGTCTGGGGTCCTTCACATAATGCTTCCTTTGGAGGTGCACGATATTATGTCTCATTTATTAATGATTTCAGCAGATACACTTGGCTTTATATCTTGAAACATAAGGATGATGTGTTTGATGCATTCAAAGACTTCAAGAAACATGCTGAAAATGAATTGGGCTATTACATATCATGTTTGAGATCAGATGGAGGAGGTGAATATGTCTCAAACTACTTTGACAGGTATATTGCTAAACATGGGATCAGAAGACAACTCACATGCAGTTATACACCGCAGCAAAACGGTGTTGCAGAGAGGAAAAACAGGGTTTTGATGGAGTCAACTAGAGCTATGCTAAATGAAAAATGTCTGCCAAATGGTTATTGGGCTAAAGCAGTGGTGACTGCTGTATATGTGCTGAATCGAACCCCTACAGTAGGGATTCATGATGTCACTCCGTATGAATGGCTGTATGGTCATAAACCTGATATTTCACACTTGAAGGTATTTGGCAGCATTGCATATGTGCATATACCGGATGAGAAGAGGAAGAAATTGGATCCTAAGGCAGTGAAAAGTGTGTTTATTGGATATGCACAGGAACGGAAAGCTTATAAGTGTTATGTACCTTCTACGCATGAGACACTCATAAGCAGAGATGTGGTATTTGATGAGTTAGCATCTTGGTATGGGAATCCTGTTGCGGTGCCTACTGATGGCTCACCCAGTATGAGTCATGCTGAAAATACTCCTGCAGAGAGTACTTCCATGACTGGTCAGACAGGTGATGTATCATCTACAGTGAGTCCTTGGAGAGGACGATTACGGAGTCGCACTACTGCATTTTCTGTTGACAGGTATACTTACACTAGATATTCAGCCCGTCATTATGCTTATATGACGAAAGTAACAGGTTTTAGAGAACCACGTAAGTTTGATGAGGCAGTTTCAGATGAGAATTTTCGTGCTGCTATGGATGAGGAATATTCAGCTTTGGCTGAAAATTGTACATGGGATTTGGTACAGTTGCCTGAGGGCAAAACACCTATTGGATGCAAGTGGGTGTATAAGGTAAAATGTAAATCAGATGGATCATTGGAAAGATATAAGGCCAGGCTAGTTGCAAAAGGGTATGCGCAGTAGTATGGTCTTGATTATGAGGAGACTTTCAGTCCTGTAGCAAAGATGGCTACAATTAGAACTGTGATTGCTTTGGTAGCAGCTAGAGGCTGGAAACTATGGCAGATGGATGTAAAGAATGCATTTCTCAATGGAGAATTACAGGAAGAGGTTTACATGGAACAGCCTGAAGGCTATGTACATCCAAAATTTCCAGCACATGTATGTCGGCTGAAAAAGGCATTATATGGGTTGAAACAGGCACCCAGAGCATGGAATGCTCGCATCAGCAGTTATTTACAGCAACATGGTTTCCGATTGGGAGATGCTGATCATAGTTTGTTTGCGAAGAAGACAGATAGTGGCTATGTTTTTCTAGTTGTCTATGTTGATGACTTAATCATTACAGGAGATAATGAAAATGGGATTGCAGAAATAAAGACATGTTTACAGGCTGAGTTTAAGGTCAAGGATCTTGGAGAGCTGAAATATTTTTTGGGGATTGAGGTTGTCTCTACACCTCGAGGCATATGGCTACTACAGAAGCAGTATGCTCATGACATGTTACAGAAATATGGTATGGCTGATTGCAAGCCTATGGATACGCCTTTGGAGCAGAATGTCAAGCTGCAGATTGATGTTGGGACAGAGATTGAGAATGTTACTATGTACAGACAGATGGTAGGCAGCTTGATCTATCTCAGGATCACTAGACCTGACTTGAGTTATGCTGTGGGGCTGATCAGTCAGTTCATGCAGAAGCCTCGCAAACCACACTTGGATGCAGTTAGAAGAATTCTGAGATATGTAAAGAGTACCATAGATCATGGGCTGTTTTATGCATATGGGAAAACCCTTGACTTGATGGGGTACACTGATGATGACTGGACTGGTTGCACATATGACAGGAGGTCAACTAGCGACTATGCATTTGGAATGGGAAGTAGCATGATTAGTTGGCAGAGTAAGAAACAGCCTACAGTTGCATTGTCCAGTACGGAAGCAGAGTATCGCGGTGTGGCCTTAGCGGCCTGTGAAGCTAAGTGGTTACAGAAGTTACTGAATGACTTGGGAGTACACTTGGACAGCAAAGTCAAGCTGTACTGTGACAATTTGAGCAGTGTTATGTTAGCAAGCAATCCTGTTTATCATGCAAGATCAAAACACATTGAGCAGGGAAATGGTTTTAGCATATCAGATTGACTTGGAGCATGTGAAGACTGAAGACCAGGTAGCAGACATCTTTACCAAATCACTTGGTAAAGATAAGTTCATTCACTTTAGACAGCTACTTGGAGTGATGCAGATGATTTGAGTTTTGTTTTTGAGCTTGAGGGGGAGTGTTAGAAATCAAGCTCACCGTCAGTGTGTCTTCATCTATGACCGACATCTATGATAGCTAGTGTGTACAGCTGTCTACATGTGACTACATTAAATAAGTCGGGTTAGTAGTCAGTCAGTGACCTCACTAGAGTTAGTCAGTCTAGTCTACATTTACACTAGGTCACTTTATCTTGTAGTGGGTGTGTGCTTTTCAGTTTAGAGTGTGAGGAAATGAAGGAATGAGCTTGAGAGCCTGAAGGCTCATGGATATGGAGTCTTTCCCTTTCTCTCTCTCTACTCTTTGAACATGCCCAATGTCCAAATGCCTCAAAACCAAGGAACAACTGCCTAACAATTGGGCAATGGAATTAAACCATTGGGAGCAGTGGGAGAATGGATACACACCATTTGAATTTGAATTCTTCTGCCCTCCTCCCCTGAATTGAGTGCTACCCCCTCTAGTGGTTGAAGGAGCCATCTAGACCGCAAAGAGGCTAGGGGAGCGGTAGCTCCATGAGAGAGCTAGAAACCCCATGCTATGGAGAAGAGAGCCTGCGAGATATTGGCAAGACAAGGTCATGGAAGAGCCAAGAAAGGTCAAAGGCTATGAAGCCCAACCTAAATGGTGCCAAAGAATCTAGGACACCAATTTTGAGTCATGGATGGCTTTTTGCAATATGCTACCATACAAGGGGATGACCCCACCTATATGGCTTACCCAAGGTGCCACAGTGTGGATTTTGACTAGGGGAAGCATGGCATCCACAACTTCCCTTTCATCTACAATGTTAATGCTGCCACTCTTGAAGAATGTCTTACCTTTGGAGCACAAGACCTCCAACCTTTCATTATCCACTTTTTGGACGAGTTCACGTCATGCCATGACCCCACTTTCCTTACCACTTTTAATTACCTCTGCCTCTTGCAAATTCTACTAAAACAAAAACTAGTAGCCCAAGAAGAGTGCCCGCCACCCCTCTATTTTGTGGATAGCTAAGCAATGACTCACCTAATGTTAAGGGCTGCTCTCTTACCAGCTTTTTGCATGAGCCTTTTGGAAAAAATAAGTGATAGTAGGTTCTCAAAATGCAATCGACCTTTTCTCCCTACTACCCCTCTCAATGTAAGGATTAACCAAAAGGGCTACATGCAAAGCCATGCATTTCTTAGTAAATCTCTTGGGTGCCCTCAAAATGTAGTTACTAATGAGAAGAGCATCAAGATTATGTCTAGTGTATTCCCTCCCAATGTATCTCACAAAAAAAAGAGAAAACAAAGCAAAGACCCACATGAAGCAAAAAGAAATGAGCAAAGAGCTGCTCATGTAACATCAGAGTGCCACAAACACCACACCTAGGGTTCTCAAGCTAGGTGCATCTAGTGGCCTTGATTGGCTAGCTCTATGCCTAAACCCCCTAGCCCTCCCTATCTCCCCACTTCACCCTTAGTGCACATTAAGCATAGGACACACCTGGGGAGTTTTACGCTCACCTACGATTAGATCTGTCTCCCTAAGTCACACCCACAGCACCTCCCCTTGTACACAAACTAGGTTCTCCAATGTGGGACAATACCAAAGGCTTTCCTAAGGTTCATCGACCCACCCAGTTTTACTGGCACATGGACACCCCCCACTGCACAGTGAGGTAGGTACATCCCCTAGGTAGTGCACTTCCTTTTCCTTTTCACAAGTACATTCGAAAATCCATGATCGACCACCAACTTCGGGGACCCCCATCACTTACTCAATCTACTCTCGGCCTCCACAATCTTACATCCATTTCATGATGCTTCTTCTCCCCATCCAAACTCCACGAAGCCCCATCATCGACCCACATGGCAACCCACCCAAGACATCATCAACAAGTGCCTGTAAGTGCCATGGGACCGGCACTTGGCTAGGATAGGGGTAATGTTAACAATGTTAACCCCAATGCAAAGAAAGCAAAAAAAATAATAAGAAATGTAGGGCAAAGCCAAAAGAGATGGCCTGGGACTCTGAGACACACGACTCAAGAAATAGGAGAAAAAAGGGCCAAAAGTGCAAGGGTAACCTTAAAAGTTTAGGGTAAGTGCAAAAGAGGAAAGGCGCATTTTAAATATAAAAGTTTGCTCTAAATCCTTGTAAAAGAGCACCAAGATTCATCTTGTGCAATTTGTAAATGTAGACGGGCATGGGTGAAGGAACAATGTAAATAGGAAGGGAATAGCGAAAGAGGACCTAGGCTAAAATGGCCAGTCATGTAAAAATGGGATGGGTACTCAAAGGGGATTAGGGTTTGTATAAAAGGAAAAAAGTGAATGAAGAAGCTCATTCTTGCGTGTGGCCAAAACTAGCTCTTGTATTCTTCTCTTCTTCTTGTTCTTGCTTGCTTAAGCTTGTGCTTGAGAGGAGTGTGAGGGAGTGAGTGTATGAGGGTGAGAGACCATGCGTTGAAGAAGCTCGCCATCTTCTTCTCTCTTCTTCTTCTTCTCTTCTCTTCTCTTCTTTTGTCTCACACATAGCACAATGGAGCATGGAGCTTGGAGCTTGAGGATCAAGCTTGTTTGAGCTTGCATCTTGGATCCTGGAACTACCGGAGTGCTTGAGGGAGGACAACTTGATCAAGCACGGAGGTAAGCTCACTATACTTGTAGGTGTGAGAGCATGTACAACTATGTGAGAGGTATCCATTGCACTTGGCTTGAAATACTTGAAGAAATAAGTAGTCAGTGGGTCTTTGTGGTTGAGAGAGAAGGTCCCATACACCAATAACAACTATCTACAATGCAAAGTCATTTCCCACACGGACTAATCCAGTCATATTGCGATAGGAGTGGAACCACTCTCTATGAGGGGTCACATGAAAGGAAGCCCTTGAATCCATCAATCAACACTGATTAAAACTAGGTAAGGCATTAGACATCTGTGACTCATCCAAAGAAAAAGCTACAAGTATGTAATCATCATCAAAGTCAGGTTATTGCACTACATTGATCTCTTCAATCTTAACACTGGACTTAGTAGGGACAATGCTGTGATCATCAGACTTGTCCTATGCTTTTCCTTTACCCTTTTCCTTTTATGGTCATTGCGCATTTTATGGCATTGCAACCTGATATGTCCTGCTTTCCCACAATAATAGCCTGTCAAATCGGACTTATGTCCAAGGGGACTTACTACGAGACTATCCATAGGACTTAGAATGAGACTTCTATAGTGAGTCTGTACCACGATGGTCATTCCCTCTATTGCCATGATGGCAACCCCAAACAGTCAAAGCATGAGAAGTATGAGAAGCATCCATATTCTTCCTATTGATCTCCTTTGTCAGGAGTGCACCCTCTACATCAGATAATTTCAGCCCATTCTCGGGGATATTTGCACACATATAGTACGGAATGTGTCCCAAGACTGAGGCAGTGTGACCAACAAGAACAAAGGTGGAAGATTGTCCTTAAAGTCAATACCCTGTGATGATAGCTAGCCAATAATAGCATGAAACTCACTCAAATGCTAAGAAACATTAGTACCTTTCGTTGTATGAAGGTCCATAAGGTGCTTTAGCTAATATATCTGAGAAGTAGGGCTCTGCTTATCATAGAGATTATTGATTTTCTCCCAAAGATCCCATGTAAATTTCCCATCTGTGACAAAATTATAATAAACCTACTTGTTGAAGGACAGGATAATTGTGGACGTGCAAAGCTCATCTAAGTCATCCCATACATCCTGATTGTGACCTTCAAACTTAATGCTTTTACTTTTGATTAGCCTAATCTAATATTTTTGCCCCAAAACTTGACAAATTTGGATTTTCCAATAGCCATAATCGTTGCCATCCAACTTTTCAATGTTTAAGATGGTACCATCATTTGAATGACTAGCCATACTGCAAGAAAAAAAGAGGCACAATACAAAACCAAACAAGCTACTGTAATACCTATAAACAGCCCCAAAACCAATTCCCAAGACAAGCTGAAAACAAGAGATACAAACCAAATAATGAGCTATCCACAAACTATGATCAAAATACCATCAAATGGAGGAGATTAATCTCATAAATAATACAACTATCTGCAATTACAACATGTTGAAAATGAGTTACATCATACTCAAGCTCACTGCAAATAAAATCCAAAGCTCAATGTGACATCCAAGTGTCAAGTAAGTGGCTCCCCCTAGAAAAAAGGTCAAATGTCAGATGAGTAAACAAAGTTCAAATCCTCATGTGAGCGGTATCCAAACATCCATGATACATCAAGTACATAACCAGAAGCATAAGACCCAATAAAAACTTCAAGCCTGTAAGGTCATAGACCTCTGAAGCATCCAATAAAGTAACTGACAATTGATGTCAAATGTCCTTAGCTCAAATCAAAGCTTAAATGCATTCAATAGCATAACCAAGCATAGAGCTTCAATGCCATGCACCAATACATCCGATAGAATGCACAAATAGTATGAAAGATCATTAGGCATAGGCTATTCTAGTTAAAAGCTTATGTCCACTGTATGTACAACAATAAAATGACAGACAAGACTGAGCAAAAGTGAGCTCAATCGAAGCCATATACATCAATATATCATCCCAAGTAGCCGGGAAGCATCAACAAGCAATAGGCATATGCTTTCACTGATAAAATAACCTTCATCCCTACTTATTATAGCAAAAAAAAAGATAGTATAGATGAGCCAAATATGGGCTCAAATCAATCCAAAAGCACTCCAATACATTCGCCAAACATTCCCCAAGTGTCCAACATCAAATGAGCATTCCGTGAGCATCACATAAGCCAAGAGCATGGCATTTCCCAAATAAATAGCATTGTCGTGTTGTGACAGCAATGATATCTATGAGAAAACTAAGCTAAAAAGTACTCAAATCAGTCCAATAGCATCTCAAACCAATGACATCTGATCCCCCAAGTATAAAACCTAGGTATACAAGCATCCCGAGAAGCATATACGAGCTCCAAACATTGAAGATATGGTTGTCCCTATTTCATGACAACATGCTGCCCTATTTGCACAATTAATAGCTGAAGTTCAATGACTCAAAACCAATGCTCAATGTTAATTGTCAATGTCAGGAGGAGTGGTAAACAATGCCAAAGCCTTTGTCTAATACACCGGGGAGTGGTTGAGCAAGCATGTGCTTGAAAGTGGCCACAACTGAAAAAACGTGTTTGTATTTCCAACCTTGAATATTGAGCTGAGTACTCCCTAAAATAAGATCAATGTAGACTCAAGATTACCCTAAGATAGCCCCAATAGGTCCTAAGAAGTCCTAGAGCAATGAGAGCTCAATATGAACTTCAAGAGGTGGAGCTACGGCTGCCAATGATGAAACCCTGTTGTAGGTAACTCGAATGAGAGCTAAAGCAATGCCAAATTGAGCTCAAGCTGAAGGATAACGTGGCTCAAATGGAACCCTATTGTAGGTAACTCGAATGAGAGCTAAAGCAATGCCAAATTGAGCTCAAGCTGAAGGAGAACATGGCTCTAATATAGTTCAAGGGATAAGCCCAAGTGGAAGCATGATGAAACCCTACTGTAGGTAACTCGAATGAGAGCTATGCCAAATTGAGCTCAAGCTGAAGGAGAATGTGGCTCTAATATAATTCAAGGGATAAGCCCAAGTGGAAGCATGAGCAAGCAAAGAAAGAGAGGTGTGAGCTATGGTAGATGGAGCAAGAGAGCAAGAGAGAGAGACTCAAGATGTGGGAACTCCAACTATCACAATGTGTGATTGACCTTCCCTTTATTCAAATGTCACTTAAAGAATAACAAATGAACTAATAGTGATGGGCGCCCATCGTCTACAGTGTGCATGTGCAAGTAATGTCAGTGTAGTAATACACGAGCAGCTAGGCACAAGCACCTTTACCCCCAACAACAAGCCTATGGTTATATTGAGATACTCGATGCATTAGTGATCTACTACCAGTTTCCATAACCAATATGCTAGGTAATGCAAAATAATCACCATGAGTATCATGGGTTTTTAGCTCTTCTCCTTGTGCACAAAAGATTTTGAAGTTTGTTTATACACGGACTCCACAACCAATCTAAATCTAGAGGGACCACAACCACTCTAGTGGTCCTAGCTTTGATGCTAATAGTTTGACTCTCTTAGCTTGGAATGGTTTTGATAGTAGTGGCACCTATCGCATCTATTTAATATGACTACAATGACATTGAGGATAAACACGAACACTTTGAACTAGATCTTTTGTGCATGCAATGCATTAGGTTTCAAATGGATCAAGTTCATTGAAGGTCAAGGGTTACAAGTAACAAGTTATCTAAAGTGTTGGTCTCAGGTACCTATTCCAATTTTTATATTATATGGATGTCATCCGTGTAACTATTGAGATATATAAGGATGTATTCATGCAGTATGCAAAGTTTGATCAGAATACAATGTTATTCTTCTTACACAATCAATTTTCTTAGTATAATTGTTTTTTTTATCTGTGTTCTTTTTTGTATCACCGTAATGAGTACTACAATGCTTTGGATTTAATATGCAATTTATATCAACTATAAATATTTATGTGTATTTGTCTCAATGTTTATACCTCATTACATCACCCCTATAACTTTATACACCCATTCACAGCCAATAGCCTTCTTGCCATCAAGCAATGCAACCAATTCCCAAGTATGATTTTCAATCAATGCATTCATTTCTTCATCCATTGCTTTGCACTAGTTCTTATTCAAGACAACTTCACTAAATGTACAAGACTCTTTGTGTTCCATGACCTTAGTCATGTATGCATAATGCTTCATAGAATATCCACTATATGTAAGTCTATCAACTGGGTATCTCACTCTCTATGAGTGTCTCAACTGTGGTGCATTTCTAGATTCCCATCTTTAATGAGGTGGTACATATCTAGTCTACCTAACACTAGGAGTATACATAGATGGAATTCCAAGCTCATTGTCTAGGTTATCAGTTGAATCATATCTAGATGTCAAAATCCCAAGAGCATCTTCAAAATAATAATAATTTTTCCTTTGCTTTCTACATAATTTTCCCCTCTCATTGACATAGAGCTATCAATGGATGGCGATGCATAACTGTGTAACCTACTAGTCCAAGGAGATACACTACGAGATACATCACCTATAGGGATAGACATAGTAGTACTCTACCTGTGGAGTAGTAGTAGATACATGATCTGAAGGCATATTAGTAGGAACAGTAGTAGATTATGCATACCACAAAACCATTTCATCAAAGATATATTTGTTGATGATAGTTTCATGTGTGGACGGATCAAAGCATTTGTAGGCCCCTTGTGCTCCTAAGCATAACCAATGCACACACACCTTTGTGCATTAGGATCCAACTTTCTCTTCTTCTCATTTGGGATATGTACATAGTCAATACAACCAAAAACTTTCAAGTGGCTGATGTCTGGCTTATGCCCATACAACTTCTAATATGGTGTCATCTCATGAATGCCTACACTCGGAGTTCAATTTAGGCACATACATTATTGTCATAATAGCTTCATCCCAATAGTATAGTGGCATATTCTTCTCATTAAGCATTGTAGGAGCAGACTCCATAAGAACCCTGTTCTTTCTTTCAACCACTCCATTCTACTGTGGAGTATAACTGATGTAACACCATATTGGGGAATATGGGAATTTCCCATAATTTTGAGACACGTGCTCAAATATTTGGATTTGTCATAACTTGAACACTATAACTCCAAATGGAGCACTCTATAGCTCAATAGATTCCATTTTTCAAGCACTTTCCAATGATAGCTCACATCATATGGTTTTGAGAAACTTATGGGCATGTTATCCAGGTGCCATCTTTTTAGTATTCAAAAAATGGAAATTGGAAGATTCCCAAACTCACTAATATTGTGTTATGTGAGCTGTCTGTGAATGCCATTCTTTCCTAAGTATCTATCAAACTCATTAGATACATATTCATCGCCATTTGTCGCCATATCTCAAACGTGAGATAGAGCAATCAAATTTCTTTTCAACCTACCGCTCAAAGTCCTTAAAAACAACAAACACCTCATCTTTATACTTTAGGATATACACCCGTGTATACCTACTAAAATCATATGTAAATGCCACATAATACTTAGATCCTCCAAGGAATGCATTATGGATTACTGGTCCCCATACATTAGATTGTATCAACTGTAATGGCCTAGAGCTATTCCATATATGTTTTACAAATGGAAATTGAGATTACTTGTCGAACTAACATGTATCATGGACATGACCTAACTCGGTGTATGCAAACTTTGGCAAGCTTGTAACCAACCGCTTTCTATGCATAGTTTGCAACCTTTGAATATTCACATGACCAACCCTCTTGTGCCAAATTTCAAGGTCTCTAATAGTGCCCTATCCATGTGCAAACATGGCTGATTTTAGCTAAGGTAATGTAGCATCAAGTGTAAACATCTGACCATGTCTTTTGCCTTGAGCAATCAGCTTGCAACCATTGCCAAATTCCTCTATAAAATAGCCATGCTTATTAAAGCTAACCTACAAGTTCTCCTCTGCAAAACTGACAATAGAAACTTCATAATAGAGGGCACATGTAATACATCATGCAAACTTTTCTTCTGACCATCATGAATTACCAAGGGAACTGCACCTTTATGCTCAATACAATGATGGGTGTCATCTCCTATATAAACATATCCATGCTTATCTATAACCATGTTGGTAAACCATTCCCCATGCAGTGTCATATGATTGGATGCCCCAAAGTCAATATACCATAAAACATCTAACTTATTCTATTTAGCAACACCATTCCAAACATACGTCATGGCAAACAACCTATTAGCAGAAGCATCCTTAGCATGACTCGACAAAGCATAATGGCCCTGCTACTTGCCTTTTTGATTTGCTTGCTTCTTTCCACATTCCTTGGCAGTGTGGCCATACTTCCTACAATAGTGATAGTTCTTATCCTTGTTTGCATTTTCATGTGTAGTCTATGGATGCCATGATCCTTTGCCTCTAGAGTTGGATCTCCCCCTTGCTCGAAAGTATCTACCACCTCTAGCAATCTATCCTGCTGATTATTTACATTCTGAGATGCATTCTATTGAGTTCCTTGTCCATGAGAGAACCCTCTATCACAGTTGCCACAGCCTTTTGATTCAACTAAAATACTACATCTCTACCTTTCGAGCTACTTGAGTTAGTAGCTAAACCCAGAGTTTAACCTCTTCGCGAAGTTAATGAGACTAGCTCGTTAAAGTGAGGCATCTCAAATCACACTGAGATAGATGTATCAAATGATTTGTATTTTGGGTCCAAGACCGTTCAAGGTGCAACCAAATCCTCATCATCTACGTCAGCTCAAACTAAAGCTGGTTAAAGTTAGGCATCTCAAATCACACTGAGATAGATGTATCAAATGATTTGTATTTTGGGTCCAAGACCATTCAAGGTCACTACAACCAAATCCTCATCATCTACGTCAGCTCCAACTAAAGCTAGTTGATCTGCAATGGTCTTTATCTATATTACACATTCCTACATGGACCGTCCTTTCTTGTCCATGGTATTAAACTTCTACTTCAACTGAATTTTGTGTGCACTACTGGTAGTGCCATAATATCTCATCAAGATGTTCCATGCATCTTATGGTAACTTGCAATTCATGATCTCCATGACCATTTCATTTGAGATACATAACAAAAGCCAATGAAATACTCTACAAGCTCTCTCAAGCCAAGCACAATGTGCTCTTTACTATTCAACGGTGGGATTCTTTTCAGGAAGCTTGGGTTCAGTCTCAACACCTATCACCACATCCCAATGGCCTTTTTCAAGCAAAAATTCTGTGTACAAAATTTCCATATAGCATAGTTGTTTCTGTCTAGTTTTTCACCCACTATCTAAGTGATATTGTTAGTTCTATCAACATTTGCCATGGTTACAGCTCTATGTATTTACTACAGTATTTAAATTGTCAATGCTTGACTCCTTGCAAACCAAAAGTAGTCTTTTCAATGACACAATGCTTGCATAGCATTCAAGGAACACTCATACACTCTATACTTAGTCCAATCCAACTCATTTCAACAATAAAGCAAACATCAATACATCAGAAAGTATCCAAAGATCTCAATTGCATAACATAGATATATTTCTTCTCAACTATGACAATTTCAGTTTTAGAGTGGCTACACTAGTGTCTCTGTAGTAACTAGCAGTATTTTAGCTTAGGAGCTTGCTATACATCTCCAAACACCTGACACAACATCCAAGAGTGATAACATACTCATGTAGACATGATTTACTACATAGCCCTTATGTTGACAAGCTTTCCAACAATAGACAAACAAGCAGTCTCAGCAAGATGACAACGATTAATTCTCTATCACAACTAAAGAATTCTAACCTTAAAAACATCACAATGACATATTTGGAAAGTGCCATAACCACTAAGAGTCTATACATGGACATATGAGTATCAATGCTTGCACATTATTAAAGTATCAATAAGAAAAAAACTTCAAATAGGCTGTAACCAGCCAATAACCTATTAAACTAGCTATAGATCAACCCAAACCTAAGCAGTCAATACTCAAAACACACCTCAATACTTTTGCAATACATCCTCCAACCATTCAATAGCAAATGGTGTCAAACAGAAGCCTATGCAAGCTCTGAGTACTGACAAAAAAACATTTCCCAAACCTGTAAACAACAATTTGGTATGAATGAACATCAAATAAACAACTGGGGGAAGCTCCAAACCAATGCCCAAGTCCATAGAGTTGATGCCAGGGATCAATGCTAATCACTTTCTCAATGTTTAAGTATACTATGATCAAGTGTATGCTGGCTGTCCATCATGCCAAAGACCTAAAGAAATAGCTGCATTTTTTCATGATCTATTCACTCTATTTTGCTTCTCAGGTTTTCATGATTTCAATGATGATGAGGGTGGAGGTATCCCACACATGGCTCCAACAAGGTAGCCAAACTAGGCACCAAGTATAGGGGAACAATAGAGTTGCTTCACTTAGCCATGATATTGCCCACATTTTCAGCCAAAAACAAGTGCAAGTTGACACCAACGTCCTAGCCTCAATGCTAGCTATTTTGGTCTAAACCACACCTCCAATGCTTGCCAATGGACCCACTCTATAAGCCTCCATAGGCTCTAGTAGCTCTGAAGAAGAGCAGGCTCCACAAAGCCGAGCTCTCCGCGAAGTCTCCACGATGCCATCTCTCTAATGCCAAGATTTGATACCATGTTCAAATGTAGGATAGAAAGTGTAGACAAAGGAATGGAGCAAAAACAAAGAGAAATGTGCTCTCATCTTCTTTCATTATTCTTCATCATCAATAACACACACTAATAGTCGGCCATAGTGTAATGAAGATAGATCTAACTTAGTGACTATAGTTCACTAACTATGGTTAATTCTAGTCTACCTAACTTATTAATGACACACATATGGCTAGTAATAGCTAAGGTCTACAATTGTCATGTTGAAATAAGTACAATGGTAGATGAGCTTGACTCGCAACAAAGGCGCCACCATGACAGAACACCTATATATTATAGGTGGCATGCACCCATCATTGTCACTTTATTTTTTATTCTTTAAGTGACTATTGAGTAAGGGAAGGCCAATCTCACATTGTGACTATTGGATTCCCACATAGGGAGTCTCTTTCTCTTGCTCGCTTGCTCTATATCTGCCATATCTCACAGCTCCACTGCTTCTGCTTGCTCATGCTCTCACTCACTCTTCTCCCTTCAAACAAGACCCCCAGAAAAATTAGTTCAATGACCACTAATGTGAAAATGGGATTCAAAATAAAGATTAGACCTTTTTAAAGGATTAAAAACATGCAACTGCCTACAAAAAATGGTGTGATATCTTGCAAGACACTGGATCTATTCATAACAGATTTTATTCTAGGTAGAACATTCTCTTGTGTAGCTGTTTTTTATTTGGAGCACTAAAGGCTACGTAACAAGCCATAAACAATGTAGAAATTCAAATTCTTCTCTTCTTTGTCCTATGTTCAAAAGTAGGTCTCTTGCTTCAACGATGCCATTTTGACCTCGATGTGATATCTTGCAAAACATGGGTCTATTCATAATAGATTTTATTCTAGGTAGAACATTCTCTTGTAGTTGTTTTGGATTCGGAGAACTAAATGCTACTTAACAAGCCATAAACAATGTAGAAACTCAAATTCTTCTCCTCTTTGTCCTATGTTCAAAAGTAGGTCTCTTGCTTCAACGATGCCATTTTGACCTCGCTGTGTGAAAAGCACCTTTTTCTGCCATATGCATTGGAAATTACCAGTAGGAGATGTGATCGGACAGCTCGAATTGTTTTTACATAACTACACAAGTAGACCCTTTGCTGTTGAGAAACACGGATCTTGAACACAGTTTAGCTAAGGCTTAAACTCATAAGCAAAGACATGAAGACTGATGACTAGACACAGACTTTCACTCAAGTGAATTAGGTTCCAAGATAGATTAGCTTGGACTCATAAACACAATCTTGAGTGGACAAGAACACAAACTCTAAGTACAAAGTACAATAGCATTGCATTGAAAGGTGAACCAAGTATATGCTTTTATATCTTTTCATCTTCTCCACTTTCCTCACTATGCTTATGCGATTTTTGACATCTCTTCCTAGATCCTCTTATCTTCCATACAAAGCCACTTATGGACCAGCCTCTTTTGGGCATACATCCAGCCTCTATGGGCATACATCATTTGATTTCTCAACACCCCCCTTCAAATGATGAGTCTCTACCCTTGCTGGCTTTTGTCCCTCCTGCATGTAAACATGGACCAAGAGACTAGGTTTACATCTTGGTAACGGTTTTTACATCCACTATGGGAATAAGAATCCACTAAGGGAAGACACAATAAATTTTTCTTTAGAATAATCTGTCTGAGTTTTTGATGGTGGCAGAAGCATCTTCTTCTTCTTCTCCTTCATTCATAAACTGACCTTGATGGTGATCATCTTGCACATGTTGTGCTCTCTTCTTGTGGAAACATTCATTGGCTACATGGCCAGTCTTGCCACAATAATGACAAGTAATTCGGTCCTTCTTGTTGTTGGTGATGAATCCTCGACCATGTCCTTTTGTTGCATAAGTACCCTTGGTGTACAAGAGGTTATCCCTTGAGCTAGTTTATTTTACATCCTTGCTTTTAAATTTGCTTTCGCCATCAAGCAGTGAGTGCTCAATGTCTTTGAGTGAGCGACTAGGAACATTACTTAGTGTTGAAACAAGGTTCTCATATGGTTCATGATTAACACTAGCAAGTAGCACTGCTATTTCCTCATCCTCATCAATGTTTTTTTAAAGAGTTGCTAGCTGAGTTTTAAGGCTCTTAAACTTATTGATGTGTACAGTCATAGATGAATTGTCTTTTACATCCAACTTATAAAATAGCATGAGTAATTTTACCTTTGAGTTCTTTGCTTGTGTACCAAAGATCCTATCAAGTTCTTCCCATGCCTTCTTTGCATCCTTGATGCCAAAAATGTGGTGTAATACATCATCTGATAGACCCCAGGTTTGAGGCTGGTCTTCTGCAGCATCCTCCTCTTTAGCATCTTCTTTCTTATCAACTACATAATCTTTCTCAAGGAGATCCCAAAGGTCTTTCCTCATGAGATGATGCATGGTTTTCTCCTTCCATGCATGGAAGCCTTCACCATTAAACTTTGCTATCTGCTCCAATTTAGTCATCTTAGAAGGAAAACACTCGGGCAGTGTCTATACTTTTACAAAGAAATTGAGACTTACAAATGGATTTGATCAATAGGGCTTTAAATCATTACAAGTGTTGAGAATGAGCTTTTGAGCAGCTGAGGTAAAATCAATGGATAGCTTGTTCATGAGTGAGCTAAATACACAAGTGCCAAGAGACACTGATTGAGTATCAAGAGATATTATTGATGTTAAATCTCCTTGTTGAGCTAGATGTTGCTCAATGATCTCCTCTCCTTATTGATTTGGAGTGTTGTGGACTGAGCTGGGACTCAGATCAGAATGGCAGCAACTTGAATTAGTTGAAGGAAGTGAGAGACTAAAGTGTAAGATGAGCTTGAACTACACAAGCTATGGCTGCCTTGTATTAGGGTTTCTGTACCCAGCTGTTGTTTTGTTTGTAGCAGCATGTACACGTAATCAACTGATCAAAGATTTGATGGAGAGAAGGCTCATGTACTAGACTTTAAAATCCCTAAGGTGGCAGGGCTAATTTCGATGAGATCTGTGGACGACGCATACAACCATGACAGGCGCAACCTCAAACAACGAGGTACAATTTCCTCAATGTCGACCATCAAAGTGACCAATGTTAGGGATTTTCATGATAGGAGGCTTCGTCTTGAGGTCCTTGAGATATGCCTAGAAGAGATCCTAAAGACATGATGCTTACTTTGAGAGTTTCAAGAGCTCAAAGATGACAGGGTCTGGCTAGCTATGGTAGACCAACAGGTAGGAAGTGTATATGAAGTGAGAGATAAGCTCATACACTTGTCCTGAGCTAGAGCTGAGCTGTGAGAAGTTGGAGGAGTAGGGAGAAGAGCTAAACTGAGCTCACCATGGCTTTGATACCATGTTGAGAAACATGGATCTTGAACATAGTTTAGCTATGGAGACTTGAACTCATAAGCAAGAGACATGAAGACTGATGACTAGACACAGACTTTCACTCAAGTGCATTAGGTTCCAAGATAGATTAGCTTGGACTCATAAACACAATCTTGAGTGGATAAGAACACAGACTCTAAGTACAAAGTACAATAGCATTGCATTGAAAGGTGAATCAAGTACATGCTTTTATAGCTTTTCAGCTTCTCCACTCTCCTTACTATGCTTATGGGATTATTGGCATCTCTTCCTAGATCCTCTTATCTTCCATACAAAGCCACTTATGGGCCAGCCTCTTTTGGACATACATCCAACCTCTATGGGCATATGTTCAACCTCTATGGGCATATATCATTTGATTTCTCAACATTTGCTTCAAGCAAGTCATATGCCTTTTGTCACAACATCTATGCTTCTTTAAGCAAGTTGAACCCATGTTGCTTAAAAAATAAGCTACCCCTATGCTTAAGCATCCCTCTACTTGCATACATCAATACATGAACACAAACCTCTTCTTGAGCAATCCAAAAAACCAACTAATTGACCTTGATAATAGCCTTCAATGGCGAAGATACACTAAAATATTGAGCTATTGCAGTCCCAAAGTAAAGCCTCAAAGTCTTTCTTAATCTGAGCATCTATTATACTTAAATAAGAGAGCTTAAGTTTTTGATTTGTACCACTTTCCAACTTGGTTCCAACTTGGGCAACAAGCATCGATCTCATGGTAGGCCTTGACTTCTCATACTCCATGCTCCAACCATGAACACTTGAAGGATGAACCTCTGATACTAGTTGACAGAACGAGGAGCCACAAATAAGAGAGAGAGAGAGAGAGAGAGAGAGAGAGAGAGAGAGAGAGAGAGAGAGAGAGAGAGAGAGAGAGAGAGCCAAAAGATTTTGTTGTGGGTATTGAGTTACCCTTTTTCTCTATCATCTCCGCTTATATATGAATGTATTTACAAGGGGTGCTCACCCAACCTTTGGTCATTGGCTTTTACCACAACACCCTACACATGAGGATCTATTATTTCCCCAACCTTAAGCTTCTTCTTCTTATTCTCCAAGTTTTATGTGTGCATTCCTACAACCCTAAATCCACCACATAGTTAGATGACTTATCAATAGTTGTAGTTGAGAGAGAGAGAGAGAGAGAGAGAGAGAGAGAGAGAGAGAGAGAGAGAGAGAGAGAGAGAGAGAGAGAGAGAGAGAGAGAGAGAGAGAGAGAGAGAGAGAGAGAGAGAGAGAGAGCATAGTGCAAGGGAAAGATAGTTTTGATAGGTTGTGCGTGCGTGCGTGCGTGCGTGCGTGCGTGCGTGTGTGTGTGTGTGTGTGTGTGTGTGTGTGTGTGTGTGTGTGTGAATTTTGAGAAGCAACCAAGCATTCACTTATGCACAACACGAATACAGTTGTCATCAAGTAAGGAGCACAACTAGCTATGATATGCCAATGAAGAGTGAGAGGCGATTAGTGAATCAATTTGTATTGAATAAGGTGTTCTTATATAGGTTACAAATGAATGTGTATTGTCCTTATGTAGGCTACAAATGTGAATCAATGTGTATTATCCTTATGTAGGCTACAAATGTGAACCAATATGTGTGGAGCGCAAAGAGGGTACCCCTATAGAAGTTACAAGTGTATGAGAGGATTCATTGCAAATGCCTCCCTAATGAAACCCATATAGTACCATTTGCATATGATAAAGAGTACCTAAAAAGAGAGAATCACCACCCTAATAAGATGATCTTCAATCAATATATTCTCTTTGTGCTTAGATGACCTCCTCTTCATGTGTATCTTTAGCTTGTGTTAGAACAATAATAAAGGAATCCTTTGCCCACAATTCATGAGATCAATCTAAAACCCTAATATAACAAACCAATCCCAAGAACTACATGAGGGATTTGTGTCAGTTGTGCCATAAGTGAATGCAATGGGATCAATCTAATTATTTTAGGAAAATCTTGCCCTTTAGGAACAAAGGTTTAGTAGGAGAAGGAGCTCAACTAGGAGAAGTGTATACAAGCATCAACAACTCAATTGGGATTCAGAAGAACCCATGGCTAATCAAATAATATCCAAAGTTGATCAATGAGAACTTGAACTTTATCAACCATCACATATTAAACACTCCTAGACCATGTATCTTAGTTAGTAAAAGATAATGTAAAGCATAACAAGAACAATTTAGGACAATGCAAAGAAACTCAATAATAGTGATGATAATCACACAAAGGTTTTCTAAAGGTGAGGTACCAACCTCCAATTACAATAGAGGGGTGAATTGTGTGATTGGTATCAAGAAGGAAACACCTCAGGAGACAACATATAGGGGTTGAGAGGATCCACTATGAATGCCTCCTTGGAGAGTGCCCTAAATAACCATGTATATATAACAAAGGGAACCTTAAAATAGAAATTTGCTACCTGTGTAGCACGACTTCCTAGATGTCAAAAGCATAAGTTCAATGTAAAACTCTAATCAAGGCACTCACTCTTGAGAACCACTATTTATGCAAGATTTGCATTAAATGTCCATATTGGAAGCCATCATATTTAGACCACAATACTATATGGCGCCTCTAGACCTTATTGCATTTCCTCAAGTCAATAGAACTAAACTTGTATAACTTCTAAACCAAGGAGACTTGAACCTCTACTTGTAACATTGCCATTAAGAGAAGGGCTTGTTGTTACATGGCTTAATGGATTCCTTTTTCAAGTTTGAACCATTATCCAAGCCATGTTACACTTGACAGTTTCCACCTTTGCTCCTTTGGGCAATGTTGTTAGTCTTGTGGTTCTTCTTTTGATCAAAGGAATTTTTGAAGTAATGATGCAAACTTCCCACAAATTAATGAAGACCCTACATAGAAGTCCCCCTACAATGTAAATCACATTTTCTTGATTGTTATGGTTTGAGCTCAACACCACATTTTCTTAAAGAATATCAAGCCCTTCTTTTTCATCCATTCAAGGGGTGCTTGTCCTGCAAGTGTTTGTATTCACTTTGAAGACACTTACATGAGTAGCTTTGAAGCAAACTATTTGATTGGGTTTCTTTTTGTCTTTTTTGCCAAGCGACGTCTGGGATCACTTGTCGTGTGCTTTTAAAATCATCCTAGTTCTTTTATTGCACGATTGTTTGCAAGCATGTTCCTCACACATGAGATGTGTTGCTATTCCTCTGGCACTATTATTGGCCTAAGTACTTGAGATAAACCGATTTCACAAATGGGGTAGCACTTGACTACGAGTTTCTATGTAAGCCTTGACATGCAATCCTTTCGCGGTTGACAAAGGAAAGCAGAGAGGTAAGAAGTAAGTGGTATTTCTTATAACATCTTTGGTGTTACGAAATAAATAATATTTGGGGGGTAGTTTAAGGATCCTCTAAAGTTGGAGTGTGACGAAGAAGCAACAAGTGGGGACGGGGTCCCAAGGGGGGACTTGGAAGTTGGGAGCCAAGAAGCAGACTGAGAAGGCTCGTCGGGACACGTAGTTCCAACAAAAGCCTTATGGAAATAAATGCGTAGGTCGGTGGGGGCCAGCACAGCGGCGCCAGCTGGCGAGATGGGAGTGGGTGCGCGTGTGCAGAGGGCGAGAGCCTGAGCGCTTACAAGCGCCAAGTCACCAGGCCCTTGGAGGCTGGAATCCGCTGGATTCGAACTGATATGGCTTTTTGGCATTTTTATTTATCTTTCCGGATATTATTATTATATGATTAAAATACATAGAAAAGGGGCGGGGTACACGCGGCCCGCCTGCTGGCGGTATCGCTCGCGTTTTTTTAACGCACGTGGCAAACTGGCCTTATCTTTTTACCAGGATTTTGCGTGGAGTCGTTAGATTAGCCTAATCCATCTCTTGTGCCTTCTGTATATAAATGATAATAATAATAATAAGATAATACCGTAATACTATCTCCTGTCACACGCATTAGTCCCGGGCCCTCATCGGCTCTTATCACTCAGTCGTTCCATACAGAGAAATATTATCCATCTATTAACCCCCGCCCCCTCCCCGCTTTGTCTCTCAGTCTCGTTACACAATCCCCTCCCCCCGCTCCCTTCATCGTCCATCGCTTTCTCGATCGCCTGCTTTAATCACAGGTCTTCCACACTTTTCAGGTAAATCCTGCTTCCTTCCAATCGTCAAAGCGCACCATCTCTGCTTTTCTTTCTTTTAAAAAAATACGTGATTTGCTTTGCTTTGCTCTGTAATTAATTTTAAACCTAGCTCTGTGATTGCTTCTTTTTTCCTTTTTTTTTTCTAAAAAACCCTTTGAAAAGCAATGGTAAAACCACCTCCTGCTTCATTGCTTGCGTTTTGTTCCTGTTGGCTTTGTGAAATTTAGTTCCCTTTGTTTTGTTTCACAAATAGATTTCTTTATTCATTAATGTGAGTGGGGTTTTTTTTTTAAACCTTCTTGGGAAGCCAATGTTACATCCTGCTTGATTGCGTTCTGTCTTATTATTGCTATCGTTAAGCCTTAGAATTGGTCGTTGTTATGAGTCTTACAACGCACTTCTGATCATAAGAAAAGAAATTCAGCTTTTCTTTGTAGTAGAGCGAGCGATGGATGTAATTCTTGTGATCGATTGATCATCTGATCTTTGTTGTCTTTACAGGTGCAATTGTCGGTTAACACATTCAACAGTTTGGGACATCTTCTTTCATTGCTGCTGTGTGCCAACATCTGTTGCTGCCCACGGTTGGGTTCCTTGTTCCGCAAGCTTTTGTTGATATTCAGGAATCAGGACAATCCAAGAGCTTACACTGGGTTGCCACATACCACCACCCAATCTTGGCACGATTATGCGCAGACGGAGATCGAAAGCCACCAGGCCCCATGGTTGCTCCACAGTCCCTGAGATCTTAGCATGGTGGGCTCAGCAAAACAAGAGAGACATGAGCAGCAGCACTTGCTCTAATGCTATAAGAAAAGCCCCCGCCAAAGGTTCCAAGAAAGGTTGTATGAAGGGCAAAGGAGGCCCTCAGAATGCTCTCTGCAACTACAGAGGAGTCCGACAGAGAACGTGGGGCAAGTGGGTCTCTGAGATAAGAGAGCCTAACAGAGGAGAGAGGCTGTGGTTGGGCACATTTGATTCCGCACGCGAAGCAGCCCTAGCATATGACCAGGCAGCAAGAATCATGTATGGACCTGGTGCAAGGCTTAATTTGCCTGAAGTAGGGGATTGCAAGGTCCTGTCCATCCCAGCATTATCCCCATATGATGGTGGTGGCAGCGATGGCATTTCATCATATGATCTTCCCACGCCTGTCTCTTCAGGCCTTTCATCTTCCTGTATCACCAATGGTAGGGATGAAGACATTGATGTATCTGGGCCACCAGAGCCAAAGCAAACATCCATGCTGGAGCAAGCCGATGTCTACAACTGCTGTAGGCTGCCCATGGTTGTGGAAGGGGAGGAGGTTTGTAATTTTCCAGGTCAAGAAGAATGTGAAGCACCTGCTTCTCGACAGTTTGAGGATGGTGAGACCAATCAGGAACCAGGTAGCAAAGAATTGAGGGATCATCAGCAAACATGTGGTTCGGATATACTTGTGACAAGCACGAGCGAACCAATGCAGTCTAGCTTCAGGTTTGACATGAATATAGAGGACAGCTTTGACCCAGCTGAGCTGTTGAAGCTTTTGGAGGAGGATGCCAAGCCATGCACAAGTATACCTGATGCATTTTGGGAAGAGAGAGACTCTCAGCCAAGATATCTTTCGGAGTGGAACTCTAACGAAGAAGAAGATCTGAGTGTCGCAGGTAGCTACCCGGTGTTTGCCTTTGGCTCTCCAACAGGCAGTGGGCCGCATGTATTCAGTGGCTCTCAGAGAATGGATGGGCTGGATGGATCTCTACTGCACAGTGGATATAATACCTCTCCCTTGGGTAATGGCTGGCCGGCAGGGTATGATCCTACCTTTGAAAGAATGCAATGCTCTCATCAGAATGTTACCACTTCAAGACCTGGTGATGTGAACACGACTGGAGTATCATGGGACACATGCTCTCAAGGGACTGAGAGTGAGAATAATAATTTTACAACAAGGGAAGGCCAAAGGCTGATGAGTAATATTCATAACAGCCAGCCTCTCCTGCACAAGTCCCATTTGCAAGCTGGTCAATTTCTGTCTTTACCTGAGTTGCTGCCTGGCCTCTATTATTAGAGATGTCAAAGGAAAGGTCTCTGTTATCAGAGATCTGCAAAGAGAAGAGCAGCTCTCCTGCTAGCATATGAGATGATAAGACTGGTTCAAATGCCATCTCCTCTGCCCAAAAAGAACTTATGGGCAGTGGGCACTGTACTAACAAACACTTGTAGGCGATGTAGTAAAAGAACTGTGGCATGCCCTGTTAATCCTCTCCAGAAAACTGTGAGATTGTGGGCTCGAATAATAATATAGTTTGAATTCATACATATGCTCTGACAGGCGATTTGAGGCTTTTCCTGTGAAAACATCATTCACAGACATCACAAGTCTGTCCTGAGTCGATTCATCCTGAGAATCTCGTCCCGTCGAAAGATCGATTGTCCCTAATTCAAGTCTGGAAAGAGCGCCTGCGTCTGCCCTGCGAGATGGGTCGTCCTCGATCCACATCATAATCATGATAAAGAATAGGTTCAGCTGAGATAGACATATTACCGATTGGTTGAGCTGCAATATGAATATTTTCCTAATGTTGCAATCCCTAGTTCAATTTTCTAGACCTTACTATGACCCCCAAACGGGGAGAAGCTAACATCAAGTGTAGGGATGAATTTTGAACCCAGGGTAGTGTACAATCTCTACTAGTATATAATTTTCCATTTTACTAGGGTAAAGGAGCCAATAATCTCTACTAGTATATAATTTTCCATTTTACTAGGGTAAAGGAGTCAATAATCTTGAGGCCCTTGGTTCCCTTCCATTTCACCCCTCCTTAATAGGACAACCACCGACCAATAAGCAGTGGGAGGAAGAAATGATCAGAGGAGAGGAAGGGGCTTTTTTTAAACATGTTTCCACGCATCCTACTCTCTTATTGGGCCTTGGTTACAACATATTGTGGGCATTTTTTCGATGCATTGGTTTTGCTTCAACATCTACGATCTCTTTTTGCAGCTTAGTGTTCAAGGTAAGATTTTATTTGTAGGCTCGCATCATCGAATGGAAGCCTCAATTCAAATGGTTTTTGTGGATTTTCTCTGTGCTACATTTCCAACGGGTGGAAAGTTAGGTGCACCACTATCGGCCCCTTTACCCTATGACCAAAGAAAAGAGATGAAATAATGTCAAAAGTAATGAGAGAATTCTCATGTGTACAACCCTTGGTGTATTTTATGGTTTTGTTGTGATTTAAAAAAAGACCAAATCATGTCAAGTGAAGAGCACTCTCATGTGTACTACCCTTGGTTTATTTTATGGTTTTATTGTGACAAAAAAAAAAGACCAAATAATGTCGTGAAGAGAGAACTCTAATGTGTAAAATCTCTAGTTTATCTTCTAGTATAATTAATGACCAAATGAAAGAGAGAAGATGATGTCAAGTGAAGAGAGAATTCTAATGTGTATATTTTGCTTCAACTTGTGCCAAAGATGGTGCATATAGTGGTTGGAATACATAAGAAGATTTTGTGTATTATTTTGAACCATGTTAAGGATGGTATGAACAACCATCAATCCTTTCACATAAGAACATGTACCACGTGGTATGAATGGTATGGCCATCTCCCACTAAGGTTGAGTTTCAAACACTTGGCATCATTCCCTTTTGATGAAATAGTAGATGCAATATTCTTTAAAATAAACAACATACAACAATGTTGCAAACTAATATTTTCTTGTAGTTTGTTTTACTTGCAATCATACACCATGTCTTGCACCCAAATGTAGTCCAGTTTGCTTGCAAGTGTACGTGCCTTGCACTTGATCTAGTTGGTTTATACACTTGTGTCACTTTGCAGTGTTTGTTCTTGGTTTGCTATAATTTGTTGGTTCTTGGTAGAGTATTTTGGTCTTTTCAAATGAATGTAATGATTTTGTATTTTGTATTACAGCATTGTCGATGTATTCCACGCTAGAGGATGGTAGTGTTTTGCCTCGAAGCTCCCTAAACGTCTTTCCAATGCTTTCTTATGGGGTTCTCCTAAAGATTGAGCCAATGTTAACATGTGGCAAGGCCTTGCTAGATATGAAATGGAGTAGAAAGGCCAAGACCGTTATGGAAAGATAGAGCAAGCCAAATATCAACCAAGATGGCATGTTGCTTAGCATTATAGTGAAAGAAGACTTGTGCTTCACAACGCGAAATCTTTGAGGCCATGCTTACCTACATAAGGCCAAGCTCCTATGTCGCTAGGATTTCACATAGTTTCATGGATATGAAATGACTGGAAAGATCAAGACCGTCATGGAAAGATGACATGAACAAGAGACCGATTGGGTGCAATCTCCCCCCATGCCTTGTGTGAGCGCTCCACAAAGCATGTATTTAATATATTATTTATCTTCAAGCTTAAATAATAGTCCAATTTACAAAATAGCACGCTTTAACTTTTGATTTTGCTTTTGTGCCACTAAAGAATTAAAGCTATTGGGCGCCCAAGAAGTCAGGCGGTATCCAAATACAGTGTCCAATACAAATATTTAAATCGTGCATCCATGCGCATACAAAAATAATAAATAAATATCAAGCGCTTTAATAAATAAGCGCGACAAAATATAGGCGCCATGCCTAAGATACACACCCATCAAAAATTGATGATAATTTGAATACACGCTATCCTCCAATGCTTCCCAATGCCACCGCTGCTTGCTCTACACATCAACTGAAGCATTCACAATTGTTATAAAAATAATACAATTAAACCGACAAAAGTGAATACCTAGCAGTCTTTAGCTACAAAAATAAATTGGTTAGAAATCAACCCTAACCTTAATTTATTACGAGTGCGCACTCTAAACTCATAAATGTTTATTAATTTAAATATGTATTTTACGGAATCACCCGGTATGGAATCACCCACTTACACATTAAATTAACAAAACGTCCGAAAAGGATAGGCGTCTCCATCGACTTCTCGCACAAAGAATCCACTTTGTGTATAAGCCCCGGTAATAATAAAATTTTACGGAATCCACCGCAAAGCCTCACGGAATCCACCATGGAATATGCCTCATGTCATCATACCCCGGGGGTGGGATAGCAATTGTCCTCAATTACGATTAGCTCAATGTGGAGCTAGTAGTGTGGGGAAAGCATTTAGGTCTCTAGCGTGCATCCATTGGGCCTCTTCAACAGAATGATTTTTAAACTTGACCAAATATCTAGAATATCTACGGCCAATTCTAGTGGTCATAAAGTCAGAATCTATAATAGTTTCAGGCTCAAGGATTTCAGTTTCATCATCTAGCAAAGGAGGGTTTTCATAGACAGGGTGTACAGGTAGTTGGCCTCTAAAAGGTCGTAATAAACTGATATGGAAGGTGTTGTGGATTTTCCAATGTTGTGGTAATTCTAGTTTAAATGCATTGTCATTGATTTTGTGTATGATCTTGAATGGTCCATAAAATCTGGTGCTAATTTGACAACTGGGTGTTTATCTACACTTTGTAATCTGCGTTTTTCTATTTGTAACCAAACATAATAATCAACTTTAAAATTCATAGCTTGTCTTTTCTTGTTTGCTTGTTTTGTGTATGATTGCTGGGCTTTTGCAATCATATCTTTAACTTCATCAAAAATAGTAGCATGCATGTTAGCAATATCATCAGCAGTTTGAATTTTGTTTGATAATGATACAACAGGTGTAGGCAATCGATATCCATAAATAACTTCAAATGGTGCTTTCTTTGTAGTTGTATGTGGTGTGTTATTATATGCAAACTGAAGTAAATGTAGATGTGTATCCCATGTATGTGGTTCAAAAGATCTAAAATAGTATTGTCAGTAGCTTCTGTTTGACCATTTGTTTCAGGATGAAATACAGATGAAAAATCAATCTTTATTCCTAAGTTAGCAAACAAAGTAATCCAAAAATTATTACAAAATCTAGAATCACGATCAGAAATAATAACTTTTGGTAAACCATGGTTAGTAAAAACAGTTTTCAAAAACAATTGGGCAGCTTGAGATGCAGTTAAAGTTTTCTTGTATGGAATAAAATATGCTTGTTTGCTAAACCTGTCTACAACAGTCCAAATCATATCATGATTAGCTTTAGTGTTAGGTAGACCAGTAATAAAATCCATTGAAATCTATTCCCATGGTCGTGATGGAATAGATAATGGAATTAGTAAACCATATTGTTTACCATGGTGTCTTTTAACTCGTTGACAAACTAAGCATTCAGATACAAAGTTAGATATATCAGTGTCCATATGTGGCGAATAGAAATCTTCAATCAATGTACGCAAAGTAGATATAATTCCTCTATGAACTTGATATGGAGGACAATGAATTTCATGCAAAACAAATGATCGAAATGGAACAGTCACACATAATCTTTTTTCATAAAACATGATTCCATTAGTATAAGACAGTGAATCAATAGGAATCCAATTATTTGCAACTAGTTTATTCCAATCAGCTTGAAAAGTAGGATCCTGATGATAAGTATCTTTCATAGGAATAAGAGAATCAAATGATATTACAGAAATATTTTGACTTGTCGGTCTTCTACTCAAAGCATTAGCTACAACATTCTCTTTTCCAGGTTGATATTGTATAAGGGGATGAAAACTTTGAATAAAAGCGGCCCATTTAATGTGTCAGTCAGGTATTTGTGGTTGACTAAGGAGATGTCTAATGCTTTGTTTGTCAGTTTTAATCATAAATTCAGATCCCATTAAATAATGTTTCCATTGACGTAAGGCTTGTACTACCGCTAACAATTCTTTGTCATAGGTAGAATATTTAAGTTCAGATGGTTTAAGTTTGCAACTAGAGTAAGCTATGGGATGAGAATCTTGCATAAGGACTGCTCCTATTCCAGATCCACTAGCGTCAGTAACTACTAAGAAGAATGGTCTATTGAAGTCAGATAATTGTAATACAGGAGCATGAGTTAAAGCATGTTTCAACAAATCAAAGGACTTGTTGATTGTCAGACCAGTTATACATAATATCCTTATTTAAAAGTTTTGTCAAAGGTAATGTAAGTAATGAGAAATTCCTCACAAATTTTCTGTAAAAGCTAGCAAGACCTAGAAAAGAACATAATTCATGCACATTTTTAGGTATGGGCCAATTTAAAATTGCTTCTATCTTTTTAGGGTCAACTTTAATACCTTCTGATGAAATAATATGTCCTACATATTCAATTTCTGTTTGAAAGAATTCACTCTTTTCTAGATTAGCATATAATTGATTGTCTTTTAACAACTTAAAAACTAAATACAAATGTTCATAATGCTCATTCTCATTTTTACTGAAAACTAATATGTCATCAAAGAAAACTATGACACAATGTTGATGTTTCAAAAATATGCAATTCATCATACGACTAAATGTGGCTGGTGCATTAGTTAAACCAAAAGGCATAACCAAAAATTCATAGTGTCCAAATTGTGTTCTAAATGCAGTTTTGAATATATTAGATTTGTCCAATCTTACTTGATGATATCCAGATTTAAGATCTATCTTACTGAATATGGCAGATCCTTGTAGCTTATCCATAAGATCATCTACCCTAGAAATCGGGTATCTATTCTTAACAGTAATTTTATTTAGGGCATGATAATCAATGCACATACGATAAGTATTATTTTTCTTCTTCACTAATAAGACAGGTGCACCAAATGGAGAACTACTAGGTCTAATTAATCCTCTGTTAAGCAATTCTTCTATTTGGTTTTGAATTTCTTTCTGTTCAATTTGGTTATGTCTATATGGTGCTTTACATGGTGGTTGTGTTCCAGGAATTAAATCTATCTTATGATCTTCAGGACGTGAAGGTGGTAATCCAAGTGGTAAATCAGCAGCAAAACAATCTTGAAATTGGGCAAGAAATTGTGTATGCCTAGGATTCATCTGTTTTTCTTTAGCTTGAAGTTCATTCACCCATATTAAATAGGATTTGCTACTCTTACGTAATGCACGTTTAGCCTGAGTATGAGTAAGCAGTGGAAAATTATTAGAAGCATTCATACCATGCAATGTGATTTGTTTTCCTTGAAAATAAATTTTAATTGAATGCGTAGAATAATCTATATCAGGATTGTATTGATGACGCTAAGGCATTCCTAAGATAATGTCACTAGACTGCAAAGGTACAACTAAGAAATTTCTTCGTTCAGTATAATCACCAATTTTAATTTCCAAATTATGCACCTCTTGTGTTCCATTATATCTCATACCTAAGAATGCAGCCTTGATGCAATAATGTGTAGAAACAATTTGTAAATTCAATTCTTTGACTAATTTTGCAGAAATAAAGTCATGTGTGCTCCCATCATCATGTAAAATAGTCTTTTCTTTACCATGCACAAAACATTTCATTGTTGTCATCGTCTTCTGTAAAGTCCGGCATTTCCTCACGTTCTTCATCTTCGATTGCTCCCAGATAATTGATATGGACGGATGGCTTTTTGGATTGACAATTGGCTGCTAGATGTCCAGGTTGATGGCATTTGTAACAAACTATGGTTTTTGTTTTGGATACATTATTGGTAATAGCAGGAAGTTTAGGAATGTTGGGATTTGACTGTGGGGATGGCTTAGGGTTTGGATTTGTGTTTGATGGCAAGGCAGGTGGTCATGTCCAAGATTTACGGAATGAAGATGGAAGAAAATGACTTTGATTGAATCTTCGAAAATTTGAATTGAATTGTTTGAAACCATAGTTACCATTAGTTGGGAATTGTTGTGATCGCTTGTCTCGTCCGCGAATTTTGTCTTCAGTGTCATGGGCCAAGGAAATTGCATCTTCAAGTGTTGTTGGCTTGAACATATTGACTTCCGCATAGAAATGTCCAAGTAAGCCAGACATAAACTTGCGTTTATGAGTTGCTTCAGGTACATCTTCGAGCATTCATAATTGCAGTAGAACATTCCAGAAACGTTCAGTGTATCGGGAAATAGGTTCACGATCCCTTTGTTGTAGAAGATCCCATTCCTTGATGGCTTTTTCATGGAATTGAGGAGGAAGGAAATTCTGCAAAAAATTCTTTTGGAAAGTCTCCCAAGTAGTGGGACAATCAACGCTCTTGTGGACCACAGTCCACCATAATGATGCTCGGTCAACTAAATGTCAAGATTGTGGGAGAGAAGGAAGGAGTCTCACTTGTAGCTTTCTTGCTTGCACAATGGGGGAATACACACAACGGTGGAGGCTGAAAACAGTTTTCCTCTTCTTAGTTGTGTAAGCCAAAAGAACTCACATACAAAGAAATAGAAGAACCCTATATATGGGTCTCAAACCAAACTCAACTAACTAAGGTGGCATACTAACCAAGCCACGAACTAGAGTAGATAAGGATAGCTTTCATCTAGTTATTATTCATGGGCGGTGTACCAACCGCGTCTACAACTGACAAGTCGGTGACATAAATGCACAACGGTCACCCTGGCATATCACGAGTGGAGCTCGATATCTCAACACTCCCCCTCGAGCTCAATCCCAATTCCTGCACACCAAGCAGGTCTCTGAACTTGCGCAGCTTCTCTGCGCCCAATGCCTTCGTGAATATGTCAGCTACCTGATCCTCTGTGCTCACATAAACTAGATCAATAAGACCTAGTAAAACCCTCTCCCGCACATAGTGATAATGCACCTCAATGTGCTTTGTTCTAGCATGATAGACTGGGTTAGTTGCCAAGTGTATACTGCTCATGTTGTCACAATAAATGACAACTGGTCCATCTGTAGACTGATGCATATCATAAAGTAGCTTATGCAACCAAGCTACCTCACATGCAGCCATTGCTGCACCCCTGTACTCGGCCTCTGTGCTCGACAAGGCAAGTGTAGGCTGTTTCTTGCTGCTCCAAGTGACTGCAGCACTCCCAAAAGAGAACGCATATCCACTGGTAGATCGTCTATCAGAAATACTACCAGCCCAATCAGCATCAGTGTATCCATGTAACTGTATCTGAACCCCAGTCTCATAAAATAGTCCATACTGCAATGTGGACTTCACATACCTGAGTATGCGTCTAGCCGCATCCAAATGCGGTTTCCTTAGAGCCTGCATAAACTGACTTACCAATCCAACAGCATAGCTCAAATCTGGCCTGGTAATAGTCATATAAATCAAACTTCCTACTATGCGTCTGTACATAGTAGGGTCTTCCAGAAACTCACCTGCATCTGCGCTCAGCTTCACATTCTGCTCCAAAGGAACTGAAATAGGCTTACAGCCTGTCATCCCATATTTGGACAGCATGTCCAATCCATACTGCCTCTGCAAGAGCTGTATCCCACTTGGTGATCTAATCACCTCAATGCCCAAGAAATAACGCAGCTTTCCCAAATCCTTCATCTCAAACTTTTGCTTTAATAGCATTTTCACATGAAGGATATCTTCATCACTGTCACCTGTCATAATCAAATCATCAACATAAATAACAAGCAGCATAATACCTTTCTCTGTTTTTCTCACATAAAGTGAGAAATCTGCCTTGGAAATCTGAAAGCCAATAGTGACAAGATACTGTCCTATCTTGTCAGACCATGCTCTAGGTGCTTGCTTCAAGCCATACAAGGCTTTCTTCAACCTGCAAACAAACTCAGGATGAACAGCATGCACATAACCTGGTGGCTGCTCCATATAGACCTCTTCTTGCAAATCACCATGCAAGAGGGCATTCTTTACATCCATCTGATGTAAAGACCATCCCTTTGATGCAGCCATAGCAATGACTGCTCTTACGGTTGCCATCCTTGCAACCGGACTGAATGTTTCTTCATAGTCAATGCCATATGTTTGTGCATACCCCTTGACTACTAATCTTGCCTTGTATCTGTTCACAGAACCATCTGCATTGTGCTTCACCTTATAAACCCACTTACAGCCAATTGCATTCTTACCTTTAGGCAAAGGTACTAACTCCCATGTAGCATTTTCTTCCAAGGCATCCATTTCTTCATCCATGGCTTTCTCCCATTTTTCTTTTCCCATGGCTTGCTCAAAAGAAGTGGGTTCTTGTTCCTGTATCACTTTGACCATATATGCATAGTGAATGGCTGTAAATCCATCATATTTCAGCCTATCCACAGGATACCTAGCTCTCGTAGACCTGCGCAAAATAGGTTCACTCCCAGGTGCTCTCAAAACATCCCTGGTCTTCCTTACTCCAGGTGTAACAATAGAAGGAATACCCAACTCATCATCAATGCTCTGTTCTGAGCCACTGGATTCACCATCCACAAAAGAGTGACCTACATTCACATCAAACATGGGCTGATCTACCTTCTCTTTTCCTTTTTGTGATACCTGCATACCACTAACTGCATTGCTTTGAGAAGATTCTCCTGATCTCAATCTGCCTGTCCATGGCGAAGAATGTGAACCACTGCTAGAGGACGCTCCAGGTCCACTAATATTTTGTGACTATTGCTGTGAATTCTGTGCAGCATTACCATTTTGTACATCTACATCATCAATCACATTTACTGGTTTATACCAGCTACTCATCTCATCAAAAACAACATCTCTCCTCACTGTAAACTTACGAGTAGAAGGGTTATAGCATCTATACCCTTTCTGCTGCAGAGAGTAACCAATAAAGATGCACTTCTCAGCTTTTGGATCCAACTTGGATCTCAACTCATCTGACACATGTACATAGGCAATGCAACAAAAAATTTTCAAATGAGAAATATCTGGTTTCCTACCAGTATACCTCTCCTCTGGAGTCATGCCATGTATTGCTGCAGTGGGAGTCATTTTCATTATGTAGACTGCTGTAGCAACTGCTTCAGCCCAGTAAAAATCTGGCAAGTCTTTTTCGTTGAGCATGGCACGAGATACCTCTCCAATATGCATGTTTTTCCTTTCTGCAATTCCATTTTGTTGTGGGGTATGACTACATGAATATTACTGCTTTATGCCATGCTCCTGCAAGAACCTTGCAAACTCATTTGAGAGGTACTCTCCCCCTCCATCTGACCTTAGGCATTTTATTTGCAGACCTGTTTCTTTTTCAACCATAGCTTTAAGAGTTTTGAAATGCCCAAACACTTCACTTTTCTTCTTCATAAAATACACCCAAACTTTTCTGCTATAGTCATCAATAAAAGTGACAAAATAATGACAGCCTCCAAGAGACGCAGCTTTAGTAGTCCACACATCAAAGTGGATTAATTCCAATGGCTTCTTACTCTCTTGAACATGTCTAGGAAATGGTTTCCTTGCCTGTTTTCCAAACTGACAGGCTTCACATACCTTATGCATTTCTGCAACCTTGAATTTAGGCAATCCTGCAACAATATTTTGGGCTTGCATTGATTTAAGTCGCTGTGCATTAACATGACCAATGCGTTTATGCCAGATATCAATATCTGCAACTACACCGGTCCCATGTGCAAACATTGCTGCACTCAATTCAGACATGTCTGCATCCAACGTAAACATTCTGTCCTTCTTCTTTCCTTTTGCTATCAAGCGACCTTTATTTTTCATATCCTCAACAAAGCATCCATGAGGATTAAATCTGACCTGCAAGCCCTGCTCAACCATTTGACCAACAAAAACCAGATTCTTGGTGATATTCGGGGCATGAAATACATCGGACAGGTATTTCTTTTTCCCATCTTGCATAGACAAAGGAATTTTTCCAATCTGCACAATAGGATGTGCAGTATCATCACCAGTCTCCACAAATCCTGGTTTTTCCATTTTCCTTGCATCCTCCATCCATTCTGCATGACCTGTCATGTGGTTTGATGCACCTGAGTCAACATACCACACATCGTTGCTTTCTTCTGCACTTGTCACAGAATTGTTCATGTGCTGCACCATAAACAAATGCTCATTTCTGTCATCACCCTGTCTACTAGAAGATGCATAATTTCCTTGTTGCAGTTTTCCATTCATGATGTCATTATGCTTTTTATAGCAGTCTTTAGCCATATGACCCATTTTACCACAGTAGTAGCATTCAACATTACTGTTTGCATTTTGGCCTCTTTGCCATCCACCACGACCTCTTTGGCTCCCCCTGCCTCTAGAGTTACCACGTCCTCCTCCATAGGACTGGTTTTCTTGAGTTTGCTGCATATTCTGATTTCTACCACGGCCTCCAGATCGGCCTCCTCTACCTCTGCCTCTACCTCTTCCAGCATTTGAGTAGAAGACAGCTTCTTTTGAAGTTCCTCCTGAAAAAGATGCACCACCATTTCTCTGCTTCTCAGAAATTAGAAGAGCAATCAACTCCTCAAAATCAGGAAATCTTTCACGAACTGAAATGGATGTCCGAAACTGTGCATAATCCTTTCCTAGACCATTCAAGGTCACAGAAACTAAATCATCATCTTCCACTGGCGACCCAATGGAAACAAGTGCATCTGCAATCTTCTTCACCTTCATGTGGTAGTCATTGATGCTCATATTTTCTCTTTGCACATTATGCAACTCTTGCTTGAGCTCCATTTTCCTGGCTTGCATATTTGTGCTATACATTTTTGACAAAGTATCCCATGCCTCCTTTGGCGTACTTGCATCCTGAATATGCACAATCATAGAGTCTGAAATACTGATAGACAGCCAGTACATAACTTTCCTGGCTCTCTCATGCCATGCTTTAAATGCCTGCATTTGCTGTTGATTGGGAACATCAGGAAGAACTGGTTCTTCTTCATTTCCTGCAACAAATTCCCAATATCCTTTTCCCATAAGGAAATTCGTCATTCTAAACTTCCATGCTTGGAAGTTGTTCTTGTCAAGATTTTCAGTGACAATCTGTGAGAGAGAATCAGACGCCATTACAGAACACTGCAAAAAGTTCTGTCACTGCAAAGAACACAGCTTCAGCCTCACAAGGGCTAATCTGCAAAACTGATGAAAGTGGTATTTGACCACACAGTCACTCCCTAGTGACGATTTTGCATCAACAGGCAACAAGGATGATTCTGTAACTCCCAATGTCTCTACACACAAGCATACGATGCAATTTCTACAGTAATTTTTCACCGACCTGTAGAACATGGTCGCACATCATAAAACTGGGCCTTTTCCTGAGTGCGTGTAGAAAACTTCCGCCTCCAAAACAGGCCCCGAAATGGCCTCAAATCAAAAAAATAGGGTCGCCAAGGGCTAAAGCCCTTACCTGGAGCATATACTGCCCTCTTGCTTCACCGCGAAGGGCGTCTCAACCTGAGACAATGCACTCTTGCAATTTCCGGCTGTGCTACCTGCAGAGATCTGCTCCCAAAACAGAAAATGAAAGCAACACTGCTCCTCTTACCAGAACACCGCGAGCTTGGCTTGCTTTCTTGAGCTCCTTACCACGAACAAGGCTCTGATACCATGTCAAGATTGTGGGAGAGAAGGAAGGAGTCTCACTTATAGCTTTCTTGCTTGCACAATGGGGGAATACACACAAGGGTGGAGGCTGAAAACAGTTTTCCTCTTCTTAGTTGTGTAAGCCAAAAGAACTCTCATACAAAGAAATAGAAGAACCCTAATTTTGTCTTTCTCAGCATATGTTTCTTCATGAAAGTAATCATCAAATTGACTGATAAAAGCAAGAACAGTCTTTCCATCGTGTGATCCATTGAAAGTACAAAATTTGAAGTTTCTTTTACTTATCTTTGTTTCTTTGCGAATGGATTGGGCTTCAAGTATTGCATCGATAGTACGTCGTATAAGATCTTCAGATTGCGATCCATCTTGGTCGGTGGTAGATCGTTGCAAATTGGCCAATTGAACTTGCAAAGCTTGTCGGGCTCTTCATTCCTCTTGTAGCTAATCAAATCCAACTTTTGCTCCATTGTTGGTTCGGGTAAATCACCTTCAGCCATAAAATCGTCCATGTTTTATTCAGTCATCCTGCAAAATTCCAAAAGACCTCACACACTCGAAATCTTGTTAGCGGGATGAGCATAGCTCAAAGGCGGGTTTACAAGGCTTGTATATTGTTTGGCTTTTGTAGTATCTCTCCTTTACGATTGCAGAATTCGTTGTCACAACCGTCTTCCAAGAGAATAGTGTTGTGTATAGACTGCGTATAGTCTGCGTGTGAATTTCTGTTTTTGCTGAAACTGGTTCAGCAAGACTGCAAGTGTGAACAGGGTCTTCTCGAAGCTCCAAAACCAGTTCAACTTACACACAGTATGAACGGCCACTATAAGAGTTGTTGGAGATGACTTTAGTGACTTTGGGGACTTGGGGAATTAAGAGAGCTTGGACTTTAGAGCTTAAGTGACTCAATTTGATTTTCGTGGACCTCAGTATCTTCTTGCCAGCGTCGACAGCGGCGGGCAGTATATACTGCCGCCGTAGGCACAGAAATTTGATTAATGAAGCTTTTTTTTTAATAAGCTTCTTGTAAAGCTTAATAAGCTTTTACTTAAGCTTGAAAGGTGTGAAGCTATGGAGGATTTCTTATTTGTTATTTCCACGACTTGATGTAGAGGCTTTGCCACCGGTCCTTTGCGATCAGAGGATACAGAAGGGGGTTTTTGACTGCCAGGAACACACTGATATCGACCGTTTGCCACGAGACGGGGCCTGTAGAGCTTGATCGTTCCAGGAGCTTCGCCTTCACGTGAGATGGTAAGCGATTGGAAGCTCTTGATCTCAGCTTCGCTCTGATACCACTAGTGCATAGATCGGACGCCGTACGCGTGCGTAGTGAGCATCAGAAGGTCCCCAAGAACAAAAGAACTCTACTTTTTACACAAGAACCCATGAAGAAAGCTTGCATGACATGAACAAGAGACCAATTGGGTGCAATCTCCCCCCATGCCTTGTGTGAGTGCTCCACAAAGCATGTATTTAATATATTATTCATCTTCAAGCTCAAATAATAGCCCAATTTACAAAATAGCACGCTTTAGCTTTTGAGTTTGCTTTTGTGCCACTAAAGAATTAAAGCTATTGGACACCCAAGAAGTCAGGCGGTACCCAAATACAATGTCCAATACAAATATTTAAATCATGCGCCCATGCGCATACAAAAATAATAAATAAATATCAAGTGCTTTAATAAATAAGCGCGATAAAATATAGGCACCATACCTAAGATACGTGCCCATAAAAAATTGATGATAATTTGAATACATGTTATCCTCCAATGCTTCCCAATGCCACCGCTGCTTGCTCTACACATCAACTGAAGCATTCACAATTGTTAGACAAATAATACAATTAAACTGACAAAAGTGAATACCTAGCAGTCTTCAGCTACAAAAATAAATTGGTTAGAAATCAATCCTAACATTAATTTATTACGAGTGCACACTCTAAACTCATAAACGTTTATTAATTTAAATATGTATTTTATGGAATCACCCGCTATGGAATCACCCATTTACACATTAAATTAACAAAATACCCGAAAAAGATAGGTGTCCCCATCGACTTCTCGCACAAAGAATCCACTTTATGTATGAGCCCCGGTAATAATAAAATTTTACGGAATCCACCGCAAAACCTCACGGAATCCACCGTGGAATATGCCTCCTGGCATCACAAACCTTGGTGGCTGAGCCATGTACACCTCCTCCTTGAGGTCACCATTTAAGAATGTTGATTTAACATCCATTTGGTAAATTGGCCACTGCTTGTGGGCGGCCACTACAAGTATTGTGCGAATAGTGGTCATTCTGGCAATTGGGGCAAATGACTCTTGAAAATCAAATCCTCCAACCTGTGAAACTTCGTGGGCAATTAGTCTGGCTTTGTACTTTTCTAAGGTATCATCAGCCTTGTACTTTACCTTCGAGATCCACTTGGTGCCAATAACCTTCCGCTTTGCTTGTCGATCCACTAGCTCCCAAGTGTCATTCTTCATTATGCTATCATACTCGGCTTGCATAGCTGCCTTCCATGTTGGATCTGCAAGTGCTTCTTCTAAGTCAGTTGGCTCCTTTACTTCCCTCATAATCTCAGCCATCAAGGCTATATTGACTATGTGAGCAGAAGCTCTCCTTTGCTCCTATATTCTCTGAGACCTCCTTGGTCCATCTACCTTCTCCTCAACAGATGTAGGCATAGGATTATTGTGGTCATAGAGTTTCTTCACCCAACATGGCAATGACTTTTTCGATGGGGTGATGTCAAGTTGGTGAACTTTTTCATCATCATCTGAAGATGATGTTTCCTCCTCCTTAAGGATAGGGACAACTCTCGGGACAAATTCATAGTGAACTACTTCTTTGCTTGATGATAAAGTAGAAGAACTTGCCTTCTCCTCCTCCACTCTATGTGACTACTCCTTGAACACCACATCACGGATCACAATGATCTTCTTTGCCTCTTGGTCATATAATTTGTAAGCCTTCTACTCATCACTACAACCCAAGAAGATACATTTTCTACTTTTTGGTTTTAACTTGCTTCTCTTCTCATTTGGAACATGTGCATAACATTCACATCTAAAAATTTTGAAATGTGAGATAGATGTTTTCTTACCAGTGTAAGTTTCATGAGGTGTTTTTTCATTGAGAGCCTTTGTGTAGCTCCGATTTAGAATATAGATTGCAGTATTAACATCTTCAGCCCAAAAATTGTTGGAAACCCTTCCCTTTAGCATAAATCTTGCCATCTCCACAATGGTGCAATTCTTGTGTTCCACAACACCGTTCTACTGAGGTGTGTGAGGCATCATAGATTCTTCTTGCACTAAGGAGCACACTTCCTCAATGGTTGCCATGAATAACTCCAACTTAGCTTCAACCGTATTGGCTATCTCTTTCCCTTTACTTTTAAGAGTATCATATTTTCATCTACCTTCTTGAGACAACAATCTGCAATTGCATGTCCTTTCTTCTTGCAGTAGAAGCACTCTCCTTGAAACTTCTTCTTACCGCCCTTCTTCTTTTTGTCACCATCATTTTTGGTGGAGGAATCACCTTTGCCTTTTGCATTGGCAGAGAATGCAACATCTCCATTGTTGCTACCTTCTCGGGCTTTCAGCCTCAACTCCTCCTCCATCAATAATGCACAAAACTCCTCAAAATTCAAAGCTTGAGGTCTCACCTGAGTATTAAGGGTAGTTACTAGTCCATTAAACTTTTGTGGTTAAATCTAAAGACACCTCCGAGCTAGCTCCTCACTAGTCTTTTGTATCCTAACACTAGCCATCTGATCGCGCAGATTCTTAATCCGAGTGATGAATGCTTCATCTCAACAAACTTCTTCATTGCTAGTTGATTCTCCAAGTTTTAAATCCTTGTTTGGTTTCACATTTCATACTGACTCCTCAGGACATTCCAAGCCTCTGATGCTTTGGTTGTATGCCAAAACACTGTCAGAATAGCTTGTAACTAAGGCACACAATGCATCTGCATTCCTTCATTTCCAAGCTCGTAGCAGATATGCATTAGGAGAAATCATCACACTAGAATTTGATGGGTCGAGGGTAGGCTGTGGTTCTGCATCAGTCCCCATCACAGTCTCCAAAAGCTCATAAGAATCAAGGATAGTTGTAATTTTGAACTTCCACAAGGTGTAGTTTGTACCATCTAACTTGCTTTCGTTGAAGGTTGGTGGATGAATCCTCAGTGTTTGAATAGCCAGTACAGTAGCACCACCTCCTGCACCACTTCCTAATGTGCCAAAACCACTTCCGGAAGACGACATCGTTCCTCTTTGCTGTTGAAGCCTTTGCCTCTTGCGCACTCTTCGATCCCTAGAGCCCCCTGGGCTCTGATACCATGTAAAAATTATACAGCGTAGCGAATAGAATCTGAGAAAGAGATAGAGAGTACACAACAAATAAGAGGAGAATTTTTTTATTAAAAAAATCTTTAGCTCCAAACAACTAATACAAAGATGGCTCTGTCCACTCGTGTGCTTCCCCTATGAAGCTTAGATGGAGATCTACATAGAAGATAGGTGAAGAGCTTAGGGCTAGCTGGAACAACTCTAACTAGGTGAAAGATAGATGATGGATGGATGTGAAGGGGTTTAGCTTTTATAGCCCACGAAGGCAATTAGATCGGTTTGACCGACCTACCATATGAGCCTCTAATAGTCAGTCAGGGAATATTCCCTTTACCCTCGGATCCCAAAACAGGGGCCCTTGATAACTCCCTTACCTCGCAACTCGATGCAATGTGCCTCGAGTTGCTACCAGCTAAACTACTATGTCTACCCTAAGATTAGACCCACAACGGTCACCTTTTTACCATCCGGTCACATAAACCTCATCTAACATACAAGTCAGGACTTAACCAATATCCGGGCTCACATATGGCTTCTCCGAATAATGGGGGCCTTACAACTTTGAGCACCATGGATCATTGGTGGCATCTTATGAGGGTGGGGCATTGAGCATATCTAACAATAGCAACCAAAGAGCAGTAAGAGCTCTAGCTTCACCTTAATGAGGAGAAGGCTCCCTAGTAAGAGTATGTACAAGCTTCAACCCAAGAGCTCTTGGCAGCACAAGGAAAGATAGAAAATGAATACACCATGGAGAGAATAAAGACCACTATAGAGGAGATGAAGAAGATGCAAGCATGTAATAAGAAAGTAAGCAATACAATGGCCAAGTTCACTATTTTTTTTGAGCAAGAGAAGGTGTTAGGCTCAACAATGGGGCATTGGATGGAGACTTTTACTATTTCAATAGCTCTATATGCTAATGGCTCAACTACTCTCAACTAGTTGGCTCGTACTCTTACTCCAAACCAATTGGTTCTCTCCTCTCAATCCCATGACAAGACAGAATCTAAAGAATACAATGATGGATGTGGTTAGCATTATCATAATCTTGTACACTCTCTCTCTCTCTCTCTCTCTCTCTCTCTCTCTCTCTCTCTCTCTCTCTCTCTCTCTCTCTCTCTCTCTCTCTCTCTCTCTCTCTCTCTCTCTCTCTCTCTCTCTCTCTCTCTCTCTCTCTCTCTCTCTCTCTCTCTCTCTCTCTCTCTCTCTCTCTCTCTCTCTCTCTCTCTCTCTCTCTCATCGCATTGACTCCACATCACACCATTACTTCTTCTCTACTGGTATGAAAGCTATGGTTGTAAGAGCTTGTGGCTAGAGCAAGGAGTGCAAAGAGTCAAGCTTCATTGCAATATTCATGGTTGTTGTTTGGATTGGAAAGAGATACTAAGCACACTAATCTCACTATCAAGATCTCCATTTAAGTCAAATAAGTATTCATATTTGGGGAGCCTTTTAGGCTCAATTTGGGGGCCGCCATAGCCCCGACTTGGAAGCATTCAAATAGCTAATAGTGGCTAGATTTTGCTAGCTGCTAGCTCGCCGCTAGGCCATGTTGGATCATTTACATGTTTAGGACCCTAGCTAGAGCCAGTGTTGGGCCTATTTTAGGTCCCGATACGTGGTGCATTTTTTGAGAGTCTTTAGGATCCTAAGAAGGGCCTAAGACTTGGTTCTTGAGTGCATAACTCTTCTCTCAAAAGTGGAGAAAGAGCTATTAAGGCAAGAGCATGAGGACATACTAGAGTTCTCTCGAATTCAATGTAATCCATTGCCTATCTTTAGTGGAAGTCCAAACAAAGATATAGAATTACATATCAAAGACTCCCAAAAACTTATGTTTAATTGTCAAATCAATGAGAAAGCACATCATTTGATGTTTTTCAACATGATTTTGAAGGGAAATGCAGCCTAATGGTACTACTGACTTGTGGAAAATTATTCGATTGCCACCATGTAAGCATTCTACATTTTGTTTTATAAAGAGTTCTTCCTTGAAAAGGGGAACCAATATTGGCTACATGTCCTAAATGAGACTTTGTAAGAATTTAGTGAGTGTAAAAGTGTATGCTCAAAAGCTATGCAAAGTCTTTCAGTGTTTGGATAATACTATCCAATTGTCCCCTACTGCTTAGTTGCAATTCTTCTTAAGAGGGTTGGATTTCAAGATCCAACTATACTCGAGTAACACTGCACTAAACAACCTAGATACAACTATAACAACAGTAGAGGGAGTTGCGTCAAGAATTCAAGCTACTTATGCAACAAGAGGGCAAGTCCTCTCAATGAATGGGATGGTGCCAAATGTGGTGCTAATAGGATATAACTCAATACCACCACCACCCAATAATATCATGGGTCAAAGTCAAGGGACTTAAAATCAAGGGTTGCTTCAATTACTTGCACTTGTAGGGCCGAATGTTGCCCAACCAAGACCCACGATGTTTATGAGTAATGAGTAAGGTCCCACCATAAACCAAGGGTCTATGCAACCACTAACCCCTTTATAGATAGTAAAACCTAAGTGGGGTGGCCCCTAATGCCACTATGATATACACAAGAAGTCCGATCACTTAGCCAAGGAGCAAGATTAGTTTCCTATAGTAAGGAAGTAGGAAATAGGTCCTATTAATCACCAAGGACAAGGAAACAATATTCAACAAGATGAGGGGCCGAAGTAGATTTTGTAGAGAGGAAAGGCTATAGTGGAAGAACTTCCTAGTGATAGTATTGTGCATCTAATTGAAGTAGTACGTGTTAATGCCACTAATGCTTCTAATTTATGAGCAATTACAAGAGGTCAAAAGTCCAAAGAGGAAGATAAAGATAATGCAAAACCTATTGAAGCCAATGCATAAACATGATAAGGGCAATCAAATCCTTAGCCCTAACATAGAAGGTGGTTCTTTAAAGGTTGCTAATGGCAAAGCAGACCTAAATGAGGAGCTAGTGAAGGAGAAAGTGAAGGCCAAGAAAGAGATGCTTAAGCCTATGGAGTGAGCAAGAGAGCTGATGGTTTGGCAGGAGAAGAGAACTATTGCTGACTTTCAGGAATTTGATCTAGCAAGTTCTCTTTGTGAGGTTAAGCCTTATATTAGCCTCCTACAACTAATTAAACTATCCCTAATCAAGCTTGATGTCAACCTCCTACAACTAATTAAACTATCCTTGAGAGTGTGTAAGGAGTTTAAGAAGATCCTTCGCATTGAATATATTATCAAACCCTTGGGTATAGCCTGTGTTGGTGATGACTAGGTTAAGCAAGCCAAAAAACATTGCCCAAGGGTCCTAGCTTATGTTGATGGTATATTGGTGGACCATGCCATTGTGGATACAGGATCCTCCATTAACATTATGAGCTTAAAATTGATAGAGAGGTTGGGCTTAAAGATTCAAAAAGATGCCTCCATAATTCTAAGCATGGATGATGACAATTTGAGACTATTGAAAGGTTGTATTACTAAAGTCCATGTAATCGTTTGCTAATGTTGAATGTATTTTGGACCTTAGGGTCATTAGGTTTGCAGGGTGGCCAAGTTTCCAAGTGTTATTAGGAAGGTTGTGGATCTTGCAATCCAACTGTCAAGTGGACATACCAGTTGATCATTTGATATTTGGCAAAGGCGCTAAATGAGTTATAATTAATGCTTACCTAGAATCGCCTCTAACCAAGAGAGCGTCCATATCTAATGGAATTGGATGCGCTAGAGGAGTCTTCTGGTAGTGAGACTTCATCAAGTGATGAATTAAGGAGGAGTCTACTATGGAAGATGTTTACTAGGTCACTCTAAACGAGCCTATAGAAGCTCACGATAGAATCAGAGATGCAGATGTGATAGAGATAGACCTTGGTTTGTTGAATAATTCGCGATTGATCAAATAAGGATCTATGGTCGACATGGAAGAAAGGAAGGACCACATGTCCTTAATCTAGGAATTCTGTGATATATAAGCCTAGACTTATAATGAATTGAGGGGTATTCCCCCTAGTTTAGCCATGCATACTATTTCCCTAAAAGAGTGAAGTCAACTTATCAAGCAAAAAGTGAGACACATGCCTTTTGAGTTAAGAGACAAGTTATTCGAGGAGTTACAAAAATTATGTAAAGCTAGTATGATATTTCCCATGCAACACACGAAGTGGTGTTCAAAGGTGGTTATCAAGAAGAATAATAATAATGAAATTTGGCTTTGCATTGATTTTAGAGAGCTCAACAAACAAACAGTTAAGGATTATTATTCATTGCCATTCATTGATCAAATCTTAGACCAACTAGTAGGTAGGGATATATGCTCCCTTATGGACTATTTTATCGACTACAATCAAATGGCCATTGCACAGGAAAACAAGTTAAAGACAACATTCACAATCGTATTTGGAACCTTTGCATATCATATCATGGCCTTTAGATTATGTAATGCACCAAAATCTTGGCAATGCATGATTGACAAAACCCTTGGTGACATTTCCTCAGAAAAGCTAAAAGTTTTCATTGATGATCTGGGGGTAGTTGGCCACTAGGGATGGATAGTTAATCATTTCGAGGAAATGTTTTGAGCACTGCAGCAGCAGTTTTGTAATCTAAGAAAATGTACCTTTAGCATGCCCTACAGTTTACTATTGGGCAATGTAGTTAGTTCGACTGAAATTGTGACTGATCATGAAAAGATTAAAGTCCTTGTCACTATGAGTCTGTTGCAAAACCCCAAGTTGTATTAACCTTGGATGCTTTCTGTCTAAGAGCCAGAGTAACTTAACAAAGTTATCTTTTCTAAAGGCTTACACAATGTTTCCTTTCTTAGTAGGCTTTAAAAATTAGTAATTCACAATGACATTTTTTCATGGGAAAAAGAAATCAAAGCGCCAAATTATGTATCCGTAAGAGAAGCAACTAGGAATGCGCCAAAGGACCCTTAACTTAGATGCTTCTCAACCTACATAGTTAAAGCACTTCACCGCATAATCAAATATAGAAAGATGCATGTAAAATATCCTTCGAGGATGTGAAATGGGAGTTGGCTAAATCGCTAGTCCTAAAAGCACGTAAAAGAGGTGAGACATTATATGCATTTTTGGCAACCATGATGTATAGTATCAACTGATACTTGGCTCAGATATGGGATGATAAATGGTACCACCCAATTATGTTTGCCATTCGCAAATTGGATGTGTTCAAAATTAATTATATGTATATGGAAAGATTGTGTCTTGGGATGGTCTTTGCTATGAAGAAATCTAGGCACTATATTTTTTGTATGAGAATGTGGTAATCTATACAAAAGGCAAAAGCATTGAGGTTATTATCGAACAAAGTTGTAGCCGCTCGATCACCTAGCAAAGTGGTTAATCATTGTGCAAGAATTTGATAACAAGATTAAGAGTAAGCTACTGAGATTGCAAGGCATCGTGGAACGTCTTGTAAACTTCAAGGAGCTGAAAGAAGTAGTGGTTGAAGCTAGCAACCTTGAGGATCTATTTAAAATAGACATGGCCTCCATTCCATCCTAGTATGCTACAATAACACATTATATATCCACAAGAGAGGTTGGAGCCTCTTTGTCTAAGGCTAAGAAAAGGAAAATTAATTAGCAATTCATAAAGTTTGTCTTAATTGTAGGAACTCTATATCAACAAGGAGTAGATGATATGTATCCATCAATGCATTATGCTTAATGAAGTTCCATTTATCTTGGAAGAGTGTCATGACTCCGCTTGTGGAGGACACTGACAATTGACTACATAGAAAGCCTTAAGAGTTAGATATTGGTGGTCATCCATCTTCCAGGATGCATTTGCATATGTGAAGAGATGTGATATATGCTAGAGATATGATAGTAAAGAGAATTGGAAATGTCCATCGACTCCTATTATGGCTTTATTACCATTCAAGAAGTGGGGCATTGACTTTGTAGGTCTAATTATCATGTCGTGCTCTACACAAAAGAGGTATACCATAGTAGCAATTGACTAGTTTATGAAATGGTCAAAAGCACAAGCAACCAGGAAAGATGATGCAAAGGAGACTACTAACTTCCTTCTTGAACAAATAATCTGTCAATTTGGTTTGCTAAAAGAGTTGGTTTCAGATCATGGAACTCATTTTTTGAATAAGGTGATCAAAAGCTTGATCGAGCTAGTAGATTAAGCATAATAAAATGACACCTTACAAGCTGTAGATGAATGGATAAGTTGAAAGCACTAATAGGTAGCTTGTGGGAATCCTATCAAAGATCGTTTCAAAAAAGAAACGATATTTGGGATAGGAAATTATATGTGCATACAACATGACCTTTAAACGAGCTACTGGCCACACCCCATTCAATTTAGTTTATGGAGTGGATTTTATTACCCCTTGAGATCGAGTTATCTATTATAAGATTCATGACCAGCCATTCTCTAGGAGATAAAGATGCACTTTACAAACATTTTACAATCTTAGCATATCTTGATGAGCTTAAACTTTAGAGTTTATTACATCAAGAGGTGGCCTAGTGTCATATGAAACAACTTCACAATGTCAAAGTAAAGAAGCATACCTTTAAAAAAGGACAATTGGTCTTGTACTATGATGCATGTAGAGACCTTTTTCCTAGAAAATTAGAGCCTAAGTGGAATGGTCCCTATAAAAGAGTTAGAATAGGTAAAAATAAGTCCACCGCATTATTAGCCAATTTACAAGGGATCAAATTTAAGAATAAAGTTCTTTTTAACAAGATTAAGCTTTATTATCTATAAGCATGCTAATGGGAGGAATGCCCTTGCATGTTCATGATGTGTTGATTTGAAACCTACAAGAGAGGTCAAACCGGTTTTGATAAAGTGGCTAATTTCCTATTTGGAGCACTTATACCTCGAACAAAGATACTATTAAGAAAGGCTTGTTTGGTGGAGCAAACAAGGATATAAGGTAACTGAGCAAGCAAATGGGATGTTTGTTTGGAAAATTAAGGTCTTCTACAATAACTTCTTGAGTATCCTAACAAGTATCCCCATAGGTTTCAATGAAGAAGGTGGGATGGAGCCTTTAATTCACTCTTTGAATATGCTAAACTTTGATTATCATAGTTATGAATAGAGGCATTGAGAATGGTCAATTATGTAAACCCTTTATGAACCTATATATTGTATTTTGATGGAGCATCTAGGGATCCCAATAAGAAAGGGAGCATTAGGGTATTCATTAGAGATCCCCTAATGTAGGGTCACGATGAAATTAGCTACCTACCTTGGGATAGGATTTACTAACAATATGGTAGAATATAAAGCCTTGATAATGGGACTAAATGTTGCTAAGAGATGCAGTATTTACTAACTATTAGTAAAGGGGGATTCCAAGTTGATATTAAATCAACAAATGGGATGTACACAGTATGCAATCCCATCCTTCATATGTATTACCGCATTGCTATAGACCTAATCGCCAAGTTTGAAAGAGTGTCTCTTCAGCTACTAGTTCCACAACATTGGAACTAGTTGTCGATTCATTAGTGAATTATACTTATGAAAAATACCTCTTTTTCCACGGTGATCCTAGCTCTGATATATCTCTTGATGATGAGATGGGACATGGTCAATTATGGAGACTCTTATTTGAACATGCTTTATATGGCTAGCAGTGGTTAGTTTAGATAATGCAAAAAATAGCCAATCTACCATTATTATCCTGGACCCATAGGCTTGTTAGACAACATGTTATGCGTATGCCTCTCGATGTATATATAGGAGGTATGGGTCATAATTTGATGTACCTAGTTTAGGGCTAGGAGTCCTATTTTCTCCTTGGAATGGAGCATCTTGTTGCATGTTTAGTACCACTCCAAGGGGGGGATGTGATATAAGTTGTATTGATTTATTAGGTTAGACCAAGAGGGCCGATTGTATTGGATATAGCTGCTATATTTTGTCAGAGTAAGAGGGCCACTTCTTTTGCAGTGAAATGATTTACTTAGTTAGGCCAAGAGGGCCATGTATTTGGTTGGTGTGGGTGCATTTGATGGTTCTTTGTTTTAGCACTACACTAGCCACGTTTAAAGAAGCACCTAGAGGGAGCCAATTGCTGCATGGAAGCTTTTTGTGGCCAGTCCAAGTGGTGTCTTTCCTTTCCGAGTTCTTTTCTCTTAAGTAGAATGTGACGTATATTTGGGGATATTTCTTTCTTTCTTGGGGATCGGCAGTCAAGGAATGAAGTCCTAGGATTAGGTTAGGTATGTTTGGGGAGGTTTAAGTAGTTATTCGCCTCCTGTGAAGACATTATCAAGCATACAATGACCTTTCTTAGAGGTAGCCCTTATGACCCTGTCCAGCTAGCCTATTAGGAAGTGGTTGTAGGAATTCCTATTAGTTGTGAGGTAGCTAGGGAAGCCTAACGAATAAAAGAAGAAAATGATAAATGTTCATTAAATACATACAATACGAAGATGTGTAAAAGGGTTTCCAACCCCTAAAATAAGAATATCAAGAGAAAAATTAGAAGTGCAGATGTTCATTGCCTTGCAAAAGCCTAGTAGGTTCCTGGCAAACCCATGGCTGATGCCTTGCCTTCTTGGAAGTAGCATCTAGCCAAAAAAAAATAAGAATGGTTGAAGTGAAAATAAAAGTGAGTACCAAAAAAAAAAAGTGTCGCCTCACAAGGGCTTGGTAGGTTCTTGGATACTGAGACTGGACCACCTGACACTGATGCCTTGTTCTCCTTGGATCACAATACACTCAACTCCCTCCTTTTTACACGTTCGAGTACCAAATAGTAAAAAATAGAAAATGAGAAAGATAGAAATATATATGAATTCAAGTGGATCAAGCTATAGGAGTACTCGCCTAGTAGAAGTTCCTAGTACACTTGTCTTAGGTCACAGGTAGGTGGGTTAAACCACCACTTAGGATGACCTCTTTTGATAGATCTTTTAATCAATTTGTGTTGGAGTAGTTGGTTAGAAACTACCTCTTGATCTCTTTGTCAGATTATGCTTGGCCTATCCCTTGTGGAATTCATGCATTGATCTTTGTCAAGGGATAGAGTGAGAGCTGTGTTTTGTTTTATATTATATATTTATTCAAAGTAGGTTAGTACTCACTATATTTTATTTGTGTGCAAGTCAATCCATGGGTTTGACAGTCTGAGTCGCCCTATCCTATGGTCACCAATGTGATGTGCTACTAGGCGCCAAAATTGAGGCAAAAAACGAAGCATTTGCGATAAAAATGAAGAGGCACTAGAGTTTCCTAAGCAAAAGCAAGTAGCCTGAAACGTGTTGAAAGTATCAGTTTGTTGATCAGAGCTCATTAGATGGCCCATTTAAAGAGGCACAACTTTAGCTTTACAAAATAGTTACTTGATCCTCCATATGCCAAAAACAGCATATCAAAGAGGCCAAGTCAATAGAAAACGATGCCAAGAACACGATTGTATATTTAGATCTTGAATTCAAGCTCATTTGTCTCTCTATTTTTTTAAGCCACTTATTGACAATGTGAACGCACAGGAAATGAATTGGATAAGTGTTAATTGGGTGCTTAAGGAGCTTGAAAGCTCAAATTTCATCACAATGAGGGGATGCGTTTTTTTGGGGCTCCCTTATTTCTCATGAAAATGGAATTTTCCAATTGTATGATCAAAGAGGAAAATTCCTAGCCATGAGTTCTTGATTTTCTTTGCCTTCGAGATCACCGCTTGAATCACACAAAATGACACATTATGCAAAAAATTGGAAATCTAATCTCTCTCTCTTTTTATAGAGAGTATTCATACAAGCTAAGAGGAAGAGAGAAAAGAAGTGTCGAAATGTGATATGATGCAAGTAATGGAGTGAAGGAACATAAAGCTGGTTGTTAGGGACTGTGTTAAAATGTGTGACTAGTATGCTTTCTATAAGAATAATTGGTTTTTAAAATGTGTTCGTAAGAGTAAAATTATGAAAAATGGGATTTTGAGGAGAATTGAATGATTAGATGAATCTCGATATTGTGGAATAATAGATATACATTTGTGCCACATTTGTTTGGGTTCCACAGCATGGAGATTGCTTCAGCATGGCCTCATATTGTGTAATAAGGTGCATTCCTATGCAGTTTTACCCATTTCATTACATATCTAAGAATATGATAATGCTTGCAAAATTTGTCAGTAGTAGGGGGTGGTGAGAAGGAAAAAATGAGATTAATTGTATTGATTTTCTAATAGTTTTCACATACATATAGGTTATTTTTTTTAGTATAAGGAAGATAGTAGCACGGGTTTTCTTTGTGCTATCTTCTACATCGCCACAATACATATGGTGAAAAGCATGAAAAGATATGATTGTTCACATGGGACATGATGTTGTTTTTTCTTTTGTTTGTACACTTTAGAGCATTCCACCTTGCATGAAAAGAGCATAAAAGCAAAGTATCAGAATAAACCTCTTGGATGCATAATACTTTCTTTTAAAAACCCATTGACCCATGTGGAGTGGAAGAGGATCCATAGCCATAGGTTAGCACATTTATTCTTGGGGGAAAGATTATGTGAGGCTATGAAAAGTCTCCTAGAAATGATCAATATCAAGAGAGGAGTATGTTATGATGTTTTTTATGTTTCAGACAACGTATCCTAAGGCCAATCCTTGGGGTGTAGGAGAGCCATAGAGGCCATAACAGTCGACTAAGGGGTGCCATTTAGGTATGTGATTCAAGGTGAGATGGTCACCTATGTGTGGAAAACTCCTTTTCTTGGAGTCAAGAGGGGCAATTAGTTGGATTATAATGCAAAATTGCATGTACAAATACAATAATTAGAAAAATCATTTATAGTAACCAGACCCCTGGTGGCCATGAGGTTGTATGGAGTCATTTGGCATGTTTAGGAGCCCCCGGCTAAATTCATTAGAGACAATGTCAAGCTCATTTTAGGTCTCTTTATGACTGATATTTTAATGGCACTAGAGTTATGTATGTCAAGATTGTGGGAGAGAAGGAAGGAGTCTCACTTGTAGCTTTCTTGCTTGCACAATGGGGGAATACACACAAAGGTGGAGGCTGAAAACAGTTTTCCTCTTCTTAGTTGTGTAAGCCAAAAAGAACTCAAGTACATAGAAATAGAAGAACCCTATATATGGGTCTCAAACCAAACTCAACTAACTAAGGTGGCATACTAACTGAGCCAGGAACTAGAATAGATAAGGATAGCTATCATCTAGCTATTATTCATGGGTGGTGTACCAACCGCATCTGCAACTGACAAGTCAGTGACATAAATGCACAACGGTCACCCTGGCATATCACGAGTGGAGCTCGATATCTCAACACTCACCCTCGAGCTTAATTCCAATTCCTGCACACCAAGCAGGTCTCTAAACTTGCGCAGCTTCTCTGCGCCCAATGCCTTCGTAAATATGTCAGCTACCTGATCCTCTGTGCTCACATAAACTAGATCAATAAGACCTAGTAAAACCCTCTTCCGCACATAGTGATAATGCACCTCAATGTGCTTTGTTCTAGCATGATAGACTGGGTTATTTGCCAAGTGTATACTACTCATGTTGTCACAATAAATGACAACTGGTCCATCTGTAGGCTGATGCATATCATAAAGTAGCTTATGCAACCAAGCTACCTCACATGCAGCCATTGCTGCACCCCTGTACTCGGCCTCTGTGCTCGACAAGGCAAGTGTAGGCTGTTTCTTGCTGCTCCAAGTGACTGCAGCACTCCCAAAAGAGAACGCATATCCACTGGTAGATCGTCTATCAGAAATACTACCAGCCCAATCAGCATCAGTGTATCCATGCAACTGTATCTGAACCCCAGTCTCATAAAATAGTCCATACTGCAATGTAGACTTCACATACCTGAGTATGCGTCTACCTGCATCCAAATGCAGTTTCCTTGGAGCTTGCATAAACTGACTTACCAATCCAATAGCATAGCTCAAATCTGGCCTGGTAATAGTCATATAAATCAAACTTCCTACTATGCGTCTGTACATAGTAGGGTCTTCTAGAAGCTCACCTGCATCTGCGCTTAGCTTCACATTCTGCTCCAAAGGAACTGAATAGGCTTACAGCCTGTCATCCCATATTTGGACAACATGTCCAATCCATACTGCCTCTGCAAGAGCCATATCCCACTTGGTGATCTAATCACCTCAATGCCCAAGAAATAACGCAACTCTCCCAAATCCTTCATCTCAAACTTCTACTTCAATAGCATTTTCACATGAAGGATATCTTCATCACTATCACCTGTCATAATCAAATCATCAACATAAATGACAAGTAGCATAATACCTTTCTCTGTTTTTCTCACATAAAGTGAGAAATCTACCTTGGAAATCTGAAAGCCAATAGTGACAAGATATTGTCCTATCTTGTCAGACCATGCTCTAGGTGCTTGCTTCAAGCCATACAAGGCTTTCTTCAACCTGCAAACAAACTCAGGATGAACAGCATGCACATAACCTGGCGGCTGCTCCATATAGACCTCTTCTTGCAAATCACCATGCAAGAAGGCATTCTTTACATCCATCTGATGTAAAGACCATTCCTTTGATGCAGCCATAGCAATGACTGCTCTTACGGTTGCCATCCTTGCAACCGGACTGAATGTTTATTCATAATCAATGCCATATGTTTGTGCATACCCCTTGACTACTAATCTTACCTTATATCTGTTCACAGAACCATCTGCATTGTGCTTCACCTTATAGCATCCATTTCTTCATCCATGGCTTTCTCCCATTTTTATTTTCCCATGGCTTGCTCAAAAGAAGTGGGTTCTGGTTCCTGTATCACTTTGACCATATATGCATAGTGAATGGCTGTAAATCCATCATATTTCAGCCTATCCATAGGATACCTAGCTCTAGTAGACCTACGCAAAGTAGGTTCACTCCCAGGTGCTCTCAAAAAATCCCTGGTCTTCCTTACTCCAGGTGTAACAATAGAAGGAATACCCAACTCATCATCAATTCTCTCTTCTGAGCCACTGGATTCACCATCCACATAAGAGTGACCTGCGTTCACATCAAACATGGGCTGATCTACCTTCTCTTTTCCTTTTCGTGAAACCTGCATACCACTCTCTGCATTGTTTTGAGGAGATTCTCCTTATCTCAATCTGCCTGTCCATGGCAAAGAATGTGAACTACTGCTAGAGGACACTCCAGGTCCACTAATATTTTGTGACTGCTGCTGTGAATTCTGTGCAGCATTACCATTTTGTGCATCTACATCATCAATCACATTTATTGGTTTATACCAACTACTCATCTCATCAAAAACAACATCTCTGCTCACTGTAAACTTACGAGTAGAAGGGTTATAGCATCTATACCCTTTCTGTTGCGCAGAGAGTAACCAATAAAGATGCACTTCTCAGCTTTTGGATCCAACTTGGATCGCAGCTCATCTGGCACATAAACATGGGCAATGCAACCAAAAATCTTTAAATGAGAAATATATGGTTTCCTACCAGTATACCTCTCCTCTGGAGTCATCCCATGTATTGCTGCAGTGGGAGTCCTGTTTATTATGTAGACTGCTGTAGCAACTGCTTCAGCCCAGTAAAAATCTGGCAAGTCTTTTTCGTTGAGCAAGGCACGAGATACCTCTCCAATATGCCTGTTTTTCCTTTCTACAATTCCATTTTGTTGTGGGGTATGACTACATGAATATTGCTACTTTATGCCATGCTCCTATAGAAACCTTGCAAACTCATTTGAGAGGTACTCTCCCCCTCCATCTGACCTTAGGCATTTTATTTGCAGGCCTGTTTCTTTTTCAACCATAGCTTTAAGAGTTTTGAAATGCCCAAAAACTTCGCTTTTATTTTTCATAAAATACACCCAAACTTTTTTGCTATAGTCATCAATAAAAGTGACAAAATAATGACAACCTCCAAGAGATGCAGCTTTAGTAGTCCACACATCAGAGTGGATTAGTTCCAATGGCTTCTTACTCTCTTGAACATGTCTAGGAAATGGTTTCCTTGCCTGTTTTCCAAACTGATAGGCTTCATATACCTTATGCATTTCTGCAACCTTTAATTTAGGCAATCCTGCAACAATATTTTAGGCTTGCATTGATTTAAGTCGATGTACATTAACATGACCAATGCGTTTATGCCAGATATCAATATCTGCAACTACACCGGTCCCATGTGCAAACATTGCTGCACTCAATTCAGGCATGTCTGCATCCAATGTAAACATTCTACCATTCTTCTTTCCTTTTGCTATCAAGCGACCTTTATTTTTCATATCCTCAACAAAGCATCCATGAGAATTAAATCTGACCTACAAGCCCTACTCAACCATTTGACCAACAGAAACCAGGTTCTTGGTGATATTCGCGACATGAAATACATCCAACAGGTATTTCTTTTTCCCATCCTGCATAGACAAAGGAATTTTTCCAATCTGCACAATAGGATGTGCAGTATCATCACCAGTCTCCACAAATCCTGGTTTTTCCATTTTCCTTGCATCCCGCATCCATTCTGCATGACCTATCATGTGGTTTGATGCACCTGAGTCAACATACCACACATCGTTGCTTTCTTCTGCACTTGTCACAGAATTGGTCATGTGTTGCACCATAAACAAATGCCCATTTCTGTCATCACCTTGTCTACTAGAAGATGCATAATTCCCTTGTTGCAATTTTCCATTCATGTTGTCATTCTGCTTTTTATAGCAGTCTTTAGCCATATGACCCATTTTACCACAATAGTAGCATTCAACATTGTTGTTTGCATTTTGGCCTCTTTGCCATCCACCACGACCTCTTTGGCTCCCCCTACCTCTAGAGTTACCACATCCTCCTCCATAGGACTGGTTTTCTTGAGTTTGCTGCATATTCTGATTTCTACCACGACCTCTAGATCGGCCTCCTCTACCTCTGCCTCTACCTCTTCCAACATTTGAGTAGAAGACAGCTTCTTTTGAAGTTCCTCCTGAAAAAGATGCACCACCATTTCTCTGCTCCTCAGAAATTAGAAGAGCAATCAACTCCTCAAAATCAGGAAATCTTTCACGGACGGAAATCGATGTTCGAAACTGTGCATAATCCTTTCCTAGACCATTCAAGGTCACAGAAACTAAATCATCATCTTCCACTAGCAACCCAATGGAAGCAAGTGCATCTGCAATCTTCTTCACCTTCATGTGGTAGTCATTGATGCTCATACTTTCTCTTTGCACATTGTACAACTCTTGCTTGAGCTACATTTTCCTGGCTTGCATATTTGTGCTATACATTTTTGACAAAGTATCCCATGCCTCCTTTGGTGTACTTGCATCTTGAATATGCACAATCATAGAGTCTGAAATGTTGATAGGCAGCCAGTACATAACTTTCCTGGCTCTCTCATGCCATGCTTTAAATGCTTGCATTTGCTGTTGATTGGGAACATCATGAAGAACTGGTTCTTCTTCATTTCCTGCAACGAATTCCCAATATCCTTTTTCCATAAGGAAATTTGTTATTCTGAACTTCCATGCTTGGAAGTTGTTCTTGTCAAGCTTTTTAGTGACAATCTGTGAAAGAGAATCAGACGCCATTACAGAACACTGCAAAAAATTCTGTCACTGCAAAGAACACAACTTCAGCCTCACAAGGGCAAATCTGCAAAATTGACGAAAGTGGTATTTGACTACACAGTCACTTCCTAGTGACGATTTTGCATCAATAAGCAACAAGGATGATTCTGTAACTCCCAATGTCTCTGCGCACAGGCATACAATGCAATTTCTACAGTAAGTTTTCACCGACCTGTAGAACAGTGGTCGCATAGCATAAAACAGGGCCTTTTCCTGAGTGCGTGCAGAAAACTTCTACCTCCAAAACAGGCCCCGAAATGGCCTCAAATCAAAAAAACAGAGCAACCATGGGCTAAAGCCCTCACCCGCAACATATACTGCCCTCTTGCTACACCGTGAAGGGCGTCTCAATCTGAGACAATGCACTCTTGCACTTTTCGACTATGCTACCTGCAGAGACTTGCTCCCAGAACAGAAAAATGAAAGCAACACTGGTCCTCTTACCAGAACACCGCAAACTTGGCTTGCTTTCTTGAGCTCCTTACTACGAACAAGGCTCCGATACCATGTCAATATTGTGGGAGAGAAGGAAGGAGTCTCACTTGTAGCTTTCTTGCTTGCACAATGGGGGAGTACACACAAAGGTGGAGGCTGAAAACAGTTTTCCTCTTCTTAGTTGTGTAAGCCAAAAAGAACTCAAGTACATAGAAATAGAAGAACCCTATATATGGGTCTCAAACCAAACTCAACTAACTAAGGTGGCATACTAACTGAGCCACGAACTAGAGTAGATAAGGATAGCTATCATCTAGCTATTATTCATGGGTGGTGTACCAACCGCATCTGCAACAACTGACAAGTCGGTGACATAAATGCACAACGGTCACCCTGGCATATCACGAGTGGAGCTCGATATCTCAACAGTGTACATATACTTTGGAAGGAGGGTGCATCTGTCCTTACGTATATAAATGATAACTTTGAAGGAAACGTGGACTCTAGGAAGTCTATCATATGTTTTGTCTTCACATTCATAGGGGTATAATTTCACGGGTCTCTTCATTGTAGCCATATACAACATTATCTCTACCAATGAATTTTTGCAGCCAATAAGGCATGCAAGGAAGCTGTATGGATTACTCATCTAATGAAAGATCTGGGTACAATAGGAGAGGTATGCATTTTGCATTGTGATAGATGCTCCTAGAGATGCTTAGAACAAGTAGATCGAGGTTGTCAAGGTTCATACAAATTTTAATCATATAGATTTTCTCATGAAGAGGTTGTCTTCCAAGCTCTTTACATATTGCAGAGTGCCGATGGGCATTGGATAGTATCCATTATTTTATTCTTCTCGAAAGGCATATTGGCCTTTAAGTGGGAGGTTTCAAGGATAAGGGCTCACACTACAGCAGGCTGAGGACCAGCGTACCCGACGCCGCACGAGGATCCATGGGTTTCGGACCCCACAGCCACACCGACAGGAGATCTGGAGGATTCTTGATCTACATCGACAGCAGACTGAGATCCAACGACACTCGACACATTGGATCTCAGATCTCCAGTTTGCTCTTTCTCCACCGCCGATGTACCACATCCTGCATCCAGGAGGGATCACCTGCTATTAGCGACTTCGACGACTGCTACTACATCCCACGATAGTATATCTCCCTACATCTGTTACATATACACATCGCACCACTTTATCACAGCCGACAGTTGTTCACCTATCACAGCCGACATTTGTTCCCCTTTTGTAGCCATTATCTGGAGTACCAGAGCTACATACGCACATACACATACACGACACTTATCACACTCACAGCACCGTATTTTCAGTTTCCAATTTTTAGTTTTTCATTCAGCACTTTTATTTTGGATAGCTGGACCTCATCAGTTGTATCACAGTCTGTCTCATAGGCCAGTTTTGGTCTTTAGAAGCGTTAATATAACTTTCTTTCTTTCTCTCTCTCTCTCTCTCTCTCTCTCTCTCTCTCTCTCTCTCTCTCTCTCTCTCTCTCTCTCTCTCTCTCTCTCTCTCTCTCTCTCTCTCTCTCTCTCTCTCTCTCTCTCTCTCTCTCTCTCTCTCTCTCTCTCTCTCTCTCTCTCTCTCTCTCTCTCTCTCTCTCTCTCTCTCTCTCTCTCTCTCTCTCTCTCTCTCTCTCTCTCTCTCTCTCTCTCTCTCTGTGCATTGACTCCACATCCCACTATGCTTTATCCCATTGCTGCTTTCTCTTAGAAGTAAGCAAGAAGATAGAGAAGAAGAGGCTCTTAATAGTTTGCTTGTAGAAGTATGAGCTCTCTATCTGCTTTTAAACATTATATACATAGATTTTTTTGGGTGGCTACGCTCAACCCTTGTCCACTCTCAAGTTTGGCCTTTTTTATTTTACATGCCTTTGGCTCTTTAGTATAAACTAATCAACTTACTCATAAATGTACTTATTATGCAGGTCTTATATGCATAAATTGTCCATGATTGTTGGAGATATTACAATTTGCATAGCAGTGAGTTTGTTGACTATCACATTAATATTAAGTATTCTTTGTATGACGTGGGAATTTGATAACTAATTCCAACTTGCACTGGATTAGCATTGATCGTGATATATGCATAGATATACAATTTGAATAAAGGTTAAAGCCTTAATTATCTCTAAATTTTATTATGATATTGTTATGATCCCTTGACACTCTTTGTCAAAGGTAGCATGCTTGGCTCGTAGTGTAGACTTGGAATATAGGGATTTTGAGTTGTAATGTTGTGGAGGGAGTAAATGGGGTTACTAATGGTGAGGATTCATATGACTATGGATGAGAAATGTGATTGGCTTTGCTCTTAGATGAGATTCAAATGGTTGTTGGACTAGTTTTGATCGTGATATATGCATAGATATACATTTTAAATAAATGTTAAGGCCTTAATTATCTCTAAAATTTACTATGATATTGTTATGATCCATTGACACTCTTTGTCAAAGATAGAATGCTTGGCTCATAGTGTAGACTTGGAATACAGGGATTTTGAGTTGTAATATTGTGGAGGGAGTAAATGGGGTTACTAATGGTGAGGATTCATATGACTATGGATGATAAATGTGATTGGCTTTGCTCTTAGATGAGATTCGAATGGTTGACTTATTGTCGAGGGTGTTAAGGCATGTGGATCTTATAGTTGTTGGTATGCTTGTCTGGTGATCCTTTGTTGTTGGGTGAAACTTGAACGGATATGGAGAATGGATTGTGTTGGGGGTTAAAGGCTACCTATACCTAGCCAACTACATTTGTCTTGTAGTTGCTACCCACACACCTACACATTGCAGGTAGTGGTAGCCACCCATAACTGTCACTTTATTCTTTATTCTTACTATGACAATAAAATAAGGTATGAGAGGTCATGCATAGTGACCATTGGAGTTTCCACATATCATCTTGTTCTCTTTTCTTGTTCCAACCTCCATAGATCTTTCTTTTTACTTCTAATTGTGCTCTCATTCTTGCTCATCTTTTCCATCTTTCAACTAGTATCAGAGTGGGAATTTGAGGAGCTTCATCGCTTCAATTCAGCCTAGGAAGAGAGCTTCAACCAAGCTTCCATGGTAGCTCCACTTTAGTCCATTTGAGGTATATAGAAACTCCCCTTCCTTTCTAGCTTATTTCCTAGCATTTAGGGTAGCTTTCCCCATTTCCAAGTGACCCCAAAGGTCAAGCACAATAGGGCACCCCCCCCAATGAATAGCCTCACAATTTGCGGTGCATTTTTAGGTGTTGCCCCTGCCTTGCCTTCATCAACCCCATTTCTCCTCAATGGTTCTCTTGCTTGTTTCCTTGAATTTGGGGGTCCCTCTCAATTTCTTTGACTCTATCTTGAGCACCATTTGGAGAGTTTGAAGGCATCCATTGATCCATTATTTAGGGTATATCACTATTCACTATTTGGGAAAACATACATTCGATTGCTTAATACTCCACTAATGCTTATGGGGCAATTTTGTGATGCCCGAATGGTGTATTGATTCTTGAGAAATCTTCTTGAATCAAGTAGAGCTAGTTTAGCTCAACATTTGGAAGGTTTATTGCTATAATACCCTATGGTCAGCAAGCATACAACTTGAATGCTATGTATTCAATGTTAGGCTATTTGCACTTTGCTTTGCAATCACAATGGCCTCTACTTCTAGGGACAGACATGTTTTGATTCATATGATCATTATTTATATGGTAGGTAGACTCGTAACACACATAAAAAGTCTAGTACTATTCTAATGGGTGAGCCTTTGGCTCTAGTCCAATTGGATGTTTGTGGTTCCATGCCTAGTTCTTGGGTGGTGTAAGATATTTGATTACATTTACTAGTGATTGTTTGCATAAAGTTTGGGCCTATCCCATTCAACAAAACTTAGAAGTTTTGCCCACTTTTGAACACTTTCTTAGTATGGTTGAGAACTAGTCTAGGTAAAGGTTGAAATGCTTAAGGTCTAATATTGGGGATAAATATGTCTACCATTAATTTAAGAAGAATGTCTAATTCAACATATGGAGATGACTTTGTTGGATAGCTTAGCACTAATAAGATCTTTGTGTTGAATATTGGTTGCCTACAATTTTTCCAATATACTTTTGCATATGTAAAGCAATGTGACATTTAGAGACACGGCACTAGTATGAATCATGAGGCTTTTGAACCCCATTCTAGTGATAAATCAACCTCCTATAAATTTGGAGTTCATATGCTCAAGTTATGGCCTCCCATCCAAAAAGAAATCTCAAAAGTTCTATAACGATAGCCTCACCCTCATTTTTCCTTATGAAATATTCCCTAGAATCCCAAAGAGCCTAGAAGGCACAAAAGTAAGTCCAAATTTCTCCTAAGGCACTTTCTAAATAAAATCATCAAGATAGAGGCTTTGAAGTTCAAACACAATACTACAACTTTGTATAATCCCTAAGCAAACATGGAAGTTGAGAGTACCAAACAAGTAGCTTATGGGGATTGTTTCAAAATTTGTGTCTAAGGGTAAGTCTGATTAAGAAATGAAATGTATGATATGGTAGGGGCATACAATATGACCTTCAAAAGAGCAACAAACCATACCCATTTAAATTAGTTTATCAAGAAAATAGTGTGTTGCTTTAGAAATCAAACTACCATTTGAGTAGTTTTGTGATGAGAGTTCCTGGTGCACTCCTCTTGGTGGTAGAGCTATAAAGGAGGTATAGTCTAAAAAACATCTCTCATGTGCCCATTTGCAAGTCTTTGAATGTGAGGTACTTTTCCACACTCCTAAAGATAAACACAGCAATCTAGACCCAAAGTCTATTATGGTGATGTAGGTGAGATGAGCTTATCACCTTTGGGATCTGAAGGTTCAAAGAGTTGTTGGTTGCCATGATGTTATCTTTCATGAGGGCAGGTTGCATAAGCAACTAGAGTCAATGATTGAGGTGTGCATGGTGATCTTTCAAGAGAAGCCTCATATTACAATACAGTCAGCCCTAGTTAGATAGCCTAAAATTGCTAATGATGCAGTGGCCTAAGATCTACCTATTATGTAGGATCATGATGTTGGACACAGAGAATAGCATGTACAAGCCTCCTAGCTAGTCTTGAGATTCTCTACTAGAGCCTTGCATCCTCTTGATTATTATGAGCCCTCTGAGCTGCCTCTTATGAGGATGTTATGCGCAAAGGTGAGTCATTTTTGGGAGAGGGCCATGTAGTTTGAGTTTAAATCACTCTAGAAGAAGAATCATATGTGGCATTTGGCTCCATTGCCTAGTGGAAAACATGCATTGCCATGCAAGTGGGTGTATAAGTTGAAGAGCACCCTTGGTCACCCTAAGCCAGCATATAAGATACGTTTGGTTACTAAGGGTTTCAAACAGGAAAAGGGGGTTGATTTTGATGAGATATTCTCTCTGGTCAAGATGTCACTTGGTTTTGGCCTTAGTTGCAAAGATGGATCTAGACTTGTACTAGATGGATATTAAGATGACTTTCTTACATGGAGACTTACATAAGGACACCTATATGTAGCAACCTAAGGGCTTTGTGGAAAAGGGTAGGAAACACGTAGTGTGAAAGTTGAGAAAAAAAAATTATTGATTTAAGTAGGCACCTAGGGAGTGTATCACAAGTTTGATGCCTTTATCCATTCACAGGTTATTCCCACAGTGATATTGATCCATGTCTTTATACAAAGAAGGCCTCTATGATATTAGCCTTATCATTTTGTTACTATATGTTGATGACATGCTAATTATTGGGAGTGCTTATGGTGATCTGGATGCTTTGAAGACAACTCAAGAAGAGCTTTGAGAGGAAGGACATGTAACATTTCCCTCACATACTTGGAATGTACATTATGTGCAATTCCTCTAAGGGACTCCTCTACTTGTCATAGAAGGAGTATATTCATAAAGTGCTTGAGCAATTCCATATGCAAGGTGGTAAGCTAAATGGAAACTATTTACCTTCTCATGTGAAGGTTATTCAAGCCAATTGTCCCTAGTAAGATGATGAGCGGGTCAAGATGGTCAAGATCTCATATGCATCCACAATGTAGCTTAATGTATGCCATAATAGCCACTGACCTAACATAGCATTTGTAGTGGGAGTTGTGGCTTGTTATGTGGCAACACTTGGCATGCAACATTGGGATGTCATGAAGGGTATCATGAGATACCTTAACAACACCACATACGTGTGCCTTTGCTATGGTATCTAGGACAATGGAGTCATGGCTTTGATTATGTAAGACATGCAAATATTAGGAAGTTCACATTTGGCTATGTCTTCATCTTTGCTAGAGGTGCTGTTTCTTGGATGTCTAGGGTGCAAAAATGCACTACCTTGTCTACTCCCAAGGCTAAGTACATTGCAAACATTGAGGCTTGCAAGGAGGCCCTATGGTTAGGCCACTTGGTTGTAGAGCCTGATATCACAAATAGGATTCCTACATTGCATTCAAACTCTATGAGTGCTATCCAATTGATATGTAATTTGGTCTTTCACATGAAAACGAAGCATCTTGAGATTCAATATCACTTTATTAGAGATATGGTTGAGGATAAGCAAATAGAGCTTGTCAAGATCTCTATAGATGAGAATGCTATTGATCTTCTCCTAAAGGTCTCCCAATTGAACATTATGCCTTCCTTAGGAAGATTATGGGCATGGGATGAGATGGCATCTACTTCTCATCTAGTTGTACTTATATATACAAATTGTACTTTGTCACTTTTTTCTCGTTTCCTACTCACTCAAGCACATCCACCTTATGTGAGAGGTTGTTGAGGAAGGAGTGATGTGATTTTCTTCCTATCAATAAAAGAAAAATCTCACTATTTTGCATGAATTTTGAAGTGGATATAAAAGCATCCTCTCCTATTCCACAATACAAAGCATGTGAGTGATTATGCAATCATCATCTCCTTGGTCATGGCAATGAAATAAAAAATGTTACACTTACAATCCCAACCGCAAGGCATGAACATATTATTATTTTCAAGGATTTGACTCATAATGTCTTGGCTACCTCTCACCTAGCCTACTCACATGCACATGAAATACAATGAACTAACATACCAAATAATAGATCAATTCAATGTGAGATTCCTATGCATATTATTAGTGGTGGAGAGCCTTCCTGATTGATGGTATTTGACAATTGCTACATGTATCTTGGGTTTTCTCATGACATTAAAGTTTATCCATTTGATTGAATGTTATGTATAGTAGAGGTTTTGTCCTTATTCCGATTTCTTTTGAGCTATCGTCTCACAGATAGATTGAACTATTGTACCAAAACACAAGATTTGAGCTATTGTCTCGAATGCATATTGATTCTTATCTACAGACTAAGGATTGAATCTAAGGCTTCTCTACAAATTCTTATGGTGATTATTGGATCTTAAATATTTCTTCTTAATAGTTCATATCCCTCTTTGAATCCTTGTGATTAAGGCCTTCAACTAAATGCACCCCATCATTTGGTGAACCCAAGTTGAATTGTTTATAGAAGAGTTTTGGAGGATGGGAGATGCTAGAGGCCCTTCAGATGATGTAAGGAAATTATTGTAAACCAAGGTGGGGGTTGAGACATGGAGTTCCAATTGGATGTAGATGTGATGTAGATATATCAGTAAATCATGCAAAACATCCTCTTCTTCTCAAAGCAAGAACAAGTCTAAACAAGTATTTTACTCTACTAGAAAAGGTAGAGGTCATGGCAAAGGCCAAGATGGTGGTCGTGATGAAGATTATGATACATACCAAAATAGAGGAGGACAGTCCCAAGGAAAAGGGAGTCAAGAGGGAAAGTCACATATTCTAATAGACAACAGAATTTTGGTGATAGTAGAGAGCGCTGGTATTGTAGTTAGAAAGGCCAGTGGTGATAAAAGTGCTTTAAGAAATCGCGAATGAACTGGGTCAATTTGATGGGCAAGAAATATCCAATTATTGAAGATATGATTTGAACATTGTGTGACCATTTTCCTTTTATATAAACTTGTAAATGAGTTCATTTTCCTTATTGTTCATTGAAATGAAGGATATTATGTACTTCATTGAATCTATCACTATGGGAAACATATTCTCTGATGTTGCATGAAGATTTGTTCTTATTTTCCTTATGCGATTCTAACAAAAGATGAAAAATATGCTTATTGGCATTACACACCTAATTCACAGTATCTACTATTGCATGATGCTCATAATAATTAGTACTTGTGTATAACCTAGGGCAGAAGGCTGCAACTGCACTACACCCCATTATTGCACCCCACCTAACCATTCACCTAGTGCACTACACCATGCACCAGTGCACCCATTAGCACACACAGTGCACAATGCATCTATGCACAGTGCATACACTCTAGCCCCACCTAGCCACACTCAGGGTATTCAACTTGCATTGTATTCCCCATTCATTACCTTCAATTTAGTCTCAAAATGGTGCACAATGCACCCCCCCATTCATTACCTTCAATTTTATCTCACCTTAGTGTAATGTGCATAGTGCACAATACACACATGTACAATGCATATACCCACAAGGCACTCACAATCGCATCTAGTTACCACACCTAGTACACTCACTATGCACCACATCTTACATTATAGCCATTTAGAGCCTTATCCCTAACCCCACATACCACCTAGTGCACCCTCACTACACAGTGCATGGTACAACACACATGCACACAAGTATACGTACACCACACACTTGACCCACCAAGTGCATACCCCTACTACTTCACCCATCCACACTAACTTCATTGCACTCTAATGCACTAACTCGTCACCTTAGCATGCATTGCATAGGACATAGTGCATATGTGCATATGGATTGGTGCACAATGCATATGCATGGTGCACTACAACTAGTTGCATGCACTCAAGCACACTCCACCTTAGACCATCCTAGGGTATTCATCGATCCATATTCACATCTAGTTCATTACATATAGTCACACCAATTCACCCTAGTGCACATTTCATGCAAGGTAGAGCCTGAGTGAAAAGTGGAAGCAAGAGCAAAGCAAGAGCTATGGCCAATGGAGGAAGAGAGCAAGGGAGGGAGACATTGTATGTGGGAATTCCAACACTCGCAATGTGTGATCGGCCTTCCCTTATTCAATAGTCACTAAAAGAATAAAAAATAAAGTGACAATGATGGGTGCCCACCACTTGCAATGTGCAAGAGTGTGGCTATTGTATGTGTAGTAAATATGGGTGGCCTAGACACACGTGTCTTTATCCCCAACAACCTCCCACTAAATGTGTCTTAAGTGAGGAGAGAACAAGAAAAGTGAAAAAGTACAAATGTACATAAAAAGTACAACAATATGAGAAATAGATGCCATCTTATCTTACACCCATCGTTTGAAGGCAAAATGTGCCACTTAGAGACTTTGAATGAGCAAATCTACAAGATTATCATCAATTAAGATATTGACAAGATTAATAGACTTATCCTCTACGACCTCCCTAATGAAGTAATAGCACACCTCAATGTGCTTTGTCTTCACATAAATAAGAGCACTCATAAAATCTAAATGCAGTGTAGGAGTAATAATAATACCAAGGTCTGCCACTAGATGGCCTAACCGTAGGGCCTCCTTACAAATCTCAGTGGGGTTGCAATATACTCAGTCTTAGTAGTAGATGAGGTAGTGTATTTCTACACCCTAGACATCTAAGAAACAGCATATCCAACAAAGGTGAAGACATACCTAGAGGTAGACTGCCTACTATCTTTAGTCTTGTATGGTCAAAGTCAATGTAACCTATGACTATAGTATCTTGGCTACCATAGTAAATGCACATATCTACAGTGCCTTTCAGGTACCTTGTGATACCCTTCACAGTGTTCCAATGTTGCCAGTCAAGTGTAGCCATATGGTGTGCTACAACTCCCATTGCAAATGCTATATTAGGGTGAGTGGCTATCATGGCATACATCAAACTATTCACTGCAGATGCATAAGGAAACTTGGCCATCTTGGACTTGTGCTCATCTAATTGGGGACAACGAGCTTGACTAACCTTCACATGGAAAGGTAAGGATAGCCAATGGGCTTAATATCATACATATGGAATCACTCAAGCACCTTCTGTATGTATGCATGTTGTGATAGGTAAAGGAGCCCTTAGAGCAATGGCACGTGCTGCGCATACCAAGAATATGTGAGTCTTGCCCCATGTCCTTCATCTCAAATCTCTTCTTGAGTAGAGTCTTCAAAGCATCCAACTCTTCGTGAGCTCTCTTAGCAATCAATGTATCATCAACATAAAGTACCAAGATAATAAGGCTACTATCACAAGCCTTATTTGTGTATAACCACAAATCCATACCACTGCAAGTATATCCCCGTGAGTGCATGAAAGCATCAAAATTATGGTACCACTCCTTAGGTGCATGCTTAAGGCCATAAAGACTCTTTCTCAACTTGCACACTAGGTGTTCCTTATCCTTTTCCACAAAGCCCTTGGGCTGCTACATATAGATACCCTCATGCAAATCCCTTAAAAAAAATGAGTACCTCCCACTCAAATATCACCTTGAGTTTATGCAAGACTCGTCATAAGCCTCGACTCTTAACGTGCTATTTTAAGTCCCATTATGAGACTCTTGTACCCTTACTTTATCCAAATTGCCATGTACATCTACTACTTAGAGTGGGAATTGATCCACTTGGTACCACCATGAGAGTTTTCCATTATAATACCATGAGTCAAGCTCAGCTCAGTTACCTCAAGTGCTTCACTACTACCTACCCAAAACCACATTCCCCAAAGTTGACCCAAGTCTTTTTTATCTACATATACCAAAGTACAATGTAGCTCTAATTGTGCCCACTTTGAGTAGCACCTAGCCTTGGCCATCATATTCTCTAAACATATTGAGAGGAGGCGATCCCCTACCTCAATTGAGACTTCTCACAATAATACCTTGGGATGACACTACCTTGAGAGATTATATTTGAGTGTTCATTCATTTAGGGTGAAAGTTAGCACACTTGCTACTTTAAGTCACACTTGATTTGAGTGACATCTACTTGCCACCACCACTTCAAGTTGCAACATTCCCTTAGACCTAGTTGCAAATGATTTGCTACAAGTTGATCCTTCATGCTTACCCCTTGAAGTGGCCACCTGCTTTTTTCAAGAAGGTCACATGCCTTAAGAAATCACTTATCACAAGCAAAGAGCACCAATCCAGCCAAGTGGGCACTACGCAAGTTGACACATACTGTTTTGATACCCCTACTACTTGCATCTAACTCTTTGAAACATCATAGGTTGGGAAATAATGACACATTTTTTCCCACTTGAGATCACAAACATGTTTGAGCTTGGTGAGCATCTTATATTAAGACTTGTGAGAGTATGAAGGCTATAAAACTTAACCTACCTCAAGCATGATTTCTGAACTCACAAGAGTAACTTGAATAAAAAAGGAGAAAAACACTTTGTTATAGGTACACACACATACATTAAATTTGTAGCACAATTATTCATCCAACTTAGACTTGAGACTTTAAGGAGCGGTGAAAAACTTGAACACGTAATTGAAGATTCACAAGAGCATAGGATAGAGCCTTTGAGGGTTGTACACAAGGGACCTCTTAAATTATGCAAAAAAACTATATTTCATTATCCATCTAATAAAGGTCTAGATCTAACTACACAACTAAGGCCAAAACCAATCATAGGGTAGTAATCTTGACAACAAGAGAAAAGACTTCATCAAAGTCAACACCATGCTCGTGTTTAAAAATCTTAACAACCAATTTGGCCTTATGTACTAGCTTGTGCACCCACTTGCTGCATGGCAATGCATGTTTCCCATTGGGCAAAGGAAGCAAATCCCATGTATGATTTTTTTGTAGTGAATCAAACTCAAACGGCATGGCCCTCTCCCAAAAGTGACTATCACCTCTATACATGGCCTCCTCATAAGTAAGGGGCTCACCAAAATTTGTCACCATAAGATAGTTTATGGAGGGTGCAAACCAATCAAGTTGATATCTATCTCTAATAGGTTGTGGGACCTGTATATACTATCAAAATTCATAATCATGGGCCACTAGAACATTATTTGTTGCAGGTTGTCTAGCTAGCTATATGGTAATAGGAGGCTCCTCTTGAAAGATCACCGTACATATCTCAACTACCTGCTCAAGCTACTTATGCATTTTCTCCTCATGGAAAACAATACCATGGTTGCAAATAGCCTTCCAGGCCTGCAAATCCCATAGGCAATAGCCCATCTCACCTACATCCCCATAACCAAGAAAGATGCATTTCATCGACTTAGGATCCAACTTATTACATTTGTCCTTGGGTACATGGTAAAAAGTCTGACATTAAAAGGCTCTAAGATGCGCATATGAGGGAGGTTTTCTAGACCATATCTCCTCTATAGCCTAACAACTAATAGCAGTGTATGGGGATCTGTTTATCAAATGTATGATAGTAATAGGTACAAAAATATTGCGGTAAGCTTGCCTGACTAAGCATACTATAAACTCTTTCCTAAATAGTCTTGTTCATGTGCTCCACAACACCATTCTAGGGTGGAGTGTATGGGGTGGTTAATTGACACTTAATACCACTCTCATCATAAAACTACTCAAATGCTTTAGAAGCATACTCACCCCCATTGTCAGGGCTTAAGCATTTTAGCCTATACACAAATTAGTCCTCAAGCAGAGCAAGCCAACAGTGAAAGGTAGATAAGCCATCCGATTTCTACTTAATAGGATATGCCCAGACCCTTATGTGAATAATCATCAATGAATGTAACAAAGTACTTTGTGCCACCCAATGACTAATAGGGTATGGGATAACATACATCAAAATGCACATGAGCCAGAGGCTCACCATGCATATAATGCCAAACTTCTTATGAGAACTATGGGTCTACCTACCATAAAGATAATGGTCACAAGAATCAAAACATTTGTAATCAATAGGCAGAAGTTACTGCAAAGGAGTATGCATTTCCATTCCCTTTAAGGACGTGTCCAAGGTATCAACCCACCACACACTCTTACACATGATCCTCATGTAGACTTTTCATGAACATGTATATCTAATTGCCACACGGTCACATCCTAATGCATGTGCACTCAACCATTAGTAGCAACCCAATGCATGACTTGAGTGCACAATCCCAGTGCATGATGGCATCCTTGCACACTTGACTTAGAACATGTTCTTGCACCATATGATATCCCTTGCACATCATCCATTGCATCTAGGTTAATGCACATAGACCAATTCACACAACACTTGCACCCACCCACACACTTTCTTATCCATACATAGTAGGTACAATCCACAAAAATCACCACATCACCATACCACATGCACCCCACAACCTCACTTAGCTAAGAAAATCAAATAAGCTGCAAAATCAATAATGAAAATGAGAAGGATAAGCACATGAACAAAAAGAGAAAATGCAAGAAATAGAACAACTAAAAGGGAAAAATAAAACAAACAATAAAATTCAACTAGAAAACCACTCAAACTAGTGAAGCTCAAACCTACAAATTACTAAATTGTTGAGTGAACCATCGTAAGGGTTAGAAATTAAAGTGTTAAGGATCACACACTAATTGATTAGAAAGGAAAGCATGTGTGCACAATATGCACAAAATGTATTAGAACACCAATTAAACTATCAATCAAGGAACCTTTGCTTTAGGGATATCTGGGACACCATTAAGGCATACTTTAAAAAATAGCATAGGTTAGCAAAATAACAAATAATGAAAATGACAAAATCATAGAATTTTGACCTAATAGCAAGAGATGTTGTGGACTTGAATCCATAGTGTAGGTGCATGTCCTTATGAAGTGGATGTGAGCTTTCGATTCCCACTACCAATCTCGCGACCCTAGTCCTAACCAATCCCTCAATATAGAGAATATCTCTATCCATGATTTGATCAATCAAGTCATTCAATTAGTCAAGGGGGGACCATGGGGACCATACCAAGTACAATAGAGAGAGATAAGATTTCAAGTGGAGCCTCAAGTGATTTTGAAGTCTCAACCATGATCCTTGAAGCCATGGGGCAAAGACTTTTACAGCTACAAGGGCAAGGAACTATCACTCTCAATATAACTAATGCTTGGATATCAACAACAATACAAAATACTAGCTTGCAATCATGCCAATGGCTATGGATATCATCCAAAGGATGTTGTTGAACACTCGAGCTATAGCATATTTTGTAAGATTCATTGTTAGATCTTATATCATGTTGCTCGTTTGATTGTGTAAATATGTTACAAGTAGACACACTATAGAGGGAGCTCACACTCAACCACCAAGACCCACAGACTGCTTATTCGTTCACGCGTTTCAAGCAAGCACCTATGGGTATCTCTCACCTAGCTGATGCGCCTTCGATCCTACCGGATGTAGTGAGCTTAGCTCGATGCCAGAATGAGTTGCCTCCTCCCTGAAGCACACTGGTAGCTCCACAATTCTTGATGCAAGCTCAAGCATCCTCAAGCCTCCACCTCCAAGCTCCATCATTCATAGCTATGCGTGTCAAGAATCGCGTGGTGGAGGGGGTTGCTCAAGATGCTGCGCCGAACACACACAGAATGCACAAGGAGAAGCTCACTCAAGAGACAAGAAGAGAGATGGAGGCCAAAACGTTTTCTTGCTGGTTTCTTCTTCTTCTTCCACACACTTTACAATGTACTCAAAGTATAGATAAGATACAACATAAAAGGAAAGTGGCCTACTAAGTCAAACAATGCATAACCGACTACACTAGTCGACTGACGCTATAACTATGCCAGCTGTAATTAGGTGTAACAACTTAAATATAATAAGTAATGAGTCAGTGGCTATGTGAGAGTCATAATGACCATCGACGTGCTAAGTGTAGACGTGTGGACCCATCTAACCAGGCGGTCCATCATCCATGTCCACATGTGTTGAGCTTGCCATCTCAACACTCCCCCTCAAGCTCAACTGCATCTCTGCAACTCCAAGTAAGCTTCGAAACTTTTGAAGCTTCTCTGTACCCACTGCCTTCGTGAAGATGCCAGCTATCTGATCCTGTGTGCTAACATACACCAAGTCAATCTCACCTGCTAGTACCTTCTCTCTCACAAAGTGGTAGTGTACCTCAATATGTTTTGTCTTGGCATGGAACACAGGGTTCCTAGCCAACTGTATACTGCTCATGTTGTCACAATAAATGACAACTGAACCTTCCACCTGCACATCCAAATCAGCCAATAGCTTTTGCAGCCATACTACTTCACATGCTGCAACAGCAGCACCTCTATACTCAGCCTCTGTACTCGACAAAGCAACTGTAGATTGCTTTTTGCTGCTCCAAGCAACTGCTGCACTACCAAGAGAGAACATGTATCCGCTGGTAGATCGTCTGTCAGACATACTACCAACCCAATCTGCATCTGTGTATCCAAACACCTGTACGTCTGTACCTGCCTCATAGAAAAGCCCATAATGTAATGTGGACTTCACATATCTCAATATGCGTCTCACTGCATCCAAGTGTGGCTTTCTAGGTACTTGCATAAACTGACTCACAAGACCAACAGCGTAGCTCAAGTCTGGCCTTGTAATGGTCATGTAGATCAAACTCCCCACTATCCTCCTGAACATAGTAGGGTCTTCTATCTCATCCCCAACATCAGCACTCAACTTTACATTTTGCTCCAACGGGAATGAAAGTGGTTTGCATGCTGTCATACCATACTTGGACAACATATCCAAGCCATACTGTCTTTGGGACAGCCATATACCATCATCACATCTGATCACCTCAATGCCAAGGAAGTATCTTAGCTCACCTAAATCCTTCATCTCAAACTTCTTCTTCAAAAAGTCCTTGACTTCAGCAATCCCACTATCACTGTCACCTGTAATAATCAAGTCATCCACATAGATGACTATGATGACCAAACCTGCATCTCCCTTTCTCACATAAAGTGAGTGATCAGCATCAGAAACATAAAAGCCAATATTGACAAGATACTCTCTGATCTTGTCAGACCATGCTCTAGGTGCTTGCTTGAGCCCATAGAGTGCCTTCTTCAACCTGCACACATACGTGGGATGCTCTAAATCTTCATAACCTGCTGGCTGATCCATATACACTTCTTCCTGCAAATCACCATGCAAGAAGGCATTCTTTACATCCATTTGCTGCAACCTCCAACCTTGGTTGCTGCCAAAGCAATCACACATCTGACAGTTGCCATCCTAGCAACTGGACTGAAGGTTTCATCATAATCTATACCATATGTCTGGGCATAGCCTTTTGCAACCAGTCTAGCTTTGTACCTGCTAATAGAACCATCTGCATTGTGCTTAATCTTATAAACCCACTTACATCCAATAGCTTTCTTTCCCTTCGGCAATGATTCTAGATCCCAAGTCTTATTGGCCTCTAATGCAGCCATCTCCTCATCCATTGCTGCATCCCAATGAGCATGACCAACAGCCTCCTCAAAACATGTGGGCTCAACATCCTCAACTAGTTTCACCATATAAGCATAATGGTGAGCTACATAACCTTCAAAACCAAATCTTTTAACAGGGTATCTCACCCTGCTAGACCTGCGCACCACTGGATCACTCAATGGAGTCTTTGCATTAACACGTGCTCTCTGCACACCTGGAGTCCTCACTGAAGGAATGCCAAGCTCATCATCCAAGCTCTCTGAGCCACTGGAGTCTCCATCAAGAACTGCATCAATGCCTTCTGACACCTTATTCTTTCCTTTTTCTTTACCTATGGTGCTACTAGATGCACCTGAAGATGTAGAGGTACTCCTTAGTCTCCTAGACCAAGGACTACCAGATGATGTCTCTGGTCCACTAAGAGTCTGTGATTCTTGCTTTTCAGCCTGCACATGAGTGTCATGATCATCATCATCATCCAACGCATCACCACTAGATGCATACCAACTGCTCATTTCATCAAAAATGACATCCCTGCTCACTCTGAACTTACATGTGACAGGGTTGTAACAGCGATACCCTTTCTACTCTAAAGAGTATCCAATAAAGACACACTTTTCAGCCTTTGGATCCAGTTTCTTCCGCAACTCATCTGGCACATGAACATACGCAATGCAGCCAAATATTTCAAGTGTGAAACATCAGGCTTCTTACCTATAAAACACTCTTCGGGGGTCATACCATGAACTACAGCTGTGGGAGTTCTGTTCATAATATAAACAGCAGTATGAACAGCCTCAGACCAAAAGTGCTTAGGCATATTCTTTTCAGCCATCAAGGCGCATGCAACTTCTGCAATATGCCTGTTTTTCCTTTCTGCAACCCCATTTTGCTGTGGGGTATACCTGCATGTGAACTGTCTCTTTATCCCATGAGACCTCAGAAAATCACTGAACTCATTGGAGAGGTACTCTCCCCCTCCATCTGACCTCAAGCACTTTACTTTCAAGCCTGTTTCTCTTTCAACTGCAGCCTTGAAAGTTCTAAAGTGCTCAAAAGCTTCACTCTTTTCCTTCATAAAATATACCCACAGCTTCCTAGAACAATCATCAATGAATGTGACAAAGTATGAACTGCCTCCAAGAGATACATTTTGTGTAGGCCCCCAAATGTCTGTATGCACAACATCAAGGATATTTCTGCTTACATCTCTATCATGTGAAAAGGGTTGTCTTGCCTGCTTACCAAACTGACATGCTTCACATACCTTCTGAAATTCTGCAACTTTAAATGTAGGCAAACCTGTAACCAACCCTTTGGACTGCATTAATTTCAGCCTTTGTACATTTGCATGTCCAATGCGTTTGTGCCAAATTTCAATGTCTGCAACAACACCTTTTCCTTTGGCATACATAGCAGCATTCATAGTAGGAATTCCAGCATCTAGAGTGAACATACGTCCAACTCTACTTCCCTTTGCTACCAACCTGCACTTGTCATTGAAGTCTTCTACAAAGCAGCCCTTTGCATTAAATCTGACTTGCAGCCCTTGCTCTACCATTTGACCGACTGACACCAAGTTCTTTGTAATAGATGGCACATGCAATACATCTGAAAGACTCTTTGTCTTACCATCATGCAAGGACAAGGGAACTTTTCCAATGTGTGAAATTGGGTGGCATGAGTCATCACCCGTCTGCACATAACCTGCATTCTGCAAATCCTGCATCTCTCCAAACCATTCTGCATGGCTGGTCATATGATTGGATGCACGTGAATCAACATACCAAACATCTTCATGTGTTCCCTTTCCTGTAACAGCATTCAGCATATGCTGCATAACGAACAAACATTCATTTTTGTCTTCATTCTGTCGTGAAGACGATGCATAGTTTCCTTGCTGCAACTTACCACTGTGGATATCATCTTTCTTAGCATAACATTGAGCTGCAATATGACCAGTTTTGCCACAGTAGTGGCACACAATACCAGAGTTGTTAGAACCTCTGTTCTGCCATCCACCTCTTCCTCTAAAGCTCCCCCTGCCTCTAAAGTTACCACGACCTCCTGAAACCTGCATATCGCCAAATTGCTGATTCAATCTGTTTTGCTGGTTGTCACTACCACAGCCTGTACCACGGCCTCTTGAAGAGAACCTGCCACGTCCCCTTCCAGAACTGGAGTAGAAAGCTTGGACCTATTCACCACTTCTTTCAAATGTCTCACTCTGCATGTTGATCTCTTCAGTGATCATAAGGGAGACCAATTCATCGAAATCTGGAAATGGCTTTCTGACATATACGGAAGTTACAAAAGACTTCCAAGCCTTTTCATTGTTAAGTCCACCTAAGGTAGACGACACCAAATCATCATCATCGGGCATTGCATCAATCGCTGCCAATGCATCTGCAATGCTTCTTACTTTCAGTGCATACTCATTGATAGACATCTTCCCTTTCTTCAATGTATTCAACTCTTGCTTGAGTTGAATCTTTCGTGCCTTTGTATTTACAGAAAACATACTTTCAAGTATGGTCCAAGCTGCATATGCATTCTCTGCATTTCTAATGTGTCCCAACATATTATTGTCAATTACTGCAGACAACCAATACATGACCTTCTTGTCTTTTGCATTCCATTCCTTTCGTGCCTTTGTCTCTTCTGCAGTTGGAGGATCACTCACCTCCGGCTCCTTTTCTTCACCTGAAACGAACTCGTAGAGGCCTTTTCCAATAAGGAAGTTCGTGACACGAAACTTCCATGATGGGTAGTTGTTCTTGTCGAGCTTCTCAATGATGGGGCTTCCACTGTTCTCTGCCATTATCACAAAACTAATACCAAACAGCAAGTAAATCTTTTGCAACCCTTGACCTGTAGTGCACAGCAGTACACCAGACAGCCTTTTTCACTGTCTGCTCAACAATACATGCAATCTGCAACTAGTTTGCAGATAAACCTTGTGTTTACTCACTGGTAAACACCTTTGAACTTACAGATCTGAAATCTATAACCTGCGCACCCACGTTCGGTCAATACAGTCGAAGTCACAGTGTACCCCGAAACTGTTGTCCGCAACCTTGCGACTCTAAAACGGGCCCTGAGACGGCCTCAAATGCCCAAAATAACTGCGGGATTGCCCTAAAGGGCTTATCTGCAGAATATACAGCGCTCTTCGCGCACACCAAATCTCACTGCAATTTGAGATTTTTGCTCTGCCCTGCTTCCGATGCCTCCACAGGCACTATCCAAGAGGAGTGGAAGAATGGGAGAGATTCTTACCCGTAGCTTGCTTGCTCGAACCTTGCTTCTTCTCCTTCACTTCAGCCTTCGAAATCATCCTCTCTCAGTGGCGCGGCTCTGATACCATGTCAAGAATCGTGTGGTGGAGGGGGTTGCTCAAGATGCTGCGCCGAACACACACAGAATGCACAAGGAGAAGCTCACTCAAGAGACAAGAAGAGAGATGGAGGCCAAAACGTTTTCTTGCTGGTTTCTTCTTCTTCTTCCACACACTTTACAATGTACTCAAAGTATAGATAAGATACAACATAAAAGGAAAGTGGCCTACTAAGTCAAACAATGCATAACCGACTACACTAGTCGACTGACGCTATAACTATGCCAGCTGTAATTAGGTGTAACAACCTAAATATAATAAGTAATGAGTCAGTGGCCATGTGAGATTCATAATGACCATCGACGTGCTAAGTGTAGACGTGTGGACCCATCTAACCAGGCGGTCCATCATCCATGTCCACATGTGTTGAGCTTGCCATATCAACAATGCGTAAGACAAGAGAAAAGAAAAGAAGAGAAGAAGAAGAGAGGAGATTGTGGAGAGCTTCACCTCCTTAATCCCTCACCCTCACACGCTCACTCCCTCACACTCACACTCCCTCTCTCAAGCACACACAAGCAAGCAAAGAGAAGAGAAGAAGAGACGAAGAGTCTCCTGTTGCCACACACCAAAGAATGAGCTCTCATTCACTTTTTGGAGTTTATATACATGCCCTAAAATCCCTTGGGTAGTCATTCCCTTTTTTACATGGCCGGCCATTATGGCAAGGCCCTCTCTCAAAATTCCAATCAAATGCTTTCATTTTAAGAATGCCTTTAGAAGCTCCATTTTTTGACCCTCACCTTGGCCTCCAGCATTATCGAAAAAGTTTCTAACAAAAAATAGACATTTTTAGGGAATGAAGTATATTTAGATTGTCTTTCAATTAGAAAATGATGAACCTTAATGCTTCCACACATCTTTTTCACACCTCACTATTCAAGGATAGTGATAGAATTGGAAGTAATCAATATTTCCTTTCCTTATAACCCATGGTAGTTTGCTTACACCTTTGCAAATTTTCTTCTACAATGTTATTATCCAACTAGCTTTATCGAAAGACAAGACTTCCTGCTAGGCAGATAAAACTATTTCTTTCAAGTTTTATTGTCAATTTCTCAGTCACAAGTTACTTCATCCTACCATTGAGGTCCCGCATGTGTTATTTTCCTTTATGGTTCTTGTTATGTGTTTTGGTTTGTTTTACCATACCTCCCCCTCTTTGAATTGAGAAGAATCCTTCCTAGGATTAAAGGATTAGAGGATGACGGCCATTCAGCACCTAATGTGAGAGTTTTACCTTTGCATGAGCTAGGCATAGAAATTCAGATTATACTGAGATTAGCATAGTTGTCCATGTCGAAAGGGCAAATGCCTACATGCGTAATATAAGTGAGGACGTCAAGCAAGAAGTCACCGGAGTCCATTCGACTAGTGACATGCAACTCCTCATCTATGATGATGCGATCTAAAAATGGATGTCCCTCAATGTACTCTTCTAGGGGTCAATTACGAATAGAAGACAACACCCTATAGGAAGTTGGAGCGACATAGGTTGGGTCATATTCAAATGCCTTAATTGAGTGCCACTCCTCAGCATTGGTCATTGTTTGGTATCCCATTTGCTCCCATTTCAATCGTAGAGTGTACCATATCCATAAGAAGAAGGAGTTATGGTCAACAAGCTATTCCAACTCCACAATTTCTTGATTTGTGGCCGGGGTTGTAGTCTTGTTATAGGATGTAATGAGACATTGCTTGATGGCCCGTTCGTGGGATATCTCAATTGCAATTAATTCCTGAGCTGCTTCAAAATCCTTGACGAATACAAATTATGGCTCTTCCCAAGAGCAAGGGAGTGTTCGTACTTCCATTGCTATAGCTTTGTCCAAGAGGCCTAAGTCTAGTTGTTCGTAGCTTTTAGACAAGGTCATCAAAGTAGCATCCAAGTGTTGGAGGCAATCAACCAAGTCGTGTTAGATTTCATGGATGCAGGAAAGAGAGCAACATGGAGTGAAGCAACATGCTTCCTCTCTCTATTCTTCTCATTATTCATTTAGCACACTCTTAGTGCATATACAACCTAAGGTCATAAAGACCATTCACACTAGAAGTAGAACCGACTTATTTAATGTACCTAACTGATCTAGCCAGACTAGCTGTGTCCAGCTCATGTCAGTCAAACACATATGAACGAGCTTGATATTCTAACACTCCCCCTCAAGCTCAAGACAACATATGTACTCCAAGCAGCTGTCTAAAACCACAGAACTTATCTTTACCCAAGGACTTGGTAAAGATATCCGCTACCTGTTCATCAATCTTCACATGCATAAGATCAACTCGTCCTGCAAGAACCATCTCTCTGATGAAATGGTAGTGTACCTCTATGTGTTTTGTCCTGGCATGATAGACTGGATTCATAGCTAGGAGTACACTACTCAGATTATCACATAGTAACTTCACTGGAGCATCTACCTGTATGTCCAAATCAGCCATAAGCTTGAGCAGCCATGAAATCTCGCATGCTGCCAATGCAGCACCCCTGTACTCTGCCTCAATACTCGACAAAGCAACCGTAGGCTGCTTCTTGCTGCTCCAGCTAATCATGCCGCTACCAAATCCAAATGCATATCCACTCGTAGATCTACGATCGTATGAGCAACCTACCCAATCTGCATCCGTGTATCCAGTCAATATCAAGGGCTTATCTCTGACATAGAACAGCCATACTCTACAGTGGACTTAACATATCTCATAATGTGTCTAACTGCATCCAAGTGCGGCTTTCTAGGCTTCTGCATAAACTGGCTTATGAGCCCTATAGCATAGCTCAAGTCAGGCCTAGTGATGGTCAAGTAAATCAAGCTGCCAACCATTTGCATGTACATAGTCACATCCTCTACTTCAGCCCCAGTGTTCATGTCTAGCTTGACATTCTGATCAAGAGGTGTATCCAGCGGTTTGCGTTCAGCCATGCCATACTTCTTCAGCATCTCTATGTCATAGTGCTTCTGCATCAGCCATAACCCATTGTCAGCTGAAATTACCTCAATGCCCAAGAAATACTTCAGTTCTCCTAGGTCTTTCATGTCAAATTCAGATTTCAGCATCTTCATTACATGCTGTATACCCAAGTCATCATCACCAGTGATTATCAAATCATCAACATATATGACCAGCACTACTAAACCACTGTCAGTCTTCTTTGTAAATAGGCTGTGATCAGCCCTGCCAATAGCAAAACCCAATCTCTGCAAGTAGTTACTGATCCTAGCATGCCAAGCTCTTGGAACCTGCTTCAGCCCGTACAATGTCTTTTTCAGCCTGCATACATAATGCTGAAAATCAGGGTGAACATACCCTTCCGGCTGAATCATATAGACATTCTCTGCTAGGTCACTATTAAGAAATGCATTCTTAACATCCATCTGCTGCAATTTCCAGCCTTTAGCAGCAGCCAAGGCAATCACAGTGCGTATGGTTGCCATCTTGGCAACAGGGCTGAATGTTTCCTCATAATCAAGTCCATACTGTTGGGCATATCCCTTTGCGACCAGCCTGGCTTTGTATCTCTCCACACTGCCATCTGACTTGCATTTGATTTTGTAGACCCATTTGTAGCCAATGGTCTTTTTCCCTTCAGGCAGTGGTACTAAATCCCATGTTTTATTTTCAGCCAAGGCATTCATTTCTTCATCCATGGCTACACACCAATTCTCATCTTTCACTGCTTCAGCATATGTACTTGGTTCTTTGACCTCCATCACTTTTGTCATGTACGCACAATGCTTTGCAGAGTAGCCACTGTATGTCAGCCTGTCAACAGGGTATTTGACCCTCTATGAACGTCTAAGCTGTGGTGCACTACTCGATTCCCCTCTCTCATGAGGCGGAATATACCTGCTCTGCCTTGTGCCAGGCGTATAGACAGTCAGAATACCAAGTTTGCTGTCTAAAGTATCACTAGACTCATAGCCAGAAGTCATTCTGCCAGGTATCATCATACTAGATGCATCCTCAATAACTTTCTCTTTTCCTTTGATGTCCAAGACATCATGTCTCCCCCTCACTGACATACTGGTGTCAGTGGACGGCGAGCTCCTCAATCTCCCTGTCCATGGGGATACTGTATGACTACGAGGTCCTGTCATAACAGTGCTCTGCTGTAAATCAATTGTAGAGGCATGAGTGGAAGGCATATCCGCTGGCACTGCAACTGGTGATACATACCAAGAACCCATCTCATCAAAGATAACATCCCTGCTTACCAAAGTCTCCCTGGTAGAGGGATCATAGCATTTGTATGCCTTCTTCTCCTGCAAATATCCAATGAAAACACACTTATGTGCTTTGGGATCCAACTTCTTCCTTTTCTCATCTGGAATATGCACATAAGCAAGATAGCCAAAGACTTTCATGTGACTTACATCCGGCTTATAGCCATACAACTTCTCAAACGGTGTCATCTCATGAATACCTGCAGTGGGAGTCCTGTTCAAAATGTATACGGCTGTCACAACAGCCTCTGCCCAATATAAAGTGGCATATGCTTTTCATTCATCATAGCCCTAGCAGCTTCCATCAAAACCCTATTCTTCCTTTCAGCTACTCCGTTTTGCTGCGGAGTGTAGCTGCAGGTGAGTTGCCTACGAATGCCATTTTCAGCCAAGAAATCATCAAATTCATTTGATACATACTCCCCACCACTATCAGATCTCAAGCAAGAGATGTAGCATTCAAACTCCTTCTCAACATGTGCTTTAAATTGCTGAAAAACAGCAAAGACCTCATCTTTTGTTTTCAATATGTAAAGCTAGGTTTAGTTACTGTAGTCGTCAATGAAGGATACATAATATCTGGAACCTCTCATAGATACATTATGAGCTGGCCCCCAAACATCAGAGTGCACTAACTGCAATGGACGTGTACTCTATCGTACATGCCTGACAAATGGCAATCGTGATTGCTTACCAAACTGGCAAGCCTCGTATACATGACCAATATCTGAATATTGGAACTTCGGTAAACCTGTAACCAGCTGTTTCTTTTGCATAATTTGTAGCCTTTGCACATTGACATGCCCCACTCTCTTGTGCCATATTTTCAAATCCCTAACAGTGCCAGAACCATGGGCAAACATAGCTGAATTCAGCCCTGGCAAAGAAGCATCAAGAGTAAACATTCTGCCATTCCTGTGACCACGAGCTATCAACTTGCAGCCATTGCCAAACTCTTCAATAAAGCAGCCATGCTTATTGAATCTAACCTGCAAGTTCTGCTCCCAATAGATAACAAGTTCTTCGTAATTGAAGGAACATGCAATACATCATGCAAATTTTTCTTTCTGCCATTATGGACCACAAGAGGCACTTTACCTTTATGCTCAATGCTATGCTATGTGTCAACACCAGTGCATACATAGCCATGCTTTTCAACCACCATATCCGTGAACCAATCACCGTGAGGGGTCATGTGATTCGACGCCCCTGAGTCAATGTACCACACTGCATCATCAGATGATTTTTCAGCAGCCTTATCTTTGACATACTGCATGGCAAGCAGTCTATCACCAGAGTCATCTGCCTGACTGGACGTAGCATAATGTCCATGTTGCTTGCCCTTCTGGTTTCCCTGCTTCTTCCAGCAGTCCTTTGCAATATGCCCATACTTTCCGCAGTAGTGACAATCCTTATCTTTATTTGGATTATCTGACTGACACTGCTGCTACCATGAGCCTCTGCCACCACGGGAGTTAGATCTCCCCCTGCCTCGAAAGTTTCCACCACCTCTTGCATTTGATGACTACTAATTGCTATTACTATAGGATGCATTCTGCTGGCCTCCTCTGCCAGATCCATAGCCTCTACCACGGCTACCATGACCACGCTGATTCGAGTAAAAAACTGCATCCTTATTCTTTGAACTGCTTGACCCTGTAGCTAAGCCAAGCTTCACCTCTTCATGAATCAATAATGCAACCAGCTCATTAAAGTCAGGCATCTCAGCCTGCACAGACACTGAAGTGTCAAAAGACTTGTACTCAGGACCCAAGCCATTTAAGGTCACTGCAACCATATCCTCATCTTCAACCTGTGAGCCAACAGATGCCAGCTGATCTGCTATGGTCTTAACCTCTGTGACATAATCTTGTATGGATATGTTCTTCCTCTCCATGTTATTGAATTTCTGCTTTAATTGTATCTTCCTTGCACTTGTGGTTGTGCCATAGTATTTGACCAATATATTCCATGCATCTGCTGGGGATTTACAGTTCATAATCTGCATCACCATAGCATCCGAGATACATAATGACAACCAATGTAAAACCCTGCGAGCTCTTTGCGTCCAGGCTCGATGCGCTCGTCTTTGATCAGCTGTAGGATTCCTTTCTGGAACTTCAAGTTCAGCCTCAACACCTATCACTAAGTCCCAGTATCCTTTGCCTATCAGAAAATTCTCCATGCGGAACTTCCATATTGCATAATTGTTGCTATCAAGCTTTTCTCCCACAATCTAGGTTACATTATCAGTTCTATCAGCATTTGCCATGTTGTAGACCTTGCCTAACTACCTGCAAACCAAGATCTTCTTAACAGTTCAACTTCATCCCGGAACTGTTTATGATAGTTTTCTGCAATTAATTGCAGTAAAAAACCAGGGTATTTCAGCCCACTGACTGTCCAAAGCAGCTCACACCAAGTGGCTTAACCTGTGAGTAAAGCAGTCAGTGCAAATACTATGTATTCACTTCGGTTTGAACTCCTGCAACCTCTCTACCAGGGTACATATATGCAGTCAGAAAACTATAATTCTGTGAGTGACCAGTAGTGATTTCAAGCCAAAAACTGAGTGATATACATGTCATACATGTCCCAAACCTTCATAGACATCTTCTAGTACATGTAGCAATCCAAGCATAACCAATGGGACACAAATCAGTGCATAGATAGCAGGTATAAGTATCAAGCCTTCTGCTTACAAATTGCAATTAGCAACTTCTCAGTAAACCAAAGTCAATCCAGCTCCAAAACAGCCTCAAATCATGTCAGACATTCACTTTGAAGTGTTAGGTTCAATACATGAGCATTCGGGTAACTATAGGCATCCTGTCTTCATGAATCCAATTCATAGATTGCATTTACTGCTTGCAACCACTGAGACAATGTCACTACAGTAATCACCAGACGTCAACTTCCATGATCCCTTGATGCTCAACCCAATCCATAAACCTCCAGCATACATATCCCATGTCATACATATGATAAATCCCAGCCAAGTGTTATGTAATGCTTCAATGGAAGCTAATGCTTGCTGCCCGCTGTTTTGAGACAGGTTTCCAGCCTGTTTACACTTCCAGATTTGAGTACTTCCTTCAAGAAATTTCATCTCAAAGGCATGAGAACTGATACATATGTCTTCCAGAGTGCTCCTTGGCTCCAATGAGGTCCAGAAATCATATCAGAGAGCTTCAAGCTCCAATCAAGTTCAGATACAAGCTACCCTATCACTGTTTATAGCTGAACTACTATTATTTCAGATCTGTAGATCAGATCTGTAGCTCATAACTGAGCATACATCCAAGTGATAGCATGCCAAGACCTTCAACCACCTTTCAAGGTGTATAGGCAAGCTGTAGATTACCTGAGGAGCTGCAAATGCCTTGTGTTGCAGGTGAATATGCCTTCAGCCACAGCAGGCGCAAACACACAGACTGGCCTGATCTCTGCTGCTACACATTTTGCTTATTATTATAATGATAATGCACTCACTGGTGCTCAATCAGTCCTTGGAAGACTCCTCAGCAAGCCACAGCTCCTGCTTCAAGCAATGAGACTCCAATGCTCCACAATACATACCTCTGTGAGACCATTGATGAAAAATGACTGTCAGTCCTCTTCCTTTCCCAGCTCTTCAGGTCAATCTTCAAGTCTTCTTCTTGAGTGCATTCCACCAGTGAGCCCATTCATGGCTCTGATACCATGTGAGATTTCATGGATGCAGGAAAGAGAGCAACACGGAGTGAAGCAACATGCTTCCTCTCTCTATTCTTCTCATTATTCATTTAGCACACTCTTAGTGCATATACAACCTAAGGTCATAAAGACCATTCACACTAGAAGTAGAACCGACTTATTTAATGTACCTAACTGATCTAGCCAGACTAGCTGTGTCCAGCTCATGTCGGTCAAACACACATGAACGAGCTTGATATTCTAACAAGTCATCCCCTGTATTTTCAGCTAAGTCCACAGCCAAAGTTAAGATTGATCGTCGCTCATAAGAGGGTCGAAGGCCGGTGGGGGATTGAGGCTTAACAAGACTAGAGAGTTCAGCAGCCAATAGTTACAATTTGGGTTGTTCTTTAGGTTGGAGCTTGGCCTCACATTCGATGGCTTTAGTGGGAGTTGCAGTTGTCATGCCACTAGATGCCTTAGAGATGTTAAAGGTATCATTAGCACTAGATTTGGGCATTTTGTTGGTGGCGGGCTGTGATTTTGGGCGATAGATTAGTTCAGGTCCTGCTGAGCTAGACTTTGGAGGTTCTACTTAGCAGCCTAATTATGTTATGTTGTGAGTGTCTCTGGCATGATGTTTTGTGTGGTCCAGTTTGAGGGTGGCATCTAAGTAGGGCCTTTGGTCATTTTGGCTTTAGGTAGCTAAATCTAGGTGTTACCTGCATAGTAGCCTTGCGCTTGCAATAAGGTCTTGGGAACCCATTGCGGCTTGACCATGCATCGATGTTTATGGCAAAGCCTTGGCTTCCAAGGTTCTGGATGTGGATAATGAGCTTTGCGAGGCGGTGGGTTTCTATTCCTAGGTGTCACTCCCTATTTAGGTACCCATTTGAACTAGGGTTCATGGGCTTCAGTGTGGGTTCTAGTGGGTTGCTAGCCCCGAGGCTGGGTGGGTTGTGACGAGTCACAATCCCCCTCCTTAGCCTTGGTGGTGGGTCTCTCTACCAGTGGCGTTGTGGACTTGGAAAAGGTCACACCACCCTTGCTGAAAGCTGTAACTATGTGGACATTACCCATGGCGAGGTGGATGTGTTGTGACTCATAGTCAACATTGCAACGAGCTTGCTTCTTGAAAGTTCATCCCAACAACGATTTTGTGCCTGCATTCTTAGTGTTGGCCAACACATAGAAAATTATTGGCATGCTTTCAAACTCAATAGAAACTACAACCTTGCTATTTCCCAGAAGTTTGGAGGGTCGGCCTCCATAAGGGGTGAGACTAGCATTACTGGGCTGCAATTGCAGTTTGCCAATTTGGGTCCAAAGGTCATGAGTCAAGATATTAAAATCAAATCCCTCATCGATCAATGCGCTGATGGTGCATGCATAGGTAAGCTGGTGGTACTGCTTCCTCATCCTCACTATCCATCTCAGTGATAGTAGCTACTCGTACATTGATAGGTAGCATTGGCATTAGAGGCTCATGCAATGGGTGTGTGGAGGGAAGTACTTCTTTACGCAATTGCCATTGAAGAAGCCTATGCCCTCGCCCTCTAGGGTTTCAAGTTCTACATTTCCAATTTGGCTAATGTTTCAAACCTTGAAAGATCCTAGCCCCCGGAATTTCAATAATTTCTTATGTCCTTTGACTGAGTATAGCAGTACTAAGTCACCCTATTCAAAGTTTCACTTCTTGACATGCTTGTCAAACGAGCTTTTGCATCTTGCGTTCCGGCATATGAGTGCACGGGTGGCTAGAAGTCGGATTTCCGTTAAGTGTTCGAGTTCAATCAAACGTTTAGTCCATGCCCCCTTCCCATCCCATCTTTCTTGAAGGGCGATTCTGAGGCTTGGTACGAATAATTCCAAGGGAAGGATTGCCTCTATGCCATATGTCAATCTAAAGGGGGTTTTTCCTACCACCGCCTTGTAAGCCGTGCGGTAGGCCCACAAGGCTGCCATCAATTTGTTATCCCAATCACTACGTGACGTGGAGACGACCTTGGTTAGGACGTTCACAAGGATTTTATTTGTTGATTCAACTTGACCATTTGCATGTGGGTAATATGGTGAAGATTTCCAATGGATGATTAGGAAGGAGGATAAGAGGTGAGCTATCACTTCATTGATGACGTGGGTGCCTTGGTCGCTAACTAGTTTGATGGGGCAGTCATATCGTGAGATCACCTGCTCCCATAGGAACTTAACGGTGGTCCGAGCATCATTCTTTCTTGTGGCTCACGCTTCTGCCCATTTGGTTAGATAGTCGATGACCACAATGATGTATTTAGCCTGTGAATATTGTGTCATGGGACTAATGGGGCCTTTTCTTATGATGTATAGTGTAGCCTTTAATACGACTAATGCATTAGTGCTCTTCTTATCCCTCAATTTGTTGTGCAAGATCTTTGTTATCATTCTAGCCTTCAATATGACTAATTGCAAACAAAGAGAGCATCTTAGCTATGCTCACACTTGAGAAACGAAAGTCGGTTGAGGTGGAGATATTCATTGAGACCAAATACCATGGCTCTCCACCATGGTACAACACACCATGTATCCTAAAACCTCAACTTGTATGGAAGGTATTAACCTTAATCCGCTCCTTTGCATGGTAATAGTGTTGACTTTAAATTTTGTGTGAGATCCTCTTGAAGATGTAGTCTTAGTTTTTTGAAAGAATGCACCAAATACAAAGGAAACTCTATCCAATTTTTTTAAAAATCAATGTGTTTTCATAATTTTTTTACTTTTTCTCATGTTTGTGCTTTTTAATCATCTACATATCACTACATATCGATATGATATATATAGTTCCTTTTTGAAAATTTGAAAGACATACTAGGCCATAAATATATGGAGCTTTATATCTTACCCCTTCTCTAGTCTCACACTCTCCTTTGTATTGATTTTGTCTTTGATTATGGGTTTGTTCAGTTAGTTGAACATTTTTTTAATTGCTATTTATGAAATTAAGAAGTTGATGGATCTACCTAGCCCAACTTCTAAGCCCACACAAACACATCTAGTTGATTCATTAAAAAAGCAAAGTGGTGCCTGTTGGAAGAGAGGGAGAGAGACAAAGTGGACCAGAAGATGAGCCTTGGCTCATTGTTGTTCTTCTTCCATTATTCTTCCATCATACTCACAGAAAGAGACTTACACACATAGGTATGACTAACCAAGACTAACTGTGGTTAAGTCACTAACTACACCGACTTATTGAATGTCACACACGTGTCCAACTGTATCTAGCTAATGTTGATGACACACATAAAGATAGACTAACTGAAGAGTAATGGGAGCTTGATATTCTAACACTCCCCCTCAAGCTCAAACCATCTGATAAACTCCAAGTAGCTGTCTGAAGTATATGACCTTTTCTTCACCAAGAGAATTGGTAAATATATCTACTACATAGTCTTCAGTCTTCACATGAATAATATGCCCTGTAATAACCATTTCTCTTATAAAATGGTAGTGAACCTCAATATGTTTGGATCTAGCATGGTAGATGGGATTGCTAGCCAACATAACATTGTTGAGGTTATCATAATGCAATCTTACTCTGCTTCCCAGCTATATTCCCAAGTCTTTCAGCAGTTTCATCAACCAAACCGCTTCACAATCCACCAAGGCAGCTCCTCTGTACTCATCTTCTGTACTCGACAATGCAACAATAGGTTGTTTCTTACTCTGCCAACAACTGATCATACTGCTACCCAATCCAAATCATAACCACTGGTTGACCTCCTGTCATAGGCACAACTAGCCCAATCAACATCAGTAAACCCTCTCAAGTCAATGAATTTTCTATATGCATAAAACATCCCATAATCTGTAGTACCATTTACATATCTCATGATCCTCCTGACTGCATCTAAATGTGGTTTGTGAGGCTTCTGTATGAACTGACTAATCAGTCCCACTTCATAACATAAGTCAGGATGGGTAATAGTCAAGTATATCAAGCTACCCACCATCTGTCGATACATGGTCACATTCTCTATATCATTCCCAACATCAATCTACAGCTTGACATTCTGATCAAGAGGTGTCTCCATAGGCTTGCATTCAGCCATACCATACTTTTGTAACATGTCATGAGCATATTGCTTCTATAACTGCCATATACCTTGAGGCATAGAGACTACCTCAATCTCGAGAAAATACTTTAGTTCACCAAGGTCTTTGACTCTGAATTCAGCAATGCCCTCTTCATCATCTCTAGTGATGATAAGATCATCTACATAAACCACTAGAAACACATATCCATGATGTGTCTTCTTTGTGAACAGACTGTGATCTGCATCACCCAATCTAAATCAATGTTGCTGTAAATAACTGTTGATCTGAGCATTCCGTGCTCTAGGTGCCTGTTTCAGCCCATATAAAGCCTTTTTCAGCTTACATACATGTGCAGGAAAGTCCAGGTGAACATATATATACTTTCTCAACCAAATCACCATTCAAGAAAGCATTCTTGACGTCCATTTGCCATAATTTCCACCCTTTTCATACTGCCAAAGCAATGACAGTTCTGACTGTTGCCATTTTAGCCACCGGACTGAAATTCTCCTCATAGTCAAGGCCATACTGATGCGCATACCCTTTTGCAACTAGCCTGGCCTGATAATGTTCTAATGAACCATCTGACTTGCACTTGACCTTATATACCCATTTTCAGCCCATGGGGACTTTGCCTTCAAGTAATTCAATCAATTCCCATGTCTCATTTTCAGCCAGGGTTTCATACTCCTCATCCATGACAACACACTAGTTATCATTTGTAGCTGCATCATCAAACTTTGTAGGTTCTTTGTAACCTGTCACACTAGCCATATATGCATAATGGCAGGCTGAATAACCAATTTATGTAAACTTGTCAATTGGTTTTCTAACTCTCTCAAATCTCCATAAATTGTGGCTCACTCTGAGCTTGCCTCTCATGAGGCGGTACATAATGACTCCGCCTTGCTCCAGGTGTCATAATAGACAGAATGCCCAACTCACTATCCAAACTGTCAATGTTAGATGACTCATAGCCTACTGTAAGTGGACCTGTCACATCCTCAAGCATCTTTTCTTTTCCCTTATCCAATCTCCCCCTCACTGACATATCCATGTTAGTGGACGTAGGAGTACAACTCCGCAAGCATCCCCTGACCAAGGACTTATTACAGGTGACTCATCACTAGTAGGACCACTCATAGATGTACTCACTATATGTGTATTTTCAGCATTACTAGTGCCGGTTGATCCATCAATAGCCATTGCAACAAGATTACCATACCACGATGCCAGCTCATCAAAAACATCTCTGCTAATCAATGTTTCATGTATAGATGGTACATAACACTTGTAAGCTCTTCGGTCTTGTGCATAACCAAGGAACACACTCTTGACAGCTTTAGGATCCAATTTCTTCCTCTTTTCATTAGGAACATGCACATATGCAATGCTGCCAAATACCGTCAAGTGTGAAATGTCAGGCTTATGACCATACAAACTCTCATATGGAGTTACATCATGAATCCATGCTATAGGGGTTCTATTCAACACATAGATAGCAGTCACTACTGCTTCAGCCCAATTACCATTTGGCAAAGTCTTCTCATTCAGCATAGTTCCTGCCGATTCCATCAGTACCCTATTTTTCTTTATGCTACACCATTTTATTGTCGTGTATAGCTACAAGTTAACTGTCTTTGAATCCCATATTTAGCAAGGTACCTGTCAAAGTAATTAGAGATATATTCTCCACCTCCATCTGATTTAAGACATGAAATTTTATAGCTCAACTCATTTTCAGCATGCTTCTTGAAGTCCTTGAATGCATCTAACACATCATCCTTATGTTTCAATTTATAAAGCCAAGTGTACCTGCTGAAATCATCAATGCAGGACACATAGTAATGAGCACCACCAAACGAAGCATTATGAGATGGACCCCATACATCTGAATGTACCAACTGCAAGGGTCATGAGCTATTCCGTACATGTCTCATAAATGGAAATCGTGCTTGCTTTCCAAACTGACATGCATCACATACATGTCCAAAGTCATGATACTTGAACTTAGGCAGTCCAAGCACAATCTCTTTCTGCTGCATAGATTTCAGCTTTTGTACACTCACATGGCCAATCCGCTTATGCCATATCTCAACATCCCATATAGCACCATCATCATGTGCAAACATGGTTGCTTTCAATTTTGGAATTAACGCATCAAGAGTAAACATTATGCCATCTCTTTGGCCTCTAGCAATCAATTTGCAGCCATTACCATATTCTTCAAGAAAGCATCCATCTCTATTAAATCTCACGTAGATTTTGTTATTCCATCTGTCCAACTGACAAAAGATTCTTAGTTATTGTAGGTACATGTAGTACATCATGCATGCTCTTTTTCTTGCCATCAGGCATCAACAAAGGTACAACTCCTTTATGCTGAATAGTATGCTGAGTGTCATCCCCAGTACAAACATGTCCATGTGAACCTGCAACCATCTCATCAAATCATTCTCCATAGGGTGTCATATGATTTGAAGCCCCTAAATCAATGTACCATCTCTCATCTCTATTCTGTCTAGATGCATTCTTAGACACATGTTGCATGGCAAACAACCTGTCACCCTGATCATTAGGAACTCTGCTAGATGAAGCATAATTTCCATGTTGTCTACCCTTGGCTTCATATCAGCCTGCTTCTTATGACAATCTTTAGCTATATGCCCATATCTGCCACAATAATGACAATCCTTGTCCCTGCTGGATTGATCATTCGACTGCCAGGATCCTCCTCTATCTCTAGGGAATCTTCCCCTACCTCGAAAACCACCAGATCCACACTGGCCCTATTTATTCGTGCCATGCCAGGCATTCTGTTGCTGTTATCCATAAGTGTTTCGAGTGTCTCCTCAACCTCAAAAAGAGCCATGGCCTCTGCCACCTCTACCATGCTGGCTAGAGTAAAGAACAGTGTCTCTGCTTTGAGACATACTAGAACTTATATTCAACCCAAGCTTAATTTCCTCATGCAGTAGCAAAGCAATCAACTCATCCCAATCAGGGGATTCAGCTCTCACAAAAATAGATACAATAGACCACTATTATTTTAGATCTGTAATCAATTCTTCAAGCTCCTAAATGAGCTCTTAGCCAAGCAATGATGTTATCACCTACTATTTATTGCACTAAATAGTTAGTCTGCACATGTCTGTGCTAAATATCTCAAATTTTGTGAGGAATTTGAAAAAAATTTCTTCTACAAAGTTGTAGACCACATTGAAATGGTCATGAATGGCGGGCCATTTCTCCAAAAACCATTTCTGTAGCAAGATATAGCTTCTACACAAAAAAAAATGGGCTGCAGGCACAATCTCCTTTGATGACATTTTCTTCAGATATCTACTATCTTGATGTCAAAGGGCCACTTCCAAGCCTTCAAGCTTCAAGCGTTCAGGCTCTGATACCATGTTGGAAGAGAGGGAGAGAGACAGAGTGGAGCAGAAGATGAGCCTCAACTCATTGTTGTTCTTCTTCCATTATTCTTCCATCATACTCACAGAAAGAGACTTGCACACATAAGTATGACTAACCAAGACTAACTGTGGTTAAGTAACTGACTACACCGACTTATTGAATATCACACATGTATACAGTTGTATCCAGCTAGTGTCGGTCACACACATAAAGATAGACTAACTGAAGAGTAACGAGAGCTTGATATTATAGCAGTGCTTTGACCTTATCCTTCGTAGTTGAGTCATCAATTGTGTATCCTAATTGGGAAAGGCAACCATTACATGAACTGTTGGTGAGTATTGATTAAACATGTTATGTTGGTTGCATGTCCTATTGCCCTTTAAAGTATGAGATCTATAGTGTTAACCTTCTTTGTGAATGCATAGGCTTTCAATACACTACCATTGATGGTGTGTTGCTCATGGATATCACTTGCATAGATAGGTTTGCATTGGGCAGGTATATTGGATTTCTCATTACTTAACAGTTGTATTTGCTTGCAATGTCTAAAGTGTGTGTAATAATGGCATGTTTTAATAGCACAATATAAACAAGTTTCTCTCCACACAAAGGCTGACTTGTACAGTATGGATGATGAATCGTGTCGCAAGGTTGCACGATTGATATTTGCTAGCTTTTCATGAGTCTTCTAGTGGATGCATTTGTTCTAGAGTCAGCACAAGTGAGTTACACCATGTGTCACATGCTAGGTGTACATTATGTGTTGCATGCCACTTTTGAAGTTCACACATCATCATGTTCCAATATGTATAGAGACTATGCATGTGCCAAAGTAAAATGTCTTTACAAAGAACTTGGTGAGGGCACCATGGACCTAGCATATGAGTGTTGGGTAGATGAGGGATTCTTGGTTATTGTGTGCTTAATAGACTACATTGGAGAGCTCATTGTAGATGTTGCAAGGGTAGGCCTTGTCCTTCATCACATATGGATTCTTTTTTGCAATAGGAAGGCCTACATACACCTTATTACTTGAGACACAATAAGAACCTAGAAACTTCTTTACTTGTATTATATGGTTTTGTGATTTTTTTTATGCTACATATATGCACTTGCACTTTTTGTTATACTAAAATAGGTGCTAGACCTCACCCTTTGCTCATGGCATCATGCAAGTAAGCAAGTACTATTATATAATTGAGAGGCTGGTGAGGCCATTGATGCAATACACTTTACAGCTCATTTGAGCTATGTGCTAGATGGAATTGTCTATCCTATGGAGATGCATGGGATTCCTACCAAGGGTGATGTGAAGAGATTCTTATTATTTTACAAGTGATGTCTCATATCCTTGGAATGTTAGGAAATAGTTTGTTAAATGTATTTTAATAAGTTGTGTTTTCATTAGATAGTTACCTTGCTACCTTCATGGAGTGATGTGATTATACCTTTGCATGGAGACTGATGACTCGGTGCACCAGGAGTGCCTCTCAAACATTACATGTGGATGTTGTTTAGTCTAATGTTCTACTTTATGGTTGGTTGTGTTGATACCATACCATGTAACTATGTGGTTGGCATATGACTATATTGGTTTTTATTTCCCTATCATTACTTTGCCTTAAATTCCATGTGGAAGCCCAAGTGAGGGTGCTTGATATATCATGTTGAAAAATGTTTGCTAGCATAAAGGAGACTCTACCTAAGAGATTGCATGCATTAGGATATTTGATTTATGCTTAAGAGAGTGTACATTGTGACTAAATGGTATGCATTTTTTACTAGTTTTTGGATGGTTACTTTGAGAATATGCCATGTTGGTTTTGTTTGGTGGAGGCTGAGGGTATGTTGAGTGGATGGTTGGGCCTCCGATGTCGATGGTTGGTAGCATTCATATTTACCTACAAGGAGAATAAAAGTGCATTGCCTAGGGGGTGTGTCCACCTTATCGTGTGGTGCATGTGCTCATGCTAGTTGAGCTAGGAGTTGGGTTGAAAAGCATGGGTGTTCTCCCACACTTGAGGACCCAGTTCGTGTGGAAGGGAGGTGCAATGGGTGTATCTTAGGGAGAGGTCTAACCATAGGTGAGGGTGACCTCCCTAGGCATGTCCTACCCTTGATGTGCCCTAAGCGTGAAGTGGGGAATGAAAATGGGCTAGGGGGCTAGGGATAGAGCCGGCCAACTAAAGCCACTGGATGCACCTAACTTAAGGACCCCTAGGTGTGGTGATTGTGGCACTCATGAGTTTCTTGATTTTTCTTGTGATTTTCTTCTCTGTTCTCTTATTCTTTTCTTTCCTTTTACTCTGTTCTCTTTTTTTTGTCGTTTTTTTTAAATTATAACGAGGAACTAAACTTTGTCAGCATGGTCATGAGAGGGAGAAGTGGGAGATTTAAGGGACTTACTAAGGAATCTTTTCCCATGTATAATATCCTTTTAGGCCCATTTGAACGTTGAGAGGAGTTGTGGACAAAAATGGGTGGTTGCAGCTAGTGAAGTGGCTATCATTCATGTCCTCTAAGAGGGGCCATGCAAAAAGATGGTAAGAGGGCAATGTGCATCATTAGCCTAGCCATTGCATAGTTATCTATGCCGACATTGAGATCAAAAAATAGCAGTGGGAGGCAGTATTCTTGTGGAGTAGGATCTTGCTTTAATAATACTCTAAGGAGCCTAAGGTAATTCAAGTTGTGAGAAAAGTGGGGTCTGTGCAAGAACTGAACTCATTAAGAAAATGGTCAATCAAGGCATATAAGTCATGCTCAGAAAAGGTGAGTGTTTCCTTAGGCTAAGTCGCGTTGACATTATAAATTTTTGGAAAGTCATATTGACTGTGGATGTCTGGATTGAAGTCCACTCCTACCCTTCTAGGATATAGCATGTAAGTGGGGTCATTTCTCTCGAAGGGTAGGGTGTTACAAAACAACATCTAGGTATCCATGTTCCTGTCCCCTAGATTCTCCTTTTCCACCTTGGATGGCACACTTCCATGACCTTGTTCTCCCAATAGTTAGGAGCCTCTGTCCCCCATAAAGTAGGACTCTTCTCTCTTTCAACAACCCACCTATCTCCCAACCTTCTTCCTACATTAATCACCTCTTCCAACACCTTGGTTGATAGCACTCTGCTCAATGTAGTGGGGAATCAAAAATTAAAGTTGAAGGGTTTACAGCCATTCTCTTTCTGCTCCCATACTATGAGCTCTACATTCCAATCTATTGGGAAACAGTCTTCTCTTAGAGGGATGGGCACTTCTGGGGCCATTACTAGTTGAGCTCTCACACTCCTCCATGCCTAGTCCAGCATATTCATTCTCTTCTTCTTGATTTCTACTTTTCTTTTAGCAGTGGTATCTACCTCCTGCTGTACTTCTGGCCATGGAGAGGGAGATTGTGGGAATTGCTCCTCATCTTGATGCTCCATTTCAAAGCTTGGACCTACTTCTTTGGTTGGCATTTGCACATCCTCTCCCCTGTGTTCTTGTGGCTCTCCTTCCTTGAATCCTAGAGAGTCCACTTCTTGGACCATCAAGCTTGCCCTTAGCAAGTAGCTTCTTTGATCTTGTAGGCTCAAGCTAGCTCCTACTACTTGTGGTTGGATGTGCAGCCCATGTTTTACAGCCCTATGGGAAATCTCCAGCTTTTTCTTTAGTGACTCAATGGCATCCTCCTCTTCTAATTGTGTGGCATCCAAGATAGTATTGAGGAAGGCACGATGTTGGGCTTCCAAGCTTGTTTGGGTGGCCTTTGCCTTGCTTTCTACTAACACCTTGTCACCCTCTGCAAGGGCTAGACAGCTCGCTAGGTCTTTTATTTTTTTACTCCTACCCACCCATTCATCTACTCTCCTTTTCATCTCTTCCAAGCTTTCACTATGCCTTTGAGCTAAGGTCATTATTCTCTACTCTTGTTCCTCGATTTCTCTTTCTAGCCTCTTCTACTCTTCTAGTTCTAAAACTACCCTCTTCTCCAAATTTCCACGTTTTCTTGATATCCTTGGGCCCTCTCTTCTTCTCTTGATGTTGCAAACTCCTCCATGGCATTCTAGACTCTTTTCATCTATCCTTGTATTTCTTCGTGTTACAAGATCAAGAGCTTATACTCACTTTGAAATCCCATCAGCTCTTGATATTCATCTTCAAGCCTTTTTTGTCAGCTTTCCTCTTGCTCTTCCTTAGCCCTCAGCCACTTGGCAGGTTCTCTCAAGCTAGAAGGCCGCTAATGTCTCTTTCTCAGCTTCTAACTCGGCAACAGCCATCCTCTTTTCCTCCTTCGCTCTCTCTAGCTATGACAGGAGTTCTTTGATATAATCATCATAATTGGTGGACGGCAACAATGATGTAGGGATAGTCATTATGGATGCTTCTATCTTCTATCTCTTAGGATCTTGTCTTGACTCAGCATCTGCAGTGCAGCTGCCAATCTCTTTGTTCCCATCACTAGGGCTCCTCCACTTGCATCCTAAGCTATCCCTTTATTGACCAAGAATTGCACCCAAGCCATAAGATTACTCGCATTTACTGTGGTTGAAGAGCCTTGGGTGGATGTAGAGATTGGGGTGGTAGGCACTAGGATAGACGAAATAAGATCAATCAAGCCCTTGCCCTTGCCTTCTACTACTAGGGGTGGTGTGATTTCTAGCACTTGGGCACTTGTTCCTGGGCCTTCTGCTCTATGTGGGCTCATGGCAGCCAGCTCCTCTTGCCTAGACTGTTGCTCTATTGACATTCGTGTGGCTCAAGCTATGTCCTCTTCTTCCTTCCTCCGTAGCTCTTCTGTTTCTTCTTTTGTTCTCCTCTTCCTCTCCTCCTCGGCTCTCTTGGACTCCTCTTCTATCTTCTCCCACTAAGATTTTTCTTTTCTTTTCCTTTCTTCCTCAATCTTCTTGGATTCTTTTTGTGCCTTATGCAGGTCAGCTTTCTCTTTCTTCCTTCTCTCTTCTTCCACCTTCTCTTGGAGGGTTTTCTTCTTGGACTTTTTGGCCTCTTTGTGGCTAGACTGTGTTTCCTATTCTCCTTCTTTGTCACTCACAATTCTCTCATGGGATTGTTCCTGCTCATGGTGGGGAGGTGACATGTCTGGTGTCTCATCAACTTCCTCTTCACCTTGTGCTTCCCCCAATGCCTCCCTGAAGATGGCAGTCAAGACCCCACCAAATCCTATGGTTGAGGCCTTAAATGACAAGTTCTTTCTTGCCTAGGAGACTAGGGACTCCACTTGCATGTCTTCCACCTGTAGTCAGTGCCTTTGCTTAGGTCTCAATTGTCTTCCACACGAAGTTGTTCAAGTCCACTCCATCTAAAGATTTGGTTGCAATGCTTTCCAGCATCGACACGTTGATCCTGCTAATTAGTGTGTTATACCTTTGGCTAGAAAACAAGGCATGCACCATCTTGGCTTGTAGCTTTGGACTTCTGGGTTAGGGATATCAGCTAAGTTGATATCATCATTAGTATGGACCAGAACTTTGTCCATTCCCACCATGTTATACACATCCCTTTTCAGCCATCTTTTAACTTTGTTGGCCAAGCCCAACGCTCTCTCCACCAGCTCCACCGAGTTTAGCTCGACTTCCACTTGGCGGTGGCCTCTCCTTGCCATATAGTCACAATGCCACGGTTCCTATTGAAGGTACAAAGGAACTCTATGGACTTACTATAGTCCATCACTTGGCCAACTTTCTCCACATACTTCTACAAATTGCATTGATTCATAATCTGCTTTATGGCCTGCTCTTCCATGCCTACATCTTCCAAATTCAGGACATGCCTGAACTTGAATTGATTGAAGGCCCTCATCTCCACTGAGAGGCCATACTTTGCTTGCTCTTCCTCTAAGAATGGCAACTTTCTAGTTTTCTTTTGTCCTGCCATTGTAGGTGCCTATCATGAAGCCACATCTCATCATTAGTATTCTTCAAATAATTTCTTGCAGAAAGGCACGTAGAAAATAGTTGTGTGCTTATGGAAAACTGAGATGCTTAAGTACAGAAAGAGAATTTTTCTTCAAACAATCCATGCATTCCCCAAAAAAATTATGACACTTTTCTTCAATCATAAATTGATTTTTATCCATTCTTTTTAGCTTTTGGATGTTGATTGAGGTTAAGGGTTTGTTTTTATGTTCCACATCTTACCTACTGTCGGTATAAAGGCCTACTTTAACCTCCATGTATAGTACACGCACATTATTTAGCTATACATGTGAATTCACCCTTACGTGCCCTAAGTATAAATACATTTTATTCTTTGTGTACCAACACATTGTTGGTACACTCATATCCAATCATACTTTCACTCTTCCTATCTATCTCACCAGTCGTCACACTCTCATGTTCGATGACTCCTCAAACTTCTGCACATCCAGAGCTAAGCTCCAACACTGGTATCAGAGCTTAAGGTTTTGCATGCTTCCGAGACCACCAAAAGGAGACGAGTAGTCGGCAGCTCCGTAGGTGACAGTGCAACAGGTGCAGGCGACCTGTTACATTATGACGGATAGTATGGGCATTGAATGTGATGACAGGGGACCAGGTGCACAGGTGACGAGGCAAGGCGACGTGACCAGTTAGGCACATGCTAACAAAGCAGGAAAACGGGCACGTAGTGACATATCCAACATGTCGGCAGTGGACCAGTCAATGAGCGGCTGCCTGTAACAGGCATCACGGGACTACACGAGAGCAACGGAGCTGGAGATGGGGACCAAGAACGAGAGGCAGTCGGTAGCATAGAGCTGACCAGGTGCTAGTGATCGAGTGCCATGCAATCCGCCTAACAGATGGGTCAACGTACTCGTCATCTCATGGTTCTTTTTTTATCAAAAACCATTATTTTCTTCAAAATCCTTTTTTAAAACTCCTTCCTCTAACTGGAGTTTACGTGCTGGAGGCATGGATCTCAAATTTGTGCAAATTTGAGCCCAACATTTTGGGGCTTTTCTCAGATTTGATCTTGTCCATGCCTGGTAGTGACATTCAAGTCAGAATTTGCAAACTTTGCGTGTCATGACCTCAATTAAATTGGGGATTTGACCAAATTTGCCAAAATTTTGCTCTTTTGAGTAAAATTTCTTGACATTGGATCCTAGAAAATTGGGGCTTTTCATGTATTGATAAAATTTTGCTCATCTGGGTCAGATTAGCTAACATTTATGCAATTTTGGACCTAAAAGTTTGGGGGTTTGTGCAAAACTTGGTAAATTTCTGCATTTTTGCCCGTATGGTGGCTGGTTCATGTACAAACAGCAGAGATTTATTTCTACTTGAGGAAGAATAGTAGTGTGTTTGCTGCTGGTTCAACTTGTGTTTTTGCATTTCATGAGCATTTACTCTTGAGGAAGAATAGTAGTGTGTTTGCTGGTTCAACTTGTGTTTTTGCATTTCAGGAGCATTTACTCTTGTATTCATGATCAAATGGTTGCAATTTCTTCCAGTTCAAAAATCAAGAGTTTGATGGAAATCAAACGTTTTGATGGTCATGGCTTTGATCTTTGGAAACACTGTATGCATGGAATATTGTTCCTAAAGGATTGTGAGGATGCTTTGCAGGAAGATAAACCCACACTAATGTCTGATGCAGATTGGGCCAGAGTCAACAAAAAGGCTATGGCTTACATTAAGACGGGTGTCACTGATGACATCTTGACAGACATTAAGGGTCTACCAAGGCTTATGTAATTGATGCACTTTTGTCAGTTGATGATGATGTCACTCATATTTGGATTGTAGACTCTAGTGCCTCTTTCCATGTAACTCCTTGCTTGGAGTGTTCAATGTAGGCAATTATGGAAAGGTGTATCTTGGAAATAACCATGCTTGCAACATCGATGGGATTGGCACTATACACTTGTCTTTAGACAATGGGCAAGAGCTTGTGTTGAAAGATGTCAAATATGTGTGTGGCATTAAAAAGAGTTTACTATATGTTGGTCAGCTTGACTTGCATGGCTACACTACTCTATTTGGTGGTGGTTTGTGGAAAGTGAAAAAGGGTTCCATGTTGATTGCAAAAGGAACCAAGAAGGGCACTTTGTATTATTTGCACTGTAAAGCCTTGAATGGCAAGTTTCTTGCAATTGTTGAAATTTGCAGTCACTTGGAGTTATGGCATAAGAGATTAGGCCATATGAGCCAAAAAGGACTTGATGTCTTTACCTCTCTAAAGAGGGTTGATGGAAAAGGATCTAAACTTGACTTTTGTAATGAGTGTCAATTTGGAGAGCAAATAAAAATGCCATTTTACTCTGGTGTCTCTCATAACTCCAATTTCTTGGACTTAGTGCATTTTGATGTATGTAGTATGCCTGTGAAATTGTTGGGTGGTGCTACATATTTTATCTCCTTTATAGATGATTGTTCCAAAAATATTTGGGTATACCTATTGAAAAAGAAAAGTGAAGTGTTTGCTGTTTTTAAAGCTTTTCATGCATTTGTGACCACTCAGACATGTAGAAAGCTAAAATGCTTGAGAACTGATAATGGGATTGAGTTCACATCAACTAAATTTAAGTCCTTTTGTGACTTGCATGGAATTAAGAGGGAGCTTACAACCCCTTATAGCCTTTCTTCAAATGGGGTGGCTGAAAGTTATAATAGGACTTTATGTGAAAGAGTGCGGTGCATGCTGTCCACTGCTAATCTCCCTCATGAATTTTGGGGAGAGGCACTCAAAACCATGGTTCACATTTGCAACCGCTCTCCAAATAGGTCCTTCAATAATGGCATCCCTGAGGAGGTTTGGTTTGGCAAATTTTCCTCATATGACCATTTATGCATATTTGACTATGATGCTTTTGTGCATGTTAGAGATGAGTTGAGAAACAAACTTGACCCAAAATCCACCAAAGGAATTTTCATGGGCTATGGTGATAAGGGTGAATTTGGCTACAAAGTGTGGTTACCTCAGTCCAAGAAAATTATTTGTAGTCAGTATGTTGTGTTCAATGAGGCAAAATTGCTGAAAGGTACTTTAGCCTCTAATAAAGATATGAAAAAGGTCAAATTTTAGAGTTTGCAGCCACCTATTACTTCAAAAAATGAGCCTCATGGTGTTGTATCACATGCTAAAACTAATGATTAGCCGGTTATTTTTGAGCCAGATGATAATGGATAGCAAAGAGGAGCACAAGGAGGTCACGGACAGCAAAATGGACTTGTTGATTATGAAAATGCAAGTGCTAATAATGAAAATGAAGGTGCTATACAGCATGAACAGCATGCTAAAAATAGCTTACATCAGCCAATAAATGCTGAAAATAATATACCTCCAGATGTAGACCCAATTCCTAAAAATGTTGATCATTGGGTAGGCAGGTCTATACACGTAAGAAGGCAACCACATAGGTTTGACCCCTCCTTGCCTTATGTGATGTTAACAAATGAGGGTGAGCCTCTTACATACAAAGAGGCCAAGTCATGCGAATTCAGCAGTAAGTGGGAGCTAGCTGGCAGAAAGAGATTAAGTCTCTATATGCAAATGATACTTGGGATCTTGTGTCATTGCCCAAGGGAAGGAAGCCTCTTTCAAACAAATGGATGTACAAAGTAAAGACAGTTGATGGGAAACCCAAGTACTATGAAAACTTGGATCTAGGACATGGCTATGACAAAAGCTATGGAGGTTGAAATAGGAAGAATGAACTCATGAAGACATTGACACTAACAAGTCAATTTGTCACACAAGTGAATTAGGTTCCAAGATTGAGACTTGGACTCATAAACACAATCTTTTGTGTGGATAGTGACAAGGACACTTTACTAGAAAGAAAAGAGTACTTTCATTACATTGAAAAAGAGTGCAAGTACAATGCTTTATAGGAAATTGAATGGTAGCACTTCTCCCACTATGCATATGGGATTCTAGCCCTGAGTCCACACAACTCCTTACAAAGAGACTAAAGCAGGTGTGATTGCAAATATCTCAACACCCCTCCTCAATCACAACCAGAAGTACAAAGTGTATAGAGGCTTTAGTGAGAGCAACTCGTGCAAAGTGTAGGCACACCATAAACATGGCAAAACTCCAAAGGCTGTTGTAGAAATGCTAAGTGTGGGTACCACAACATGATGGACATCCAAAGGCTGTAGCAGGGGCCTCACAAAGTGTACAAAGGCTGTAGTACAAGGCTACATGAGGAGTGTACAAGTTTATGTCCGAAGCATTAGGGCTAGGAAATACAATGCTAAAAAAGTCTATCCGAATAGAAGGACTAATGAGGTTTGTCCTTCTCCTGGAGGTTTTCTTCTTCTTCTTCTTTTGCTCCAATTTCTTCTTCTTCTTTAACTGCAACTAGATAGGCTTTTTGGGGCCTCTTTCTGGCATGGCAGAACTTCTTAGTGTGTTCGGTCCTTTTGCAGAAATCACAGAAAAGCTAGTCCTTCTTGCCTTTGTACCTATTTCCAACATATAATGCATGTTCATCTCTAGAGGTACTTGGTTCTTCCTTAGTTTTTAGCTTCTTTTCCTCCTCTAATAGTGATGCTTGGATATCAACAAGCCCAGGGTTTGGCATATTGATTAGAGTTGTTGATACATTATTATATTCAAAAGGCAAACTTTTAAGTAGAACACCAATGCAAACATCTTCTTCCATTTTAATGTTGATTCCTGCAAGTTGGGTTAGAAGTCCTTCCATGTAATTTAGATGTGTGGCAAGTGATGTGCTGGACTTCATTTCAAGCCTGAAAAATTCAATCAAGAGACCATACTTTGATGACTTAGATTGTGCACCAAACAAGGTGTCAAGTCTCTTCCATGTATCATGTGAAGTATCACAATTATCCACATGGTGGATATAGTTGTCATCTAGCTCCAGTTTGATAATGGCCTGAGCCTTATCATCATTCTTTTGCTAAGTGACTGCAAGATCCACATCACGAGGCTTCTTTTCTTTTCCAGTGGTAATGGCCTAGAGGCCCTTCTTCATCAGGATGAGTTTGATGCGGGTCTGCCAGGTGTGAAACCTGACTCCTTTGAAGCAAGCAATTGGAGAGTCTTTTTCCATATTAGATGGCTGGAGCAACAGCAAATCAGCACTAAAATTCTCAGATTTCAGTAGCAAAATAGTTGAGCACAAGTGCCAAGAAGCACTAGGTGAGTGTCAATGGACACTATGTCTGTAGCTTCTTCCTTGAATCTTCAAACCTTCAAAATCCTTCAAGATCTTTCAAACCTAAGTCCTCATAATTTCCATTGAGAATTAGTCTTGAAACTTTGAAACTTTTCAGCAATAGAGTTGAAATTTAATGTGTCAAAAGACACAAACAATGATAGTGTGAAAACACACTATGCATGTACTATGTTTGAACTTGATGTTGAGCTTAAATGTCTTGTTGCTTGCTCTGACTTCCTAATGGATATCCTCACTTACATCACCCATGTAGGCATCCGATTTGTTGACATGGACCACTATGCTAACATGGAGTACAACTGAACTTCTACGCTTGGCTCATGCAAAAGTGAAACACTGTGAGCATGCACTGAATAGCCTTAACCCTCCAACCTCTAATCCTAGGAAGGATTCTTCTCATTTCCAAGGGGGGAGGGGGTAATGTTGGAGCTCAGTTGTGGATGTGTAGAAGTTTGAGGAGGAGTCGAGCATGAGAGTGTGGCAGTTGGTGAGATCGACAGGAAGAGTGAAAGTATGATTGGATATGAGTGTACCAACAATGTGTTGGTACACAAAGAATAAAATGTATTTATACTTAGGGCACATAAGGGTGCATTCACATATACAGCTAAATAATGTGCGTGTACTATACACTGAGGTTAAATCAGGCCTTTATCTCAACAACCTCCCAATTAAAGGTTCAAAGTGAATCTCTAACCAACTCCCACTAGTCGTATGAAATGCTCATATTGAGCTTTGCCTAGACTTTTAGTGAGAACATCTGTAGGGTTGTCATGTGTTTTGATCTTGGTCAATGTGATAAGACCATCTTCCAGAATCTATCTGATGAAGTGATATCTCACATCTATATGCTTTGTGCGTGAATGATGCATGGCATTCTTAGCCAGATACACAACACTCTGGCTATCACATCCCAAAACTGCACTACCCATAGACATGTCGAGATCCTCTGCAAGTCTACTCAACCATATAGCTTCCTTAGAAGGTTCAATTAGCTGATATGTATTCAACTTCAGTGGTACTCAGTGTGACAATGTTTTGCAACCTGGAACACCAAAAAAAAGCCCCACCAGCAACCGCAAAGACATACCCGCTGGTGGACCTATGAGTGTCCAAGTCATTTTCCATGTCTGCATCATAATAACCCTATAAACTAAGTGCACCCTGCAAATAGAAAATACACTTTCTTTCTGTACCCTTAAGGTATCAAAGAATACTCGCCTCCCAATGTGTTTTGCCAGGATTTGACATAAATTTGCTAACAACTCCCATTGCGTGAGCAATGACTGGATGAGTAGCAACCATAACATACATAAGAGAGCCACAAGCTGATGCATAAGGGACTCCCTTCATAGCATTTGCTTCCATGTCATCTTTTGGGCTGTTGGCTTTACTAAGCTAAAGATAAGGAGGTAAGGGTACCCCAAAAGGCTTAGCTTCAGCCATGTTAAATCTGTCCAGTACCTTTTCAATGTGCTTTTCTTAAGATAGAAACATCAATTTTTACATTCTATCTCTGCAAATCCTCATGCCCAAAATATGCTCTGCATTCCCCAAATCTTTCATGGAGAAAGCTGATTTCAACTGAATTTTGAGAGCATCCAAGCTAGTCTTTTTTTCCCAGCTAGCAACATATCATCCACATACAAAACAAGTATGATGGGGCTGCCATCTGTATCCTTTTTCATGTACAAGCAATGATCTACATGGCTACATGTAAACCCATGAGATAGCATAAAAGTGTCAAACTTTTTGTACCATTGCTGCCCTGGTGCTTGCTTCAGCCCATACATGTTGCGTTTTAGTTTACACACCATCTATTCTTTTCCAGGAACAAGAAATACAAAACCCTCGGGCTGTTTCATATAAATTTCCTCATCAATGTCACCATGCAAGAAAGTTTTTTTTACATCCATTTGGTACAGCTGTAAGTCCAATACAGTAGTCAGAGCAAAAAGCACATGTAGAGTGGTCATCTTCACAACAAGTGAGAAGACCACTTGGAAGTCAATCCCTTCCTTCTGTGCATACCCTTTGGCAACCAATCTTGCCTTGTACTTGTTGAGATATTTGTAATCACATCTACTTCAATATCTTTGTAAGGAGCTATGTGGGCTCAGGGCTAGAATCCCATATGCACAATGGGAGAAGTGCTACCATTCAATTTCCTATAAAGCATTGTACTTGCACTCTTTTTCAATGTAATGAAAGTACTCTTTTCTTTCCAGTAAAGTGTCCTTGTCACTGTCCACACACAAGATTGTGCTTATGAGTCCAAGTCTCAATCTTGGAACCTAATTCACTTGTGTGACAAATTGACATGTCAGTGTCAATGTCTTCATGAGTTCATTCTTCCTATTTCAACCTCCATAGCTTCTGTCATAGCCATGTCCTAGATCCAAGTTTTCACATGGTATCAGAGCCCAATCGCACATGGCCTAGTTTCATGTCTGCTCTTCTAGCTTCTCTTTATATTTTCCTAGCTCAACTTGAGTTCATGACCTCATCTCTAGCTCCAATTCCACTTCCATCTCACTTTGACCTTCATGGCAGCCATAGCCTGCAAGGCCTTGCCTCCTTGGAGCTTCCATATCTCTCTTTACAGGCCATATCATTAGGAGCTCTCTTCTAGGATTTTTTTCATCTACTGAAGGCACTTCTCTATATCACCTCAAAGCTTGACATTGCCCTATGTACTACTCAGCATTGTCACTTTTTCAGGCTCTGTCCTATTTGGCCTCCATAGCCAGGCAATACCTAGTCACCTCAGAGGCCCTAGATCTCACACTACAAGCCTTTATTCATCACAATTTCTTCTAGGAAAATCCTCTCTGACTTCAAGCACATCTTCTTGGCACATCATGTCTCGACATTGGTGCCGCTTTAGCCTGGCATTGCACAAAAACGAGATTGTTGTTAAAAAAATGGCACATTCCGATTATATGCTTCCTGCTCTCTCCACGCGATGCGATGATGGCCGCCATGATAGGTCTTTGGTAGCCTATCACCTAAGCTTCCTTGGCATATAAAAAGCTCTTGAAATAATTCAGTCTACAATGCACACAGAAGAGAAAACCAGGCCTGGGTCATAAACCCTAATCTAGACTAGCCAAAGCTCCAAATTTCATACTTTACACTTTCTCAAGCTAACCAGAACAACAAATCAGTAAGGAGGGGAGATCTTGCATACTTGAAAGATTTTCAGGACTTTGGTTTCTGATTTGTCATGTGGCCTTGTGTGGACAAGCTCGAGGAGGGTTGCACTTGAGTAGTGCACTTGGCAGTCTTGCCTTTATGCACCCATATCTAGGTATTGCCCTCGTAATAGCCTTACGCCTGCAACAAGGTCTTGGGGACCCATCACGGCTTGACCATTTGTTGAGGCCTATAGTTTCTTCTCTACCTCTCCTAGGTTTTGAGTATGAATTCCTAGCCTTGCGAGGTTGTGTTCGGTTGCTTCTAGGTGGTGGTCCTTGATGTTTAGGTACCCATTTGAACTTGGGTTCATGGGCTTTGGCTTTCATCTCAGCGATTTGCTGGTGTTGAGACTTGGCAGGTTGTAACAAGTCATGACCCCCCTCCTTAGACTTGGTTGTGGATTTCTCTATCAGTGGCTTTGCGGGATTTGATGGAGTCATGCTACCCTTGCTGAAAGTTGTTACTATGTAGACATTGCCAATGGCAAGATGAATGCATTGTGACTCACAGTCGACATTGCAATGGGCTTGTTTTTTAAACGCACGTCCAACAGCAATTCCTTACCGGCATTTTTTATATTCGAAAACACATAAAAGATCATGGGTATGCTCTCAAACTCGATAGAGACTGCAACTTTGCATTTTTCCAAAAGTGCATACGATTAGCTCCCAAAAGGGCTAAATTTAGCACTCGTGGAAGCTATAGTTGTGGTCAACCAATTTGAGTCCAATGATCATGAGTTAAGATATTAAAGTCAACTCCCTCATCGATCAATGCATCAAAACTATGTGTTCACTAGGCTATGACTGTTATATAGAGGTAAGCAGCTTCACTACTTCTTCATCCTCGTCTTCAATTTCCATAATTGTGGCAACTCAAACTTTCATAGGGGACTCTAGCGTGGGAGGCTCGTGTAGTGGATGTGTGGGAGGGTAGTACTTCTTTATGTGGCTACCATTGAAAAATCCTATGCCCTCTCCATCTAGGGTCTCGAGCTCCACATTGCCGATTTGACTGATGGTGCGAGCTCGAAAAGGCACTAATCCCCTAAACTTTATCTTCTACTTGTGGCCTTTCACTGAGTATAATAGCACAAGGTCACCCTAATCAAAGTCTCACTGCTTGACATGCTTGTCAAACTAGCTCTTACGTCATGCCTTTTTACAAATCAATGCATGGGTCGCTAGAAGTCAAGTCTCTAATAGGCATTCTAGCTCAACTAGGCATTCTATCCATGCCTCCTTCCCATCCCATCTCTCTTGAATGGCTATTCTCAGGCTAGGGACCAATAATTCCACTTGTAAAATGTCTTTAGTTCTATAGGTCAACCTAAAGGGAGTCTGTCCCTACAGCCATTTTATAGCCTATTCGATAGGCCCATAAGGTTGCCATCAGCTTGTTGTCCCAATCACTACATGAAGCAGAGACTACTTTGGTCTCAGGACATTCACTAAGATCTTATTTGTAGATTGTGCTTGGACCCATTTGCTTGAGGGTAGTAAGGTGAGGATTTCTGATGGACGATCAGAAAGGTAGATAAGAGGTGAGCAATTGCTTCATTGATGAAATGTAGGCCTTGATCACTAACTAGTTCATTGGGTCAGCCAAATTGCAAGATCACCTCCTCCCAAAGGAACTTAGCTATGGTTCTAGCGTTGTTCTTTCTAATGGCTCATGTTCTGCCCACTTTGTGAGGTAGTCTATGGAAACTATGATGTACTTAGCCTACGAGTATTGTGTTGTGAGACTAATCATCCTGATGAAGTCAATTCCCCATTTTTTGAAAGGCTATCTTGCAATGATTGGGGTTAGCTCCATCTTGTCCTTGCAAATAGGCACCTTGGTTCATTGCACTCATCACAGTGCTTTACAAATTGTGTTGCAGTTCAAAAAAGTGTAGGCCACCATAGTTGAGACTATTAGCACCTTGCAGGCTATCGTGTCTCCATTGAAGTGTCCTTCAACAATTCCATGTGTGCTTTTGAAAGTACGTCATGCATTCCATGCTCACACACACACCTACATAGCAAGCCATCCTGCCCTAGCCTATAGAGCTGACTTGCTATCAATTGATAGGGTTGTATTTTGAGGATGAGTTGCCTAAGTCATGCCTTCTCAATGGGTCTTTTGGGTAGTCTGTGTTCAAGCACTTGGACTATGTCATATGCCCAATATGGCATCAATTCGGCTCTAAACAAATCCTTCTCGCTAGATAGGTTAAAGAGATGCATGTCTGGAAAATCATTCAGTGATACCCTGTCCAACAACTTCTCCTGTGGGTATGCAGGACATATGGTCAACCATGTAATGTTGTTTCCCCTTGCACACAACCATAGAGAAGTTGAATTCTAAAAGCTGAAGTAACCATCAACAAGCAATGTGTCCTATAGTGTAAGGTTTATTGACAAGATAGAGCAAGGCTTGATGGTCAACAAAGAAAGTAAAAGGCATAGCCAAAAGATAATGCCAAAATTTCTTTATAGCAAATGCCATGGCTAAACCTTCTCTCTCAGTCATGGAATAGTTCATTTTGGTATCTATGAGTTCCGTGCTAGCAAAACTTGTTGGATAGACTAAATTGTATTCACTAGGCTAGCATAACATAGCTCCCACGGTAAACTTTGAGGCATCAATGTGAACATGGAAGGTTATGGTCCAGTCTAGGGCTCGTAGTATTGGCCCGTTTGTCAATGCCTTTTTCAAATCTTCATATGCATGTTGGTATTCTCCTTGATCCATTCGAGTATTATTAGTAGTTTGTAGAGTGGTCTAGCAATTAAGGCATAGTTCAACACAAATCACTTATAGTATCATGTATACCCTAGGGTGCATTGAATTCCCTTGTAGTCTATTGGTGGTGGAAGGTCAAAAATAACCCTAACTTTTGAGAAGTCGGTGGCAATGTCATTCTTGGACACCACATGTCCTTCCATGCTTCACCCAGAACTAGCACTTAAGAGGGTTCAATGAGAGATGATATAGTCAGCATTGTTCAAAGACTGTGCAGAGTTTATCTAGGTGTTCTTTCCAGCTTGAGTGAACACATATGTCATCAACAATCACTTCTAAATCCCATCAAAGCATGTCCTTGAAGATGGCACACATGAGCCATTGAAATGCAGTTTGTGTGTTTGTCAACCCAAAGGGCATGACTATGTAGGCAAAGACAACCCACTTGGTAATGAATGCGGTCTTATCCCTATCATCAAGTTGCACTTGCACCTAATAATAACATGAGAAGCCATCTAAGAAACTGTATGCGTCTTTGCCAACTACTCTTTTGAGCATATACTCAATGTATGGCAATGGATAGTTGTCTCTCTTTGTAGTAGCATTGACTTTCTCATCATTGACGCACACTGTGATCTTTCCGTTCTTCTTTAATACAATCACAATGGGCGAAACCCTATCCGTGTGCTGAATTTCATTAATGAATCCTACTCTTAACAACTTATTGATTTCCTCCTTGACAACGTGAGCATGCTTGGGATTCATCGGATATGGTCACTACTTGATCGGTGTTACATTAAGTGTCATGGGGATGTTATGAGTCACTACACTCGGATCCACTCCTTTTAGCTTGTCAAGTGACCAAGTGAAGACGTCTATGTATTCTCGTAGGAGAGCAATGAGACTTTCTTCTTCCTGCTCACTCAATTCATCGATAAAGACATGTCATGGCATCTCCCCTTCCTTAGCCAAATTAACCTCTTTCAAATTGGCAGGTCCTTCTATCGGCTCGCTCGCTTGCCCTTGTTGTTTGGCTCCTAGCAAGATCACTACCCTATCACCTTTCTTGAACTTCGTGAATCGTTTCGATAGGTCTTGCAATTTTTTCTGTTCTCTAGCTTCCGACTCCCTAGACTAACTCTTCATTTCCTCCTTCAACTGTTGGTGCCTTAGGTGGACCAGTAGTGTCCCTTGGTGCATTTTGTATTAGGAGGTCGAGGTATCTCAGGGTCGCTGTCTGAGCTTACTTTTGACTCAAAATCAAACTCTCCCAGAAGAGGGATTCTCTCCTGGTGGTTGTAGCTCTGACGGTGATTCCATTCTTAATAGAGGCACGGCACTTGGCTGAGCTAACCATGCTTGCTCATAGTCTATCACCCCTAAATGGTCTAGCCAAGTGTGATCTCATTCGGTTTTGAAAACTCCTCTTTTGATTCTAAATGCAATGGCGCTTTGCAGCTTTGAGTCTACTCTGATCTATTCAATTACCCGACCATCCATGTTATATTCTATTGTATTTGTCTTCATTTGTATAATAATAGTCTTCATACTCATCGTTTGAACTATCCTCATCCAACTGTTCTAGGTCTTGATACTCCATTTCTTTCTCATCAATGAGACTAAGGCCCAATTGTACATCAAGTTCAAATCATGCACCTTGGTCCACCTCCACGTGGGTTCATCCAGGAGATCCTTGAGGGGTTTGAGATTAGCGATTGGGTTGCCAGATAGCTTGTCCATCAAGTGCTCTAAGTTCTCGTGTAGCTCTCACTTGGTTTTCGGGATATGGAATGTGATAGGGGTGGGCTGTCTACTAGAACTTCTAGCCATCATGCATAATGGCATTGAGGGTTTGTCCTTGGGCTCACCGATTGCATTAGTAGCTTGTTTGTATTCCTCATTTTTCGAGAATGATAGATCGATCATGGCTAGCACATGCATCCAATCACACTCATCCTCAGGGCAAGGGATATACTTTGTTAGGGCCCGCAAGATTTTATAACTTGAGTATCATCCTTCAGCATAGCTGAGATGGTGTCGAGGTTTACTGGCGTAGTCTTCCGATTGTCCATCTCTACTCTCATTTCTTGCGTTCAATTGCCTAAAAAGATCAGACCGTTGTCCCAGTCTTCTATGACTCATACATTCCGCATCTAGGGTCGGTCTAGTAGAATATTGTAGTCGACTCCCTTCATGACAATGAAGTCTACTGAGAACTAGTCTCTTGCGATCTTTAATGGCCAATTATCCAGCACTCCGAATGGTTTGACCTTCATCCCATTGGCCAGTGTGACATTAAACCTAGCATTCTCAATAGGTTGGTTACCCTAGGCCTGGAGCATTGCGTGGCTACGCACACTGACTCCTGACCTTGTGTCTACAATTCCTTTCCTTGTAATGTCTTCTGGTGCTAAGACTGGCAAGACCACATGCATCTCCGTGCCTTCCCAGAAAGTGTTGACATCATGTAAGGACTTGGGCATTGAGTGCAGCATCAAGCTCGATATCTCTGTCACTACATCGTGGTCATCCAAGTCAACTACCCCTTGTTGAAGCGGTCATTCCACCCATTGTTTCAACTCTTGTCACATCGTTGGGTGCTGTCTAAGTAGGTCTCCAAAGCTCAAAGTCACTCAGGTGGTTACTAGAAGATTACCAATTTCTTGCTTATCTATTGATTTTGTGCTCCTTGGCCAATGGCCCTCGCTAGCCTGCTGGCCTATGGCATTCAAGTTCTGTCTGTTCAATGCTACTTGAGGTGCAGTGGCCTCTCGACTTTAGCTGCATGGGTGAAACTGGTGTGCTCACACGAGAGAGATCATTGATTTCATCCTCCAAGATGGGCTCAGCGTCCTTGAAGTGTTATTGGGCTTCTCTCACCCCCTATTTGACCTTATCTATGGCTTTGAGTTGGCACTTCATATTGGGGTACTCCACGACCTTAGCACTCCCTTTTTCCATAGTCTTTGAAGAGGATGTTTCTGCCTTTGTGTCCGTGACTTTCTTCCCTGCAGGTAGTGTTGTGGCACTCTCAGTTTTAAGCGTGATCATTGCTTCACTTTTCTTCTTTCTTCATCTACGTCTCTTCTTTCCTATTGAGGCTGTGTCTAGGTTGCTAGGCCCTAGCAATGATATATCGGCCTACTTCGGGTCATAACATGCAATGGGATGGGCATAGCCTCTCCGTCGAGTGTTTCAACTCCGAACAGCCCCAATGGTATGGATGGCCCGAATGTCGAGCTAGAGGATGGTTTTCTTCTAGGACAATTGGCAAATAGGTGGATGATTCCATACTCTATGCATTTGAGGTCAGCCTTTTCTTGGTTGGTTGGCTCCCTCTTGAGGCAGCGCGAGGAAATGTGCCCTGGGTGACTGCAAGTCCAACAAGCAATCGGCTCTCAGGTTTTCTCTCCTAGGCCTCTATCTCTACCTCTACATTTGCCTAATGCCATCACTGGCACTAATCGATAGTCCACAAGGATCTGATTTTCCTCTTCATCGTATGAGACGTAAGGGCTCACATATACCTCTTCCTCATTTGGCTCCTCCACCTAGTGGACTAGAGCATCACTCAGTGGGTGGCCTACAAAAGGTTCAGCCGGCCTAGGTATGAGATGTAAGGGTTCACATATACCTCTTCCTCACTTGGCTCCTCCACCTAATGGACCAGAGCATTGCTCAATGGGTGGGTTACAAAAGTTTCAAGCGACCTAAGTATGCCTATGGGGTTAATTTCCATCCTAGGGATGGCCAACTTTGTGTTAGTAGGTTCTAGAAGAGCTAATGAGGCTCCCCTCCCAAAGAAATTCAATGGCCTATTCCCTAGGTACAACTGGTTGTAAGGTTGCAAGTATGAAAGTCTCCTTGGAAGTCTACAATGCATGGCCTCATGACCGAACCTATCGCAATTGGCGCAAGGTCAAGACCAAGGGTCTTGACACTCTGCTAGGAGGTGGTTTCCGCCACAATGCACACATTGGACATGTGGGCGCATAGGCCTCCTTACCATTTCTTGCAGTCTAGCTAGCTCCATCTTCATTTCTACTAGCTCTTGATTCTAGTCAACGCTTTTCCCTTTATCTTGGGCAATTGGGAGGACTGACTATTCTCGCTAGATGTTGTGGCTTTCTGAGAATCTAGAATTAGCTTCGTCTTGATTAGAGCTCCTAGATCTTCTCTCGTGGAGTTAGTCATCCAATTGTATGGCCTCTTCAAAGACCCTAACTAGTGTGTCTCTCTACTAGCTCAAGTTTTCTACCAAGGCCTTGTAGAGTTCCTCACTGTATTCTGTTGATAAAGACCATGGAGACCACTCTCTCAGTGGATCATTTGCCAGTTGGGATTCTCTTATAGAGACTCGGCACATGGGTAACGTAGTCTCTAATGTCCTCTTTGTCCTTCTACTTGACATTCATCAGTCAACTCTAAGATTGTCGGAGTACCTAGCCTCATAGAATCGCTTAATGAAGAGATTCTTAAGTTTGTTGAACTTGTTGTGTTCCACAGTGTCTAAGCTCGTGTACCATGTCCTACCCTTATCACTTAGGCATAGGTTGAAAGCTTACGAGTGCTGAGCAAGATCAGTGAGGCCATTAGCCTCACAGACCTACTCGAATTGCTCTACAAAACTATACAGATCATTGTCTAGTTGCTTTGCCATTGCAAGGATCTTTGATTGGCTCTTAGAGCCCTAGGTAACTCCTAATCCTGCAAGCAATGAGGTTGCTAAGGCTAAGGCACTCTACTCTGCTAACATATTGTCAATGAGCTACTTCGTAAGAAGTTCGCTCATTGACCAGTGTTAAGTTTGCCTCTAGCGCTCTCTCTCTCTCTCTCTCTCTCTCTCTCTCTCTCTCTCTCTCTCTCTCTCTCTCTCTCTCTCTCTCTCTCTTTGTGTTAGGTCTTGTTTGATTCCTATTCGCTAGAGCTAATGCGCACTAGGCTTCTCGCATCTCTATGTCTTGTCGCAATTTCTTAGCTTGATACTCCTGGTTGTAGGTTGTGATACTCTACATTGCCTTACATGCTAATTTCCTCTCCTCCTCGAGGTCTGCGATGATGTCCTCTGATGGCCTACCATGGTGGTTCATCCAGATTTGTAGATCATATTTGCTCACTACTTGCCAGATTTTGACTAGGAAATCTCCCAAGTTGAGCTCATCACTTCTGTTATTCGCGATGGTTTCTTCCATGTCTGCAGTCTCTTACTCCACCAAGTTGTTGATGAGGTTGATCAAGTCTAGCATCTCTAATGGTGTTGATCCTTCTATGCATCTGGCTTTCCATGTTGGGTCTCTCTCCTGGTCCTACAGGTCAAGATTCTCAATAGCTCATCTAAGTCTGAGGTCATCTCCTATTGGTGTGTTCATTCTGCTTATTATGTTTGAGTGTATTTCTTTCTTTGTTACAAACAACCCCTCAACTTATGTACACTCCGATTGTGCATGGTGTTCTTTCCGTGCACTGTGCAAAATCAGGCTTTTAGTTTTTTAAGTGCACTTCACGTGTCAAAAACAGTGTGAGGTATGAACGCGGGATGACGTATGCAACTCTTGCACTCCCTTCTACATTCTTAGCCAAATATGACTCCATGCTAAATTGATGGCCACTCTCAATGGTCTCTAGGGCCTCTACTATATCTTTTTAGCTCAATCAAATTATAATTGGGGTCTACATGTCTATTTGTGGCTCTAAGCAGGGTGGACAACTAGCGAGTCAACTAGAATTGCTTCTAGGTCTATAGGTCACACTGTGCGCAATAGTGAGGAAACTCCACAAGCCGTCCAACGCATCAAGAGGGCTATCAAAAGGTTTCCCTATTACAAAAGGTACTCTGCTTTGCCCAGGATACGTTGGATCTGTCAATTTTCATTGTCAACTTTTGGTCTGATTTGACAGGGTCTGATTCTCAAAATCGGACGTCTGAGTGTGGGTGGTCCGATTTTCGTTTGTTCAATTTTGATGTGTCCAATTTCTAGGTGGTCCGATTTTGAGCATCCAATTTTTGTGAGTCCGATTCTCCCTTACATCCGAATGTCCAATCCAAGATGGTCCAAGTATTCAATGGCCGATAGTTTTGTTGGGGGTAAAGGTGCCTCCGCCTAGGCGCCCGTGTATTACTACACTGACAGTCACCGCCACTGCACACTGGAAGTGGTCGGCGCCCGTCATCGTCACTTTATTATTTATTCTTTTAGTGACAGTTTGCATAAAGGAAGGCCCGGTCACACATTGTGACTGTTGGAGTTCCCACTTCTTGTCTCTCTCTTTCTTGCTCTTACTCTCCCGCCATAGCTCTCAAGTGCAAGCTTCGATCCTTCTCACCTTTCAACTGGTATCAGAGCTCGGCTTCCCGACTCTTGAGCTTAGTTCATGGCATTCTCAGCCTCCCATCGACTCCCCACTCGCATTGGGTCTCCTTCCTGGCAGCCATATCTGACTCCTTCGAGCTCCCGTCACTCCTCGGCTTCCCGAGCACCTTCCCGGCCCCTTTGGGCACCCTCAAGGCATTCACACAGAGATATGGCTTCACTCTTTATAGGGTTTACCTCAGTTTTCAGCCCTCTTTAAACAGGGCAGCCATTACACTCCCAGCTCTCATTTCATATGTGGGCTGCTCTCCCCTTGCTGGAGCTTGTTTGAGGCCTTCCTTGGCTTTAACCGAACCCCTCCGAAGCTTGGCCACCATTTTGTGCAGCCCCAGGACCAGCATTTATAGTTGGTGCAATCACGTAGCCCTCCCATGTGTGTCTTTAGCATCGACAGTCACAACAACAGCTCTCCCCCTCCATTGGCAATTGGAAAGGCTCCATTTCGAGCATATGAACATGCTTTGATGCTTGGTTTTGATGGTTGATGTGTTGGCATAGCACTTGGACTGATTTAACACTATTTTGGGACTTTCATAATAGTCCACATGCAGTTTATGACAGTGTTACACTGACATTTGATGCTACAGCTTGTTTGGCATTGTCATTTGATGTCCAGTTGGTCTCGTTGATGCCGGGATGTTAGAGGAATGTAAGCTATTTTTTGGCAACCATTTGGAGCTGATTTTGGTGCTGAAATTCTCAGTTTTGAACACCAAATCACTGATGTACACAGTTGGGCTGAAGTCATTTTACACATGTATGCTTATGCCTATGCTTTTTGGGCTATATTTCGGGCATATATGGTGATGTATTGACACTTGGGGCTCGACATAGAGCTTGGTTTTGATTCAGAATCATTGGTTGAGCTTGAGCTCACTTTACAAGGCATTTGGATGCTCCATCTTGGATGTACTTATGGCATGTAAGTTGCTTATGTCTGACCGGTCTTGATATGCTTAGCCTATGCCATTACTACATTCTAGTTACATTGTTTGGAGCCTATTGCTACTACTGGAGCTCGGTCTTGGCTTGACTTGGATTCCCGGAGCTTACTTGAGCTATTTATTAGCTTGCTAGAGTTGTATCTTGGGATGTACTTGATGTCTTACATGCTTATGGATGCTACATACAGATGCTCTACCACCTACATGTCTGGGATGTACCATTGATGCTTGATCTTGGACACTTGTCACTGGTGCTTGTACATGCTTTGTTCGAGATTTGTTGCTTGATATTTACGACTTTTGTGCCAGTGGGAGCATCTTTGGATGCTTGACAGCCATTGAGCAGGCGGTCTATACTCTTTGAACTTTTGAGACTATTTGGGATCTTTTACGCTTCAGGATGATGCATGGTTCATATGTCTTGGTTCCTTTGATGCTTATGAGCTAACTCTTTTCTTTGGGTCCCTCTCTTTGTGAGCTTACACCTACTTGTGTCAAGTCTTGGTAGTGGCAGGAACACTTTGCCCCGTCGACTGGGGGGTGTGCCTACTCACTGACAGATGTTTGTATGACATGTTTGGGTGTTGGATTCATGCTTATCGACTGTCATATGCCTCTATTATGCCCGCATGATGCCAGCTTTGGTCTTGGCAGTATCTGATTGACTTGGGATTCGATTTTGGCACTGTTAGTTCTCATTTACTGAAATCTGTAATTTGTTACAGCAAGCATATATGTATGGACTCACATGGATTTTTCATGCTGAAATATTCTGAAATGATGTTCTTTCACTAGTACTTGGTGGGCAGCAGCTTTGGTTACACTTTTCTTGCCATTTTCTCTCGATTTTGGTGATTTTTTGGTCATTTTTTACAATAAACAGCAAGCAGTTTTGAACTGTTTATAGACTTTCAGCCTGCATTATGGCGAGTTCGTCCACTGAACATGCTATTTTCAACATCAATAAGCTTGATGGTACGAATTACTCTTATTGGAAGAGCTAGATTTGGCAGGTGTTGGTGCAAAAATCACAGATCAAACCTTTGAGGTTGAGCGGGCATCGGCCTGCAACTATGCCAGATGAGAAATGGCTTGAGCTTGATGAGTTATGCAAGTCCACTATTGTATTATCTCTCACAGAACAGGTTCATTACAATGTCTTTGAGGAAGAACAGAGTGCATGGCAGTTGTGGGATAAAATCAAGAATCTTTATGACAAGAAAAGTCCAGCGAGTCAGTTGTATTAGCTGAAGCAACTTATGGATCTGCACATGAAGGAGAATGTGACTATGTCTACTCACTTGAGCCAGTTCCATGCTATAATCAAGAACTTGACTTCGCAAGACATCACTTTTGCAGAGGATGTCACTCCTCTTTTCTTGCTTGGTACTCTTAATGAGTCATGGGATGTATTCCGCACTGCATTATGTGCCTCTACTGCTACCTTGAAATTATCTGATGTTGAGAGTGCTCTTTTGCACGTAACCGTAAGAATTTGGATGCCTCTCATGTGTCGCATGCTATGACAGTTAGAGATAGGAATGATGGATATGGAAAGCATGGCAGTGGCAGTGGCAGTGGCAATGTGGCCGTGGACGGGATTCTCAGAAATTTCGTTCCAAGTCTCGTGGGAAATCATGTAGCAAATCCCATGGCAGGAATGCAAATATTACTTGTCACCATTGTGGGAAAAAGGGCCATATTAGGCCACAATGCCATGAATTGCACAATGAAAGGCGCAAAGATAAGGGGAAAGACAAAGTGCAGGATAAGTCTTCTGATCGCAGCATAGTGCCTACAAAGTCCAGTGTTAAAATTGAAGAGATCAATATTATGCAGCCTGAGGATGTTGATGATGATGATTATATCCTTGCAGCTTCTTCTAGTGCTTCGCAAATGACAGAGATACACTCTATGTATGCACAGTGTTGGCTCTTAGACTCAGATGCGTTCTTTCATGTGACACCTTTTCGAGAGTGGTTTCATTCATACCGTACTGTTTCGAGTTCTGTGTGCTTGGGTGATGATAGCTCTCTTGATATTGTGGGCATTGGTGATGTTAAGCTGCAGTTTCCTTCTGGCAGCAGTTTTGTTATGCAGGATGTACGTCATGTACCTGCTTTGACACGCAGTCTCATGTAGCTGGACAGCTTGATGACGCAAGTTATCATGTATCTTTTGGAGACTCTACATGGAAGATCACTCATGGCAGACTTGCGATTGTGAGAGGTGCCAAGGCTGGCAGCCTCTATCCCTTGATTGTATCATCTTCTTCCCTTGATCATGTTTTGTCTGTGGGTTCTATCCCACATGTATCTCTTTGGCATGCTCGTTTGGGCCATATGTCTTTGAAGGGAATGAAAATGCTTTCTAGTTTTTTTGCATTACTTACTGCCCCTTGATTATGCATGTTTTGATTCATGTGAACATTGTCTTTATGGCAGGCAGACTAGGTCTACGCATAAGAAGTCTGGTAGGCCACGCATGAGTAAGCCCTTGGCATTGGTACATTCGGATGTCTGTGGGCCCATGCCTTGTCAATCTATGGGTGGTGCTAAGTATTTTGTTACTTTCATAGATGATTTTTCACGAAAAGTTTAGGCTTATCCCATTAAGCTGAAATCCGATGTCTTGGCTGTGTTTCAGAGATGGCTTGCATTGGTTGAGAACCAGTCTAGGTATAGGCTAAGATGCCTAAGGACAGATAATGGGGGTGAGTATGTCTCACGTACTTTTGAGCAGTTATGTGATGAGAGGGGTATTAAGCATCAGTTGACCGCCCCCTACACCCCTCCCAGAATGGTTTGGCTGAGCGGATGAATAGAACCATCCAAGATCATGTACGTAGTATGCTTAGCCACGCAGGCCTACCACAAAGCTTTTGGGCTAAAGCAGTTAGTACAGTTGTGCATGTCATAAACAAATCACCTTCTAGTGGTTTGGATTTCCAGGTTGCAGAGGAGGTATGGATTGGAAAACCTTCCTCTTATGCGCATCTCCATGTCTTTGGATGTGAGGCATTTTGCCATGTGCCCAGGGACAAGAGAAGTAAGCTGGATCCTAAAAGTGTCAAATGCATTTTCCTTGGTTATGGGGATGCAGGCGAGATGGGTTACTGTCTCTGGGATCCGCAAGCGCAGAAAGTCATCCGTAGTCATGATGTAGTCTTCCATGAAGACAAGATGCATCGGCAGCCTGAGAGAGTTGTTGAGATCCGCAAGGTCATATTTCAAGAGGAGCCGAGAGCTCCCGCACAGCCAATTGGATAGCCTACAGCTGCAGAGCAGATGCTCATGGTCAGGGTGTTGGACAGGCAGCTGGGCAAGCCATAGAGCCTGCCGTGAGACGCTGCCGTGAGACGATCTACTAGAGACAGACATCCACCTGATAGATTTCAGCCCTCGATGCATTATGTCTTGGTTACAGATGCAGGGGAGCCTTTCACTTATGATGAGACTATGTGCAAGGGTGGCAGTCACTCCTGGGAGAGGGATATGCAGTCTGAGATAGACTCCTTGCATAAGAATGAGACTTGGGATTTGGTTTCCTTGCCTACGGGCAAGAAGGCTTTGCCATGCAAGTGGGTGTACAAGCTGAAAAGTACCCCTGGAACCCCAAGCCGGCATACAAGGCTAGATTGGTAGCAAAGGGTTTTAAGCAGGAGCATGGTGTGGACTTTGATGAGATCTTTTCTCCTGTGATTAAGATGATCACCCTACACTTAGTCTTAGCTTTGGTTGCTCAACTTGACTTGGATTTATACTAGATAGATGTCAAGACGGCTTTCTTACATGGGGACTTGCATGATGAGATTTACATGGAGTAGCCTAAGGGCTTTATAGAACCTGGCAGGGAGCACCTAGTGTGCAAATTGAAGAAAAGTCTTTATGGCTTGAAACAGGCACCTAGGGAGTGGTATTATAAGTTTGATGCCTTTATGCAGTGACAGGTACAGCAGGAGTGCTATGGATCCATCTCTTTACACGAAGAAAGCCCGTGATGGTTCTTTATTGATTTTGGTCCTCTATGTGGATGATATGCTGATAGCAGGGAAAGCTCATGATGAACTAGATGCTCTTAAGGCTCAGCTCAAGAAGAACTTTGAGATAAAAGATCTGGGATAGGCCGCTCACATACTTGGTATGCACATTAGACACAACAGGCATGAGAGACTCCTCTACTTGTCACAGAGGGAGTACATTCATAAAGTCCTTGAGCGCTTACGCATGTAGGACGTAAAGCCTATTTGCTGTCCATTGCCTTCTTATGTGAAGGTATCACAGGCTGATTGTCTGCAGACAGATGAGCAGAGGGCCGAGATGGCCAAGATTCCCTATGCATCCGTAGTGGGCAGTCTTATATGCCATGATAGCCACTTGTCCAGATATTGCCTTTGCAGTTGGTGTTGTGGCACGCTATATGGCTACACCTGGCAAGAAGCATTGGGATGCCATGAAGGGTATCATGAGGTACCTGAAGGGCACTGCAGATATGTGCATATGCTATGGCAGCCAGAATAAAGGAGTCGTGGGGTACACTGACTCTGATTATGCAGGACATACAGATAGTAGGAACTCCACTTCCAGCTCTGTATTCACATATGCTGGAGGTGCTATTTCTTGGATGTCCAAGGTGCAAAAATACACGGCCCTTTCTACTACAGAGGCCGAGTATGTTGCAGCCACTGAGGCTTGCAAGGAGGCCATTTGGTTGGGTCATTTGGTTGCTAACCTTGGTATTGATGCTATCCCTACACTGCATTCGGATTCTATGAGTGCTATTCAGTTAGCCAAGAATCCGTCGATCTTCCATGCGAAGACGAAACACATTGAGGTGAGGTATCACTTCATACGTGGGGTCATTGAGGACAAGTCTGTTGATCTTGTCAAGATCTCGACTGACCACAATCCTGTAGATTTGCTCACGAAAAGCCTCTCTACAGAGCGCTTTGTCTTCCCCAAGAGATTAATGGGCATGGGATGAGATGATGTCTTTCCTCATCCTATTGTACATGTGTACATGTTGTACTGTCTTTTTTCTTTTTCTTTTCACTCCTCACTAGGATAGATTCGCCTTTAAGTGGGAGGTTATTGGGGGTAAAGGCGCCTCCGCCTAGCCACTCATGTATTACTACACTGATAGTCACACTGCCACTGCACACTGCAGGTGGCGGGCGCCCATCGCCGTCACTTTATTCTTTATTCTTTTAGTGACAGTTTGAATAAAGGAAGGCCCAGTCACACATTGTGACTGTTGGAGTTCCCATTTCTTGTCTCTCTCTTTCTTGCTCTTGCTCTCCCGCCATAGCTCTCGAGTGCAAGCTTTGATCCTTCTAACCTTTCAAGTTTGAATCGGATGAGCTATGCGTCGGATCAAACGGGTCACAAAGGGATCCGAATCCGATTCTCAGATTGAACGGTTCAAATAGTGTCCAAGCCTCCAGTTGTCAAGAATCGGACCATCTGATTATCTAGAATCAAAAGTCCGAGTCCAATTCTAGGAATCAGACTATGTCGACCTAGTTTGATTCCGACGGTGCAACAACAACGAAGGCAAAAATTTAATTTGTGGTGACGATTTATGGCAAGGTCACATACACTTCTAGAATGTAAGAATGGACAAGGGACAAGGTTTGTATATACCTGGAATGGTCGAAAAACTCCCGCACAAGCCGATCAATCTATCGCAAGCCCTGGGACAAGGTTTGTATATACCTGGAATGATCGAAATACTCACGCACAAGCCGATCAATCTATCGCAAGCCGATCTCTCTCTCTCTCTCTCTCTCTCTCTCTCTCTCTCTCTCTCTCTCTCTCTCTCTCTCTCTCTCTCTCTCTCTCTCTCTCTCTCTCTCTCTCTCTCTCTCTCTCTCTCTCTCTCTCTCTCTCTCTCTCTCTCTTTGTACTACTGAAGCTAAAAATGAGCCTTCAACCCCCCTTCCTTGGGTCTTAAACCTTTGTTCCAATGACCGAGTGTTTCCCCGTTTAGTGCTCATGCCTTGTCAATGGATTTCAATCCCATTTTTTCTTTTTTTTTCCCTGTTTTGGGCATGTTTACATCAGCAACCCTAAAGCAATTCACTTCAATCTCTTGATCCTATCCTACTCTAAATGCAACAAAAATCAAAACTCAAGTACTTAAATGATTTATCCTACTTGCCTAATCATCAAAACCCAAAATACTTTCTTGCATTGAAGATTAAACTCTAAAATCTCCTACATATATCAAGCACCAATTCGGGGATAAAACCCTACTTCGACACTCGATTTGAAGTGCACAAGTGCCCAACCTTGAATCCGTTGGTCCCAGCAATGGAATCAAAATGTAGTGGGAGCTCACACTCAACCACCAAGACCCAGGGATTGCTTATTGTTCCAAGCATTTCAAGTGAGCTCTAATGGCTATCTCTTACCTAGCCAATGCGCTTCCAATCCTACAAGTGTGGTCAACTTACCTTGATGCCCAAATGAGTAGCCTCCTCCCTCAAGCACTCTGGTAACTCCACGATCCTAGATGCGAGCTCAAGCCTCCTCCTTCGAGCTCCATCCTCCATAGCTGCACGTGAGACAAGAGGAGAGAATAAGAGAAGAGAGAAGAAGATGGAGAACTTCTCCACCCCGGTCCCTCACCCTCACACACTCACTCCCTCTCTCAACACAAGCACACACAAGTAAGAAGAGAAGAAGAGAAGAAGAAGAAACCACTTTAGCCACACACCAAAGAATGAGCCTCTCATTCACTTTTTGAGTTTATATACAAGCCCTAAATCCCTTGGGCACCCATCCCATTTTTACATGACCGGGCATCTTGCTAAGGTCCTCTTTTCCTATTCCCTTCTAGTTACCTTATCCCTTCACCTATGCCCATCTAGATTTTACAATTTGCACAAGAGGGAGCCTAGCACTCTTTTACAAGATTTTAGTGGCACATTTTCATTTTTAAATTAGCATTTGCCTTCGACTTGACCTTTTGTGCTTTTGGCCTTTTCTATCTTATTCGTTTGCCGGTTGTCTTTTTTTGCATTATTTCATATTTTTGAATTTTCTTTTTTGTGCCTCGCATTGGGGTTAACAACCACCGATGAACATGCAGAATACGACTAAAGCCAAAGAAGTCCAAGTAAATGCACTAAATCCTAAGGATGAACCAATCATACCTCCATCTTATCTTGAGACCATGGTCATCACAAGAAAAAACCTCACATGGAACACTCTCCTTTTGACGAGGGAATGGATCACAACACACTTAACATATGATGCTTAAGATGTGGCAACATTTAGTAATACACATTGATGCCAAGATCAACCCTGTGAAAATTCTAATTGTTGTTAGGGAATTTCAAATAGTTGTATATATAGAGATCAAAAGTATTTCAATGTTGTTTTACATATTGCGTAATTACGAGGATGTGGAAAAAGAAGTACTACTTGGTGGGCCATTCAAAACTAGTTGGCTACAACACAAATTACGCCACAAAGAGGACATATGAGCCTTCTAGAAGCTAAAACCATTGTAGCTCTTTGTCAACAAACGCAATAAGGAAACCCCTAGAATCTCTTAACCGAATACTTTGACCACCCCAAGAAGAATCGGGAAGGAGAAACAACCAACAAAGTCTCAATGACAATGACAAATTTATGAAAGAAGACCTAAAAGTTGTTGATCCAAGAGACAAAGCAAATCTAGGTGGTACCATAGACAAAGGTCCATGAAGCCAAGATGGGCACCCAACATGTTGTAGCAAGTGAGGAGGTGTTTATGACGACAAGTATTTCTTATGGATTTCTAAGGTAAACAATGAGTCCACCCCATCAACACTGAAGTACTCTTAGCACCAAGACCAACTAAGAATCAATGCCAAATTTGCCCAAGGGTAAAGAACAACCAAATCCCTAAAAGAAGGATGGCAAAGACTCTCAATTGCCAAAATTGAACTAATGAAAGAATATTGAAGGCATGTACCATCGACTAGATAGCAATAAAGGGCACCTACATGTTCATCAAATCATACAGCTACAAAATGCCCACATTTGCAAAAATCTTTTGATTCAAAGATAAAGGACCTAGACCAAACCTTGCATCATACGAGAGAAATCATTCAAAGCTAGAAGTCAAGGAATAAATAGAGAAAAGGACTCAAACTCTAACAAGAGCTAGAACCAAATTTCAAGAAGCATATGAAAACCATGGCAAAGTAATGGGTCTACTTCTTAAACTTAATTTGCTTGGTGGTTAAAGGTCTTGTTATTAGAAAAGATGGTTGCTTTCAATGGCCACTAAAATTATGAATACCACAAAATAGCCACTCAAGTAGATCTCTTGTTCAATTTGCTAGTTAGAACTTACAAGGCCATGCAAATAGGAATAGTTGATGAGGCCATGGTAAATGTAGTAACTATTATGCCAATCGTATGGGAAAAGCATGAGGTTATCCAAGAGAAACAAGAAGAGCATGAGGCAAGAAACAAGGGTATGTGCATCTACTAAACTAAAATGCCTCGCACTAGCATTTTTTCTTTCTCAATAACTCACATATTTCTTCAATAAACATGAAAATCAATGCAAAAATGCTTTTTCATGACAAATTTGTGATAGGTTTATATTCCTTTTAATCACATAATTATAAGTCTTTTATGGATGCACCTTGTACAAATTTATATAAATGAATTATCTCATAGCCAAAACATCTTAGCCTCCATCATTCTTTATATAGTTAAATTTTGAGACATGGTGTGGGAGCTTTCGCTCAACTGCCAAGACCCACGGACCGCTTATTGTTTCAAGCGTTCCAAGCGAGCTCTAATGGCTATCTCTCACCTAGCCGACGCGCCGTCGATCCTACAAGTGCAGTGAGCTTACCTTGATGCTTGATCGAGTACCCTCCTCTTCCTTGCACTCTGGTAGCTCCACGATTCTTGATGCTAGCTCAAGCATCCTCAAGCCTCCTCCATCTCCAAGCTCCATCCTCCATAGCCACACGCGCAAGAGAAGAGAAGAGAAGAGAAGAGAAGAAGAGAAGAGGAGATGGTGAAGAGCTTCACCCTCTTGATCCCTCACTCTCACACACACTCACTCCCTCACACTCTCACACTCCCTCTCTCAAGAGCACACACAAGCAAGAAGAAGAGAAGAAGAGAGGAAGAAGAAGACTCTTTTTGCCACACACCCAAGAATGAGCTTCTCATTCACTTTTCAACTTTATATACAAAGCCCTAAATCCTTTTTGGGCGATCATCCCCTTTTTCCTCTTTTACATGGCCGGCCGTAGCCTAGGCCCTTTTTCCCATTTCCCACCATTCTAATTTATCATATTCCCAACTAATGCGTACACTTTGCACAGGAACGAGCCTGGCACTCTTTTACAAAGATTCGGGGGCGCTCCCACATTTTAATGGTGCACCCTTTTTCTCTTTTGTTGTCTCGGGCTGACACCGAGGCTTTCTGAGGGTCGTGCTCGAACATTTAAATTTTTCAGGGACTGGTTACCGGTCAAGGCACCTTTTTCTACTTTTATCCTGCGCCTTTTTTGCTATTTCCATTTTTTTCCATTTTCTTCTCCTCTGTGCTACGGGAAACACGGTAACATTACCCTCCTCCAAGCCAAGTGCCAGTCCCATGGCACTGCGGTGGGATGTAGTGGCTAGTTAGGTCGACTGCTAGGTGGAACAGGTAGGTGGGTGACGCTGCTTCCAATGTGGTTGGGTGAATGATAGGTGATGGAGTTTAAGGACGATGACCAGGAAAGATTCCAACGTGCTTTAGGCTCCATGAAGATGCTCGGCATCTTTCACACTGTTGTGGCACCCCTTATGTAGCCGATCGTCTTTTGAGTATCAGAAACGCTTGAAGCAATAAGCAATCCCTTAGAAGGATGGTATTGGAGGGATTTATTCTGGAGAAACCCCCCGAACGCTGTTTGCCTTGAAAATCTGTGGCTTTGATTGAAGATCCTTGTCTTTGAGTTGAAGGTCTTTAGTTTTGAGTTGAAGGTCTTCAGGATTGTGGAATCAATAAGAGATCCGTAGATCTTGAGGCATTGGGCATGGATCATTGGACGATGAGGTTCCAAGATCTATGCCAATGGCAGTTCTACCTTGACTTGGTTCAATCATGGTAGTCATCAGCAGGAAGATGGCTGAATTCTGGCACATGAAAAGAAGTTTTGGTCATTAAAGAATGCCGTGTGGGATTCTCTTTCACGGAGTAGCCATTTCTTGAAACTCAAACATAACCTGCAAGAAAAGTTGTGCACTCCCTAAGGGGTGTGTCTATCTCACCGTGCAGTGTGGGGTGCCCGTGGCAATGGAACTAGAAGATGGGTCTAACCTTGGGCAAGCCCTTGGTAACGTCCCACCCTTGAGGACCCAGTTCGTGCTTTGTTGGAGGTGCGGTGCGAGTCTTAGGGTGACAGGTCTAAAAGTCCTGCCCTTGATGTGCCCTAAGTGTGAAGTGGGGAGGGGGCTAGGGAGAACCCTAGGTGCAGTGACTGTGGTGCTTCTTTTGTTTCTCTCTCTCTCTCTCTCTCTCTCTCTCTCTCTCTCTCTCTCTCTCTCTCTCTCTCTCTCTCTCTCTCTTTTTGGAAATGATACATAGGCCTAATTGTCTTGATCGGAATGAGGAGGAGAAGGGGGTCGGATAGACTTGCTCAAAAATTGGCGATTTTGCATGTAATCTTTCAGATTCATGCGGACATGAAGGGAAGTGGTGGAGAGGAAGGGGTGATTGCATCTAGTGAATTGGCTGTCGTTCATGTCTTCTAGGAGGGCTAGGCAAAAAGAGGGAAGGATACTAGCCCTCATCATGAGACGAGCCATGGCGCAATTGTCTATAGCGTTAGGATCAAAGAATAGGGGAGGTAGGCCGCGCTCTTGTGGAGTCAGGTCCTACTTAAGAAGTAGCCTAAGTAACCTAAGATAATTACAAGTTGTTACAAAAGCGGGGTCAGGACATGAGGAGAAATCCGCAAGAAAGCGCATCACAGACTCATCTAGGCTTTCGGTAAAAAGAAGGGCATGCTCAAAGGATATTGTAGTGGAGTTATAAATAATGGGAAAGTAATACCACCCGTGGAGGGTGGCATCAAAATCTACCCCTACCCTTCGAGGGTACGCCATGTAGGTAGGGTTGTTCCGCTCGAATGGCAAGGTGTTACAAAACGCCATCCAGGCGAGCATGCTGATGTCGCATACTTGCCTCCTCCACATGGGTTGGCTTTTGTAGTTTTGTACAGTGTGTGGGATTTCAAAAACCTTATCTTGCCAGTAGTCGGCCGCTTCTGTGCCCCAAGAGGTTGGGGTCTTTTCCCGCTCTTCCAGCCATTTTTACCCCAACCGACCGCAATTACCTCATCTATCACTTTGAGCGGCAGGACCCTCCACAGACTGCTGGGTAGGAGGAAACTGAAGGGGAATGGATCCTTTCCTAGTTCCTGTACCTCCCACACCACCAGTTCTGCGTGGAATCCTGCGGGAAGATCATCAGCACGGAGGGAGAGGTGCAGACGGTAGCATGGCTGGCTTGGCTCTCAATTTTTTTCTGGCTTCCTCCACCAGCTTTTTACATCTTTCCCTAGAGATGGATTTTCTTTCTGCAGATGGGTCCTCTTGTGGCGGCTCTTGAGACTGTGGCGAGGGGGGTTGTGGGACTATATCCTCCCTGAATCGATTCATATCGATTTCCAGATCTACTTCTTCCCCCTGCCATTCTGCATGTGCTACTTCTTCCTCGAATCCGAGGGCGTCTATCTCCTGGGGGGTTAGGCCAGCCAGCATTAGGTATTTTTGTTGTTCATCCAAGCTCAGCCTAACCTCCGCAGGTAATGGTGGCATCTGCAGTCCAACGTGTAGGGCTCTTCGTGCCATGCCGAGCTTTCTTTGCATCGCCTCCAATGGCTCTCCTTGCACTGCATGGGTGGCATCCAGGATGGTGTCGAGGAAGGCCTTCTGTTGAGCTGAAGGCCACTTGGGCTGCCTCTACTTTGCTCTCTGCGATGATTTTCTCCATTTATGTCAAAGCAAGGCGCCGCGCCAGTGTCTTGACCCTTTTTTCGTTGTGCGCAGCCCACTCCTCTGCTCTTTTGTTCATTACTTCCAAGTCCTCTCCCTGTCTTAGGGTTAGCATCATGAGTTTCTGCTCATAATCTTTCAATTCCCTGACTAGCCTCTCTTGTTCTCCTCTTTCAGAGGTCAGCTAGTCTGTCATGCGCTCGAGTTTCTCCTGTTGTTCCTCCATGCCTCGTTTTCTTTCTTCATCCCTAGCATTCAGCTCTGCCACGAGTGCGTCAATCTGAGTAGATTTTGCAGCAAGCTCCTGGTATTGCGCTATTAGGAGTTTGTGCTCTCTTTGCATTTTTACTAATTCTTGTGTCTCGTTTTCGAGCAGCTGCCTCCAATGTTCCTCCCTCTCGTCCCTAGCCTTCAGTTCTTGTCTGAGATCTGCAATCTCCCGCTACTGCAAGGCTATCATTCTTGTTTTATCCAGCTGGAAGGCGGCCACTGATTCCTTCTCGGATGCCAACTCAGCCACAGCTATCTTGCATTCCTCCTTAGCTCTCTCCAATTGGGAGAGCAGCTCGGTGACGTATTCGTCGTAATTAGCCGATGGCGTCATCGTTGTGTGGATGGGTGAGGTTAAGGCTTCGACTTTTTGCTTTTTGGGCTCTTGCCTGGACTCCGCATCCGTGGCTGGCCTCTTCTGTCATGTGGCCGTAGTCTCTGTGCTCTGTCCTTGGCCCATCTCCTTGTTAATGAAATACTGCATCCACGCCACAAAGTTGGACACATCTGCACTGGTCGGGATGTTGGGGATGATGGTAGTGAGTTCAGCGAAAGGCACCAGGTTGGTAGGGATCGGATGGAGCGGGGCCTTGCCCTTGCCTTCAGGGACTGGAGGTGGCACAAACTCTAGCACATGTGTGCTAGATGTCAAGATTGTGGGAGAGAAGAAAGGAGTCTCACTTGTAGCTTTCTTGCTTGCACAATGGGGGAAGACACACAAGGGTGGAGGCTGAAAACAGTTTTCCTCTTCTTAGTTGTGTAAGCCAAAAGAACTCACTTACAAAGAAATAGAAGAACCCTATATGTGGGTCTCAAACCAAACTCAAGTAACTAAGGTGGCATACTAACTGAGCCACGAACTAGAGTAGATAAGGATAGCTATCATGTAGCTATTATTCATCGGCGGTGTACCAACCACGTCTGCAACTGACAAGTCGGTGACATAAGTACTCAACAGTCACCCTGGCGTATCACGAGTGGAGCTCGATATCTCAACACTCCCCCTCGAGCTCAATCCCAATTCCTGCACACCAAGCAGGTCTCTGAACTTGCGCAGCTTCTCTGCGCCCAATGCCTTCGTGAATATGTCAGCTACCTGATCCTCTGTGCTGACATAAACTAGATCAATAAGACCTAGTAAAACCCTCTCTCGCACATAGTGATAATGCACCTCAATGTGCTTTGTTCTAGCATGATAGACTGGGTTATTTGCCAAGTGTATACTACTCATGTTGTCACAATAAATGACAACTGGCCCATCTGTAGACTAATGCATATCATAAAGTAGCTTATGCAACCAAGCTACCTCACATGCAGCCATTGCTGCACCCCTGTACTCAGCCTCTGTGCTCGACAAGGCAACTGTAGGCTGTTTCTTGCTGCTCCAAGTGACTGCAGCACTCCCAAAAGAGAACACATATCCACTGGTAGATCGTCTATCAGAAATACTACCAGCCCAATCAGCATCAGTGTATCCATGCAGCTGTATCTGAACCCCAGTCTCATAAAATAGTCCATACTGCAATGTGGACTTTACATACCTGAGTATGCGTCTAGCCGCATCCAAATGCAGTTTCCTTGGAGCCTGCATAAACTGACTTACCAATCCAACAGCATAGCTCAAATCTGGCCTGGTAATAGTCATATAAATCAAACTTCCTACTATGCGTCTGTACATAGTAGGGTCTTCCAGAAGCTCACCTGCATCTGTGCTCAGCTTCACATTCTGCTCCAAAGGAACTGAAATAGGCTTACAGCCTGTCATCCCATATTTGGACAGCATGTCCAATCCATACTGCCTCTGCAAGAGCTGTATCCCACTTGGTGATCTAATCACCTCAATGCCCAAGAAATAACGCAGCTCTCCCAAATCCTTCATCTCAAACTTCTGCTTCAATAGCATTTTCACATGAAGGATATCTTCATCACTGTCACCTGTCATAATCAAATCATCAACATAAATGACAAGTAGCATAATACCTTTCTCTGTTTTTCTCACATAAAGTGAGAAATCTGCCTTGGAAATCTGAAAGCCAATAGTGACAAGATACTGTCCTATCTTGTCAGACCATGCTCTAGGTGCTTGCTTCAAGCCATACAAGGCTTTCTTCAACCTGCAAACAAACTGAGGATGAACATCATGCACATAACCTAGTGGCTGCTCCATATAGACCTCTTCTTGCAAATCACCATGCAAGAAGGCATTCTTTACATCCATCTAATGTAAAGACCATCCCTTTGATGCAGCCATAGCAATGACTGCTCTTACGGTTGCCATCCTTGCAACCGGACTGAATGTTTCTTCATAGTCAATGCCATATGTTTGTGCATACCCCTTGACTACTAATCTTGCCTTGTATCTGTTCACAGAACCATCTGCATTGTGCTTCACCTTATAAACCCACTTACAGCCAATTGAATTCTTACCTTTAGGCAAAGGTACCAATTCCCATGTAGCATTTGCTTCCAAGGCATCCATTTCTTCATCCATGGCTTTCTTCCATTTTTCTTTTCCCATGGCTTCCTCAAAAGAAGTGGGTTCTGGTTCCTGTATCACTTTAACCATATATGCATAGTAAATGGCTGTAAATCCATCATATTTCAGCCTATCCACAGGATACCTAACTCTGGTAGACCTGCGCAAAGTGGGTTCACTCCCAGATGCTCTCAAAACATCCCTGGTCTTCCTTACTCCAAGTGTAACAATAGAAGGAATACCCAACTCATCATCAATGCTCTGTTCTGAGCCACTGGATTCACCATCCACATAAGAGTAACCTGCATTCACATCAAACATGGGCTGATCTACCTTCTCTTTTCCTTTTCGTGATACCTGCATACCGCTATTTGCGCTGCCTTCAGAAGATTCTCCTGATCTCAATCTGCCTGTCCATGGCGAAGAATGAGAACCACTGCTAGAGGACGCTCCAGGTCCACTAATATCTTGTGACTGCTGCTGAGAATTCTATGCAACATTACCATTTTGTGCATCTACATTATCAATCACATTTACTGGTTTATACCAGCTACTCATCTCATCAAAAACAACATCTCTGCTCACTGTAAACTTACGAGTAGAAGGGTTATAGCATCTATACCCTTTTTGCTGCAGAGAGTAACCAATAAAGATGCACTTCTCAACTTTTGGATCCAACTTGGATCTCAACTCATCTGGCACATGTACATAGGCAATGCAACCAAAAATTTTCAAATGAGAAATATCTGGTTTCCTACCAGTATACCTCTCCTCTGGAGTCATCCCATGTATTGCTGCAGTGGGAGTCCTGTTCATTATATAGACTGTTGTAGCAACTGCTTCAGCCCAATAAAAATCTGGCAAGTCTTTTTCATTGAGCATGGCACGAGATACCTCTCCAATATGCCTGTTTTTCCTTTCTGCAACTCCATTTTGTTGTGGGGTATGACTGCATGAATATTGCTGCTTTATGCCATGCTCCTGCAGGAACCTTGCAAACTCATTTGAGAGGTACTCTCCCCCTCCATCTGACCTTAGGCATTTTATTTGCAGGCCTGTTTCTTTTTCAACCATAGCTTTAAGAGTTTTGAAATGCCCAAAAACTTCACTTTTCTTTTTCATAAAATACACCCAAACTTTTCTGCTATAGTCATCAATAAAACTGACAAAATAATGGCAGCCTCCAAGAGATGCAGCTTTAGTAGTCCACACATCAGAGTGGATTAATTCCAATGGCTTCTTACTCTCTTGAACATGCCTAGGAAATGGTTTCCTTGCCTGTTTTCCAAACTGACAGGCTTCACATACCTTATGCATTTCTGCAACCTTGAATTTAGGCAATCCTGCAACAATATTTTGGGCTTGCATTGATTTAAGTCGCTGTACATTAACATGACCAATGCGTTTATGCCAGATATCAATATCTGCAACTACACCGGTCCCATGTGCAAACGTTGCTGCACTCAATTCAGACATGTCTGCATCCAATGTAAACATTCTGCCCTTCTTCTTTCCTTTTGCTATCAAGCGACCTTTATTTTTCATATCCTCAACAAAGCATCCATGAGGATTAAATCTGACCTGCAAGCCCTGTTCAACCATTTGACCAACAGAAACTAGATTCTTGGTGATATTCGGGACATGAAATACATCGGACAGGTATTTCTTTTTCCCATCGTGCATAGATAAAGGAATTTTTCCAATCTGCACAATAGGATGTGCAGTATCATCACCAGTCTCCACAAATCCTGGTTTTTCCATTTTCCTTGCATCCTCCATCCATTCTGCATGACCTGTCATGTGGTTTGATGCACCTGAGTCAACATACCATACATCGTTGCTTTCTTCTGCACTTGTCACAGAATTGTTCATGTGCTGCACCATGAACAAATGCTCATTTCTGTCATCACCCTGTCTACTAGAAGATGCATAATTCCCTTGTTGCAGTTTTCCATTCATGATGTCATTCTGCTTTTTATAGCAGTCTTTAGCCATATGACCCATTTTACCATAGTAGTAGCATTCAACATTACTGTTTGCATTTTGACCTCTTTGCCATCCACCACGACCTCTTTGGCTCCCCCTGCCTCTAGAGTTACCACGTCCTCCTCCATAGGACTGGTTTTCTTGAGTTTGCTGCATATTCTGATTTCTACCACGGCCTCCAAATCGGCCTCCTCTACCTCTGCCTCTACCTCTTCCAGCATTTGAGTAGAAGACAGCTTCTTTTGAAGTTCCTCCTGAAGAAGATGCACCACCATTTCTCTGCTCCTCAGAAATTAGAAGAGCAATCAACTCCTCAAAATCAGGAAATCTTTCACGGACAGAAATGGATGTTCGGAACTATGCATAATCCTTTCCTAGACCATTCAAGGTCACAGAAACTAAATCATCATCTTCCACTGGCGACCCAATGGAAGCAAGTGCATCTGCAATCTTCTTCACCTTCATGTGGTAGTCATTGATGCTCATACTTTCTCTTTGCACATTATGCAACTCTTGCTTGAGCTGCATTTTCCTGGCTTGCGTATTTGTGCTATACATTTTTGACAAAGTGTCCCATGCCTCCTTTGGCGTACTTGCATCCTGAATATGCACAATCATAGAGTCTGAAATACTGATAGACAGCCAGTACATAACTTTCCTGGCTCTCTCATGCCATGCTTTGAATGCCTGCATTTGAGGTTGATTGGGAACATCAGGAAGAACTGGTTCTTCTTCATTTCCTGCAACAAATTTCCAATATCCTTTTCCCATAAGGAAATTCGTCATTCTAAATTTCCATGCCTGGAAGTTGTTCTTGTCAAGCTTTTCAGTTACAATCTGTGAAAGAGAATCTGACGCCATTACAGAATACTGCAAAAAATTCTGTCACTGCAAAAAACACAGCTTCACCCTCACAAGGGCAAATCTGCAAAACTGGCGAAAGTGGTATTTGACCACACAGTCACTTCCTAGTGACGATTTTGCATCAACAGGCAACAAGGATGAATCTGTAACTCCCAATGTCTCTGCGCACAAGCATACAATGTAATTTCTACAGAAACTTTTCACCGACCTGTAGAACAGTGGCCGCACAGCATAAAACAGGGCCTTTTCCTGAGTGCGTGCAGAAAACTTCCGCCTTCAAAACAGGCCCCGAAATGGCCTCAAATCAAAAAAACAGGGTCGCCAAGGGCTAAAGCCCTATCCCGCAGCATATACTGCCCTCTTGCTTCACCGCGAAGGGCGTCTCAACCTGAGACAATGCACTCCTGCAATTTCCGGCTATGCTACCTGCAGAGATCTGCTCCCAAAACAGAAAATGAAAGCAACACTGCTCCTCTTACCAGACCACCGCGAGCTTGGCTTGCTTTCTTGAGCTCCTTACCACGAACAAGGCTCTGATACCATGTCAAGATTGTGGGAGAGAAGGAAGGAGTCTCACTTGTAGCTTTCTTGCTTGCACAATGGGGGAAGACACACAAGGGTGGAGGCTGAAAACAGTTTTCCTCTTCTTAGTTGTGTAAGCCAAAAGAACTCACTTACAAAGAAATAGAAGAACCCTATATGTGGGTCTCAAACCAAACTCAAGTAACTAAGGTGGCATACTAACTGAGCCACGAACTAGAGTAGATAAGGATAGCTATTATTCATCGGCGGTGTACCAACCGCGTCTGCAACTGACAAGTTGGTGACATAAGTACTCAACAGTCACCCTGGCGTATCACGAGTGGAGCTCGATATCTCAACACTAGACCCTGTCCCCTCTTCTCTACGCAGGCTTAGGCTCCTTAGTTCATCTACTCGGCTCTGTTGTTCAATGGACCGGCGGGTGGCTTCCGCCAGGTCCTCTTCCTCCTTTCTTCGTAGCTCTTCCTCTTCCTCATCCGCTTTTCTCTTCCTTTCCTCCTCCGCTTTTCTTTGCTCTTCCTTCTTTCTCCCTTTCTGTTCTTTTTCCCTCCTGTTCTTCTCTTCTACTTCTTATTTCGACGCCTCCTTCACTTTCTGTAACTCTTCATTTTCCCTCTCCTCCTCCTGTCTCTTTGTCATTTCTCTCTCCTTTGCTTCTTTCAGGGATTCTTTCTTCGCCCTTTCCAAGTCTTCCCTCTCCTTCTTCCTGCCTTCGTCATTCTTCTTCTTCCTCTGCGTCGCCTTCTTCTTGGTTTTCCTGATTGTCTTTTTACTAGTCTGTCCCTCCCCTTCTTCTTCTGTTTCCATTCTGTCGGTGGACTTGTCTTTGTCCTGGTGAGGAGGCGACCTCTCTAGCGTTTCTCCTTCTCCCTCTTCCGCCTCCTATGCTTCCTTTACTGCCTCCTAGATGAGTGCAGTCAAGACTCCTCCATACCCAATGAAGGAGGCCTTGGAGGAGGCTTTCTTCCTTTCCGTGACTTTAGAAGCCAAAGATTCTCCTCCTGTTGGTGCACTTCCTAGGGCTAGCGCTTTGGCCGCTTGATCAATCGTTTTCTGCACGTACCCATTCCAATCCACTTCATCTAGGGTGTGGGCTACTACATTCTCCAGCATTGGCACGCTAATTTGATGCATTAAGGAATTGTAACGCTGGCTGGAGAAGAGCACATGCACCAACTTGGCCTGTAGCCTGGCTTCTGTGTCAGGGATGTCCTGGATGCTTATGCCGTCATTCGTGAGCACCTCTTCCTTCTTCATTTTCAGCATGGCATAAACATCCCTTTTTTGTTTCCTTTCTGTCCTTGGTACCAATCCCAAAGCCTTCTCCACCAAGGCTGGATCCAACTGGACTTATACCTGCTTTGCACCCTCTCCTCGGCCCACTGTTACAATGCCACCTTCTTGGTCTGGATTGTATGTTCTGAGTAATTCTACGCACTTTAGTTGATCCGGCTCCTGCAAGAATTTTTCAATATACTTTGTAAGGTTGCATTGTTCCACCACCCTCTTGGCTGCTTCCTCCTTGGCCACCACGACTTCTATGTTGTGGATGGTTCGGAACTTGAGCTGGCCGAAGGCGCAGTTCTCTAGATGGATGCGATACTGCTCCCTTTCCTCGCCTGTGAACGGGAGTCGATGGGCACAGTCTTGCTGCAACATTTTATGCTCCTGCCATAATTCGTAACTTTCATTAGCATTTTCCACATATCACTTCGCTGGTTACATGAGAATAAAAACTCTTAAATGAATTTCTTAGGAAGCCATTTTTTCATACTATATGCTTATGCTTTTCACTACCTTTACTTTACTGTATCCCCTTTTGATTCATTTCCCATCTGATTCCTTTCACCTTCACCACATACCCCCTCCCCTTCCGTCTTAGAAAAGAATCCTTCCTAGGATTGGGGGTCAAAAGGTTAGGGGCTTTGGGCCTGTTGGGGTAGGAGTTACTTGTGAAGGATCCAAGTGTAGAAATTTGGATTATATTCCAGTTGAGTGGTGCGGTCCAGATCAAAGGGTCGAATTCCTACGTGTGTGATGTATGTGAGGACATCTGTGAGGAAGTCACCAGAGTCGACTCGACTTGCGATGTGGAGCTCTTCCTCTGTTAAGAGGCGGTCAAGATAGGGATGTTCCGTGATGTGCTCGTCCATGGGTTAGCCTCGAAGAGTGGTTAACACTCTATATGAGTTAGGCGCGACGTAGGTGGGATCATAGTCTGTCGTTTTGATGGCTCGGCATTGCTCGGCGTTGGTTATTATGTGACATCCGTCAACCTCCCATTGCAACCTAAGAGCGTACCACTGCCTCAAGAAGGGTGATCCAGTATCAGCAAGGTGGGATAACCTTGCGATCTCTTGGTCAGTGATAGCAGACGTGGTCCTTGGATCGTATGACGCGATGAGGCGTTGCTTAATGGCTTGCTCTTTGGAGACCTCGCTACCGAGCAACTCAGCAGCAGCAAAACGAGAAGCCTGTGCAAAGGTGAATTCAAAAGTTTCCCAAGAGCAAGGCATATTGTGCACTTCCGTTGGAAAGGGTTCCGCTAATAGACCCAAGTCCAAGCGGTCATAGCTGAGGGCTAGTCACACAAAGGTGGCATCGAGCCGTTTGATGCAATCCACCACATCATCTCCGGTGTCCTCCGCAAGGTCAGTGGCTAGCGCTAGAAATGACTTCCGTTCATAGGAGGGCGTAAGGCCGACAGGTGATTGAGGTTTACTAGAACTAGAGGCTTTGACAGTACATAGTTGTGGTTGGGAGTCTCCTTGAGCCTGCAATCGGGCTGTTTGTAAGGTGGGTGGGTTAGGGTCAGTCACAGCAGCTACAGTCAGCTTTGCTGCAGAGAGTCGGGTTGACTTGGTCGGATGATGCCACCTGTGACGGTGGCTGCTGCTTGGCCGATAGGTTTGTGCGACTCTCTTGGGCCGAAGCGTAGATGAGTCGAATGGCTGGGGCTCTGGAGAGCACTGTAGCCTATGGTCTTGAGGTGTTGGGGGACGTGGGCTGATCAAGCTTGAGGGTGGCGTATGACTAGTGCCTTTGGCCGTGGGGGCCTTAGGGATCCACAGTGAGGCATTTCCCTCATAGTAGCCTTGCGCATGCAAGAGGGCTTTAGGGACCCATCTTTGCTTAATCACGCGGCTCTTTCTGTGATTGCATATTGGCCTTCTAGGTTTAGAGTTGTGGGTCTTATGCGGACAGGCGCGCCTAGTCCTAGGCGGTTCTCGAGGCTGTTTAGGCACCCATTGAAAGCGAGGCTATTGGGCCCTTGCTTTGGTTACTGTGGTCTGTGGTTTATGGAAATCGGGGAGCGGCAGACGTGCACTACCCCCCTTCTTAATCTTGCCTACGGATGTTTCTATCGGTGGCCCTGCGGACGGTGATGGTGTCACGCAGCCCTTGTTGAAGCTGTGACAATGCGCACGTTTCCGATTGCTAGGTGGATGCACTGCGACTCATAATCAACATTGCAGTGAGTCTGCTTTTTGAAGGTTCGCCCGAGCAGTGACTCCATACCTGCGTCTATAGTACTCGGCAACACGTAAAACAGCATTGGAACAGTCTCAGACTCGATAGAAACGGCAACCCTGCACTTGCCGAGAAGTGCGTAAGATTGAGCCCCATATGGGCTTAATTTGGCCGTTGTGGGTTGAAGTAGTGGTTTGCCAAGTTGGATCCAATGCTTGTGCGTTAAGACATTGAAGTCTGCTCCCTCATCGATCAAGGCATTGAAAGCGCATGTTTGCTTGGCAGTGACCGTGATACGGAGGTAAGCGAGTTCTACAGCTTCCTCATCATCATCATTGATTTCAGATTGTGGCTGCTCGTATTTTGACCGACGGTTCTAGCATTGGTGGCTCATGCAAAGGATGAGTGGGAGGGAAGTACTTCTTGACACGACTGCCATTGAAGAAGCCTATTCCTTCATCATCTAGGGTCTTGAGCTCGACATTGCCGGTTCGGCTGATTGCCCGAACCTTGAAGGGTCCGAGACCTCTGAATTTCATCTTTTGCTTATGTCCTTTAACTGAGTAGAGAGGAGCACTAAGTCACCTTGCTCAAACTCGCGCTGCTTGACATGCTTGTCAAACCAGCTCTTGCGTCGAGCTTTCTCGCAAATAAGCGCCTGGGTGGCTAGAAGACGAGTCTCTGATAGACATTCCAGCTCAAACAGGCGTCGCATCCATGCTTCCTTCCCTTCCCATCATTCTTGGAGTGCTATTCTCAGGCTAGGGACGAAGAATTCTAATGGTAGAATTGCTTCAGTCCCATAGGTCAGCCTAAAGGGGGTTTGGCCGACAGCCATTTTATAAGCTGTGCGATAGGCCCACAAAGCTGCCATCAACTTGTTGTCCCAGTCGGTTCGTGAGGCTAAGACTACTTTAGTCAGGACGTTGATAAGAATTTTGTTAGTTGATTCTGCCTGACCATTAGCCTGAGGGTAGTATGGTGAGAATTTGCGATGGATGATAAGAAAGGTGGATAGGAGATGTGCTATCACTTCGTTGATGAAGTGTGTGCCTTGGTCACTAACCAATTCGATGGGGCAGCCAAAGCGCGAGATCACTTGCTCCCATAAGAACTTGGCGGTCGTCCTAGCGTCATTTTTTCGTGTGCCTCTTGCCTCTGCCCATTTTGTGAGGTAATCTATGGCCACCACGATGTACTTGGCTTGTCAATACTGCGCCACAGGACTGATGGGTCCTATGAAGTCAATTCCCCATTTTTCGAAGGGTTGTCGAGCAATGATTGGGGTCAACTCCATTTGATATTTACGAATCGAGACTTTTGTCCGTTGGCACTCGTCACAATGCTTGACAAATCGCGTGGTGTCGCGAAAAAGCGTGGGCCACCATAGTTGAGACTGCAGCACCTTCCGTGCTATCGTGTCTCTGCTAAAGTGTCCTCCCGCGATGCCGTTGTGCGCCTCCGAGAGCACATCGTGCATCTCATGCTCACACACACACCTACGCAGCAATCCGTCTTGCCCCAGCCTATAGAGTTGGCTTGCAATCAGTTGGTAGAGCTGAATCTTCAGGATCAAGCATTTAAGTCGTGCCTTTTCTATTGGTCGTTCAAGTAGTCCGTGCTTGAGCACTTGGACTATGTCGTCTGCCCAGTATGGCGTTAGATCAGCCTTAAATAGATCTCTCTCATTGGACAGGTGGAATAAGTGGGCGTCAGGTAACTCGTCAATGATGCCCTATCCAGCGGCTTCTCCTGTGGGTATGCAGAACATGTGATCAGCCATGTAATGTTGTTTTCCGTTTTGTACCATCACGGAGAAATCAAACTCTAGGAGCAGGAGGAGCCATCGAGCTATGCACCCTGTAGCACAAGGTTTGTTCACTAAGTAGAGCAGGGCTTGATGGTCCACGAAGAAGATGAAAGGTGTGGCCAATAGATAATGCTAGAATTTCTTCACGGCGAACACCATGGCTAATCCCTCCCTTTCTGTTGTTGAATAATTCATCTCCGTCTCAGTGAGTTGTCTAGTAGCAAAGCTCACCGGGTAATCTAAGTTATGCTCACCAGGTTGGCACAACTCTGCCCCCACGGCAAACTTAGAAGCATCGATGTGCACGTGGAAGGTAATGGTCCAATCTGGGGCTCGTAGAATTGGTGCTATGATTAGAGCCTTTTTCAATTCTTCGTATGCCCGTTGGCATGCCTCAGTCCACTCGAAGACAATCAGCAGCTTGTACAATGGTCTGGCGATCAGCACATAATTCAATACAAATCGCCGATAGTATCTTGTATGGCCTAAAAAGCATTGAACTCCCTTGTAATTAATTGGGGGTGGAAGGTCAACAATAACCCTGACCTTCGAGAAGTCAGTGGCAATGCCATTCTTCGACACCATGTGTCCTAAGATGCATCCGTGCTTCACCCAAAACTGACACTTCAAGGGGTTCAAGGAAAGACGATATAAGTGGCACCATTCAAAGACTCCGCGGAGTTTGTCTAAGTGTTTGATCGAGGTCGAATGAACACACAGATCGTTGACAAAAACCTCTCTAACTCCTTGCGAAGCATGTCCTTAAAGATGGTGCACATGAGACGTTGAAATGTGGCAGGGGCATTGGTCAATGTAGGGCAAGGGATAGTTGTCTCTCTTCATAGCATCGTTCACCTTCTTGTAATTGACGCACACTCGAATTTTGTTGTTCTTCTTCATCACAATGACTATGGGTGAGACCCAGTCTGTGTGCTCAATTTCATAAATGAATCCAGCTCTCATCAGCTTGTCAATTTCCTCTTTGACAGCATGAGCGTGTTTTGGATTCATGGGGTACGGTCGCTGCTTGACCGGTGTTGCATCCGACGTCATGGGTATGTTGTGAGTCACAACACTCGGATCTACCCCCCGTAGCTCTTCTAAGGAACTCAACTCTTCTTTACCAATCAAGTCATCAGCAATGAACACTGGTCGGGGTGTCTCCCCTTCCAAGGCTAGGTCTACCTCCTTGACCTTGGCTGGTCCATTCCCTTCATGACTATAAAGTCGACAGAGAACTGGACACCTGCAATCTTCACTGGCCAATTCTTCAGTACCCCGAATGGCTTCACTCTCATACCATTTGCTAGCGTGACGTTAAACCTAGCAGCTTCGACAGGCGGGTTTCCCCAAGTCTACAACACTACGTGGCTAAGCACACTAACCCCGACTCTCATGTCTACGATTCTCTTCCTTGTTGCGTCACCCAGGGCTAGGACCGACAGGACCGCGTGCATCTCAGAGCCTTCCCAAAAGGCGTTGACATGCAAAGATTTAGGCACGGAGTGCAGTGTCAAACTTGGCAATTGTATTTTTGCATCCTGGTCTCGAGGGTCTGTCGTGACCTGCTCTTGTGATCCCTCGACCCACTGCTTAAGGTCTTGCCATAGGGCAGGGTGTTGCTTAAGCAGATCTCCCAGGCTAAGTGTTACAGGGGTGGTCACTAGCGTAGTCAAGAGATTGTTAGACACTCGTCCTTCCTTTAGCCTAGACTGTCCGGGCCAATGGCCGCAGCTGATCTGCAGCTTTGTTGCGTCTAGGCTTGGTGGCACTGCTTGTGGCACAGTTGCTTCGGCCGACTTAGGTTGAGGCGGTGATATTGGCGTGCTTATGCTGGAGAGATCATCGATCTCATCCTCTATGATGGGTTCAACGTCTTTGAGATGCTGTTGAGCCTCCCTCACCCATTCCTTTACCTTTTCTATGGGCTCTAATTGTCGCTTCGGATGCGAGTATCCCCTACCTTAGCGCTTCCCTTTTCGGCTGTCTTAGGGGCTAAAGTCTTTGCCTCCGCGTTTGAGACTTTCTTCCCCATGGGTAGAGTCGTAGCACTCTCGGTCTTTAGTGCAACCTTAGCTTTTGATCTCTTTTTTTCCGCCTGTGGCTTTTCTTTCCTATCGAGGTTGCGTCAAGATTGCTAGGTCCTGGCAGAGAGATGCCGGCCTACTTCATTTGGGCTCGGGTCATAACTCGCAAGGGAATAGGTGTGGCCCCCCCATCGGGGTTTTCGACACCAAACAGCCCCAATGGGATGGATGGCAAATTGGCTAAGCTAGAGGACAGCTTCCGCTTTGGGCAGTCTATGAAAAGATGGGTGATTCCACACTCTGCGCACCTTTGGTCAGCCTTGTCCCTGTTTTGTTGCTCTCTTTCAAGCAGCCTGATGAGACATGACCGGGGTGTCCGCAAGTCCAACAAGTGACTGGATCTTGTGGCTGCCCTCCTAGGCCTCTACCCCATCCTCGTCCTAACGCCATCACCGGAACGGGTCGATAATCCATGAGGACTGCATTGCCCTCATCGTCATGCGAGACGTAAGGGCATATGTAGGTCTCTTCATCATTCGGCTCCTCCACGTAGTGTACTGGAGCGTCGCTCCCTTCCCGAAGAATGGCTGCGGCCTATTAGTTAGATAAGGCTGGCCGTAGGGTTGCGAGTATGGAAGTCTTCTGGGTAGTCTGCAATGTGCAATATCATGGCCGAACCTACCGCAGTTAGCGCAAGGTCTTGACCTAGGGTCTTGACACTCGGCCGGCAAGTGGCTTCCGCCACAGTACACGCATTGGACATGCGGGCGCGTTGGTCGTCTCAACATGTCTTGTAGCTTGGACAATTCCATCTTGACCTCAGCCTGTCTCGGTGGCCTTCCCCTTGTCTTGGAATGATGGGATTGACCGCTCACTAGATGTTGATGTTCTCTCCGAGCTTCGCGGGTTGATTTCTTCTAGATTTGAGCTCCTAGAGCTCCGCTCTTTCAGCTGGTCATCGACTCTGATGGCTTCCTCAAACACTCTAGCCACCACGTCCCGCTGCAAGCTTGAATTGCTTGCCAATGCCTTCTATAACTCCTCGTCTCTAATTCCGCTGATGAATACAGTCAAAACTGCTCTGTCAGTCAGTCACTTGCCTAGAGGGATTCTCTTAAAGAGACTCCTCACATGGGTTACGTAGTCGCGGATGTCCTCCTTCTCTTTCTGCTTGACGTTCATCAAGCGTACTAGCAGGTTATCGGAGTATCCGGGCTCAGCGAACCTCTTGACGAAGAGATCCTTGAGATTATTGAAGTTGGCTCATTCCACAGCATCCAGGCTTGTATACCACGTCCTACCCTTGTCGCCTAAGCAAAGCCCGAATGCTTGCGAACGCTGAGTCTGGTCGTTGAGGCCGTTGGCTTCGCAGACTTGCTCAAACTGCTCAACAAAGCTGTATGGATCGTCGTGCGGTTGGTACTTATCGAGCTGCTTGGCAACAATGGGTATTTTGGTCTGGCTCTTTGAGCCTTGGTTTTCCCCTAATCCTGCAAGCAGAGACGTCGCTAGTGCGGTGGCACTTTGCTCCACTACGGTGTTATCGAGCAGCCGTTTCATGAGGAGCTCGCTCAATGTCAGGTCTCCTTCTAGCGCTCTCTCATGGTCTGTTAGATTTCGGTCGACCAAGTTCAGCACTCGCTGCACCTCATGCAACTCCATGCTTTGCCTTTGGCTCCTAGCCTGTTGATCCCTATTATAATCAGCTATGCCCTGCAACGCCTTGCGGGCTAGCCTTCTCTCCTTCTCTAGGTCTACAATGATTGCATCTGCTGTCCTTCCGCGGTGCTCGTACCGGGCATGCGCGTCGTAACTGCTCACCATCTGCTGTATAGCATCTGGGAATACACTCAAATCGAGCTCCTCATTAGACCAGTGGTCTGAGCTTTCTTCCGTCATGGTTGAATTCTTGCGCCCCGCTGCGCTGTCAATCAGGCTGAATAGTCTTGACAGATCCTCGCCATTGGTGCTCCTTGCTTGGTCCTACCCTGCGCTTCAATTGTTTGTCTATGTCTTGGGTCCTCTCCTATTGGTGGGTTCCTTGAGTGAGTTCCTTTGATTATTGAATACAACCCTCAATTTATGGTCACTCGGTGAGTGTGTCGTTTCTCGTACACTTGTGCCCAATCAAGCTTTCAGCTTTCTTAAGTGTACTTCAAGTGCAACAGTCCATGCAAGTGCAGCGACCAATTCCCCAACGTTCTACACACTATCACTTGTTTCGGGCCTGATAGGCTTGTAGGTCCATTTTCTGGCCATTTAGTCACGGTTTAGGGTTTCCTTGTATGTTGCCTTGTTCGCTTCCGGTTGATCAGGTTTTACGGTTCAGCGACTCGCGTCCAATTCCTTGGGTCCCTCAACTGTCCACTTCTAGCCGCTAAGCGGCTGCGCACTACAATTTCTCTTATCACGTGTGCCAGAATCAAGTTCTGAGCGCTCGAAGGGTTTCGACAGGTTGCGCTAATGCGTATTTGCCGGGTCAGGTCAAATTTTTGACAGATTTGACAAAAAGTTGCACTTGGACCAACTGGTCCGAATTGCAGGGTCCGAGTGGGTCACTCGGAGGGGCCGAGGCATGGGGTCAAGGGCCGAATTTCACGATTTGACTCGGATTATTTTTTATTCGGACGGGCCGAATGGCGAGTTCGGACAGGGAAATTCAGACGGGCCGAATGGCGCTTGGCCGAGGGCCGAATCCTGGGTGTGGCCAAGGGCCGAATTTGAGACTCGAACGAGTCGCTCGGACGGGCCGAGGCCGGGGGCCGAGGCCGGATGTGCCACGTGGCAAAGAGCTTTAACTCAGACGGCCGAGTGGGTTGACTCGGATAATTGCCTTGGATGGTTCGAGGGCCGACTAGGGTTTGGCCAAGTGAGCCGAGGGCCGATTCTGGGACTCAGCCCAGGAGAGGCCACTCGGACGGGCCGAACGCCACGCTCGTAACCCGCGCGAATGCGATTTCGATCGTTTCACCCAATGTAGGCCGGCGCCATGGTCATGCACTTCCAGATCCTATCTAGGGAAGTAGAGGGAGAGGTTTGTATACCTAAACGGGCCGGTAAGTGTGTCGGTGATGCGATCGAATCAACACGGGCTGGGGCTCTCTCTCTCTCTCTCTCTCTCTCTCTCTCTCTCTCTCTCTCTCTCTCTCTCTCTCTCTCTCTCTCCCTGCATCTGTTACATATACACATCGCACCACTTATCGCCCTGCATCTGTTACATATACACATCGCACCACTTTATCACAGCCGACAGTTGTTCCCCTATCACAGCTGACATTTGTTCCCCTTTTGTAGCCATTATCTGGAGTACCAGAGCTATATACGCACATACACATACACGACACTTATCACACTCACAGTACCGTATTTTCAGTTTCCAGTTTTTAGCTTTTCATTCAGCACTTTTATTTTGGATAGCTGGACCTCATCAGTTGTATCACAGTTTGTCTCATAGGCCAGTTTTGGTCTTTAGAAGACGTTAATATAAATTCTCTCTCTCTCTCTCTCTCTCTCTCTCTCTCTCTCTCTCTCTCTCTCTCTCTCTCTCTCAAATGGCACAAATGAGCTCTCTTTTGGCCTCCTAGCTCTTATATGCCTTCCCAAATGTGGCGTTGATGCCCCCAATCACTCAGTTGCCAATCTTAGGCCTCATTACCGAGCATTTTGCATAATTTTTTCCCTGTTTTGCCCTGTTTTGAAACAGTAAACCCTACCCTTTTCCGGTTCGATTTCCTAACTCTAACCTAAGCTAAATGCAACAAAGATCGAAGGAAAAAAACTGAAATAGATTCTCCATGCTTTCCAATCATCAAACAACCAAAATATCCCAAAATACTTACTTGTTTTGAAGATTAAAAACACCCAACTTCCTACCTATCTCAAGCTCTGTGTCGGGGATGAATCCCCTACTTCGATGCTCGATATGAGGCGTGCAAGTGCTCAAGCTTGAATCCGTTGGTCCTGGCAACGGAACCAAAATGTGGGAGTTTTCACTCAACCGCCAAGACCCACGGACCGCTTATTGTTTCAAGCGTTCCAAGCGAGCTCTAATGGCTATCTCTCACCTAGCCGACGCACCATCAATCCTACGAGTGCAGTGAGCTTACCTTGATGCTTGATCGAGTACCCTCCTCTTCCTTGCACTCCGGTAGCTCCACGATTCTTGATGCTAGCTCAAGCATCCTCAAGCCTCCTCCATATCCAAGCTCCATCCTCCATAGCCGCGCGTGCAAGAGAAGAGAAGAGAAGAGAAGAGAAGAAGAGAAGAGGAGATGGTGAAGAGCTTCACTCTCTTAATCCCTCACTCTCACACACACTCACTCCCTCACACTCTCACACTCCCTCTCTCAAGAGTACACACAAGCAAGAAGAAGAGAAGAGAGGAAGAAGAAGACTCTTTTTGCCACACATCCAAGAATGAGCTTCTCATTCACTTTTCAACTTTATATACAAAGCCCTAAATCCTTTTTGGGCGGTCATCCCCTTTTCCCTCTTTTACATAGCCGACCGTAGCCTAGGCCCTTTTTCCGATTTCCCACCATTCTAATTTATCCTATTCCCAACTAATGCGTACACTTTGCACAAGAGCGAGCCTGGCACTCTTTTACAAAGATTCGGGGGTGCTCCCACATTTTAATGGTACGCCCTTTTTCTCTTTTGTTGTCTCGGGCCGACACCGAGGCTTTCTGAGGGTCGTGCCCGAACATTTAAATTTTTCAGGGACTGGTTACCAGTCAAGGCGCCTTTTTCTGCTTTTATCCTGCGCCTTTTTTGCTATTTTCATTTTTTTCCATTTTCCACTCCTCTGTGCTGCGGAAAACACAGTAACACATGGACTGAATGCACATGGCAAGATATACTTGTAACTACTAGGGACAACAATTTTGAAATATCTTTTGGCATCCAAGTTCCAAATATAATCATTCAATCGCTCAAATCAAAGGGAAAGCACCATGTGAGCATGTTCATTTGGTGAAATCTCACATAAGCTTCCTTTTAGGAAATTCTCATAAGAAGTTACACGCAATAATAACTTCCTCTAAGCACGCCCAAGTCTCTATGACATTGTCCTTATTTATAAATCTTATCATTTACCTGTGTTTATAATATGGTTTAAAAGAGGTGTTAATATTTGAAAGTATTACCTAGCTTGAGCTTATACTTTGTCATCAAATCATAAGCTTGTGAACTTTTGCTTGAAAAATGATTGTCCACAAAGAAACTCCCAATGTTGGTAAAGGAGTTTCTCAAGATGTCAATGTAAAAATTGAAAATCATGCCTTCCTACCCCAAAAGCATAAGCATACAAAGGAAGAAATAAAGACATATCTAGATTAAAATTAAAACAAGTAGCACATTTGTAGAACATGGTATGCACAAGGATTGGAAATGGTCCAATTAGAGTCCTATCATAAAAATTGCCAAGAGGCTTGCTGCTCAATAGACCATGGCATGACCCCACATAAAGAGATCCAACCTCAACCTATTTGACAATGGACAAATTCAATCAAAACCTCACCAATGACCTCTTACACCATCTATTGCTAACCAATGTCTTGTCGACATGAATTACATAGGTGAGTCACTTTGCTAATCCTAATGTGTTCAAAAGCATGATAACTTATTTAACCATGTTAGTTATGAAAAATCCTAGAAGTAGTGGCAAACCTCCAATATAATTCAAATTTCTACCTCCTAGGACGCAAAAGGATTGATGTACATAAGCAAAGCAAAAACACACTTCAGGATCTAAAAATAGCAAAAAATACGACCTATGTTCCAATTTTGATTTTCTAGCTAATTGTAATTTTTAATATGATCTTTAGAACATCGATATATTGTGTGTGTGTGTGTGTGTGTGTGTGTGTGTGTGTGTGTGTGTGTGCGCGCGCGCGCGCGCACGCGTGCATGTGTGTGCATGCGTGCGTGCGTGCGTGCGTGCGTGCGTGTGTGTGTGTGTGTGCGTCTGATGGAAATGTAATTTTTTAAGCTAAAGAATCATGCAAGATAATGTCTTGATGTTGATTGTAGGTCTAAAGTATCAAAGCTTGTGCATCTCAAAATTGCCGAGCTTTGTGATCAACATGAGGTCTTTTTCTCAATGGGATAGGCCTCATAATCTAGCAATAGCATGGACTTTTGATAATTAGCTATAGCATCGTGGCTAAATAATGTCTTGAGGTTCATTGTAGATCTAAACACTTAAACATCCTGAGACCTCCATCTAGCTCATTATAGCCCTACAGGAGTGATCAGCACTAATCTTTTTCTTAGCCATTCAAGTTGTCCATAATTTCCATCACTTCCTACTAGCAAAATTGTTTATTCTTTTCTTCATTCCTTAAATAGCCACCTAGACCATCATCATATCAATAGCACAAGGTTAACACGAACCTTCTTTTTCACCATTTAAGTCATGTTGCGAGTATTTTAAAGATGACTCCAAAGAAAGTTTTGAGAGTTATCCAATGCTCTAACCCAAACTGCAACATAGGTACACATTGAGAAAGATAACATCTACAATTTTCCCAATGTTGAGCTCATACAAGTGATTGCAGCTCAGGGACATGCACATGCCATTTTAGACACCTTCCCCTCAAAATTTTGAAGCAAATGGATTCTTCTATCCTATGCCAAAAGACAATTTAAAAACTACTCGTTTGCTGTATGGGTGGAGTTAAGAGGTTTCAACCGTACAAAGGGCTTCACTATTGTCGTCATATCACTCTCCATCTCCACCTCTCTTTCGCAAAGCTCACACCAAGCTTGTTTTTGGCAAGGTCAAGGTGGTAATCGCATAGTCAGAGACAGATTATAAAAGTGCGGTGGGGTTTTGGGGTGCAACTTGTAAACTGGGTGAATTCCAAAATTTTGTGTCTCACAATATTACTTTAATAAAACAAATATCGTTCCGTGTCTAAAGGGAATAGACCACCATCTTGCATTGCTATGACTGAGGTAAACAACAGCATCAGGGGCATGAGGGCTTGCAGTTGCACTTGTACACCAGAAGCAAGGTAAAAGAGCAGCAATCAAAGAGATTTCGCAAACTAGTTTCATCTGCAGCAGGTTGCGATCATTTTGGACATGGCATTTCATATTCACGTGACATCACAGCATGCAACATTAGGCGGAAGGTCAATGACATCCTAACTAGCATCTAAACATTGCATTGTGGAAGTACATAAAACCACGTCCGTAACTAGACGTATATTCAAGAGGAATAGAAATTCATGGCCAAGGGAAGATTCAAGACTTAATCTCCGAAAGGGGCAATGATTCTCGAATCCCAAATCTCAGTTTACATCAACCACCTGTCATGTGTGCAATGTTTTAGTCATGTAACCATGTCATTAGACTTATCCATTAAAATGCAACTCTGCTTGAACCTGTCACATTCATGCCATCGAGGACACACCAGAAGATCCACATCTCCCAAGCAAGGAACCCTTTGACTCGTTAAATATATACGCCTGGACTGCAGAAGTAATTTCTTCCACACTAAATGCTGATCAATCCTCACAAGGGCAGTGAAAATTTGCCTCTGAAGCAGAATCATAATACAAGACAATAAGTCGTCTGACAGGATTCTTTTTGATACAAGCTGTCCCCTCCAAACTGTGTAAAACATAGGGAGGACAAGCGATCCGAACTTACATTGGGGAAAGGCCAGGCTTAGCTTTATATTATTCGCCTATCTGATGAAGGAAGATGTATATCCAGTCATTGTCATGAACATAAAGCATCATCATCGGATAAAGGCATCAGTGCAGACATAAGAAAGCGTTGTAGAATAGCACAGGCTCCTCACCTTCTTGCGTGATGGTTTGTTTCAAACTAGGATACAAAGCTACTGCAGCAAAACTGGGATGTCCTCCTCACAAACAAGTTCAGCAGGTATGCTTCAAACCTGAATAGGACCCAGTGTGCAAAACGGGAAACAGTTTGCTCCCTCGGACCCAGTGTGCTTTACTCAGTGTAAAACACACCCAACAGAAGCATGCACACCTTGTAATAACTTTGCACGAAGGCCCTTCCATCATGAATAAATAGACAGGAAAAGTGCAAGTCGCAAGAAGATGTATTACTAGAATCTAACAATTAAGCACCCTGCTGAAAATATCTGAGCAGTTTCTTAAAGAAGAGTTGAGCTTGAGACATTGCAAACACCGCTTGCTCTTCCTTCATCCAATCCACAGCTTTCTTACATAACCCCAATGAGATATTTTCATATAAGAGCTCCCCTCCTCCCACTACCTCTGCCACATCCGAATCATTGATAGCCCTCAAATTGAAAGAGAAGCCTGCACATCATCAGAAAAATGGTAATCAGAAAGTATTTCTACTGTGCACTTTTTGACTAGTCATCTAGACATATACTAACCAGTTGGACCATGACGAAATTGGACCGGCCCATTCTCGGCTTCACATGAGAAACTCAGTTGAAGGCCAAGCACTTGCTCTAGTAGTTGATGCACCAGTTTGGATTGACTGGTCCTAACTCTTTCAGTTTCATCTTCTGCAACTGTATTTTGAAGTATCTTCAGAAACTGAAGAGCAATTTAGAAAGAACTAACGTAATGAAAGATGTAGTACATACTAGTTTTCCCAGTGATGGCACCATCTGCAGTTTTGTCTGCTGTCAGAATAACTTCGACATTACTTTGCTGGGCAGCAACATGCTCTAGAAGAAGAGATTTCAGCCGTTTGTTTTCTTGCCCAAGCTCCAAATCTGCAAGCAAGTGGTATGTCATGCTGTCAAATAATTCATAAGTCTCTTCTTGATACTGCCATCCAAAATATAACTAGAACTGTAAGCACTCACTTTTTGATTGCTCCAAAAGGAGGTCATTTTTAGACTCCAAAATAGCTTTCTCCAGTAGCTTATTTCTACAAACCCAACAGAAGCCAGTCTGAATTTTCAGTGCTGCAAACTCGACATGGAATATATTGTGGCAATGAGCGCTATGTGCCACCAGGGAAGCTGAAAAAACAATACCTGTTGAGAATCTCTGGAATATCTGTCTCATGAATTTGTTGTCGCAAATAAGAGTTCTCACCCTTATAGTGCTCCACTAAATCCTCAGTTGCTGTTTACACAAAAGTCATAAGTGAAACCTCCACTAGTGGAGTGACAATCTTGTTGAGAATAAAGAGAAATGCATTTCTTAGATGCTTCTATCTCTGCACAAGAGTCAAAGCCCATATTGCTTCATATTAGACTCATTTACTGAACACGTACTCCCTAAACCTCTTGCTATTTACTAGATTCCTTCCCCTTCCCTATTCCAAGTTGCTACACAAAATAAATAAATAAATAAACCATGCAAGATGAGAATTTTGGTTACATAAGCACATGGTTTATAAGAGAATGTCTTTCCAATTAACCACACAAAATGTGAGCACAATGGGGAGGCTGAGAATTTTGGTCACATAAGCGCATGGTTTACAAGAGCATGTATGCAAGCATCAAGGACCAATTGGCATCAATTATGACACACTATGTTAAGGCAAGCATCCAATCCTCAAAACCCTAGAAAGAAAGTGATTTAAAGTGGGCAACAAATTACAACCAAGATCTAGCAATATCTTCCTTTGTGCATTTACTGACTTGAACCTTGAGCTTTAACTGATCATGTATCTCATACAAAGGGGCTAACACATGCATGAAAGAGGCAGCTAGACTATCAAAACAAATGTGTGATTCTCTCTCTCTCTCTCTCTCTCTCTCTCTCTCTCTCTCTCTCTCTCTCTCTCTCTCTCTCTCTCTCTCTCTCTCTCTCTCTCTCTCTCTCTCTCTCTCTCTCTCTCTCTCTCTCTCAATCCAATCCAATCCAATCATCGTACCCTATTTTGCTTTGGCCATTGTAGCACATGTCACCCAAAGCAAGCAGTGGTCTAAATGATTGAAATGCAATCTCATGGAGTACCACGACAGCAATGCTCATTTAAAGAAGGATGATGACAAAGCATATTAAAACAAAGGTAAACCTGAATACAACAAATGATCTGACTTTTGTCTTCTATCAAAACGATGTCAGGACCATGCAATCAATTTTATATTTGAAATTTTGATCCAAAACAAGAAGCTCTAATGTAAGAAGTACGAGCTAGGCATGACACTTATAAGCAAGCACCTTTAAGTTAGGTCTTCGCAAAGAATGAAAAGTAGGAACATGGGGGAGCCAAAACTAGAAGAAAAACTTTATTTGACAAGTACCAATGATTTGGGATCCAACACATGTAAAGAAATTTGACACAGATGTTAATGAGGTTTTAAGGCAGGCAGGCTAGCTAATGGTTCCTCAATTTTTACTAAGTCAACTTGCTTTATTGAATTATTCTTCGATGCCACAGGCTGACTCAATAAAGATTGCTGAACCATAAGCTGGCTTGCCTGTCTTACTCTTATAAGACAACATATGCAAATTACACATACAAGCCCATTTAAACAAAGTGTGTTGCCTCTTTTAATCTTAAATTACCACATCAAGGGACTTGCACACTGGCCCTTGAGAACAGCCATCAAAAATGGGGTAAAAAGGTGCTTATTGAAGCTCTGCAGACATACCAATTTTACCATTCACAGGCCCTGTACCTTGTGATTGATACTTTGAGAAACATGCATGAAACCATATAGTTCTCAACTCACATCATGTAACCACAAATGCACCGAGAATCAATCCAATGTAAGAATGCAGTTGAGTTAAAAGCATACCCTTTATGTAGGCAGTTATTCGAGCTTTTTGTTCTTCTAAAAGAGTATCAACCTCATCAAATCGTCTTGCCTTTCAAACAATCAAGGACATCAGAAAAACCTCAAGTTTAACCTTGGCATGAATGGCCAACCATAGAAACACACGTATTGATAAAACTGGTGAAAGAAAAAAGACTATTACTACCTTAAGTTTCTGGTACTTTTTGTAAAGTTTTTCATAGTCCTTCTGGACCTGAAAATTGTTGAAGAGAAGTGTATTTTAGGGCTTATCCACAATACAATGTGACACAAGACCCATATAATCATGGTGACACATACCAAAGAGAGTAGAGAACTTGTCACAGAATCACTGCTTGCAAGGTTCTGGTCCAGGCCAACTGCTTTGGAAGGGCCTTGATCTTTGTTCTGTTGATTCAAAAGCACCCCGGGTTCTTTTGCTGCACAGGATGCTGTAGCTTCCCTGACCACTTCTATCCCAACTGATTGTAAAATGTCACCCATAGCAATGTTTCCCTGCACTGTCCCCGCAAGAGAGGGATTTTCAACCTGATTTGTGGTAGGCAGATCATTGACTTCCACACCATGCATGTTTTGGGAGTCTGAACCCATCTTATGTAGATCTGGTAGAAGCGGTCCTGTGGAGCTTGCCTCTGCTGCACTCTGTGGAACAGCATCTTTTGCAGACTCTGACCTGGTGGAAAACGCAGCAGCCTGCAAACTAGTATCCTTTGCAGACTCTGACCTGTTGGGAGGTGCTGTAGGTGTTTCCTTCCTTTTCTTTATGCCTCTAAGCAGCGCAGGGTCTCCTTGAAGGTTGGTCCTGGCATCCAGCCCGGTAGAAGATGGTAGAGAGTTTTCCTTATCCACAACAGATCCATAAATTGCTGAGGATTTGGCCATGGGTCTCTTGGAGGAGTTACCAATGTTTCTGCCATGCAAAGGTGAAGGTAGGTCGCGGTCTTTTAACTCTGCTTTGCTTGCTGATCTGGTCTTGCGGCCTTGGGACCGAGTGACAGTAGCAGTTCCCATGGAGATCCCCCAATTCAAGTATTAGGGTAGAATATCTGGCATAACTTCTGATGAGGAGCACAGTCGCCCGACATGTTCCGCTCACATGAAGGATGCGACTTCACCTGAAGATTCTCACATCCAACACTGAGCAGAACGCTATTACAGCTTGAGCAAAGCAGATCATCAGTTTCTCTTTGGGGGGGGTTTGTTTCCAGCGAGAAGGCCTCTGAATTCTTCGAGGAGAGAGCACGCCTGATGTCATGCTCCAAGTCCCTGCATGAGGCCGATATCCAAAGGCAAGGAAACCCTTGCTTACATCCGAACCTCTGGTGGAAACCCTGACAGGACACCAGATTCGGGAATCCTGACGTTATTGCAACTGAAGATAAGGCACCTGCATGTGCTGCACGGAGCGTTTCCAGGTTGCAGTCTGAGAGCACCTGCAGAAGAAAATCCGGCACCGAAGAAGCTTTAAAAGAGGGCCGTGACCTCTGTCGTGTTCCTTCTCCTCCTCCTCCTCCTCCTCCTCCTTTTTCTTCTGTGTAAGGTGGCCGGCTCGCTTGCTGATGCGTGGAAGATGAAGGAAGAAGAAGAAAGAAGAGGGAGAGGTCGATTGCCTCCCTTTTTTTCATTTCAAATTCACCCTCTCTCGGTCTCTCTTTTGTATGTAGCCGTTTCAAGAGCTACGGACATTTTTCGGGTCATCGGAATTTGGAAGCCTTTTAAGGTTAGAAAACCTCTTTAGTGACATTATGTCATTGAGGGTGCCTCATTGGATCTTTATGGCCTGCCCAAAGGCTATAGCTTATTAGCTAGGTCATCCTTGTATTCACTTGTGGCTTCTTTCCATGCATGTATTTTTGGCCTGCCTTTTACCATAACTAGATGTTGTGCATCTAGGCCACTCAAAGCACAGGACCAAGCCGATGCTTCACACTGTTGTTATCAACGGCTATCGCACTTCATATGCTAAAAGGATTCACACATAAGCATCGTAGAGATGCTTATACTGAAAAGTTTATAAAGACTAGGAGGGCATAGCGAGCAATTCAACCTACATAGATTTGGCATGCAAAGAATCATCACTTAGATGCCAAGCATATTTAAAAAGCACCACTTTTCATGAGCGAATCAAGTGAGTCCAAAAGGGGTGAAGATTTTAACATTAAGAAGTTTATCAACTTTGAGAACATGCCACCATGAGCCATGTGTTCTTGTATTCCCATACACAATACCTCTATATTCATGAAAAAAGCATGCGACGGAGGCCCAAAGCTGTGGGTTTCCCTTAGTTCAACAAGCTCTACCTCCTTCACCTTTGATGGGCCCTCAATGGGTTCATTAGTCTACATTTCCCTCTTTGCACCATGTAAAATGATGACTCGCTCTCCTTTTTTGTACCTTGCAAATCATTTGAGAGATCATGTGGCTTCTTCTAGCTCTTGGTTTCTCACTCATTGTGAGAATTGAAGGGCAATGGAATTTTAGGATCTGAATCATCACTTCCATCTATTTTTGAGTTAGTATTTTTCATAGGCAGAACATCAAAGGCCATGTCATGTTTGCTATCAATCATGAGTACCTTAGAGATGGGAATCAGTTTTTGAGTTAGTATTTTTCATTGGCGAGACATCAAAGACCATGTCATGTTTGCTATCAATCATGAGTACCTTAGAGATGGGAATCTATTTTGCAAGTTGATATTCCATTTGTTTATAATCTAATACATCTAAGTGCTTCGGCCATTTTAGGTCTAATTTAAGTCCGTAACTAATGCTCATATCAATAAGCAAACATTCCATCAGCATATACGACATAATGGAGGTTAATCCATTGCCAAGTGGGTTGTTGAGTCATTTTTCAAAGATTAAGAGGTTGGATTTGGTTTTGCCACAGAAACACAGTTGCCATTGGCTCAACAACTTCCACAACTCAATCCTATTCATAGGGATAAGATAGCCTTGGGCAAAGGTTTGCCATAGAAACATAGTTGCCATTGGCTCAACAACTTCCACAGCTCAAAGGTTTGAGGATTGGGTAGGTAGAGGCACATGTGAAGTATTAGAATTGTGTAGGAGACTAATTGTCTCTAAAGCTATCTCAATTGGTATTCCCTTTTGTGATGCTTCCTCCCATTTTTTAACCTTATCTATTATGACCGATTGTTGCTTAGGATTAGGGTATTCTTCTACCTTTGCTATAGTATCCTTCCCTATTTGGGGTGTTTGGGGTGCTACTATTACACTTTTGATACTCAATACAAGAGCTATGCCCAATTGAGTAGTAAAGCATTCGCTTTTCAGTTTAAGATTAGTGTGCTTTTGTTTTTTCTTAGCATTGTTCTTACCTACTATCGACCTCTTTACTATGATCATGTAATATTTCCACGCAATAAAAGTTAGTTAGTCAATTAATAAGCTAATAAGGTTACTAACTAAAGAAAAAAATTGACTAATGTTAAAAATAAATAAATAAATAAAATCGAGAATCATAATCCGATATTTTTCTCAAATTGACAAGGACCGTAGCCACCCTTCACAGAAGTTACAACGTGAACGAGAGTTATAAGCTATATTAATCACTAGTGTTAATATGGATGGTCTAAAAATATTAGATTTTTGGACAAGACTAGTATATTTTAGATATTTTAGATATTATCCTAAAAAGATATGGAGATTTCTAGAACTGGACGTCATTTAAAAAGAAAAAGGCAAGTGATATTTTAGTTAGTTTTGGAGATTTTATTTTTTTTTTTAAGAGAGAGATTGGCAAAATCGTGTGTGCCGCGATCGCAGTCTACAGACAAAAAACAACACTTCGAATAGGGAAAAGAAGAAGGAGTGAATTGAAATATTTATAATCAAGTCTCTTGGGGGCTTACCCCCCTTTTCGGAGCCAATGGAACCATTTGATTTACGATTTGAACATCAGATCATTGATTTTTCCAAGATCCCCTCCACAAAGAGCTCCACTTCTCAGCCACAACCCTTCTTCTCCAATTCACTATAAATAAGAGGCATGGGGAGCAATTAGGGGGACATAAAGAGACCCCGAGAGGCTGCAAGAGAGAGGTAGAGAGAGAGAGGTAGAAGGATACCCCCCAAGAGGCTACAAGAAGGAGCTTCACATAGAGAGAGAGAGAGAGAGAGAGGGGGGGGGGATTACCCCGAGAGACTGCAAGGGAGGAAGTTAGCTCAATTCTCCTGTCTCGATAGCCATCTTCTCTTATGCTCTCTCATCTCGAATCTATTCTGCCTTCCCTATCTCTTGAACCACTCGTCAATTATGGTTCCAAAGCGACGAAGTGGAAAGACCATGGGGACCACCGCAATCAGTCAAGCAACAGATATTGCCAAAGATACAGGAGTGCCCGAGGTTGCCAGAGTTGCCACTACCAACGGAACATTGGGTGTGGCTAATGCAAGCGCGAGTAAAGACGAAATTCTTAATGTTGTCATGTTGCCAAACTAAGTTATTTATTACTAGATTATTATTTCGCTACATAAAATAATTGCATAAAATATTAGCTTCCATATTTTTCACTTACACGAATTGATAACTTCATCTAGAAAATATACTAGTACAAGCATAAATGATTATTCGTTATGAATTGTAGCTAGATTAATTGAGATTCTAAATCGTAGAATCACGTTAGAAATAATTGACGAAGGTTATTGTACATATACCTTTATGTGCATTCGATATAGTTATGGTCAAATGCGACAAGGTTAAGTGTTGACTAATGCTTGTTATGAAAATTGAATGTCTATTTAAGAGTCCTATAAGTCATCCTGTTGAGTTATTAGCACAATATATTTCTTTAAAGAATTTCGCTTATGTTGGGTAAGATAGCCCAAATGGGAATTTCATGCCTTGTTTAACATGTTATAAGAGATGTACTCAAAACTTCTTTAAGGGGAGGAGAGTCCTCATTAGAATGTAAGGTTACCTTAGGATAAGGTCTACCTTGGCTATGTGAAGCTATGAGCTGCACGATGGTGTGATTGTCATTGTATCATTTGATATATGTTTGAAAGGAGTGTTTGTGTTTGCAAGAATCTAGATCTCTGATTGAAATTATTGACAAACAGAATAAAAGGAAGGATCACGCTAGGCTACCCCCAACCTAGCGGCGAGACCCTACTCCAAGGGGGTCACGGTTATCGCTTCGAGAGGCTTAGACTTGCTCCGTTATAGCGAAAGGTTTGTCAGTAGGGATAGTCTCGGTAGTAGGAAATGTGGGTGTTAGAGGGGGCTCTGGCTGTAAATCCTGCATTGTTCCTAGAATCTGATGAGCCCCTTCGTGACCCAGGATGGGATCCTGGAACCCTAAATACTAGTTACAAGGGTGGAATCTTGGTGGGCAAAATACCCTTGTGGAATTATGTGTATCTTTCACAGGTTGGAAAGATGGAAATTATAATGAGCTTCTAATATAATAAAGAAGTTTGCTTTATTCAAGGATTGTTTGAATTGTATGCGTATCTATGAGATAAATTACGTGAAGGGACGTGTGATTTAATGAACTAATTAAGGAAGTTGGTTGTGTATGTTTCAACAACTTTGTTATAGGTAATTTAAAAACTAAATATGATCCCGTTATCAAAGGAAAGTGGGTGGGCGGAACCCCCGACACTGTCCAATGGTAGGGTAGTCCCGGTTAGCTAGGAGTTTTCTAAATCAGCAAATAGAAATAGGAAGACAATAAATTGACTGATTAGTGATTAGGTAGAACCGACTTGCATTATTTTAGGGGGCCGGAATGGGATTTTGCCTTATGGACAGGAGGGTTGACGTACCGCACTCCCCTCCATCTCCCATTCTCTTTGAACCAAGTGCAATGGCAAGTCCGCTTCAGATTGAGTAATCCTGTAAAAGTGGAAACTCGAAATTACAAATACTAGCTTGCTGCTAGGAGACCCATCTGATTTTAGGAACTCGAAAATGCAGGTCGATCCTAGTGGGTTTGGCCGGAACTTTCTTGTTGCGAAGCAGACTCAGTAGGGCCTAAGTGACAAACCCTGTGATGTTCCAAGGGAGCGCCGGACGGCATCGTTTTTGGGAAACCTACCGGTGGACTACTAAAAGGTGTGTTGTGGATTGGGACTAGCGGACACCTCATAGGTCGGCGGTCCCTCAAAGATGGTGACTTCAGATTTCTTGCTCTATGCTCTTGTGATAACATTGATTGGGATAGGGATGACATATTCATCATTAATCATTTCAACAATGAAGAGACTAAAGGGCATTAAGGGTATGATTGCCTTGCTACTATTAGCTTTTCATCTTTGGTAATTCTGATACATGTGGGTGATTCCATATTCAAAGCACCATTGGTCTACTTCATTTTTATTTGGCTATTCTTGTCTCTATGGATAGTGCAAGGACACATGTCATGGTTGTCTACAATTCTAACAAGCCATCATTTCTTGTAGCTAGTTCATTTCTTACTCTCTTTCTAGTCCTAGCATCACAAAATGCATAAGCCTATAATCCATTAGAATAGGATGACCCTCTTTGTCATAGCAAATAAAGGGATTATGTACTCCACATCTCATGCTTGGTGGTTTAGGGATCCTTGAGGGGTTAATTTCATTCATTGGCACTATTTCTCTTTGCTTCTTAATGAGCTGGTAAGGCTAAGGGTGGTGCTATGTGTAGTTGGCATGGATAGGTGAAACCTCAATTGTATTGTGGGTAACCGAATTTGGGATTGGGGCCTAGGAATATTTATAGAGCTTTGCAGTAAGTGCCTTCATGACCAAAACATCCACTATTTGTGCCAATGCATGCTCACCTTGAGCACTTCCAAGGAGATCTCCACCACAATGAATGCATTGTACATTTTGACAATATGGTCTAGAAAGCTTAAGGTTTTCTACCATCTTCAAGAGCTCTTGCGTTGCTTCTTGGCATTGGTCATTAGGTCATGTGTATTGCTCATTTTAACCTTGTTGTAGCTTAGTTGAGGATCTAATCAGGCAACTATACCTTTTTTGTCTCAATTTCTTTATCGATGAAGGAAATCAATGCAAATTGCTCTCTCAATCACATTGTTGATACTGGAGAAGTTAAGACCCAAGTTGTCTGCCATGGTTTCATAAATCCTTTCATTTGAATATCCTTAATGAAAGATTTGGCTATAGACTTGGTAGTGGGTCTCATAATGACTAGGATACACTTAAAGAGGCTCCTTACATTCAAGATCTAATCTTGCAGACTTTGTTCCACTTGTTGCTTAATGTTCATAGTCTACATGCATACTCTCTTGCTCTTATTGCTCAATGTTCAGCAATGGAATGATGAGGTTATTATTATAACTGACCTCTTATTGTTACTTTCAAGACATAGTCTTGCATACTCTTTTCCTCTTATTGCTCAATTTTCATCAACCAAACAATGAGGTTATCACGGTAAGTGACCTCTCTAAAGTGTTGAATAAAAAGATAATTGAGTAGTATGAATGAATCTTTCTTGGTGGCCTCGAGTGCAATGACCTAGGTTCACCCTTGCTCTTTGAGGTAAAGTCCAAATGCTTGTGCTTGCTTAGCATTACCTATAAGGTTGTTTGCCTCGCAAAATTGTTCAAACTATTCTAGGAAGTTATAGGGTCTTCCTCAATATGATAATATTCCAATTGCTTGGCTATTAATGGGATCTTTGCCTAATCCTTATTCCCATGGACATTTATCATTTCAATTAAGAGGGTCTAAGCAATGTGTGTGTGTTAACCCCCACTCGAGATGGAAGCAAAAGAAGTGAAGTGCGAATGAAATGGAAGAAGTAGGATGGAGAACAAGCAAAGGCACAAGGGCGGCCTCTAAAATCAAGTTAAAGGCAAAAGCGCATTTTTAAGTGAAAGGCACCCCAAAACTTTTGTAAAAGAGCACCAGGTTCCCTCCTGTGCAAATTGCAAAAGGGTAGATGGGCATAGGCTAAAGAAATAGGCCAAGTAGAAGGGAATGGAAAAGAGGGACTTACCATAATGGCCGGTCATGTAAAAAAGGGAATGACCACCCAAGGGATTTTAGGGCATGTATATAAACTCCATAAAGTGAACGAAAGCTCATTCTTTGGTGTGTGGCAACAAGAGACTCTTGTTCTCTTCTTCTTCTCTCTTTGCTTGCTTGTGTGTGCTTGACAGAGGGAGTGTGAGAGTGTGAAGGAGTGAGTGTGTGAGGGTGAGGGATCAAGGAGGTAAAGCTCTCCACCATCTCCTCTCTTCTTCTTCTCTTCTCTTTTTTTCTCTTGTCTTGCGTGTGGCTATGGAGGATGGAGCTTGGAGGTGGAGGCTTGAGGATGCTTGAGCTTGCATCAAGAATCGTGGAGCTACGAGTGTGCTTGAGGGAGGAGTCAACTCATTTGGGCATCGAGATAAGCTCACTACACCCCGGTAGGATCGAAGGCGTGTCGGCTAGGTGAGAGATAGCCATAGGTGTTCACTTGAAACGCTTGAACAAATAAACGGTCCGTGGGTCTTGGCAGTTGAGCACGAGCTTCCTCTACATTTTGGTTTCATTGTCGGGATTAACGGATTCAAGCTTGAGTGCTTGCATGCCTCAAATCGAGCATCAAAGTAAGGGTTTCATCCCCAAATCGGAGCTTGAGATAGGTAGGAAGTTTTGGGTTTTTTTAATCTTCACAAGTAAGTATTTTGGTTATTTTGGTGGTTTGATGATTAGGAGAGTAGGAGAAATCATTTTAGTACTTTGCTTTCGATTCTTGTTGCATTTAGAGTAGGTTAGGATTAAGAAATCGGATTGGAAGTAGGCCTGAATAGGGCACAAATAAAGAAAAACGGTGAAAAAAGAGTAGTCAAGGGGATTAAGGTTGACAAGTGAGTGACTAGGAGTGGCAAGACCTTTTCGGGAAGGGGTTTAATAGCCAAGAGGCCAAGGGAGAGCTCATTTGAAACCTAGAGAGAGAGAGAGAGAGAGAGAGAGAGAGAGAGAGAGAGAGAGAGAGAGAGAGAGAGAGAGAGAGAGAGAGAGAGAGAGAGAGAGAGAGAGAGAGAGAGAGAGAGAGAGAGAGCTCCATTGCGTGAATTCACTTCGATCTTGCGCTGACAAGTTTATTGCCCACTACAGGTATATTCAACCCTTCTCCTTAATCCATAGATATGATCTTGAAGTGCTCGACGATTACCTTGCCTTGAATCTCTCAACTCGTTGGATTTTTCATCATTTCAGTAAGAAATGTGTCGCATTCGGCTCGCCATCTGAGCGGCTCGATTTTGGGCCGAGTCCTAGAATCGGCTCTTGGCCACTTGTCTTTGGCCTACTTGGCCCAGTCCCGTTTGGCCACTCAGTCCTCTGACACAACATCCACTCGGCCCTCGGCCACTTGTCTTTGGCCTACTTAGCTAGCCCCGTTCAGCCACTCAACCCTCAGACACAACATCCACTCGACCCTCGGCCACTTGTCTTTGGCCTACTCGGCCAATCCCATTCGGCCACTTAGCCCTTGGACACATCCACTCGGCCCTCAACCCTCGACCATTCGGCCTCGCGACCGGGGACCGACTCGGCCAATCATCCACTCGGCCACGACCATTTGGCTCACCAAACATTCGAATCATCTAAAATCCATATTCGGCCTCAGCCCACTTGTGCCACGCATCATTCGGATATCCCAATTCGGCCCAATTCCACTCAGCCCGCCCGAATTATACACTCGGCCCCTGCAATTCGAACCTATTGGATTGAATTTGATTTTTCTCAAAATTTTTAAATTCTAGACTAGACCAACCTAAACACCAACCGTACGAACCTTCGAAGGCCATACAGACACTTGAAACACCTTTCTAACGTAAGGAATAGAAGAATCAGCAAGATGCAAACGTAGGGGCGACGTTAGTCGACTATCTAGCGATCTACCTTGTTAGCGGCATCAAACGAAATCGTAAAACCCCAAACAAATCTTGACTGAGCGAAAGGCGTAGCAAAAACCCTATAAATTGGTGAGGAACAGAACATACAAGCTTATCAGGCCAAACCCATAAACGAGAGTGCAAGAGCCGCTTAGACACTTTGTTTTCTCACTCACTTTGATTTCCAACACTCGAAACACACTTAATAAAAGCTAAAAGCTTAATTGTGCATAGTGCACGAAAAAGAGTACACACACACACACTCACTCACTCACTCACTCACACACACACACACACACAGAGTCTCTCTCTCTCTCTCTTCTCTCTCTCTCTCTCTTATCTCTCTCTCTCTCTCTCTCAGAGTGAAGGTAAGTTGAGGACTGTTTATAATTAATAAGGAACTCACTCAAACATAAAAACTTGAAAGAATCCACCAGTAAGAGAAGATCCCAAGACACAGATGGGTGATCAAATCCCCAAGTGTAGAACCAAGCAAAGAACACAACTGAAAAGCCAGACGCAGCAAGGACCGACACTATTGGGGAATTGATCTCCCTGACCTCATCAACCTGATCAACAACTTGGCAGAACATGAAATGTTAGACATGGCAGAGGGCAGCTCAGATCATAAAAGCAACAAAGAACTTGACCTAGGAGACTTTCTTGAGTTGATCTAGCAATTAGTGAGCAAATATGACACTCAAACCCGATTAGAACATCGTGGTAGACCTGCAGAGGACATTATAGCGGACCTTGAGGAGGAGAGGAAACTAGCACACAAAGCTTTGCAAGGCATAGTCGCTTACAACCAGGATCAGCTTACTAGGAGCTTATGCCAGAGTATGGAAATGCGAGAGATTCAGAGAGTGCTAGCCCTAGCAGGCAGAAATCAGACAGAGAATGAGAGAGCACTAGAAGGAGACCTCACACATTGGGTGAGCTTCTGATGAAGCGGCTACTAGATAACACAGCAACGGAGGAGAGTGCTGCAGCATTAGCAACATCGCTACTGGCAGGGTTAGGAGTCAGCAAGGCTCTAAAAGCTAATAAAAATTTCCCATAGTAGTGAAGCAGCATACCAACCGAACGACGACCTATACAGCTTTGTAGAGCAATTCGAGCAGGTTTGCAAGGCCAACGGCCTCACTAATCTCACTTCACGCTCGCAAGCTTTCGATCTGTGTTAGGTGATAAGGGTAGGACTTGGTACACAAGTCTAGATGTGCGAGCCAATTTCAATGGCTTGAAAAATCTCTTCATTAAGAGATTCTCCGAACCAGGATACTCCAACAACTTGCTAGTGCGACTCATGAATGTCAAGCAGAGAGAGAAAGAGGACATCCGAGATTATGTGACCTATGTGAGGAGCCTCTTCAAGAGAATCTCTATAGGCGAGAGACCAACTGAAAGAGCGGTGTCCACAGTATTCATTAACGGAATACGAAGTGAAGAACTCTACAAAGCCTTGGCAGGCAACTCGAGCTTGCAACGAGATGCATTGACAAGGGTCTTTGAAGAAGCTATTAGAGTGGACGACCATCTCAAGGAGAGAAGCTTCAGGAGCTCGAATCGAGAAGAGTCCAGTGCTAGGAATTCTGAGAGAGCTTCAACGCCCAGTGAGAGATCAGGCCCAAGAGCTCAGGATAAAGGGAAGGCCACTGATTTAGGACAAGAGCTAGCAGAGATGAAGATGGAAATAGCCAAATTGGAGGAGATGATGACACAACCAATGCGCCCACACGTCCAATGTGTGTATTGTGGCGGAAACCATCTGCCAGCAGAGTGTCAGGACCCTAGGTCATGAATTTGCACTAATTGCGGTAGGTTCATCGGCCATGACACTATGCATTGTCAATTACCTCTCGGAGACTCCCATGCTCGTAGCCTTATGGTCAACTATACCTTGCAAATAGGCCATCAAACTTCTTTGGAAGGGGAACCCCATTGGCCCTCCCAACACCTAATGACACTAAGCCGGCCATCCCTAGGATGAAGATAAACCCTACGGGTATCCCTAGACCACCTGGACCCTACGTAACCCATCCACCAAGTGACACTCCAGTAGTCCACTATACTATGTGGAGGACTCGAATGGCAAAGAGCCTTATATACACCCTTACATATCGTATGACGAAGAAGGCAATGCAGTCCTTATGGACTACCGACCAATACTGGTGATAGTGTTAGGTAGAGGGAGAGGCAGAGGCAGAGGCCTAAGAGGGCAGACCCAAGAGCCAATTGTGTGTTGGACTTGCGGTCATCCAGGACACGTTTCTTTGCGCTACCCCAAGAGGGAGCAAGCAAATAGAGACAAGGATAACCTAAGATGCGCTGAGTGTGGAATCACTCATCTCTTTGTCGATTGCCCTAGACGAAAGCCATCCTCTAGTTTGGCAAATGAGCCATTGGTTCCATTGGGGTTGTTTGGTGTCGAGACACTTGATGGGGAGGCCACAGCTATCCCATTGCATATCATGATCCACGCACAGACAAAGCAAGCTGGCATATCATTGCCAGGGCCTAGCAATCTCAATGCAACCTCAATAAAAAAGAAGAGTTAGAGATGGAGGAAGAAGAGACCGGATGCTAAGGTCACACTCAAAACTAAAAATGCCACAACACTACCTGTTGGAAAGAAAGTCACTAACACAGAGGTAGAAACGTCAGCTGTTGCAAAGATGGTTGAAAAGGGAAGTGCTAAGGTCGACCCAAAGCGCCAACTCGAAGCCATCGAGAAAGTGGAGTGGGTGAAAGAAGCCCAAGAGCACCTAAAAGATATTGAGCCCATACTAGAAGCCAAGATTGATGATCTCTCAAGTATAAGGACACCAATCTCACCCCACAACCAAAATTGAGGGATGCGATTGCACCACAAGGCAATGCTGCTTATACAAAGTCCAAATGCTATGAGCAAGCAAATTAGTCAAGGCCATTGGCCAAGAACCGCAGAGTTAGGAGAGAGGCAAGCGGCTAGCAACCTCCTTAATACATTGGTGACCACCCCTGTGAATCTAATCTTAGGAGACTTGCTTAGGCAGCATTCAAGGCTATGACAAGAGCTGAAATAGTGGGTCGAAGAATCAAATGAGCAAGCTGTCACAGACTTGCACAAGCACAATGTAGAAACACAAATACTGAGCCTTACGCTGCACTTCATGCCTAAGTCCTTGCACGTCAATGCTTTTTGGGAAGGCATAGAGATGCATGCAATCCTGCCAGTCTTAGCTCTTAGAGATGTCACAAGAAAGGGAATCGTAGACACGGGAGCATGAGTTAGTGTGCTAAGCCATGCAGTACTCCAAACTTGGGGTAACCTATCGGTTGAGACTGCTAGGTTCAATGACTAATGAAATGAAGGTGAAACCATTCGGCCTATTAAAGAATTGGCCAGTGAAGATCGTAGGAGTCCAATTCTCCATTGACTTCATAGTCATGAAGGGAGTGGACTACGACATTTTGTTAGGCTGACCTTGGATGCGCAACGTGAGAGTCATAGAAGACTAGGGCAACTGTCTCATCTTCCTAGGCAATCAAATGGAGGTTGTAAGAGTAGAGATGAACACCTAGAAGACTACGCAGATTGACCTAGATGCCATCTCCACCACGCTGAAGGGTGATGGCTAGATTAGGAAATCCTATGGGCCCTTAACCAAGTATATCTCATGTCCTAAGGACAAGCGATGTTGGATGCATATTCTTGCTACCATTGACCTGCCGTGCTCGGACAATGAGGAGTACGAACAAGCCTTCAAGACAATTGGCAAGCCCAAGGATACACCCTTAGTACCAATTTGCATGATGGCTGGAAGCCTACACAGAAGACCCAACCTCGTCACATTTGAAGTCTTGAACAATAGATGAGAGCCCCTTAAGATCCTAGGATATCTAATTGACAAGTTGGCTGGAAATGGCTAGAAATCTAGCAATGAATCTCAACCACACCAAGATCTCTTGGATGAGCCTAAGTGGTGATGATCCAAGGTACACAATTTAAACTTGATGTACAATTGGGCCTTAGTTCCCAACCAACGAGAAGAGATGTATCAAGAATTGGGAGATGGTGAGTAGTCGGATAAAGATAGCTTTGAGGACGAAGACTGATGTTTCTTTAGTGATGAGAGCAAAGGGGAAATAGAAATGATAGAATACGACATTGGGAATGTGTAATCGAACAAATACGAGCTGACTCCAGACCATGCAAGCAGAACGCCTTAGCACATAGGCGCAATTGACTACGAGCAGGCAGGCCTAGCCCAACTAAGTGTTGCACCACTGCTGAGAATGGACTCACCTTCCAAGCTACAACCACTAGGAGAGACTCCCTCTTCTAGGGAAGACAAAGAGTTTGATTCTGAGTTAGAAGTCAGCTCAGATAATGATCCTAAGATACCTCGACCTTTCAAGACTAGATGCACCAAGGGGGACCTACTCGTTCCGCTAAGGCACTGACGGTTAAAGGAGGAACGATTGAAGTTGCCTAAGGATACGCACGCAAAAGAGCAGTGAAAACCACAAGACCTACCAAAGCGATTCACAAAATTCAAAAAAGGAGATAGGGTAGTGATTTTGCTGGGAGCCAAATGATAGGGGCAAGTAAGCGAACCAATTGAAGGACCTGTCAAGGTCAAGGAGACCAATTTAGCCAAGGAAGGGGAGACACCCCAACCTATCTTTATAGTCGATGACTTGACTGAGGAAGAGAAAGCAAGTCTTATTGCTCTCTTACGAGAGTATATAGACATATTTGCTTGGTACCTAGTAGAGCTCAAAGAGGTAGACCCGAGTGTAGTGACTCACAACATACCCAGGACACCTGACGCAAAACCGATCAAGCAAAGATCGTATCCCATGAATCCAAAGCATGCCCATGCCATCAAGGAAGAAATTGACAAGCTAATGAGAGCAAGATTCATCTATGAAATCGAGCACACAGACTGGGTTTCGCCCATAGTCATCGTATTGAAGAAGAATGGAAAGATTAGAGTGTGCACCAGTTACAAGAAGGTAAACACTGCTACAAAGAGAGATAACTATCCATTGCTATACACTGAGCACATGCTCGAGAGAGTGGATGGCAAAGAGGCCTACAATTTTCTGGATGGCTTATTTGGATACAATCAGGTGCAAGTACATCCTAATAATAGGCATAAGACTGGATTCACTACTGAGTGGGGCATCTTTGCCTACATAGTCATGCCTTTTGGGTTGACTAACATGCCAATTATCTTCCAACGACTTATATGCACTATATTCAAAGTTATGCTTAGGAAGGAGTTAGAGGTCTTTGTAGATTACCTGTGTGTTCACTCTACTTGGAGGAAACACTTAGACAAACTTCGAGTGGTCTTTGAATGGTGTCGACTATATCGTCTCTCGTTGAAACCCTTGAAGTGCCAGTTTCGGGTAAAGCACGGATGCATCCTAGGGCACATAGTGTCGAAGAATGGCATTGCCACATACTTCTCGAAGGTCAGGGTCATTGTCAATCTTCCACCCCCAACTGATTACAAGGGCGTTCAATGCTTCTTAGACCATTCTGAGTATTATCAACAGTTTGTGTTGAACTATGCATTGATTGCTAGACCTCTATACAAGCTGTTGATCATATTCGAATGGATTGAGGAATGCCAATGCACATATGAGGAGTTGAAAAAGGATCTGGCCACTATATCAATTCTACAAGCCCCAGATTGGACACTCATGTTCCATGTGCACATTGATGCTTTGAAATTTGTCGTAGGAGTTGTGTTGTGCCAGCCTGGTGAACATAACCTAGATTACCCAGTGAGCTTTGCTAGTAGATAACTCACCGAGACTAAAATGAATTACTCAACAACAGAGAGAGAGGGTTTGGCCATGGTATTTGCTGTAAAGAAATTTTGGCATTATCTTTTGGCTATGCCTTTTACCTTCTTTGTTGACCATCAAGCCTTGTTATATCTTGTTAATAAACCTTGTGCTATAGGACACATCACTCGATGGCTACTTTTGCTTTTAATACTCGGCCTCAATGGTAGATGGAGCTATACACTTCTGAACCCTAGACATCCAAGAGACAGCACCTCCAGCATAGGTGATACATAGCTAGAAGCGGACTTTCTACTATCTGCATGTCTTGCACAATCAGAGTTTGTGTACCCCACAACTCCTATATCCTAGCTGCCATAGCAAATACACATATCTGGTGTGCCCTTCAGGTATCTCATGATACCATTCATAGTATTTGACTTCTCCATGGTGGTACGTAAAGGGAAGCAGTACTACATGATTGACCATATGTCTCCCATCCCCACAGGAGAAGCTGCTGGACAAGGCATTGTAGACGAATTGCCAGACGTGCATCTATTCAGCTTATCTAGTGAAAGAGATTTGTTTAGAGCCAACATGATGCCATATTGGGTAGATGACATAGTCCAAGTGCTTGAGCATGGACTACCTGAATGACCAATAGAAAAGGCCCGCTGACCTAGGTGACTCATTCTGAAGATCCAAACCTATCGGTTGATAGTAGGCCAAGTCTATACATTGGGGCAAGATGGGTTGTTGCGTAGATGCATGTGCGAGCATGAAATGCATGATGTACTCATAGAGACACATGACAGAATCGCAAGAGGACACTTCAATAGAGACACGACAGCCCGCAAGGTGCTGCATTTCCAGCTATGGTGGCCCACTCTTTTTCGAGATGCACCACGATTCATAAAGAACTATGATGAGCGCCAATGGGCTAAGGTCCCTATTTGTAAGGATCACATGGAGCTAATCCTAATAATTGCTGCATGACAACCCTTCGAGAAATGGGGGATTGACTTCATCGGACCCATTAGTCCCGCAACATATTATTCACAAGCTAAGTACATCTTGCGCCACCGATTATCTAATGAAATGGGTAGAAGCACAAGCTATGAGACAAAATGATGCTAGGACCACAACCAAGTTCTTATGGGAGCAAGTGATCTCATGATTTGGCTACCCCATCAAACTTGTTAGTGACCAAGGTACACACTTCATCAATGAAGTGATAGCTCATCTCCTCTCCATCTTCCTAATCATCCATTGAAAATCTTTGCCTTATTACCCTCATCCAAATGGCCAAGTTGAATCCACAAATAAAATCTTGGTGAACGTCCTTGACCAAGGTAGTCTCTACTTTGTGTAGTGACTGGGAGAACAAGTTGATGGCGGCCTTGTGGACCTACTGCTTGCATGGCTTATTAAACGGCTGTGGGTCAGACTTCCCTTAGGTTGACCTATGGAACTAAGGCAATTCTATCCTTAGAGTTCTTTGTTTCTAGAATGAGGATAGCCCTTCAAGAGAGATGGGATGGGAAGGAGGCATGGACGAAACTCCTGGTTGAGCTCGAATGCTTATCAGAAACTTAGCTTCTAGCCACCCGTGCTCTAATATGTAAGAAGGCAACATGCAAAAGCTAGTTTGACAAGCATGTCAAGCAGCAAGACTTTGAACAAGGCGACTTAGTACTGATATACTTAGTCAAGGGACATAAATAAAAAATGAAGTTTAGGGGGTAAGGACCTTTCAGAGTTCGGGCCATTAGCCGAACTAGCAATGTAGAACTCAAAACCCTGGAAGGTGAGGCATAGGCTTCTTCAATGGAGCCGCATAAAGAAGTACTACCCTCCCACATACCCACTGCATGAGCCTCCAATGCTAGAGTCCCCTGTCAATGTACGAGTAGCCACTATCACTGAGATGGACAATGAGGATGAGGAAGTTGTAGAATTAGCTTACCTAAGCATAACGGTCACTGCCAAGCACACATGCACCTTCAATGCATTGATCAATGAGGGAGCCGACTTTAATTTCTTAACTCATGATCATTGGACCCAAATTGGCAAACCAATTTCTATCGAGTTTGAAAGCATACCGTGATGATCTTCTATGTGTTGCCCAACACTAAAGATGTAGGCACAACGTCACTGTTAGGAGGACAAACCTTTAAGAAGCAAGCTCATTGTAATGTTGACTACAAGTTGCAGTGTATCTACCTAGCCATAGGCAACGTCCACATAGTTATAGCTTTCAGCAAGGGCTGTGTGGCTCCTTCCAAGTCTACAAAGCCATTGATGGAGAAACTTGTCGCCAAGTCTAAGGAGGGGGGTGGTGCTTCATCACAACCCACCAAGTCTCAAGACCAAGCAGATCATTGAAGTCAAAGCTAAGGCCCATGAGCCAAAGCTTCAATGGATGCCTAAATTGCAAGACTGGCACCTAGGAGCAGACACCCACAACCCCACAAAGGCTAAGAACCCCACCTCGCGCCCTAGGAGGCCAAGATGCAACTATAGACATCAACATATGGTCAAAGATACAATGGGTCCCCAAGACCCTATTGTAAGCGCAAGGCTATTACAAGGGTAATACCTAAATATGGATTCCTAAGGTCAAAATGGCCAAAGGCACTAATCGAACGCTGCCCTCAAGCTTGACCACACAAGGCCACATAACACATCCAAGGCCAAGGCCGCAAAAGCCTCTGGATTCAAAGACTTCAGAATCACAAACACACAAGCCAGTGAAGACTGAGTGAGTCTATCAACCCAAACCATAGTCTACTACTCACATACATGCCATGACTAGTCCTACAACTCATGAATGCCACTCCAATGTCGCAGTGCACCGTTAGCAGCCACAACCTAGCCTACTGTACAAAAGGCCCAACTGCAAGCTCAAGAACAACCAAAGTGGCCACCATCAGTAGCTGTTGTTGAACTCTCTAGTTCTGTCAAACCCCAACCCCCCACTGGCCTTAGACCCTCTTATGAGTGACGATCGATTCTGACTGTGGCTTTGGACTTAGCGGAGAACACAGGGGATGACTTGGTTGCATGTCTTAGATGCTTAGATGCCACCTTCATGTCGCTTGCTAAAAGCTATAATCGCTTAGACTTGGGACTCTTGGATGAGCTTATATCAACGGAAGTATGAACACTCCCTTGTTATTGGAAAGAATTAGAATTTGTGTTTGTCAAGGCTTCCGAGGTAGTTGAGGAGCTGATTGCCACCAATGTTTCCCACAAACAAGCACAGAAACAACGCCTCATCACCTCATATGACAAGCACACAGCTTATGCCAATAATCAAGAGATAGAAGACTTGAAACATCTTGCTAACATCAACTCCCCTTTCTTGAGGAAATGGTATGCTCTTTGCCTTCAATGGGAGCTCGAAGGGTGTCAGACCATGACAAATGGAGAGCAATGACGTGCAATCAAAACATCAGACCCAACTTATGTCACTCCAACCTCTTATAGGGTATTGACGACCATTTGTGACTGACACATGGAAGAACACATTCAAGGACACCCCTACTTAGATTGCATCCTCACCGAGGAGAAACTGTACATTGCTAGTCGTGTAGAATTCGGTGACTTCTTGCTTGATGTCCTTACTTACATCACCCATGTAGGCATTCGACATTTCGACATGGACCGATATGCTCATATGGAATATAATCCAAACTTCTACACTTGGCTCATGCAAAAGTAAAACACTATGCCCATGCGTTGAACGCCCTCTACCCTCTAACCTTCAATCCTAGGAAGGATTCTTCTCAATTCCAAGGAGGAGGGGGTAAGGGGGTAAGGTGAATCAAAATCAAATCAAACACATAAGGAAACAACAAAAGGAAAAACATATCTTAAAAGCCTCAATCCACACCTAAGAACAGAAAAGAAAGGAAAATATTAACTCATGATTGAGGAAAATGTCACAAAATTTTTGAAATAAAGCTTGAAGGGAAAGTATTTATGTAGTAAAAACATTTCAATTCAGCAAGCATGAAGTCTTTTCTTTCAGCAAGTAACTATTTGGAAAGCACTAATGGTGAACCGTGGTTCATGATAGGAGCTGAAGATGTCACAATAAGACCGAGCCCATTGCCTTCCCTTCACGGAAGAGGAAAGAGCAAAGTATGGCCTTTCCCTTGGAGCAACTAGCTCAAATTCAGGAGCATTCACAACATCGAAGAGGTGGTGGCCAAGGAGGAGGTTGTCAAGAGGGCTGTAGAACAGTGTAACCTCACCAAGTACATTGAAAAGCCCAACCACACTAAGTGTGCGGAATTCTTAAGGATGTCTGACCCTGATAGGGAGTGTGGGACGATAACTGTGGGGAGGGGAGAAGGAGCCAAGCAAGTGCAGATTCCACTCAGTAAGGCCTTGGTAGAGAAGGCACTGGGATTGGAACCAAAGGTGGAAAAGAGGCAAAAGAAAGATGTTTATGCCATGCTAAAGATGAAAAACGAGAACGTCTTGACAAACGATGGCATAAGCATTCAAGACATCCATGATTCAGAAGTTAGAATGTAGGCTAAGGTGATCCACTCCCTCTTCTCGAGCCAAAGATACAACTCACTTATGCACATGATCACCATGCCCGTACTGGAGAGCATAGCGGCTCACTCGCTGGATGAGGTGGATTAGAATGGCTATGTGTGGGAAACCATTGATCAATTCGATAAAGCACTAGCCCTTGGAAGTAGATCAGCTACTGGAGAGTCCCCAGTGTCAAAAGGAGCAGAGAGAAAGAAGCCTTAGCCAAAGCCTTGTTCATTGGGTATGGAGGAATCTTGATCGCTCTTATCCAGGAAGCAATAAAGGAGGCACATGATGGAGAGGAAAGAGCGGATGAAACACCTAACAGGTCACCTCACCATCATGATATAGAACAATTGAGTAAGAGGACAATTAGTGAAGAGGAGGGAGAATAAGAAGCTCAGTCTAGTAGAAGGAAATTAAAGAAGTCTAAGAAGAAAACAACACAGGAAAAGCAGGAGGAAGAAAGGAAGAAAAAGGAGAAAGCGAATTTGTAGAAAGCCAAGAAAGAGTTGAAGAAAGAGGCGGAGGAAAGGAAGAAGAAAGAGAGAGAAGATTCTGAGAGGCTGGCGATAGAGTCAAAAAGAGCCAAAGAAGAGAGGAAGAGAAAGGCCGTTGAAAAGGAGGAGGAGTTGAGGAAGAAGGAAGAGGAAGACATCAAGTTGGCTAAACATAGGTCAATGGAGCAACAAGGTGAACAAGACAAGATGGACACTTTGAGCCCGAGGAGAGATGAGGTCCTAGGTTCAAGCACACATGTGCCTGAAGGCATGCCAACCACAGTGCAAGAGGGCAAGGGCAAAGCCCCCATTTACCCCATTTCACCCCTCATGGTACCTACCCCCACAATAAGAACACCTACTCAGGGCACACGGGCCATGGTAGATGCCAATAATCTTATGGCTTGGGTGCAATACTTTGTTAACAAGGAACTGGCTCAAGAAAAGAGTGTGGAAACCCCAACCGTAGGGCAAAAGAGACTGGCAGCAGAGCAGACGCTGAGTCAAGGTAGGACCCTAAGCGACAAAAGGTGGGAACTTCCACAAATCCCATCCCCACAACTGTGACACCACCTACTAACTACGACGAGTATGTCGCAAAGCTACTCTCTCAGCTCTGGAGAAAGCCAAGGAGGAAAAGAGAATGACGGTGGCTGAGTTGGAAGCTGAGAAAGAGTCCAGCGGGAAAAAACCTAGCGGTGGCCATGTACCAAAAGGAAATTAGTGAGCTAAAAGCAAAGCTCAGTACCAAGGAGCTCGAAGATGAGAACTAGGAGCTGGTTGGACTACAACGTGAATATAAACTCTTAATAGTGCAACATGAGGACTTGGAAGCTCAGCTGAAGAGAGTCCAATTGGGCATGGATGAGCTCACGGTAAGAGAAGTAGAAAGAGAGCATGAAGAGGAAGAGCATCACCGAGAGATCGAAGACATGGCAGTAAGGGTGATGCTAGAGATAGATGAGTAGGAGAGGTTGGAGAGAGATTGAGCACAAAAGGAGAAGGAGGGGATAACTTAGAAGTGGAAAGAACATGAATCGGCAATAACAGCCTTAACACACAGAGGCAGGGGAAGAGCTTCAAGGAGATGACAAAGAGAGCAGAAGAGTGGGCAACTCGCAATGAAAGGAGGGTGAAAACCTTAGCGTGTCGTATGAATCAAGTGGAGAAAGACAAAGTACTCGTTGAAAGCAAAGCAGAGGCCGCCCAAGTGGGCTTTGAAACTTAGCAACGCACCTTTCTAAATACCTTACTAGATGTCACACAAGCAGAGGAAGGAGAATCCATATAAGCCGTAAAGAAGAAGCTAGGGATAGCACACAGGACCTGAGAGTAGGCCTGCAGATGCCACCACAACCCGTGGGAGTTGGCCTTAGCCTTGAAGAGCAACGCCACTATCTCTTGCTGGCATGCCTAACCCCACAAGAAGTTGAAGCACTTGGATTCACACAAGGGGCACAACAAGAGCCAAGGAAGGAGGAGGAGGCTGAAATGAGCCTTGAAATGTGACTGCAGGAGGAAGATCTTGTTCCATGGTCTCCTTCCCCACGACCAAGTGAGCAGCAACAAGTAGGTACCTCCGCAAAAAGAAAGGTGGCACTGAGAGAAAGGAGAAAACAAATGGTGGAGGAAACAAGAAGAAGATGGAATGCTAGACTAGTAATAGCACCACCTGCACCTATCCCACCATGCAAGGACGAATTTCCAACAAGCTTCCATGCCGTCCTTGTGATCTGGGAACGGCAAGAAATGGCCAGGAACCCTTTCGATCTTAATTTCCAATTTTCCACCAACCTACGTAGAGTTTTTCCCATCAAGGTGATGGAGGAGCTGATTAATATCGGAGGCAGGCTCAAGGAGAAATGGCTAAAGGAGAGAGAACAAAACCCCACTCTATGGGGCACTGAAGATGTTGAATTTTGGCAAAACAAAGTTTTTGAAGTGCTGAGGTCGGGGTGCCTGGTTATGAATGCCAGCCTACATGGAGAAGGCGGATTTGTGATGTCAACATGGACACTTGGATGGCGTTTTGCAACACTCAACCCTTCGAGCAGAACAACCCAACATTCATGCCACCCTTGGAGGGTAGGAGTAGATTTTGACCCCAATGTCCACGGTCGATATGACTTCCTGATGATCTATAATCCGCATTGTACTACATATGAAGATGCCCTTATTTTCACCTCAAAAATATTGTATGATACCATGGTCCGCTTCATGAATGAATTCTCTTTGTGCCCTGACCCCACCTTTATTACCACCTGTAATTACATTAGATTACTTAGGATACTCCTTAGGCAAGATCCTGCTCTCCGCAGGAGTGCGGTCTCCCACCAACCCTCCATTTTGATCCTAATGCTATAGATAGTTGCACAATGGCTCAAATTATGATGCGAACTACACTACTACCTTCATTTTGCTTAGCTCTTCTAGAGGATATGAATGACAGTTGCTTCACCCGCTACAATCATCCATTCCTCTCCACCACCACCCTTCAAGTCCACCATCTAGACCTCAAGGGGTATCTCCAAAGCCGCCAATTTCTTAACAAATATATTAAGCCTCCTTCTCCACCTCACTTTGATGACAAAGACGCTTCTATCATAACTATGTAACTTAAAAAAAAAGAGAATCACACGAAGACACAATGAGCTGCACATAGACCACAGTCACTACACCTAGGGGTTCTCAAGTTAGGCATGTCCAGTGGCCTCGGTTGGCTGGCGGCTCTGTGTCTAACCCCCTAGCCCTTTTTGATCCCCCACTACACACACTTAGGGCACCTCAAGGGCAGGACATACCTAGGGAGGTAACATTCGCCTATGGTTAGACCTGTCTCCCTGACCCGCAACCTTCGCACCTCATTTTCGTACACACAAGGTCCTCCAGTGCGGGACATCACCCAGGCTTGACGACCTAGCTTCCCGTTCCACCAGCACAAGCACGATACACTACACGATGAGGTAGACACTCCCCCTAGGTAGAGCACACCTTCTCTTTTCAGGTACTCCCATATGTTGCAACCACCAACATTAGAGGCCCCGCCATCCACTCAACATACCCTTGGTCTCCAACAATACAATCACTGCCAAGCTTCTCAACCACTACCAATCAACACATCATCCACTTTGGACCCACCCTTCGAAGCACCATACCCTCAACAACAAAGTTCCGCAAGTGCGATGGGACTGGGACTTGTCTAGGAGGGGGGTAATGTTAACCCCCGCTCAAGACGGAAGCAAAAGAAGTGAAATGTGGATGAAATGGAAGAAGCAGAATGGAGAACAAGCAAAGGCGCAAGGGCAGCCCTCTAAAATCAAGTTAAAGGCAAAATGGCATTTTTAAGTGAAAGGCGTTCCAAAACTTTTGTAAAAGAGTGCCCAAGTAGAAGGGAATGGAAATAGGCCAGACCTAATATGGCATTTGCAATGGGAGCTAAAGGTGCTTTCTATCCTCTAATTTATCTACTTGGATGAGGTGGTAGACTACATAAACAAACAAAGAGACCTTGATGTGAGTTGTGGTCCCTGGTTATACCATTTTTTGTGCATTCTTATCTCAAACTACCTTGAGTGCTTACATCAATGTTTAGATACCCTAACCTTTTGCATGGATACGGACCCTTCAATAAGCCTTGCATCATAGCAAAGAAATAAGTTTGCAAGCCCTTTAGGTGTCTCATGATACCCTTCACGACATCTCAATGTTGATTGTAAGTGTTGGTGACTTTTTTTGATAGCCCTCTTGTTATGCACATGGCAAACCATGGCTTATGACAAGAGCTAAAGATGTTGCGCAAGACCAAGCCCACTGCCTACCTTTCATGGAAGAGGAAAGAGAAAAGTACGGCCTATCCCTTGAAAATGGGGCATACAACTATCTCAGTTTTAGGAGCATCCACAATATTGACGAAGGAGTGGTAACCAATGAAGAAGCTATCAGGAGGATTGTAGATTAGTGCAACCTCACTATGTATATTGAAAAGTTTGGACAAGAGCCTGACCACACTAGGTATGTGGAATTCTTGAGGATGTATGACCCTGGCAAGGAGAGTGGGACAGTGTCCTTGGCAAGCAGCAGGGAAGGAACTAAGCAGGTGCAGGTCTCGCTCAGCAAGACCTTAGTGGGAGAGACATAATATATTGAGTAAGCCCACATCATAGAAAGCACATCTTATTGTCTTTTGTATAGCCATGTATGATATCTCAAAATCATAGCTTTGAAGAGTAGCCAACTAGCTAAGTTGGATTGTGAAAGGAAATACTTCAATACTCTATGACTACTTTTGACTTTGAAATGATTGGCATAGAGATAAAGGTACCATTTCTTGATGTTATGAAGAACACAAAACATTTCTTTCTCATATATATGTAGTCCCAAACTTAACCACACAAAGTCATGTGACAAATAAGGCACCAATGCCACAACCGACTCAAACTGCAAAACCCTTAGAGCCTCAAACATAGAAGTTGGTGAATACTAAACAAGTCTATCGCGACCAAAGACACACCTTGCTACTCGCACACTGCCTCAGCCCAGTCCTACTAGTGCCTCTAGGACCTCACCTACATCTAGTAGTCCAACATCCTTGACTCTAACCAAGCTCATCACACAAAAATCCTAACCACACTCTCAGGAGCAACCAAAGACGCAACCATTAGCTGCCAACAAGCCTAGCCCTACCTTCAAGCAGGTCTTAAACCATCCTACAAATGATGATTGATCCTCACATTGGCTGAGGACCTAGTTGAAAACAAAGGAGACGACTTGGTCACCTGCATTAAGCACTTAGAGGCCACTTTCACTCTACTTGCTAAGATCTATGAATGCTTAGACGACCTAGGTCTACTTGATCCATTCTTAGTGTTGGAAGTCCGCGCCATGCCATGCACCTGGGAGGAATACCAAATTGTAATGGTAAAAACTCCCACAATCATAGAGAAATTGATTGACGATGTCGAGATATCTCAAGATCAAGCCCTCAGACAATGGTTGATCACCTCCTATAACACAAGTAGAGTTATTGCCACAAGCTAAAGCTTGGATGAACTCCCCGCAAGCTAGCTAATAATGGCTCATCCTTATTGAGGAAGTGATATGCTCTCAAACTCTAGAGGGAACAAGAAGGCTGCTAGATCATGACCAATGCTGAGCAACGACATGCCATTAAGACCTTCGAGTATGATCCCACTTATGTAGTTCCAACCTCCTATAGGGCATTGACCACCATTTGCGACCAACCCCTAGAAGAGCACATCGTGACCCACCCATACTTAGATTGAATTTTGACGGAGGAAGAGTTACACATTGCTAGCAGGATCGACTTCGGTGACTTCCTCATGGATGTTCTCACCTATATCACTCAAGTAGGCATCTGTCCCTTCGACATGGACTGCTATGCTAATCTCGAATACAATCCAAACTTCTATGATTGGCTCATGCGGAAGTGAAAACACTGCAAGCCAATGTTGAATGCCCTTGACCTCTCAATCTTTAATTCTAGGAAGGATTTTGGGGCAAGGTGGAATCAAACATGTGAACAGGTAAGGTGAATGAAACGCACGAATGAAACCTTCATCAAAGACCAAGAGTGGAAGAGAGTAAATAAAAATCAACTCATGATTGATGAAAAGTTGTAAAATCTTTGGAATGAATGGACTGCTTGAAAGAAAATTCACTTTTTGAACTTAAGCATTTTTAGTCTTTCCATGAAAGCACATTTAATTCTTGCCTACTTGTCTGCAATAAATTACCTTGAGGACACTAATGGTGAACTATGGAATTATGACAGGTACCCACTATGTTAGGTCAAGTCAAAAGCATCAAACTTTCATTCTTGGAGGAGGAGCAAGAAAAATACGACCTCTCATTGGAGACGAGAGCTTATAATCAACTCAAATTTAGGTATATCCTGAAACTAGAAGACATAGTCGTGGAGGAACTAGCCATCTAGCAACTGGTGAAGCAGTGCAGGAGGCTGCAAAAGTATGTTGAAAAAGTGGGCCAAGCCATCGATTATGAGAGGTGCACCGAGTTCCTTTTGACGTTCAACAGGAACTGGGGCACTATCATGGTGCACCTAGAGAATGAAGCCTGCCAAGTAGAAATTGAGCTAAGCCCTCAGATGGTACATAAAGCATTGGGCTTACCAAACAAAGTGGAAAAATGGCCAAAGCAAGATGTGTACGATATGTTGGGGATGGAAAAAGTGACAATCCACACAAATGATGGCATCAACCTAGCCAACATCCTCGGCCCCGAGGTGCAAATTCAGGCCAAAATAGTGCATGCTCTGTTCTCCAATCAGTGGTATAATGCATTGATTAACAGAATCAACGTACCAATGCTGAAGAGCATTTCTGCTCGGTCCTTCAATGAGGTAAACCTCAATGGATTTGTGAAGAAGACGATAGAGACATCGGAAAAATCCTTAGCCATCGGTGGAAGGCCTGCAAGGGGAGAATCCCTAACCTCCAAAGCTAGGATATCATCATCCTCAAAGGCCTCCACCATTGAATTCGGAGGAATCTTGACAACCATCATAAGAAAAGCACTAGGAAAAGCACAAGACATCAAGGCAGTTGGTAATATGCTGAGTAGGTTCCCTTCGCACCAAGGACATGAGTAGTCCAGCGAAAGGACCGTGAATGAGGACAAAGGCAAGCAAGAAGCACAATTTGGCCAAGGAAGGGCCAAGAAGTCAAAGAAAGATACTCTGTAGAAGAAGGCCAAAGAAGATAGGGAGAAGATGGGGAAATTAGATCTACACAAAGCACAAAGTGAGTCCACAAGCACAAAGGAACGACGAAAGAAAGAAAAAAGGGATGAGGCAAAGAGAATAGAAGAGGAATCTAGAAGAGCTGAGGAAGAGAGAAAGAGAAGATCTGAGGAGGAAGAGGTGGAGCTCAGGAAGAAGGAGGAAGAAGACATAGCTCTCTCTATCCACCTCTCAGTGGAGCAACCTTCAAGACAAGAGGAGTTGGCAACCATACGACATTAAGGCCCAAGCACTAGCTCCAAGGCACCCAAAGACCTGCCACCCCCAGTGACCGAGGGAAAGGGCAAGGGTTTGATTCACCCTATCCCAACCGTCCTACTACTCACCACCCCAGTCATCACTACACCTACCTAAGATTCCTCTTGGTGGCATGGGTGCAGTTCTTGGTCAACAAAGAGGTGACTCAAGGTATGAGTGTAGGAACCACTGTGACGTGAGCAAGAAGATAGGCAACTATAGATGCAGAATCCAGATAGGACCTCAAACAACCAAAGATAGAGGCATCTACAACCACGGGTCCCTCTGCACTGCTGTTGTCCACAACCTACTATGATGCCTATGTGCAAGAACTCCTGTCACAGCTGGAATGGGAAAAGAAAGATAAGATGATAGCCGTAGCTCAGCTTGAGGCCAAAAAGGGAGACGATGATATGAGGAAAAAAGTAGATGATAGGGTATAGAAGTGAAGAAAGAGTGAGTGCCTTAGTGCTCCGACTAGCCCTTTTAGAAGGTGACAAAGTGCTTGCAAAGAGCAGGGCAGAGGCCGCACAAGTGACCTTGGAAGCCCAACAACGTGCCTTCCTCCACACTCTCCTGGACGCCACACAATCTGAGGAAGAGGAGGCCATTGAGTCCTTAAAGAAAAAGCTAGAGATCACCCGTAGGGCTCTAAGCCATGGGCTACATGTCCAAACACAAATTATATGGCCCACAGAAGCAAAGCCACCACAACATAGGGGAGAAGAGAGGTGAAGGTCGACTAAAGATGCAGAACCAAGTTTTGAAACAGGACAGGAAGCAGTGACTCCTTAGAGGGAGGTTTTTACGACAAGGATGCCCCCACCACTCTTGTTGACCTCCAATGCTGGCCAAGATATCTATTATGAATATATCAATGTGTGGTAATAAAAAAAGGACCAAGGTCACAGCAACCGCACCTAGGGATTCTCAAGTGAGCAACATCTGGTGGCTTCGGTCGGTGGTCAGCTCCGTCTCTAACCCTGTAGCCCATATTGATTCCCCACATCATGCTTAGGACACCTCAAGGGCAGGACTTCCAGACCTGTCTTGCTAAGTTGTGCACCGCACCTCCAACAATGCATGAACTGGGTCCTCAAGTGTGGGACAACACCCAAGCTTGCCTATGGTTTGTGACCCAACTCCTAGTTCCACTAGCACAAGCATAATGCACCACATGATAAGGTAGATATACCCCCAGGTAGTGCACCTTCTTTTCTTTTTAGGTAAATACAAATGCTGCAACCCACCAACTTCGAAGGCCCCATCATCCATGTAATGTGTTCTTGGCCTCCACTACCTTAACCGTTGATCAATTCCTTCCCAATACCAATGCCCATCATCACCGACTCACACAACCACCCTTTTAAATCACCGAACCTTCATCAACTCAAAACTACTAGTGTCCTAGAACTTGCAACCATCTAGTAGGGGGGTAATGTTACACAATATACTACCATGCAGCCCACATGACACAAAGGAAAACCAAGGAAGCCCCCGTCAAGAAGTGAATGAAGAAGCTCATTTTGCTCAGGTAGGCACACTGGAGGAGAAGGCCATCCCTGAACAATTGTGGGGGAGCTCTAACTACTTTGGCGAGGTCCTCTGAAGGATGAAGGATGCCCTCTTGAGAATAAAGGAAAGCATCAAATATTCTAGCAACGCACTCTTAAGGGTGAGGGAGCACCTCCGAAGCCTCTCGCAAGGAAAGCGCGAGGTGCAATGTAATTCATTTTCTAAAAAATGCCGAGTTTCCTCATGTGCAAGTGGTAAATTCTCAACGGACATAGTAAAGGGATCTGGCAACTTGAAGGGAATCGGGAAAAGCCATTTTAAGCTCATGGCATCACGACCTTGGAAGCGAGGAGGGATCTGTCCAACACCATCTTAAATGTCAAAGGATCAATCCACCCATTGTCAGCATCAAGGAGGGATCAGCCCTAACACCATATTCAATTTCACAACCTCAAAAAGCCATCTTGCTATACCCGTCCCACCTTCCAACTACTACCCATCAGTGCTATGGGACTGGCACTAGGCTAGGAAGGGGGTAATGTTAACCTCAGCACAAGAAGAAAGTGGAAAAAGTAAAAAAGCGCAAGTCGGGAGCTAAAAGAGGAAACCCAGAAGGAAATCAGACACAACGGAAGAAGCAAGAAAAAAAATAGCCAAAAGTGCAAGGGCAGCCTCAAAAGCTAAGTCAAAGGTAGAAGTGCATTCTTAAATGCAAGTGCCCCTAAAAATTTTTGTAAAAGAGTGCCAAGCTCCCTCCTGTGCAAATTGTAAAGGTAGATGGGCGGTAGAAAGGAAGCTAGGAAGATAGGAGGACAATGGGAAAGAGGGCCTAGGCCATGGCCATGTAAAAAAGGGGATAAGGGAATGACCACCCAAAAGGGATTTAGGGTTTTGTATATAAAGTTGAAAAGTGAATGAAAAGCTCATTCTTTGGTGTGTGGCAAAGTGGACTCATCTTCTTCTTTTCTTCTCTCCTTCTTGCTTGCTTGTGTGTGCTTGAGAGAGGGAGTGTGAGAGTGTGAGGGAGTGAGTGTGTGAGGGTGAGGGATTGAGGAGAAGAAGCTCTCCATCATCTCCTCTCTTCTTCTCTTTTCTTGTCTCACGTGCAGCCAATGGAGGATGGAGCTTGAAGGTGGAGGCTTGAGGTTGCTTGAGCTTGTATCATGAATTGTGGAGTTATCGGTGTGCTTGAGGGCGGAGGCAACTCGTTTGGGCATCAAGCTAAGCTTGCTACACCTCGGTAGGATTGAAGGTGCGTCAGCTAGGTGAGAGATAGCCATAGGTGTTTGCTTGAAACGCTTGAACAATAAGCGGTCCGTGGGTCTTAGTGGTTGAGCACGCCACTACACAACTACATGCTTTAGTCTCACATGCATCTTTTTGTCATGGAATACAACATCATGGCTATAGATAACCTTCGAAGCTTGCAAATTCCAAATGTGATATCCCATCTCACCTACATCACTATATCCAAGAAAGATGCATTTGACAGACTTTAGATCCAACTTGTTGCATTTATCTTTGGGAATATGGCAAAAAGTTTCACATCCAAAGACTTGCATGTGCACATATGAGGGAGCTTTACCAAACCATACCTCCTTTGCAACTCTACCAGCAAGGGTAGTTCATCGGGATCTATTAATAAGATGAACTACAATAGTAGCTACCTCAACCCAAAAATAATGTGATATGCCTACTTGACTAAGTATACTGCATACTCTTTTCTAAACGATCCTATTCATTGTGCTCTACAACACCATTTTGGGGTGTGGTTAAGGGGTAGTCAACTGATACTTAATATCCATCTTGTTAAAAAATTTATTAAATTCCTTAGAGACATATTCATTATCAAATCATAGGCATTTCAATCTATGCCTAGACTACTTTTCAACCACACAAAAGTGCTAAAATATAGGCAAAACTTTTGACTTCTAGTTTATGGGATACGCCATGGCCTTATGCAAAATAATTATCAATCAATGTGGCAAAATACTTAGCACTACCCAAGGACTAATAGAGCATGGTACCATAAATATCCAAGAACCAGGGTCAATAGCTCACCCACATGCGTAGGACCAAATTTTTATGCATATTACAAGTCTAGATGCCATATAAATAGTGATGACATAAGTAAAAATATGAATAATTCAAGGCTGAGAGATATTGCAAATAAGTTAAGTCTTTCATTCCTTTTAGAGACATATGCCCAAGATGGTGATGCCAAAGAGATGCATATAAAGGATTAGTCATGGCAAAGACATGATCTAGATATAAGCTAGGGATATAGGCATATGCGCAAGATGGTGATGCCAAAGAGATACATATAAAATATTAGTCATGGCAAAAACATGATCTAGATACAAGCTAGGGATATAGGCTACCAACATTGGCACCTCTAGCAAAAATAAGGTCTCCATGTGTAATCTTCCATGTAGAATCGCTAAAAGATACATGACAACTATCATCATCCAACTGTCCAGCTGAGATAAGACTTTTAGTCAAAGCCGAGACATGATGTACATCATGCAACACAAATAGAGAACCAATACCAAATTGCAATCTCACATCGTCTATGCCAATAATATTGCATATGTGATCATTACCCAATCTAACTAAACTTGTAATAGTGCGGTAGGTATAAAATCAATGATGATGCAAGGTCAGATGGAAGGAAGCTTCCAAATCAAGAATTTAACACTAAGAGTAAGTAGACTAGAAATTAAGCAACTAAGTAGCATCAAGTGAAAAAGTAACAAGTATGTAATCATCTAAACTATACTCTAAGGCATTTATCTCCTCAATCTTAATAGTAGTGGACTTAACGATGCTGCAATCATCAACACACTTGGTATTATCCTACGCTTTCTGTTTGCTTTTTTCATGCCTATCATTGCACATGTTATGGCACTATGGCATTATATGACCCTACTTCTTGTAATAATGACAAGTAAGAGAGAACCTAAGACCATAGGACCATGGGCCTTACTACATAACTATCCACAAGACTTGGACTTGCCCTTGCTTAGCTAGGAGTCTCTACCACTGTTATTATTCCCTTTTCCATCATGTCTACCCTAACTATAGGTGTATGAGAAGTACAAGTTGCATCAATATTCTTCCCCTTCACATCTAAAGCCATTTTCAAGAGGATTGGCACTCACAGTAGTACGGAATGTATTGTAAGACTCAAGTAGTGTGACAATCAAGAACAAAGATTTGATGTTATCCTCAAATTGAATTCCCTTGTAAGATAAATTGGATGACAATGGAGTCGAATTCATTAAAATGAGTGGACATAAGAGTGTCCTCCTTCATGAAAGGCCCATAAGCTTATCTAACCAATACAATTTCAAGGTATGATTTTGCTTGTCATCAAGATCACATATCATTTTCCATAAATCATTAGCTCCACCTTTAGTCACAATAATATCAAAGTACACCTACTTAGACAAAGACAATATAATGGTGGACTTGCATATCTCATCAAGCTCATCCCTATCATTTGTATCCCAATTTTTGGGCTTTATTCCCTTGGTTTTCAATGGCCTAACCTATTTCTTTTGCATCAATATCTTCCAAATTTGGGTCTTTCAATACTAGAAGTTGTTGCCATCCAACTTCTCAATGTTAAAGATGGCATTGCCATTGGAAGCATTTAAAACACTTGCCATTTATGTGTGCCAATCAAAGAGAGCACATGCTACTAGAATAATAGAAAATCAGTCCTAAAATTGAGGCAAAATTGTGTAATAAGAGAAAGAGTGAGCCAATACACTACTGTCCACAAGCAAGAAGCACTAGAGTGCACAATACAAGGTTGTGCTCTCAAATAAAACTGAATTTCAGCATGATTATCCATAAAATTGCAATAAGGAATGTACACAACTATAGTCAAATGAGAAAAAGAAAAAGCTTCCACTACTAGGAATATTCAAGGTGGTAATTGAGGTATACAAGGAAACTAGCAATGCGAAATAGAGCATAAACCACCAAGGTACCAAATATTGTCAGAGACATAGATGCAATCCTAAACAAAAGAGTAGCATGTACACAAGCCAATGGTGCATACAAGATCCCTAGAAGAAATAGAGATTCAGCAATTTGCAACTAACTAACTGCATGTGAACAATGAGGCTCAAGTACATAAACAAGCATGCATCCAGAGCTAACAAACTCATTTGACAAGAGGAAGTATCGAGCATACAAACCAAAGCTAAATCAGCCCACAATAATTAGTATCTACATCAACAATTAGACCAAGTTCTCCAAAGAAAATATCAAAGTGCTCCATGGAAGAAAACACATAATGTCCAAGAGCAAAAAAAATTTCAATACATATGTCTCATAACATCTGGGTGCCCAATGACATGGATCAATACATTTGGGAGCATCTACATGCACAATAAGCCTTCAAGCTCGTAAGTGGGAAATCGTTGAATCAAAGAGCCACTGTAAATGTGTATCCCATGGAGCTCAAAACCAAGGTGTAGAGCATATTTGGGCATAATAACCAATGCCAAGCATCAATACATCCATGTAGCATTCCTCCCAAAGCATCTGTAGGCATTCAATACATAAGCTTTCACAGTGCATGCTTGCTACCCATAGGGTATAGTAGAAAAAAATCCATGTAGCATTCCCAAAGCCTTTGTAATCATTCAATATGTAAAGCTTTCACAGTGAATGCTTGCTACCCATAGGGTATAACATGAAAGAATCATCTAAATATTGAGCTAAACAAGCCCTAATTGGTCCAAAATCCTTTTCCAGCATCAATACATCATCTGACCATAACAAATGGGCCCCATAAGCATCACTAGAGCATAAAACAAGCAAATATTTGTTGTCCAAATGGTGAACGATAGACATGTCCTAAACTATAGGTCAATGGATGACATTAAACCCTTCAAGAAATCCTCAAGATAGAATCCACAAATATTGAGGAGGATGCAACTATACCTATCTGTCCTCCACTATAATTTGTGCACCTTAGGGGTCTAAGTGTCATAAGCCAAGATTAAGGCTAGGGAAGATAACAACACCGTATGTAACTTATGGGATGGAAGCTAGCTTGCATCTACCACAACCTTAGGTCAACCAATTGATGTAGTAGGATCAATGGGGATTTGAGTTTCTACACTTTAATTAGTAAATATAGTTGCAAACCTTTTGTGTAATATTTCATCTTAAGAGATACATTTGACATCTTTTGGAAGTTTTTCTAAAAAATCAATTTTTTTTCATTTTTGAAATTGATATCTTCCTTAGTTAACATTTTTATAAAATAATGTAAAAATTCCCAATTTTTTAAAGTTTTACATATTTATCTTATTTTAATATAGCCTAATTTGGATATATGTTAGAAAATAAATCATAAGAGAATAATTTTTTTTTCAAGGATATAAATTCAAAAAATGTTATGAAATCCTAATTAAGAATGATAATGTAACTTATTAATGGTTGATAAATTCTTATCAAACAAAAAACCTTTAAATTTTAATATTTAAAAACTAAAATTTTTAACAAAGACTCATCATTACAATAACCACACACTTGTGATGCCTTCATCTTGAGTCACATTACCTATGTTAGTAGCTTCTATCCATCCACCCAAAGAATTGGATGATGCATCCTTCTCACTACTATCCAAACTAATATATATTTCATCTAATTATAGACCATGCTTTTCCACTTCTTAAACTTTGCTTATGCTACATCTACTTCCCCTGGGTTTGTCATCATCATCTTTCTACAAACGAAGGGTTTTCTCTTTTAAAATAAAAATAATTGGCTTTCTCATATATCAATCAACTTGAATTTACTCATATTCTTTTTATGATAGTATTCCCTACTAAGTTCATGGCTTGAGATTGTGTAAACATTAAAGACAACCTTGTGCACTACATCAAGTTGTCATGAAAATAAAACATAATTTGAAACAATTTGATGTATTGCATCAAGCACCTTTGAATTCTATTATTTTTATTAAGCTTAGATGGATTTCTCATCCTTGTCTAGTTATTTAGCAGTATTAACAAAGTGCAAGTTAAGTCAAAGCACCACATTATATCACCTGTACATCCACTATAGGTAAATTCTTGAAATAGTATATTGAGAGTAAATGTTTTCTTGTTTGTTGCTTTCTTTTGTTATACTTTTTACTTTTTTGTCTAGTTTGTGGATTTTTTATTGCTATTACATCTAATCTTTATATTTTTTAATCAAGTAGTTCAAAAAGTGCAAAACTTTGATTTTTTTCTAACTAACTTACTACAATGCATCAACTTTGCATCGATAAGGCACATGTTTTGAAAAATGTACTAAATTTATTCCTTTCTTTGCTACATCTTGATGCAATGTATCAATGTCTCGGCTTCACAATTCATGCTTTTCTCTTTCACTCATCATACTTTTTTGTCACATAGTTTGAAAAGTGAAAATGTTTACTTTTTTTCTAGCCAACTTGATGCTTTCATCAACTTTGCATTGTCGAGGTGCTCAATAAATGGTTGTTAATTATGTTTAAGGATTTTAAAGTATTTTTGAAGGTCTAATGACGGCTCCTATCAAGTCTTGTAGCATTTGGAGTTAATATGAGAGAGCTATACATGCTTGAAATGTGGACTAATTGTGTAGATAGGGCATAGAAAAGATGATAGTATTCTTATCAAAGCTCTATTTGGGCTATCTACACTCCACAGTTTGCTCTGTGTTACTCTAGATAGTTGTAGAAAGTTGTGAATTTCATTTATTCTTAAAAGGTCGCCTCAAAGTTATGATCCCTTTTGTGTAGAGAAATGGACAGTTTAGTAGATAGGGTGTGGAAAAAATGACAATGGCCTTATTAGAGCCCTTTTTGGGCCGCCTATACTATGAATTTAATGGTTCATTATTCTAGAGAGTTGTGGAACAATTTGTGAGCTCCATTTTTGCTTGTTTGAAATGTCATCTTGATCTGCACAGCTATTAAAAAGTTATGACCCATTTACTGCAAGGTAGTGCTATAGCTTCAAAGACATGTGCAAGAAGAATGACAACAATTTGATCAAAGCTCTATTTGGGCCATTACACTTGGTATTTGACTCATTTGCAAAGCATAACACTTGAATTAGAAGAGATGAGGTAACTTTTGTTTCCTTAGTAATGTTTGCTCATTTTTGTTAGTGTGTCCATGCAATTTGCTACTGTAGATTTGTCTTTCTAATGAAAAATCACTTGTATATGCTATAAAAATAGGTATTGTTATCAAATGTGTATACTAATTTATGTTTAAAACTATAGATGTACTTTGTCTTTTTCCAGATATTCTGACCCCTACTTGATGCACTACATCACAAGTACCAAGATTTTTTGTGCAACTTTCTCCCCAATTTGATGAAATGCATCACGTACCCAATTTTTTGTAGAAATTTCTCATCAAGTTGATGAAATGCATGAAGTGCTTTTGTTTATGCATCTTTTCTAACCAGATTGATGGACTACACCACTAGTTATGCATGATCTTCTAGCAACTTGATATATTAGATCAAGTGCTTCCTCTTTCATCAAATCTTGTATGTCCAACTTGATGCATTGAGGACATCTTAGAGAAACCACATCTCCTTTTATGCATAATACCAAAGAAAGCAATAAAGAAAGTAGAATCAAGTAATGGAAGTAAAGGAGCTATGTGTCAAGCTGCTTTGGTTTTGTCTGTTGTTTCAAGTCTAGTGTTAATAGATGGGTGATTGATTAGGCTTAAGTATTCGAAAGCATTTTTAGAGGTCCAATGAAGGCTCCTATCATGTCTTGTACTATTTGGAGTCAATATGAGAGAGAGATGTTTCTTTGAATGAGGACCAAGCTATGTAGATAGGGTGTAGAAAAATTGATAGTAGTCTTATTAGAGCTCTACTTGGGCTATCTACACTCAAAATTCAACCAAATTTACTCTAGACAGTTGTATACTAAATTGTGAGCTTTTCTTCAAACACCACCCCAATCCAAGTAAGGATTATAAAGTTATGATCAATTTTGTGCGATGAAATCTTATTAAACAACTCCTCACATGTGAAAGAAACACAACAAACTAACCTGTCACATGAGAGATTGATTCGAGGTGATTATAGTGAGAATACTTACCAGCACTTACCATATTGTAGCCACATCCCTTGCTTCCTCACTCTCCCTACCTCACAAGCTCTCACTACCACTAGTAATGTCCCAAGAGAATGGATGGAGAAGAAAAGAAAGGTGCATAGGCTTCTCACTATACTCTCTCCCTCACCTTCCCTCTCTTAGTTGCAAGATAAGGTAACACAAGCATAAAGACCACAAGCTTGCACATACACAAATAGCCTCATCCATTATCACTTATTCCTTTTATATAAAAGTCATATAGCCCCCTAACCTTATGGGCATCTAGCCCACACTTTTGGCCTCTTGGCCACCCATACATTCACGCACTTAGGTATTCATATGAACCTTGTTCGATTTTTCAAAATAATAACTACAATTTTCATGGGAGTGAGCTTGGCCCTCATTTTCCATTGACAAACAACTTTAAACAAGAGTATTGCTACATTGCACATAGTCAAAAAATTTGTTGCACATCATTTTTATACTCTTTCACTTCTTAGCATACTTGGTCCATTATGAGACAAGGATTCACATTACCTTCTCTTGGATGAGTGCTAATCCCATGGCACACCATGGTGTAGAATCTAGTGTCAGGGATGGTCATGGTGGCATGATTCTTTTGGAAGGTCGTAGTCATCCACAAGGGTGTAGGATAGGTGTCATTGTAGTTTTGTGGATGGTACTTGAGGAGGTAGAAGACAACTTATGGATGTAGTGTTAATGTAGTGGATGAATAGCCATCGATGTCATTAGATCTTCAATGGACTCTTTAGCAACCATGGATTTCCAAAAACTTGAAATCAAGCTACTCTCCTTGTGGGTGTGTCTACCTTACTGTTCAGTGCTTGTACTCGTGCATGCGTAAGTGGGGGATGGATCAAACTCAAAGAAAGCCTCATGCATTGTCCCTTAGTGTATGGTTTTATTGTGTGGAAAAGTCTCAAGGTGATAGGTCATTAGAGCAAGCCCGAGGTGTCCTATCCTTAATGTGCCCTAAGATTATGCTATGGAAAAAGGACTAGGGAGTTGCAGAGTTGGCCAACCAAGGCCATTGGACATGCCCAATGTGAGGACCCCTAAGTGCAATGTTTGTGTTGTGTGCCTACATAGCTTGGATATTTTTCTCTCTTTTATTTGTTTTTTAATTTTATCTTTTTTTTTTCTTCTTTTTCTAACATTACTACTCCAAGAGTGGTTGCAAGGTGAGGCTGAGACATCTCTAGCTAATAATATAATCTTTAGTTGCATCTCATATTCAATGGAAGACATTGGATAAAAGGGATGGACACATAAAGAAAGTGGTTTTCCATCATGTCCTTTAGTGGTTCTATTTCCTAATAAGGAGTAATGCCTTGCTCAAATAACTTGACTACAAGGTGAAGGAAATTATAGATGGTGATGAAGGTAGGGCTAGGGCAATCTCATTAGTGAAATGTCTAAGAAATTTGTAGAATGATATCACAACTCTCTAGGTTGGAATAAATACAACTTTTCTCACACCATGTAATTGACTCTAGTGATCTTTGGGAAGTTGTACATGCCATGGATTTATGGATTATGATGTGCATGTTGTTGAGGGTTGAATTGACTTGTTTTTTGGGCTAATTTTTGTTGTTTTTGTGTGCTGAATGGTTGATTTTGTGGGTTTATTGATTGATTTTTCTTGAGTTTGAAAGTGTATTGGATTATATTGGGATGAATTGAGTAGTTTTAAGAATCTCATGATGGTTTTTGGTTGAGATATGATGTTTTGATGGGTTCTATAATATGTTTATTTGGTTTTGATAGGGTCTGCCTTTGTTTTGGTTTGTTATTTTTCTATTTGTGAGGTTGAGATGTGAATGAGTATTGTGCATAATTATTGAGAGTTTGTTAGAAGGTTTTTGATGGTTTGAAGTGGTTTTGGTTTGAGATGTAAGGTTTTTATGCCTTTTGTAGACCTTTTGTAGTGTTATGTAGAGCTTCTGTATCTATTCTGTAAGCCTTTGTTTAGTTTTATACATGTTATGATAGATAGATATTTAGCTTAGTGAATGTTTTGTAATGTTAAAAGAGGAAGAATACAAGCTCAGAATAGCTTGAAGAAGTAGCTCTCAAGGGACACGGTACTGGCTCTGGTGACTCTTTATATCAGGTATATCTCTTGGGAGGGGTATCCAAAACCAAGAGAGAATTATTGAGAGTGATGATTGGTTATTTCAATGCACTATTGAGAGAAAGAGCATATGTGAGAAAGATAGAGTATGAGAGATAACTAATTTTCTATGAGAAACATTGTATCTACATAAGAGAAAAACTATGAAGACTATAAAGATGATGAAAGATGAATGCTATGTGACGATTTCCATTCAAAGTCGATCTTTTATTTGTGTAATTTTGGTTCTTTGATGGTTTCTATGAGGAATAAGAAGAAGATCTTGAAGATTTTTCATGATAAATCCATGGGAGAATCGCTATATTATACTGTGCGAGGATTTGTGAAGATTGGTGTTTTTTTTCTTCTTGTGGTTGATTAAAATATGAAGAACATGCTTGTTGATGTGATAAGATAGATTTTCTTGCAATAGATTTCCCTTTTTTCTTGGTGTTCCTCTTGGGGCTCCATATTTTTGGTATGCAGTTGAGGAATGCTGCCATCAATAACCACCAACACACAGAGGAGGCTGAAAATGGAAGAAGTGCATTGTTGAGGGGAAATAAAAGGAATGGAAGATTGTAGAATTCTTGCTACTATTGAAGAATTGGAGATCTTCATTGTCAAAGCCACTTTCTACAAGAAGTGCATTCCTCAATGGAGAAAGCATGTCATTATCTTGATGCAAGCTCTATGTGGCAAATTGATCCCACTATCTTCTGAAGCTACAGAAAGTTGTATCACTATAGCCAATTGTTTTTCACAAAATTGAAGAGTGAAATAGATTTAGAGAGAATGCCCATCCATGGGAGATTTGGCCTTCATTGGAGAATTTCAAGACATTATCAAGTGGGAGATTCTGAAGAAACTTCAGGAGTCGTGGGCAGTAGAAGTTCACAAGTAATAAGAAGTAAAGGGGTTGGAATTTGTTAGTGGATGCTTAATAGCAAGATATGTGAGATGCTTGGTACACTAACAACCTTCCATTTGTCCAATTGGTAACTCACTAGAAGCTAGTAGATAGAGCATTCTTCACAACCTATGCTATTGAGACCCTCTAAAGTTGGTATTATCAAGACAATGGCACTATGATGATTCTTGGAAGAATGAATTTTGATACCTTTAAAACTAAATATCTTCCCCTTTGCAATGGAATGAAAGCTGAATTTAGAGACATTGAAAAGAAGGAAGTAGAAGAGATGTTGGCAAGAGAGTCCTCTAGAGACTAAAGCCCTTTTGATTCCCTTTTGTTGAGTATAGACAAAGTGGGTGGAGCTAACTACCTGATGAATGACACAATCAAGAGGCAAGTATTAGAACAAATCTAGAGGTATGTCAGAAGAGAGAAGGCAAAAATCAAAGCAAAGAACAAGCTAGTAGTAGAAGCCTCCGTTGACGCCCTTGTGGCACTCTTTATACAAGTCCCAATGGTGAACCAAGGTCCCCTTCCTAGACAAATCTATCCTGGAAATATTAATGATAGCCCAGAAAATGTAGTCTCGTTGCCAATCTTTACGGGAGAGTACAATGAAGACCCTGATCTTCATGTAGTCAAGTTCATAGTAGTGTGTGTAGCTAACAATACTAGAATCCCAAAGCACTGGCTAGCAATATTCCTTGCCACTTTCAAAGGCACAACATTTCAGTGGTATGAGAGACAAGTAGCACGAACTTTTGGCACATGGGACAACTTGAAGGTGGCCTTCCTCACCAAATTCAGGCATGAAGGTTTTGAAGAGTGAATGAGAGAGGAGTTTATGAATATAAGTCAGTCCTATGGTGAACTGATAGAAGCATATGTCTCTATAATGGAATCCATACTGAAGAGATGGACCAACCATCACTTGGATAAAGACATCTAGAAGGGAGTTTTTCTTAGAGGACTACAACCAGAAGTTCGTAAGTTTGTGGAGCTGAGAAGACTAGTCAACTTGCAAGCTATAGTGGAAGGTGCAAGACTATATGACGAAGTTGAAGTAAGGCTATTGATGACCTCAAGAAGAGAAGTCTTATCTCCTCTCATGCCAGGAATGGTGTACCCACCAAATGTAGTAGGGACTATTTCTTACTCCTATCCTCAAATGCACATAGTCCCATAGTATAGTGTAATGAATTCTCAATGGCCACAAACAACAGTACCTCAAATGATGGTTCAACCAAAAAAACAATAGCCTCAAATAGTTCTCCCAATGGCAACTCAACAACAATAGTAGAACCCTACCAACTGGAACCAACAACCACCAGTCTCAACAAGAACTTTGAATTAGAATCAGAATAGAGGACCTCCTAGACTTAACCCAACCAGTCTATGTAGTGATTATAGAGACTTTTCAAAACCCACTATGAGTACTCCAAAATGGGAAAATGTGACAGATTATTTATCCAATTCACTTTGCAAACATCAAGAAAGAGCTGATGGATGTGATTGCAGAACAACTGTAGACACTAAAGGTGAATACCACCAACATATCCAGTACTATAAGAGGTGGAAGAAATGTGATGCAATTGAACACGTGTAAAAAGTTCCATCAAGCGTCGGGATATTTAACCATTGAATGTACCCGAAACCCAACTATCCCTAGAGCCTTTTGTTTGTACAGTTTACGAAAGAATCATACAGAAGATATCTACTCTCTGAAGGAGATACACAAAAGAAGGAAGAAAGACAAAGAAGCAAGATTCAATTTTTTGGAATCCAATATGACAACCCAAGATATTGGACCAAATCCTAGAGAGTTTGGTTCTAATTTTGGTCCAATGAGGTTCCTTCCCCAAAGTTATAGAGGAAGACGATTTGGCACTGGCCAAAGATCAAAAGTGGAGTGTTATAGATGCGGAGAAAATGGACATATATCACCAAATTGTCCAAATCCTAGAAGGTCAATGGACTACAAGTCCTTATATAGTCGATGCAAGGGAGAATGCCACACTACAAAAGACTGACCCAATCTAGCTCTTGTGAAAGCCAACACAATCAATAATCAATAGAAGACCCAAGAACCTATCCCTCGAACTTGGTAGAATCAAAAGTTGCCACAATAATGCGTGCCAAGAAAAGAAAATACACAATTCCAAAAGAGAACATTCCCTTTGCCAAAATTCTGAAGTTCAATCTTCCAAAAGAGAAACAAAACAATATAGTATAGAATAGTGCAGTATATAGCAGTCTAGTACCACAGAAGGATACATAGATAGTTATTAGAAGCAAGACCAAATGTCCAAGAGATAGAGGATGCAAAAGTGCCCCCAATAATAGAAGAAGTTCATATATTGTTGTTGTTAGAAGAAAGAGGAAAGATAAAAGTGGATGTTGCCCCATTTCCTTGCCAATTGAAGAAGCATGTGGATCCTATATAAGAGAGTATTACTTAGTCAAAGATGTAGACACCTTCAAACCAAACCTAACATTGTGAAAATTGTTTTGCTAATCCTATCCCCCATCTACCGAAAGAAATTTATGACAAGAAGATGTTGCCTAAGGATTGCCTCCACAGCTACCGCTAAGTCCAATAAGGCCCCAGATCTAGTGAAAGAAGTGGATGTGGGTAATGCCTTCCGAGATCCTGGTACCCCAGAGATTGGCATTTGGATTGAATGATGTTTTACTACAGATGAAAACACACTTATGCGCTTTTGGATCCAGCTTTTTCCTTTTCTCATTTGGAATATGCACATAAGCAAGTCAGCCAAAGACTTTCATATGACCTATATCAGGCTTGTAGCCATACAGCCTCTCAAACGGCATCATATCATGAATACTTGCAGTGGGAGTCCTGTTCAGAATGTATACAGCTGTCGTAACAGCCTCTGCCCAATAATAAAGTGGCATATGTTTTTCATTCATCATGGCCCTAGCAGCCTCCTTCAGAACCCTGTTCTTTCTTTCAGCTACTTCGTTCTGCTGCGGAGTGTAGCTGCAGGTTAGCTAACTACGAATGCCATTTTCAGCCAAGAAATCAGCAAATTCATTTGATACATACTCCCCACCACTGTCGGATCTCAAGCAAGAGATCTAGCATTCAAATTCCTTCTCAACCTGTGCTTTGAACTGCTAAAAAACAGCAAAGACCTCATCTTTTGTTTTCAATATGGAAAGCCAGGTATAGCGACTGTAGTCGTCAATGAAAGATACATAATATCTAGAACCTCCCATAGAGGCATTATGAGCTGGCCCCCAAACATTAGAGTGCACTAACTGCAAAGGACGTGTACTCTGCCTTACATGCCTGACAAACGGCAATCGAGACTGCTGACCAAACTGGCAAGCCTCGCATACATGACCAATATCTGAATATCGGAATTTGGGTAAACCTGTAACCAACTGTTTCTTCTGCATAGTTTGCAGCCTTTGCAAATTGACATGCCCCACTCTCTTATGCCAGATTTCCAAATCCCTAACAGTGCCAGAACCATGAGCAAACATAGCTGAATTCAGCTCTGGCAAAGAAGCATCAAGAGTAAACATTCTGTCGTTCCTGTGACCACGAGCTATCAACTTGCAGCCATTGCCAAACTCTTCAATAAAGCAACCATGCTTATTGAATCTAACCTTCAAGTTTTGCTCAACAGACAATAAGTTCTTCGTAATTGAAGGGACATGCAAGACATCATGCAGATTTTTCTTCCTGCCATCATGAACCACCAGAGGCACTTTGCCTTTATGCTCAATGCTATGCTGCATGACCTGTGCATACATAGCCATGCTTTTCAGTCACCATATCAGTGAACCAATCACCATGAGGGGTCATGTGATTCGATGCCCCTGAGTCAATGTACCACACTGCATCATCAGATGATTTTTCAGCAACCTTATCTTTGACATATTGCATGGCAAACAGTCTATCACCAGAGTCATCTGCCTGACTGGACAATATTTTAATGAGAAAATTCAGCTCAAGTACTTCACATCAAGTACATATGACTTCTTGACTTGTGTTCTCTGCAGTGCAATCTTCCCAGCATATTAGGGAGCTTCAAATGCTCTTCAGGATCAAAACAGTGATGTAAATCACTGTATTCAGCAGTGTACATTCAGTTTCAGACCTGTATACCTGCATAACAATCCATGCCTCATCACCCAAGCTTCCATTGACATGTCGGACCTTCGAGGTCACACCCCAGGGTCAGCATACACTTCATAGAGCATGTATAAGATGCTTAATGCCTCGTTTTGAAGCTGGAGAACCTGAATCTGGACCTGGTGCAACAGCGCAGACTGGCAGGGGGGGCAGCACAGCTCACGATCTTGTTAATCATGACAATGAAGCACTCCAAGGTGCTCAACACATCCCTCTCAAGGCTACAAACAAGCCTTTGATAATGCCTTTGATCATTGAGCATACAACCATACACTGCATACCTTCCATTGTTCAATGGCTTCAGCCTGTTTGAAGAAGAATGACCTTTCCTCTGACTTCAGCTCCTGCAAGTCCAATGCCACACTCCCAGGCACCTAGTCTTTGCCGATTCATGGCTCTGATACCATGTTTAAATTCATAGAGGCAGATAGATGTCAGACAGAGTGAAGCAGCATGCTTCCTCTCACACACTTCATTATTCATTCAACACTCTATAGTGAAAGTACAACCTAAGGTCATAAGACCATTCACACCAGTAGTGGCACCGACTTATTTAATGTACCTAGCTACTATGGCTAGACTAGCTGTGTCCAGCTCATGTCGGTCAACACACATAAATGAGCTTGATATTCTAACATTGAATCCACGACATGTTAGCATCACATAGACCTAGAGCCCAATGCCAATCCTATAAGGTAAAGACAAAGGCACATAATCCAAATTACTCAGCCCTGGTGAAAGTAAAGTTATCAAAGCTCTTAGAAGCTAAGTTTATCTATCTAATGGCTAATAGTGAATGGATTTCACCCATCGTGATAGTACCCAAGAAGAATGGAAAGCTACGAATATGTGTGGAATTTTGCAAGTTGAACTCCAAGACAAAGAAGGATCATTTCCCTATCCCTTTCACAAATCAACTATTGGACACAGTGGCAGGACATGAGCTCTATTCCCTACTATATGGATTTAGCGGGTACAACGAAGTCTAAATAGAAGAAGAGGACCAATCCAAGACAACCTTTACAACAAAATGGGGAGCCTATGCTTACAGAGTGATGCCATTTAGGCTATGTATAATGCCCCTACTACCTTTTAAAGAGTGATGATGGACGCATTCCAAAATCACATGCATGATTTCTTTAAAGTGTACCTGGATCACTTTTGTGTTTATAGCCTAATCTGTGAGCACTGGGGACACTTGAAGCAGTGCTTTGATCGATGCCAGGAGTATGGAAGCTCCCTCAACCCTGAAAAATGCATCTTTAGAGTCTCTTTAAGAGTTCTATTAGGTCACATTGTCTTTGCATAAGAGATAGCAATAGACCCTGCTAAGATTGAGAAGATCACAGCTCCAATAGCATAAACCAACCTCAAATAGTTGAGGGGATTTCTCGGATATATGGTATATTACAATATGTTCATTGCACACTTTGCAACAAAGGCATCACCTCTATAGGAGCTCTTGAGGAAAGATGCAAAGTTTAATTGGACAGATGATTGTGAACAAGCTTTCAATACTCTAAAGTAATATTTGATTGAAGCACCCATCTTGCAACCTCTCAATTGAATGAAGTGCATACTGATGCATTCGTTGATGGATTAGGTGCAATCTTATGTCAAAAAGACTCCTCCAAGCTAGATCAGCCTATCTACTATGCAAGTCGTAAGGTCACCAATCAGGAAAAAAACTATACAATGACAGAGTTAGAGTGCCTGGCGATGGTGTTTTCCTTAGAGAAGTTTCGACACTACCTATTGTCGATGCACTTCAAGTTTTATGTGGATCATGAGACATTGTCCTTCCTTATGAATAAGGCCAATGTGAAAGGCCGAATGATGAGATGGCTCTTTTTGTTCCACGAGTTTGAATTTGTGGTTACCAAGCCTGGTCACTCCCAGGTTTTGGTTGGTCATCTATTGCAGATCCCTCAGACTGAAGAAGAGGAGCAAGATGATCTTGGCCTCCCTAATGCTTCCTTGTTTTGGTCAAAATGGTAACCCCATGGTATGCAAACATTGCCAACTCTTGGCCACACAACAGTACCCCCTAGCATCTCTAGCAGAGAGAATAATAAGCTTCTAGTGGAATTAGCCCCCTACACTCTACTAGAGGCGACGCTTTGTACAAGAGAGACAGAGATGAAGTGCTGCAGAGATATGTTGCAAGAGATAAGATTGGCATAGTGCTAAAATCATATCATGATGAGCCCTGTTGCAGATACTTTGTGGGAGAAGCAATAGCTAGAAAGGCTCTTCTTGCACATTATTGATGGCCTACACTGCATAAAGATGCCTATGACTACTGTATACATTGTGATGTTTGTTAGTGGTGGATGAGAAGGCCTACCAAATCCAGTGCCATGCTACAACCCATAATTCCCTTGAAGCCGTTCAAGAAGTGGGGCATCAATTTTGTAGGTCCAATCAATCCTTTAGTCAAAAGGAAGCAGAACTGATACATCTTGATATATACGGATTTTGTGATGAAGTGGTGTAATGCCAAAGCTCTCAAAGGAGATGATGGTAATAGTGTTGCAGATACTTTGTGGGAGAAGCAATAGCTAGAAAGGCTCTTCTTGCACATTATTGATGGCCTACACTGCATAAAGATGCCTATGACTACTGTATACATTGTGATGTTTGTTAGTGGTGGATGAGAAGGCCTACCAAATCCAGTGCCATGCTACAACCCATAATTCCCTTGAAGCCGTTCAAGAAGTGGGGCATCAATTTTGTGGGTCCAATCAATCCTTTAGTCAAAAGGAAGCAGAACTGATACATCTTGATATATACGGATTTTGTGATGAAGTGGTGTAATGCCAAAGCTCTCAAAGGAGATGATGGTAATAGTGTAGCCATGTTCCTATAAGAGAATATTATCACTCGCTTTGGCAGTTCCTTAGAGTTGGTTAGTGACAAAGGCACTCACTTTTTGAATAAGATTATGGAAGAGCTAGTAGAGCTTTACCTGACAACAAGTATGATTATTGCACATTGTCATGACTAGGACAATCAACTTATAGAGGCCCTCTATGCATATAGAATGTCCCATAAGGCTAATATAGTGGTGTAGGGTACATAAGCCATCTTCCGTGTCAAGTTAGAACTACTTTCTTTGCGAGTGGCTATCACAAAGCACTTGGGAGATGATGAGTCCCTGCAAAACCTCCTCCTACACTTAGAATGTTTGAATGAGACTTACATAATGGCTTTACAATGTATGGAAGCCGCACAGGCTCAGCGAAAGGCTTATCATGATAGCTTCATCAACAAGCACAAAGAATTCAAGGAAGGTTACCTCATCCTCATCTATGATTTGCGCTTTGGCAAGTTTCCAAGAAAGCTCCAACAAAGTTGAATGGGCCCCTACAAGATACTCACTTTTAATCCTATTAAAAACACAGATCTTGAGTAATGGTTTAGCTATGGTGGTTGGAACTCATAAACTAGAAGCATGATGCCTGAGAGTATTACTCAAGTGAATTAGGTTCCAAGATAGATTAGCTCAGACTCATAAGCACAATCTTGGAGTAGTCAGAGACATAGACTAGAGGTACAACATAAAATGGTCATAGACATAGATGGTACAAAGTATAATATCATTGCATTCAAAGTACACTCTTTTATAGTTGTAGGATGGTACCACTTTTCCTCACTATGCCTATGGGATCCAATACAACTCTTCTAGTCTGTTCCATATTCCTTGCCTTATTGCTCCATACAAATAGGCTATCACAAGAGTGCGATTGCATATTTTTCAACACCTCTCCTCAATCACAACCATAAAAACTCTAAGTATATAGAGGTTGTCATGAGTAGAACCTTGCTAAGTGTAGACATGGAAAAACCAACCATATAAAGCTAGAGGCTATCACAAGGCCTCATTGCTTGTGTAGAGGTTGTAGTGCACATGTTACATGAGGATTATAATGCTTATGATTGGAGCATTTAATGCAAGTACATACAAGGCTTTAAAAAGTTGGTCTAAATAGTGGGGGATAGAAGGACTGATGAGGCTTATCCTTCTATTCTTGAGTGTTTTCTTCTTCTTCTTTGAGAGTTGCAAGGTAGGCCTTTTGTGATCTCTTCCTGGCATGACAAACTTTTTTTATGTCCCCAATTCTTTTACAAAAGCCACAAAGAATGTATTTATTCCTTTTGTACTTATTGTTAACATAGAACACTTGTTCTTCCTTTGTGGTGCTTGATTTTTCTTCCCCTTTTGAGCTTTTTCTCTTCTTCAAGGAGTGATGCTTCGCTTTGATGCCTACCAGCTTGGGATCTGACATGTTAATTAGTGTGATGGAAAATTACCAAATTCTAGAGAAAGACTCTTGAGCAAGACTCCAATGCATATGTCTTCTTCCATTTTTAAGTTAATCCCTGCAAGTTGAGTTAGCAGACTTTTTGTGTAATTAAGATGAGTTTCAAGGGATGTATTAGTCTTCATATCCAACCCGAAAAACTCAATCAACAATCTATATTTTGAAGATTTAGATTGGGCACCAAATAGTGTGTCCAATTGTTGCCAAGTAGCATGGGATATATCACATGCATCTACATGGTGGATATAACTATCATCAAGCTCAAGCTTGATGATTTCTTGGGCTTTTTCATCACTCTTTTTCCATAATGCTGCAAGAGTACCATGTCAGGGCTTTTTCTCTTGTCTACTTGTGATAGACCACAAGCCCTTTTTCATGAGGATTAGCTTGATCCTTGTGTGCCATGTGTGGAAGCCAATGCCTTTAAAGAGGCATGAGGGTGAATCTTTGCCCATTTTAGATAGCAAGAGTAGTAGAAAGTATTTGGAAGCAGATCATCATAAAATCTAAACCCAACTCTGTCAAGAGACATAAGAGCAATAGTGCCAAGAAGCACTAAATGAATATCAAAAGATACTACGCTTATTGAGCTTGATGTTGAGCTTTGATGATTGATATTGAATCCTCCTCTCCCTGCCGATTTGATGTGGCAATCTTACTGAACACTAAGTGTGGCAATATATCAAAGTGGCAATGAGTTGTTTTAGTTGAGAGGAGTAAGAAAATGAAGTGAATTATGAGCTTTAGGTCAAGTGGCTATGGCAGCCATGTTTAGGGTTTTGAAGGTCAATTGGTTTTCTTGTCCTAGTAGCTCAAGGAGTGCACCATTGGGGTTAATATTTGGTGAGGAGAGAGCTTAGATACAAAGTTCCAAATGCCATATGGCCACAGATGGCTCACAACCTATTCACACTGTATCAGCTATATGACAGGATGTAGAAACTGTTTTGACAACGAGGGAGAAAACATGCAAGGCCAGGCATGCAAATGACCAATGCCAAGGTTTGATGCAAAGGATGAAGCGCCTAGAGTAGGAGAAGATTCCCCTAGAAGACAACTTGTTGAGATATTGCCTCGATGAGGAGATCTAGCTGATCCAACTAAGTAGGGTGATTGCTGGCTATGGAGATCAAGAGGTAGAGTGGAGATGGAGTTCGAGAATGAAGAGTTATTATGGACCTTAGCTGAGTTGAGGTTGAGGAGAGCTGGAAGAACAATGAGCTGAGCTAAACCAAGTTCACCATGGCTTTGATACCATGTTAAAGCCATGGATCTTGAGTACTGGTTTAGCTATGGTGGTTAGAACTCATAGACTAGAAGCATTATGACTGAGAGTATTACTCAAGTGGATTAGGTTTCAACACGTATTAGTTTGGAATCATAAACACAATCTTGAGTAGTCAAAGACATAGATTGAAGGTACAAAGTACAATAGCATTGCATTCAAATGATTTTCAAGTATAGTCTTTTATAGTTGCAGGATGGTACTACTTTTCCTCACTATGCCTATGGGATCCAAGACAACTCTTCTAGGTTAGTGTATGTTCCTTACCTTACTGCTCCATATAAAGAGGCTATCATAGGAGTGTGATTGCATATTCCTCAACAAATCCTAACGGATCAGTTCAAGTGCAAGCGGTTTATGCCTCTAATGATCCCTTCCTGATTAATGGTTGCCACCTGAAGAAGTATTACTCTCCTTGGGGATCCTGACAATCATAGTCAATAGACCCTCTCCCTTTGCGGCCTTGCTCCTTACTACTTCTCATGTTGTTGTTGATATCCATCATTCTCATTTTGACAACGTGGCCTCATTCTTTTAGCCCCTTTCCTCCACCTCTTACCTCTATTCGGCTACCCTCCTATTCAATCTAACCGATGTAGCGAGGTTGGTTTTGATCTTGGTGGTCTACAATTTACCTAAAGAAAAAAAGAAAAAAGGAAATGGAAAAAAAGATCATGAGAGAAAAGGACTTCAATCTTTGTTATGCCAACTTGCTCTTTGAGAAAAGGTGGAAACACCCTCGAGAATAGAAAAAAGAAAAGAAAAGAAAAAATAAATAAATAACAAAAATAAATAAATAAATGAATAAAAATATAATAAAATGATTATGGAAAAAAAGAAATTCCCTGTCATAACAAGCCTTGCTCCAAGAAAAGGTGGCAAACACCCTTGGTCACAAAGCTAGTGGCTGTGGAAAAGGCGAAAATACCCCACAGTCCAGAACAACTGACTCCTCAATTGAAATCCTCGAGATGTATTTCAGAATCTGTCTTCCTTGGTGCAATGTGTCATGTGCTTAGAAAGTTGTGTCTAATCCCCATAGTAGTACGACCTCTTCTATAGGAAATTCAAGTTCTTGATCTATTGGCTACCTCCCTGGGTATGCCTTTTCATAAGCAAATACTATTTGACATCATCCAAGACAAATCCACTCTTCATCAACAAGCCCTTTGAGTGATGTGAGCTTTCATCCTAATGGGATCGAGAAGTGAGTATTACTGCCCTCCTGTATCTATCAACGGAGCATGAGACAAAGGGGGAGTTGGGCAGGACTGATTTTTCCTTCAATCAACTTTCAGAGGTGAGGATTGAGGGATGTTCCAACACTAACACTCGGTATGTTTTTGTTTCCCTATGTACACATGGGACAAGCTTCTACAACCACCACCAAATACATCACTCTATCTGTGCACTGCACTGTAAGGCTCCTTGGCCTACCTTCTTGCACCTATGCCAGATGGGTTGGAACTCACTGATGCATCATCAACTGTGCATGTTTGCATACTCCCTCTCCACAATTCCCCTTGTTGATTTCTCAACCAGGTGCAAGATAGATGTTCTCCTTACTTTCTCTTTGATTGATGTGAGTTGTGGGGTGAGAGAATAATCTATCATTCTTACATGAGCACTTATTGATCTGAGTGTTGCATCATTTGTCATCGATAACTTAACGGGACTTCATCAACAATGTTATCTCCCTAAGTGATACTGCATGGTTTTTGCCATGCTGGATGTGTGTTGTGGTACCTCCGGCAAACGACTCTGATCCCCAATGCATCGATCATCTGAACATGCCAAGTATATATATATATATATATGTCTTAAGTGTGGGAACACAAAGGTTCGGGTCATGGTCAAGTGCTAGATCCCTGCTAATTAGACAAACTGGTCCATGAAGGTTTTAAGTGTGGGGACATGCCCCTGCATATTTTATTTACATATATTCATGAACACATTGCTATCTGATCTTTAAAAGATATCATGTTTTACCTATGCCCCATTGAGGTCCCTTTCCCACCCAAACCTTGTGTTATACCCCATCTCCAGGGTCTTTCCTTGCCCCTTTAACACTTTTTCTCATTTTGTCATTCTTCCATGTGAATTTTACCTTTTCTCATGAGAGCCCCCCTTGGCATTTGATCTTTCTCGCATTATAGTTGTGCTAGACTTCTTTGATCTTACATTGTTTTTTCTATTCACTACTTCAATGAGCAAGCTACTCTCAACATTAGCACTCATAATACCACCTACATGTATAAAGTTACTAATGACAGTTTGAAAAGTATTCCAACTCTCAAGCAAGGTGATTAACAAGAATATGGCATTTACTAAATCATGAAAGATATATATTTTGAGATGTTAGTTAGTTAAAAATAGTGTCAAGCTCACTGAGGTGATTAGACATCGAAGCTACCTCCTTCATATCGACCACATAAGAGAAAGTTCATTCAAGAACACAAGGAAAGAGATGGAGGCCAAAAATGTTTTCTTGTTGGTTTCTTCTTCTTCTCAAGAACACAAGAAAAGAGATGGAGGCCAAAAACGTTTTATTGCTGGTTTCTTCTTCTTCTCTTAGATAGAATACAATGTACACAAAGTATAGATAAGATCCAACATAAAGAAAAGTGGTCTACTAAGTCAAACAATGTATAACTGACTATACTAATTGTTTGGTGCTATAATATGTCAACTATAGATAGGTACACCAAGCCAAATATAATAAGTGATAAATTATTGATGGCCATGTAAGAGTCATAATGACCACCAACATGCTAACTATAGCTATGCAGATCCATCTAAATAGGCGGTCCATCATCAATGTCCGCAAATGTTGAGCTTGCCATCTCAACACTCCCTCTCAAGCTCAACTGTATCTTTGCAACTCCAAGTAAGCTTTGAAATTTTCAAAGCTTCTCCGCACCCAATATCTTTGTGAAAGTATTAGCTATCTGATCGTGTGTGCTAATATATACCAAGTCAATCTCACTTGCAAGTACCTACTCTCTCACAGAGTGATAATGCACCTTAGTGTGTTTTGTTCTAGCATGAAACACTAGGTTCCTAGGTAATTATATGATACTCATGTTGTCACAATGAATGACAATTGGACCATCTCCTTGCACATTCAAATCACCCAATAAATTTTGTAGCTATACTACCTCACATGCTGCCATAGTAGCACCTCTATACTCAATAAAATAACTATAGGTTGCTTTTTTCTAATCCACGTAATTATTGCATCACCAAGGAAAAATACATATCCATTGGTAGATCTTCTATCAGATACGCTACCAGCCCAATTTTTTATCTGTGTATTACCTTTACCTACCTAAAAGGTCCATAATGCAAAGTGGACTTCATATACCTCAATATGCATCTAACTGCATCCAAATAAGGCTTTCTATACATCTACATAAATTGACTGACATACCTTATGATAGACATATAAATCAAACTCCCAACTATCCTCCTAAACATAGTAGAGTCTTCTATCTCATCCCCAACATTAGCACTCAACTTCACATTTTGCTCCAATGGCATTGAAAGAGACTACTTACACACTATCAAACCATACTTGGACAACGCATCCAAACCATACTACCTTTGGGATAAGCATATATCATCATCACATTTGATCACCTCAATATCAAGAAATTACCTTAGCTCACCCAAATCCTTCATGTCACAACTTCTTCTTTAAAAAGTCCTTGGCTTCAGCAATCCCATTGTCATTGTGACCTATAGTAATCAAGTCATGCACATAGATGACTATGATGACCAAACCTGCATCTCCCTTTCTCACATAAAGTGAGCGATCAGCATCAAAAACATAAAAGATAATATTGACAAGATACTCTTTGATCTTATCAAACTATGCTCTAGGTGCTTGCTTTAGTCCACAAGACATCTTCTTTAACCTGCAGACATATTTGGGATGCTCTAAATCCTCATAAATTGTTGGTTGCTCCATATGCACCTCTTCTTATAATTCACCACACAAGAATGCATTCTTTACATCCATTCACTACAAACTCCAACCTTTGGCTACTACCAAAGCAATTACACATCTAATAGTTGCCATCCTAGCAAGTGGACTAAATATCTCTTCATAAACTATACAATATGTGTAACCTTTTGCAATCAATCTAGCCATATACTTGCTAACAGAAAAGGTTTATAACAACAATACTCTTTTTTCTCTAAAGAGTATCTAATGAAAAAATATTTTTTAGCCTTTGGATCAAGCTTCTTTCACAACTTATCTAGCACATGAATATATACAATACAACTAAACACTTTCAAGTGTGACACATCGAGCTTCTTACTTGTAAAGCATTCTTCGGGGGTCATTCCATGAACTGCAATTGTGGGAGTTCTATTCATAATATAGATAACATTATGAATAGCTATAGACAAAAAATATTTTAGCACTTTTTTTTCAGCCATCAATGCGCCCATGCAACTTCTATAATATGCCTACTTTTCCTTTCAATAATCCTATTTTTCTACGGCGTATACCTACAAGTATACTGTCTCTTTATCCCATGAGACCTCAAGAAGTCACTAAATTCATTAGAGAGGTACTCTTCCTCTCCATGATTCGACCTCAAGAACTTTTAAATGCGTGCTTCTGTTTCAACAATAGCCTTGAAAGTTTTGAGTGCTCAAACACATCACTCTTTTCCATCATGAAATACACCCATAGCTTTCTTAAACAATCATCAATAAACGTGACAAAATATTTATTGGCATCAAGTGATATGTTTTGTATAGGCCCCCAAATATCTATTTGCACAATATCAAGTATATTCTCAATCATATCTCTATCATGTGAAAAGAGTTGTATTGTTGCATGCTTACCAAACTGACATGCCTCATGCACTGTGAAATTCTAGAACTCTAAAACAAGAAAACCTTGTAACCAACCCTTTGGATTTGCATTAATTTCAACCTTTGCACATTTGTATATCCAATATTTATGTGCCATATTTCAATGTTTGCAATCGCTCCTTTGACTTTAGCATACATAGTAGGCATTCCAGCATCTAAAGTGAACATGCGACCAACTCTACTTCCTTTTGTGACCAACCTACACTTATTATTAAAGTCTTTCACGAAAAAGCTTTTTTCATTAAATTAAACCTACAACCCTTGCTCTACTATTTAGCTAATAGACTCTAAATTGTTTGTGATGGATGGCACATATAATACATCTGATAGACTCTTTATCTGATCATCATGCAATTATCCTCCATTCAATGCTTCTAGGCCTCAAAGTAATTTCAAGACAACAAACAATCCAAGAGTTGATTTCAAACAGGGGGACAGCAAGCCTAAGTCCATCTTAGCTAATACAAATCCTAAATCTATTCCTATGGATCTTTACAAAGAAAGGAAGGACAAAGGCTTATGGGAAACTTTTCCAATGTGAAAAAATGGGGGATATGAATCATCACATGCTTGCATATAATATAGATTTTTTAAATCATACATCTCTCTAAATCATTCAACATGGCTAGTCATATAATTAGATAGACTTAAATCATCATACCATACATCACTATGTGTTCCCTTTCCCATAACAGCATTCATCATATGCTGCATAACAAACAAACATTCCTTTTTTATTTCATTCTACTTTGAAGATGATGCATAGTTTCCTTGTTGCAATTGATCACTGTGGATATCATTCTTCTTAGCATAACATTGGGCTAAAATATGACATATTTTGCCACTATAATAACAAAAAATACAAGATTTGCTAGAACCTCTATTCTACCATTTACCTCTTCCTCTAGAGCCCCCCTACATCTAAAGTTTCTACGGTCTCCTAAAACCTACATTTCACCAAACTACTGATTTAGCCTATCTTATTGGTTATCACCAGCACATCCCATGCAATGGCCTCTTGAAGAGGATTTGTTACATTGTCTTTCTAAACTCAAGTAAAATGCTTGGATATATTCACCACTTATTTTAGATGATTCACACTATATGTTGATCTCTTCAGTGATCTTGAGAGAGACCAACTCATCAAAATTTGGAAATGGCTCCCGTACATACACAAAAAATAAAAAATTTCTAGGCCTTCTTGTTACTAAGGCCACTCAAAGTAGATGAAATCAAATCATCATCACTAGGCATTATAGCATCTACATCACTTTTACTCAAGAGAATATTGCACAAATACATAATTTTTTTCTTTGGGATTTAATTTACTGTGTAACTCATATGGAATATATACATAAGTAATACATCCAAATACTTTCAAATGGAAAAAGTTTGACTTTTTATCTGTACACTTCTCCTCAAGTGTCATACCATGTACAATAGTAGCCATGGGTATCCTACTCATAATGTATACAGTAGTAGCAACTCTTTTTGTCTGATAATAATGAGGCAAGTCTCTTTCAAATGTCAATGTTAACTACATCATCAAACTTTGTAGGTTCTTTGTAACTTGTCACACTAGCCATAAATGCATAATGGCAAGCTAAATAACTACTGTATGTAAACATGTCAACTGGTTTTCTGACTCTCTCAGATCTCTGTAACTGTAGCTCACTCTGAGCTTGCCTCTCATGAGGCGGTACATAACGACTCTCTCTTGCTCCAGGTGTCATAATAGACGGAATGCTCAACTGACTATCCAAATTGTCACTATTAGATGACTCATAACCTGATGTGAGTGGACCTGTCACATCCTCAAGCATCTTTTCTTTTTCCTTATCCAATCTCCCCTTCATTGACATATCTGTGTCAATGGACGTAGGAGTACGACTGCGCAAGCATCCTAACCAATGAGACGGACCCCATATATCTGAATGTACCAACTGCAAGGGTCGTGAGCTATTCCGTACATGTCTCATAAATGGAAATCGTGCTTGCTTTCCAAATTGACATGCATCACATACATGTCCAAAGTCATGATACTTGAACTTAGGCAGTCCAAGCACAATCTCCTTTTGATGCATGGATTTCAGCTTCTGTACATTCACATGGCCAATCCGCTTATGCCATATCTCAACATCCCGTATAGCACCACCATCATGTGCAAACATGGTTGCTTTCAATTCTAGAATTGACACATCAAGAGTAAACATTCTGCCATCTCTTCGACCTCTAGCAATCAATTTACAACCATTACCATATTCTTCAACAAAGCATCCATCGCTATTAAATCTCACTTGCAGATTCTGTTCTGCCATCTGCCCAAGTGACAAAAGATTCTTGGTTATTGTAGATACATGTAGTACATCATGCATGCTCTTTTTATTTCCACCAGGCATCAACAAAGGTACAACTCCTTTATATTGAATAGTATGCTAGGTGTCATCCCCAGTACAACATGTCCATGCAAACCTGCAACCATCTCATCGAACCATTCTCCATGGGGTGTCATATGATTTGAAGCCCTTGAATCAATGTACCATCTCTCATCTCTGTTTTGCCTAGATGCATTCTTAGACACATGTTGCATGGCAAACAACCTGTCACCCTAATCATCAGGAACTCCGCTAGATGAAGCATAATTTCCATGCTGTCTACCCTTGCCTTTCATGTCAGCCTACTTCTTATGACAATCTTTGGCTATATGCCCATATCTACTTCAATAATGAAAGCCCTTGTACCTGTTGGACTGATCATTTGACTGCCGGGATCCTTCTCTGCCTCTAGGGAATCTCCCCTTGCCTCAAAAACTACCAGATCCACAATGGCCCTGTGTATTCGTGCCATGCCATGCATTCTGTTGTTGATGTCCATAAGTGTTCCTGCCAGGATCCTTGTCTGCCTCTAGGGAATCTCCCCCTGCCTCAAAAACTACGAGATCCACAATGGCCCTATGTATTCGTGCCATGCCAGGGATTCTGTTGCTGCTGTCCATAAGTGTTTCGAGTGTCTCCTCGACCTCAAAAAGAGCCACACCCTCTACCACCTCTGTCACGCTCGCTAGAGTAAAGAATAGTGTCTCTGCTTTGAGACGTACTAGAACCTGTATTCAGCCCCAAGCTAAACTTCCTCGTGCAGTAGCAAAGCAATCAGCTCATCCCAATCACGGGATTCAACTCTCACAGGAATAGACGTATCGAATGCTTTATACTCTTTGCCAAGTCCATTCAATGTCACTACAATCATATCATCCTAACACTGAAGATTCAATAGTGGCAAGCTGATCCGCTATGTTCTTGATCTCTGTAGTGTAGGCCTGAATGCTTTTGCCATTCCTAGACATATTGAGCTATTGCTTCAGCTGAATCTTTCTTGCAAGTGTTACATTTCCATAATTCTTCACGAGTATGTCCCATGCATCCTTTGAGGAATTGCATCCAGTAATTTGTATAACCATAGCATCTGATATACATAAGGAAAACCAATGTAACACCTTGCATGCTCTCTCAGTCCATAGCTTATGAGCCCTTTTATGATCATTTGTCAGATTCCTTTCAGGCATTTCAGGTTCAGCCTCATCTCCTGTACATAAGTAATAACCTCTGCCAACCAAAAAATGATTCATATGAAACTTTCATAAAGCAAAATTTTTGTTGTCCAGCTTTTCTCCCACAATTTGAGTGATATTGTCAGTGCCTTGAGTATTTTCCATAGTTGCAGCTTAGGTATTCAGTGATGTATACAACCTATAAGTATCTAACTCCTTTTCCTATAGTTCAGGACCAGTTTTTTGCTATTCAGGACAGTTTCCTACAGTTCATGACTAGTTTCCTGCAATTCAGAATAGTTTCCTACAGATCATGATAGTTTCCTACAATTCATGACAATTTTTTGCAATTTAGGACAATTTCCTGCAGATCAGGACAGTTTCTTGCAATAATTTTTTGCACCAAAGAAATAGGGCATTTCAGACCTTTACAACCTCAGAAACATCCACAAGCATGATAACCCGTAGGTATTTTAGTCAATACATAGACTCTACAAGTACTCTAAATGACCAGCCAAGTAGATGTCAAGGCATTTGTTTCATCTCCAGATTTCAATCCTCACTTGCATCCAATGCTCTCTTCACTCTTCCAAGCATTCAACATACATATGTCAGGTCATACAAATGACAAGAGCTCCAAAATGACATGTAATACTTCAGTAAGAGACAATGCTTGTTGCCTACATTTAGTGATAGTTTCCAGCCATTAAAAAATTCCAGATCTGAACATAAAATCCTAGCTCCAATGCATGACATCAAGTCCATATGACTTCCCAGCATATACCTATGCTTCAATGGTACTCCTGAACAAGTTTGAGAGCTCCAAGCTCATGTCAGAGGTGCATACATGATGTAGATTGTCTGTATACAACAGACCATTGTTATTTCAGATCTATAATAAGTTCTTCAAGCTCCCAGATGAGCTCTCAGTCAAGCTCTCAATCAAGCAATGATGCTATCACATACTGTTTATTGCAATAAACAACCAGTCTGCACATGCATGTGCTGAATATCTCAAAATCTATGAGGAATTTGAAAAAAGTTTCTTCTGCAAAGTTGTAAACCACATCGAAACGGTCAAGAATTGCGGGTTGTTTCTCCAGAAACCATTTCTGTAGCAAGATATAGCTTCTACCCAAAAAAAATGGGCTACAGTCACAGTCTCATTTGATGACGTTTTCTTCAGATCTGATGTCTTGATGTCAAATGGCCACTGCTAAGCCTTCAAGCTTTGGGGGTTCAGGCTCTGATACCATGTTGGAAGAGAGGGAGAGAGACAGAGTGGAGCAGAAGATGAGCCTCAACTCATTGTTGTTGTTCTTCCATGATTCTTCCATCATTCTAACTGAATGAGACTTACACACATAGGTATGACTAACCAAGACTAACTGTGGTTAAGTCACTAACTATACCAACTTATTGAATGTCACACACATGTACAGCTATATCCAGCTAATCTCAGTCACACACATAAAGATAGACTGACTGAAGAGTAACAGGAGCTTGATATTCTAACAAAAAGTACCAAAGATGGTAATAAATGTTGATTTAAGTTTATCTCCTCTAGCTATGGCCATTTGATTATAGCCTGCAAAATGATCCATAAAAGAATATATCTCTCACCTTGCCAACTAATCTAGAATTTGATCAATAAAGGGGAAATTATAGTAATCATTGATTGTCTATTTGTTTGGCTCGAAATCCACACATGAATGGATTTGATTGTTTTCTTCTTTCTAAGCACAACTTGTGAGCACCATTTAGTATGTTCAATGGAAAGATCAGCCATGCCTTTCTTAGATGCATCAACTCCTCAAAAAGAGGTTCTCTCTACTCAAAAGGCATTTGTCCGACCTTTTTCCTTATAGGCTTGCTGCCTTTTTTCAATAGGATAGAATGGACATCAATAAAGGGGGAATCCCCTTTAATTCATCATAGCTTCATGCAAATACATCCCTAAACTCCAATAAAATTTTTACATAAACCTTGCACTCATCATTAGATAATATAATGCTAATTTTAATTGGGCAAGGATCATTAGAAGTCCCTAGGTCAAGCTCTACCACATCAGCATCACAAATCCAATCTTTTTCCCCTATCCACTCATTCAAACACACTTGATAGATTTCCTCATGGTGGAATCCTCATCAAATTCATTAAAGATGGTGGAGGTTCCTTCAAGTGCCTCCTATTCTATAGTGGGATATAATGCCCTTCCATTCAATGGGTGCTCATGATAAGCATCCAAAATTTTCCTTTTTAACCCATGTCCAAAAATTAATTGAGCAGATAGGATGTCTAGAAAAAATTAGAGTGTAAGATCCAAGACCATCCAATAAAAACTAATAGCTTGGCCTCCCAATATATCAAACAACATGAAAGCTAAGAATGCGCTCAATGTGAGCTACTGTCACATGCACTTGAGATGCCATTCCTCTTGATTGTATTAGACTATCATCAACCATTTTTAGAATAGTTTTGATATCCTTTTGAATAGGTTAACCTAGCCTCTTCAATAAATCTATACTTATAATGTTTACATATGAGCCCGAGTCTATCATTGCATTTCCAATCAAAATGCCATTGATATAATCTTGCATACTATGGCAGTGTTTATTCATAGAGAGATTGGATGCACGTGCTCACCACAATTGATTTGCCATTCTTGGATGGTGAGAAGTAAGAGCAAGCCACTAAGGAAATTGATGAGCCTAGTGACATGCCCCTAGTACCAACCTACATAATGGAAAGAAGCTCTCATAGACAACCCAACCCTTTCAAGGTCCGAGGGGCCGCCATCACGGAAATTGAAGATGAAGATGAGGAAGTGGTGGCACCTGCCTACCTATGCTTGTCAGTGACTACCCAAAAGACACATGTCTTTGACACACTTATTGACGAGGGAGTTGACTATAACATCCTTACGCATGATCATTGGACCCTCATTGGTCAACCAAAATTGCAACCCACCAGCACCAAACTCAATCCATTTGGAGGGCGGTCCTACTCACTGCTTGGGAAGTGCAGAATAACGGTCTTACTAGTGGAATGAAATAACCAATATATCTAATTTTTCCACAAGATTATTAAAAACAAACACGTCATTCCGAACCCGGGCCAGGATTTCCAAGTTCCGCTGGTAGGAAAGTATGGCGGGTGCACAGAACCCGGACAAGCTCTTCGAGGTCAAGCTGATCTCTTCGAACATAGGCATCACACCCAAAGACCCTAAAATAAGAAACATCGGGCTTAGTCCCAAAGTAAGCCTCAAAAGGTACCACAATGAGAGATTCACCCACTCCCATATAGAGTTGTGCGACTATCATTGAAGTCACACCTACAACCAACAAATTAGGTGTAGAAAAACAGCCAACTAGCATATGCGAAAGCCTCAACATAAATCAATGTTTGAAGGTTACAAGATCATGAACATTTAAGGCTCTTGGCAAGGTGTAACCAATTGCACATTGAATTTTCTTAAACTCCTTACGAATGTTTGGCGACAACCGAATTAAATGTAGAAAATTCACATTCAACTTGACTTCGCATAAAGCATTCACAAAATCAAACTCTCAAAAGTTTGCCACTACTTTCTTTTCTTTCTACACCATCCTCTCTTTTGGTTTCCTAATGTCATTAGTAGCCTCCTTTGCTTTTGACTTGTATTTTCTTTTAGCCACATGCTCCTCTAAAGCATCACCCTGTTTAAGATGACTCACTTGGATGTTGGCATGTGCGACCTTCTTGTCAATCAAACTAGCCTTAGGGTTAGCTTTGCTTGTACTAGGGCCATCCTTCTAATCCTTTTTCATTTTCTAACCCCTAGTAATCTCTCTAACATTGTTAAAAGTCATATTCTAACTCATCAAAAACATCTCTATCACACCCCACTAGGCATTTTCTCTAGGGTAGCTTTTTCCCTTTGTAGAATTTGCTTAGTCCCTCCCTCGAGTATTCTTATAATTTGCACGATGATTCACCGGCCCAAGTTGTTGACTACCTTGCTAGAGTGAACGTATCCTACTTTAGTATGTATTGGCCATATGTGCTAACTTTCTATATATGTCACACTTCACATGAGAACAATTCCACGGGAGGTATTGATCATCATACCAGTTATAGCTAAATCTTGATGAACATGCATCATCGGGCTTCTTATTGCCCATCAAATTTTGATGGTACTTTAAGATTGCTGCTATCTATCGATATTGTTCTATAATCATATTAGTATAATATTTCATCATGTCCTTGACTTCCTTTATGATATTGGATATAGAGGACTCATAACTAGCAACCTCAAGAGCTACTACCATACTAAGTTTTACAATTTGCAAAGGGGATGCTACCTATACAAATCCTTGGTTTGTGATAGGGGCCAACCCATTGCTCATAGATATCTAGGGCAGAAGAATTGCAATCTAGCAATAGGAGGTAGTGGAATGGTTGGATCCAAGTACCAAAAAGTCTCATCTAGATTTTGAGCATATGCTTTGATACTCTCATTGAACTATTGACTCATTAAGGACACAAGGCTCGTAACTTTCACCTTTAGGAAAATTTCCTTACAAAAAAAGGGTGTAAAACCCTTGCGTATTGGTTATTAAATTAGCCATTGTACTTGTCAAAATCTAGACAGCTTGAATGGGTATTGAAGGTGACTATTGCACCATCATTGCAAATATAGGGTTAGACTTTGAGATAACTAGAGCACTAGATGGAGTCAACCCACCACTATAGCTAGTCCTCGGAGGGGTGAACTACATAAATGCTAGTACATTAGGGGAGTTTTGAAATCTTAAGAATGCATTTTAGGATCTAGAGAGAGTGTGTGCTCTTGATCAATGAGAGCAAAGCTTCTATAATGGAAGTTCTATTTTTTAAAAATCAAAAAATAATTTTATAAATAGATATGGATATAATAATATTATGAATTTTTAATGGATATCTCTTTTCACCATCTCATAATTATAATTATGGCATCCTTTACATTAATGACACAGAGTCTTGACCACTTTGCATTAATGACATATTTAGGATTGTATGATAATGATAATTGAAACTAAATTCAAATGACTAAAAATCTTAGTGTTCCTTTTTCCCTTCATTGTTTTGTTGTTCTTGTCTCTTTCCTTCCTTAGTGGTAGCTTATTTCTCTCTCTTCCCTCTATTTGCCATGAATATAGAAATTCAACTTTCAATAAGGTGTCTGAGCTCTGAAATCACATCCACATGTGTTTAATTCATTCCAAATAGATGGAAGATGGATTCCTATCATTATTAAGAAGATAGTTGAATTACCATGCAAAAGTAAAACGTAGAAAAGAATAAAGATGTTGTGAGAGCTCCTTCATTTTTGCTTGGAAGGATAGGATCAAAGATTTTAGACTTAGAGCAAACAAGAAAATCATAAAAGTTATTTTAGTACAATATGTATTTATGCAAAGATCATTGCATTTGGAACCTAGAGCTTTAAGTCTTCCATTGCACAAACCAAATTGTAAGTATTTCATTCTCAAAGCTTTTCTTTTATTAAACTTAGTATTAGATTTATTGTGAAAAGTTTTATTTTCATTTGTAGATGTTTATCCTTCTAATCTTGAGGAATGGCAACCTGTTGTCTCCCCGGAGAGTTGGCACAAATCTCTTCGTAATTGAATAATTATGGGAGAAGGTGTCATACCCCCGTCCATTCAAAATATATCCGGTTTGTTGAAATTTTATGTTTTTGTTTTTTTCAGTACGTTCAAAAGTTCGTTATACTTTCATTTTCGCCATACATTCAAAAGATTGTTTTCTTTCATTTATGTTTCACTACTATTTACTAATCCTATAAAGAACGAATGACGAAGATTTGAATCTAACCTTAATAAACTAAAAAAACAAAGGACATGAAAAAACGAGAACACATGCTATATAGCATGCCGAAGAGTTTGCACAAATCTCTTCGTAATTAAATAATTATGAAAGAAGGTGTCATTCCTCCGTCCATTCAAAATATCTGATTTGTTGAAGTTTTACATTTTCATTTTTTTTCAATACGTGAAAAAGTTCGTTACACTTTTGTTTTTGCCATATATTTAAAAACACTTCTAAAACTTTTAAAAAACTAAATAAAATGAGAAAACACGCTATATAGTATGTCGAAGAGTTGGCACAAATCTCTTTGTAATTAAATGATTATGAGAGAATGTGCCATTTCCCTGTCCATTCAAAATATCCAATTTGTTGAAGTTTTATGTTTTTGTTTTTTTCAGTGCGTTTGAAAGTTCGTTACGCTTTCCTTTTCACCATACGTTCAAAAGATCGTTTTCTTTCTTTTTTTTTTCACTACTATTTAACTATTAACACATAAGTCTATCTACTAATACTACAACTATTAATTACATACTAACTATTACAAATACTATTGATATTACAAAAGTATATCTAATTTACTAAGTACACTAGAACTTTTAAAAGTACTCTAACGAAAACTAAATAGTTACTATCATGATCAGTTAGTAACTATTATTTATTATTATAGTAAATTGATCTTGACAAAACTAACTATTCTAAGGATGGATGAAGACTAACTAATGATGTTGACTAACTATAATAAACTAAAAAGATGAAGGACAAAATTGTTTGAACTAATCCTAAAAAGAACGAATGACTAAGATTTGAATCTAACCTCAATAAACTAAAAAGACAAAGGACAAATTTGTTTAAACTAATCCTAAAAAGAATGAATGACAAAGATTTGAATCTAACCTTTTATCTTGCAAATGCGATGACCGAAGAACTGACATATGCATCTCCGCGCACTTGTGTATGACCTTCCTCTCTCCTCAAATAAGAGACAAATTTTGTAATGAAGAGAATGGCCCATACTACTTAACTCTCCCCCCTTTATATAGGCTTAAGGCTTCCCAACATTCAAAGCTTTTCTTTAAGCTTTTCAAAGCTTTTGTAGTTTACAAACTTGAAATGCCTAAAAGCTTTCAAACGTTGAAGTTTTTCTTAAAAAGATTTTCTTCAATTTTGGGTGTATGCTTATTTTTTAACCCAATTTTTTTTATAAAAAATAATCACAAAATGTCACATACAAGAAGAAACAAAGTACATTCATGATGTAGAGAGAGAGATAGGAGGCGCAATTATGGATTTGGAAGTGTTGAAAGATAAGCATAGGAACTCTCCTTACACTAGAGAGGATAAGGGTAGCTAGGTGTAAAAGGACTGGAGGACAGGGGAAACTGTAACTTAACTCCTCCAATGGCTATAGAAATAGCCTAAAGTACACACTCAATTAGAGGAGAGTATACTAGTTGTACTTTGAGCAACTGACTAAACAAGATCTTATTCTTGTACTTGAGCTCTCTCTCTCCCTCTTGTGCACACTCTCTCAAGACTTCATCTCTTCTTTTCAACATGGTATCAGAGCCATCTCTGATCCTTTAGCTTCCCTCAACATCTTTACCCATCTAATTGCACAAGAAGTACTCTTGCCATCTCAGTTACCTTCCTCTCCACCATAGCCAGCCAGACCCCCTGACCTTGGAGGAGCTGGTGTGGGAAATAGAAGCAATTTTAGCCTCTAATTTCTTCTAGAGATCTTCTCCTTAGCTCAAGGTGACTCAGCCTAGCACATCAAAGGCTAGGATTAGGCGACGTGGCGGACGACATAGCATTAAACGTAGATCTAGCACAGTTTATGCAGGTGACCTGATTGGAGCTAAAGCACGACTGGTACGGGGTGCAATCATGGCGGCTACCTTAGGGCTACTGTAGCCCCTATAGTGGACCATCCTCACCTAAGAGGGTTTGTCCTAATTCACCTTCTACAGCTTGTTGTGATCAAAACCCTAGCTGTGGGTCTCTTGGTAGCCATAGCCAGGAAGCTTCAAGCTTCTTCCATCTTCAAATTTTTTCAATTTTTGGTCATTAACAGTGATTTTAATCACTGAGTTAACTCTTCCAGAGTCAGTTACTAATCTAGGAACTTCATTTCATAGGTTCTTCTACTCGAACGGTCATCATCAAGCTCACCAAAACCGATATCTACCATCTCTAGCAACATGAGCTACAGATGAGTGCTTGTAAGCACTAAGGCACATTGTTTAATCATCATTGCTAGTGGTACTTACAGAATATGAATGTTTTCATTAGAAAATGAAAGCAATTGAGTGCTTTACTTCATATTGTAAGGCTATGTGTACAATTATAAACACATAGACCATCCTATCCTAAACTTGTATTGCATATCTTGTGTGACTTTTTTCAAGTACAGTGGTCAATGAAATCAGAGGGATGAGTGTCATTGTACTCTCCTCGGAATCATCGGCAACAAGCATTGAAATCATAGACCATCCTTGTCCAACACAAGGTTCATCTACTAAGCTATATCACAAGGAGGAGCCCAAAGTCCAGTCTAGGTTCACATCATTGAAGCTTAAAAAGACCATTAAACCTCGGAAGAAGATTGCACATAAGAAAGGACCACCAAAGTCATATGTTGAAATATTACATATGTATGATTTTCAGCCTTTCTCCTCATTACAACTTTGATTTCAATTGTTTGATTTGCTTCTGCATTCAGTGGCAAGGTTGTAAGAGACTAGACACTGCCCTTGTTCTAACAAGTGGTAAGACCTTCCCAATGGCCACAACATATGCTGATTTCTGTCCTCAAATTCGGAAATTTAATGGAAAAGATTTCCATCCTTGGCAAGTTTTAATCAAATACAAAATGATGGAAAGAGGATATTGGCCCTTCATAAAAAGGACCAAAGTAATTGACCCATCTAATCCCCTTGATGTAAAATATGATGAACGGGCTCAGGCCATCATCATGCTTCATTTAGATGAATCCTTAATTCATCACATTGACTAGCTCTCAACTGCAAAAGAAAAGTGGGATGAGCTCAAACGGCTCTACAGTGCTACAGGGAAGAACTCCAATATATTTCTCAAGATTGAGTTTTTTAGCTTGGAATACAAACATGGAGAAGATCTAAGCAAGTTCATTTCACATATGAAGGGGCTTATGGCATAGCTTGCTTCCGTTCAAGCACCTATCAATGATGAAGATGCCATTGTCATCCTGCTAAAGTCTCTAAAGAAGGCCTTTCCAACCCTTGTGACTATCCTAACTAATATCCCGAACCCAACTCTAGCAAGTACCATTCAATCATGCTTGGATGAAGAGAAGAGAAACCATACTAAAGGATCTTCAGCATTTACTTCCCGTGAGCAAATGTTAGTCCATACAACTTCTACTAAGTGCTCCTTCTATCACAAAAAGGGGCATATTATGAGCAACTACTACTGGAAGAAATATCCTGACAAAATGAAGTGCAATAAATGTAAAAAGACCGGGCATATCACCAGTAAGTGTCCTGGTGTTCCAAAAGTACCTAAGGAATTGGTGGTCAACTTTGTCTCCTAATCCATAGGTGACCGACTTTTTTGAGTCTTGTAACACTCTCTACATATAACCTTTTCTTGTAGTGTGATTTATAAAGGCGTCTCATTGAGAATTAAGGGGATGCATCCTATTATGTTTTTATCCAATGCCACCTGGCATTGAGGGGGGGTGTTGAAAGATAAGCATAGGAACTCTCCTTACACTAGGGAGGATAAGGGTAGCTAGGTGTAAAAGGACTGGAGGACAGGGGAAACCCTAACCCTAACTCCTCCAGTGGCGATATAAACAGCCTAAAGTACACACTCAATTAGAGGAGAGTGTACTAGTTGTAGTTTGAGCAACTGATTAAACAAGATCTTGTTCTTGTACTTGAGCTCTCTCTCTCCCTTTTGTACACGCTCTCTCAAGCCTTAAACTCTACTTTTCAATAGGAAGGCCGATGTAGAAGGCAAGAATGATGGAGCACGAATTGACCAAGGTGAGAGAGAGAGGACAAGGAAAGAGGCGTCAAAACTAGAAATTAGAAAAGGGGTGGAGCGCCACCTGCAAAAGGCGGTCTACCTGTGGCGCCAAACCAACCGTTGAGGGCGGTTTTGGCACCAATGATTCCGTTCCCGCTACATAGGGACACGTGGAGCCTTGTCATCCTCCAAGGATTACCCCCCTATCCTCCTCAACTTGCGAGAGCCCCACTGCATCATTGACGCACTCCCCCCCGTCCTGAAGCAGTTTCGCCCCCTCCCCCAAGCCCAATCGACATGCTTGCGATGTCCAACTCATCATTCATGACCAAGACAGTGGCTGCCCCCTATCTCTCTACTGATTTCCATGGCAGTACTCCCCAAACTGACTCGAGGCTCGCTGGTATCATGGCGAAGGTATATAGAAACACAAGAGGGCTAAGTTCACAGCCCTCTCTACCATGTCTGCAATCTCTATAACATGCCGCAAAAGGGGAAGGAACTCCTCAAGAAGTCTCAGATCATCTGCACCGTTTCAGGCATGAGGCCCCCAAAGCTGTCTTTAAGTCGTTGGAGGAAGTGGATGACTGTCGCACTGTGGGAAGCTCTAGCAAACAGCCTGAGGGCCAATCCGAATCTCCTTCTACTACCCCGGTGGCCGATGCCCCCCCAAACACTCCCCAAATGACTCAAAAGAACACTCGGATCCAAAAGGTACATTCTCGATTTGTATCCCAGATCTTAGTTTCTCTCATTGGATTAAAGAATACCAAACCAAGGCGATCTATGGTCTCTGTCATGGCCCGCAACCTCCTACAAAATCCTTAGGGCATGGATGAGGGACCATTGGCAGCCCCTTGGCATTAGAGCTCTGCAAGCTCGATATCTACCAAACAACTACATTCTCTTCCTTTTCGAAACCCAACAGATGTTCGTCGTTCATGTCATGTCCTTTGGCCAATGGATGCTCAAGAACTCCCCACTGTCCCTATTCAAGTGGGATGAGTCCTTCGACCCACTGGGGCCTAAACCAACCAAAGTCCCCATGTGGGTTGAATTCCCCAATCTCCCTGACCATCTCTATCCTTTTCTCGAGTCGATAGCCTCCCCCATAGGCAAAATCTTAGGACAGCGACCCTCCTCGGACATCAACCTGGGATGGCACCTCAAGTTCTGGTCGAAGTGGACCTTAGTCGGAAATTGCGTAGCTCCATGATCATTCAAAGTCACAACGGGGCACTTATTAGGAAGCAAGAAATCATCTATAAGAACTTGCCCAACTCTTGCTTCAAGTTCCACAAACAAGGGCACTTCATCAGGGACTGCCCTGAGTGGGCGAAAGAATAGGTCAATAAGCACTCAAAGCCAGAACCTAAAATAGTCCATGATTCCAGGGGCAATAAGGAGGCATTAGATAGCTTCCAAATGATGCAAAATAAGAGACCAAAATGCCCCAAACCAAAGGGCAAAGCTAAGAACTCCTCCATCTCCAACTCACATAATAGGTATTTCCCTTTGCTAATGAACCTTGAAGACTCAGGAGCCACTGATAACACTAATAATACAACCAACCCCCTAATCTCTCAATCAATAGATTCTGACAATGATGATTTAATCGATGGGAGCCAATTTTTCAAGGAGGCTATTGACTATGATCGTGAGGAAGGCTCAGACACTAATCCCCCTCTTCAGGACATTCGACCAAAAGTAGAGGATCTTAACAAGGATGAGGAAGAGAGTCTCCCTTCCTCCAACGCAAGGGAAGGATTGCATGTGTCCCTTTCCCAATCCAAGGAAAATCTAGAAGCACTTCAAGAGTAGGCAGGGGGTCCCATCCCAATGGAGACTTCCAACTATAGTAGCAATAAACAGAGGCACTCTAAAGTAGGAGCCGGACCAGGTAGCCCTGCCAATACGCGAGGTAACGATAAAGGGAAAAAACCAAACAAAGTTGGTAAGAATTGAATAATCTGAAGTTTATCTCCTATAACTGCAAAGGACTTACAAAAAAGTCCAGAGTGGCTATTATCCACAATTGGCTTCAACATAATTCCATTAATCTGGACTGTATCTGCCTCCAAGAAGTTAAAACTTCCGGAGAAAGGTTGGGTCACAACCTCCTTACCATAAACAAATATTTCACATGGCACTCGTCCATGCACAAAGGTGGTGCAAGAGATGTTGTAATTGGAGTGGGCCCCAAACTGCAGCCATTCATACATGACTTTCTCCAAGATCCTGGTGGTTGCTGGGTGGGGGTAAAACTTAAGGCTTTAGAAGAGATCGTGATCATCTCTGTATACACATGGGGAGCTAATAGGGATAAACCAAGAATATGGGATTCTCTTAAACTAATCGGTTGCCCGATCATCCTTGTAGGTGACTTCAACTTTGTAGAAACTCTTGATGATCGTTTTGAAAGCAAGGGCACCATTATCTCGGGCAAGGAGAGAGAATCATGGCTAAACCTAAAAGGGTTCCAAAGCCTTATTGAACCCAGTTCAGAAAAAGGTTTCACTTGGTCTAACAACTAATGGGGTCCCCTTCTCAAGAAGGCCAAGCTTGATAGGTACTATATAACAATCGGTCTAATGGCCACTTTCATCGATGCCAGTACCAAGATCTGGCACAACATCTCCCTTTCGGGCGACAAACCAGTGAAATTCACACTCTCTTTGGCAAACCATGCCGTTCGAGCATAGTGGTTTCATGCAAACCAGTCCTTATTCCAAATGGAGTTCGTCTATAAGTCCTTGGAAACCATTTGGAAGAAAAATTTCTCTCTCCTGCTAGCCCCGACTAAGGCCTGGGAGTCAGCAGTTACAGACACCCAAACATTCCTAAAGGAAGCCAAACTTCAAGTTATCAATCTGAGGAGATAGAAAAGAAACCTGATTTACCAAAAAGTTATCATGCTAGAAAAGGCAGTGGATTCAGGTCAAGTAGAAGCACAAGAGAATCTACCAGAAGCCAAAAGGCGTCTTAGGCAAGAGGAGCTCGCTGAAGTCGTGTCCCTCCAGGTGTACTTTCGCGGCTGGTGGGCGGGTAAGGTAGATCGACCCACTAAAGAACAATTCAAATTACTCAAACTAAAGAAGGAGAGGGACAATATCCCTCTGCTCAAGGAGGATGGGTCCATATCTACCTCGCCAGAGGATGACCTCGAAACCGCCTACGCCTATTTTAAAAATATATTCAGCCAACCCTCCCAATCTCACCCGACTAACACAGCTGCACGGGCTAAAATAGCTAGGTGTTGACACCCAGTAGTTCCAATGGGCACATCTAGACTACTTGAAGTAGATATTAAGGAGGTAGAACTCAGCAACACTATTAACTCTCTAGCAAAAGGGAAAATCCTAGGACTTGACGGCCTCCCCAACAAGTTCTATCAATAATTCAAATGCTTTCTACTCTCCCCTCTCATAAGGGTTTGGAAGGAATCCATTTCCAAAGGTTCCCTCCCAAGCTGCAGCAACGAAGGGGTTGTCAAACTGATATACAAGAAGGACTCCAAGGAGGACTTGGCTAATTGGAGACCTATAACATGCCTGTCCACAACATACAAAATCTTCGCCAAAACACTGGCTCGTAGGTTGAGCTCCTACCTTGACCAATGAATTCAGAGGGAGTAGAAAGGCTTTATCAAAGGGCGATATATTCTAGATGCAATAATTGGGCTATGGGAGGGTATGGATCATGCTTAAAGAACTAACCAAGACATTGTCTTCCTTAAGATAGAATTCGACAAAGCTTACGACAGGATTGAGTGGGAATTTATCCTCCAGTCCCTTCACGATACGGGGCTTGAGCAGAGATTCATCAGGTACGTTAGTGTTCTTTTTGGTAACGCCTCGACAAGGATCTCTATCAATGGTACACTTACCAACCCCTTCATCCTTAGAAGATCCATTAGACAAGGTTGTCCTCTTGCGCCCTTACTATTTGCAATAGCCACCGATGCTCATGGCTGGTTGCTTGAAAACCAACTAAACCAAGGCAATCTTCAAGGTATCCATCTTCCTAACTCAAACAGGTAGATGCTCCTCAACCTGTTTGCCGATGACACCAATGCAACCATTAAAAATGAAGAGCGCTCTATTACCGCCTTCTAGCAGTGCCTCCACAAATTCTGCTTGGCCTCAGGCTCCAAAATTAATCATTCCAAGACAGGCATTTGGACCAGTCTTGCTCCTCCACCCCAGTGGCTGCTGGATGAAGGATGCCAAGTAATCCAAGAAGGTAAAATCTTTAGACTACTAGGGATCCCGATGGGGTTTGGGGTCACCCTAAAACAAAGATGGCAGTGGGTAATGGATAAACGTAGTATCAAGCTAGATAGATGGAAGGGCTTTCAAAGCGAGTTGGCTACGAGGAAGTTTGTCCTACAGCACTTTATCTATTCCACATGTATCTACTTCTTGGTGTGTTGGAAACCAAGTAACTCATGTCTTAAACAACTAGATGCCCTGTGCAGGAACTTTTATGGGGAAGGAATTTTCACAAGTACAAGCTACTGAAAATAGCTTGGAAGGTATGTACTCTAGAAAAAAAGAGTGGGGGTCTCAGGCTTCCTGACATAAACCTTTTAGCATCTAAGCTAGCGTCAAAATGGATAATCAGAAGCCAACTTCTTCCGAAGGAAGACTGGGCCATACTTCTGACACACAACTTACAGAGAGGGGTTAGCTACGAGGGGACTACATTCAATAACCTTCCAATCTACAACATACTCTTTAGCTCAACATGTTTCCAAATTAGAAAGCCCTCCCAACTATTTTGCTCCATGTGGGCTTCTTGGCTGCAATACAAGACTGAGTTCTCCTTTGAACTTAAAAGAAGAAAATCAATGTTTGGGTTCCTAAAGACTCAATATGGTTCAGCCTTACAGTGACCCCAATCATGGAAGAATTAGTCAAAGTAGCTAGTAAGCTTCAAAAGAAAGGCATTCAGGTATGGCACAACCTATGGGATCTCACAAATAAGACGTGGAAAACACCACTTGACATAAAAATGGAATTTCGACTTAATAGTCAAGATCTTGAAACAGTCATGAACATAATTAATGTTTGGGTAAATGCTAATGGTGGTTGGATGTTTAGTAACATGTAGGTTAAAGTGGAAGACATCCACTAGAAAGGAAGACTATGTTTGCTCTCCCTTCCGCCCCTTCAATATTCTGGCACCAACTTAGTTGGTAAGCTCAACAAAAGGTGGAACATACAGTGATCAGAAACCCAATGCCATTATAGGTTTGAACAAGTGTGGTCGGTCTCCATTCCCCATAAACAATCAATTCTTCTATGGACTATTCTACATCATGATGTGTGGACTAACGAAAAAGTAGCAAGTATAGGTAAAGGGAATGGACTATGCCTGTGTGGTAATGAGGTAGAGTCCATCCCATACCTTTTTATTTCATGTCCAGCTAACCAAGAATGCTTGCAAGAGCTTCACAGGCTACTCTTTCCCCTTCACCCTTCAACATTCTCATGGAAAGAAATTCTCCTTGGTGAAGCAAATTGTATTCCCCCCAGTAATCTGGACTATAAAAAGAGTGGCTTACTTATGGGCTATTTGGATCTCCAGGAATGATTGTGTGTTTAATAATAAATACTCCAAACCAAAGCCCTTATTCACCTCCTTGGTTCATTGGTAGGTGGTCGACATGAAGATGGTCATCTGTAGGGACGAAGCAAAGCGGGCACTGCAAAGGAACAGTCCAATGGGGAAAAAGGAGAGGAAGGAGACATTGCTAGCCAAAGAACGGGAAGCTGCTGAGATCCTCCTTTCTTTGAAGAAAGCCATCCTGGACACCCACCCATACCCAATCTCGAGCCCCTAGTTGCCCATGGCTCACTCTAATCGACCCATTATTGTATGGAATCAACGACAGGCACCTATCCACCAATGTGCCAAGTCAAATGCCCCTAAGCTCCTAGAGGCCCTCTAGCTAAACTACCTAACCATTAGTTGGTTTTCTTTTGTAACCGCCTAAGCTCCTCCCCTTGGGAGTCTCTACTAGCAATGGCTACATTACTTTTTTGTATAAAACCCTCTTCATAATACAACTTACTGTTTTATCCCCAAAAAAAAAAGATGGAGCACAAAAGCTATGTGGTAATGTTGATTATTCGCTCCTTAAATGTCGTCTATCATCACAAGCCACATGCCCAAATGCACTGTGAAAGCTGCTTTTATGGATGAAAAGCATGATGAGATAAATTGGATACTCGGTGTTGAGCATGATGGAGGTCTTGTGCTTCAATGAGGAAGACGATGGTGGCAATGCACTGATTCCGTGGCTAGTTCGAAATCATCACATGCCCCCTTCAAGAACCCTCCTCATTAGTCTTTTCTTGAAGAGACACCGCAACCCACTCTCTTCTCCATTCTCCTCTTCCTTGATGTTCCCTCTAGCAATGTCAAGCACTGTACTCAATGCCGATCTACAATCTACCATGCCATTAGCATCACTTATGTCCATTCCATAAAGAATCCAAAATTTTGTAAATTCTCCTTCCGTTTCTTGTGGCTTGTTTGTATTGTGCAATGATACCTTGTTTCTCATGGTGGAGTCCCTATGGCTAATCAAAAGAGGTGTTTTCATCATGAACTTCCGTCAATAGTTAGCTTTACTTCCATATCAACACATTCAGAGACTTCTCTAAGAAATCAAAGACAAGTCATATGTTAACCTATGCTTGGTCTTTTGTGACTTCTTAGTTATGGATGATGCCTAGCCTTCAATAGTGAGGTGGCAAAAACCTAACTTTTAGCTTCAGGTTAGATTAAAAACATGTTAGCTCTCTTTTATTTAGATGATGATGGTGAGGCAAACAACAATGAACTGTGAGCAACAATACCTTGCAAAAATAGTGCAATTATAGGAGTCTTGTTGGAAGCTAAGCCTTGTGAGTATAACCACCAAGAATGGGCATTGAGCGGCCTCGTTTCAAGAACAAGTATGAAACAAGGCTATTTAAAAAAACTAAAATAAATTATTCTAAAATGGTTAATTAGCAAGCATACAAAAAACATTTCGAAAGCCAATGGAATCGTAGCCCAAGCAATTTTTGAGTGTATGGGTGTGTACATGAGTTCTTGGGTACATCCTTGAGGCATCTTTCAAATTTCAAGTCTTCTAAGAAAAAAATACACTCTTTGAGGTATGCCCTCTAGGATGCCCATAAGACAAAATGACATGGCTAAAGACCTCATATATGATCTAGTTGGAGGTGCCATTGGCATGAAAGGAATCCAATTACTAAGGTTTGGGGTACTATTGTCCTTTTCGATGCCTTAGAGGCATGTAGGACAAAGAGATACATATCACATATTTCAATTACAATCCACTTCAAGATGCCCTTGCTATACACACACACACACTCTCTCTCTCACTGTGTGTGGGTGTGTGTATAAGTGAATGACTATGTCACACAATGAGCAAAGAAGAGTGAAAAGCGAATGTACAATTGAAGTGCAAGGCAAAACCTTCCAATTAAAAGAAGTCCAAAAATGTCAAATTTCTTTGTTTGGCTTACTACAACCTTGGCTGCGCATTCCCTATAAGGAAAATGGGATGGATGTGTCTAACAAGAGATGCCTATTGAGAATGGTAGGAATAACACTCCACCATTAGAAACATGTTTCCACACCTATCCATTTGGAAACAACACTCCCATTCTTAGCTTTTGTTCCTCCCATTCCATGTTGTTATGCTTGTACTTCTTTTTCCATTTAGGAATCTTCAAGAGAGAGGAGAGAATCTTTAAGAGCTGGGAGATTTATACACGATCATGTCATTACTAGAAGACAATATATCATGTCAATGATGGAAGAAGAGCAACCAATTCATGCATACAATTAGCCTAGGGTGGCAAGGGGCTTGATGGTGGCACCAGTAATCACCTGGTCCATATGTGGAGAGGATTGGGAGTCAACACAAGATGGGACAATTGCACAATCAAAAGCTCAATGGTTGGCAAACAATGTAGAAAAATGAAAGGTGAAATACAACCTTGTGAAGCAATCATGCAAGAGTAGAGTAGAAAGGAGAAGTACGTTTCATTCCATGTATTGGTATTTGTAAAAAATGCCTTATAGATGTAGTTAGATGAAATAATACAAAGATGGGGAAGGATATAGGTGGTTTGCTTGTCTAGTTAGGCATACATAGCATGTCCTCATAGTTCATAACAAAGTGAATATAGCTGAGAAGAAATCTTTTTATCAAGTATTCACCCCCAACGTAAGGATTGAAGGATGTGTATTAGGCTAGACACGAAGCTTTGTGTTTCTAATGAGTGAGCTTTGTGAGAAAAACCAATGGCTAGATGGGACAGTATTCACAATGAGAAAAGGCATTTTACATCTCTTACATTGTTTTCTTATGAACTTGGTGGTGGACTATCTACATCAGGCTATTATTATAGACCTCTGTTACAAAGAGGGCTTATGATAAAAGCCTTGGACAATGTGTTGTCTCCAAGTTCCATGTAAATTTGTAAATTATGTTCTCGCACATGCTTCACATGATGAAACCATAGGATACACCAACTCAACATATATTATTTGGCGATCTTGTCACCGGCTAGTGTGCCTTCGTTAGTTACTGCTTATTTCTGCACATTGGTGGTACATGGCTTAATCAATCTTTGAATTCATGGAGTGACTTGCCAATGCATATCCATTTTGGATGCACACTGGACTGTCAATGGTGCATCTTGTTTCCAATTTTCTCATCAACATGATAGAGGATGTCAGAGGTCGCACCTCATATGTTTTAGTTGAACCACTTTTGGTCCTTGAGGGGGAGTTGTTTGAGTTTTGCGTATATAAACTTATACTAGGCACCACACTGCTGCACCTGTACTTGGCAACTGATTAAGGCGACATTGAAAGTGCATACTGTTGTTCTTGGCATGGATGCAAGGCTGCCATTGTTGCTATAGTGATGGCTACTGTATCTTGGCATGTTAAACACTAGCAGATTCCGTTCTGTGTATCTTGCGTTCATTGTGTCTAAGCTTTCATGATGATATTGTATCTATGCTCATTGATCTAGTTCCTTTGCCTTTATTCGCCTTTGCATTGCGTCCCATGTCAACATACCACATGTCAGCTAGTTTGCCAGCAACGTTGCCTGTAGCAATCTGCCAACTTGTCTACCCATGCTCTTGAAGCCTACCTGTGCTGCCTGCTGCCTATGCAGTCCATTGATCAGTACATGTGTCTTGCTCAGTGTATATATGTCCATAACACCTGACCATCTGTTGATACTGTACACACCTTGTCCTTCACTTTGGCACAGGTCTAAGGTCTCATATCTGTCTCTGACTTTAATCCAAGTGTATCACATGTTTATTTCTTACAATGTAATTTCATTAGGTAGCTAGTACCCTGATTACCTAGCCAAATCAGGGGATGGTGAACCTTGAAACAAATTGATAATATTGATGGGAGACTGTGACTGATGCAAGCATATTAGCTAGCACCTGTTTAAAAGGCCTGATTTGGACGATCAAGAAAGTTCTAGCAGACACAAGTCAGTGGTCCAGTCTAAAAGTGAATGAATGTGTAAAGTGGAGATGAACTTTTGAACCTGCAGTGTCAACCAAAATCATCAGACAACACTTGTCACATCAGAGAGTTGCCATGTTTCGAGATGTGTGCACATCAATTGCCATATTTAACCAGACATAAGACGTTGAAAAACCTTCTTTCCTTGACAGCAAGATGGTCGTACGACTAGTTTGGTCATGTTGCTTTTTACAGAATTACCATTGTTCTGCCTCAAATAGCCATCCGAAGTGAAATCCTTCCCTTTTTTGTTAACAAAACTGCACTTTGCTAGCCTCCACTCTTCAGTCATCATGTAATGTAAAGTCATATACCTAAAACAGCCAGAAAACGACAGCAGCAATTATCATGGTCATGGTAAATATGAGGCAACAACATAACATGGGCTATAAGCTGATCAACACAACATGCACCAGACGTTCTGAATGCCTGCTGTGCATTCACCCCTCAAAGATGTCCTGCAAAGCATATTTATATTTATCCTTCCTGCTCTGGAGCAATTCATCCACTGCATCAGCCCAGTTCTGCAACCCAGCATTGTAAAATAGATCTGAAACGAGCATACCTGTAGATTGTTGGGCATTTGGGCCCACAATAAGGTCGAAAACCTGTTTTCCAAAATTTACATTGCCGTACTTGCAACACGCAAAAAGTATGGATATCCAAAGGGCCTGATTACCCTGAGGCAACTGGGTCAACATGAACGCCATCTTCTCAAACTCACCTGTACGCCCAAGAAGGTCAACCATAGTGACCCAATGCTTTAACTTTGGAGTAATACCATACTCCTTGCTCATGGTGTTGTAAATTTCCATACCTTTGTCAACAAGGCCAGCACAACTGCAAGCAGAAAGCAGACACAGAAAAGTGATTTCATTGGGTGAAATACCTGCTAGACTCATAGCTTTCAAAATTTGCAGGCTAGCATCAATGTTTCCTACCTGTGCATAGCCAGTGATGCATGCGGTCCAAGATAAGACATCACGCTGCGGCAGCCCATTAAAGAATTCCAGAGCATCTGCAATAAAAGAACAACTTGCATAAACTCCAATGAGAGCACTGCACAACATGGGGTTGTTATCATACCCAGCAAAAGTGAGAACAAAATGGAGCTGCCTACACATGTCAATACTGCCTGTCATCCTACAGGCTTTGAGAAGTGCGAAAATTGACATGTCATCTAGAGCCAAACCTGCCTTTTTCATGTGCTTGTACAATAGCAAAGCCTTCTCTCCAAGCCCATGCTCCACATATGCTGAAAGCAATGCACTCCATGCTATAAGACTCGGCTCAGCCAATCCATCAAAGACACTTTCTGCTTCACCAATGCTCCCACACCTGCCATACACGGTGATAACAGTATTGCTGACAATGCTATCTGATACAAAACGCATCCTTTCTGCATCAGCATGTAATGCACGGGCAATTTCCAAAGCAGTCGCTTGATCCAAGTCTGCTTTATCAACCATGGTGTACTTACCAACTATAGTGGCACACGCCTGGAGGGCAATGGCAAGACTTTGCATATCAGGACTAACACCTTCCTCTTGCATTTGCTTGTACAATTGTAAGGCCTTGTCTCCTTGATGTTGCTCCAGATATGCTGAGATCATTGCGTTCCACGACACAAAATCACGGCTGATAAATTCAGCGAACACATTTTCAGCTTCTGATACGCTTTCACATTTTCCATACATAGTCAGAGTAGCATTATTGACAAAAACATCTGCAGTGAAACATTTCTTACGAGCATTAGCATGCAATGTACGCCCAATAACTACAGGCTCCATGTGAGCTGATTGCCGCTCATCCATCATGGCTTCATCATGTCCTGAAAGGATAGTACATGCTTGAAGTGCCATGACAAATGACTGCTGACTCAGATCAACACCTTCTTCTTGCATTTGTCGGTAGAGCTGCAGTGCCATCTCTCCTTGACCCTGCTCCACATATGCTGAAAGCATTGCACTCCATGTCACTTCATTGCGACCACACAAGCTGTTAAAAACATTTTCTGCTGCCGACATGTATCCACATTTACTGTAAGTGCTTATAAGGGTATTACCCAGGTAAACATCAGAGGTAAACCCTTTCATTTGAGCATCTGCATGTAGTTTCTCAGCTTCATGGAGTTCAGGGATGAGGGAACAAGCCTTCAGAATATGGACACACGCATAACAATCTGGCTGTATGCCATCCTTCTCCATAAACTGACACACTCTCAATGCATCTCGAGCACGGCCCCACGAGATGTATCCCAGAATCATGATAGTCCACGAATGCACGGACCTGTGAGGCAATGAAAGCAATATGTCATGCGCATCATCAAGGAAGCCGCAATCGACCAATGCTGCCACCAAGTGATCGTTAGCAGAGCCCGAGGACAAAAGAGTCTGCCGCGGGAGGAGTGAGCAGACATGCCTGGCATGGGCAAAGGCGTTGGCCCTGGCGCAGGCAACGAGGAGGGAGACGTACACATTGATGTGGTGAGTGATCTGCGGGTCGGGGCAGGAAACGACGGTGTGCAGGGCCGTGCCAAGAAGGCCGAGGTCACAGAGGGACTGCAGCTTCTGAAGAAACGAGCGCCTGCGGGCATTGGCGGAGGTGAGGGCGGGCAGCTCAGAGTCCACCCATGGGGGCCTGTGCCAATCGTTAAGCCAGAGGACCTGTCGGGAGAGCTTGTGCCTGAAGTCGGGGTGAGAGGGGCCCTTCTTGTCGAGCCTATTATCCCACCAATCGCATGGGTTGGAGAAGAGATCCTCCCATGCCCGATGATGCTTTTGCTTAATACTGATGAATGCCTCCTGCTGTTGCGAATATGCGAGGCGGATGGCGCGGTTGCCCGTCATACAACAAACACCCACATATTAGGCTGCTAGTGATCAAGAGCGCACGAGGTCGCAGTAGGTTGCTAGTGATCAAGAATGCATCGGGTCGCAGTAGCAATGTTCGGGGGGGGAGAGAGAGAGGGAGAGAGGAGTGGTTTTATCCCACAGAGAGAGAGAGGGGTGGTGACCAAAAGGACTTCGGTTCAACTCCTGCATTCCGCAACGTCCTTTCGGATTAAGGTGTTAACAAAAAGGGAGAATTAATTAAATCACATTAGTGGGTTAATAAAAACGCGACTTACTTACTATTAGTGTAGCCACTTGATTACGGAAAAAAAAATGTGGTTCCTACATGGTAGGCACAATCCCCAAATGTGCAAGAGGAAAGAGAAAAAGAGACAGCTACGTAGGATTCACATTCATCCATACAAACGTAGAGAAACCTCAAGGGCGCCCGCGAATAAAAATCTTGACTAGCTTGTCCTCGCTGCCCACCTCAAGAAACCATGTGAAACGTGCAAATGGAGGAATTGAGCCGTTGATCTCACATCGTCAACATATGGCATCTGAAGAAGCCATTACAAACTTTATGCATGAAAACATGCAACACATATTTTATTATCATTTGTATGTTATGTGTAAACAATTCCACTCCTTATTATTCGAGGAAAGGTACTCATTCGAATGGATGTGGATCCAACCTGTCCAATACCAACTCTCACATGTTTAGTCTACTACCAATTTATACTTCATTCCAATAACCAACTCTGAGAAGCTAAGGAAGGTGGACTCGAGAAGACAATTGGTTCGAACAAAGTGAAGTGTGTGTTCTATATTATTTATCACAGGAAAGTAACCATGCCAAGGCTCCTTCACTTGCATGCATGCATGTGTGGAGTAGCATCCTTCAAATGACAGGGAGATTGACATAGGTAATGGGGAAAAGTAGCATAAGACTAGCGACAAGATGGAGTTGGATGACAAAGGAGATTTGATATTAGGAGAAGACTTGACGAAGCTGGAGAAACAACTGCAAGGCTGATCAAATCCATTTTATTCTCTCCCCCTTGGATTCAACAAAGGTACACAAACTTTGCTCTTTGCAGTCTAAAGATGTATCTTATGGGGCATCCTCCTTTGGAAAATAAATTTCTAAAGTGATTTTAGAATACCTTTGGCGCCAAAATGCCCTCATGCCATTTAGGCTTATCTAGGAGGGGTTTCTTCTTGGTGTTGGTGGCATCTTACAAAAAAAGAGATTCAATACATAGTTCTATAAATGGTTTCAAGGGAAATTGGTATATTATTTGCCTTGAAGCTCAAGTTTCTTGATTATCTCTACTTGAATACTAGGGGTTAGTTGGTGAGTTTGAGCTATGGTCTTAGGTTGTTGTTAAATTTCAAGTAATCAAATCAGTACTCCTATCTTTTGAATGCTTTGATTTAGTTGGAAAGATGATGTAAATAGTGGACCTCCACCCTTTTGTGTCAATATCTCTTTCTTGAAGGAGGGGGACTTTATAAAGCGATTATAGAAAACACGAATGGTAGCTTGGGTCAAGCATTGCAATCATGTGTATAACTCACTCAGTTGCATGAAAGTCATTATTGTAGTTGCTAAGTTCTTGGTAAGCATAAAGCTAATGAAGGAGGATGGAGCATAATAGTTTAATAGAGATGAAGCTATGAAAGTATAGTTATTAACCCTAAATAGAGAAGGCGACCAAATTTCAAAGTCAAAGAGTTTGTATGAGGAGTCAATAGAGGCTAGCTAGCTCAAAGAAGTGAACTTAGATAAAATAATCTAGTTTGAAGTTCTCAAGAGGTGTCGAAACCCATGCTAGTAATTTTTTCAAAATGTTAGGAAAATCCAAGGCAATGGGAATATGTAGTAGCTAGGATGTCTCTTATAGTCAACTAGATCTTATTATGTCTTGCAATGATGTAATTTTGTAAAAAGTGAAAGTGGGCTTACTCCTATGAAAATTGTAATATCTCTCAGAGTCATGGACATGTATGTTTTAATTCTATTCATGTATGCACAAAAGACCCACAAGGCATACAAATTTATGGGCTAAAATTTTTCGCTAATAAACACATTGATGATCAAACTTGAGAGAGCTCAAGGGTTGAGGCTACCTACCCATGTAAGTCGATGCACATAACATGTAAATGAACAAATATTTCATTTTTTTGTGTGCAAATTTCTGAGCTATTGCTTCCATCTATTGCTTTATTGCTTAACTATAGGCAAAGCTTGAGAGAGTAAGAGAGAAAAGTTATGTGTGAGGGACCAAGAGGGAGACACCTCTATTCATTAATCTTCTCTTTTTCTTCTCTTTTATGATACCACTGTTGAAATATCAAAGAGTGGCAACATGGAAATGTGTGCACCACAGGGAGAAGAGAGCTCAAGTACAAGGAAAAAATCATGATTATGCTATTGCTCAAAGTAAAACTAGAGTACACTCTCTCATCTACATTGAGCGTGACCTTTGGGCTATTTATATAGCCATTGGAAGCTAGGGTTAAGGTTTCCCTTGTCCTCTAGTCCATTTACACCTTACCTTCCTAGGGTTAAGGTTTCCCTTTGTCCTCTAGTCCATTTACACCTCACCTTCCCTCACGCACCATTGCTTACACAAGGTTCCCATGCTATACTTCTAACATCCCCTCTCAATACCAAGGTGGCATTGGATTACATAGCATGCAAATGGTTCCCCCCCTCAATGAATTAGTGGGATGCTTGTATAAAGAAGGCTACAAAGATGTTTATGGAAAGATGATACAACATATATTAAAAAAGGTGGTCACATTAGGGGCTTTGGAGACATAGTTGGCCTCCAATTCTTTTGGTACTTCAAGGGAGTTAGGACATTTACGGGTGATATGTCCTGTTTGCTTACATTTGTTGCACTTCATCTTGTTGGGATATTTTTTCTAGCAATTTCTTACAATATGTCCCTTTTTATTAGAGAGGGAACATTTAGTAGAAACAATATGGACTAAGATTTGATCATGGGTTGATGAGGTAGATGTTGAGCTAGTGCTACCTTTCTTTTGATTTCTTTTCTCCTCATCCAAACAAGATTGTATGACACCTTCAAGTGTAGGATTGGGTACATTTGTTAGGGTAGTTACAAGAGTTAAAAAGACTTTCCTTATAGCCTTTAAAAGTATTGCAATAGCATCTTCTTCAGCAACAGGAGCTTGGGCTGAAGCTAAGGGCTAAAGCTAATTGGGCCATTAGTCCTTTCATGTGGAAAATAAACTTTCCCAAGTCTTCTCCTTGCTTGTATTCTAAGATGAAGAACTCTATTTTGAGGAACTTTTTGGAGTTCTTTCCTCTTACACCATACAATTTCTTGAGCTCATCCCGCTTCTCCTTTGTAGTTGCAAGTTGATCAATGTGGTGGATTAAGGATTCATCTAGGTGCAACATTATTATGGCTTGAGCTCTTTCATCATCTTCCACATCTATAGGGTTGGATGGGTCAATGGCTTTGGTCCCTTTGATGAAGAGCCAATAACCCCTCTCCATCATTTCATATTTCACTAATCATCTAAGCTTCCATGGGGTATTGAAATTTCCCCAAGTGGGCCTTCTAACCCTAAAAGGGTTTGGCGTAATTCTCTCTTTGTTGCTCACATAGAGCAAAACCCTAGATGTGGGTCCTGGTAGCCATGACAACTTCATTGCAAGCTTTATGGTTTTCTTAAAACTAATCATTATTTCAACTCTAACATTGATTCTAATCGCTAAGTAACTATATTTGGAACTCATTTGCAGATCTGGAAGCTCCATATCAGGTCTAGACACAATTGTTGGACATCATTAAGTTCATCAAAAGTCGACTTGTAGGCATATACTGTGAAATGAGTGCTTGTAAGCATTGATGCTACATTTCCATGTAATTTTTTCTTGCCTTTTGAGAGATTCAGTGAGTGAGGGGAGCTACTATCAAGGAGTAGTCCTTGATAAAAATCTTGTACCATCCTATAAGACCTAGAAATCCTTAGATTTCTCTAACATTCTAAGATGGTGCCAATCTTGGACATCTTTGATCTTAGCAAGATCCATTGATATGCCTTCCTTTGAGACAATGAATCCTAGATATTCAATTGTTCTCTTGAAAAATGCACACTTTTTCTTCTTTGAAAAAAACTTGTTATTGCAAAGAATTTCTAGGACAATCCATAGATGGCCTAGATATTCTTTCTCTTTCTTGGAGTAGGTAAGACTATTAAAAATTTTGAGAACAATTCATCAAGATATGATTTAAAGATATCTTGAACCAACACATTGAAAGTAGCAAGACCATTGGCTATCCCAAGGACATTACAATGAATTTGTAATGACCATACCTGGCATTGAAGGCTTCTTTGGGAGGTCCTCTTCCTTTATTCAAATTTGATAATATCCAAACCTCAAACCAATCTTTGAGAATATCGGTACTCCTTGCAACCTATCCAACAATTCGTCAATACCTATTCTTAATATTTACATGATTTAGTCCCATGTAATTGATACATAGCTTAAGGTTTTTGCCCTTCTTTTTCTAGAATAGAACAAAAGCACCCTAGGAGAGTTGCTAGCATGAAGATTTAGATTTTTTTAAAATTTCTCCTTCAATTCAATTGCTTCAAGGACCTCATGATCCACCTCTCTCTCAAAGGGGTAATTCTATTAACTCTTTAAGAAAGATATTTGCATATTCACTCAGCCATGAACTCTCATCATTATCCCTACTGTCTTCTATTTTGTTAAGCTTGATTTAAAAAATAAGAAGTCCCTTTTTCATTCTCTCTAGGATTCAACTAGATTTGGCTAATTGTACCCTAGACTTGCTTTCTTTTCCCTATGACTAGACCATTTTTCCAAAAAGTTTTTCGAATGTGACTCATCCTTCCCCACATTGTATGTTTGCTTGATTGGGCAACAAGTAGTCCATTCTTAAGAAGCCATTATAGACTCCTAAAGGCATGACTTGGAAATTTGCTATAGTAGCTTCATCACGTAGTTGAAATCGGAGATTATGGATTGCTTGTATCGACATGGTTTTCTTTCCATTTGCTAGTTCTGTCAAGACTTTCTTAGAGGTTCTAGGTTTAACTTTAGTTTTCTTTCACACTTAGGGCCAATAAATAAATGGGTAGCACCACTATCAATGAGGATTTGGAAAGAAATACCTTAATGTTTTGCTAGAATTTGGATGACAAAGAATTGTTGCCCAATACCTTGATTGTCCAATAATTGTATGAATGTGGGAGCTTTCGCTCAACTGCCAAGACCCACGGACCGCTTATTGTTTCAAGCGTTCCAAGCGAGCTCTAATGGCTATCTCTCACCTAGCCGACGTGTCGTCGATTCTATGAGTGTAGTGACCTTACCTTGGTGCCGATACGAGTTGCCTCCTCTCTTACACACACTGGTAGCTCCACGATCCTAGATGCGAGCTCAAGCATCCTCAAGCCTCCTCCACCTCCAAGCTCCATCCTCCATAGCCGTGCGCACAAGAAAAGAGAAGAGAAGAGAAGAAGAGAAGAGGAGATGGTGAAGAGCTTCACCCTCTTGATCCCTCACTCTCACACACTCACTCCCTCACACTCTCACACTCCCTCTCTCAAGAGCACACACAAGCAAGAAGATGAGGAGGAGAGAAGAAGAAGAAGACTTTTGTTGCCACACACCAAATGAATGAGCTCTCATTCACTTTTTGAACTTTATGTATACAAACCCTAAAATCCCATGGGCACCCATCCCTTTTTTACATGACCGGCCCTTGTGGCAAGGTCTTTTTTCTATTTCCCTCTTCTAGTCTTATGCTTCTAGCCTACACCCGTCTAGTATTTTACAATTGGCACAGGAGGGATCTTGGTGCTCTTTTACAAGAGTTTTCCAAGTTTTTTGAGGCGCCCTTCATTTAAAATTGTGCTTTTTTCCCTAGCTTGGTTTTGGAGGTCACCTGCATGTCTTTGCTCTTTTTCCATGTTTTTTCTACTTTTTTCTTCCTTTTTTCACCATCTCGACCTGGGGCCATCTCGATTTGGGGTTAACGTTACCCCCTCCTAGACGGGTGCCAGTCCCATGGCACTTCTGTGTTGTTGTAGGTTGGCAGGAAATTGGCCAAGTGGTGCAATTGTGAGGGCCACTTGGAGACTTAGGTGCTTGTAGGAGCTGTGACATTGTTTGTCGGAGGAGCCAAACGGGCATTGCGTGGTTGACGGGGCCTCCGAAGTCGGTAGTTTATTACTCTCTGATGTTTGGAAGGAGAAGGTGCAGTGCTGTTCCTAAGGGGAGTGCTTATCTCAGCGTGTTAGTGCATTGTACTCGTGCTAGTGGAATGGGGAGGTGGGTCTAACTGCAGGCGAGCCTAGGCGATGTCCCACACTTGAGGACCCCGTTTGTGCCAAGGGGGGTGCGGTGCAAGTGGCTTAGGGTAACAGGTCTAACCATAGGTGAGTGTTACCTCCCTAAGTGTGTCCTGCCCTTGATGTGTCCTAAGTGTGAAGTGGGGGAGCAAAAAGGGCTAGGGGGTTGGGAGTGGAGCTGGCCGACCGAAGCCACCGGGCACGCCTAACTTAAGAACCCCTAGGTGTAGTGATCGTGCTTTATGTGGTGGTAAGTGCTTCTGCAAGTAGGTGATGTTGTCCCGTCAGTTTTTTTTTTTTTTTTGGTAGTGGAACGAATGACAGCCAGGTCTAATCCTCTTCATCTGAATGAGGGGGGGAAGGAGGACAGATGGATTTGCGCAAAAATTGGTGGCTTTGCATGTATGCTTTCATGTTCATGCGACGTGGAGAGAGGTGGTGGAGAGGAAGGGGTGAATACACCTAGTAAATTGGCTGTCAGTGGCATTGGAATTGTAGATGATGGGGAAGTCATGTGCCGCCTATGGAGGGTGGCAACAAAATCCACACCTACCCTACAAGGATACGACGCCATGAATGTGGGGTTGTTCCACTCGGAGGGTCGGGTGTTGCAAAATGCCATCCAGGCGAGCATGTTAATATCGCATATTTGCCTTCTCTAGAGAGGTTGGCAGTTGTAACCCCTTACAGTGTGTGGCACCTCGAACACTTTGTCTTGCCAAAACTCTACTTCCTCTGTGCCCCACAGAGTAGGGGTCTTTGCCCTATCTTCCAGCCATTTTTGGCCCAGTTGGCTGCCAGCAGCAATCACCTCGTCCATTACTTTAATCGGCAGGACCCTTTTCAAGCTGTTAGGCATAAGGAAACTGAACGAAAAAGGGTCCTTTTCGATTTCTTGCCATTCCCAGATCACCAGCTCAGCGTGGAATTGCGTTGGGAGGTCATTGGGGCATGGTGGAAGGGATGCGGATGGCCGCACGACTAGCTTGGCTTGCAACTGCCTTCTGGCTTCTTCCACCAATTTTCTCCATCTCTCCTTGAGCGGGATTTGTCTATCCAGGGGCGGGTCGAGTTGTTGCTGTGCCTGCGGCGAGGGGGGTTGTGGGATTATTTCTTCGCCAGTTCTTCTTATGATGAATTCAATGTCAATGTCCTCCCCCTGGGTTGCCGGTCGTCTAGCTGCGCCCCTTCCTCAAAGCCGAGTGCATCCGCCTCCTGGGGGGTTAGGCCGGTCAATAGCACATACTTTCGTTGTTCGTCTGAGCCCAGCCTAACCTCCGCAGGTTGGGGTGGTATCTGTAGCTCCACATGCAGGGCTCTGCGTGCGATGCTCAGTTTCTTCTACACCACCTCCAACGACTCCTTTCCCTCCAGCCGGGTTGTGTCCAGTAGTGTGTTGAGGAAGGCCTGTTTGCTGGGCAGTGAAGGCTATCTGGGCGGTGTCCGCTTTGCTTTCTGCCAAGATTTTTTCCTTCTCCACCAAGGCGAGGCGCCGTGCCAGTGCCTTCACCCGTTTCTTGTTCTGCGTGGCCCATTCCTCGGCCCTTTTGCTCATTCCTTCCATGCTCTCCCCCTACTTTTGTGCTAGGGTTACGAGCTTCTGCTCCTCGGCTCTGAGTTCTTTGCTCATGTTGTCTTGCTCTCCTCTTCTTTGGCGTTTAGTTCCTCCATCATCTGCTCAATGGTGGCGGTTTTCTTCTCCAGTTCCTTATATTGCATCAGGAGGAGCTTGTATTCCCGCTGCATTTGCACAAGTTCTTGATTCTCGTCCTCAAGCCGTTGTTTGTAGCTTTCTTCAATGTCCTCTTTTGCTTTCAATTCTTGCTTAAGTTCAAATATTTGATGTTGTTACATGGCGATGATGCGGGTTTTCTCCAATTGGAAGGCCCCACTGACTCTTTCTCTGTCACCAACTCAGCCACCGCCATTCTTTTTTCCTCCTTCACCCTCTCCAGTTGGAGAGCAGCTCGGCGACGTATTCGTCGTAACTGGCTGGTGACGTCATTGTTGCGTGGGTGGGGGTGGTTGAGGCCTCCACACGCGGACGCTTTTGGTCCTGCCTCGATTCTACATCTGCGGCTAGCCTTTTTGGCCATGTGGTCATGGTTTTGGTGCTCTTCCCTTGGGCCATTTCTTTACTGATGAAGTATTGCATCCAGGCCACCAAGTTGGAAACTTCCAAGCTGGTGGGGATGCTAGGGGTGAGCATAGTGGGTTCAGCGGGGGATGCCATGAGGGTGGGGATAGGATGGAAGGGTGCTTTGCCTTTTCCTTCCGGAACTGCGGGCGACGCGGGTTCTGGTGTCTGCCTGCTGGAGCTAGGCCATTCTTCCCTCGGCTGGTTCCAGGCTTCTAGATCATCTGCCTTGCATTGCTGCTTGATGGACCCGCGTGTAGCCTCAGCCAAGTCCTCCTCTTCCTTTCTTCTTAACTCCTCTTTCTCCTCCGCAACTCTTCTTTTCCTTTCCTTTTCGGCCTTTTTATATTCTTTCTCTAGTTTCTCTTTCTCTTCCTGCTCTTCTCTTCTTCTCCTTTTAGCCTCTTGCTTTGATGCCTTTTTAGCCTGCATGACTTGCTCTGTTGTTTCTTCTTCTTTCTGCTTCCTCTTCCTTTCTCTCTCCTCGGCCTCCCTGAGGGATTGTCTTTTCGCTTTCTCCAAGTCCTCCTTCTCCTTCCTGAGGCCTTCATCCTATTTCTTTTTCTTTTGCGCTGCCTTCTTCTTGGTCTCCTTGACCTGCTTTTTGCTTTTCTATTCTTCCCCTTCTTCCTCGGTCTCAGTCCTATCACTGGAACTCTCCTAGTGTTGATGAGGGGGTGACCTGTCAGGCGTTTCCCCCTCCCCCTCTTTTGCATCCTGCATCTCTTTCATGGCCTCTTGGATGAACGTCGTTAAGATGCTCCAGTAGGCAATGAACGAGGCTTTGGAGGAGGCCTTCTTTCTTTCTGCAGCCTTAGACGTTGGGGATTCTCCTCCTGCGGGCATGCTTCCTAAGACTAGCACTCTAGCTGCCTGGTCGATGGTTTTGTGCACATAGCCGTTCCAGTCGACTTCATGCAGGGTATGGGCCGCCACATTCTCCAGTATCGGCACACTGATCCGGTGCATCAACGCGTTGTAGCACTGGCTCGAAAAGAGTGCATGTATGAGTTTTGCCTGCAACCTGTCTTTGCATTGGGGATGTCTTGGATGCTGATGCCATCGTTTGTCAACACGTCCTCCTTTCTCATCCCCAGCATGGCGTACACATCTCTCTTCTACTTCTTTTCCACTTTTGGTTCTACTCCCAGTGCCTTCTTCACTAAGGCCGGGGTTAGGCGAACCAATACTTGCTTGGCATTCTGTCCCCTTCCCACTGTGATGGTGCCGCATTCGTTGTCGGGGTCATAAGACCTGAGAAATTCCACACAGCTCGTGTGGTTGAGTTCTTATGCGAATCTTTCTAGGTACTTCTTGAAGTTGCAGCTTTTAATGACTCTCCTGGCCGCCTCTTCCTTGGCCACTAATCCTTCTATATTATGAATAGTTCGAAATTTTAATTGGTTGTAGGCGTGGCTCTCCAGGGTGATGCTGTACTGCATTCTCTCCTCTTCCATGAATGGAAGCCGGTGGGCTCGATCTTGCTGCGACATTTTTCGTTCCTGTCATAAACTGAAATTTTCATTAGTGCTTTCCACATAGTAATTTGTTGACTGCTGAAAAAGAGAAACTCTATGCTTTTTGAATGAATTCATTAAGAACCATCGTAGATTTTCCTTTTCAGCCTTTAACTTTTTGCATGTTTTTCATAATATATATTTATGTGTTTCACTAATTTTGATTTGGTTGGCCTGATTTGATTCATCTCACTCATTCCCCCTCCCCTTCCAGCTTGAGAAGAATCCTTCCTAGGATTAAGGGTTAGAAAGGCAAGGGCGTTTGGCATGGTGGCGTAGGAGTTACTTGTGAAGGAGCTAATCATAGAATTGGGGGTTGTACTCTAAGTGAGCGTCGCGGTCCAGATTAGAGGGTTTAATCCCCACTTGTGTGATGTATATGAGAACATCTGTTAGGAAGTCACCAGAGTTGACACGGCTAGCAATGTGTAACTCTTCCTCAGTCAACAAGCGGTCGAGGTAGGGGTGTCCTTTGATGTGTTCTTCAATGGGACAGCCCCGAAGAGTGGTTAACACTCGATACGAGGTTGGTGCGATATATGTGGGGTCGTATTCCGCTATTTTGATAGCATGGCGCTGCTCAGTGTTGGTCATTATGCGGCACCCTTTGACTTCCCATTGCAGCCTAAGAGTGTACCAACGCTTCAAGAATGGGGAGTTGGTATCAGCGAGCTTTGATAACACTGTGATTTCTTGCTCAGTGATCGCAGAAGTGGTTTGCTGATCGTATGACGTGATGAGGCATTGCTTGATGGCTTGCTCCGTGGATATCTCGCTGTTGAGCAATTCAACAGCAGAGAGAGAAGCGTTTGTGAATGCAAATTCAAAGGTTTCCCAGGAGCAGGGCATGGTTTGAACTTCAGTTGCAAAGGGTTCCTCCAATAATCCTAAGTCCAAGCGGTCGTAGCTTAGTGCTAACGACATGAAGGTGGTGTCTAGTTGTTTAATGCATTCCACCATGTCGTCCCTGGTGTCCTCCGCGAGGTCGGCGGCCAATGCTAAAAAGGATTTGCATTCATAGGAGGGCATAAGGCTGATGGGTGGTTGCGGTTTGCTAGAACTAGCGCTAGTGGCAACGACGAGTTGCGGTTGTGTGTGTTTGAGTCTGGGGTTGAGCTGCTCGGATTATGGGTAGATTAGGGGCAGCTACGACGGACGGGCTGCTGCATTCAGGGTGGATTTGAGGAGTCAGGTTGACTTGGTCGGGTGATGACTCATGTGACGGAGTCTGTTGTTTGGGCCGATAGGCTTGCGTGACTTCCTTGGATTTAGGCGTGGATGGGTCGGATGGCTGTGGTTTTGGAGGGTGTTGCGGCGAATGGTTTGGAGGTTTATGGGACTTGGGTTGATCAAGCTTGAGGGCGGTGTATGAGTAGTGCCTTTGGCTGTGTAGGCCTTAGGGATCCACAGCCAGGTGTTGCCTATGTAGTAGCCTTGCGCGTGCAAGAGGGTTTTAGGAATCCATCTTTGCTTGATCATACAGCGCTTATTGTGACTGCGTCCTGGCCTCTTAGATTTAGCGTTTTTGGTTTTATGAGGATAGGAGCGGCGATTCCTAGGCGGCGGTTGCAACTGCTTAGGCTGCCACCATTGAGATCTAGGTTGTTGGGCTTTAGGTCTTGCTGTTGCGGCCTGTGATTCATGAAATCTGGGTAGTGGCGGTTGCGCATTACCCCCCTCCTTGGAGTTGGTTTACGGATATTTCTACAAGTGGTGTTGCGGACAGTGATGAGGTCGCGTAGCCCTTGCTGAAAGCTGTGACAATGCGAACGTTGCCTATTGCGAGGTGGATGTGCTGCGACTCATAATCAACATTGCAGTGAGTCTCCTTTTTGAAAGTTCGCCCCAGCAACAACTTCGTGCCTGCGTGTTTAGCATTCGGTAACACGTAAAAAACCATTGGAACAGTCTCAGACTCCATAGAAATGGCGGCTTTGCACTTGTTGAGAAGTGCGTAGGAATGGGCCCCATATGGGCTTAATTTCGCATTAGTGGGTTGAAGTTGTGGTTTGCCAAGTTGAGTCCAATGATCGCGAGTTAAAACATTGAAGTCTACTCCCTCGTCGATCAAGGCATTGAAAGCGCATGTTTGTTTTGCCGTGACCATAATATGGAGGTATGCGGGCTTTACGGCTTCCTCATCCTCATCATCAACCTCCGTGATTGTGGCCACTTGTATCTTGACAGGCGGTTCTAGCATTGGGGGCTCGTGCAAAGGATGGGTGGGGGGGTAGTACTTCTTGATACGACTGCCATTGAAGAAGCCTATGCCCTCACCATCTAAGGTCTCGAGCTCGACATTGCCTGTGCGGCTGATCGCACGAACCTTGAAAGGTCCAAGACCTCTAAATTTCATTTTCTGCTTGTGCCCCTTAACCGAGTAGAGGAGCACTAAGTCGCCATGTTCAAGTTGCGCTGCTTGACATGCTTGTCAAACCAAGTTTTGCGTCGGGCCGTCTCACATAAAAGTGCATGGGTGGCTAGAAGGCAAGTCTCTGAGAGGTGCTCAAGTTCGACCAGGCATTGCATCCATGCCTCCTTCCCTTCCTATCATTCTTGGAGTGCTATTGTCAGGCTAGGAACTGACTCTGGTGATAGACTGTTTACCATGCAGTATGTCAAAGATAAGGTTGCTGAAAAATCATCTAATGATGCAGTGTGGTACATTGACTCGGGGGCGTCGAATCACATGACCCCTCATGGTGATTGGTTCACGAATATGGTGGCTGAAAAGCATGGCTATGTATGCACAGGTGATGACACGCAGCATAGCATTGAGCATAAAGGCAAAGTGCCTCTTGTGGTCCATAATGGCAGAAATAAAAATTTGCATGATGTATTGCATGTCCCTTCAATTACGAAGAACTTGTTATCTGTTGGTCAGATGACGGAGCAGAACTTGCAGGTTAGATTCAATAAGCATGGCTACTTTATTGAAGAATTTGGAAATGGCTGCAAGTTGATAGCTCGTGGTCACAGGAATGGCAGAATGTTTACTCTTGATGCTTCTTTGCCAGAGCTGAATTCAACTATGTTTGCCCATGGTTCTGGCACTGTTAGGGATTTGGAAATATGGCACAAGAGAGTGGGGCATGTAAATTTGCAAAGGCTACAAATTATGCAAAAGAAACAGCTGGTTATAGGGTTACCGAAGTTCCAATATTCAGATATTGGTCATGTATGCGAGGCTTGCCAGTTTGGTAAGCAGTCACGATTGCCATTTATCAGGAATGTACGACAGAGTACACGTCCATTGCAGTTAGTGCATTCTGATGTTTGGGGGCCAGCTCATAATGTATCTATGGGAGGTTCTAGATATTATGTATCCTTCATTGACGACTAGAGTCGATATACCTGGCTTTACATATTGAAAACAAAAGATGAGGTCTTTGCTGTTTTTCAGCAATTTAAAGCACAGGTTGAGAAGGAGTTTGAATGCTACATCTCTTGCTTGAGATCTGATAGTGGTGGGGAGTATGTATCAAATGAATTTGATGATTTCTTGGCTGAAAATGGCATTCGTAGAGGCAGCTCACCTGCCGCTACACTCCGCAGCAAAACGGAGTAGCTGAAAGGAAGAATAGAATTCTGATGGAAGCTGCTAGGGCTATGATAAATGAAAAGCATATGCCACTTTACTATTGGGCAGAGGCTGTTATGACAGCCGTATATATTTTGAACAGGACTCCCACTGCAGGTATTCATGAGATGACACCGTTTGAGAAGTTGTATGGCTATAAGCCAGATGTAAGTCACATGAAAGTCTTTGGCTGTCTTGCTTATGTGCATATTCCAGATGAGAAAAGGAAGAAGTTGGATCCCAAAGCACATAAGTGTGTTTTCATTGGATATTCGCAGGAGAAGAAGGCATACAAATGCTATGATCCCTCTACCAGGGAGACTTTGGTAAGCAAGGATGTTATCTTTGATGAGATGGGTTCTTGGTATGTATCACCAGTTGCAATGCCATCTGATATGCCTTCCACTCATGTCTCTATAGTTGATTTGCAGCAGAGCACTGCTATGACAGGACCTATTAGTTAGACAGTATCCCCATGGATAGGGAGATTGAGGAGCTCACCATCCACTGACACGGGTATGTCAGTGAGGGGGAGACATGATGTCTTGGACAGCAAAGGAAAAGAGAAAGTTATTGAGGATGCATCTCGTATGATGACACCTAGCAGAATGACTTCGGGCTATGAGTCTAGTGATACTTTAGACAGCGAACTTGGTATTCCGACTGTCTATACGCCTGGCACAAGGCAGAACAGGTACATTCCGCCTCATGAGAGAGGTGAATCGAGCAGTGCACCACAGCTTAGATGCTCGCAGAGGGTCAGATACCCTGTTGACAGGTTGACATATAGTGGCTACTCTGCAAAGCATTATGCGTACATGACAAAAGTGATGGAGGTCAAAGAACCAAGTACATATGCTGAAGCAGTGAAAGATGAGAATTGGTGTGTAGCCATGGATGAAGAAATGAATGCCTTGGCTAAAAATAAAACATGGGATTTAGTACCACTGCCTGAAGGGAAAAAGACCATTGGCTGCAAATGGGTCTACAAAATCAAATGCAAGTCAGATGGCAGTGTGGAGAGATACAAAGCCAGGCTGGTTGCAAAGGGGTATGCCCAACAGTATGGACTTGATTATGAGGAAACATTCAGCCCTGTTGCCAAGATGGCAACTATACGCACTGTGATTGCCTTGGATGCTGCTAAAGGCTGGAAATTGCAGCAGATGGATGTTGAGAATGCATTTCTTAACGGTGACCTAGCAGAGGATGTCTATATGGTTCAGCCGAAAGGGTATGTGCACCCTGATTTTCAGCATTATGTATGTAGGCTGAAAAAGGCATTATATGGGCTGAAACAGGCTCCGAGAGCTTGGCATGCTAGGATCAGTAACTACTTGCAGAGATTGGGTTTTGCTATTGGTAGGGCTGATCATAGCCTATTTACAAAGAAGACGGACAGTGGTTTAGTAGTGCTGGTCATATATGTTGATGATTTGATAATCACTGCTGATGATGACTTGGGCATACAGCATGCAATGAAGATGCTGAAATCTGAATTTAACATGAAAGACCTGGGAGAACTGAAGTATTTCTTAGGCATTGAGGTAATTCCAGCTGACAATGGGTTATGGCTGATGCAGAAGCACTATGCCATAGAGATGTTGAAGAAGTATGGCATGGCTGAATGCAAACCGCTGGATACACCTCTTGATCAGAATGTCAAGCTAGACATGAACACTGGGGCTGAAGTAGAGGATGTGACTATGTACAGGCAAATGGTTGGCAGCTTGATTTACTTGACCATCACTAGGCCTGACTTGAGCTATGCTGTAGGGCTCATAAGCCAATTTATGCAGAAGCCTAGAAAGCCGCACTTGGATGCACTTAGACGCATTATGAGATATGTTAAGTCCATTGTAGAGTATGGGCTGTTCTATGTCAGAGATAACCACGGATGCAGATTGGGCAGGTTGCTCATATGATCGTAGATCTACGAGTGGATATGCATTTGGATTTGGTAGCGGCATGATTAGCTGGAGCAGCAAGAAGCAACCTACATTTGCTTTATCGAGTACTGAGGCAGAGTATAGGGGTGCTCCATTGGTAGCATGTGAGATTTCATGGCTGCTCAAGCTTATGGCTGATTTGGACATACAGGTAGATGCTCTAGTGAAGTTACTATGTGACAATCTGAGTAGTGTACTCTTGGCTATGAATCCAGTCTATCATGCCAGGACGAAACACATTGAGGTACACTACCATTTCATAAGAGAGATGGTTCTTGCAGGACGAGTTGATCTTATGCATGTGAAGACTGATGAACAGGTAGCGGATATCTTTACCAAGTCCTTGGGTAAAGATAAGTTTTGTGGTTTTAGACAGCTGCTTGGAGTTCAGATGCTGTCTTGAGCTTGAGGGGGAGTGTTAGAATATCAAGCTCATTTATGTGTGTTGACCAACATGAGCTAGGCACAGCTAGTCTAGCCATAGTAGTTAGATACATTAAATAAGTCAGTGCCACTACTGGTGTGAATGGTCTTATGACCTTAGGTTGTACTTTCACTATAGAGTGTGGAATGAATAATAAAGTGTGTGAGAGGAAGCATGTTGCTTCACTCTGTCTGACATCTATTTGCCTCTATGAATTTGAACACCAACCCCGTCCAATCGAGGAAATCAGACTCACGAATTAGGACACGTCAGCAATCGGACCACACACCTGGTCTGATCGGACCACTTGTCCGATTTTCAAAATTCAAACACTTAATCCCCGTCCGATTTTGAGAATCAGACGGCTCAAACTCGGACCCACCTGGTCCGATTCCGAGAATCGAACCACTGGAGAATCGGACCACTGGTAAATCGGACGTCCGATTCTCAGAATCGGACACACCCTTAGGCAGAAAAGAAAAAGAAAACATAAAAAATTTACCCCCACGACCAACTGGAAGTGCAACCCTCTCCAGGACAACATAGCGAACACCTCGTAGGTAGTTCCCGACGTAGGAGTCACGACCAAGGGACAGGGGGATAGTGCTGGAGCACTCCCCAGCGACCTGACGCTCTGAGAACGAAAATCCAATCGGAGACCCCCTAGTGAACAGCAAGAAGCAACCCAGATCCTAGAACCCGCTAGAACGGCCAGGACTTGAGCAATGAAGCTTATCAGGCCCGAGACGAGACAAGAGGGCGTAAGAATATAGAGATCGATTGCCGCACTCACATTGAATTCCGCACTTGAAGTACACATAAGAAAGCTGAAAGCCTGATTGGGTACAAGTGCATGAGAAATGACACACATTGAGTGATCTTAAATTTAGGACTGTATTCAATAAGTCAAGGAACTCACTCAGATACACCACTCAAGGAACCCGCCAATAGGAGAGGACCCAAGACATAGACAACCCATCAAAGCGCAGAATAGGACCAAGTAAGGAGTGCCAATGACGAGGATCTATCAAGTCTATTCAACCTGATCAACAGCGTAGTGGAGTGTGAAAACTCGACCATGATGGAAGAGAGCTCAGACCATCAGTCTCATGAGGAGCTCGATTTGAACGTATTCCCAGATGCTATTTAGCAGGCTGGTGAGCAGTTGTGACGCGCGCGCCCGGTACGAGCACCGCGGCAGGACGACGGACGCAATTATTGCAGATCTAGAGGAGGAGAGAAGGCTAGCCCGCAAGGCATTGTAGGTCATAGCCGAGTATAATAGGGATTAGCAGGCTAGGAGCCAAAGGCAAAGCATGGAGCTGCATGAGGTGCAGCAAGTGCTGAACTTGGCTGGCCGAAACCGAACGGACCATGAGAGAGCACTAGAGGGAGACTTGACGTTGAGCGAGCTTCTCATGAAACGGCTGCTCGATAATACAGTAGTAGAGCAGAGTGCCACCGCAGTAGCGACGTCACTGCTCGTAGGATTAGGGGCGAACCAAGGCTCAAAGAGCTAGGCCAAGATACCGATTGTTGCCAAGCAACTCGATAAGTACCAACCTCACGACGACCCATACAGCTTTGTTGAGCAGTTTGAGCAAGTTTGCGAAGCCAACGGCCTCAACGACCAAACTCAATGCTCGCAAGCATTCGGGCTTTGCCTAGGCGATAAGGGTAGGACGTGGTATACGAGCCTAGATGTGGTAGAGCGAGCCAACTTCAATGACCTCAAGGATCTCTTCGTCAAGAGATTTGCCGAGCCCGGATACTCCAATAACCTGCTAGTACGCTTGATGAACATCAAGCAGAAAGAGAAGGAGGACATCCGTGACTACGTGACCCATGTGAGGAGTCTCTTTAAGAGAATCCCTCTGGGCGAACGACCGACTGAAAGAGCAGTTTTGACTGTATTCATCAGTGGAATTCGAGACGAGGAGTTATATAAGGCTTTGGCAGGCAATTCAAGCTTGCAGCGGGACATGGTAGCTAGAGTGTTTGAGAAAGCCATTAGAGTCGATGATCAGCTGAAAGAGCGGAGCTCCAGGAGCTCAAATCTAGAGGAGACCAACTCGCAAAGCTCAGAGAGAATGTTAGCCTCTAGTGAGCGGTCAATCCCATCATCCCAAGATAAGGGGAAGGCCACCGAGATAGACCAAGGCTTGGCTGAGGTCAAAATGGAATTAGCCAAGTTACAAGACATGTTGAGACAACCAACACGCCCGCACGTCCAATGCGTGTACTGTGGCGGAAACCACTTGCCGGCCGAGTGTCAAGACCCTAGGTCAAGACCTTGTGCTAACTGCGGTAGGTTCGGCCATGATGTCGCGCATTGTAGATTACCAAGAAGACTTCCATACTCGCAACCCTACGGCCAACCTTACCTAGCGAACAGGCCGCAACCATTCTTTGGAAGGGGAGCCCCATTGGCTCTTCCCGTGCCTAACGATATGAAACCAGCCGTCCCTAGAATGGACATAAATCCTACAGGCATTCCTAGACCACCTGGTCCTTACATGACCCACCCACCGAGCGACGCTCCAGTACACTACGTGGAGGAGCCGAATGATGAAGAGATCTACATATACCCTTACGTCTCGCATGACAACGAGGGCAACATGGTCCTCATGGATTATCGACCTGTGTCGGTGATGGCATTAGGAAGGGGACGAGGTAGGGGCGTAGGAGGGTAGACACAGGATCTAGTCACCTGTTGGACTTGCAGTCACCTTGGCCATGTCTCATCACGCTGCCATGAAAGAGAGCAGCAAAACAGGGATAAGGCTGACCAAAGGTGCGTAGAGTGCGGAATCACCCATCTTTTCGTAGATTTCCCAAAACGAAAGCCATCCTCTAGCTCAGCCAACTTGCCATCTATCCCATTGGGGCTGTTTAGCGTCGAAAACCCCGATGGGGAGGCCACACCTATTCCATTGCGGGTCATGAACAAAGCCCAAATGAAGCAGGCCTGCATCTCTCTGCCAGGACCTAGCAGCCTTGACGCAGTCTCGATAGGGAAGAAAAGCCGCAAGCAGAAGAAGAAGAGATCGGAAGCTAAAGTTGCACTAAAAACCGAGAGTGCTACGACTGTGCCTGCTGCTGGAAAGAAGGTTTCAGACGCAGAGGCAGAGACTTCAGCCCCTAAGACGGCCGAAAAGGGAAGCGCTAAAGTAGGGGAATACTCGCATCCGAAGCGACAGTTAGAGGCCATAGAAAAGGTGAAGGAATGGGTGAAGGAGGCTCAAGAGCATCTCAAGGACGCTGAGCTCATCATAGAGGACAAGATCGATGATCTCTCCAGCATAAGCGCGCCAATATCACCGCTTCGACCTAAGTCGGCAGAAGCAACCGCACCACAAGCAGTGGTGCTAAGACAAAGCCTTGACGCGACAGAGTCGCAGATCAGCCGCGGCCATTGGCTCGAACAATCTAGGTTAGGGGAAGGACGAGTATCCAATGATCTCCTGACCACGCTAGTGACCACCCCTGTAACACTTAGCCTGGGAGATCTACTTAAGCAGCATCCTACCCTATGGCAAGATCTTAAGTAGTGGGTCGAAGGGTCACAAGAGCAGGTCACAGCAGACCCTCAAGACCATGATGCAGAACCACAATTACCAAGTTTGACGCTACACTCCGTGCTTAAATCCTTGCACGTCAATGCCTTTTGGGAAGGCTCTGAGATGCATGCGGTCTTACCATTCCTAGCCCTAGGTGACACAACAAGAAAGGGAATCGTAGACACGGGAGCTGGGGTTAGTGTGCTTAGCCACGCAGTGCTTTTTTTCCCGCCTGTCGAAACTGCTAGATTTAATGTCATGTTAGCAAACGGTATGAGAGTGAAGCCATTCGGGGTACTGAAGAATTGGCCAGTGAAGATCGCAGGTGTCCAGTTCTCTGTTGACTTTATAATCATGAAGGGAGTGGACTACGATATCCTATTAGGCCGACCCTGGATGCACAACGCTAGAGTCATCGAAGATTGGGGTAACAGCTTGATCTTCCTTGGCAATAGAATGGATGCCGTAAGAATAGAGATGGACACTTGGAAGACCTCACTAGTCGACCTAGACGCCATCTCTGCTATTCTCAAGGGGAACGCTCAGGTCAAGAAGCCCTATGGGCCCTTGACTAAGTATATCCCATGCCCAGAGGATGAGCGGGATTGGATGCACGTTCTCGCTACAATCGACCTGCCATTCTCAGATCATGAGGCGTATGAGCAAGCCATCAAAACGATCGGCAAGTCTAACGAAGCACTCTCTACACCAGTCTGCATGATGGCAGGAAGTCTCCATGGAAAGCCTAAGCCTGTCACCTTCCACGTACCATCCAACAAAAGGGAACTCCAGGGGATAGTGGAATATCTAACGAACCAGCTAGCTGGCAATCCAGCTGCAAATTTCAAACCACTCCAGGATCTCTTAGAGGAATCCAAGTGGCAATGGACCAGGGTGCACGATTTAAACCTCATGTATAACTGGGCCCTAGTTCCTGACCAACGGCACGAGACATACCAAACCCTGGGAGACGAGAGCAGTCGGATGACAAAGATTCCAGCGACGAATACGAAGACTGCCAATCCTTCAGTGATGAGAGCGAGGGTGAAGTAGATACCATAGAATACGACACTGAAGGACGAGAAATTGAGCAGATACGAGCAGACGCCAAGCCACAGAAAAGGCAGACCCTTAGAGTAGAGCGAGGAGTCATGCGCATGGAATGTGATCGCACTTGGTTGGAACGCATAGGAGCCATAGACCTTGAGCAAGCATGCCTAGCCCACAGCCAGGAACGACATTAATACTTAGGACCGAATCGCCATCTGAACTGCGGCCACCAAGGGAGACCACCTCTTCTAGCGAAGATGGAGGGTTTGACTCTAAATCGGAAGCTAATTTGGATAGTGATCCAGAGATCCCTAGGCCGCCCATGACCAAACATACCAAGGGGGACCTACCCGTCCACCTGAGGCACAGACGGTTAAGGTAGGAAAATGCAAAGCAACCTAGGGATACATGAACAAAAGAACAATGAAAGCCGCAGGACCTCCCTAAACGCTTCACAAAATTCAAAAAGGGGATAGGGTAGTAGTTCTGTTAGGTGCCAAACGTCATGGGCAGACGAGCGAACCAATCGAGGGACCAGCCAAAGTCAAGGAGGTAGACTTAGCCCAGGAAGGGGAAACACCCCGACCAGTGTTCATTGCCGATAACTTGACTGGTGAAGAAGAAACGAGTCTTGTCGCTCTCTTGCGAGAGTATATAGACATGTTTGCCTGGTCCTTAGAGGAGCTACAGGGGATAGATCCAAAACACGCTCATGCTGTCAAAGAGGAAATTGACAAGATGATGAAAGCTGGATTCATTTACGAAATTGAGCACACAGACTGGGTGTCACCCATAGTCATTGTGATGAAGAAGAATGGAAAAATCCGAGTGTGCGTCAACTACAAGAAGGTGAACACTGCTACGAAGAGAGACAACTATCCATTGCCGTACACCGAGCACATGCTTGAGAGGGTGGTAGGCAAGGAAGCCTACAGTTTTCTGGACAGCTTCTCAGACGGCTTCTCAGGGTACAACCAAGTGCAAGTGCATCCTGCGGATAGGCACGAGACCGCCTTTGCCACTGAGTGGGGCGTCTTTACATACATAGTCATGCCCTTCGGGTTGACCAATGTCCCTGCCACTTTCCAACGTCTCATGTGCACCATCTTTAGGGACATGCTTCGCAAGGAGTTAGAGGTCTTTGTCGACGACCTCTATATCCATTCGACCTGGATCAAACACTTAGACAAACTCCGTACAGTCTTTGAACGGAGTCGCTTATATCGTCTCTCCTTGAACCCCTTGAAGTGCCAGTTTTGGGTAAAGCACGGATGCATCTTAGGACACATGGTATCGAAGAACGGCATCGCCATTGACTTCTCGAAGGTCAGGATTATTGTTGACCTTCCACCCCCAATTAATTGCAAGGGAGTTCAGTGCTTCTTAGGCCATACAGGATACTATCAAGGGTTTGTACTAAACTATGCGCTGATCGCCAGACCATTGTACAAGCTGCTGATTGTCTTCGAATGGACCGAGGCATGCCAACGAGCGTATGAAGAATTGAAAAAGGCTCTAACAATAGCACCAATTCTACGAGCCCCAGATTGGACCATTACCTTCCACGTGCACATCGATGCTTCTAAGTTTGCCGTGGGGGCAGTGTTGTGCCAACCTGGCGAGCACAACTTAGATTATCTAGTGAGCTTTGCTAGCAGACAACTCACTGAGACAAAGATGAACTACTCGACAACAGAAAGAGAGGGATTAGCCATGGTGTTCATTGTGAAGAAATTTCGGCATTATCTATTGGCCACACCCTTCATCTTTTTTGTGGACCATCAAGCCCTGCTCTATTTAGTAAACAAACCTTGTGCTACAGGGCGCATAGCTCGATGGATCCTCCTGCTTCTAGAGTTCGATTTCTTCGTGGTAGTACGAAAGCTGGACAAGGCATCGTTGACGAGTTACCCGACGCCCACTTATTCCACCTGTCCAGGGAGAGAGATTTATTTAAGGCTGATCTAACGCCATATTGGGTGGACGACATAGTCCAAGTGCTCGAGCATGGACTACCTGAGCGACCAATAGAAAAATCCCGACTTAGGCGCTTGATCCTGAAAATCCTGCCCTACCAGCTGATTGCAGGCCAACTCTATAGGTTGGGGCAAGACAGATTGCTGTGTAGATGCGTGTGTGAGCATGAGATGTACGATGTGCTCTCAGTGGCGCACATCGGCATTGCGGGAGGACACTTTAGTGGAGACATGACAACACGGAAGGTGATGCAGTCTCAACTATGGTGGCCCACACTTTTCCGCGATGCCAAGAGATTCGTCAAGCATTGTGACGAGTGCCAATGGACAAAAGTCCCAATTCGTAAGGATCAAATGGAGCTGACCCCAATTATTGCTCGCCAACCCTTCGAAAAATGGGGAATTGACTTCATAGGACCCATCAGTCCTGTGGCACACAAGCCAAGTACATTGTGGTGGCCACAGATTACCTCACAAAATGCGCAGAGGCAAGAGCCACACGAAAAAATGATGCTAGGATGACTGCCAAGTTCTTATGGGAGCAAGTGATCTCGCGCTTCGACTGCCCCATCGAACTGGTTAGTGACCAAGGCACGCACTTCATCAACGAAGTGATAGCGCATCTCCTATCCACCTTTCTCATTATCCATCGCAAATCCTCACCATACTACCCTCAGGCGAATGGCCAGGCAGAATCAACTAATAAGATTCTTATCAATGTTTTGACTAAGGTAGTCTCAGCCTCATGCAACGACTGGGACAACAAGCTGATGGCAGCCCTGTGGGCCTACCGCACAGCTTATAAAATGGATGTCGAGCGACCAAACCCCCTTTAGGCTGACCTATGGAATTGAGGCAATTCTACCATTAGAATTCTTCGTTCCTAGCCTAAGAATAGCACTTCAAGAACAGTGGGAAGGGCAGGAGGCATGGATGCAACGCTTGGTCGAGCTGGAATGCCTATCAGAGACTCGTCTTCTAGCCACCCACGCGCTTATCTGTGAGAAAGCCCAATGCAAGAGCTGGTTTGACAAGCATGTCAAGCAGCGCGAGTTTGAACAGGGTGACTTAGTGCTCCTTTACTCAGTTAAGGGGCATAAGCAAAAAATGAAATTCAGAGGTCTCGGACCCTTCAAGGTTCATGTGATCAGCCGAACCGGCAATGTCGAGCTTGAGACACTAGACGGTGAGGGAATAGGTTTCTTCAATGGCAGTCATGTCAAGAAGTACTACCCTCCCACGCATCCTTTGCATGAGCCACCATTGTTAGAACCGCCGGTCAAAGTACGAGTAGCTACAATCACTGAAATCAACGAAGAGGAGGAGGAAGTCGTAGAACCCGCTTACCTCCGTATCACGATCACTACCAAGCAAACATGTGCTTTCAACGCCTTGATCAACGAGGAAGCAGACTTTAATGTCTTAACCCACCGTCATTGGATCCAACTTGGCAAACCACTACTCCAACCCACAACTGTTAAATTAAACCCATACGGGGCCTAATCATACGCACTTCTCGGCAAGTGCAGAGTCACCATTTCTATCGAGTCTGAGACTGTTCCAATGCTTTTTTACGTATTGCCAAGTGCTACAGACGTAGGCACGGAGTCACTGCTGGGACGAATCTTCAAAAAGCAGACTCACTGCAATGTTGATTATGAGTCGCAGCGCATCCACCTAGCAATAGGCAATGTGCGCATTGTCATAGCTTTCAGCAAGGGCTGCGCAACACCATCACTGTCCGCAAAGCCACCGATAGAAACATCCGTAGGCAAGACTAAGGAGGAGGGTAGTGCGCGGCTGCCACTCCCCGACTTCCATAAATTGCAACCCCCAGCAGCCAAAGCTAAGGCCTAACAGCCTCGCTTTCAATGGGTGCCTAAATAGCTGCAACCACCGCCTAGGAGTCGACACTCCTATCCTCATAAGACCTAGAACTCTAAAACTAGGAGGTCAAGATGCAATCACAAGAAGTGCCACGTGATCAAGCCCATCCCTAAAGCCCTCTTGCATGCACGAGGCTACTATGAGGGAAATACCTGGCTGTGGATCCCTAAGGCCCCCATGGCCACAGGCACTATCCATACGCCACCCTCAAGCTTGATCAGCCCACATCCCATAACACCTCAAAACCATAAGCCGCAGTGCTCTCCAGAGCCCCAGCCATCCGACTCATCTACGCTTTGGCCCAAGAGAGTCGCACAGGCCTATCGGCCCAAGCAACAGCCACATCGTCACAGGAGGCATCATTCGACCAAGTCAATCCGACTCCCCAAAGCAAACCTGAATGCAGCAGTCCATCTGTTGTGGCTGACCCTAATCCACCCATATTCCAAACAGGCCAACTGCAGGCTCAAGGAAACTCCCAACTGCAACTCTGTATTGTCAAGGACTCTAGTTCTAGCAAACCTCGACCACCCGTCGACCTCATGTCCTCCTATGAATGAAAATCCTTTCTAGCGCTAGCCGTTGACCTTCCTGAGGACATTGGGGATGACGTGGTGGAATGCATTAAATTACTCGATGCCACCTTCATGTTGCTAGACCTCAGTTATGACTGCTTGGACTTAGGTCTATTAGAAGAACCGTTTGCAATGGAAGTGCGCAATATGCCTTGCTCTTGGGAGACTTTTGAATTCGCCTTTGCAAAAGCTTCTTGCTTTGCTGCTGCTGAGTTGCTCAACAGCGAGATCTCTAAAGAGCAAGCCATTAAACAACGTCTCATCACATCCTACGATCAGCGAATCACCGAGTTATCCAAGCTTGCTGATACAGACTCCACGTTTTTGAAGCATTTGTACACTCTTAGGCTGCAATGGGAAGTTGAGGGGTGCCGCATAATGACCAATGTTGAGCAACGCCATGCAATCAAAACAGTAGAGTACGACCCCACCTACATCGCGCCAACCTCCTATCGAGTATTAACCACTCTTCGTGGCCGACCCATGGAAGAGCACATCAAAGGGAATCCCTACCTTGACTACCTCTTAACAGAGGAAGAGCTCTACATTGCAAGTCGGGTCGATTGTGGCGATCTCCTAACCGATGCTCTGACATACATCACGCACGTGGGTATCCATCCATTCAAATTAGACCGTGAAGCTCAGCTTACAACCCCAACTTCTATGCTTGGCTCCTGCGCAAATAGACCCACGCTCTTTATGCTGAATGCCCTTGTCCTCTCAACCTCCAATCTTGGGACGGATTCTTCTCGTTCCAAAGGGGGAGGGGGTAAGGCAGAATTTAAAAAGTGAACCAAGTATGAAATGACAATAAAATTTGAAATGCAATGGTAAAATGTAATGGTAAAAGTCTGAAAATAAAAGTTAAGGCTATACTCAAAATATTTCAGATCAATAAAATCTACTACGCTTTTCTTCTTTCAGTAAGTTACTTGTAAAAAAGCACTAATGGTGGAAATGGCTGAATTTGCAGGCATCAATCATGGCAAACCAGGACAAGGCTGGCAAGCTCCCCTTCTCGGAGGAGGAGCAAGTGAAGTACGGCCTCACGGTGGAGACTAGAGCCTTTAACCAATTGAAGTTCCATCACATCTTTAACCTTGAAGACGTGGCCATCGAAGAGCCAGCAATGTGCCAGATCATAGACCAGTTCCATCTGCAGAAATACCTAGAACGCAGTGGTCCAGAGGGTGGACTACACCCAGTGCGCCGACTTTTTGCGCACCTTTAACAAAAACAGAGGCACCATCACGGTGCACGAGAATGAAGCCACCCGGCAAATACAAATCGAGCTGACCCCGGAGTTGGTGGAAAGGGCACTAGAGCTGCCAAATAAGGTGGAAAGAAAGCCAAAGAGGGACGTCTACGCCATGTTGGGAATGGAAAAGGTGAAGGTCCATACCAATGATGGAATTAGCTTGGTAGACATCCCAAACCTAGACATCTAGTTGCAAGCAAAAATGGTGCACGCTTTGTTATTGAGCCAGAGGTACAACAGCATAATGAGCAGAATCAACGCGTCTTTGCTCGATAGCATTGCGACACAATCACTGGACGAGGTAAACCTGAATGGGTTTGTGAGGAGAACCATAGAGGCTTCGGCTAAGACCCTAGCAACAGGAGGAAGAGCCGCTGGAGGAGAATCCCCATCGTCCCGATCAACACGCAAGGCATCATCCTCCAAAGCCTCAACCATAGGGTTTGGAGGCGTCCTTACTGCCATAATCCAGGAAGCACTAGGGCAAGGACGGAAAGAGAAGAGAAGAAGAGAGGAGGAGATGGTGAAGAGCTTCACCCTCTTGATCCCTCACTCCCACACACACACTCACTCCCTCACACTCTCACACTCCCTCTCTCAAGAGCACACACAAGCAAGGAGAGAAGAAGAGAGGAAGAAGAAGATTTTTTTTGCCACACACCAAAAGAATGAGCTTCTCATTCACTTTTCAACTTTATATACAAAGCTCTAAATCCTTTTTGGGTGGTCATCCCCTTTTCCCTTTTTTACATGGCCAGTCATAGCCTAGGCCCTTTTTCCCATTTCCCACCATTCTAATTTATCCTATTCCCAACTAATGCGTACACTTTGCATAGGAGCGAGCCTGGAGCTCTTTTACAAGGTTTCGGGAGAGCTTCCACATTTAATGGTGCGCCTTGTACTCTTTTGTTGTCTCGGGGCAACACTGAGACTTTCTGAGGGTCGTGCCCGAACATTTAAATTTTTTAGGGTCTGGGTACCGGTCAAGGTGCCTTTTTCTGCTTTTATCCTGCGCCTTTTTTGCTATTTCCTTTTTTCCATTTTCCGCTCCTCTGTGTTGTGGGAAACACGATAACATTACCATGCACTACACGGAGAGGCAGACACACCCCTTAGGGAGTGCACAACTTTTCTTGCAGGTTATGTTCGAGTTTCAAGAACTGGCTCCTCAACTGAAAAAGATCACCCACGGTATCCTTGAATGACCAAAATCGGTTCCATATGCCGGATATGACACCATTGCTGTTGTTTCAGGAGCTTTTTTGCATTGGAGTGGATGGACCAACGTGCTTCATGCCGCCAACCATCTGCCTGCTGATGGCTACCATGATTGAACCAAATCAAGCAAAAGGAGTACTCAGTAATAGACCTGCCATTGGCATAGATCTTGGAACCTCATCTTCCAAAGATGCATGCCTAACACCTCAAGATCTACGGATTGCTTATTGATTCCACAAGCCTAAAGAATTTCAATGCAAGGTTGAAGATCTTCAACGAAGCACTAAAGACCTTCAACTCAAAGACAAAGATCTTCAAATCAAAGACACAGATTTTCAATGCGAAGACAAACCATATCATTGTCAAGGCAGCGTTCGGGGGGGGGGGACTTCTCTAGGATAAATCCCTCCAATACCATCCTCCTAAGGGATTGCTTATTGCTTCAAGCGTTTCTGATGCTCAAAGGACGACCGGCTACATAATGGACACCACAACTGTGTGAAAGATGCCGAGCATCTTCATGAAGCCTAAAGCATGCCGGAATCTCTCTTAGTCATTGTCATTAAACTCCATCACATCTCTTTCACACACCCACCTTGGAAGTAGTGTCATTCACCTACCAGTTCCGCCTAGCAGCAGACCTAACTAGCTACTACTTCCCACCACAGTGCCATGGGACTGGCACTTGGCTAGGAGGGGGGTAATGTTACCGTGTTTCCCGCAGCACAGAGGAGCGGAAAATGGAAAAAAGAAAATAGCAAAAAAGGCACAGAATAAAAGCAAAAAAAGGCGCAGGATAAAAGCAGAAAAAGGCACCTTGATCGGTAACCAGACCCTGAAAATTTTAAATGTTTGGGCACGACCCTCAGAAAGTCTCAGTGTTGCCCCGAGACAACAAAAGAGTACAAGGCGCACCATTAAAATGTGGAAGCGCTCCCGAATCCTTGTAAAAGAGCGCCAGGCTCGCTCCTGTGCAAAGTGTATGCATTAGTTGGGAATAAGATAAATTAGAATGGTGGGAAATGGGAAAAAGGGCCTAGGCTACGGCCAGCCATGTAAAAAAGGGAAAAGGGGATGACCACCCAAAAAGGATTTAGGGCTTTGTATATAAAGTTGAAAAGTGAATGAGAAGCTCATTCTTTTGTGTGTGGCAAAAAGAGTCTTCTTCTTCCTCTCTTCTTCTCTCCTTGCTTGTGTGTGCTCTTGAGAGAGGGAGTGTGAGAGTGTTAGGGAGTGAGTGTGTGTGTGGGAGTGAGGGATCAAGAGGGTGAAGCTCTTCACCATCTCCTCCTCTCTTCTTCTCTTCTCTTCTCTTCTCTTCTCTTGCGCGTGCGGCTATGGAGGATGGAGCTTGGAGATGGAGGAGGCTTGAGGATACTTGAGCTAGCATCAAGAATCGTGGAGCTACCGGAGTGCAAGAGAGAGGAGGGTACTCGATCAAGCATCAAGGTAAGCTCACTACACTCGTAGGATCGACGGCGCGTCGGCTAGGTGAGAGATAGCCATTAGAGCTCGCTTGGAATGCTTGAAACAATAAGTGGTCCATGGGTCTTGGCAGTTGAGCGAAAGCTCCCACACCTCTCTATCAGACTGCTCGTCGTCTCCTAGGGCTTGGTATATCTCTTGTCGCTGGTCAGGAACTAGGGCCTAGTTATACATGAGGTTTAAGTCATGCACTCTGGTCCATTGCCACTTGGGTTCATCCAAGAGACCCTGGAGTGGTTTGAAGTTTACAGCTGGATTGCCAGCTAGCTTGTTTGTTAAGTATTCCAGTATCTCCTGGAGTTTCCTTTTGTTGGTTTGGGACTTGGAAGTTGACAGGTTTAGGTTTTCCCTGAAGGGTTCCTGCCATCATATAGATTGGTGCGGAGGGTCTGTCATTAGGCTTGTAGATTGTTTTGATGGCTTGCTCATACGCCTCTCTCCTGATCAGAGAACGGCAAGTCGATTGTAGCGAGAACGTGCATCCAATCCCGCTCGTCCTCTGGGCATGGGATATACTTGGTCAAGGGCCCATAGGACTTCTTAACCCGGGTGTTACCCCTAAGCATAGTAGAGATGGCATCTAAGTAAATTGGTGAGGTCTCCCAAGTGTCCATCTCTATTCTCACGGCATCCGTTCTATTGCCAAGGAAGATCAAGCCGTTACCCCAATCTTTGATGACTCTAGCATTGCGCATCCAGGGTCGGCCTAATAGGATATCGTAGTCCACTCCCTTCATGACTATAAAGTCCACAGAGAATTGGACATCTGTGATCTTCATTGGCCAATTCTTAAGCACCCCAAATGGCTTGACTCTCATACCGTTTGGTAATGTGACATTAAACCTAGCAGTTTCGACAGGTGGGTTTCCCCAAGTCTGAAGCATCGCATGGCTAAGCACACTAACCCCAGTTCCCGTGTCCACGATTCCCTTTCTCGTTGTATCGTCTAGGGCCAAAACCGGTAAGGACCACATGCATCTCAGAACCTTCCCAGAAGGCATTGACGTGTAAAGATTTAGGCATAGAGTGTAGCATCAAACTCGGTATTTGCATCTCTGCATCATGGTCATGAGGGTCTACCGTGACCTACTCTCGTGACCCTTCAACCCACTGCTTAAGATCTTGCCATAAGGTGGGGTGCTGCCTAAGTAGATCCCCCAGGCTAAGTGTTACAGGGGTAGTTACCAATGTGGTCAGGAGATCGTTGGGTCCTCGTCTCTCTCCTAACCTGGATCATCCTGATGAGTGGCCGTGACTGAACTGCGGCCTCGTAGCACCAAGGCTTGGCCATAGTGGCATTGCTTGTGGTGCAGTTGCTTCTCCCGAATTTGGTTGAGGAGGTGAGGTTGGCGTGCTTATGCTGGAGAGGTCATCAATTTCGTCCTCTGGGATGGGCTCAGCATCTTTTAGATGCTCTTGAGCCTCCTTCACCCATTCCTTCACTTTTTCTATGGCCTCTAACTGTTGCTTCAGATGCGGGTATTCCCCTATCTTAACGCTTTCCTTTTTGGCCGTCTTAGGGGCTAAAGTCTCTGCCTGTGCGTTAGAGACCTTCTTTCCAGCAGGTAGAGTTGTATCACTCTCCGTTTTTAGTGCGATTTTAGCTTCCGACCTCTTCTTCTTCCGCCTGTGACTTTTCTTCCCTATTGAAGCTGCGTCAAGGTTGCTAGGTCCTGGCAGTGACATGCCAGCCTGCCTTATCTGGACACGTGTCATGACCCATAACAGAATAGGTGTTGCCTCCCCGTCGAGGTTCTCGACTCCAAACAACCCCAATGGGACAGATGGCACGTTGGCTGAGCTAGAAGACGGCTTTCGCTTTGGGGTATCGACGAAGAGATGGGTGATTCCACACTCAGCACATCTTTGGTCAGCCTTGTCTCTGTTTTGCTGCTCCCTTTTGGGGCAGCATGATGAGACATGACCAGGGTGACCACAAGTCCAACAGGTGATTGGATCCTACATCTGCTCTTCTAGGCCTCTACCTCATTCTTTTCCTAATGCCATCACCAGCACGGGGCGATAATCCATGAGGACAGCGTTGCCCTCATCGTCATGCAAGACGTAAGGGCATATGTAAGCTTCTTCCTCATTTGGTTCTTCCACATAGTGGACTGGAGCATCGCTTGGTGGATGGGTCACGTAAGGACCAGGTGGTCTGGGTATGCCAGTAGGGTTTATGTCCATCCTAGGAATAGCTGGCTTAATGTCGTTAGGCACAGGAAGGGCTAATGGGGCTCCCCTTCCGAAGAATGGCTGCAGCCTGGTTGCTAGGTAAGGCTGGCCGTAGGGTTTCGAATACGGAAGTCTTCTTGGTAATCTATAATGCGCGATGTCATGACCGAACCTACCGCAGTTAGCACAAGGTCTTGACCTAAGGTCTTGACACTCGGCTGGCAAGTGGTTTCCGCCACAGTACACGCATTGGACATGTGGGCGCATTGGTCGTCTCAACATGTCTTGCAACCTGGCTAACTCCATCTTTACATCAGCCAAGTCTTGGTTCGTCTCGGTGGCCTTCCCCTTATCTTGGGATGATGGGACCGATCGCTCACTAGAGGCTGACGCTCTCTCTGAGCTTCACGAGTTGGTCTCTTCTAGGTTCACACTCCTGGAGCTCCGCTCCTTTAGCTGATCATTGACTCTGATGGCTTCCTCAAACACTCTAGCTAGTGCGTCTTGCTGCAAGATCAAATTACTTGCCAAAGCCTTATATAACTCCTCATCTCGGATTCCACTGATGAATACAGTCAAATCTGCTCTTTCAGTCGGTCACTTGCCCATAGGGATTCTCTTAAAGAGGCTCCTCACGTGGGTTACGTAGTCGCTAATATCCTCCTTCTCTTTCTGCTTGACGTTCATCAAGCGCACTAGCAGATTGTCAGAGTATCCAGGCTCGGCAAATCTCTTAATGAAGAGATCCTTGAGGCCACTAAAGTTGGCTCATTCTGCAGCCTCTAGGCTTGTATACCAAGTCCTCCCCTTGTCACCTAAGCACAGCCCGAACGCTTGAGAGCGTCGAGTCAGGACGTTGAGGCCGTTGGCTTCGCAGACTTGTTCAAACTACTCTACAAAGCTGTATGGATCGTCGTGGGGTTGGTATTTGTCGAGTTGCTTGGCAACGATGGGGATTCTAGACTGGCTCTTTGAGCCTTGGTTCGCTCCTAATCCTGCGAGTAGAGATGTCGCTAGTGCTGCGGCACTTTGCTATGCTGCCGTGTTATCTAACAGTCGCTTCATGAGAAGCTCGCTCAACATCAAGTCTCCTTCTAGGGATCTCTTGTGATAAGTTCTGTTTCTTCTTGCTAGGTTCAGCACTCATTGCACCTCATGTAACTCCGTGCTTTGCCTTTGGCTCCTAGCCTACTGGTCCCATTGTGTTCGACTATGCTTTGCAAAGCTTTGTGGGCTAGTTTCCTCTCTTCTTCTAGGTCTGTGATGATAGCGTCTGCCGTCCTGCCTCGGTGCTCATACCTGGCGAGTGCATCATAGTCACTGACTAGTTGTTGAGTAGCCTCTGGGAAGACGTTCAAGTCGAGTTCCTCGTTAGACCTATGGTCTGAGCCTTCTTTTGCCATAGTCGCATTGTCATGTTCCGCCAAGTTGTTGATCAGGGTGAGTGGATTTGTCAGATCCACGTCGTTAATGCCACCTGCTTGGTCCTACCTCGCGCGTTGATGGTTTGTCTACGTCTTGGGTCCTCTCCTACTGGTGGGTTCCTTGAGTGGTTTATCTGAGTGAGTTCCTTCAGTTATTGAATACAATCCTCAATCTATGGTCACTCAGTGTGTGTGTTGCCCTTAGTGTACTTGTGCTCAACCAGGATTTCAACTTCTTTTAGTGCATTCAAGTGCGGAAATTCAAGGTGAGTGCAACAAACAACCTCGAAGCGTCTTATGCACTCTCGCTTGTTTTGGGCCTGATAGGCTTGTCGGTCAATTTTTTGGCTGCCTTGACAGGGTTCACGGCCCTTCTAGTATGTTGCCTCGTTTGTTCTTGGCCAATCAGGTTTTAACTACTCAGCGTTTTGCGTCTAGGTCTCTGGGTCTCGCTGTTGCTGCCTACTTGAAGCTGCCAAGTGGCTGCTCCCTATGATTTCGTCTATTCCAAGTGCCCGAATTGACTTCTGAGCGTCAGATGGACTTTAGACAGTTTGCGCTGCTAACGGATCAGGTCAAATTTCTAAGAATTTGATAAAAATTTTCACTCGGCCTAGCTAGTCTGAATTGCAGGGTCCGAGTGGGTCACTCAGACGGGCCAAAGTGCATGGACCGAGGGCTGAATTTGGGACTTGGACAGGGTAGGCTTGGACGGGCTGAGGCGCGGACTCGGACGAAGTCACTTGGACAGATTGGCTCGGACGGGCCGAGTGGTCCATTCGGACAAGGTCACTTGGACGGGCCGAGGCAATTGGGCCGAGGGTCGAGTTTAACACGTGGCAGAGGGCCGAATTCGTCGATGGTCCGAATGGTCGACTTGGATGGGCCGAGTAGGCCGAGGGCCGATTCTGGGACTCGGCCCAGAAGTGATCGTTCGAACGGGCTGAGCGTGGTGCACGTCAACAGTGAGAGTTTGATTTTGATCGTTTCTTGCGATTTACTCAATCATATCAAGCACAAACCTCCAGATCCTATCTAGGGGGATAGGGGAAGGGATTCATATACATGGATAGATCGGTGGGCTCGTCGATGGTGCGATCGGATTGAATCAGGGAATAGCTCTCTCTCTCTCTCTCTCATTGAAATGGTCACAAATGAGCTGTACCTTGGCCTCTTGGCTCTTATGCCCCTTCCCGGGTATCGTGTTGATGCCCCCAATCACTCACTTGCTGATCTTAGGCATCACAAGCGAGCTTTTTGCCAAGTTTTGCACGATTTTTGCCCTGGTTTGCCCTGCTTTGCAACAATAAACCCTACCCTTCTCTGGTGCGATTTCCTAATCCTCACCTACCCTAAATGCAACAAGAATCGAAAGCAAAGAACTGAACTAATTTCTCCATGTTTCCCAATCATCAAACAAACAAAATATACCAAAATACTTACTTGTTTTAAAGATCAAAAACACCCAAACTTCCTACCTATCTCAAGCTCCGTTTCGGGGATGAATCCCTTACTTCGATGCTCGATATGAGGCGCGCAAGTGCTCAAGCATAGGAGGGAGCCTAGCGCTCTTTTACAAGAATTTTTCGAGTTTTTTGAGGCGCCCTTCATTTAAAATTGCGCTTTTGCCCTGGCTTGGTTTTGGAGGTTGCCTGCGTGTCTTTGCTCTTTTTCCATGTTTTTTCTGCTTTTTTCTTCCTTTTTCTGCCATCTCGACCTGGGGCCATCTCGATTTGGGGTTAACAATGAATAATCCTCTTTCAACCTCCTCTTCTAGAGGATGACCCACTTCATCAATGAAAAGAGCATATGCACAAGCTCTAGCTCCATTTCTTGCTTCTTGTTTAGCTCCAAGTCCAACTCCTAGCCCAACTTTACACCTTGCCCCACACTCGCGTTCTTGATTATTGAAAATTTTCCCTTAGGAGGATGACAAGTAAGGTTGGCATTGGTGTTTATTCCCCTATTGGGACACTGAGCTTGAAAATGACTTGGATGATTGCACTTAAATTAGTGTGGTTCAATGACCTTGTTCCTATTGTTGTTGTTATTGTAATTGTGAAACTGTGGAGTGTTGGCAAGTTTTGCATGGCTCAAAGTATTATTGCTTTATTGATAATTTCCTTGAGACCTTTTGGGATAGGGAAATTTGTTGAACCTATTGTATTACTTGGGAAGGGTGGTCACTAATGGTTGCACTTTCATCAATGCATCTTCCATATTAGTGGGCCTCATCACTTCCAATTGACGATTAAGAGGTAGATTTAAACCCAGGTAGAAGCATATAACTTGTTGGTTCATGGACATGTAGGAGAGTACTTCTGTAGTGTCACAAAATGGGGATAGTAACTCTCTAGGGTTAACTCTAGCTACCTTAGGCCGAAGGACTCAAAGCAGATGAAAAATATTGGCCTTGGACTATTGCCTTGATTTGGCTCCAAGTCATTGTGGCTTTGGTGATAAGGTTTTTCACAACACCACTACTTCCCACCATAGTTGTGCTTCACCTATCAACCTTAGGGGTATAATCATTACTTGATTTACCAAACTAGTACATGTAGCAGAGAAATAGCCTTCCACCTACTCAATCCAGGTTTCAACATTAATTTTGACCTTCAGTCCTTCCCCATTAAATTTAGGCAACTTGACCTATTTGAGAAGGAATTTTTTGTCCTTTTCTTCAATCAGGTCAATAGCAACAAGAGTTAAAGGTACACCAATTGAGGGGACCTGAAAGATGTTTAGATATTTTAATTAGACTGATACCATTCTTAGATTTTTCCATACTTGGAAAATCTTCAAATTATTCAACTCGATTTGCCAAGTTATTGGTTTTAGAAAAGAAAATCATATTATTATTCTAACAAGATTGTACACTTAAAGTGTTTCCATATCATTTTGGGATTCAATAAGACTGTCTTAAGTTTGTTCCTAGACAACACATTAGGTCCACAAATGAGATTACACTTATCATCTTGACAAGATCTTTATAAAAAAGATAGTTATATATTTATATTATTGATAAGCCATAGGCCATACAAAAACTTTTACATAAGGCTTTTCATATAACGCCAAAATTTTTATAGGAGTTTCTATAAGATTTCAAGCTTGTCACTAGTAGTTGGTAAGTTCTTAAGTAGTACATAACCTCAATTGTGGATTTAAGGTAGAGCTAAGGTGTAATGAGTAGGAGAATACTCAAGATTATTGAGTGCTAAATTTTTTATTTTGGCGGATTATAAAGATCTTCAATCTCATAATTATTTTTACAAGATCATTTAGCTATGAGCACACGATTTGGTTGGACAAACTTGTTAATAGAGTGATAAATCCATTAGTTTAGGGTCATTGTCTCCTTGCCTTCTTTGTGCACCATACGATTTTTGTGACTTCTCAGAAACATAAAAAGTCAAACTAGTCGAAGCCTTTCTACCTAACCTTCCTATATATGACTTGAGAGTCCCTAGTTTTAATTATTAGCACAAGTTTATTGTCAATATGTTTAATTTCCTTTCCATATTCACAAATCACCAATTTATTTGGACTTGATCTGTTATCACCCTCAATCCTTCCCTTAGATTTTGTCCATGCTTCAATAATCACTCATGTGCTATCACATTTTAGGATTTTTCTTGGATCTAATCTAGGGATCATCAATTTAAATAGTGTTATGATTCAAAATTTTTAACAAAAATAATTATGAATATGCTGAGATACCATGTGTAATGTACTAGCTGCTAGATACATAAGGTGATGTTTAGTAGTCGCCTAGGCTCTCTAACTGCCATTTGTATTCTAGGGTCCTACAAACTTAATAGTTGCTAATGGAATTTCAACACTTAGTCATGATGATGATTACTTTGTACTCAATTGGGATTGAGGGTGGACCAATCACCACACTTGCTTCATGGTGAGTGAGAGACCAGGGGGACTAGATTCAACCCCTCTATCCATAGGGAAAAATCTCATCTCATTTTCCCTAAAACAACACTTGTTCATGCTCTATGTGATCGGATCCAAGGAAAGTCATCAATCATCCCTCACCTATTTTTTTAATAGTTGGAAAGCACTTGAATAATTGAGTCCACATTACTATTGAACATTTTCATCAAGAAAAATTGCTTGCTACTTCCCATTTGTAAATGTGGCATTCCAAATTTTCTAAACATAGCACACTACTATGTACACTATTTTGCATATAAGAATAACTTCTTTAATTACCCATTATCACAAAGTTCATTTTATATATTTCTTAGTATAGATATAGAAATGAGAAAATCTTCACTTTCCAAATAGTTGTGTTATAAATATTTACATAGTCATGTCCGCTCATAAGAGCCATAAGTTCAAAAAGTTTATCATTTTTCATGGTCATCACATAGCCTTTAACTCCAGGCTCTTAATGCATTGTCACATCGTAAACCATGCAAATTTCATCCTTTATGATAGGACCAACTACAAAATTATCATTGCTAGACTAGAGCCCCTTGGTTTCTGTGCTACCATAAGAGGGAACCTTCCATATGAGAACCCCATGCCTAGAGGCATATGTTAAGCATCCATAGACATGTCAAAAATGGCTTGCGTGTAGGAACCCCCAGTCGTTGCCCTTGGGGAAGTGCAATGTTGATCAAGATCACCCGTCATCTGGGGATACATTTGCCTTAATCAAATTGCAATAATGAATCACAATCAAGTTTTGTTTCATGACAAGTACCAATTAGTCCTTTCCAAATAGCATATTTAACTTTTTGTTTTATCATAATGTTATTTAAACACACTATTAATCTTCTAGGCATTTGTGTCCTTCAAGCCTCCACTACATGTTGTAATCATTTCTATAAGTACACTATCCTAATTTCTCTAGGTCTAATCTTAACAAGATAACTAAGTTCCCCATTACACAACATTTTAAACCTAGTAATCATGTATAGTTCTCAGTTTCTTATGTTTATCAATCACGACCCTCGATTGATGAGTTCATTACATAATGGTTCTTTTTATGGTCCAAAACTAGTTGTAAGGAATTACTTGAAAGTACTAGATAATGATAAGATTTTAATTTCTTTAACCTTTAAAACATTGATGATGAATATACACTCTACTTGTTAAAGTACAATCCTAGGTATTCAACCCTTACCATTCCCTACAAAATTATTTCCTCTATATTCATCATGACTCTCTTAATAGTTAATATCTACTCAAGATAGTCTCACTTGTTTCATACTTTTATGTATAGGAGATTATAAGAAAAATTATGCATGCCCTAATGACCTCATAATATTGTACTTACTAAACACCACACTTCATTGACTTGTTCCATATGAAAATAATTTTTCCCTTATCACTACATCTAGTGATTGACTTTCTTTAATATATATTTAAGTTATGATTCTCATGTGTTTTCTAGGCATTAGCATGTCATGTGAACAAGAAATTAGGATTTTGGTCCACTCCAACATACTAATGCAACAAAACTTAGGATTCTTGTTTTACGTTACTTAATCAATCTAATGATGCATATGGGTGCCTAGTCCATAATTCCTTCTTCATTCTTTTGATTTTAGCCCTCTTTTAAAACACTCTACAAGAGTACTTTTTTTTTAGTAACATGTACATAGCTTAGTTTCAAATAAGTATACCAAATTTGATTACTTATATCTCAATGACTTCCTTGTATACACACTAATTAACTTATTGTGTTGTGCACATAAAATGGAAAACATCCAAAGTGCATCTTGATGATATCATGCATATTTTCTTTCACAAGTTACATAAATTTTCATCGAGACTAATGGTACATCAACATCTTTTCATGATACAAGATTCAAAATTTAGAGATTAAAAAAAAGGGGTGTATATTTTCTCTTTTAGCTAGATCAATTTGCTATTTTAGAATACAAAAGATATAAGATTTTTTTGACCTTTCAACTATTAAGAAAGCTATGTTAATGTATCACTTTTAAAAGGAACCATTATAACATTCCTTAGTTTTATTTTTCTTTTGTTTATCATGATGAGCAATGTGAAATACGTAAGAGGAATACTTGGTTTTGTGTGCTTGAAGCATTGGTGATATTGACCATATTAGTGGCTGCAATATTGGTAGAGTCAATGATGGACCGAGTGCGTTAGATGGCCCTGCTACATTGGGGACATAGATGACCCTGCTACATTGGGTGTCCCCACCATGTTAAGCCTTTCGTATGGTGGCATCACCAAGTGTTGGGGGATAAAGGTCACATGTGCTTAGCCACCCACACTTACTTTGTATTTAGTACCCGTACACTTGTACTCTGTACGTAATAGCTATCTATCACTGTCACTTTATTTTTTATTTTTCAATGACAATAGAATAAGAAAAGGTAGGTCACACATTATGAATGTTGGAGTTTCCACATGAAAGGGAAGTGGAACCCAGGAGGAAGAAGCTTGGCGGTGAGAGCTGTGGGCAGATGGAGAGCAAGAGCAAGAGAGAGAGTGAAACTCCAACAACCATAATGTGTGGCTGGGCCTTCCTTTATTCAAACTGTCACTAAAAGAATAAAGAATAAGTAACTGTGACCAGCGCCCAGCTCTTGCAGTGTGCAGTGGCGTCAGTGTAGTAATATATGGGTGGCTAGGCGGAGGTGCCTTTACCCCCAACAACCTCCCACTTAAAGGCGAATCTGCCCTAGTGAGAGAGAAAAGAAAAGAAAAGATAGCACAATATGTACACATGTACAACAGGATGAGGAAAAAAGATGTCATCTCATCCAATGCCCATCAATCTCTTGAGGAAGGCAAAGCGCTCTGTAGTGAGGCTCTTCTGAGCAAGTCTGCAGGATTTTGCTTAGTCGAAATCTTGACAAGGTCACCAGACCTGTCCTCAATGACCTCGCAAATGAAGTGATACCTCACCTCAATATGTTTCATCTTCGCATGGAAGATCGGATTCTTGGCCAATTGAATGGTACTCATAGAATCCGAATGCAGTGTAGGCATAGCATATGTCATACCAAGGTCTGCAATCAAACGGCCTAACTAGATAGCCTCTTTGAAAGCCTCTGTGGTTGCAATATACTCGGCCTCTGTAGTAGAAAGAGCTGTACACTTCTGCGCCCTGGACATCCAAGAGATAGCCCCTCCAGCATAAGTGAACACATAGCCAGAAGTGGACTTCCTACTATCTGCATGTCTTGCATAATCAGAGTCAGTGTACCCCATGACTCCTGTATCTTGGCTGCCATAGCAAAGACACATATCTATTGTGCCCTTCAGGTACCTCATGATACCCTTCACGGCATCCCAATGTTTCTTGCCAGGTGTAGCAATATAATGTGCCACAACCCCAACTGCAAAAGCAATATCTGGACGGGTGGCTATCATGGCATGCATAAGACTGCCCATGGATGATGCATAGGGAATCTTGGTCATCTCGGCTCTCTGCTCATCAGTCTGCGGACAATTGACTTATGAAACCTTCACATGAGAAGGTAATGGAGAGCCAATAGGCTTAACATCCTGCATACGAAAGCACTCAAGGACTTTATGAATGTACTCCCTTTGTGTGACAGATAGAGTAGTCCCTGAGATCTATCGTGCGTAATGCGCATACCAAGTATATGAGAGGCCTATCCCAGATCTTTCATCTCAAAGCTCTTCTTGAGCTTAGCCTTAAGAGTATCTAGCTTCTCATGAGCTGTCCCTGCTAAAAGCATGTCATCCACATAGAGTACCAAAATTAGTAAAGAACCGTTACGGGCTTTCTTCATGTACAAGCACAGATCCATAGTACTGTGGCTATAGCCATGTGACTACATGAATGCATCAAACTTATGGTACCATTCCCTAGGTTCCTGCTTCAAGCCATATAGACTCTTCTTTAGCTTCACACTAGGTGTTCTCTGCTAGGGTCTGCAAAGCCCTTAGGCTGCTCCATGTAAATCTCATCATGCAAGTCCCCATGTAAAAAAGTTGTCTTGACATCCATCTGGTACAAGTCCAGGTCAAGCTGTGCAACCAAGGCCAAGACAAAGCATAGGGTGGTCATCTTGACCATAGGAAAAAAGACTTCATCAAAGTCAACACCATGCTCCTGCTTAAAACCCTTAGCAACCAATCAAGCCTTGTATGTCGGCTTGGGGTGTCCAGGGGTACTTTTCAACTTGTACACCCATTTGCATGGCAGAGCCTTCTTACCCTGAGGCAAGGAAACCAAATCCCAAGTCTAATTCTTATGCAATGAGTCAAGCTCAGACTCATAGCCCTCTCCCAAGAGTGACCAGTACATAATCCATCGAGGGCACAAACTGGTTAGGAGGTCGTCTATCTCTAGTAGAACACCTCAACCCAAGCTCTGTTGCCTGACCGACATTCTGTCTAACATCAACATGTCTAACATCTGGGCCATGAGCATCAGGTGATGCTACACGTTGTCTAGCTGGCCGTGGAGTGGGATGTACGGGAGCAAGTGGCTTGTCCTGAAAGATAACTATGCGTACCTCAACCACTTTCTCAGGTTGCATATGCATTTTTTCCTCATGAAAGATGTCATCATGGCTACGGATCACTTTTCGTGTGCCTGCAGATCCCATAGACGATAACCCATCTCTCCTGCATCTCCATAGCCAATAAAAATGCATTTGACACTTTTAGGATCCAACTTATTGTGTTTGTCCTTGGGCACATGGCAGAATGCCTCACATCCAAAAACAAGCAAATGATCATAAGAGGGGAGCTTGCCTACCCATATCTCCTCTGGAACCTGAAAGTCAATGCCACTGCTAGGCGACTTGTTAATGAGATGCACTGTAGTAGTAACTGCCTCAACCCAAAAGTGCTGCGGTAAGCCAGCATGGCTAAGCATGCTACGAACCCTTTCCTGAATGGTCCTATTCATGCGTTCAACCATACCATTCTTGGGTGGGGTGTAAGGGGTGGTCAATTGATGCTCAACACTCCACTCATCACAAAACTGCTCAAAAGCACGTGATACATACTCACCCCCATTATCTGACCTTAGGCATTCTAGCCTTTTCCCAAACTGGTTCTCTGCTAATGCAAGCCAACGCTGAAATGTGTCTAAGACATTCGATTTCCTCTTTATGGGATAAGACCAAACCTTACGTGAGTAATCATCTATGAAAGTAACAAAGTACTTTGCCCCACTAAGTGATTGACAGGGTATGGGCCCACATATATTTGATTGCACAAGAGCCAAGGGCTCACCCATGCATTTCTTACCAGACTTTTTATGTGTATTTCTAGTCTACCTACCATACAAACAATGATCACAAGAATCAAAATGCGAAGAGTCAAAAGGTGGAAGATACTGCAAAGCACATAGCATTTTCATTCCTTTAAGGGACATATGTCCCAAACGAGCATGCCAGAGGGATACATGGGGAATAGAACCCACAGACAAAACATGATCCAATGTAGCTCCAGATACAAGTAAGAGATAGAGGCTGCCAGACTTGGCACCTCTTGCAAGCACAAGCTTGCCATGAGTAATCTTCCATGCAGAGTCTCCAAAAGACACAAAATACCCTGCATCATCAAGCTGTCCAGGTGATATAAGGATGCGAGTCAATGCAGATACATGGCGTACATCATGCAAAACAAAAGAACTGCCAGAAGGAAATTGCAACCTAACATCTCCAATTCCCACAATGTCAAGAGACCTATAATCACAAAGATGCACAGAACCAGAGATTGTACGATAGGTATGAAACCAATCTCTACAGGGTGTCACATGAAATGACACAACCGAATCCAAAAGCCAGCACTGTGCATACAAAGAATGTATCTCAGAAGCCTATAAGGCATCGCATGAGGAAGTTGCAAGTATGTAATCTTCATCTGAATTAGTGGCCTGCATGACATTAACCTCTTCTATCTTCACACTGGACTTTGCAGTACAATACTGTGCTCAGAAGACTTTTCTTGCACTTTCTCTTTTCCCTTTTCCTTGTGCTTATCATTGCGCATCTTATGGCACTGAGGCCTAATATGTCCTGCTTTCCCACAATAATGATAGGTAAGATCAGACTTACCATGACCACCTGACTTGGACCTGGACTTCTAAGAGTCCCTACCCTTATGATCATTATCATGCCCACCATGTTTGCCACCTCTAACGGTCAATGCATGTGAAGAGCGGGAATCACAGAAGACATCCCATTATTCAGGCAAGGTGCCAAGCAGAAACAACGGGTGCAAGTTGTCTTTGAACTCAATACCTTGTGACAACAGATTCTTCATGATAGCATGAAATTGACAGAAATGAGATGATAGGGGTGTCCCCTCCTTCATGCAAAGGTCCATTATTTGCTTCAGCCAATACATCTGTGACGCACGACTCTATTGCGCATAAAGCTCCTGAATCTTCTCCCATAAATCCCATGCACTCTGATTCTCATCTTTAACAACATTATGATGGACCTCTTCTGAGAGTGACAAGATAATGGTAGACTTGCATAGCTCATCAACTTCCATCCAAACATCATCATCCATATCCTTGGGTTTAACACCTTCGAAATGCAAGGGTTTAATATGCAATTTTTGCACCAAAACCTGCCATATCTGGGACTTCCAATACCCATAGTTGGTACCATCCAACTTGGCAATGTTACAGAGAGCTGTGTCTTTTAGATGACCAGCCATAATGTCCCAAATCAAAGCAAAAAAGCAAAATTGCAGGTTGTTGTAATTAGCAAAAAATGCAGTAAAACCACTGCTAAAACCGGCTGAAAGAGTAGATTTTACCAAGAGAACCACCTGTCCACCAAATATGACCAAGATAACATCAAACGTTAAGCATTGTCCTCATACAAATGCTCAAAATCTTCAGATTTCAGCTTGCTGGAATAAATTATAGCAGTATGTAAAATTGTCCCAAAGTGAAGCAATAACTGATACATATGTCACTGCAACTACCAGGTAGCAAGATACATCCAACAGTGAGTGTCAAGGGGCAAGAAGGTACCAAGAACCATCAAACCAATAACCTGTCAGGCAAGAGACATCTCATAGGTCTAGAAGTCATGCATGTAATGGGTCTCGGGGTAAGAGAAGAGATCAAGCACAAGCACAACTGATAGAGCAAGAAGCTCAATGCATAACCATCCAATATGCATACAAAACTGACAAACCTATGACAGAGATAGGTGCCTGCCCCAGTAGGCATATCAAATCAGCCCACTACAGACTAACTGCAGGCATAAAGCTCTCAAGAGTGGAAATGCATGTAACTGTCCCACAAGCTCAAGCTCAAGTGTAAGTAAAACTATGTGTACATCCAAATATGCCAAGAGGCTCCCACTGGAAGTAAAGTTAGATGCAAATAGAGCAAGCAACACTCAAATACATCGAGTACATAGCATCAGACATGCCAAATCCTAGTAGGGTACATCCAGAGCATAAATCCTGAGCTATCTCAGACCCGTCATTAGGAAAAAAATGAACTCATAACTGGGCCTTTTAGCTCCCCCTCTCTCCTCCTTAAAACAAGGAAAAGAGGAGTGAAGAATAGTAAAATAATCCTCCTCTCTCTCCACTTTTGCAATCTCGTTTTGCTTTTTTTATATTATCTACAAAGATATACTCAGATTCCTTCTCTCTCCTCATTCAAGAAGTCTTTTTCAACCAAATTTTATATTAAAAAAGGAGTTAGTTATGGGAGTGTGGTGCTTCGTTTTCAATGCAAAATGATTAGTAGATACGAGGTAATTGATTTTTTAATCGAGAACAAGGAAAATGAAATTTCGAAAGTTCCTTTTAAGATATTTTGGGGATTTTTTATATCCTAGCTTTTGGTAAAAAAACAAACCAACTGGTCAAATTTCGTGTTTTTTGGAGATGTTTTTGGAGGAAAAATAGAAATATCTAAAATACAAAAAGACTTGGACATCTCTACCCTCAGAGCTATTTTCCCCCATATCCATACTCTCTCATGGCCCTATTGTGACCTCTTCTCTGTGTTTATGCAACCTTCATTAACAACAGACCGAATTATTTACACCCTCCTTTCCCTTGACACCTTTGTGTGCCTCTTTGTGCATCTCCACTCTACCTCTTGTGGCAACCAAGTAGGCTTCCCGTTTCTATTAATAGTAAAATGAATACAAGAAAGAAGGAGCTACATATTGAGGTAGAGATTGAATATGCCCCATTATTCAAAAGAACCCAGCATACCAGTGTCAATCCTCAGGTTTTGCAGAGTTATAGGCAAATGGGATTGAAACATGTGGATTTGTGGGTTGATGGGGTAATCTAGCCAATTGACCCCTTAAACAATAGACCTCCAACTTTCTTAGGAATCACAAATTTGCTGAAGTATGTGTGTGAGGGTGAAAATGGGTTACTTGGTTATACTAGGCGGCTCTGATAACCCAAAATTTAAATTTTCTTTTATATTTCTCTTCTCTAACTGATTAGAATTAATTCATTTTATTTATTAAATAACAGCAAACATTCAAATCAAAGCATCTAACGTTCTAAAAACCCATAAACTTTAATTCCTTGATAAACGTTTCTCCACTTCGTACTGCAATTTCGTCGTTGCTTTTTAGTATTTAAATACTTAATTTGTTTTGCGAGTATGACGTCCTTTCCTTCTTTCTCTTCACTAAATATCAATCAGGATAAAAACAGGTACTCTCTCTGTCTACTCTAGCGATAAACACATACATAGTTCATTTTAAATCCCCATATTTCCGTTTAATTTATCAGTTAGTCCTAGTGGCCCTCCACTCTTAATCACAATCATCAGATGACTTCTTTTTAATATAAACAAAATGTAGATCTTAAATATGGATGCTAAGGCTTTCCCTCATGCCATCAAATAATTATTTTATTACGTCTCTGATATTTGTAAATTAAATTTAAGGTTATAATTTTCTTATCATCAGCAAACATCATAAAATACTATTGCATCTCTCATTTTTCACCCATCCCTGTGTTATTGAATAGTACACCATGTATCGTTTTATTTACTTAAAATAAAAACACCATATTCATGTAAATGTTCTTTCAATAAAATAAAATTAAACTGATGTTTCTTTTCATCTTAAAGCTTACAAAAATTCATCAGCAATCAGGAATTGTCTTTTCAACTTTTCATGTAAAGATCCATATTTTTATTGATAGAGAATATTTTTTATTTAAATGTAAACTGCTATTTTGCTTTAAAAATAACTATTTTTCAATTTTTAAATATATATTAACCATCTTTAAAAATTTTGATAAAAATTTAGTAAATATTTCAAGTCATAAAATTTATAGGAAAAATATCACAACTTATATTCAATCAGCCATTTTATAAAAATTTATTTGTGTCATTTTTAAGTCATTTTAAAGCATCTTTAACAGTTTTTGATTTTTAAAATAAAAATAAGACCTACATAAATTCTAAAAACTATCTAGAGTTAAAATTGAGATTCAAAGGTATTTTATAAAAATTCCAAACTAAAGAAATATTTATGTAAAATTATTTTTTTTAATGTTAAACAAGTTAAGGCACTTACATAAAGTACGAGATTCGTAATTGCGTCTTTGGAAGCCGTCTCCTTTGTAGTCCAGCAAAGGCGAGTCTATCCAATTGTTCCCAATGGTGAGCTCATCATTTTCCCTCTCCCAAGAGATCAATTGGTCAATTGCATTGTTGCCATGGAAAAGCCACTTGTAACTCTTTTAAGACTTAATCTTGATTAAGTCCAAACATACGAGCTTAGCTTCCATGGTTTTATGTTGATGACTAAGAGAGAAGAGAAGAGAAAGGCTCCAAAATGGAGGTAGAAGGAGAAGACATGGTAATGGCGATGGAATAGGCATGGGCTTCAATTCTCTCTTCTTGCTCTCTCCAACTTCAATTGATTCTTCAAATCCTCTTGCTTGGATGGCTTGAATTGATGGCACTTCCTTCAGGATGATAGTGTCCCCTTCTTGATGATGGCGCCCTTCTCTCCCTTTAGTTTGCTCTCTCTCCCTCTTTATAGGATGGTACCCCCTCCTCTCTTTCTCATGACTCTTCAACTTCCACTAACTCCCCCCCTTCCTCTTCTCCAATTGGCTTTTGGACTTCCTCTCCCTTTCTTCTTCCTCTTCCAGTTAGTCTTTTCCCATTCTCTCTCTCTTCATCTCCCACTATGATGTGCCCCCTAGGATGAGGGCGCCCTCTCCTTGGTCATAACCTCTTCAAATCCACATGCAACATTTTTTCTTTTAGTTATTTTTTTTCTAAAAACTAATTTCCTAACCTTTAGAACCATAACACATAGAAGAACACCCCCCCTTCTCTTTCAACTAGCATTCTCTTATACATAATATTTTTTTTGTTAGGCTAAAATGTTAGCTACTTTTTCACTTTCATTATACGACTAACCTCTCTTGCATTTTTGCCTATGAGGTTGCCATTATCAAAATGTTTCCCCTCCTTGCTCATATTAACTCAAATACTCATGGTTCCACTAATTAAAAATAATCCCTTCTCATTAGATAAAACTATCGAATTCTACTTGGTATTTTCCTAAGTCCACCCTCTAGCACAAAACTCCTTTGAACTAGGATTTTCCACTTGTCGGACTATAGAGACACGTCCTGCAAAGACGAAATTACGATCGCATCTGCATTTAAATTAATGTGAAAATTTGGTAACAATGTGTCAATTGTATAGAATATTGCTAAAAAGTTTTGCAATGCCTAGGAGTTGGCTTGACATCTGGGTTAAAAGTGGCTTGGTCTTTGGCCAGTCATTTTTTGGTGCATTTGCCGGGTGCCAAGTGCGCTCGAACGGGTGATCAATTTTCCTAGGGTATTTAAATCCTAGGTGTTATTTATGAGTGAATACACAGTCTCTTTTCTAAGGGACTATTTTCCTAATTTGCCCCAGGAGTGCCAAAGAAGAGTGCTATATTGGGCGAGAGATACAGAGTTAGTAGAGGGAGGTGAATATTTTGGCCCTAAATTAACTGTGGACGTAGAGCAATTATCCTCTTGGAGTTGGGGTTACAACGATTGTGCACAAACCATAGTTCTACTAGCAACACATTTTAGGCTAATAGACGCAGTAGAGATAAATACAATTAGTGTATCGTACCACTTCGATTGGTATTATCGCAGCTCTTACCGAACCTTTAAAAGAGTGGTCTGGGATGATGTGCTGCCTTGGATACGTGTGTCTAGAGGTTTAAAAATTACTTTTGATACAAAAGACATTAGAGAGGTTGCTGAAATCTTAGGCTTAATCCCCAAGCAAGAAGAAAAGTTGCCTTATGGGGAAATAGACCCAGAGTTGCCGACTATATTGAATCTTCTAAGCGCGCATACAAGCGAAAACCTAATTTTATAGCTTCAAATAAACCGTGCGTAATTTTGGAGTATGACAGTAAGAGCTAGTTTAGTAATCGTGGATGAATTCAGAAGAGAGATAGAGGCAGTAAAACGAAGCTAGAGATCAGTGAGCTAGAGAACGAGCGGCGCGACAGGAGGCTTGGTTATTAGAAAGGCTTGAGAGGGTCAATGCATTACTGAACTTAGGGATAGACGCTGTGTCTAATTCAAACATAGAATCCTTAGAGCCTAACATATCATTTGATAGAACACCATCAAAGGAAAGTGAAGCAGCTTCATACCAGTGGGATCGAGTGGTTTCAAGCACTGATAGTGCCATTGAGGTAAAGAGTACACAAAGTGTGAGCGTGGAAAGTGAAGCTAATGCCACTATAGGGAGTAATGAATCTACAGTTAGTTCGAATTTAGAATCTACTTTTGGGTTAAATTACTTATTTAATGCACCAAAAGAACCCTTGTGGATAGATAGAGTGACAGATCTGGGATTACGTTCTTTGTTTCGTATTCCCCGTCAAAGAGAGCAATCAAGAGCCGTATATGACTTTGGACTAAGGTCCTTATTCAGAGAATCCAAGGGACCCGTGTGGTCTGACTCTATTTCAGATTTTGGACTAGGAACACTATTTAAGGAAACAATGGCTCGAAACCCAGTCAGATTAGCTGATTTTACGCAATTTGGGGGACTGTGGAACGAAGATCCCGATGCCCATTCGCAAAGATTTGAGGTTACCTGTGTCACCAACGAGATAATAGACGACGACCAAAAGCTTCATATTTTCCCTGCAACATTAAAAGATGAAGCAGCGAGGTGGTATGGGAACTTGGATGCTCAACATAAAGGAACCTATGCTGCCTTATCAAGAGCTTTTCTGGAAAAATTTAGGCGACAAGGTTTTCAAGATAGATTGGCTCTGCAATTGGATTATTTATCCCAAGGGGCAGCTGAAAGTGTCGAACATTACATTGAGCGTATGGAGACAATTATACGAAAAATGAATCCAGATCCTAACGATCCCACGCAAAAGCGTAAATTTATTGATGGGCTTAATCCTGAAGCTCATCAGCATGTTAGTTTACAACGACCAGCCACACTAGCAGATGCTAAAACACATGCCAGATGGTGGGAAGAAGTGCAGCTTTGTCAACAACGACGGAGGGATTTATTCAAAGAACCTCGTATGGAATATCCGAGCACTTCAAGCGGGGTACCTAAGAACGTGTCTTATGTGACCGTTCCCTTAAATCCATCGGCATCTGCAAATTCCAATGTATCAAGTGTACCTTTAAATCCGTAGACTTCAATTCCAGCCTATATGATGCAGACAGGGATGCCCTCTATGCCTCAACCTCAGTCCCCTCTTGATGAAGCAAAAGTAGCAGATATTATCGCAAAACCTTTGGGAAAGTTGAAGGAGGAAATCATGGGTGCAGTACACGCACCCTTGAAAGAAATTTATTCAATAACAACACAAGGTTCTAATGCGTAACAGCCTTCGAGCAGCTCGACCTTAAACCCACCTAGATCAAATATCTGGTGTGGTAAGTGTCATGGTTATGGCCATGTGGCTACTGAATGTCCGACGCCTTCGCGATTAATGCTTGATCATCCTCCATTTTGTACTTTTTGTCTAAAAACAGGTAATTTAGAAACAAATTGTTGGCACAAGATCGGCCAACAACAACAACAAGATCGTTCAATGCAAACAAATTACAATTACATGGATCGTAATAATACTACTTATGAGATCGGGCCACCCAATCAACCTTTCAGGCCCCGTGGATTGCCTACCCAAGGCAGACCTCCAGTGCCACGAAACAATTATAATAGTGATGGAAATCGAGGAAGAAATTCTCCTTTTAGGAGAAACAATGGTAACTTTCGTAACCCAATGGGCCAGAGTGGACAACAAAGGCCTAGAGGACCAGTAATTTGTTATCAATGCCAACAGGAAGGTCATATAGCTACTTATTGTCCAAATGCACGGAAAAATCAGGACCATACTCCCCTTTGTAGGAGGTGTAGCGGTGAAGGGCATCATGAAGAGAATTGCCCTAAGCGAGAGGATAATAAAAATAATGATTGGGGTGAACAAGTTTCTAATGAACCCTCAACCTCATCCGCAAATTTAGTTGAAGTAGAAACAACAAGGCAAGAGATTGGGTTTGGGTCTAAATTCATACCACGTAGGGTGACCTTTAAGGCTGACCCCATGATTGGTGTTGTTACCAAAAAAAGACTGGCCAAAGACCAAGCCACTTTTAACCCGGATGTCAAGCCAACTCCTAGGAGTTGTTGCACTGAATAGGTGATATTGATAACTAATTTCTATGATTTGTACTAGCCTTCCTCAATAGTTACGACACTCGTTTGTAGTAGTCCAACTAATTTAATATCGAAAACTCAAAAAATTTGCTTAATCTTGCTCTTCATCTCTATTTCTATACTGGACGCTTAAATACTAACCCTAGGATTTTAATCCCTTCGCGAATTAACTTCAAAGCATAAACCCTATAGTTCTTTCTCATTCCTTTTATTATCAAATCAACTAACATCCCTCAATCCCATAAACTCTAATTTTATTTAAAAAAAATCTTTTTCTAATGTTGATATAACTTAATACCTCGTCAACACTTTTAATTTGCATAAAGTTAGACACATCAACTTTTATATTAATAATGTTCAAACAAACAGATAACATCAAATTAATTTTATTTTTCTCTAACCCTAAGAACTTTTCATAAAACAGCCAAAGCTATATTCTTAGGTTTTCTATAGAAGATCCTAATTTTTGGTTGAATTAAAAACATGATTTTTATAAAAAAATAATGTAATATTCATCCAAAATGACTATTTTTGATTTTTAAGATATAGTGATCAGTCTCTAAAAATTTTAGAAAAAAATTAAAAATACTTCCAAAAATACATATTTATAAAAAAATATCACATCTCATAATTGTTTAACCAAATATTTCATAAAAATTTATCTATATCATTTTTAAGCCATTTAAAATATTTTTAAAAGTTTTTGATTTTTAAAATAAAATAAGACCTACATAAATTCTAAAAACTATCCAGAGTTGAAATTGAGATTCAAAGGTATTTTATAAAAATTCCAAACTTAAAGAAATATTTATGTAAAATTGTTAAACAAGTTAAGGCACTTACGTAAAGTACGAGATTCGTAATTGCGTCTTTGGAAGCCGTGTCCTTTGTAGTCCAGCAAAGGCGAGTCTATCCAATCGTTCCCAATGGTGAGATCATCATTTTCCCTTTCCCAAGAGATCAATTGGTCAATTGCATTGTTGCCATGGAAAAGCCACTTGTAACTCTTTTAAGACTTAATCTTGATTAAGTCCAAACATACGAGCTTAGCTTCCATGGTTTTATGTTGATGACTAAGAGAGAAGAGAAGAGAAAGGCTTCAAAATGGAGGTAGAAGGAGAAGACATGGTAATGGCTATGGAATAGGCATGAGCTTCAATTCTCTCTTCTTGCTCTCTCCAACTTCAATTGTTTCTTCAAATCCTCTTGCTTGGATGGCTTGAATTGATGGCACTTCCTTCAGGATGATAGTGTCCCCTTCTTGATGACGGCGCCCTTCTCTCTCTTTAGTTTGCTCTCTCTCCCTCTTTATAGGATGGTACCCCCTCCTCTCTTTCTCATGACTCTTCAACTTCCACTAACTCCCCCCGTTCCTCTTCTCCAATTGGCTTTTGGACTTCCTCTCCCTTTCCTCTTCCTCTTCCAGTTAGTCTTTTCCCATTCTCCCTCTCTTCATCTCCCACTATGATGTGCCCCCTAGGATGAGGGCGCCCTCTCCTTGGTCATAACCTCTTCAAATCCACATGCAACATTTTTTCTTTTAGTTATGGTTTTTTTAAAAAACTCATTTCCTAACCTTTAGAACCATAACACATAGAAGAACACCCCCCTTCTCTTTCAACTAGCATCCTCTCTTACATAATATTTTTTTTGTTAGGCTAAAATGTTAGCTACTTTTCCACTTTCATTATACGACTAACCTCTCTTGCATTTTTGCCTATGAGGTTGCCATTATCAAAATGTTTCCCCTCCTTGCTCATATTAACTCAAATACTCATGGTTCCACTAATAAAAAATAATCCCTTCTGATTAGATAAAACTATCGAATTCTATTTGGTATTTTCCTAAGTCCACCCTCTAGCACAAAAATCCTTTGAACTAGGATTTTCCACTTGTCGGACTACAGAGACACGTCCTCCAAAGACGAAATTACGATCGCATCTGCATTAAATTAATGTGAAAATTTGGTAACAATGTGTCAATTGTATAGAATATTGCTAAAAAGTTTTGCAATGCTAGGCATTATTTCTAGGTGTTGTCATTTCTCCCCCACTTAATTGCGAAGTGTCCTCACGAGCATATCTTCATCACGAACATTCAGCATCACAAACATTGCTACGCAACTTCAAGAAAAAATATACTCTCCTGCACTTAATTGCGAAGCGTCCTTGCGAGCACAGCTAAAAAATCTGCAAAACCACACATGGACAACTAGTAGACACTGCAAAGTAGAAGAATACTGATTGGTGTCATAGTAAAACGCAAACAATACAAACATGTCAAGGAAATTATGTAAAAACTAGTGCAAACTAACATTCCCCTTACTCACTCTGCCCACTAAAGTGCATAATAGAGCGTCATCCATTGCATAGAATATACCAACTAGGAAGCTGTCTAGAGCCGCTAAACAACAATAATCCCTCTAGGCAATAAATTGCCACACTACTATCCTACTAGAAATATTGCTTCTGAAATAGCGTCACTGATAATGTCCATGCCTATCAAAGAACCCAAACAAGGCAATCCAATACTACAATACCAAATAGGACTCCTATGGTTTAACTGCTAACCCTCCATGTTCTACTAGAACAACCAGTAAATGGTCCCTCACTCCAAACTTTCCTGATTTTCTTTAAGAATAACTTTTCTTTGTTTTGTTTTTGGATATATTTTTTTTAAAAGTCAAAAGAGTATATATATTTATTCTCCTTCCCAAAAGGTCCCACCCCAAAGAGATGCAAGGCATCGGACATAGGGCACCTGTCAAGGAAATCCCTACAGCCTACCAGGACCTCAAAGGCGATGGTTATCTTCTTTTGGTTTTTTTTTTTCAACCCTGCAGTCTCAGGGCGTTTTTCTTTTTGTTTTTCATTTCTTTCTTTTTCTTTTTATTCTTTGTCTTTTTAGAAGAATAAATAGATCGACTCTCCCGAACTTAATTTATTATTATTACTTTAGTTTTGAATCTCGTGACTTATAGGAATGACTAGAAGGCTAGGAATACATCACCAAATTGAACTTTTAAAACATTTTAGCTCAACAGCGTCGCGCGAGGAATCTAATCTAGCACATAATATCAGTCACCTTGCCTAGGCAAATGACAAGCAAAGATACTCACCAGCTTAGCATCTCTCTTCCACTCTACTCCTAGTCAAAATTTCGTGGAGAGAACCTTGTTATTCAGTTACCCCACATCGCTAAAAAGCGACAAAAAGTCCAGGGAAAACTCTACTGGATTCCTAATTAGACATCCATACAATGGAATTCACTATGTCATGCACACACATCACCCCCTTTTAAGCACTCCCTGGTACTAAGTCCCATCCCATGTGAGTGGACTCTCATATAGACTAAATTGTTTATGTATCTTTCAATGTATTTATGTTTTAAATGTTTTATGTTCCTTCTGTAATTACTTAGGTTGTGAAATCTCTAAATTATTTCAATCAAGTTATAGAGATTGTTACTGTCCTTTATTTCAAACGAATATAAATAGATAGATTAGATATGAAACAACCTGTTATGAATGTTGATGTGGCGGCTCCAAAATAATGCGAGAATAAACATGTAGTGGTTCACAAATTTGCAAAAATCATTAAACCTGCACATAACGCAACCACTAACCACTAAACCATTAATAGGTTAGCTCAATAAAGAATGAAACTCCTTTAGAAACTGGCCACCTAGTCAAACTCCCGTGCAATAAGTTCCTAGCACTGAAGGAGTATCCCAACCGTGCGTGTAACTAACTACCTAAGTAGGTGAAGACTAACTAAGCTAAGGTGCGCAAAAACCTAAAATATGAAGTTAACAACAAATCAAAAGTTTTTTAAAAGGATTATTTGGTACGTTAATTTTTTTTTCTTCTTTTTAAATAATGATACGGCTTTTGTCTACTGCTCATAGAGCGCTTAAGGGAATAATATAGCCAAGGAGTAGTAGTCGAGTTTTTCTCTTGCAATCCAATTCCAGAAATAGCCAGAGGTTTACCTCTTGTATAAAATTCATTTGTTTGCCCACATTCCACTGAGCATTTCCTAGGAATAGGCGATATTCGTTCCATTTATTGTACATCATTTTTTAATTTAGATTCTTGCTCTTCTAAATACATCTCTAGAAGTGAAATTTCTTCTAGATACCGCCTCTCCCTAAATTGGAATTCTGACTTTTCTTTTTGTAACTCCGCAATTTTCTTCATCGCTTCATTCACAGCTGTCACTGCTGCCTCATGTTCAATTTCCAAAGTCTCATTTAAATCATTGATTATCCTATCATAATTACCATGGCATTCATTAAAAGTCTGCGCAAATCTATTTAAAGCTGGAGATGGGTCATCTCTATCATCATGTAATATCGGCTGTTGTAAAGGTTTGCAACCATTCCTTTTTCTTCTTTCTCTTTCTTTCTTTTCTAGCTGACGATAGTAAGATCTTTTAGCAACAACTGGAAGTTGTTCGAACCCAAAAGGCAGAATATCTAACTCATAAGGAAATGTTGTAACTAAACTCTCCTCAGGTTCGTCATGATCATTCTCAATAGTATTGACTTCCTCCATAGAGGAGCTTACTGAAACTTCATCTAAGTCTGATGTTCCTGCCTCATTCTCCCCCTCCTCTTCTAAGTCATTAGGGGAAAAGATTTCCGATCTGTTATATGCAAAAAATGCATCTCCAAGGTCACCTTCTTCCTCATTTTTACCAAATCCAGGACATGCATCGAAAAATGAATCATTCAAATCATTGAATTCATGGATTACATCCACAGGATATTCACCAATACCCACTTGTTCTACTTTGCTAGGCTGATGCACAATATTAACCTCTAATTTTTCTACTTTTGCTGGTCGTTGTGTTTTAAATAACCAAGCATAAGGCCCTTCGTTTATCGGTCCTTTCTACTTCTGAATCATAGAATTCACTATTAGACTTTTCATCCATCTCACTAACTATTTCATCTCCTGACTCCCTCAAAAACCCTTTTGTGGTAACTTGAATCTTGACCCTATCACTTCGAGGACCAATCACAATTGAACCTTTATACCAATCCTGAGTGCACCTTGCTTGGTACAACGAAGACCTCTGCACTTTCTTCTCCACGCAGCTTCAGATTTTGGGCAAAACACAAGTGCCCATCTCTCTTTGCATTTTCTCTTGTTTGCTATTTTTTCAATAGGGTTTGATGTCGTTTCTTACTGTTGTTGTTGTTTTATTGTAGAGGTTGTTTGGGGCAGGAGACAGAGGTGCTCGTCTCTCTCTCCTTTCTTTCTCCCCTCTCTCTATGTGTTGTTTCTCTTTTATGTTGTATTTTCAATAGAATTTGATGTTGGTTCTAATTGTTGTTTTCTTGCAGAGTTTATTTGGAGCAAGAGGCAAAGGTGTTAATCTCTCTCTCTATTTGTTTTTTTTTTTGCTGATATCTTTTCAATATAACACAATGTTAGTTCAAACCCTTGTTGTTGTTTTGTTGTTGCAGAGATCATTTTGGGTGAAATTGCATAAGTTCTTATCTCTCTCTCCCTCTCTCTTTCTCTCTCCGTGTTTCCTCTTTTCTACTATTTTTTCACTATAACTTCATGTAAATACTAACTCTTGCAAAATTGTCTTTTGCAGAGATTAATTTGGGCAAGATTGGATAGGTGCTCATTTCTTTCTCTCTCCCGCGTACTCACACAAACTCTCTCTTTCTTCCTCTCTGCATTATCCCTTTTCTACTATCTTTACAATAGGGTTTGATGCTAGTTCTAACTTAAGGATCAATTGTTGTTGCAGCACTTAACACAAGGTAGAGCAGAGATTTTGTAGCTCAATTTACAGGTAAATCTACCATATTTTATGGTGCCAAAATTTATTCATTTAATTAATGACTTTTATATTTGATGGGATTGATGTTTTCTTATGTCCATCATTTGCAATGGGTTTTGATTAGCAATGATTCAATCTTATCTTCAACAAATCAGCTTATAGGTCAATTGGCCATGTTTTGTATTGCTTCTATTCATGCGGTTATCTAGATATTTTTTTGCTAAAAGGGATTCATGCAAGTATTTTTGTTAAAAGGGATTCATGCAAGTGTTTTTTTGTACATGCAGGTATTGTACAAGGTTTAGGTAAAGCATATAATTCTCCATCAACTATTTTGATGTGGTGAGTGATTTCTTTCTGTTGGATGATATGGATCTACTGGAAGTCGATGGTTCAAAAATCCTCTGCTTTATTGGTCCCATGTGTCCATTTGGATCTCCATGCCAATAGGCAATGATCCATGAAACTCTTGTATCATATCATCCATATAACACACAATGTGTTGAGTCTTAGAATATCTCAAGTGTCAATCCAATGTGCCTATTAAGATTTGCATGCCATGTGGCTGCTATCCTTGTAACAACTACTCTATAATACCCACATTTCATACAATGTATTGAGTCAAATCAGACTCCTCTTCATTATAATAAAATTGATTTTGGTGAAATTCTCTGAGTATTATTGTGCTATTCTTTTCATTATATTTCATGTAAATGGTATGATTAAAGTGATGTCTTGAAATTAAATCTATACTTTGTGTTGATGTATATATCCACATGCATTTCGATATCGATGTTTATGTTTGTTTACAAAAGTGTATACATCTCTTAATGCCATGTTGATTTGTATGGCATATTGGTGATTACTAGACAGACTTAAAATGCTTATTATTTAGGGGTTAATACATACTTCTTTACATCTAATGTGTAGGTTATAATGCCTAAGAGAAGAACAAGCATTCTCTCAATAGAAGTACGTAACAAAAAAGATGAAGAAGGGAATTGGATCACTGATACGTATCATTGCTCGTCTTGGGTACATATGCGTCCAAGTATGAAGGGAGCTTTCAAGGTGAAAGCATCTGCAATTGCAGATGTATCAAAGCACTAGAAGGGTAAAATTTTAGCTCTCAAACAAAGGAATGTTGATTCTCACCTTGTAACAGAGGCATTTTTACAACATGTATTCATGCAAAAACAAATACATATTGTGCTCACTGTGTCCTTTCAATGAAACATTGCAAATAGAAAGTATTTGCAACTCATTGAGAATGAGAAATTTCATGATACCTATGTAACAACTTGTCTTGTATTTACAGAAGTATAAATTCGGATTGCTGTGAGTGGCAAAATGTTGAGAGTTTCACTGGTTCTTTTAAGTGTTACCACCTCGAAATTGGTAGATTGCTCTTTGAGGGGCGTATAGCTAAGCAACTCATCGAGGACCTTGTTTTTTTCTATGACTCCAAGTACATATTACCCAAGGGGAGTCGAGAATATGGAACCCTTGAGTCTATGCACATATCGAATCTCAATAGCATAGAATGGCCATTGTGTAGTAGAGACATTTTGCACATGTGTAGCACAAAAATTTCAGCAGACATATTGAATTCTATGAAGCCAAGCATCGGCTCAAAGGATGTACATCTAAGTTGGTTCATACCGATTGCAATTTTTGCACACATGTTCAAGGAATGTAAGGGTTTGAGACGTACCAAAAGCATGTACGTCATAAAAAATACATCAAAGGATTATGTAACAAGGATTCTAGGCAAAACTTGGACATAAAAAATAACTCTCAGTCCTGACACAATGGAGTGTCAAGTCACAACAAGGGACATGGCTTTCAGGTAAAAATTTTCTCTCTTAGTTGACTATTATCTTACTTTGGGATGAATCGGCTAACTTTCCTTTCCAATTACAGGTACTTTGTCACACGACAAACTTTATACCTAGTATTCAAGTATCGTAGATGGAGGATGCTCAAGGGTAAATGGTTGTGCCTTGATCAAGACATGCGTGAAAGTGTTGTTGTGGATGTTACTGTCATTTGTGAGGGCCGCGAGCCCCAAGTATTGCAAATGGAGGATGATTGGCCCTTGAGTATAATGCGCTAGGAAATTACAATGTTAATGCAGAATCCACCTGTTAGCTTCTATTTTAAACTAGATGGTAGGAAAATTCGAAGCCGAGCTGAGGATACTGTTACCAGCAGAAAGTGTGTGGCTCCACATATTTTAGAAATTGTAGAGTCTCCCTAAAAATCCCAACACCACAAGTTGTAATATCCAACACCTATAAATTTTTGGATTTTTTTTGCCAATAGAATATTGTCGCTTACAAACTTGCAATATTTAAAAATTATGGTATTTATGCAAAATCATACACTTGTTATACACTTTCCACATCAACACATTTACATATGCATGTAAACTTTACAAAGATGTAAATAAAGCCATAACTAAATATCATATGCGAACAACCCTTAATGGTTTAAAACTTAAGGTTTTTAAGGTAGAACTAGTTTAGTTCTTGTTTCATTGTTTCATTTCACACTTTCTCTCTTCGTCTCTTTATATCGACCACATCCCTCCTACCTACTACAATGGATGCTCGTGCACACTTTGATAAGTGGATCCACGAGACTATCTTTGCCAACCAAGGTGACGAGATATTCCAGTTCCAGGTTTTCTCTAAGAACTTCAACCTTGAAAGCATGCTCTCATCGCTGGATCCCCCCTTCAGGTTTTGGAAGACTTTGTGAGCACCATTGCTACATACACATACTCCATCGAGGGATCCAACATGACTTGGATGCCTCTAGATACCTCATGGTATTTCAGGTAGGGAAGAATCACCAAAAAGTGGTGAATAGGTGTCTGGCCCATGTGGATCCTTCATATAGAGTATGCACTGTTCCCATGGGAAGTGCACCAGGTACATCACCTTTGGATCTCATGGAGTGTGATTGTGCATTGGCAATTTACCTCCTTGCATTGGATACACCCCTAGAGGAGGAGAGCGATGAAGATACAAATCCACAGGTTGTTTCTATCACATACAAGGGAGAAGAACCGATTGAAGAGCTCATAAATGTTGAAGAGGAACATTGAGTGGTGACAGAGCAAGGGTTGGCTCTCATGGTGCCATCTTCTTCAGAACAGCCACAAGTCGACAAACCCAACCTTGCCTCCTTGACACCCATTGAAGTAGATGGTGTACAATACTTGCTTCTATCAGTCGTACTGCAATACTTGGAAATGAAGGAAGAATAGTTGTTTTCTATCCTAGTCAGGGACTCAATGGAAGACCTGATCGATTATGATTACATGGATGTGCATCCAACAATGGCAGAGATTGGAAGATATGATGGCACAAGCTTAGATACTGTGAGTGCAATCATAGCAACACAAGAGCATATTGCCTTGGTTGAAGAAGATTACCTTGTGCCCGATGCTGAATTTGAAGCACTACATGAGAGTGGAATTTTGGTGCCGAGAAATGCTTAAAAATAGCTAAAAATTATGAATATCAAGGGAAAAATATTCAACGTCGAAGGCAGCGGCTCGATCTAGGACGATTTTAAGCGTCAAAGTGCTTTAAAGGCGGCCGAGCGACACTTGTTGATTTTTCATAATTTTTTAGACTATCATGTGGGTTGACAAGAGTTACTGGCCAATGCGGGATGCCAAGCCGGATGCCCAGGATTTTTCAGAGCTCAATTCGGAGTCCGGACGGGGAAATGGCCAAGAAATGGTCAAGATTTGAAAGGGTGGCCACAACATGGACCAAAGGGGGGGTGCCCTTTGGGGGAATTTTAACCCCCCAACCAAAAGGCATGCAAATAGAAGAGGAAAAATCATGAGGAGAGAGGAGAAGAAGGCGTGAGCAGAATGCGCCGAATTTCACGCCATGGATGGGAGGGGGCAATCTTCAGCCTCAATACAACCATTATAACTGATCATTGCCCTTGCTTCCCTCCTGGATGCCAATCATATCGTCGCCTCTCGCCCGTCAAATGGTGGTCTCTATGAAGAATTCTGATTTCAGTCTTTCTCTCTCCTCCCTCTCTCTCCCCTAAAGGCAGATTCATGTGGTGAAGAAGAAGAAGAAGAATGGATGATGGATGCTTGTCCAATGAAGACCGAATTGCTCCATGGTTCAAGAGGAATGAAGATTGCTGATTGTGGACTGTCATGAGCATTAATGGTGGCTGGAAATCAGTCCCAAGATATGGCAAATAAAAACCCGCAACCCGCAAAGAACGATAATTTCATTTTTACAAAGAAAAATGGTGTTTTTATGCAATTTGCTTCATGAATATTCGTTCCCATGGGATGATTATGCATTATAATGTTGTTTGCAATGTCTTCCAACTGTTTGAGATCAGAAATTCAGAAAATAATAAGTGTTGTGGATGAAATTAATAGTATAAAACCCGTTAAATACATGAAATATGGGAAAATTGGGTGTTTTTGATATATAAATGAAAAATATAATAAGACACACCCACTAGATTTGTGTTTTTGCTGCAAATGAACCTAAGGGCCACAGCCCACAACTCACTTTGTATTTTCAGTTATTTAATATTGCAAAAAATACAAGAAAAATAGGAAAAAATGAATTTTGAGTGTCGAAAATTAAGAAAAAATAAGATTCATATTTGTGGATGTACGAGGGGTCTGAAGTATGAGGTTCAGCCTCAGTTCAGCCCTACCTTTATGATTTAGTGAGTTTTTATGGCTTTTTATACAATAAAAATGTGAAAAATGAACCCTAAACCTATGCACCATGCACAACCTAAACGAGTGAGGCGGTAGAGTGTATGAAAGTGTTTAAATGCTGAAGGAAATGATGAAAAGCTTACTGGTTTTTATGCATACCATTTAGGTTGGTTGATAATTAAAAATTAAGGACCTAGTAGCACGAGGGTTTCTCGGTGCTAGGTTCATGCAACGCCGCATACGAGCAATAGTTGAAATCATTGAAAGAAATGTTTTCCACATGTGCACCAATGCTGATTTTCTTCTTTGTTTGAGCACATGGACATTCACAATTTGCATAAATCATAAAGAAACTTAAAGGTATCGGACAATACCTCCTGGATGCATGGCAATTGCTTTCTAGAGACATGACCAACGTTGAGTGAGTAAGGTTGTCCAAGCTGTAGGCTAGGCGTTGGGTCTAAGGGGAAGGTAAAGTGAGGTATGGTACATTCCTGGATATGATTAATTGGTACCTTGAGTGGAAATGTGTGCGATGTTGTGTTATATATGTTTAGCGACGCATCGAGGGGCCAATCCCCAAGGTGTAGGAGAGTCGCAGTGAGGTAGCGGCAGTCAGCCGCGTGGGAGGACCTCCTATGTTTATACTTCGTGCTATTTGGCAATGTGCTTGGAATCCCTATGAGGAGTGTTAATTGGGTTAGAGTTGGACTACGTGACGTGATACAAACACAAGATGTTTAGGAAGATGATGTATGTGTCATCCACGCTCCTGGCCGCGAGGCTGTGGGGTTGTTGAGCACATGATAGAGGTCCAACTAGTGCATGAGCTAGTGCCGGCCCATTTTAGGTCCCATCAGTGGTGCGTTTGTCGGGAGCCGCTTAGAAGTGGCGGTCCTTGAATCCTGGTTGTCTAGGGACCAGTTAGCCGTTTATGCCAAAGGATACTGAGATTGATCCGTTATTCATCGATAAGCATCGTCTAGCAAAAATCCAAAAGCAAGAGAGAGACGAAAGAGCTAGGCGACGTGCTGAGATTTTTAGGAGATATTCCCCTAAGCGTAGCGGTGCTGAACCCTTACAAGGGAGTGGATCTAGTGGTCTTGGTGCCACAAGTAGTAAGTTAGGAGAAGGTGGAAACTCTCGTGCTCCCCTTCCTTCCATAAGCCAGTCTACATCAAGTGCGGGAGGTGTAACCCCACCATCCCCTATTCCTAGTGCAAATCCAATTTTCGTCATGGCGCAGCCCATCGCAATTCCTGCAGGAACGACGGATTTGCCGGCTCTAGGTTACCCGCTACCCATTTTTAATGGGCTAGTTGAGGAAGATGCGAAACTCCACATCAGGGAGTTTCAAAAGCTGATGTTTAACTGTCGCATCCAAGAAGAAGGACATTTAATGATGTTCTTCAACATGACTCTCAAAGGAAGAGCTGCCATATGGTATCATGGTTTAGAAGCTGGAACCATATTGAATATTGATGCATTTTATGGAGCTTTTTGAAGGGAGTTTGCCCCTGAAAGGGGTGGGCAATATTGGTTGCGTGTACTCAACGTGACCCGCCAAGAACCACACGAGGATATTCGTGCTTATGCAAAGAAACTAAAAGAGGTTTTCCGTAAGTTGGACACCTCTATTCCTATCCCCACAGCTGCCCAATTGCAATATTTTCTACATGGTTTGGACTTTAATATCTAGTTGCATTTGAGTAGTGTCCCTTTGGGGGATATAGATACTGCCATTACACGAGCACAATAAGTGGAATCCCGACTACAAGCAGCCTATGCCTCTCGAGGCAATTTGAATATGGGTCTAGCATTGGAAAATAATATGGTGACAGCCAATGGCAGTAGTAGCCAAGGGATAGCGATAGCTAATCCTAGTGGGAGAGGGAACATGATGCAGAATGTGCCTTTATTACCAGCTCCCCCTAGCATGTCGATGCCTACGGGCAGTCAAATGGCTCCAAATGGTGGAGGCCATGCAGTTAATCCTAATACCATGCATGTGGTTCAACAACTAGTGCCTAATCGAATTGTTAGGCCAATGGAACGACAGGGTAATGATCAAGGCTATGAGTCGAGCGCTTCCAATGTTCTTGGCGAGGTTAAGGACATGATGAAGCATTATACCGACATGATTACGGAGCAGCATCGACAAATAGCCGCTGATGTTAACTTCCTTAAAAATAACAAAATTTGATAGGAAGTAGATACCCAGATGAGGGTGCACTTTCAAGGTTTAGTTGCAAATGGTGTGGTGGGAAGCATTATCCACGAAATTGCCCAAATGTCAAGTGCGACATCTGTGGGAAATCCGGCCATTTAGCAACCACTTGCTAGAGCAAGATTAGTTCCCTCTAGCGAGGTAGTCGGCAACCAGGGCCTGTTAATCATCGTGCGCAAGGAAATGATTCCCAACGAGAAGACGGGCCTAAACAAATACTCCAACGACCAAAGACTATAGTGGAGGAGCTACCTAGTGGTAGTGGGGTTAGTTTGATTGAGGCTGTGTGTGTTAATGACGCTGAAACCTCTAATGTGCGAGTTGTCCTTACAAGAGGTCAAAAGGGTAGAGAGGCCGACAAGGATAAGCCTGTCGATGAGAACCCTAAACAGGGCGACAAAGGAACGTAAGTTCTGGATCCTGCCATGAAAGGGGGACCTTTGAAGCCCGTGGAGAGTAAAGCCGATGTTAAGAAGGATAAGGAACCACCGAGGAAGAAGGTGAAATTTTAAAAAGAGGCAATAAAGCCGGTTCAGTGACCTAAAGAGCGGAAGGTTTGGCGTGAAAAGTGAACTCTACCGAGCTATCATGAATTCGATTTGGCGAGCTCTCTTTGCGAAGTCAAGCCAGATGTGAACCTTTTACAGCTTATTTTGCTTTCCCCAGGAGTACGCAAGGAATTTAGAAAGATCTTGCGTACCGGGTATATCGTGGAACCTTTGGGTATTGCGCGAGTTGGTGATGACTGGTTCGAGCATGCTGAGAAGCATTGCCCAAGGGTTGCAGCCTATGTCGATGGGATATTAGTAGATTATGCCATTGTCGACACGGGATCATCTGTTAACATTATGAGTTCTGAATTGATGGAAAGGTTGGGTCTTGCGATCCAGAAAGATACCTCCACAATTCTCAGAATGGCGGATGATAGTTTGAGACAGCTAGAAGGCTGCATTACTAAGGTCCATGTCACTGTCGCAAATGTAGAATGCCTGTTGGACTTTAGGGTGATTCGTTTTGCAGGGTGTCCAAGTTACCAAGTATTACTTGGATGACCTTGGATCTTGCAAGCGGACTGCCAAGTGGATATACCCGTCGGTTGGTTGATATTCGGCAGAGGTGCTCAGCGCGTGGTGATCGATGCCTATCCTGAGTCCCCGCAGAGTGAGAGAGCTCCTCTATCTTCCACAGAATTAGAGACATTAGAGGATTTATCTGCGAGTGAGACATCATCGAGTGATGAGTCCAAAGAGGGATCCACCACGGAAGACATCTATCAGATCACTTTGAACGAGCCGATAGAGGCCCAAGATCGTATAAGAGATGCAGATGTTATCGAGCTAGACCTTGGCACGCCAAACGATTCGCGGCCAATTAAATTAAGTTCTATGCTCAGTTCAGCAGAAAGGGAGGACTATGTGTCCCTAATTCAAGAATTCCGTGATATTTTTGCCTGGAGTTATGATGAGCTGAGAGGCATTCCTCCTAGCCGGGCTGTTCATACTATTCCTGTAAAAGAGGGCAGTCATCCTGTGCGTCAGAAAGTAAGGCGTATGCCTTTTGAACTAAGGGACGGGCTGTTTGAAGAGTTGCAAAAGCTAAGGAAAGCTGGTTTGATCTTCCCTGTGCAACACACGGAATGGTGTTCACCAGTTGTTATCAGGAAGAAGAAAAATAATTAAATCCGATTATGTGTGGATTTTAGAGAGCTGAATAAGCAGACAGTTAAGGACTACTTCCCATTGCCATTTATTGACCAGATTTTGGATCAATTAGCAGGTAGGGAGATATATTCGTTTATGGATTGCTTTGCAGGATATAACCAAATGGCAATTGCAGAAGAGGACAAGTTGAAAATAACTTTTATTACTGTCTTTGGTACTTTTTCGTACCATGTGATGGCCTTTGGTTTATGCAACGCGCTTGGTTCGTGGTAACGAACAGTAGATAAGACATTCGGTGACATATCCCCTGAAGAGTTGAAGGTGTTTATTGATGACTTAGGGGCCGCCACCGTGAGAGAAAGGCAGTTGTTTATTTTGCGAAAGTGCTTTGAGCGCTGCAGACAATTTTGTATCGCTCTTAACCCACGGAAGTGCATTTTTGGCATACCTTATGGGCTCTTGCTGGGCCATGTGGTCAGTTCGATAGGAATTGTGATAGATCCCGAGAAGGTCAAAGTCATAGTTGCCATGGGTCCACCACACACTCCGAAAGAAGTTCATAGCTTTCTGTCTTCGGTTGGTTATTACCATAGATTCATAAATGCCTTGGTAGAAAGAACGTTGCCGCTTACAAATCTATTGTCCTTTAGCTGTTTGTTTGTATGGAGCGACCCTTGTAAGGTAGCATTCGAGGATGTGAAACAAGAGCTAGTAAAAGCTCCCATTTTAAAAGCACCTAAAAGAGGTGAGGTATTTTATATATTTTCAGTAGCCACCATGCATAGTATCAGCTCTGCTGTTTAGCCCAAATCTGGGAGAAAAAGTGGTATCATCCGATAGCCTTTGCTAGTCGGAAATTGGGCATTTCAGAGATCAATTATACCTACATGGAGAAGTTGTGTCTTGCGATGGTCTTTGGGACCAAGAAATTCAGGCATTATATTCTCTATGAGAAAGTTGTGCTTTATACGAAGGCGGAGGGGCTTCGATTATTGAAGAATAAGCTACAGCCGCCTGATCGTCTAGCGAAGTGGTTAATCACTTTGCAGGAGTTTGATTATGAGATCAGGAGTAAGCCACCAAGGTTACAGGGTATTGTGGAATGTCTTGTGGACTTTGGGGAGCCGAAAGAATCTGTGGGGGCTGAAGGTAGTAACATGGAGTCATTATTTAAGATAGATACAGCGTCTATTCCCTCCTGGTACGTTGCAATAACACATTATTTATCGACATGAGAGGCTGGATCCGAACTATCTAAAGCTGAGAGAAGGAAAATTAAGCATTAGGCATTAAAGTTTGCTTTGATCACATGTACATTATATCAGCAAAGGGATTGATGACATCTATCGCCGATGTGTGATGCCTGACGAGGTGCCATTCATTTTGGAAGAGTGCCATGATTCCGCTTGCGGAGGTCATTTTGCTTGACGGCTTACAGCACAAAAGGCTTTAAGAGCAGGTTACTGGTGGCCTGCCATTTTCCAGGATGCGTTCGCGTATATTAAGAGATGCGATATTTGTCAACGACATGATAGTCGAGAGAATAGGAAAAGACCACTCACCCCTATTATGGCGATACTTCCATTTGAGAAGTGGGGAATAGATTTTGTGGGTCCTATTACTCCGTCGTCGACTACGCAAAAGAGGTATATTATTGTAGCAACTGACTACTTCACAAAGTGGTTAGAAGCACGTGCCACAAGGAAAGATGATGCTAAAGAAATTTCTAGTTTCCTTTTAGAGCAGATAATATGCCGTTTTGGTCCACCAAAAGAATTAGTGTCGGACCGTGGAACCCATTTCCTGAACAAGTTTATCAAGAGCTTGACTGAGGCTTGGCAAATCAAGCACAATAAAAGGACTCCTTATAATCTGCAGGCAAATGGGCAGGTTGAAAGTACCAACAAGCAGCTTGTGGGTATCCTATCGAAAGTCGTATCTGAAAAGAAACGCGACTGGGATAAGAAGCTGTATGTGGCAGTATGGGCATATAATACCACGTTCAAGCGAGCCACTGGCCACACGCCGTTCAAACTAGTTTATGGTGAAGAGTGCGTTTTACCCTTAGAAATTGAGTTGCCGACCATTAGATTTGCAATAAACCATTCTTTGGGTAATGAGGACGCCCTATTAGAGTGATTTACGACCTTAGCACACCTAGATGAAATTAAGTTGCAAAGCCTATTACATCAAGAGGTGGCTAAATGTCGCATGAAACAGTTGCATGACCTAAAAGCGAAGAAGTATACCTTTAAGAAGGGATAACTGGTTTTATATTATGATGCTCGTAGGGAGCTGTTCCCAGGAAAGTTGGAACCTAAATGGGATGGACCCTACAAGATTGTTAGGTTAGGGAAGAATAGGTCTACAGCCCTATTAGCTGATCTAGAGGGAGTAGAGTTTAAGAATAAGGTTAATCTTAATAAATTAAACCTTATTACTTCTAAGTATGCTAATACAAAGGAAATGCATTGCAGGTCCATGCTGGGGATGATTTGAGACCTACAGAAAAGAGCTTAAAAGACGGTTGATGGGTCGGTTAATCCCCTATTTGGAGCATCCATATCTAGAGAGTAGAGATACCATCAGGGGAAACTCATCTGGTGGAGCAAAGGGTATCAAGTGGTTGAGCAAGAAGATGGAACCTTTGTGTGGGAGATCAAAGTCTTTTGCCATCACTGTTTACGATTGTTGACGAGTATCCCTGTTGAGTTCAATGAAGAAGGTGGGATGGAGCCATCAGTTCATCCTCTCAATATGCTAAACTTTGATTACCATAATTATGAATAGAGGAGTTCGTGATGGCGGGCTGTGTAAACCCATTGTGGACGTATACATTATATTTTGACGGAGAGTCCAGGGGCCCTAATAAAAAATGGAGTGTTGGAGTAGTAATCCGAGATCCCCGACATAGAGTTACAATGAAGTTAGTTGCTTATCTCGGGGTAGGATTCACTAACAATATGGCAGAGTATAAAGCCTTGATTATGGGACTGTATATTGCCAAGCAAGGTGGTATTCGTCGATTGTTAGTAAAAGGGGATTCCCAGTTGATCCTGAATCAGCTAGATGGGGCATACACAGTGCGGAATCCCATTCTTTCTATGTATCATCGGACTGCTATGACCCTACTAGAGGAGTTTGAGAGAGTGTCTTTTCAGCTAATCCCACGTTACTGGAATCAGTTTGTGGATTCATTAGCGAATCTTTCTTATGAAGAAGACCTCTTCTTTAATTGTGGTCCTAGTTTGGATATTGTTATCAATGATGAAACAGGACCCAGTCGCTTGTGGGGAATGTTATCAGAACACGCTATATATAGCAGACGATGGTTGATATGGGTGATGCAAAGAGTGGCCGCGAGACCAATCTACCGTTATTATCTGGGACCCATAGGTTGATTAGACATAATATTATGCGTATGCCTCTTGCTATCTATACAGGAGGGATGGGTCATAACCTTATGCATTTAGTTTAGGGCTACGAGCCTGTTTTTCCTCCTTGGGAGGGAGTCTATTATTGTACATCTGTGCCATTTCAGGGAAGGATGTGTAGGTGTTATTCTGTTTGATTTCGTTAGGCCAAGAGGGCCCGTATTGCGAAGTTTTGAATGTTTTATTTCGTTAGGCCAAGAGGGCCGATTCAGTTTTGTAGTGAAGTGTTTTATTTCATTAGGCCCAGAGGGCTAGTTGTCTGTTTAGTGGAGGTGCAGTTAATGGTTTCTTGTTGAGTCCTGTGCTTGACAGATTCCGTGGAGCTGGAGGGAGCCTTTGTCGCGGCATCGACGCTTCTCGTGGCCCTATCCAGGTGATATCTTCTCTTTATGAGTATTGTGGTTTTTATGCTATATGTGTTTGCGTACTTTTTAAGGTGGGTTTTTCGTTCTTATTGGGGACCGACGTCCAAGGCATGAAGTCCGAGGTTTAGGTTCAGTATGTTTGAGGGAGGTCTGAGTAGTTGTTGCCTCCTGTAAAGACATTGTTAAGCATTGAAAGACCTATTTTAGACGGAAGTCCTAGTGACCCTGTTCTGCTAGCCTGCTAGGCAGCCATTCTAGGAGTTCTTGTTAGTTGTGAGGCAGGTAGAGAAGCCTGCTAAAAGAAAACTAAAAGATGATAAAGGGGAAAAACCCTGAATATCTGACAAGATAATAAATATAGATACAGGTGTGTAAAAAGGGGTTCTAACCCCTATCAAAATAAGAAAAGAAAGAAATGAAAATTTATAAGCAGTTGATCATCGCCTTGCGAAGGCCTAGTAGGTTCATGGGGACGAGTCAGACCCGGAGCCGATGCCTTGTCTTCCTAGGGGTGACATCTTGCTGAAAAAGAAGAAATTAAGGAAGGTTGGAGTGAAAATAAAAGTGAGCATCAGAAAATGATTAAGTGTTGCCTTGCGAGGGCTTGGTAGGTTCTTGGGTGTACCGAGACAAGTCCTAAGGCCGATGCCCTGTTCTCCTTGGATCACTACGCTCAACTCCCTCCTTTTTACATGCTCGAGTATGTCACTACAATAAAAACCCTAAAAGAAGAAATGTGCTGAAAGAAAATACTTCTTGATCAGGCTATAGGAGTCCTCGCCTAGTAGGAGCTCCTAGTTGTGTTGTCCTTAGTTAGGTAGGTAGTTCAGACCACCACGTAGGGCAACCTCTTTGACAGTTCTTTTTAGTTTGGCCGTGTTGGAGCAGTTGGTTAGTGACTAACTTCGGATCTTCTATCAGATGATGCTAGGCCTACTCCTTGTGGATGTCATGCCTTGGTTTTGTCAGGGGGTAGGGTGAGCATTGTGCTGAGGTTTATTATATGTTTGTTTTGTATCAGCTTGATGCTTCCTTTGGTTGTTTTTGTGCAGATCTACTGTGGGATTCGACGGGCTGAGTCGCCCTATCCCGTGGTCACCAATGAGAGCAGAATTTTGGTACCGAGAAGTGCTTAAAAATAGCTAAAAATTATGAATATCAAGGGAAAAATATTCAACGTCAAAGGCGGCGGCTCGATCTAGGACGATTTTAAGCGTCAAAATGCTTTAAAGGCGCCCGAGCGACACTTGTTGATTTTTTATAATTTTTCAGACTATTGTGCGGGTTGACAAGAGTTACTGACCAATGCGGGATACCAAGCCGGACGCCCAAGATTTTTCAGAGCTCAATTCGGAGTCCGGACGGGGAAATGGCCAAGAAATGGTCAAGATTTGAAAGGGTGGCCACAACATGGACCAAAGGGGGGGTGCCCTTTGGGGGAATTTTAACCCCTTAACCAAAAGGCATGCAAATAGAAGAGGAAAAATCATGAGGAGAGAGGAGAAGAAGGCGTGAGCAGAATGCGCCGAATTTCATGCCATGGATGGGAGGGGGCAATCTTCAGCCTCAATACAACCACTATAACTGATCATTGCCCTTGCTTCCCTCCTGGATGCCAATCATATCGCCGCCTCTCGCCCGTCAAATGGTGGTCTCTATGAAGAATTCTGATTTCAGTCTTTCTCTCTCCTCCCTCTCTCTCCCCTAAAGGCAGATTCATGTGGTGAAGAAGAAGAAGAAGAATGGATGATGGATGCTTATCCAATGAAGACCGGATTGCTCCGCAGTTCAAGAGAAATGAAGATTGCTGATTGTGGACTGTCATGAGCATTAATGGTGGCTGGAAATCAGTCCCGAGATATGGCAAATAAAAACCCGCAACCCGCAAAGAACGGTAATTTCATTTTTACAAAGGAAAATGGTGTTTTTATGCAATTTGCTTCATGAATATTTGTTTCCATGGGATGATTATGCATTATAATGTTGTTTGCAATGTCTTCCAACTGTTTGAGATCAGAAAATCAGAAAATCATAAGTGTTCTGGATGAAATTAATAGTGTAAAACCCATAAAATACACGAAATATGAGGAAATTAGGTGTTTTTGATATATAAATGGAAAATATAATAAGACACACCCACTAAATTTGTGTTTTTGCTGCAAATGAACCTAAGGGCCACAGCCCACAACTCACTTTGTATTTTTAGTTATTTAAATTTGCAAAAAATACAAGAAAAATAGGGAAAATGGAAAAAAATGGAGAAAAAATAGATTTTGAGTGCCGAAAATTAAGGAAAAATAAGATTCATGTTTGTGGATATATTGGGGGTCTGAAGTATGAGGTTCAGCCTTAGTTTAGCCCTATCTTTATGATCTAGTGAGTTTTTATGGCTTTTTATACAATAAAAATGTGAAAAATGAACCCTAAATCTATGCACCATGCACAACCTAAACGGGTGAGGGGGTAGAGTGTATGAAAGTGTTTAAATGCTGAAGGAAATGATGAAAAGCTTGCTGGTTTTTATGCATACCATTTAGGTTGGTTGATAATTAAAAATTAAGGACCTAGTAGCACGAGGGTTTCTCGGTGCTAGGTTCATGCAACGCCGCATACGAGCGATAGTTGAAATCATTGAAAGAAATGTTTTCCACATGTGCACCAATGCTGATTTTCTTCTTTGTTTGAGCACATGGACATACACAATTTGCATAAATCATAAAGAAACTTAAAGGTATCAGACAATATCTCCTGGATGCATGGCAATTGCTTTCTAGAGACATGACCAATGTTGAGTGAGTAAGGTTGTCCAAGCTGTAGGCTAGGCGTTGGGTCTAAGGGGAAGGTAAAGTGAGGTATGGTACATTCCTGGATACGATTAATTGGTACCTTGAGTGGAAATGTGTGCGATGTTGTGTTATATATGTTTAGCGACGCATCGAGGGGCCAATCCCCAAGGTGTAGGAGAGTCGCAGTGAGGTAGCGGCAGTCAGCCGTGGGAGGACCTCCTATGTTTGTACTTCGTGCTATTTGGCAATGTGCTGGGACTCCCTTTGAGGAGTGTTAATTGGGTTAGAGTTGGACTAGAGACGTGATACAAATGCAAGATGTTTAGGAAGATGATGTATGTGTCATCCACGCTCCTGGCCGCGAGGCCGTGGGGTTGTTGAGCGCATGATAGAGGTCCGGCTAGTGCATGAGTCAGTGCCGGCCCGTTTTAGGTCCCATCACTACAACATGATTTGTTCGGACCAAGGCCCCAGCTTCCTACCAACGAGTTTGTAGACCCCTCTGCCTAAAGAGGTGCCTCCCTGACACACGAGGAAATGAAGATACAAGATGATCTGGAGAAGGTGAGATTTCTAATTACCATATATTTTTATGTAATGAAACTTGATGGTAAGGTCCAAAAATGATGCCTACAGCTGCCCTGTCCGAAGTTTGGTGTCTAGGGAAACTTTTGTCAAGAATCGCGTGGTGGGGGGACTTGCTTAAGATGCTACGTCGAACACACACAGAATGCACAAGGAGAAGCTCAGTCAAGAGACAAGAAGAGAGATGGAGGCCAAAATGTTTTCTTGTTGGTTTCTTCTTCTTCTTCCACACACTTTACAATGTACACAAAGTATAGATAACATACAACATAAAGGAAAGTGGCCTACTAAGTCAAACAATGCATAACCAACTACACTAGTCAACTGGCACTATAACTATGCCAGCTGTAAATAGGTATAACAACCTGAATATAATAAGTAATGAGTCAGTGGTCATGTGAGAGTCATAATGACCACCGACGTGCTAAGTGTAGACATGTGGACCCATCTAACCAAGCGGTCCATCATCAATGTTCGCATGTGTTGAGCTTGTTATCTCAACAACTTTCTGGCCCAAAAAGTGGCCCCAAACACCAGACTTCGGAAAGGGGCCAGAAAGTGGTCCCAGACACCAGACTTCGGACAGGGCAGCTGCTGGCATCATTTTTGGCCAAGATTTCACTGATGGACTTCCGGGGACCTGTCGCACCTTACCATCAAGTTTCATCGCTTTTTGATAACTCTAGATTAGTCGCTAAATATATTGTTTGATTTGACTTTGTCATTCAGGACATATTGTATATAGATGAGCTTGCATCAAGGCAAGGAGGAGCTCAACATGCGGATTGACACAAGGATTTAGCTCTTAAGGAGTATATCGGTAACCTTGTTGCAGATTTGGTAGAAGTGCTCACTAGGAGGGCAAGAAATAATCATGAAAATTTGAGCTTTGACCAAGTTTGGACCTTTTTGAGTGATAGCTGTGACATCTAGCTTGGAGAAAGTGGTGCTAATCAAGCGGTCAAAGCTTCGTTACTTGTTTGACCAAACGCGGGGTGGAGCAATGTGTGTGCTTGCGACATTAGGCAACCTCGCTAAAGTGTTAGATCCACTTCTCCTGGAGAAAAAGCTAAAGGGGGAGCACATCATTTTTGAAGCAAAGAAGGAACTTATATTTTCATCGGAAGCTGGCCCCTCCTCTCCACCGATGAAAAAGCCAAGGAACAATTGAGAGTTCTTGTTGGCTATCGGCTTTTTGTATCTACCATCACTAACAACCATCACATGTATTTTTCTTGATGAATATAAGATACTTTACTTCGTCTCTACAAATAAATATTTATTAAATAAATGTGTGGTTCGTATAAGTGTGACGATAATGTGTAGTACGTGAATGACGCATTCGCATACATTAATATAATTCAACACATAGTACTGCACTTGCGATTGTGTAAGTGTGACGATAATGTGTGGTACGTGAATGACGCATCTGCATATAGTAACATAATTCAATGCATAGTATTGTACTTGCGATTGTGCATAAGCAATAACGTAACTTGTATCCATACGTATTACTACTTTTGATGCGTTTGTACATTAAACAAAAATTAAGAGTCATGTGTTTCAAGAAACAAAACAAAACAACTTTATTCAATTATTTGAATTCAATACATATTGCATGAGATATTATGTATATATAAATAAATATTTCAATGTGGTAGAGTATACAAATTTTTTTGGGCTTCCAAGATGTTATGGCACTATAACACTCGTTACAAACCTTGCATCATTAATCTAGTAAACTATGGCGGAGTCCCCTTGCCATGTCGAAGCTGAATGATAAAGTTCATGTCTTTATCTATGATTGTGACATGCTTTGCATGGATGGCTGCAAGCTGTGTATCATCAAACAAGTCAATGAGAAACCCCTTGGCAACGGTTTGTAGGGCCTCCATGGGTGCAGCAGTCCACCTTCCTGCTGGTGGGCCATCCCGTACTCGTACCCAAAATCTTCCCATCCCTTTTAGCTCCAAGTCTTACATGACTTCTCGAACAACTTTATGAAAAGAACTTTTCGGGATGAGAAGCTCGTATCCGCGTTGGATTCTCCTTATCTCTTGAAGGGCAACAGTGCCCGGTTTCCATCTCCTCTTCTTCCGTGGTGGTCCTTGTGCTCTATGGGGAGCACCTGTTGCTGCACTAGAGGAGGCTCCACCTTGTGCTCTAGGTGGCGGGCCTTGGCGTGATGTCTTCCCGGGGCCAAAACGGCGATATGCTTGCTTGGTGCGTGCCATGCAAGCTCAAGGAGGGGAAGACAGAGAAGAGACAGTGGTTGGGGATGTGAAAATGGAGGAAGCAAAGAAATCAAGATATGAAAATGAGAAGAAGAATGAACTTTTAACCCATTTAAACCCCAAAACCGGGTTAATGCAGCTTCATACGCACTGTCCATCGTGTGATCGTAAATTCATAACCTTGTATCGGAATACGACGAAACTTCACACGTGCACTCATTAGGTGGCCAAGAGCCCAAGTTATTTTTTTCTTGAAAAGAAAGTGCCTCCAGACCCCTAGTCCAAAGTCTGGTGTTTCAGACGCCAGACTTCAGACCAAGGGTCTACATGCAGTTTTTGAAAGGAAAGTGGCTCCAAACGCCAGACTTCGGACCAGGGGTCTGTAGGTACTTTTTTTTAAATAATTTGGGCTCTTGGCCACCTAATGAGTGTGCGTGTGAATTTTTGTCACAATCCGATACAATTTAGTATTTTAAAAATCATCCCATACCAAAATTATGGATGGATTGATAATTGAGAAATCAACATCGCGATTACTGGCCCTTAGAAACTTCGCACCACATAGTCTATACAGAGGCATTAGAAGCAAAGCCTACAACAAGAAATTATAAATTTTTACATGTTATTCCTATTGAAATTGATAGTGCTAACAAAAACTGTAAGTAAGAATTGAAAATACAGTGAAGATGCACAATCAAATTTGAGAGCGAAGGACAAGTGTAAAATTTTAATTCATATTTTAAGGATGCATACAATAGTTTTGCACTGGGACATAGTCATATGTCCAATGCACAAGGATAACACTATGCCAAAAAAGATAACATTGCAAACTGTGTTCATTCCATTGGAACAAATGCATCCTTCACTGCTTGTAGATTTCTTACAAGTTGGAAGTCCTTGGGAGTTACAGTGATGCGCTTCGCATGTATTGCACAACGTTGAGCATCAGTCATCAAGTTAACTAAAAAGGCCTCTTTAGCACACTATAGAGCATGAATACATTCTTTTGTGAAGCAATCAGGTCTATCCTGACCTTGTGCCAAAAACCACCTCCTGCTTTCTGTGTGGTAGAGATCTTGCACAATCTCGCGAACAAGTCTGAGAAGCTCGCCTTCGAAATGATGAGATTAAAAAAGCATTGATACCTTCTAATTTCTCTCAAGGCCACTGTACCTAGCTTCCACTTGCATTTATTGTGGGGATATCGAGGAGGACCCTTGTGAGGGCGACTTGAGGAAGGTGGATTAGGTTGAGAAGGGGGTGCATTTGAGCTAGTAGATGCTCCAAGGGGATGAACACGATATGGGGCTCTGAGCAGAAGCTTATTTGCAACTAGCTTAGACCTAGCCATCTTTCCTACATAAGAGATGTGAGAACTCAATGAATAATATAGAAAGTGAAACCCTCTTTTATATAACCCTAAACTGTGAGACTCATTCACATAGATGCACACTCTCTCTTTCTCTCTTAAACTATGAATTGCATTCACACTGACTCACATTGTTCATCTTACTATCTTAGATCTTTTCAAACCCATTTGTTGCCTTGTCGAAGCCTTGTTTCTAGCCACTTGGCATGGTTTTCTTTGGCACTTGAGGCTTCATAATGCACGCTTTTACCGACACGACGTGATTCCATCATGTCTGCAGCCGATTCATCAGCACTTTCATATGCTCTCTTTTGCGAGAGTTTAGCTTCATCCGCTACTATAATCCTATACCACCAAGATAGCAATTGGATCATTGGATTGCTACCATTCACCCCTCCACCATGATCAGTTTTTCTTTGGTATGCACCACGCGCTATCCAATGTGAATTTTTCATCCCTTGTGTGGACCAAATTTCGATGCTTCCCTTTTCTGCAAAGTATGGCCCATGTGCCTCAAGGATATGCTACAAAGACACATATCACACATGAGTAAAACTATGCTCAATAGTTTATACAATTCATACAATTTTAAAATATTAACTTAGTACGCACCATGTAATGTGTGATAGAGCTTTTGCCCCATGCTTCCACCATGTTTTTGTAGAAGCTATGCACAGCATTGATAAATTCTTACTTATCTTCATTGTTAAACACTATCTTGCAAAGTAAGGGAGCCAATTTGTTAAGACTTATCCAAACCTTAGCTTTGGCCAATCTTGTTTTTCCTCCATTACTTCGATCTGGAACTGCAAAATGTAACTTTTTTCACCCATCGTAGTCCTATGGCCTACGAACCATGACATTCCCTTCCTCATTGATGGGTACTGAGAGAAACTTCCTAGCCTTTGCTCCTCCAAAGCAAGCCTCTTTTGGCAAGTTACCAAATTTTGCTGATCTCTTCTCATCTTTTTCAATCATCACTTGATACTTGTGTAGCCCAATTTCTGATAGCACTTGCTCCACATTCCTACACATTGCAATGGCTTCTTTTTCTAGTTGCATCCTATAAGCAAAGGAAATGTATTCATATACAAGTTTCTCCATGATTCTGACAAAAGCATGCAATGAACAAATGTGCATACGATCCAAGGGAATGTTGAAGATGGGCTTCCAAGTGAGATTTTCTCTATTGTGCATCGGTGCAACACTTGTCACCTTTCACCAGTTCTTATTTCCATCCTTTCCTTCCACCCTCTCTGTTAAGCAATATAGGCATGGATTCTTTGTATTTGCACCATTGGAGATTCCACACATGCATTTTAAAGTTTTCAAGTCTCCTGCAAGATGCCATTCAACCAAGTATTGACCATACCCTTCAACCGAGAGCATCTCACCATGTTCCTGATGATCGATGATGCTTGGAATGCTTGTGTGCATAAACAATAGCTGCAACACCTCAAATGTTTCCTTAGGAACTTCAAATGCAGCGAGCCACCACACATGGTGCTCAGATTGAACACTAAAGTTCCCTGGGTTGTTCTTGTCGAATTGTAAAGCTCTATTCATCAGAGTTACACTAACTTTTTCAAGCTTTACTCCTTTGACGACCTCACTTTCATCTAATTTTATAACAAACTGAAATTTACCATTACATTCCTCAACAGACATATTGTAGTACATTACCATTGCCGACTGCACCTTGTTCAAATCTAAATAGTAATTATTGAGTTCGGTGAACTTCACCTCATATGCATTTTTGGTCCCAACCTTTAGTGTTTCCACACATTGAACATGCATGGGATCTCCTATCAACTCTAAAACCTTTGTATTAAGTTACCGTCGGGTCTCTATTAACTTTGAAGGTTGAGGAAGAGGCACGATTATATTTCTCTTCAGCACACGACCAAACCCAGCCTTCACACCTTTGAATATCTTTGAGTAAGTCATTGTGCTAATGCCGGCCCTGTCACAAATAGATTGTGCATCCACAGCTGAGAACTCATTTGACACATCTTTTAATGTGTATTCAATCACCTTTTCCTTCACAGCCTTAAACTTATGATTTCTCAAAGTGTTTTCCAATGTACTTGCCTTCAGCAATCTACTAATACACGATCCAACCTCACCCTCACCTAGGTTCTCTTTCTAAGCTACCTTACATGCTTTGATATGTCGCTTCCACTAGCCACTATTCACAATTAACTCATTGATTGGCTTCTTCTTTCGTTTGCGCTCCTGTGTTAGCTTGTTGTTGATCTTTCTCAAGTCTTCCAATTGTGCCTTTGCCTCCACATATGAGATACCAATGTCATGGATAGTATCCTGCATTGAAATAATTTGATTGTTTTGTTGAATTATAGTGTCATTCAATTGTACCACTTGTCCTATGAGCTGTTGTATATGAAGTTGATGTGCAGCAATCACATCATGGCAATTTTTTATGGTTGCTTGGCAAGTTGTAAATACTTTGAACACGTGATCATTGAGCCTGACAACACCTAGAAACAATGCCTAGCATTGCAAAACTTTTTAGCAATATTCTATACAATTGACACATTGTTACCAAATTTTCACATTAATTTAATGCAGATGCGATCGTAATTTCATCTTTGGAGGACGTGTCTCTGTAGTCCGACAAGTGGAAAATCCTAGTTCAAAGGATTTTTGTGCTAGAGGGTGGACTTAGGAAAATACCAAATAGAATTCGATAGTTTTATCTAATCAGAAGGGATTATTTTTTATTAGTGGAACCATGAGTATTTGAGTTAATATGAGCAAGGAGGGGAAACATTTTGATAATGGCAACCTCATAGGCAAAAATGCAAGAGAGGTTAGTCGTATAATGAAAGTGGAAAAGTAGCTAACATTTTAGCCTAACAAAAAAAATATTATGTAAGATAGGATGCTAGTTGAAAGAGAAGGGGGGGTGTTCTTCTATGTGTTAGGGTTCTAAAGGTTAGGAAATGAGTTTTTTAAAAAAACCATAACTAAAAGAAAAAATGTTGCATGTGGATTTGAAGAGGTTATGACCAAGGAGAGGGCGCCCTCATCCTAGGGGGCACATCATAGTGGGAGATGAAGAGAGGGAGAATGGGAAAAGACTAACTGGAAGAGGAAGAGGAAAGGGAGAGGAAGTCCAAAAGCCAATTGGAGAAGAGGAACTGGGGGAGTTAGTGGAAGTTGAAGAGTCATGAGAAAGAGAGGAGGGGGTACCATCCTATAAAGAGGAAGAGAGAGCAAACTAAAGAGAGAGAAGGGCGCCATCATCAAGAAGGGGACACTATCATCCTGAAGGAAGTGCCATCAATTCAAGCCATCCAAGCAAGAGGATTTGAAGAAACAATTGAAGTTGGAGAGAGCAAGAAGAGAGAATTGAAGCCCATGCCTATTCCATAGCCATTACCATGCCTTCTCCTTCTACCTCCATTTTGGAGCCTTTCTCTTCTCTTCTCTCTTAGTCATCAACATAAAACCATGGAAGCTAAGCTCGTATGTTTGGACTTAATCAAGATTAAGTCTTAAAAGAGTTACAAGTGGCTTTTCTATGGCAACAATGCAATTGACCAATTGATCTCTTGGGAGAGGGAAAATGACGAGCTCACCATTGGGAACGATTGGATAGACTCCCCTTTGTTGGACTACAAAGGACACGGCTTCCAAAGATGCAATTACGAATCTCGTACTTTACGTAAGTACCTTAACTTGTTTAACATTAAAAAAATAAATTTACATAAATATTTCATTAAGTTTGGAATTTTTATAAAATACCTTTGAATCTCAATTTCAACTCTGGATAGTTTTTAGAATTTATGTAGGTCTTATTTTATTTTAAAAATAAAAAACTTTTAAAAATATTTTAAATGGCTTAAAAATGATATAGATAAATTTTTATGAAATATTTGATTAAACAATTATGAGATGTGATATTTTTTGATAAATTATGTATTTTTGGAAGTTTTTTTAAATTTTTTCTAGAATTTTTGGAAACTGATTACTATATCTTAAAAATAAAAAATAGTCATTTTGGATGAATATTACATTATTTTTTGATAAAAATCATGTTTTTAATTCAACCAAAAATTAGGATCTTCTATAGAAAACCTAAGAATATAGTTTTGGCTGTTTTATGAAAAGTTCTTAGGGTTAGAGAAAAATAAAATTAATTTGATGTTATCTGTTTGTTTGAACATTATTAATATAAAAGATGATGTGTCTAACTTTATGCAAATTAAAAGTGTTGACGAGGTATTAAGTTATATCAACATTAGAAAAAGAATTTTTTAAAAATAAAATTAGAGTTTATGGGATTGAGGGATGTTAGTTGATTTGATAATAAAAGGAATGAGAAAGAACTATAGGGTTTATGCTTTGAAGTTAATTCGCGAAGGGATTAAAATCCTAGGGTTAGTATTTAAGCGTCCAGTATAGAAATAGAGATGAAGAGCAAGATTAAGCAAATTTTTTGAGTTTTCGATATTAAATTAGTTGGACTACTACAAACGAGTGTCGTAACTATTGAGGAAGGCTAGTACAAATCACAAAAATTAGTTATCAATATCACCTATTTAGTGCAACAACTCCTAGGAGTTGGCTTGACATCCGGGTTAAAAGTGGCTTGGTCAAAGCCAGTCATTTTTTGGTGCGTTTGCCAGGAGCCAAGTGCGCTCGAACGGGTGATCAATTTTCCTAGGGTATTTAAATCCTAGGTGTTATTTATGAGTGAATACACAGTCTCTTTTCTAAGGGACTATTTTCCTAATTTGCCCTAGGAGTGCCAAAGAAGAGTGCTATATTGGGCGAGAGATACAGAGTTAGTAGAGGGAGGTGAATATTTTGGCCCTAAATTAACTGGGGACGTAAAGCAATTATCCTCTTGGAGTTGGGGTTACAACGATTGTGTACAAACCATAGTTCTACTAGCAACACATTTTAGGCTAATAGACGCAGTAGAGATAAATACAATTAGTGTATCGTACCACTTCGATTGGTATTATCGCAGCTCTTACCAAAACTTTAGAAGAGTGGTCTGGGATGATGTGCTGCCCTGGATACGTGTGTCTAGAGGTTTAAAAATTACTTTTGATACAAAAGACGTTAGAGAGGTTGCTGAAATCTTAGGCTTAATCCCCAAGCAAGAAGAAAAGTTGCCTTATGGGGAAATAGACCCAGAGTTGCCTACTATATTGAATCTTCTAAGCGCGCATACAAGCGAAAACCTAATTTTATAGCTTCAAATAAACTATGCGTAATTTTGGAGTATGACAGTAAGAGCTAGTTTAGTAATCGTGGATGAATTCAGAAGAGAGACGGAGGCAGCAAAACGAAGCTAGAGATCAGCGAGCTAGAGAACGAGCGGCGCGACAGGAGGCTTGGTTATTAGAAAGGCTTGAGAGGGTCAATGCATTACTGAACTTAGGGATAGACGCTGTGTCTAATTCAAACGTAGAATCCTTAGAGCCTAACATATCATTTGATAGGACACCATCAAAGGAAAGTGAAGCAGCTTCATACCAGTGGGATCGAGTGGTTTCAAGCACTGATAGTGCCACTGAGGTAAAGAGTACACAAAGTGTGAGCATGGAAAGTGAAGCTAATGCCACTATAGGGAGTAATGAATCTACAGTTAGTTCGAATTTAGAATCTACTTTTGGGTTAAATTACTTATTTAATGCACCAAAAGAACCCTTGTGGATAGATAGAGTGACAGATTTGGGATTACGTTCTTTGTTTCATATTCCCCATCAAAGAGAGCAATCAAGAGCCGTATATGACTTTGGACTAAGGTCCTTATTCAGAGAATCCAAGGGACCCGTGTGGTCTGACTCTATTTCAAATTTTGGACTAGGAACACTATTTAAGGAAACAATGGCTCGAAACCCAGTCAGATTAGCTGATTTTACGCAATTTGAGGGACTGTGGAACGAAGATCCCGATGCCCATTCGCAAAGATTTGAGGTTACCTGTGTCGCCAACGAGATAATAGACGACGACCAAAAGCTTCATATTTTCCCTGCAACATTAAAAGATGAAGCAGCGAGGTGGTATGGGAACCTGGATGCTCAACATAAAGGAACCTATGCTGCCTTATCAAGAGCTTTTCTTGAAAAATTTAGGCGACAAGGTTTTCAAGATAGATTGGCTCTGCAATTGGATTATTTATCCCAAGGGGCAGCTGAAAGTGTCGAACATTACATTGAGCGTATGGAGACAATTATACGAAAAATGAATCCAGCTCCTAACGATCCCACGCAAAAGCGTAAATTTATTGATGGGCTTAATCCTGAAGCTCATCAGCATGTTAGTTTACAACGACCAGCCACACTAGCAGATGCTAAAACACATGCCAGATGGTGGGAAGAAGTGCAGCTTTGTCAACAACGACGGAGGGATTTATTCAAAGAACCTCGGATGGAATATCCGAGCACTTCAGGCGGGGTACCTAAGAATGTGTCTTATGTGACCGTTCCCTTAAATCCATCGGCAACTGCAAATTCCAATGTATCAAGTGTACCTTTAAATCCGTAGACTTCAATTCCAGCCTATATGATGTAGACAGGGATGCCCTCTATGCCTCAACCTCAGTCCCCTCTTGATGAAGCAAAAGTAGCAGATATTATTGCAAAATCTTTGGGAAAGTTGAAGGAGGAAATCATGGGTGCAATACAAGCACCCTTGAAAGAATTTTATTCAATAACAACACGAGGTTCTAATGTGCAACAGCGGTCAAACTACTTTCGTGAGAGGGAAAAAAACCAAAATTGAAAATTCTTCAAAAAAAGGGGGAAATACGAGGTGAGAGAAACTCAAATTTTGTGTACTATTCATTATCCCTTTTTTTAATCCCCTACTACACATTTTTAAATAGAAAACCCAAGATTTGGAGAGAGAAGACTCACCCTCCATGGATGTCAACATCTAGCCTTCCTATTGGACAATCCAAAAGGCCCACATCTTAAACTATATTATTTTTAAGGGCCCATTTGTGAGTTCATTTTTTTCCTAATGAAAGCATAAGCCTAAAAGCATTCAAATAGCATGTAATTGACAACCAAATGTAATGCCCAGTAGGTCCAAAATGCTCAAATACATCTGAAGACAAAGCTCCAAGTGACTATCAAGCATGGGCAGATCGAGTGGCATCCATATTTGACCAAAGCATAAATGCAAGAAGCCTAAATGTCAAGCAGTGACAATAGGCATAAATCGGTCCAAAGCATGCCAACTGAAGCCAAATGCTAGTGAATGACGACCAAGGCGGAGACTAATCCAAGCTCAAAAGCATTCTGGAACCAAAAAGAAGCATTTGACAATCTCCAAATACATCGGTATGATCATTTAAATATCCGGTAAGCACCCTAGATCCAAGAACCAATGCATACACCAAGTAAATGAGCTTTAGCCCCCACTGTATTACAGCAGCATATTTACTGTTAAATGAAGCCCAATCAGGACAAAAAATGGGCAATGCCAAGAAGCATCAAACAGTAAATGTCAAGTGCTGCCCTGTTTTGACAGTCTTGGAACTGTGTGGCTGAAGGGGGGAAGCACTCGAATCGATCATCGAGAGCCAAGAAATAATGCCGGGGAGTCCAACAATGATCGGGAAGGTTGCCAAGAGTGCCCGGAAGCCGGGGAAGAAGTGGGAAGTGCCAGGAGGAGATCAACACAACCCCTTAAAAATGCTTTGCATTTTGCGCTAGCTGTTCCTGGGGGTTGGGGGGTCTTCAACAGTGCTCTGGAACACTTGACAATGTTGAGGGGGACTCCGATGCAGCCCTAGAAGGTGCCAATGGAAGGTCGGAAGATCGAGGAGGAGGCGGGAGATCAAAACATACTTGCAAATGAAGGTGCCATGCCTGCCATTGAAGTTGGGGTTGAAGCTCTTCAAATTCGGGCTGAAGAGAATGTCGAACAAGCTCCAATGCCTTTGCTTTGATACTAGTTGAAAGGGAAGTGGAACCCAGGAGGAAGAAGCTTGGCGGTGAGAGCTATGGTGGATGGAGAGCAAGAGCAAGAGAGAGAGTGAAACTCAAAGTGGAAACTCCAACAACCACAATGTGTGGCCGGGCCTTCCTTTATTCAAATTGTCACTAAAAGAATAAAGAATAAGTGACTACGACGGGCACTCACCACTTGCAGTGTGTAGTGGTAGGTACTGTCAGTGTAGTAATACACGGGCAGCTATGCAGAGGCACCTTTACCCCCAACGCTCTTTCTTCTACTCTCATTCTTGCCCGACCCTTCCAGGTTTCAACTGGTATCACAATGAGCATTTGAGAAGCTTTCTCAACATTCACTTAGCTTACAAAGAGAGCTTCATTCTCAATTTTCATGGTAGCCACTCATTGAGGTATGCATTAGTTCCATTGCTTTCTTGATCACTTCCCTATCTTCTAGCCTTGATTTGGACATTTTCTTAGATGATTTGAGCTTCAACGAGTGGTCATTGAGCTTCAAAGTAGCTAGCACATGCCATAAAACTATACACTATGTTTATGCCTATTTTGGGCAACACTATTCTTGATCTATTCCAAATTCTTTTGTCCCTAGTTATTGCTTTAAACATTGTTCAAGCATTGGTAAACCTTGGCACTTACTCTCGTGTACTTTTGGCTCGATCTTGAGAACCATTTAGAGAGATTGAAGTCAACCATTACTCCATTTTTTAGGGAAAACTATTGTTCACCATTTGGGATAGCAAGTATTTGATTGTTTAGTGCTCTATTTATGCTTATGGGATAGGTTTTTATGCCTGGATGATGTATTGATGCTTAGGAAATCTTCTTACATCAATTAGAGCTTGTTTAGCTCAACATTTGGAAGGTTCCTTGCTGTAATGCCCTAGGGGTGGTAAGCATACATAGTGAATGCTTATGTACTTGATGCATTTGATGCCTACATGCCACTCGGGATTACTATATGGATTTATGGATGCTTTCCATTGATATACATGCTTGGATATGTTCTCGTTGAGCTTTGAGTTTTAACCTTGAGCGCATATATCTACAAATTTATAGTGGCTACTTGCTTTGGAGCTTTACCAACTACGGGCTTAGTCACTTATGTTATCTTTATGGTCTCGAATGTACATTTGATACCCCTTGGGTTCCAAGATATTATGACATTTATGTCTTGAGCTTGCATTGCTCTTTGCTATTCCATATTTTGTTCTAATGGGAGTACTCTAACATTCTCATTGCACATCTTGGTTGATTTGAGATAGGGGGAGTCGCTTGCTTATGTGTACATATGCTCAATTGGTTTCATATAAACTATTCTTGTAGACATTAAAGCTCGTGGGTTGATTGGATTTGTACACTTGCTACTTTCTCCTATCTGATAGATTTGTCAACTTTAGATGATTTCTTGGTTATGTACTTGAGCTTCACTATTCATATGCAATGAGTTACTTGCAGATTGGTAGATCTCTATTGCTCTTGGAGATCTCATATGCACAATTGGATTAGGTGCATGCTACTCTTTTTTTTGGGATTGCATCTATGTAGCTGACATCTTTGGGTCTTTGATAGCATTTGGTACCTTGATAGTTTTATGCTCTTTCTCTTGACATTGCTAGTTGCATTGTATATCTTGGTTGTTATTTGGATATCTCTAGCAATGGGAGCTTTGTATTTTTTGTATTTTTCCTATAGTTATACACTATTTTACTACAATTTCATAGACAACCATGCTAGAATAGACACTTGTTGTGAGCAATCTAGTGTATATTTTGTGGACATCTACACGTTGGATTATACCCAGCCTTTTGGATCCAATTTTGGGCTGATTTTGGGGTTGATTTACTATTATTACAATAGACCATTCACTCTTTTCTTTGTAGTTATCATGGCATCTTCTTTTGGAGATGTGCCATTTTCAACATAGACAAGTTGAATGGCAACAACTTCAATTATTGGAAGACCTAGATATAGTAGGTTTTGATTCAAAAGAAGTGAATCCAACCCTTGAAATGCAAAGGCATAAAGCACAAGGAGTTTGATATAGAGGCTTGGGCTGATTTGGATGAGTTATGATAGTCCACCATTATCTTGTCTTAGTCAAATTAGGTTTATTTTAATGTACTTGAGACAAAGGGTGGTGCTTGGGAGCTATGGGAGAAGATATATGGTCTCTATGATAGGCAAAGCCTTGGTTCTTAGTTATTATGGCTTAAAAAACACATGGATCTTTGTATGAAGGAAGGCATTGCTATGTCCACTCACTTGAATGAGTTTCATTCAATTTCTAGCCAACTTACTTTGCAAGGGATCACTTTTGAGGAAAATGTCAAAGCTATGTCCTTGCTTATTACTCTCTTTGAGTCTTGGGATACCTTCCATACTACCATAAGTGCTAATGCTCTTAAATATGGGTTTAAGCTCAAGGATGTAGAGGGTGCCTTACTCATTGAGGGAGTAAATGCAACAAGCTAGATCTAAATTTCATCAAATGCATCTTTTTGGGATATGGTGATGCATGTGAGATGGGCTATCACCTTTGGGTTCCATAGGCTTGGAGGGTTATCCATAGCTATGATGTTTTCTTTCATGGGGACAAAATGTATAAGTAGCCAAAACCAGTGATTGAGGTGCACAAGATGATATTTCAAGAGGAACCTCCTATTATCATATAGCTAGCCCCAGTTGGATAGACTCAATTGCTATTGATGATGTAGTAGCTTAGGATCAACCTATTGAACATGATCATGATGCTGGACAAAGAGGATAGGATGTACAAGTCCCCCAACTAATTTTGAGGTACTCTACTAGAGCTTCACATCCTCCTGACCATTATGAGCTCTCTATGCATTATGTCATGGTGATAGATCATAGTGATCACCTTACTCATGAGGAGGCTATACACACAGGGGTAATAATCACTCTTGGGAGAGGGCTATGTAGTTTGAGTTTGATTTACTACATAAGATACTACAAGGGAATGGGGCAATAGCAAGATTGGTTCTAATGCAAAAATAGCAACTCCACTAATAGCGTTACTAATTGCAAAATAGCAATGCTATTAGTGATGCAAATAGCAATGCTATTAGTGATGTAAATAGCAATGCTGCTTTGAGAAAAAAAAAACCAAAAATTTGAGCACGACATTTGCCAAAAATATTTGCAAGAGAGAATGAAAGAGAGAGCAAGAGAGTCCAAAGCTTTGAGAGGGATGGAGAGGGAGAGGGAGAGCTCATCATCGCTGCCACCACTATTGTCACCGTTGTATGTGAAGAAGAAGGAGAAGGGAGGGAAGATGCAAAAGGGAGGCACAAAGGGTTTCATATTCAAGCCTTTGAGATAGGTATATTGCCTCTTCTTGCTTTGTTTTTGTGTTTTCTTATTTTCTTTCCTGGTTTTTATTTTTGGAGAGATGCATTCAAAGAGAGGGAGGAAGAAGAAGGAAAGGAGAGGAAGAGAGAAAGAGAGAGAGAAAGGGGAGAAAGGGAACAAAGAGAGAGGGGAAGAGAGAAATGAGAGATGAAGGGAGGGAGAGAGGGGGCGAGGGAGAAACAAAGAGAGAGGAAACAAAGAAAGGGAAAGAGAGAGAAATAGAGAGGGATGAGAGAAAAAAATAGAGAGGGGGAGAGAAAAGGAAGGGAGAGAGACGAAAGGGAGAAATAGAGAGGGTGAGGTAAAGAGAGGAAGGAGAGTGAAAATAAGAGAGAGGGAGGGATAAAGAGAGATATAGAGAGATGGAGGAAAAAATAATAATAGAGGGGGAGAGAGAAATAGGGAAACAATGATAGAATAAGAGAGAAAAGATAAAGGAAGGCAAATAAAGAAAGGAAAGAGAGAGAGAAAGAGGGGTGGGGAGAGAAATAGAGACAGAGGAGAGATACAAATAGAGAGGGAGAGAGAAAAAAAGAGAGAGAAATAGAGAGGTGGAGAGAGGGAGTAGAGAGAGAGAGGAGAGATAAAAATAGAGAGGGGGAAGAGGAATAGGGAGAGAGAAAGGAAGACATGGAGGGAAAGAGCAAGATAAAGAGAGGGAAGGAGACCTTGCTTCCTATTTCTTTATTTTTTAAATTTTTTATTTTCTCTATTTACTTTTCTTTGTTCAGAGATGGATGGGAAAGAAATAGAGAGGAAGGGGGACACAAATAGAGAGGAAGGGGACACAAATAGAGAGATGGAGGGAAATATAAGAATAGAGAGTGAGAAAAAGAATTACAGACTAAGATGGGGGAAGAGAAACAATGAGGGAAATGAAAGCATATTGTTTGTTATATCATAGATGAAATGGACAACGATGATATCAGGCCATGACATCCAAGATCGTGAGGTATATCTCAATTAGAATGTATCGTATCCTTGTATACTATGCACGTTGGCAATTCAACAAAAGCATTGCTTATCTATAGACCACATGTGATGCTTTGGCAAGATTCAATCAGAGATTATTGACCGGGAAATCTAATAGTAAGAAAAGTGTGCACCAATTATGCTTTACATTTGCACTGTAATTGAATATAACATACAACACTATTAGATGTGCCCTAGAAATGTCTATGGAGAGGTGGCATTTCATCCTAAGGAGTGCACCTATTATGGCCCGTAAGAAGAGTTTATGGGCATGCAATGGATGGAGTGCTTGAGCCGATAAACCCATTGGAGGGCACACCGCTAACTATGCCCTCGATACCAAAAGAGATGGTGGACCTTCCAGACCTATGGTTGCTGAGTCATCGGATCCACTAAGAGAGAAGATGTCCATACCATTGTAAGATGGGTGTCGCATATCTCGCTTAAAGATGCTACTTGCACTCCTAAGTGTATAGGTAAAGTACGGATGGAGAGATGCGAGTGTGACTAGGTTGTTCAGGTACTATGCTCCTTTGTCTTTGACTCCATTGTAAAAACGATTTTTATACTCTTCAAAGATGCTTGGTTTTTTTAAAATATCGCTAAAATATCACATATTGCCATCTAAAAACATGATGCTTGATTCTCGCGATGATGCATAATTGGTGTTACGAAAGCTTAGCATGGATTACAATAGTATCTATGCATGTGTCAATGATTGTGTGCTATTTCGAGGAGATTACTAGACTATGGAGACATGTCCAAAGTGTGATGCTCATGAGTATCAACAGGACTTGTAAGGGCAAATCGTCCCTTAGAAGGTTCTCAGACACTTTTCACTTATACCACATATATTTCATATGTTTCATACGTCAAGCATGGTGAGCTTGACAACGTGGCATGTGCAAAATAGATCCATAGATGGAGTACAAAGGAAAATCAACAGATTCACGTGCATGGAACCACATTGAATCCACCTTTCCAAGCTTTGCACGGGAGCCAAGGAATCTTTGGCTCAGTCTTGCAATGAATGGTGTGAATCCATTCAGTCTCCACTCAACTTCTTATAGTGTGTGGCATGTAGTCCTTGTAAACTACAACATCCCGCCATGAATTTTGACAAAGAAAGGACACTTGATCCTTAGCTTGCTCATTCCTGGGCACTATAAAGTCAAGAACATGGACATCTACCTGCGTCCATTAGTTGATAAGCTTAAGATTTTGTGGGAGGAGGGGGTCACTATAAAAGACATGAGCAAGCATGATGGTCGGTGGTCTGCTAATATGCGAGCCATTCTTGTGTGGACCATGCATGACTTTCTAGGATTTGGGGAGTGCTCATGTAAGTGGACTTCCATTCTCGTTGCTCATCTAACATGGCTCGTTCAAGTTTGTGTTGATTAGATAGGGATATTGTGACAAGTTTGGTTACCTTAGGTTATCCTTCATGTCCATTATGTGGGCCATAGTCAGGCTCTTGAAGGTCATGGACCATGAAGAAGATGGTATATTAGGGACATGCCACTTTCTTGCCAAAGGGTCATGAATTAAGGGAAGGTTTTCTTGGAAGACCTTTAGGATGAATGAATGGCCAAAGTTGGTATGAGTTGAAAATAGTTTGCGAGGAGTCACATCCAAGCAAAATGCAATGGCTCTTAGTTTTCTACGAGTTGCCATATTAGACCCACTTACAGATCAACTATTTGTTGGATTCCATGCACATTTTCAAAAATGTGGATAGCTTAATTGTGGGACTGTATCATAGGAAAGAGAGACACTATAGGGGCATGAATGGATTTGAAGGAGGCAGGCAAGATGGAGGCGCTTTGCGAGATTTGATGGTCGCTTGCAGCTACCTCATGCGGCTTGGGTCCTGTCCACTAAACAAGACAACATGGTGAAGAAAATTATTAGGTCTATCTGCATCCCAATGGATATGGTGCATTCCCACATGTCTGATTTTTCTAAAGATGACCAAATAATAGGACCAAAATCCCATGATTGGCACAAGATATGCTAGGTTTGTGTCCTGACCTTGATAGGAAGTAATCTCAGTATTTCACTATTTTGTATCAATTCAATGTTTGTAATGCTTTGAATTTCTGATAGTTCATACTATTGATCGTGATTATGGGGTGTCTCACTCCATAAATACATTCAATGTTTTATAAGTTTTCAAATTTAGTGCAATGGATCTCATAGAAGGAGATCAAGTCATCCTCTATTAAATATGCAAGGCAGGGAGCAGTGGAGATGGTTTGTCTCTTTGAGAAGTACTTGCCCATGAGCATGCTCATGATACAAACTCGCCTCATGATACATCTCATGGATGAAGTGAAGATTAAGAGACCCGTCCATACATGATGGATGTTCTACTTGGAACAATTCATGAAAATCCTGAAGGGCTTTGTGTAACAAAGATCTTAGCCAAAAGACAGCATGGCTGAAGGCTGGCTAGTGTCAGAGGCATTAGTGCATATTTTGGAGTGGTTGCTCATGGTGGATTCAGACAACAATATGATATGGACACTGAAGGATGATGATAGACTGATCGGAGATGTGGTGGTTGAAAATGGGGTAGAAAAGAGGATGGATGATGCCATGCAGGAGAAAGTGAATCATTTTTGTTTATTCTATCATTGATGCTAGGAGGCATATTTCACGGTGGATTCCGTGAGGTTTTATGGTAGATTCTGTAAACTTTTATTATCGGGGCTCATACACAAAGTGGATTCTTTGTGCGAGAAGTTGATGGGGACGCCTATCCTTTTCGGGCGTTTCATTAATTTAGTGTGTACATGGGTGATTCCATAGCGGGTGATTCTGTAAAATACATATTAAATTAATAAACGTTTATGAGTTTAGAGTGCACACTCGTGATAAATTAAGGTTAGGATTGATTTCTAACCAATTGATTTATTTATGTAGCTGAAGATTGCTAGGCATTCACTTTTGTCAGTTTAATTGTATTATTGTACTAATGATTGTGAATTCTTCAGTTGATGTGTAGAGATAGTAGCAGTGGCGGTGGAAAGCATTGGAGGATAGCGTGTATTCGAGTTATCATCAATATTTTGATGGGCGCATACTTTAGGCATGGCGCCTATATTTTGTCGCGCTTATTTATCAAGGCGTTGGATATTTATTTATTATTTTTGTATGCACATGGGTGCACGATTATGATATTTGTATTTGGACATTGTATTGGGTATGCCTGACTTCTTGGGCGCTCGCCCATTAGCTTTATTTCTATTTGGCACTAAAGCAACTCACAAGCTAAAAGCGTGCTATTTTGTAATTTGGGCTATTATTTGAGCTTGAAGATAATTAATACATAAAATACATGTTTTGTGGAGCGCTCACACAAGGCATGGGGGAAGATTGCACCCAATGGTCTCTTGTTCATGTCGTGCATACTTTCTATCTTGAGTTTTATGCAAAAAGTAGAGTTCTTTTGTTCTTGGGGACCTTTTGACGCTCACTTCGCGCACTTACGGCATCCGATCTGTGCACTACTCGTATGAAAGCGAAGCTGAGATCGAGAGCTTCCAATCGCTACCCATCTTGCGCGAAGGTGGAGCTCTTGGAACGATCGAGCTCTACAGTCAGTTTCACGGTCGATACGGGTGGATTCCTGGCGGTCAAGAACCTCTGTCTACAGCCTTTGATCGTGAAGGACTGGCCTGAGGAGGCGGAGGACCACTCCTACATCTCCCTCTCCAAGTCATTTTTCCCACAGTCAAAAAATAAGTTCCATATCTTCAAAGTCTAAAAGCTTTATCTTAAAAGCTTGATAAGCTTATTATAAAGCTTAAGCTTCATAAAAATTGACGAATTAACGGGCGGCATGTTGGCGACAAAATCAGCGGAAAAAACGGGACTCCCCCCTAAAATTCGTCAATCAGTCAGCTTAACTCCTCAAGCTTAAGTCACTCAAGCTTTACCAAAGCTTAATCACTAAAGTTCTCCAAGTCTTATGATTACTGCAAGTCACAAAGGTCAATCAAGTTCTCAGAAGTCAAAACAGACTAACTTCAACAACTCCCATAAGGACTGTTTTTGCGCAGAAGCATAGAACTACAAAATTGTTCCTTGGAAGACTCTGTTCACATATGCAGACTTGCTGAACCAGTTTCAGCACACGCAAAAGTTCATATGCAGTTTCTAAGAAGACTACAAATCCCGCAACTGCAAAGGATGAAGACCGTATAAGCCAAACAAAAATCTATAAGCCTTGTATACCCGACTTTGAGCTACGCTCATCCCGCTAATTGGATTTTGAGAGAGTGAGGTCTTTTGGATTTTTATAGGATGATGGAACAAAATATGGACGATTTAATGGTTGAAGGCAATCTTCCCGAACCTACGATGGAACAAAAATTGGATTTAATGATGCAGCTTGATGAAGAACGAAGAGCCCGACAAGCTTTGCAAGTTCAATTGGCCAATTTACAACGATCTACTATCGACAAAGATGGACCACAACCCGAAGGTCTTATCCGACGTACCATTGATGCGACGCTCGAAGCTCAATCCATCCGCAAAGAAACAAAGATAAGTAAAAGAAATTTCAAATTCTGTACTTTCAATGGAACTCGAGATGGAAAGACTGTCCTTGCATTTATCAGTCAGTTTGATGATTACTTTCATGAAGAGACATATGCTAAAAAAGACAAAATTAAATGTGTCACTAATCATTTAGTCGATCGAGCATCTCTTTGGTGGACTGTGGTTCGCAAGAGCATTGATTGTCCCACTACCTGGGAGAGTTTCAAAAAGAAGTTTTTGCAGAATTTCCTTCCTCCTCAATTCCATGAAAAAGCCAAGCAATGGGATCTTCTACAGCAAAGAGATCGTGAACCTATTTCTCAATACACCGAACATTTTTGGAATGCCCTACTGCAACTCTGCATGCTTGAAGACGTGCCTGAAGCGACTCACAAACGCAAGTTTATGTCTGGCTTACTTGGACATTATTATGTTGAAGTCAATATGTTCAAGCTTGCAACCCTTGAAGATGCAATTTCTTTGGCTCATGACATTGAAGACAAGATTCGAGGAAGAGACAAGCGTCCACAACAATTTAAAGCAAATGGTAACTATGGTTCCAAGCAATTCAATTCAAATTTTAGAAGATTCAATCAAAGTCGTTTTCTTCCATCATCTTTCCGTAAGTCTTGGACAAAACCACCTGCTTTGCCATCAAATACCAATCAAAACCCTAAGCCATCCTCACAGCCAAATCCTAATATTCCTAGACTTCCTGCCATTGCAAACAATGTATCTAAAGCCAAACCTATAGTTTGTTACAAATGCCATCAACTTGGACATCTAGCAGCCAATTGCCAATCGAAGAAACCACTTGTCCATATCAATAATCTTGGAGCAATGGAAGATGAAGAACGTGAGGAAATGCCTGACTTTATGGAAGATGAGGACGACCTTGCTACTGCTTCAGATACTTTACCAGGTATGCCAACTCCACATTCTTTGTTGACAATGAAATGTTTAGTGCATGGTAAAGAAAAGATTATTTTGCACGATGATGGTAGTACACATGATTTTATTTCTGCAAAGTTAGTGAAAGAATTGAAATTACAAACTGTTTCTATGCATTATCGCATTAAATCAGCATTTCTAGGCACAATATATAATGGAACACAAGAGGTGCATGACTTAGAAATTAAAATTGGTGAATACACTAAACATAGGAATTTTCTAGTTGTACCTTTGCAATTTAGTGATATTATCCTAGGTATGCCTTGGCGTCATCAGTATGATCCTGACATAGATTATTCCATGCATTCAATTAAAATTCATTTTCAAGGAAAACAAATTACATTGCATGGTATGCACGCATCTAATAATTTTCCACTGCTTACTCATACCAAAGGTAAACGTGCATTATGAAAAAGTAGTAAATCTTATTTAATTTGGGTCAATGAACTTCAAGCTAAAGAAAAACATATGCATCCTAGGCATAAACAATTCCTTGCTCAATTTAAAGATTGTTTTGCTGAAGATTTACCACCTGGACTACCTCCTTCACGTCCTGAAGATCACAAAATAGATTTAATTCCTGGTACACAACCACCATGTAAAGCACCATATAGGCATAACTAGATTGAACAGAAAGAAATTCAAAATCAAGTAGAAGAATTGCTAAACAGAGGATTAATTAGACCTAGTAGTTCTCCATTTGGTGCACCTGTTTTATTGGTAAAGAAGAAAAATAATATTTATCGCATGTGCATTGATTATCGTGCCGCCCTGAATAAAATTACTGTTAAGAATAGATATCCAATTCCTAGGGTAGATGATCTTATGGATAAACTACAAGGTTCTACCATATTTAGTAAGATAGATCTTAAATCTGGTTATCATCAAGTGAGATTAGATAAATCCGATTCAAAACTGCATTTAGAACACAATTTGGACATTATGAATTTCTAGTGATGCCTTTTGGATTGACTAATGTGTTCAAATTCAAAGAGGCAGATAGATGACAGACAGAGTGAAGCAGCATGCTTCCTCTCACACACTTATTATTCATACCACACTCCATAGTGAAAAATACAACCTAAGGTCATAAGACCATTCACACCAAAGGCACCGACTTATTTAATGTATCTAACTACTATGGCTAGACTAGCTGTGTCTAGCTCATGTCGGTCAACACACACAAAATGAGCTTGATATTCTAACACTCCCCCTCAAGCTCAAGACAGCATATGTACTCCAAGTAGCTGTCTAAAACCACAGAACTTATCTTTACCCAGAGACTTGGTAAAGATATCTGCTACCTGCTCATCAGTCCTCACATGCATAAGATCAACCTTTCCTGCAAGGACCATCTCACGAATAAAGTGGTAGTGTACCTCTATGTGTTTTGTCCTGGCATGGTAAACTGGATTCATGGCTAGGAGTACACTACTCAGATTATCACATAACAGTTTCACTGGAGCATCAACCTGAATATCCAAGTCAGCCATAAGCTTGAGCAGCCAAGCAATCTCACATGCTGCCAATGCAGCCCCCCTGTACTCTGCCTCAGTACTAGATAAAGCAACTGTAGGCTACTTCTTGCTGCTCCAACTGATCATGCCACTACCAAAGCCAAAGGCATAGCCACTCGTAGATCGTCTGTCAGTTGAGCATCCTGCCCAATCTGCATCTGTGTATCCAATCAGTATCAAGGGCTTATCTCTGACATAGAATAGCCCATAGTCTACAGTGGACTTAACATACCTCATGATGCGTCTAACTGCATCCAAGTGCGGCTTTCTCGGCTTCTGCATAAACTGGCTTATTAGCCCTACTGCATAGCTCAAGTCAGGCCTAGTGATGGTCAAGTAAATCAGACTGCCGACCATCTGCGTGTACATAGTCACATCTTCTACTTCAGCCCCAGTGTTCATGTCTAGCTTTACATTCTGGTCTAGAGGTGTATCCAGTGGTTTGCATTCAGCCATGCCATACTTCTTAAGCATTTCCATGGCATAGTGCTTCTGCATCAGCCATAAGCCATTTTCAGCTGGTACAACCTCAATACCCAAGAAATACTTCAGATCTCCCAGATCTTTCATGTCAAATTCAGATTTCAGCATCTTCATAGCATGCTGAATTCCCATGTCATCATCTCCAGTGATTATCAGATCATCAACATATATGACCAGCACTACCAAGCCACTGTCAGTCTTCTTTGTAAACAGGCTGTGATCAGCCCTGCCAACAACAAATCCAAGACTCTGCAAGTAACTGCTGATCCTAGCATGCCAGGCTCTCGGAGCCTGCTTCAGCCCATACAGTGCCTTTTTCAGCCTGCACACATAATGCTAAAAATCAGGGTGCTCATACCCTTCCGGCTGAACCATGTATACATCCTCTGCTAAATCACCATTGAGGAATGCATTCTTAATATCCATCTGCTGCAATTTCCAGCCTTTTGCAGCAGCCAAGGCAATAACAGTTCGTATGGTTGTCATTTTTGCAACCGGGCTGAATGTTTCATCATAATCCAAGCCATACTGCTGAGCATATCCTTTAGCGACCAGCCTTGCTTTGTACCTTTCCACACTGCCATCAGACTTACATTTGATTTTATAAACCCATTTGCAGCCAACAGGCTTTTTCCCTTCAGGCAGTGGTACCAAATCCCAAGTCTGATTTTCAGCCAAGACTTTCATCTCTTCGTCCATAGCCATGCACCAATTTTCATCCTTTGCTGCTTCAACATAAGTACCTGGTTCTTTGATCTCCATCACTTTTGTCATGTATGCATAATGCTTTGCAGAATAACCAGAGTACGTCAACCTGTCAACAGGGTATCTGACCCTCTGCGATCTTCTAGGCTTTGGTGCACTACTCGATTCACCTCTCTCATGAGGCGGAATGTACCTGTTCTGCCTCGTGCCAGGCGTATAGACAGTCTGAATACCAAGTTCGTTGTCTAAAGTATCACTAGACTCATAGCCCGAAGTCATTCTGCCAGGTGTCATCCTACCATCCTCAATAACTTTCTCTTTTCCTTTGCTGTCCAAGACATCATGTCTCCCCCTCACTGACATACCCGTGTCAGTGGACGGTGAGCTCCTCAATCTCCCTGTCCATGGGGATACTGTCTGACTGACAGGTCCTGTCATAGCAGTGCTCTGCTGCATATCAACTGTAGAGATATGAGTGGAAGGGAGATCGGATGGCACTGCAACTGGTGAGACATACCAAGAGCCCAGCTCATCAAAGATGACATCCCTGCTTACCAAAGTCTCCCTGGTAGAGGGATCATAACATTTGTATGCCTTCTTCTCCTGCGAGTATCCAATTAACACACTCTTATGCGCTTTGGGATCCAGCTTTTTCCTTTTCTCATGTGGAATGTGCACATAAGCAAGACAGCCAAAGACCTTCATGTGTCTTACATCCGGCTTATAGCCATAGAGCCTCTCAAATGGTGTCATGTCATGAATGCCTGCAGTGGGAGTCCTGTTCAGAATATATGCGGCTGTCACAACAGCCTCTGCCCAATAGTAAAGCGGCATATGCTTCTCATTCATCATGGCCCTAGCAGCTTCCATCAGAACCCTGGTCTTCCTTTCAGCTACTCCATTTTGCTGCGGAGTGTAGCTGCCTACGAATGCCATTTTCAGCCAAAAAATCAGCAAATTCATTGGAGACATACTCCCCACCGCTATCAGATCTCAAGCAAGAGATGTAACACTCAAATTCCTTCTCAACCTGTGCCTTAAATTTCTGAAAAACAGCAAAGACCTCATCTTTTGTTTTCAATATGTAAAGCCAGGTATATCGACTGTAGTCATCAATGAAAGATACATAGTATCTGGAACCCCCCATAGATGCATTATGAGCTGGTCCCCAAACATCAGAGTGCACTAACTGCAGTGGTCGTGTACTCTGTCTTACATGCCTGACAAACGGCAATCGTGACTGCTTACCAAATTGGCAAGCCTCGCATACATGACCAATATCTGAATATTGGAATCTAGGTAACCCTGTTACCAGCTGCTTCTTCTGCATGGTCTGCAGCCTCTGCAAATTGACATGCTCCACTCTCTTGTGCCAAATCTCTAAGTCCCTGATAGTGCCAGAACCCTGGGCAAACATAGCGGAGTTCAGCTCTGGCAGCGTAGCATCAAGAGTGAACATTCTTCCATTTCTGTGGCCTTTCGCGATCAACTTGCATCCATTGCCAAACTCTTCAATAAAATAGCCATGCTTATTGAAGCGTACCTGCAAGTTCTGCTCTGTCATTTGGCCCACAGACAATAGGTTCTTCGTAATCGAAGGGACATGCAAAACATCATGAAGATTCTTCTTCCTGCCATCATGTACAACTAGAGGCACTTTGCCTTTATGCTCAATGCTATGCTGCGTGTCATCACCTGTGCATACATAGCCATGCTTTTCAGCCACCATATCCGTGAACCAATCACCATGAGGGGTCATGTGATTCGACGCCCCCGAGTCAATGTACCACACTGCATCGTCAGATGATTTTTCAGCAGCCTTATCTTTGACATATTACATGGCAAACAGTCTATCACCAGAGTCATCTGCCTGACTGGACGTAGCATAATGTCCATGCTGCTTGCCCTTCTGATTTCCCTGCTTCTTCCAGCAATCCTTTGCAATATGCCCATACTTTCCGCAGTAGTGACAATCCTTGTCCTTATTTGGATTGTCTGACTGACGCTGCTGCTGCCATGAGCCTCTGCCACGGGAGTTCGATCTCCCCTTGCCTCGAAAGTTGCCACTACCTCTTGCATTTGATGACTGTTGATTGCTATTACTATAGGATTCATTCTACTGGCCTCCTCTGCCAGATCCATAGCCTCTACCATGGCTACCACGACCACGCTGATTCGAATAAAAAACTGCATCCTTATTCTTTGAGCTGCTTGACCCTGTAGCTAAGCCAAGCTTTACCTCTTCATGAATCAATAATGCAACCAGCTCATTAAAATCAGGCATCTCAGCCCGCACAGATACTGAAGTGTCAAAAGACTTGTACTCCGGACCCAAGCCATTTAAGGTCACTGCAACCATATCCTCATCTTCTACCTGTGAGCCAACAGATGCCAGCTGATCTGCTATGGTCTTAACCTCTGTGACATAATCTTGTATGGATCTATTCTTCCTGTCCATGTTATTGAATTTCTGCTTCAGTTGTATCTTCCTTGCACTTGTAGTTGTGCCATAGTATTTGACCAATATATTCCATGCATCTGCTGGGGATTTACAGTTCATGATCTGCATCACCATAGCATCCGAGATACATAATGACAGCCAATGTAAAACTCTGCGAGCTCTTTCCATCCAAGCTCGATGCGCTCATCTTTGATCAGCTGTAGGATTCCTATCTGGAACTTCAGGTTCAGCCTCAACACCTGTCACTAAGTCCCAGCATCCTTTGCCTATCAGAAAGTTCTCCATGCGGAACTTCCATATTGCATAATTGTTGCTATCAAGATTTTCTCCCACAATCTGGGTTACATTATCAGTTCTATCAGCATTTGCCATGTTGCAGACCTTGCCTAGCTACCTGCAAACCAAGATCTTCTTAACAGTTCAACTTCAGCCCGAAATTGTTTATGACAGTTTTCTGCAATTAATTGCAGGAAAAAAACCAATAAATTTCAGTCAAATATCAGCCCAAACAACGTCCCAATCGGTTGATCCAACTCATAAAGACAACTGCCAATACATATGCCTGATGTTCGGTTCAGATTTAACTCCTGTAGATCCACTGCCAGGGTCCAAAAACATGCAGTCCAAACCTGTAAACTGCAATTACAGCAGCCTTTCCAAAGTCAAACTCCACCTGGATACACGTAATGCATATTCCAAAACTGCTTAGTTGACTGCTGGTACATATGCCACTTCAGACATAAGCATAGAGACACAGAACAGTGCATAACCAGCACATACAAGTGTCAACAAATTCAATTGCAGGTTACAATCAACCAAAGTTCAACATATCAAGTTCCAATCAGCCCCAAATTGTCTCCCGATCATGTCATACATTTACTTCGTAATGACAAGGTCAATACATGAGTATCTAGGTATACATAGACAACCTGTTTTCACTGACCAAAGCATACAACCTCATGAACCATTTGTACTTGACCAAGACAATATGTCTGCATTTACTTCAGCTCCAGACTTCAATTTTCAATGATGCTCATTGAATGTTTCAAGCCTCCATACATCCAGCATGTATATGACAGCTCTCATAGGTGATAGAGCTCTAGAAATGACCTGTATTGCATCAGTAGTATCTAATGCTTGTCACTGACAGTACATGACAGTTTTCAGCAGTGAACAGTTCTCAGATCTGAATATTTTACTGAGAAAATTTAGCTCAAGTACTTCACATCAAGTACATATGACTTCTTGACTTGTGTTTTCTACAATGCAATCTTCCCAGCCTATTAGGGAGCTTCAAGTGCTCTTCAGGATCAAAACAGTGATGTAAATCACTGTATTCAGTAGTGTACTCTCAGTTTCAGACCTGTATACCTACATAACAGTCCATGCCTCTCATCACCCAAGCTTCCATTGACATATCAGACCTTCAAGGTCACACCCCAGGGTCAACATACACTGCATAGAGCATGTACAAGATGCTTGATGCCTCATTTAGTAGCTGTAGGACATGAATATGAACCAGGCGCAACAGCGCAGACTGGTAGGAGGGGTAGCACAGCTCACGATTCTATTAACCAGGGCAATGAGGCACTCTAAGGTGCTCAATACATCCCTCTCAAGGCTACAAACAAGCCTTTGACACTGCCATTGATCATTAAGCATACCACTATACACTTCATACCTTCCATTGTCCAATGGCTTCAGTCTGTTTGAAGAAGAATAGCCTTTTCTCTAACTTCAGCTCCTGCAAGTCCAATGCCACACTCCCAGGCACCCAGTCTTTTTCGATTCATGGCTCTAATACCATGTTCAAATTCAAAGAGGCAGATAGATGACAGACAGAGTGAAGCAGCATGCTTCGTCTCTCACACTTATTATTCATACCACACTCCATAGTGAAAAATACAACCTAAGGTCATAAGACCATTCACACCAAAGGCACCGACTTATTTAATGTATCTAACTACTATGGCTAGACTAGCTGTGTCCATCAACACACACAAAATGAGCTTGATATTCTAACATAATGCACCTGCTATATTTAGTCGAATGATGAATCACATATTCTTGAAATATCAGCATTGTGTTATAGTATTCTTTGATGATATCTTGGTATTCAGTAAAAATGAGAAAGAGCATTATGAACATCTGTCTTTAGTTTTCAAGTTGTTGAAAGATAATCAATTGTATGCTAATCCCAAAAAGAGTAAATTCTTTCAAACAAAAATTGAATATCTAGGTCATATTGTGTCATCAGAAGGTATTACGGTTGACCCTAAAAAGATAGAAGCAATATTGAATTGGCCCATACCCAAAAATGTGCATGAGTTACGTTCTTTTCTAGGTCTTGCTAGTTTTTACAGAAAGTTTGTGTGAAATTTTTCATTACTTGCTTTGCCTTTGAATAAACTTTTAAAGAAAGGTATTGTTTATCATTGGTTTGATAATTTAAAAAAAAACTTTTGATTTACTGAAACATGCATTAACCCATGCTCCTGTATTACAACTACCTGATTTCAATAGACCATTCTTTTTAGTAGTTACTGATGCTAGCAGATCTGGAATAGGAGCTGTACTTATGCAAGATAATCATCCCATAGCCTACTCTAGTTGTAAATTGAAACCATCTGAACTTAAATATTCTACATATGATAAGGAATTGTTAGCTGTTGTACAAGCTTTACGACAATGGAAACATTACTTAATGAGTTCTGAATTTATGATTAAGACTGACCAACAAAGTATTAGATATCTCCTTAGCCAGCCCTAAATATCTGACAGACATATCAAATGGGCAGCTTTCATTCAAAGTTTTCATCCCCTTATACAATATCAACCAGGAAAAGAGAATGTAGTAACCGACGCTTTGAGTAGAAGACCGACCATTCATAATATTTCTGTTATGTCATTTGATTCTCTTACCCTTATGAAAGATACTTATCATCAGGATATTACTTTTCAAGCCGATTGGAATAAATTACTTGGAAATAACTGGATTCCTATTGATTTACTATCTTACAATGATGGATTCATGTTTTATGAAAAGAGATTATGTGTTACAATTCCATTTAGATATTTTGTTTTGAATGAGATTCATTGTCCTCCATATCAAGGTGATAGAGGTATTATATCTACTTTGCGTACATTGACTGAAGATTTTTATTGGCCACATATGGACATTGATGTATCTAACTTTGTTTCTGAATGTTTAGTTTGTCAAAGAGTTAAGAGACATCATGGTAAACAGTATGGTTTACTAATGCCTTTATCTATTCCATCATGACCATGGGAACAGATTTCTATGGATTTTATTACTGGTTTACCTAACACTAAAGCTAACCATGATATGATTTGGACTGTTGTAGACAGGTTTAGTAAACAAGCATATTTCATTCCATGCAAGAAAACTTTAATAGCATCTCAAGCAGCTCAACTGTTTTTGAAAACTGTTTTCACTAATCATGGATTACCAAAAGTTATTATTTTTGACCCTGATTCTAGATTCTGTAATAATTTTTGGATTACTTGTTTGCTAACTTAGGAACAAAGATTATTTTTTCATTTATATTTCATCCTGAAACAAATGGTCTTTTAGATCTTTTACGTGCTTACACTATTTCTAAACCACACACATGGGATACACATCTACATTTACTTCAGTTTGCATATAACAATACACCACACACAGCTACAAAGAAAGCACCGTTTGAAGTGATTTATGGTTATACATTGTCTATACCTGTTGCATGTTTATCAAATAAAATTAAGAGTGCTGATGATATTGCTAACATGCACACTACTATTTTTGATGAAGTTAAAGACATGATTGCCAAAGCCCAGCAATTATATACAAAGCAAGCCAATAAGAAAAGACAGGCCATGACTTTCAAAGTTGATGACTATGTTTGGTTAAGAATAGAAAAACGTAGATTACAAAGTGTAGATAAACACCCAGTTGTGAAATTAGCACCTAGATTCTATGGACCATTTAAGATCATTCACAAAATCAATGACAATGCATTTAAGTTAGAACTACCACCACATTGGAAAATTCACAACACCTTTCATATTAGTTTATTACAACCCTTTAGAGGCCAATTACCTGTACACCCTGTCTATGAAAACCCACCTTTGTTAGATGAAGAGATTGAAATCCTTGAACTTGAAGCTATTATAGATACTAACTTCATGACCACTAGAATTGGCCAAAGATATTCTAGATATTTGGTCAAGTTTAAAAACCATCCCGTTGAAGAGGCCCAATGGATGCATACTAGAGACTTAAATGCTTTCCCCACTCTGTTAGCTCCACATTGAGCTAATAGCAATTGAGGACAATTGCTATCCCACCCTGGGGGTATGATGCTAGGAGGCATATTTCACAGTGGATTCCATGCCACGGTGGATTCTGTGAGGTTTTACGATGGATTCTGTAAACTTTTATTATCGGGGCTCATACACAAAGTGGATTCTTTGTGCGAGAAGTTGATGGGGACGCCTATCCTTTTCGGGTGTTTTGTTAATTTAGTGTGTACATGGGTAATTCCATAGTGGGTGATTCTGCAAAATACATATTAAATTAATAAACGTTTATGAGTTTAGAGTGCGCACTTGTGATAAATTAAGGTTAGGATTGATTTCTAACCAATTGATTTATTTATGTAGCTGAAGACTGCTAGGTATTCACTTTTGTCGATTTAATTGTATTATTGTACTAACGATTGTGAATGCTTCAGTTGATGTGTAGAGATAGCAGCAGTGGCGGTGGAAAGCATTGGAGGATAGTGTGTATTCAAGTTATCGTCAATATTTTGATGGGCGCATACTTTAGGCATGGCGCCTATATTTTGTCGTGCTTATTTATCAAGGCGTTGGATATTTATTTATTATTTTTGTATGCGCATGGGCGCACGATTATGATATTTGTATTTGGACATTGTATTGGGTATGCCTGACTTCTTGGGCACTCGCCCATTAGCTTTATTTCTATTTGGCACTAAAGCAAACTCAAAAGCTAAAAGCATACTATTTTGTAATTTGGGCTATTATTTGAGCTTGAAGATGATTAATACATAAAATACATGCTTTGTGGAGCGCTCACAAAAGGCATGGGGGGAGATTACACCCAATTGGTCTCTTGTTCATGTCGCGCATGCTTTCTACCTTGAGTTTTGTGCAAAAAGTCGAGTTCTTTTATTCTTGGGGACCTTCTGATGCTCACTACGCATGCTTATGGCATCCGATCTGTGAACCAATCATGCATCCATGGAGAAGTGGCTCGGTAGGTACGAACATGCTAGAAGAGAGCAAGAGGGAGCGATCAGAATTTCAGTGCAGTGTACGCCATATCGATTGGTTTGATATCTCAAGGGCATGGAGGAGATGCCATAGTTTATGCCCACAAGGTGGTTGCATGAAGCTTTGACTGCAACTTCGTGCAGTATATGCCATGTCGACCGGTTCAATATCTCAAGGGCATGGAGGAGATGACGCAGTTTATGCCTACAAGGTGGTTGCATGAAGCTTTGACCGCAACTTCGCACAAAGGGATAGAGGTCTCTAGGGAGGAGTGGGAATTCTTGAGGGGTTGTAGTCCAAAGGTGACCACATGATTTCTTTGTTATCATATCTAGATTTTATACACAACAGCTAACCTAACCATTTTGGTGTATGGTACAAAAACTATAGCGCGGCATGGTCACGCGGGCAACATTTTTGAGTTGAGTGCATCAATAAAATGTCAAGAATTACGGGATGGTGGGGGGACTTGCTTGAGCTGATATGCCAAACTCACACAGTATACACAAGAGGAAGCCCACTCAAGAGCACAAGAAGAGAGATGGAGGCTAAAACGTTTTCTTGCTGGTTTTTTTCTTCTTCTTCCACACACTATACAATGTACACAAAGTATAGATAAGATAGAACATAAATGAAAGTTGTAGTGTACCTCAATGCGTTTTGTCCTAGTATGGAGCACAAGGTTCTTAACTAGCCGTATGCTATTCATGTTGTCACAGTGAATGATAACTGAACCATTTTCTTGCACATCCAAATCACCCAATAACTTTTGCAAACATAACACCTCACATGCTACCATACCAACACCTCTATACTCAACCTCTATATTTGATGAAGTGACTATGGGTTACTTTTTGCTGCTCCATGTAATTGCTAAAAACATAAATCCGCTATTAGATCTTTTGTGACATGATACCAACCCAATCTCCATATGTGTATCCAAACACCTATACATCCTTACCTACCTCATAAAAAAGTCAATAATGTAAAGTGGACTTCACATACCTCAATATGCGTCTAACTGCATCCAAATGAGGCTTTCTAGGCATTTGCATAAATTGATTAACAAGGCCAACAACATAGCTCAAGTATGCCCTTGTGATAGTCATGTAAATCAGACTCCCTACTATCCTCCTGGCATAGTAGGGTCTTCTATCTCATCCCTAACATCAGCACTCAGCTTTACATTTTGCTCCAATGTTACTGAAAGAGGTTTATATGCTATCATACCATACTTGGATAACATATCCAAGCCATATTGCTTATGGGATAGACATATACCATCATCGCATCTAATCACCTCAATACCAAGAAAGTATCTTAGCTTACCCAAATCTTCATCTCAAACTTCTTCTTCAAGAAGGCCTTCAGTTCAGCAATCCCATTGTCACTACCACCTGTAATAAACAAGTCATCCACATAGATGATTATGATGACCAAACTTGCATCTCCCCTTCTCACATAAAGTGAGTGATCAACATTGAAAATATAAAAGCCAATATTGACAAGATACTCATTGATCTTGTCATACCATGCTCTAGTTGCTTGCTTCAACTCATAGAGCATCTTCTTTAACCTACACACATATGTGGGATGCTCTAAATCTGCATAACTTGTTGGCTGCTCCATATATATCTCTTTATGCAATTCACCATGTAAGAAGGCATTCTTAACATCCATTTGTTGCAAACTCCAACCTTTGGTTGTTACTAAGGCAATCACATATCTAACACTTGCCATCCTAGCAATTGGAGTGAATGTCTCTTCATAATCTATGCCATATGTTTGAGCATAGCCTTTTGCAACCAGCCTAGCCTTATACCAACTAACTGAACCATTTGTATTATGCTTGACTTTGTAAACCCACTTACAGCCAATAGCTTTCTTGCCCTTAGGCAAGGGTACCAAAGCCCAAGTCTTATTGACTTCTAATGCAACCATCTCCTCATCCATTGCTACATCCCAATGACCATGACCAACATCATCCTCAAAACAAGTGGACCCAACATCCTCGACTACCTTCACCATATAAGCATAATGGTGAGTTGCATAACCTTTAAAATCAAATCTTTTAACAGTGTATCTGACCCTACTAGACCTGCGTACCATTGGATCACTCAATGGAGCCTTTACATTACTATGTGCCCTTTATACACCTGGTGTCCTGACTGAAGGAATACCAAGCTCATCATCCAAACTCTTTGAACCACTAAAATATCCATCAAATCCCAAATGACTAATAGATGCATCATTATCATCCAACACTTTCTTCTTTCCTTTGTCTTTACTTGCAATACTTGTAGATCCACCTAAAGATGTGGGGCTACTCCTTAGTCTCCCAGTCCAAGGGCTAATTGTAGGTGTAGTATCTGATGATGTTTCTGGTCCATTAAGGCTCCGTGATTCTTACTTTTCTTTCTATACATAGCTATCATGATCATTATCATCATCTAATATATCACAAGTAGATGCATACCAAACTACTCATCTCATAAAAAATAACGTCCCTGCTCACTCTGAACTCACTTGTGATAGGGTTATAACAACAATACCCTTTTTTCTCTAAAGAGTATCCGATAAAAATACATTTTTCAACCTTTGTGTCAAGCTTCTTTTGTAGCTCATTTGGCACATGAACATATGCAATACAACCAACCACTTTCAAGTGTGACACATTGGGCTTCTTGCCTCTAAAGCATTCTTCGAGGGTCATCCCGTGAGCTATAGCTATTGGGAGTTCTATTCATAATATAGACAGTAGCATGAATAGCTTTAGATAAAAAATATTTGAGCATATTCTTTTCAGCCCATCAATGCCCATGTAACTTTTGCAATATGCCTATTTTTTCTTTCTACAACCCCATTTTGCTATGGAATATACTTGCAAGTAAATTACCTCTTTATCCCATGAGACCTCAAGAAGCCACTAAACTCATTAGAGAGGTACTCTCCCTCTCTATCTGATCTCAAATACTTAACTTTCAAGCTTGTTTCTATTTCAACAGTTTCCTTGAAAGATTTGAAGTACTCAAATACATCACTCTTTTCCTTCATAAAGTATATCCATAGCTTCCTTGAACAATCATCAATACACGTGACAAAGTATTTGCTACCACCAAGAGACACATTCAGTTTAAGCCCCTAAACATCAGTGTGCACAACATCAAGTATATTTTTGCTCACATATATGTCATGCGAAAAGGGTTGTCTTACTTGCTTACTAGACTGGTATGCTTCACACACTTTATGAAATTCTGCAACTCTAAAAGTGAGCAACCCTGTAACCAATCCTTTGGACTACATTAATTTCAACCTTTGTACATTTGCATGGTCCAATACATTTATGCCATATTTCAATGTCTGCAACCACTCATTTTTCTTTAGCATATATAGCATCATTCATTGCAGGTATTGCAACATCTAAAGTGAGCATGTAGCCAACTCTACTTCATTTGGTGACCAACCTGTACTTATCATTAAAGTCTTCTACAAAACAACCTTTTGCATTAAATTGAACCTACAACCCTTGCTCTACCATTTAGCCAATAGCACTAAAATCTTTGTGATTGATGGTACATGTAATACACCATTTGACAGACTCTTTGTCTGACCATTACGCAAGGACAAGGAAACCTTTCCAATGTGTAAAATTGGGTGGCATGAATCATCACCCATCTGCACATAACCTAGATTTTGCAAGTCTTGCATCTCTCCAAACCATTCAACATGATTGGATATATGATTAGATGCACTTGAATCAATATACCATACATCATCATGTGCCCTTTTTCTTGTAACAACATTCATCATATGCTACATAACAAACAGACTCTCATTTTTGTCTATTAGCCGTAATGACTACCCTTCCGTAGGATTGGTCACATCCTACAGAATGATGGTCTCAGTTAGTCGAGAGCTTTCCTCAAAAGGAAATGTTAACAATGAATGTTAGGAAAGGACAGACAGTGACCTTAGATAATGTTGATTAGAATCCTGATTCATACCGTTTTAGGGGACCGAAATGAGACTATGCCCTATGAGCAGAGAGGTCGAGCGATGCATCCCTCTCGTTTCTCATTCTCTTTGAACCAAGTGCGGTATGGGTCTGCTTGGGTCCAGTTGTATCTACGCAAAGTGGAGTGACTGTAGACTGACGCTAGAAGGCTGTTAGGAAGACTCAACTGCTAGGAACCCAGACTTCAGGTCGATCCTAGTGGGAACGGCCGGATAAGTTCCATTGCAAGGCAGACTTGAGAGACCCTAGTTGGCAAACCCCGTGTCATTCCTTGGGAGTGTCGGGCGGCATCTCCTAGATTGATCTCTCGATGGGCTACTAAGACGTGTCCCGGGATTTGAGGGGCGGGCACATTACAGTTGGTATCAGAGCAAAACTTCTTAATGATGCATGATTGATTAATGTTCAGATCATAGGCATAACCTAAATAACCTAAGTGGTATGGCTTGATTGTGAGGCACCTTCTGCACCCATGAATGCTGACATGCAAGAGAAGAAGTTCATTCTCAAACAAATCAAGCCACCTGAATTCGATGGTAAGGGAAGGACCGTCCAAACTGATGCCGAGACCTGGATCAAATCCATGGAGGATTATTTTGAGGCAGTAGGTACTGCACCCGATAACCAAGCTATGCTCGCCAAACTGAAGCTTATCGGTGAAGCAAGACTGTGGTGGAAACAATGGTGTAGAGATCAAGGGATCTCGGAAGGGTCAGTTACTTGGGAGAAGCTTAAAAAAGCTGTGCGAGGGAGATATCTGCCACCTACCTACTGCACACAGAAGATGAACGAATTCTATGAATTGAATCAGCTTTGTCTATGACTTGATGCATACTATTCAAAATTCTTCTCTCTTAAAGTATACACCCCTAATGGATATGACACAACAGGTGTCAAAGTTCTATGCTGGGTTGAATCCACCCATAAACACTCGATTGGAATCGATGCGCCCAACGGACTTGCAAGACGCATTACTCCGAGCGAGTCCAATTGTCCAAGAGCTTAAATCAGGAAACTATGATGGAGATGACTCACTAGATCAAGACAAGAGGTGCCACAAGTGCGGAGAGATAGGTCACATCTGTAAAAGATGTCCCAACCGCCGATGTTTCCACTGCAATGGACTAGGACACATCCAGGCAAGAGGTCCTGAGTTGGACCCTGAGAATCAGGAACGTGCATTCAAACAAAGTCGTCTAAACTCCACTTTTGGCTCATATTATGATCCACATGATGATGAAGGCTTGGAGCCTGTTGTAACCTTTGAGGATGACTAGATATCCTAGGAAGATCCTCTTGAAGTAACAAGTCTTGTACTTTGAATAAATCCTATTGAACCCTATGAGTTGTGACAAGTTATTATTTGAGTAATTGGAGTAGTGCAGTGGAAGCATAATGGGCCCTAACCCACAGGCTCTAAGGCCCAGTAGTGCTTGTCCCCCCTAGGTCTTTTCGAGATGAGGACATCTCGATTCCTCTAAGGGGGAGAGGATGTAATACCTCCATGCTCCCCATAGGAACCCTCCCCCCTAGGAGAAAAAGTTCAAAAATTTTCAAATTTTTTTAAACCCCCTCTCTCTCCCCCTGCCGATTGCATGGCGGGGAGAGAGAGAGAGAGAGAGAGTGGAAGTAGTAAGGAGAGGGGGGCATGCAGCCCCCCAGGTGGCAGGAGGACGTTGCCTCTCCCCCCCCACACCACCTCTATAAAGCCCCAATGGGGGCTCGTCTCAAGAAGGAAGATAAGCTCCCCCCCCCTCCTTGCAAACTATCACGCTGCGCCCTCCTCCTCGTCGCAGCAGAAAAATCTCCCCCCTCCATTGCAGGCTCTGCCCCCCGTAACATCAGCACCCCCCCTTTTTTTCGTCGACTGCAATGAAACCCCCCCTCACCGTGACCAGTGTGAAGGATAGAAGAGAGAAGAGAGGGAGAGGGAGAGAGAAGAGAAGGAAAGAAGAAGGGTGAGAGAGAAGAGAGAGAAGAGGAGGAGAAGAGAAGGAAGAGAAGGGAAGAAGAGGGAGAGAAGGAGAAGGAGAGAAGGGGAAGAAGAGGGAGAGAAGGAGAAGGAGAGAAGGGGAAGAAGAAGGGAGAGAAAGAAGAGACAGAAGAGGAGGAGAAGAGAGGGAGAGGGAGAGAGAAGAGAAGGAAAGAAGAAGGGTGAGAGAGAAGAGAGAGAAGAGGAGGAGAAAAGAAGGAAGAGAAGGGAAGAAGAGGGAGAGAAGGAGAAGGAGAGAAGGGGAAGAAGAGGGAGAGAAGGAGAAGGAGAGAAGGGGAAGAAGAAGGGAGAGAAAGAAGAGAGAGAAGAGGAGGAGAAGAGAAGGAAGAGAAGGGAAGAAGAAGGGTGAGAGAGAAGAGGGAGAAGAGGAGGAGAAGAGAAGGAAGAGAAGGGAAGAAGAAGGGAGAGAGAGAAGAGGGGAGAGAAGAAGGGAAGGAGAAGAAAAGAAGGGGTAGTGAAGAGGGAGGAAAGAGAGAAGAGGGAAGGAGAAGAAGGGGAAGAAGAGGGAAGAGATAGAAGAGGGAGAGAAGAGGAGTAGGAGAAGAAGAAGAAGGAGAGGAGTTAGTAAGAGGAGATGAAGAGAGGGAGTGAGAGAGAGAGAAAGTAGGAGAATAAGTGGAGAAAGAAGAGAAGGAAAGAGAGTGAGTGAGTAGGAGATTAAGTGCAAAGAGGAAGAAGGAGAAAAGGGAGAAAGAAAGAGGTAAGAGTCGAGGGTAACTGCAAGGAGCCACGCCCAAACCCCTCTCCCGGAAAAAGACCCCATTCAGCGGTCCTTCTTCCAAACCTGTCAACCCAAAACCCCAACCCAAAACCTGACAAGGTCCGGACTACCCAATCTCTGCAAGGTGAATGGCTCCCAAGAAGAAAGTCGCGGGAAACATAGACATCCAAGCCACCGGTAATGCTGAAGGGACGAGCGAAATGACCAACGCATCGCACATGAATCAAGTCCAGGTAGGATGTGACCAATGGGTTTATCCTACGGTAGGGTGGTCTCAGTTAGCCGAGAGCTTTCCTCAAAAGGATATGTTAATGAGGAATGTTAGGAAAGGACGGACAATGACCTTAGACAATGTTGGTTAGAATCCTGATTCATACCATTTTAGGGGATTGGAATGGAACTATGCCCTACGGGCAGAGAGGTTGAGCGACGCATCCCTCTCGTTTCCCATTCTCTTTGAACCAAGTGTGGTATGAGTCTGCTTGGGTCTAGTTGTATCTATGCAAAGTGGAGCGGCTGTAAATTGACGCTAGAAGGCTATTAGGAAGACTCGACTGCTAGGAACCCGGACTTCAGGTTGATCCTAGTGGGAACAACTGGATAAGTTCCATTGCGGGGCAGACTCGAGAGACCCTAGTTGGCAAACCCCATGTCATTCCTTGGGAGTATCGGGCGGCGTCTCCTAGATTGATCTCTCGATGGGCTGCTAAGACGTGTCCTGCGATTTGAGGGGCGGGCACATTACACTACATTCTTGATATATCTAAGTATAGTATTATCAACGAATGCAGATAGCCAATACATCACCTTTTTGTCTTTTGCATTTCATTATTACCATACCTTTAATTCATTTGGAGTTGTAGGGATACTCACATTTGGATCCTTTTCTTCACCTGAAATGAACTCATAAAGGCAGGGGAAGTTTGTCACACGGAACTTTCATGAAGGGTAGTTATTCTTGTCTAGCTTCTCAATGATGGCATTTCCATTGTTCTCTGCTATGATCACAAAAATGATACAAAACAGCAAGCAAGTCTTTTGCAACCTTTCACAACAAGTGCACAACAATACACCAAGCAACCTTTTTCACTAATTGCTAAATAGTACATGTAATCTGTAATCTACTTGTAGAAAAAAATTATGTTTGCTTCCTAGCAAACACCTCAAAAATTACAAATTCAAAATCTGCAACTTGTGCACCCATGTTTGGTTGATACAATTGAAATCACAGTATACCTTGAGACTACTGTCCACAACCTTGTGGCTCTAAAATAGGGCTTGAAATGGCCTTAGATGCCCAAAAAGGCTGCAAAAAAGCCCTAAAGGGCCAATTTATAGAGTATACAGTGCTTTGATTGCACACCAAATCTCATAATAAATTGAAATTTTCATTTTATTGCCCTACTTCTCGGTGCCTCCATAGTCACAATCTAGGATAGAAAGTGGAAGAATGGAAGAGCTTCTTAACTATTGCTTGCTTGCTCGAATCCTTGTTTTTTCTCCTTCACTTCAGCCTTCAAAATCAGCCTCTCTTAGTGGCGCCGCTCTAATACCATGTCCAAAATTGTGTGGTAGGGGGACTTACTTGAGCTGCTGTGATAAACACACACTGTACACACAAGAGGAAGCTCACTTAAGAACACAAGAAGAGAGATGGAGACCAAAACGTTTTCTTGCTAGTTTTTTTTTCTTCTTCTTCCACATACTATACAATGCACACAAAGTATAGATAAGATAGAACATAAAGGAAAGTGGCCTACTAAGTCAGACAGTACATAATTGACTACACTAATCGACTGGCACTATAACTATGCCACTTGTAGATAGGTGCAACAAACTAAACATAATAAGTGATAAGTTATTGGCCATGTGAGGATCATAATGACCATCGACATGCTAAGTGTAGACATGCGGACCCATCTAGCTAGGCGGTCCATTATCAATGTGTGCAGGTGTTGAGCTTGCCATCTTAACACAAAATGCGCTCCACAATGGACGGTGGTGTCATAGAAAAGTTCAAGTAAGAGAGTTGACGATAGGCCATGGATCCAAATACTATAGTATACGAGATAGATTATTTTGGCAACTTGCAAAGTGTTATCTTAGTGGATTACCATAGCTTCTCCATGATCATATTCGATGTATAGTGGTTTAAAGTGGTATTGGAAGAAGCTGGGGCAACCATTTGGCAAGGTCCATCTAGATTTTTGGAGATAGATTTTGAGAAAAGATGAAATGATCTGCGTGACATGTTTGTCTTATCGGGTCATTGTGAACAGGTGCATGTAATTTTTTCTTAATTTTTCATGTTAATTTTTCCACGATATAAAACATCCATAAATGTTGATTCACTCTTTGCAACACACTTATATGTAATATTAAACAAGTAATCTTCTATCCAAATCCTTGGCAACCTCAATGGTGGTATGTTGTGCCACAAATACCTCAAAGCACGCGAGTGTATGATGAAAGAAATGTCCCCAACATGGAGAGTATGCAGGTAGAGGGCCGATGTTATGGGGAATGGAGGGCGAAAAGGGCTTGGAGTGTGCAGAGGAGACATGCATGTGTAATATAGATGAAGAGACAAGATGCCAAGATTTTTTTGAGAATGAAGCGAACTCCTCTTTCTATGGAGACCTATGCATAGACCTTCTAGTGTACACTAAGGTATGTCAAGAGCTTGACATAGAGTCGTAGGCCTGATTGTATTTGTGTCTGCTTGTGCAATTTGTTGATAATTTGCCTTTAAGGGTACTTTAATGCATGTGTTTTAATTAACATTCTTTTTTTGAAAAGTTATGTTGCTGTACTTTACCTAAATCCTTATTCTGATTATGCTAACATCATTTTCTGATTGTGCATGTTACCTTTGACAATACCCAGAGAGCAAGATGAGTTGAGGGATGACAAATGAGGAGCTGCAGGAGATCTTCACGAGTATGTCTCCAGATTAGATGGCCTGCTTTAGAGATATGGCGGACTAGGAGTTGTCATGGTCAACATCTGGCCATTTTGCATAGCCTATCTCAGCACACTACTCTGATGCTCCGATCTCTAGTAGTAGGCGGAGTTGATGCTCTAGACTGGCCCGAGAGGGAGGGAGTGGTTTTGGGAGGTGCTGCGAAGATGTAGATGTTGTGAGCCCATGAGCGGTCCTTGCTTTCATACCAGTTAGAGAGGGTGGCTTAGGTGGGTCTTGTGGAGGTACCGATGCAGTGTCCCCGTGTCATCAATCTAGTGAACACTTGTCACCTCCAAGGTTTGTTACTTCTATAGGGACATCTACTCCAAGTTTGGCTCAGTTGTTTGTAGGGTGGTACCCATATGGTGCTACTTCAAGAGATACCACCCCCGTAGGTATAGGAGATGTACAGGGGTCTCCTGGTTATGCCTAGGAGCATGGTCATATGTGGGAAAGGCCACACCTTAGATATACCCCAATAGGGTATGGGTACCTCATAGATGAGAAAACATATGTTGTGATCATGAATGATGAGGGGAGAAGGGTGATGGCTTACATGAGAGAGTTGTGCCCACAAGTATTTAGGCACAATGTTTTAGACCATTGGAAGAATATATCGGAGAGGGGAGCAAGGACTATGTGGTAGCGTCCTTGCACGAGGAGTTTCTAGTACTTACCTACAACTTCCGGATAGGTTTTTCATTGGGTGGATGATGGATTGTATGCGTGCATACATGCAATGATGCTCCTAGTTGCCCAATGTTGGGCTCTGAAGCACTAGGATGGTGTGGCCTAAGCCAAAGAAGAAGTCTCCAAAAGAACTCATAGACTGAAATGGCCTCCTTTGTCCTCATCACCAAGTCCTCCACTCTACTAGTTGAGTTTTGGCTTTGGAAGTTGAGAGGTTAAGATGAAGACTAAAGGCTACTTGTGCACTTAGGTCAAGATGTGATTGTGGGAAGCTTTGTGAATTAGAGGTGGCTCTGATATCATGTTGAAATATTAGAGTGGGAACATGGAAATGTGTGCATAAGGGGGAGAAGAGAGCTCAAGTACAAGAAAGAAATCTTGCGTATTCAGTTGCTCAAAGTACAACTAGAGTACACTCTCTCATCTACATTGAGAGTGACCTTTGGGCTATTTATATAGCCATTGGAAGCTAGGCTTAGGGTTTCTCTAGTTGTCCTCTAGTCAATTTATACCTCACCTTCCCTCATGTACCCTTTCTTACATAGGATTCCTATGCTGTACTTCCAACAACCACATAGAAGCTTGAGGTTGGCCGCTATATCCATCAGAGAAAGAGAGTGACAAAATGAGGAAGAGATTATGGGACTTCTTTTGATCTTTTAATTTTCTACTCTCTTAGTGGTATTATAGGTGAGCAGATTGGATGTAGATTAGTGGCTTGAGAAGCTATATGTCAAAATTGTGAGGCGATTGAGCTTCCTTTCGCCAAATAGACTACAACAAAAAAGCCATCCTTGGTGAGTTTACTCCAGCCTTTGAGTTAGTTGTGTGTTCTTGCATTTGAGGAAATAGAGCAAAGGAGTAAGACAATTCAAAGCTAGGGCACAAGCTAGCTATGTGAGCAATATCTTGAAACCATTGAGAAAGGAAACTCTTGAAAGAATAAGAGTCCCAGCTATTGTGTGAAAGTCCAACGTTTTTTGTTTCCATTGTTGGGACAAAGTCAATATCCTCTCTGTTTGTGGTTGCTAATACTCTCATTATGTGTAAGAATAGAAGGTTGTGAGTGCTCAAAAAGATCGAGCTTTTTTTTTTGATTTATGATTAAAGAAAGCATGACTTATTTGAAACATGCATGGCCATCTTAGGATCACCCATTATGGTGGAATGGGAGATTGAGATTCCTTGAAAGGATTGCACCTTTGTTCTCTGATTAGAGAACACTCATTGGCATAGTTGATAGCTAGGTTCTCTCTATTACTTGAGTAGGTTGTGGTGGTGGTGGCAAAGGATGGATAGATGCCTTCCCCTTTACCTTCTACTAACTTGTACCCTTCTCCACTTGCAGTACTTTCAGCCCTGCTTGAACTAATGCTCGTTGGTTGGATGATATCGGGTGGAGCTCCCCTTGGTGTCTCTTCTATTCTTCGTATCTCTTCTATTAAGTTTCACATAGCCAGATGATATTTCTATTCATCTTTCTTTTCTTTGACTTGCCGTTGTACCTCAGCCTTTCTAGACTTCTCCATGGCAGTCTCTAGTGTGTCTTGTTCTTTTGATGGAGTCTTCTCTTGTTCACCTAATGTCTTATTGACATCCTTATTCTTTCCCCCTTTTCTAGAGCCCTTTTCCTTGCTCTTCTCTTTATCATCATTTTGTGGATCCTCTTTGGTTTTGGATTTCTCTTCTTTCTATTTTTTAATGGCTTCCAACTCCGCTTGGGCCTCTTTTGCTCTTTTTCTCCTCTCTTCCTCTGTGTTCCTTTCCCTTTGGGTTTACATTCTCTACTTTTTCTTACTGAGAGTGGCATGGCATCCTTCCTCTTATTTTTTTTGCTCTTGTCATTCTTGCTCACTAGATCTTGTCTTGCTTATGGTATCCTATGCTTTAGACATGGCCGTATTCTATCGGGCACCTGTTAGTACTTCTCTAGGGATGTTGGGATCATTCAGTGCTTCTTCAATAATGGCCATTAGTATTCCTCCAAAGGAAACCATAGATGCTCTCCCAATGGCCTTTCCCCTGGTGCATTTATGGCTTCCCATTATGACTTCTTCAGATCCTATGGGCTCACTGAGTAGTGTAGTTGTTGCATGGATGGTGCTTCTTGTATAAGCATTCAAGCCCACATCCTTCAAGTCTCTTAACACCAAATCCTCAAACATGGTGAGGTGGATCTTATTCATGGCAACATTGTGCTAGAGCACCTGAGAATAGCATGTGGATGAACGTGGATTGTAGCTGCAAGTTAGGGTCTTGCATAGCCTCGAACTTGATTCCATTGTTGCCCATTTGTTGATTTGTGGAATTGAACAAGACTGCAACATCTTTCTTTGTACGTAGTTTGAAAGGATGTTGTGGCAATCCTAGGGCCCTATGCACCAAATTTGATGAAAGTGGAATCTTCACCTTTTGCAATAGTCTCTGCACCATGATGGTCTCTATTTTCTTTTGTCCATCATAATTTGTAAGGAACTCACTGCATTTTGGGTGGTTGACCCTGCCTCCAAATTTTTCCACATACTTTGTTAAGGAGCACAGTTCCACCAATTCCTTTGCCTTCTATTCATTGTCCGCTACATGTCTAAGATTTTTTCCTTGCTTGTATCTCAGGTCTCCGTTTTGGAAGATGTCTGCATTCATATTGTACTTTGCATGTTTTGCATCCACAAAAGCAATTTGGGGCTTTCCATGTCTCTTGCAAACAACCTTTTCATTGACTCTGCCCATTTTTGGTATGCTTATAAGAAATGGAAAAAATTTGTGGTTAAGAGAGATTTGAACTGTTATACATAACCTTACATCTTTTTCTTGTCAAAATTTAAGAATTTTAAATAGAGATATAAAATGATTGAATTGGAAATGACTACATTTGCATTTGAAAACTTTCTTCCCTCCTATGAAAATTAGCAATGCTTCCTAGCTTGTAGGGGCGAGGATGGTAGGGTGGTGGAACATTGAATATAGTAGCTTATTATTGAGAGACCAACAAAAAGAAACAAACAAAAAAGAAAAATTAGAAGGAAATGCAGTTTGTACAAGTGAACGGGGGAGAGACACACAATATGTACATTAAGAAGCTTTTGTCAAACCTTTCTATAGAAGCCAATCATAGAAAATTGGATTGTAATCCATGGCAACATAGTACTCCATGTCACTTGGTATAATGCCCACATGTGTGACATAAGTGAGCATGTCTGTGAGGGAATCACTTATGTTCAAGTGGCTGGCAATGTGTAGTTCCTCCTCACATAGGACTCTATCTAAGTATGGATGCAGTAGCACATGATCTTCCAAAGGAGTGTTGCAAGTGATGGCTAGCACACAGAAAGAAGTGGGCATAGTGTAAGTGGGATCATACTCAGTGATCATGATGGCTCATCATTGCTCTGCGTTTGTCATTATTGAGAGCCAAGTCATTCCCACCATGCACGTAAGGTGAACCACTTTTGAAGGAATTCATGTTCTAATGTGGTTAGCTTCTCTAGGTTTGCTATTTTTGTCTTGGAGGATTCCATGTGGCTACATTTGAAATATGTGATCAATCGAGCTATGTATGACCTATTTCTTACTAGCTTAAGTGGCAATGAGCTTTTGGATAATAGAGGTGTGCTTGGTGAAGATGAATTTATATTCTTCCCAAGAGCAAGGCAAGCCTTTTATTGCCATTGTAGTGTCTAGGTCCAAGCAATCATAGCACTGAGAAAATAGGGTGAAGATATTGCAAAGATGACAGATGTTGTCGATAATACTCTCACCAGTATTAGTAGAGCCATGTCTACAACAAGATATAAAATTGAAGGTCTGAGGTAAGAGGGGGCAATAACTCAACAAGCGATATGGGTTTCATGTTACTTACCAATGATGTAATTTTACCTGACCTTGTTGGAGGATTTGCTTGTTTTTTGTCTAGTGTTGGTACATTTAAAGGTGTTGTGGTTGTTGTAGGTGAATTGGGAATGGCAGTGTTTGGCACACTTTTTAGGGGTGAAGGCATAGTTGTCTCTAGGGTCTGCCAGCTAGAGTCCGGTGGTGTAGCTTGCATGGATGTGTGTGGGAGGGTTATAGCCTTTGAGTAATTAGGCCTCTACTTGTGAGAAGATGGCATTGTGGGTGGAATGGGGAGTTTTTGGCTCTTGCTTACGGTGTCATAGAGTCATTCCATTCTGGCTTTAGTTGTAGGGTCTTGGTGCCTTGTTGGCTGCTACAAGGAAGCACACAATTTTTTTTTCGAGATGGAGGAGTGGAAGTTGTGGTCTTGTTCATGATGGGGTGCTTTGGTGCCATAGCCATTGGTTATCCTCATAGTATCCTTGGGCATGCAACGAGGTCTTGGGAACCCAGCATGGCCTTACATGTGTCCTTTGACCATAGTGCTACCCTCTATGTTGTTTTCTCCAAGAGTGTGCACAAGGCTTAGGTGGTCTAGAGATCAGTTCCATAGCATGTGTTAGTGTTAAATTATGTATGGATGCGTTGACCAATGATTAGTTCACTTATAGGCCGCCATTTAGTTGTCTTAGCTTGTTTTAATTCACGCAGTTTCTATTTACCCCCTCACTAGAATTGGTGATAGATGAAAATATCGATGGTAGTACATGTTTGGCTAAGGCCTAGGTGCCCTTACTAAAATCCATTATTATCCTAATAGTGGAAGTAGATGAATACATTGGGTCTCATAATCAACATTGCACTGAGTTTTTTTCCTGAAGATCCGTCCCAATAATGTTTCTTGTTCCACGCCTCAATGTTTGGAAGCATATAAAAGATAACAAGAAGGATTTTAGTCTCGATGGTAATCATGATCCTGTACTTTCCTAGCAAGGAGTATGGCTTTCCTCCACATGGGTTGATTCTAGCATTGGCCGAGATCAACTGTGACTGGTTGATATTAGTCCAATCCTCATATGTGAGTATGTTGTTGTCAGCTCCCTCATCAATTAATGCATCAAGCACATGGTCTCATGTAGTCGCAACATGTAGTTGTAGATAAGCAGTGCAATATATTTCTCATCTTCCATGTCAATTTCAATGATTGACACAACTCATATGTTGATATAGGTGGTAGCAGCATAGAGGGCTTGTGTAGTGGGTGTGCATGTGGGTAGTATTTCTTGATGCAACTTCCATGGAAGAAGCCAATCCATCTAGTGTTTTGAGCTCCACATTGCTATTTCTATTGATTTGATGGACCCTGAATGGCCCTAATCCATGAACTTAATTTTTTGCTTATGGCCCTTGATTGAATATAACAACACGAAGTTTCCCTTTTCAAAATTGCATTGTTTGATATGCTTGTCAAACCATGCCTTCCTTCGTGCCTTTTTGCAAATGAGCTCATGTGTGGAAATAAGCCGAGTTTTGAATAGACTTTCCAATTCGTTTAAATGTTCAGTCCACATCTCTTGGCATTCCCATCTCTCTTAAATAGCTAACCGCAAGCTTGGAACAAAGAACTCGACTAGCAAGATCGCTTCCATTACAAAGGTTAGCTTAAATGGCATTTGTGTCAAGATTGTGGGAGAGAAGGAAGGAGTCTCACTTGTAGCTTTCTTGCTTGCACAATGGGGGAATACACACACAGGTGGAGGCTGAAAACAGTTTTCCTCTTCTTAGTTGCGTAAGCCAAAAAGAACTCTAGTACATAGAAATAGAAGAACCCTATATATGGGTCTCAAACCAAACTCAACTAACTAAGGTCACATACTAACTGAGCCATGAACTAGAGTAGATAAGGATAGCTGTCATCTAGCTATTATTCATGGGCAGTGTACCAACCGCATCTGCAGCTAACAAGTCGGTGACATAAATGCACAACGGTCACCCTGGCATATCACGAGTGGAGCTCGATATCTCAACACTCCCCCTCGAGCTCAATCCCAATTCCTGCACACCAAGCAGGTCTCTGAACTTGCGCAGCTTCTCTGCGCCCAATGCCTTCGTGAATATGTCAGCTACCTGATCCTCTGTGCTGACATAAACTAGATCAATAAGACCTAGTAAAACCCTCTCCCGCACATAGTGATAATGCACCTCAATGTGCTTTGTTCTAGCATGATAGACTGGGTTATTTGCCAAGTGTATACTGCTCATGTTGTCACAATAAATGACAACTGGCCCATCTGTAGGAGGCTGATGCATATCATAAAGTAACTTATGCAACCAAGCTACCTCACATGCAGCCATTGCTGCGCCCCTGTACTCAGCCTCTGTGCTCGACAAGGCAACTGTAGGCTGTTTCTTGCTGCTCCAAGTGACTGCAGCACTCCCAAAAGAGAACACATATCCACTGGTAGATCGTCTATCAGAAATATTACCAGCCCAATCAGCATCAGTGTATCCATACAACTGTATCTCAACCCCAGTCTCATATAGTAGTCCATACTGCAATGTGGACTTCACATACCTGAGTATGCGTCTAGCCGCATCCAAATGAGGTTTCCTTGGAGCCTGCATAAATTGACTTACCTATCCAATAGCATAGCTCAAATCTGGCCTGGTAATAGTCATATAAATCAAACTTCCTACTATGCGTCTGTACATAGTAGGGTCTTCCAGAAGCTCACCTGCATCTGCGCTCAGCTTCACATTCTGCTCCAAAGGAATTGAAATAGGCTTACAGCCTGTCATCCCATATTTGGACAGCATGTCCAATCCATACTGCCTCTGCAAGAGCCATATCCCACTTGGTGATCTAATCACCTCAATGCCCAAGAAATAATGCAGCTCTCCCAAATCCTTCATCTCAAACTTCTGCTTCAATAGCATTTTCACATGAAGGATATCTTCATCACTATCACATGTGATAATCAAATCATCAACATAAATGACAAGCACCATAATACCTTTCTTTGTTTTTCTCACATAAAGTGAGAAATGTGCCTTGGAAATCTGAAAGCCAATAGTGACAAGATACAGTACTATCTTGTCAGACCATGCTCTAGGTGCTTGCTTCAAGCCATACAAGCCTTTCTTCAACCTACAAACAAACTCAGGATGAACATCATGCACATAACCTGGTGGTTGCTCCATATATACCTCTTCTTGCAAATCACCATGCAAGAAGGCATTCTTTACATCCATCTGATGTAAAGACCATTCCTTTGATGCAGCCATAGCAATGCCTACTCTTACGGTTGCCATCCTTGCAACCGGACTGAATGTTTCTTCATAATCAATGCCATATGTTTGTGCATACCCCTTGACTACTAATCTTGCCTTGTATCTGTTCACAGATTCATCTGCATTGTGCTTCACCTTATAAACCCACTTACAACCAATTGCATTCTTATCTTTAGGCAAAGGTACCAATTCCCATGTAGCACTTGCTTCCAAGGCATCCATTTCTTCATCCATGGCTTTCTCCCATTTTTCTTTTCCCATGGCTTGCTCAAATGAAGTGGGTTCTGGTTCCTGTATCACTTTGACCATATAGGCATAGTGAATGGTTGTAAATCCATCATATTTCAGCCTATCCACAAGATACCTAGCTCTGGTAGACCTGCGCAAAGTAGGTTCACTCCCAGATGCTCTCAAAACATCCCTGGTCTTCCTTACTCCAGGTGTAACAATAGAAGGAATACCCAACTCATCATCAATGCTTTGTTCTGAGCCACTGGATTCACCATCCACATAAGAGTGACCTGCATTCACAACAAATATGGGCTGATCAACCTTCTCTTTTCCTTTTCGTGATACCTGCATACCACTATCTGCATTGCTTTGAGAAGATTCTCCTGATCTCAATCTGCATGTCCATGGCGAAGAATGTGAACCACTGCTAGAGGACGCTCCAGGTCCACTAATATTTTTTGACTGCTGCTGTGAATTCTGTGCAGCATTACCATTTTGTGCATCTACATTATCAATCACATTTACTGGTTTATACCAGCTACTCGTCTCATAAAAAACAACATCTCTGCTCACTGTAAACTTATGAGTAGAAGGGTTATAGCATCTATACCCTTTCTGCTGCAAAGAGTAACCAATAAAGATGCACTTCTCAGCTTTTGGATCCAACTTAGATCTGAACTCATCTGGCACATGAACATAGGCAATGCAACCAAAAATTTTCAAATGAGAAATATCTGGTTTCCTACCAGTATACCTCTCCTCTGGAGTCATGCCATGTATTGCTACAGTGGGAGTCATGTTCATTATGTAGACTGCTGTAGCAACTACCTCAGCCCAATACAAATCTGGCAGGTCTTTTTCATTGAGCATGGCATGAGATACCTGTCCAATATGCCTATTTTTTCTTTGTGCAATTCCATTTTGTTGTGGGGTATGACTACATGAATATTGCTGCTTTATGCCATGCTCCTGCAAGAACCTTGCAAACTCATTTGAGAGGTACTCTCCCCCTCTATCTGACCTTAGGCATTTTATTTGCAAGCCTGTTTCTTTTTCAACCATAGCTTTAAGAGTTTTGAAATGCCCAAAAACTTCACTTTTCTTTTTTATAAAATACACCCAAACTTTTCTGCTATAGTCATCAATAAAAGTGACAAAATAATGACATCCTCCAAGAGATGCAGCTTTAGTAGTCCACACATCAGAGTGGATTAATTCCAATGGCTTCTTACTCTCTTGAACATGTTTAGGAAATGGTTTCCTTGCCTGTTTTCCAAATTGACAGGCTTCACATACCTTATGCATTTCTGCAACCTTGAATTTAGGCAATCCTGCAACAATATTTTGGGCTTGCATTGATTTAAGTCGATGTACATTAACATACCAATGCGTTTATGCCAGATATGAATATCTGCAACTACACCGGTCCCATGTGCAAATATTGCTGCACTCAATTTAGGCATGTCTGCATCCAACGTAAACATTCTGCCCTTCTTCTTTCCTTTTGCTATCAAGCGACCTTTATTTTTCATATCCTCAACAAAGCATCCATGAGAATTAAATCTGACCTGCAAGCCCTGCTCAACCATTTGACCAACAGAAACCAGGTTCTTGGTGATATTCGGGACATGAAATACATCCGACAGGTATTTCTTTTTCCCATCCTGCATAGACAAAGGAAATTTTCCAATCTGCACAATAGGATGTGCAGTATCATCACCAGTCTCCACAAATCCTAGTTTTTCCATTTTCCTTGCATCCTGCATCCATTCTGCATGACCTGTCATGTGGTTTGATGCACCTGAGTCAACATACCACACATCGTTGCTTTCTTCTGCACTTGTCACAGAATTGGTCATGTGCTGCACCATAAAAAAATGCTCATTTCTATCATCACCTTGTCTACTAGAAGATGCATAATTTCCTTGTTGCAATTTTCCATTCATGATGTCATTCTGCTTTTTATAGCAGTCTTTAGCCATATGACCCATTTTACCACAGTAGTAGCATTCAACATTACTGTTTGCATTTTGGCCTCTTTGCCATCCACCACGACCTCTTTGGCTCCCCCTGCCTCTAGAGTTACCACGTCCTCCTCCATAGGACTCGTTTTCTTGAGTTTGCTGCATATTCTGATTTCTACCACGGCCTCCAGATCGGCCTCCTCTACCTCTGCCTCTACCTCTTCCAGCATTTGAGTAGAAGACAGCTTCTTTTGAAGTTCCTCCTAAAGAAGATGCACCACCATTTCTCTACTCCTCAGAAATTAGAAGAGCAATCAACTCCTCAAAATCAGGAAATCTTTCACGGATGGAAATCGATGTTCGGAACTGTGCATAGTCCTTTCCTAGACCATTCAAGGTCACAGAAACTAAATCATCATCTTCCACTGGCGACCCAATGGAAACAAGTGCATCTACAATCTTCTTCACCTTCATGTGGTAGTCATTGATGCTCATACTTTCTCTTTGCACATTGTGCAACTCTTGCTTGAGTTGCATTTTCCTAGCTTGAGTATTTGTGCTATACATTTTTGACAGAGTATCCCATGCCTCCTTTGGCATACTTGCATCTGAATATGCACAATCATAGAGTCTGAAATGCTAATAGACAGCCAGTACATAACTTTTCTGGCTCTCTCATGCCATGATTTAAGTGTCTGCATTTGCTGTTGGTTGGGAACATTAGGAAGAATTGGTTCTTCTTCATTTCCTGCAACGAATTCCCAATATCCTTTTCCCATAAGGAAATTCGTCATTCTGAACTTCCATGCTTGGAAGTTGTTCTTGTCAAGCTTTTCAGTGACAATCTGTGAAAGAGAATCAGACGCCATTATAGAACACTGCAAAAAATTCTGTCACTGCAAAGAACACAGCTTCAGCCTCACAAGGGCAAATCTGCAGAACTGACGAAAGTGGTATTTGACCACATAGTCACTTCCTAGTGACGATTTTGCATCAACATGCAACAAGGATGATTTTGTAACTCCCAATGTCTTTGTGCACAGGTAAACTATGCAATTTCTACAGTAACTTTTCACCGACCTGTAGAACAGTGGTTGCACAGCATAAAACATGCGCCTCATGTCGAGCATCGAAGTAGGGTATTCATCCCCGAAACGGAGCTTGAGATAGGTAGGAAGTTGGGTGTTTTTTATCTTCAAAATAGGTGAGTATTTTGGGATATTCTGGTTGTTTGATGATTGGAAAACAAGGAGAAATTAGTTCAGCTTCTTGCTTTCGATTTGTGTTGCATTTAGAGTAGGTTAACAGTAGGAAATCACACCCGAGAGGCATAGGGTTTGCTACTATGAAACATGGAGAAAATTGGGGAAAACAGGGAAAAAATGGAGGAAATGTGCATTTGAATGTATAGGACTCGCAAGGAGAGTGATCGGTAACATCCGGGGAATTTCCAGCAGGGTTATAAGTTCTTGAAGGGCAAGGGAGTCCTCATTTGCAACCAGCAAAGAGAGAGAGAGAGAGAGAGAGAGAGAGAGAGAGAGAGAGAGAGAGAGAGAGAGAGAGAGAGAGCTTGGGCGACCTGTTCGATTAATCAAGGCAAGGCGTGACGTTGCATTCGGCGATCCCTAGGTATATAGATCTCTCCCCCACCACTCCAACATCATTACTGGTGAATTTTGTGGTCTATAGTCATCGATATCTTGAGGTTTTGGACGAATCCATGCTCGAAAGTGCATCGGGCCGACGGAATCGGACACCCGACTCAGTGTCCGATTCTCAGAATCGGACGTCTGATTTTGAGAATCGGATGCTCGGACAACCGTCCGATCGGACCAACCCGTCCAATTCGGACACTCGGACTCAGATACTTGGACTCGCACACTCGGACACTCGAACTCGGACACTCGGACCAACCCTATCCGATCGGACTACTTGTCTGATTGTCTGATCAAGGAAATCGGACTCATGAATTAGGACACGTCAGCAATCGGACCACTTGTCCGATTTTTGAAAATCGGACTCCTAACCCCCGTCCGATTCTGAGACTCCTACGGCCCAAACTCGGGACCCACCTGGTCTGATTCCTAGAATTGGACCACTACAAAAACCCTCCTGATCCGATTCCTAGAATCGGACCAGCCTAGAATCGGACGTCCGATTCCTAGAGTCGGAAAAACAAAAAAAAAAGAGAGGAAAAAACATAAAAAATTGACCCTCATGAGTGACTGGAACCGCAACCCGCTCCAGGACAACATGGCGAACGCCTTGTAGGCAGTTCCCGACATAGGAGTCAAGACCAAGGGACAGGGAGACAGTGCTGGAGCACTCCCTAGCGACTTGACGCGTTGAGAACGGAAATTCAATCGGAGGACTTATGATCGATCCCCCTAGTGAACGGTAAGAAGCAGCGCAGACCCTAGAACCTACTAGAACGGCCAGGACTTGAGCAACAAAGCCTATCAGGCTCGAAATGAGCGAGAGTGAGTAAGACGCCGAGGAATTTCTTGCGGCACTCACATTGAATTTCCACACTTGAAGTACACTTAAGAAAGCTGAGAGCCTGATTGGGCACAAGTGCACGAGAAACGACACACTCACCGAGTGACCATAAATTGAGGTTTGTATTCAATAATCAAAGGAACTCACTCAGATAAATCACTCAAGGAACCCACCAATAGGAGAGGACCCAAGACATAGACAAACAATTGAAGCGCAGGGTAGGACCAAGCAAGGAGTGCCAACAACGAGGATCTATCAAGACTATTCAACTTGATCGACAGCGCAGCGGGGCGCAAGAATTCGACCATGACGGAAGAAAGCTCAGACCATCGGTCTAATGATGAGCTCGATTTGAGTGTATTCCCAGATGCTATACAGCAGATGGTGAGCAGTTATGACGCACACGCCCAGTACGAGCACCGCGACAGGACAGCAGACACAATCATTGCAGACCTAGAGGAGGAGAGAAGGCTAGCCCGCAAGGCATTGCAGGGCATAGCTGATTATAATAGGGATCAACAGGCTAGGAGCCAAAGGCAAAGCATGGAGCTGCATGAGTTGCAGCGAGTGCTGAATTTGGCTGGCCGAAACTGAACAGACCATGAGAGAGCGCTAGAAGGAGACCTGACATTGAGCGAGCTCCTCATGAAACGGCTACTCGATAACACCGTAGTAGAGCAAAGTGCCACCGCACTAGCAACGTCTCTACTTGCAGGATTAGGGGCAAACTAGGGCTCAAAGAGCCAGGCCAAAATACCGATTGTTGCCAAGCAACTCGATAAGTACCAACCGCATGAGGATCCATACAGCTTTGTTGAGAAGTTTGAGCAAGTTTGCGAAGCCAACAGCCTCAACGACCAAACTCAACGTTCGCAAGCATTCGGGCTTTGCTTAGGTGACAAGGGTAGGATGTGGTATACAAGACTGGATGCCGTGGAACGAGCCAACTTCAATAATCTCAAGGATCTCTTCGTCAAGAGGTTCGCCGAGCCCAGATACTCCGATAACCTGCTAGTACGCTTGATGAATGTCAAGCAGAAAGAGAAGGAGGACATCCGCGACTATGTGACCCATGTGAGAAGTCTCTTTAAGAGAATCCCTATAGGTGAGCGACCAACTGACAGAGCAGTTTCAATTGTATTCATCAGCGGAATTCGAGACGAGGAGTTATATAAGGCATTGGCAGGCAACTCAAGCTTGTAGCGGGACGTGGTGGCTAGAGTTTTTGAGGAAGCCATCAGAGTCGATGACCAGCTGAAAGAGCGGAGCTCTAGGAGCTCAAATCTAGAAGAGACCAACTCGTGAAGCTCAGAGAGAATGTCAGCCTCTAGTGAGCGGTCAATCCCATCATCCCAAGATAAGGGGAAGGCCACCGAGACAGACCAAGGCTTGGCTGAGGTCAAGATGGAATTAGCCAAGATACAAGACATGTTGAGACGACCAACGTGCGACTCGTGGTTGAGACATGTTGAGGACGAGGTAGAGGCCTAGGAGGGCAGCCACATGATCCAGTCACTTGTTGGACTCGTGGACACCTCGGTCATATCTCATCACGATGCCCTGAAAGAGAGCAGCAAAATAGGGATAAGGCTGACCAAAGGTGCGCAGAGTGCAGAATCACCCATCTTTTCGTAGACTACCCAAAGCAAAAGCCGTCCTCTAGCTCAGCCAACTTGCCATCTGTCCCATTGGGATTGTTTGGTGTCGAAAACCCCGATGGGGAGGCCACACCTATTCCCTTGCGAGTTATGACCCGAGTCCAAACGAAGCAGGCTGGCATCTCTCTACTGGGACCTAGCAATCTTGATGCAACCTCAATAGGAAAGAAAAGCCGCAGGCGGAAAAAGAAGAGATCGGAAGCTAAGGTCGCACTAAAGCGCACTAAAGATCGAGAGTGCTATGACTCTACCTACGAGGAAGAAAGTCTCAGACGCGGAGGTAGAGACTTCAGCCCCTAAGACAGTCGAAAAGGGAAGCGCTAAGATAGGGGAATACACGCATCCAAAGTGACAATTAGAGGCCATAGAAAAGGTGAAGGAATGGGTGAGGGAGGCTCAACAGCATCTCAAAGACGCTGGCCCATCATAGAGGACGAGATCGATGATCTCTCCAGCGTAAGTACGCCAATGTCACTGCCTCAACCTAAGTCGGCTGAAGCAACTGTGCCACAAGTACTACCTCAACTTAAGTCAGCTGAAGTAAGTGTGCCACAAGCACTACTGCTGAGACCAAGCCTAGACGCGACAGAGCCGTAGATCAGCCGCGGCCATTGGCCCGGACAATCCGAGCCGAGGGAAGGACAAGTATCTAATGATCTCCTGACCACGCTAGTGACTACCCCTATAACACTTAGACTGGGAGATCTACTTAAGCAACACCCTACCCTATGGCAAGACCTTAAGCAGTGGGTCGAAGGGTCACAAGAGCATGTCACGGTAGACCCTCGAGATCACAATGCATGAACACAATTGCCCAGTTTGATGCTGCACTTTGTGCCTAAATCCTTGCACGTCAACACCTTTTGGGAAGGCTCTGAGATGCACGCGGTCCTACCAGTCCTAGCCCTGGGTGAGACAATAAGGAAGGGAATTCTGGGCATGGGAGCCGGGGTTAGTGTGCTGAGCTACACAGTGCTTCAAACTTGGGGAAACCCGCATGTCGAAGCTGCTAGGTTTAATGTCACGCTAGCAAACGGTATGAGAGTGAAGCCATTTGGGGTACTGAAGAATTGGCCAGTAAAGATCGCAGGTATCCAGTTCTCTGTCGACTTTATAGTCATGAAGGGAGTGGACTACAATGTCCTATTAGGCCGACCCTAGATGCGCAATGCTAGAGTCATCGAAGATTGGGGTAACGGCTTGATCTTCCTTGGCAATAGAATGGATGCCGTAAGAATAGATATGGATACTTGGAAGACCACACCAGTCGACCTGGATGCCATCTCTGCTATGCTTAAGGGGAACACTCAGGTCAAGAAGCCCTATGGGTCCTTGACCAAGTATATCTCATGCCCAGAGGATGAGCGGGATTGGATGCATGTTCTTGCCACAATCAACCTGCCATTCTCATACCATGAGGCATATGAGCAAACCCTCAAAACGATTGGCAAGACCAAAGAAGCACCATCTACACTAGTCTGCATGATGGCAGCAAGCCTCCATGGAAAGCCTAAGCCCGTCACCTTCCATGAACCTTCCAAAAAAAGGGAACTCCAGGGGGTACTAGAATACCTAACGAACCAGCTAGCTGGCAACCCAGCTGCCAACTTCAAACCACACCAGGATCTCTTACAGGATTCCAAGTGGCAATGGATCAAGGTGCACCAACTTGAACCTCATGTATAACTGGGCCCTAGTTCCTGACCAACGACACGAGGCATACCAAGCCCTAGGAGATGACGAGCAGTCGAATGACAAAGATTCTTGCAATGAATACGAAGACTGCCAATCCTTCAGTGATGAGAGTGAGGGTGAAGTGGATACCATAGAATACGACACTGAAGGACGAGAAATTCAGCAGATACGAGCAGACTCCAAGCCGCAGAAAAGGCAGGCCCTTAAAATGGAGCAAGGAGTCATGCGCATGAAATGTGATTGTGCTTGGTTGGAATGCATAGGAGCCATAGACCTTGAGCAAGCAGGCCTAACCCAACCAGGAACAACATCAATACTTAGAACCGAATCACCATTTGAACTGCAGCCACCAGGGGAGACCACCTCTTCTAGCGAAGATGAAGGGTTTGACTCTGAATCGAAAGTTACTTTGGATAGTGACCCAGAGATCCCTAGGCCGCCCATGACCAGATGCACCAAGGGGGACTTACTCGTCCACCTGAGGCGCAGACAGTTAAGGCAGGATAAGGCAAAGCACCCTAGGGATACATGATTAGAAGAACAGCGGAAGCCACAGGACCTCCCTAAACGCTTCACGAAATTCGAAAAAGGGGATAGGGTAGTAGTTCTGTTAGGTGCCAAACGTCAAGGGTAGGCGGGCAAACCAATCGAAGGACCAGCCAAGGTCAAGGAGGTAGACCTAGCCCAGGAAGGGAAACACCCCAACCAGTGTTCATTGCCGATGACTTGACTAGTAAAGAAGAGTTGAGTCTTGTCGCTCTCTTGCGGGAGTACATAGACGTATTTGCCTAGTCCTTAGAAGAGTTGCGAGGGGTAGATCCAAGTGTTGTGACTCACAACATATCCATGACGTCGGATGCAACGCCGGTCAAGCAGCGATCGTACCCCATGAATCCAAAACATGCTCATGCTTTCAAAGAGGAAATTGACAAGCTGATGAGAGCTGGATTCATTTACAAAATTGAGCACACAGACTGGGTATCACCCATAGTCATTGTGATGAAGAAGAATGGAAAAATTCGAGTGTGCATCAATTACAAGAAGGTGAACGCTGCTACGAAGAGAGACAACTATCCCTTGCCGTACACTGAGCACATGCTTGAGAGGGTGGTAGGCAAGGAAGCCTACAGTTTTCTGGATGGCTTCTCAGGGTACAACCAGGTGCAAGTGCATCCTGCAGACAGGCACAAGACCGCCTTTGCCACTGAGTGGGGCGTCTTTGTATACATAGTCATGCCCTTTGGGTTGACCAATGCCCCTGCCACTTTCCAATGCCTCATGTGAACCATCTTTAAAGACATGGTTTGCAAGGAGTTAGAGGTCTTTGTCGACGATCTGTGTGTCCATTCGACCTGGATCGAACACTTAGACAAACTCCGTGCAGTCTTTGAACGGTGCCGCTTATATCGTCTCTCCTTGAACTCCTTGAAGTGTCAGTTTTGGGTGAAGCACGGATGCATCTTAGGACATGTGGTGTCGAAGAACGGCATTGCCACTGACTTCTCAAAGGTCAGGGTTATTGTTGACCTTCCACCCCCAATTAATTACAAGGGAGTTCAATGCTTCTTAGGTCACACAGGATACTATCGACGGTTTGTGTTGAACTACGCGCTGATCGCCAGGCCATTGTACAAGCTGTTGATTGTCTTCGAGTGGACCGAGGCATGCCAACGGGCATATGAAGAATTGAAAAAGACTCTAACAACAACACCAATTCTATGAGCCCCAGATTGGACCATTACCTTCCACGTGCACATTGATGCTTCTAAGTTTGCCGTGGGGCAATGTTGTGCCAACCTAGTGAGCATAACTTAGATTACCTAGTGAGCTTTGCTAGCAGACAACTCACTGAGACGGAGATGAATTATTTGACAATAGAAAGGGAGGGATTAGCCATAGTGTTTGCCGTGAAGAAATTCCGACATTATTTATTGGCCACACCCTTCGTGGACCATCAAGCCCTGCTCTATTTAGTGAACAAACCTTATGCTAGAGGACGCATAGCTCGATGGCTCCTCCTGCTCCTAGAGTTCGATTTCTCCGTGGTGGTATGAAAGGGAAAACAACATTACACGATTGATCACATGTCTCGTATACCCACAGGTGAAGCCGCTGGACAAGGCATCATTGACGAGTTACCTGACACCCACTTATTCCACCTGTCTAGCGAGAGAGATCTATTTAAGGCTGATCTGACGCCATACTGGGCAGACGACATAGTCCAAATACTCGAGCACGGACTACCTGAGCGACCAATAGAAAAGGCACGACTTAGGCGCTTGATCCTGAAGATCCAGCCCTACCAACTGATTGCAGGCCAACTCTATAGGCTGGGGTAAGACGGATTGCTGCGTAGGTGCGTGTGTGAGCATGAGATGCATGATGTGCTCTCAGAGGTGCACAACGGCGTTGCAGGAGGACACTTTAGTGGAGACACGACATCACGGAAGGTGCTGCAGTCCCAACTATGGTGGCCCACACTTTTCCGCGACGCCAAGCGATTCGTCAAGCATTGTGATGAGTGCCAACGGACAAAAGTCCCGATTTGTAAGGATAAAATGGAGTTAACTCCAATTATTGCTCAACCAGCCCTTCGAAAAATGGGGAATTGACTTCATAGGACCCATCAGCCCCGTGGCACAGTACTCACAAGCCAAGTACATCGTGGTGGCCACAGATTACCTCATGAAATGGGCAGAGGCAAGAGCCACATGAAAAAATGACGCTAGGACGACTGCCAAGTTCTTATGGGAGCAAGTGATCTCGCGCTTCGGTTGCCCCATCGAACTGGTTAGCGACCAAGGCACACACTTCATCAACGAAGTGATAGCACATCTCCTATCCACCTTTCTTATCACCCATCGCAAATCCTCACCATACTACCCTCAGGCTAATGGCCATGCAAAATCAACTAACAAAATTCTTATCAACATCCTAACTAAAGTAGTCTCAGCCTCACGAAGCGACTGGGACAACAAGTTAATGGCAACCTTGTGGGCCTATCGCACAGCTTATAAAACGGCCGTTGGCGGCCAAACCCCCTTTAGGCTGACCTATGGGACTGAAGTAATTCTACCATTAGAATTCTTCATCCCCAGCCTGAGAATAGCACTCCAAGAATGATGGGAAGGGAAGGAAGCATGGACGCAACGCTTGGTCGAGCTGGAACACCTATCAGAGACTCGTCTTCTAGCCACCCACGCGCTTATCTACGAGAAAGCCCGATGCAAGAGCTGGTTTGACAAGCATGTCAAGCAGCACGAATTTGAGCAGGGTGACTTAGTGCTCCTCTACTCAGTTAAAGGACATAAGCAAAAGATGAAATTCAGAGGTCTCGGACCCTTCAAGGTTCGAGCAATCAGCCTAACTGGTAATGTGGAGCTCGAGACCCTAGACGGTGAAGGAATAGGCTTCTTCAATGGCAGTCGTGTCAAGAAGTACTTCCCTCCCACTCATCCTTTGCATGAGCCACCAATGCTAGAACTGTCGGTCAAAATACGAGCAGCCACAATCACTGAAATCAACGATGATGATGAGAAAGCTGTAGAACCCACTTATCTCTATGTCACGGTCACTCCAAGCAAACATGTGCTTTCAATGCCTTGATTGATGAGGGAGCAGACTTCAATGTCTTAACGCACAAGCATTGGATCCAACTTGGCAAACCATTACTTCAACCCACAACTGCCAAATTAAGCCCATATGGGGCTCAATCTTACGCACTTCTCGGCAAGTGCAGAGTCGCTGTTTCTATCAAGTCTGAGACTGTTCCAATGCTGTTTTACGTGTTGCCCAGTGCTATAGACGCAGACATGGAGTTGCTGCTCGGGTGAACCTTCAAAAAGAAGACTCACTGCAATGTTGATTATGAGTCGCAGCGCATCCACCTAGCAATCGGCAACGTGTGCATTGTCACAGCTTTCAGCAAGGGCTACGCAACACCATCACCGTCCCCAAGGCCACCGATAGAAACATCCGTAGGCAAGATTAAGGAGGGGGTAGTGCGCGTCCTCCCCAACTTCCATAAACCGTAGCTCGCAACAACCAAAACAAGGATCCAATAGCCTCGCTTTCAATGGGTGCCTAAACAGCCGCAACAACCTCCTAGGAGTCAACGCACCTATCCGCATAAGACCTAGAACTCTAAACCTAGGAGGCCAAGATGCAGTCACCGGAAGCACTGCGTGATTAAGCAAATATGGGTCCCTAAAACCCTCTAGCGTGCGCAAGGCTACTATGAGGGAAATGCCTCACTGTGGATCCCTAAGGCCCCTACGGCCAAGGGCACTAGTCCTACGCCACCCTCAAGCTTGATCAGCCCACGTCCCCCAACACCTCAAGACCATAGGCTGCAGTGCTCTCCAGAGCCCAGCCATCCGACTCGTCTACGCTTCGGCCCAAGGGAGTCGCACAAACCTATCAGCCCAAGCAACAGCCACCGCCACAGGTGGCATCATCCGACCAAGTCAATCCAACTCTCCGCCGCAAAGTTGACTGCGGCAGCGTAGCCGTTGTGACTGACCCTAACCCGCCCACCTTACAAACATCCCAGTTGCAGGCTCAAGGAAACTCCCAACCATAACTACGTACTGTCAAAGCCTCTAGTTCTAGCAAACCTCAACCGCCCCTACCTTGACCGCCTCCTAAGAGAGGGTGTGGTGGACTGCATCAAACGGCTCGATGCCACCTTCATGTCACTAGCCCTCAGCTATAATCGCTTGGACTTGGGTCTATTAGAGGAACCCTTTGCAACGAAAGTGCGCAATATGCCTTGCTCTTGGGAGACTTTTGAATTCTCCTTTGCACAGGCCTCTCGCTCTGCTCTGCTGAGTTGCTTGGTAGCGAGGTCTCCAAGAGCAAGCCATTAAGCAACGTCTCATTATGTCATACGATCCACAGACCACTTCTGCTATCACTGACCAAGAGATCGCAAGGTTATCCCACCTTGCTGACACTGGATCACCCTTCTTGAGGCAGTGGTACGCTCTTAGGTTGCAATGGGAGGTTGACGGATGTCGCATAATGACCAACCCAACGCCGAGCCATCAAAACAGCCGAGTATGATCCCACTTACATCACGCCTACCTCATATAGAGTGTTAACCACTCTCCGTGGGCAACCTATGGATGAGCACATCAAAGGGCACCCCTACCTTGACCGCCTCCTAAGAGAGGAAGAACTCCACATTGCAAGTAGGGTCGATTCTGGCAATCTCCTAACTGATGTTCTGACATACATCATGCATGTCGGTATCCGCCCATTCGAATTAGACAGGGAAGTTCAGCTAGAGTATAACCCCAATTTCTATGCCTGGCTCCTGCACAAATAGAGCGACGCCCTTTATGCTGAAAGCCCTTAACCTCTCAACCTCCAATCCTCGGATGGATTCTTCTTGTCCAAAGGGGGAAGGGGTAATAAGATGGAATGTAAAAAATAAACAAAATGGAATCTAAAAAGTAAACCAAGTATGAAACGTCAGTTAAATTTGAAAAGCAAGGGTAAGATGTAATGGTAAAAGTCTGGGAGACTATATTCAATAAAATCTGCTATTCTTTTATTCTTCCAGCAAATTAGTTGTCAAAAGCACTAAAAGTGGAAATGGCTGAACTTGCAGGTGGCGATCATGGCAAGCCAGGACAAAGCGGGCAAGCTCCCCTTCTCGGAGGAGGAACAAGTAAAGTACATCCTCACAGTGGAAACGAGAGCCTTCAACCAGTTAAAGTTCTGCTACGTCTTCAACCTTGAAGACATGGCCATCGAGCCGGCGGTATGCCAAATCATAGAGCAGTGCCACCTACAGAAGTACCTAGATGCAGTGGGCCGGAGGGTGGATTACACTCAGTGCGCTGATTTCTTGTGCACCTTCAATAGGAACAGAGGCACCATCACGGTGCGCGACAATGAAGCCACCAGACAGGTGTGGATCGAGCTGACCCTCGAGTTGGTGGAAAGGGCATTAGGGCTCCCGAATAAGGTAGAAAGAAAACCGAAAAGAGACATCTATGCCATGTTGGGAATGGACAAGGTGAAGGTCCATACCAATGATGGAATTAGCCTGGCGGACATCCCCAACCCAGAAATCCAGCTGCAGGCAAAGATGGTGCACGCCTTGTTCTCAAGCCAGAGGTACAATAGCATAATGAGCCGAATCAATGTACCTCTGCTTGACAGCATTGCGGCACAATCACTGGACGAGGTGAACCTTAATGGGTTTGTGAGGAAAACAATAGAGGCTTCGGCTAAGGCCCTGGCAACAGGAGGAATAGCCGTTGGAGGGGAGTCCCCATCGTCCCGATCAACCCGCAAGGCATCATCCTCCAAAGCCACAACCATAGGGTTTGGAGGTTTGGAGGTGTCCTTACAGCCATCATCCAGGAAGCACTAGGGCAAGGAAGAGAAGGAGGAGACAAGAAGGGAGGTGACGAATCACCATCACAATCCCCACCTCACACAGAAGAGCAGTGAAGGTCGTCAGATGAAATGGAGATGGACGCAGACGAAGAGGGAGAATCCCAGAGCACCCCACAGAGGCACACAGAACAACGAACTAAATCCCTGCATGGAAAAAGGAAAGAGGAGTGAAAGAAGAAAGAAAAGAAAGATCTGGAGAGGGCTCAAAGGGAGTCAGTCAAGGATGAGGAGGAGAGAAAAAAGAAGACCGAAGAGGAGCTGAGAAGGAAGGAAGAGGAAGAAATAGAGATGGCCACCCGTCGCTCCATAGAGGAGCAGCACAAAAGAGACGAGGAAGGCACAGAGAGCCCGCACCAAACGGAGGCACCTGGTTCTAGTACCAGTGTGCCAGAAATCGCACCCCTGCCCCCAGCAGAAGGAAAAGAAAAAGATCAGATGATGCCAACTCTCCCCCTCTTCATACCTTCCCTGTCAGCCACTCCTATCATGATGACTTCCCCTACCACCGCCACCCAAGGTTCCACCCCAAAATTCGATGAGAGCAACGTGGTCACTTGGCTATAATTCTTGGTGGAACGGGAGCTGGCAAGAGAAGCGGCCGTGGCCACCCCAGCATCAGGAGTCAAAAGGGTAGCCACGGCTGAACTGGAGCCAAGGTCGGAGCTGAAGAGGCAGAAAATAGAAGACGTTGTCACCACCACCACCATGCCCCACCCCCTACCTCCAGTAGGCCAATACGACGAATATGTTAAGGAGCTGCTCTCGCAGTTAGAAAGGGCCAGGGAAGAAAGGAGGACAGCCGTGGAGGAGCTGGCAGCAGAATGAGAATCACGAGCCGCTCTCTAGCTGGAGAGAACAAAGCAGATAACAGAATACCAAAGGGAGATCGCTGCGCTCAGGGAGGAAGCTAGCAATAAGGAGGCAAAGGAATTAAAGGCCCTGAAGGAACGTGACGCTGCTTGGAAAAGAAGGAGAAAAATCTTGATGGAGCGTCTCAACGGGGAGAGGGAGATCAATGCTCACCTTCGGCGCAAGAATGATAAGCTATCTGTAGTCAACCTAGAAGCACAAAGCCAGCTTGATAAGATCAGACAAGAGGCTGCAGAGCTGGACCAGTTAAGGGAAGAGCAGGTGCAAAGGATGCAGGTGAAGCTAGACCAGCTCAATGCATAGATCGCCAATGAATGCCAGGAGCAGTCCCGCCTACACCGTGAGCTCGAGGCCCAGCAGCAACAACTCATGGCTATGACCCTCCATCAGGGAGAGAGCCTGGAAGATATGGAAAAAAGAGCAAAAGAATGGGCTGATCACAATGAGGGGAGAATACGGGACTTGGCATGCCGGCTACCCAAAGCCGAAGGAGACAGGGTGCTGGCTGAGAATCAGGCAGAGGTAGCCCAATTCTCCATGATAGCCCAGTAGCATACCTTCCTCAATACACTGCTCCACTCCACCAGACCGGAAGGAAACGAAGCCAATGATCAACTGCTTCTACAGAAGAAACTAACCATTGCACGCAGAGCTTTAATAGCAGGCCTGTACGTGCCGTTGCAGCTAGGAGGCCCGCCGCAGAGCCTAGAGGAGCAAAGAAGATATCTTGCACAGGTAGGCGTGACGGCGCAGGAAATAGATGAACTCGGTTTCACAGAGGCGAAGGCACAAGAAGACGTGCAAGCAGAAGGGGGTGAACGAGAGTTCGATCTGGGACCTCAGGAGGAGGAATACGTCCCACCACCCCCTCAGCCACAACAAGCGGAAGCGCAGCCCCTTGATATGTCTACTAAGAGAAAAGCAGACCAGGCTAACCGCAGGAAAGAGATGGTAGAGAAGGCAAGGAAAAAGCTGAATGTTAGACCCATTCCAAGACAGCCTGCCCCTCTTCTACCACACCCTCAAGATCCCCCTACTGAATTCCATGCCGAATTGATTATCTGGGAACAACAGGAATATAACCGCGACCCCTTCGACTTGAGCTTTGAGTTTCCCGCTACCTTGAACAGAGTATTGCCCATTCAACTTGTAAATGACGTCATCGCTATGGGTGCAAGGCTCAAGGCAAAGTGGTTAGCGGAGTGAGAGGCCTACCCAACAGCTTGGGGAGCCGAGGACCACGAATTTTGGCAGGATAAAGTCCTCTAGGTGCCTAGATCGGTGGAAGGCTATAATTGCCAACCCACCTGGAGAAGACACATTTTTGACGTCAACCTTGATGCGTGGATGGCATTTTGCAACACCCTCCCTTTTGAGAGAAACAACACTACCTTCATGCCGTATCCTTGAAGGGTAGGGGTCGACTTTAATCCGTCCATCCACGGAAGGTTTGACTTTCCCATTATCTATAACACCAATAGCACCTCCCATAGGGACGCCCTTCTCTTCACCCTCCCCGATTTGTATAGATCTATAGATAGATTTCTTAGCAAGTTCACCTCTTGTCCTGACCCCGCCTTCATAACCACTTGTAATTATCTTAGACTAATTAGGATCCTAGTCCACCAAGAACCCGCACCTCAAGAACGCCACCTCCCACCCCTCTATTTTGACCCCAATGCCATAGATAGCAGCACCATGACTCGCCTCACGATGCACGCTTCTCTTTTGCCATCTTTCTGTGTTGCACTGCTTGAAGATATGAGCGACAAAAAATTCACCCAGTGCAACCATCCCTTCCTTTCTACCACCACTCTCAAAACCCGCCTCAACCTCAAGGGCTACTTGTTGAGTCGAAGATTCCTTAACAAGGCCCCCCGCTCTCCGCCATCCCCTACCCGCCATTCAGATGACGAGGAGTAAACTCCCGTCATGCCCTTGTATCGCTTGTCTCCATGTATATGCCTCTTTATGTTTTAAAAAAGAAGAAGAAGAAGAAGAAGAAGAAAGAAGCACCACAATCACTGTACCTAGGGTTCTCCATAGCCCCCTCCCCACTTCACACTTAGGGCACATTAAGGGCAGGACTTTCAGACCTGTCACCCTAAGACTTGCACCGCACCTCCAACAAAGCACGAACTGGGTCCTCAAGTCTGGGATGTTACCAAGGGCTTGCCCAAGGTTAGACCCATCTCCTAGTTCCACTGCCATGGGCACCACACACTACACGGCGAGACAGACACACCCCTTAGGGAGTGCACAACTTTTCTTGCACGTTATGTTAGAGTTTCAAGAAATGGCTACCCGCGGAAGAGGATCACCCACGGCATCCTTTAATGATCAAAACTTCTTTTCATGTGTCGTCATCCAGCCATCTGCCTGGTGATGGCTACCATGATTGAACCAAGTCAAGGTAGAACTGCCATTGGCATAGATCTTGGAACCTCATCGTCCAATGATCCATGCCCAACGCCTCAAGATCTACAGATCGCTTATTGATTCCACAAGCCTGAAGACCTTCAACTCAAAACTAAAGACCTTCAACTCAAAGACAAGGATCTTCAATCAAAGCCATGGATTTTCAAGGAAAACAGCGTTCGGGGGGTTTCTCCAGAATGTATCCCTCCAATACCATCCTCCTAAGGGATTGCTTATTGCTTCAAGCGTTTCGGATACTCAAAAGATGACCGGCTACATAAGGGGCGCCATAACAGTGCGAAAGATGTCGAGTATCTTCATGGAGCCTAAAGCACCCCGGAATCTTTCCTGGTCATCGCCCTTAAACTCCATCACCTATCATCCACCCAACCACCTTGGAAGTAGTATCACCCACCTCCCTGTTCCGCCTAGCAGCCGACCTAACTAGCCACTATGTCCCACCGCAGTGCCATGGGACTGGCACTTGGCTAGGAGGGGGGTAATGTTACGTGTGTCCCGCAGCACAGAGGAGCGAAAAATGGAAAAAAAGGGAAATAGAAAAAAAGACGCAAGATAAAAGCAAAAAAAGGCTCCTTAACCGGTAACCAATCCCTGAAAAATTTAAATGTTCGGGCACGACCCTCAGAAAGCCTCGGTGTTGGCCCGAGACAACAAAAGAGAAAAAGGGCGCACCATTAAAATGCGAGAGTGCCCCTGGATCTTTGTAAAAGAGTGCCAAGCTTGCTCCTGTGCAAAGTGTACGCATTGGTGTTGAGATATCGAGCTCCACTCGTGATATGCCAGGGTGACCGTTGTGCATTTATGTCACCGACGTGTCAGTTGCAGATGCGGTTGGTACACCGCCCATGAATAATAGCTACATGACAGCTATCCTTATCTACTCTAGTTCATGGCTCAGTTAGTATGCCACCTTAGTTAGTTGAGTTTGGTTTGAGACCCATATATAGGGTTCTTCTATTTCTTTGTAAGAGAGTTCTTTTTGGCTTACACAAACTAAGAAGAGAAAAACTATTTTCAGCCTCCACCCTTGTGTATATTCCCCCATTGTGCAAGCAAGAAAGCTACAAGTGAGACTCCTTCCTTCTCTCCCACAATCTTGACATGGTATCAGAGCCTTGTTCGTGGTAAGGAGCTCAAGAAAGCAAGCCAAGCTCGCGGTGTTCTAGTAAGAGGAGCAGTGTTGCTTTCATTTTCTGTTTTGGGAGCAGATCTCTGCAGGTAGCACAGCCGAAAATTGCAAGAGTGCATTGTCTCAGGTTGAGACGCCCTTTGCGGTGAAGCAAGAGGGCAGTATATGCTGCGGGTGAGGGCTTTAGTCCATGGCGACCCTGTTTTTTTTATTTGAGGCCATTTCGGGGCCTGTTTTGGAGGCGGAAGTTTTCTGCACGCACTCAGGAAAAGGCCCAGTTTTATGCTGTGCAGCCACTGTTCTACAGGTCGGTGAAAAGTTACTGTAGAAATTGCATCGTATGCCTGTGCGCAGAGACATTGGGAGTTACAAAATAATCCTTGTTGCCTGTTGATACAAAATCGTCACTAGGAAGTGAATGTGTGGTTAAATACCACTTTCGTCAGTTTTGCAGATTTGCCCTTCTGAGGCTGAAGCTGTGTTCTCTGCAGTGATAGAATTTTTTGCAGTATTCTGTAATGGCGTCTGATTCTCTTTCACAGATTGTAACTGAAAATCTTAACAAGAACAACTTCCAAGCATGGAAGTTTAGAATGACGAATTTCCTTATGGGAAAAGGATATTGGGAATTCGTTGCAGGAAATGAAGAAGAACCAGTTCTTCCTAATGTTCCCAATCAACAGCAAATGCAGGCATTCAAAGCATGGCATGAGAGAGCCAGGAAAGTTATGTACTGGCTGTCTATCAGTATTTCAGACTCTATGATTGTGCATATTCAGGATGCAAGTATGCCAAAGGAGGCATGGGATACTTTGTCAAAAATGTATAGCACAAATATGCAAGCCAGGAAAATACAGCTCAAGCAAGAGTTGCATAATGTGCAAAGAGAAAATATAAGCATCAATGACTACCACATGAAGGTGAAGAAGATTGTAGATGCACTTGCTTCCATTGGGTCGCCAGTGGAAGATGATGATTTAGTTTTTGTGACCTTGAATGGTCTAGGAAAGGATTATGCACAGTTCCGAACATCCATTTCCATCCGTGAAAGATTTCCTGATTTTGAGGAGTTGATTGCTCTTCTAATTTCTAAGGAGCAAAGAAATGGTGGTGCATCTTCTTCAGGAGAAACTTCAAAAGAAACTGTCTTCTACTCAAATGTTGGAAGAGGTAGAGGCAGAGGTAGAGGAGGCCAATTTGGAGGCCGTGGTAGAAATCAGAATATGCAGCAAACTCAAGAAAATGAGTCCTATGGAGGAGGACGTGGTAACTCTAGAGGCAGGGGGAGCCAAAGAGGTCGTGGTGGATGGCAAAGAGGCCAAAATGCAAACAGTAATGTTGAATGCTACTACTGTGGTAAAATGGATCATATGGCTAAAGACTGCTATAAAAAGCAGAATGACATCATGAATGGAAAACTGCAACAAGGAAATGATGCATCTTCTAGTAGACAGGGTGATGACAGAAATGAGCATTTGTTTATGGTGCAACACATGAATAATTCTGTGACAAGTGCAGAAGAAAGCAACGATGTATGGTATGTTGACTCAGGTGCATCAAACCACATGACAGGTCATGCAGAATGGATGGAGGATGCAAGAAAAATGGAAAAACCAGGATTTGTGGAGACTGGTGATGACACTGCACATCCTATTGTGCAGATTGGAAAAATTCCTTTGTCTATGCAGGATGGGAAAAAGAAATACTTGTCCGATGTATTTCATGTCCCGAATATCACTAAGAATCTGGTTTCTGTTGGTCAAATGGTTGAGCAGGGCTTGCAGGTCAGATTTAATCCTCATGGATGCTTTGTTGAGGATATGAAAAATAAAGGTCGCTATCAAATAAAGGTCGCTTGATAGCAAAAGGAAAGAAGCAGGGCAGAATGTTTACGTTGGATGCAGACATGTCTGAATTGAGTGCAGTAATGTTTGCACATGGGACAGGTGTAGTTGCAGATATTGATATCTGGCATAAACGCATTGGTCATGTTAATGTACAACGACTTAAATCAATGCAGGCCCAAAATATTGTTGTAGGATTGCCTAAATTCAAGGTTGCAGAAATGCATAAGGTATGTGAAGCCTGCCAATTTGGAAAACAGGCAAGGAAACCATTTCCTAGACATGTTCAAGAGAGTGAGAAGCCATTGGAATTAATCCACTCTGATGTGTGGACTACTAAAGCTGCATCTCTTGGAGGCTGTCATTATTTTGTCACTTTTATTGATGACCCCACAACAAAATGGAATTGCAGAAAGGAAAAACAGGCATATTGGAGAGGTATCTCGCGCCATGCTCAATGAAAAAGACTTGCCAGATTTTTATTGGGCTGAGGCAGTTGCTACAGCAGTCTACATAATGAACAGGACTCCCACTGCAGCAATACATGGGATGACTCCAGAGGAGAGGTATACTGGTAGGAAACCAGATATTTCTCATTTGAAAATTTTTGGTTGCATTGCCTATGTACATGTGCCAGATGAGTTGAGATCCAAGTTGGATCCAAAAGCTGAGAAGTGCATCTTTATTGGTTACTCTCTACAGCAAAAAGGGTATAGATGCTATAACCCTTCTACTCGTAAGTTTACAGTGAGCAGAGATGTTGTTTTTGATGAGATGAGTAGCTGGTATAAACCAGTAAATGTGATTGATGATGTAGTTGTACAAAATGGTAATGCTGCACAGAATTCACAGCAGCAGTCAAAAAATATTAGTGGACCTGGAGCGTCCTCTAGCAGTGGTTCACATTCTTCGCCATGGACATGCAGATTGAGATCAGGAGAATCTTCTCAAAGCAATGCAGATAGTGGTATGCAGGTATCACGAAAAGGAAAAGAGAAGGTTGATCAGCCCATATTTGTTGTGAATGCAGGTCACTCTTATGTGGATGGTGAATCCAGTGGCTCAGAACAGAGCATTGATGATGAGTTGGGTATTCCTTCTATTGTTACACCTGGAGTAAGGAAGACCAGGGATGTTTTGAGAGCATCTGGGAGTGAACCTACTTTGCGCAGGTCTACGAGAGCTAGGTATCCTGTGGATAGGCTAAAATATGATGGATTTACAACCATTCACTATGCATATATGGTCAAAGTGATACAGGAACCAGAACCCACTTCTTTTGAGCAAGCCATGGGAAAAGAAAAATGGGAGAAAGCAATGGATGAAGAAATGGATGCCTTGGAAGCAAATGCTACATGGGAATTGGTACCTTTGCCTAAAGGTAAGAATGCAATTGGCTGTAAGTGGGTTTATAAGGTGAAGCACAATGCAGATGGTTCTGTGAATAGATACAAGGCAAGATTAGTAGTCAAGGGGTATGCACAAACATATGGCATTGACTATGAAGAAACATTCAGTCCGGTTGCAAGGATGGCAACCGTAAGAGCAGTCATTGCTATGGCTGCATCAAAGGGATGGTCTTTACATCAGATGGATGTAAAGAATGCCTTCTTGCATGGTGATTTGCAAGAAGAGGTCTATATGGAGCAGCCACCAGGTTATGTGCATGCTGTTCATCCTGAGTTTGTTTGCAGGTTGAAGAAAGCCTTGTATGGCTTGAAGCAAGCACCTAGAGCATGGTCTGACAAGATAGGACAGTATCTTGTCACTATATTGGCTTTCAAATTTCCAAGGCAGATTTCTCACTTTATGTGAGAAAAACAGAGAAAGGTATTATGCTACTTGTCATTTATGTTGATGATTTGATTATGACAGGTGACAGTGATGAAGATATCCTTCATGTAAAAATGCTATTGAAGCAGAAGTTTGAGATGAAGGATTTGGGAGAGCTGCGTTATTTCTTGGGCATTGAGGTGATTAGATCACCAAGTGGGATACAGCTCTTGCAGAGGCAGTATGGATTGGACATGCTGTCCAAATATGGGATGACAGGCTGTAAGCCTATTTCAGTTCCTTTGGAGCAGAATGTGAAGCTGAGCGCAGATGCAGGTGAGCTTCTGGAAGACCCTACTATGTACAGACACATAGTAGGAAGCTTGATTTATATGACTATTACCAGGCCAGATTTGAGCTATGTTGTTGGATTGGTAAGTCAATTTATGCAGGCTCCAAGGAAACCGCATTTGGATGCGACTAGACGCATACTCAGGTATGTGAAGTCCACATTGCAGTATGGACTATTTTATGAGACTGGGGTTCAGATACAGTTGCATGGATACACTGATGCTGATTGGGCTGGTAGTATTTCTGATAGACGATCTACCAGTGGATATATATTCTCTTTTGGGAGTGCTGCAGTCACTTGGAGCAGCAAGAAACAACCTACAGTTGCCTTGTCGAGCACAGAGGCTGAGTACAAGGGTGCAGCAATGGCTGCATGTGAGGTAGCTTGGTTGCATAAGCTACTTTATGATATGCATCAGCCTACAGATGGGCCAGTTGTCATTTATTGTGACAACATGAGCAGTATACACTTGGCAAATAACCCAGTCTATCATGCTAGAACAAAGCACATTGAGATGCATTATCACTATGTGCGGGAGAGGGTTTTACTAGGTCCTATTGATCTAGTTTATGTCAGCACAGAGGATCAGGTAGCTGACATATTTACGAAGGCATTGGGCGCAGAGAAGCTGCGCAAGTTCAGAGACCTACTTGGTGTGCAGGAATTGGGATTGAGCTCGAAGGGGAGTGTTGAGATATCGAGCTCCACTCGTGATATGCCAGGGTGACCGTTATGCATTTATGTCACCGACGTGTCGCAGATGCGGTTGGTACACCGCCCATGAATAATAGCTACATGACAGCTATCCTTATCTACTCTAGTTCGTGGCTCAGTTAGTATGCCACCTTAGTTAGTTGAGTTTGGTTTGAGACCCATATATAGGGTTCTTCTATTTCTTTCTATGAGAGTTCTTTTTGGCTTACACAAACTAAGAAGAGGAAAACTGTTTTCAGCTTCCACCCTTGTGTGTATTCCCCCATTGTGCAAGCAATAAAGCTACAAGTGAGACTCCTCCTTCTCTCCCACAATCTTGACAATTGGTTGGGAATAGGATAGATTATAATGGTGGGAAATGGGAAAAAGGGCCTAGGCTACGGCCGGCCATGTAAAAGAGGGAAAAGGGGATGACTGCCCAAAAAGGATTTAGGGCTTTGTATATAAAGTTGAAAAGTGAATGAGAAGCTCATTCTTTGGTGTGGGGAAAAAAGAGTCTTCTTCTTCCTCTCTTCTTCTCTCCTTCTTGCTTGTGTGTGCTCTTGAGAGAGGGAGTGTGAGAGCGTGAGGGAGTGAGTGTGTGTGGAGTGAGGGATCAAGAGGGTGAAGCTCTTCACCATCTCCTCCCCTTTTCTTCTCTTCTCTTCTCTTCTCTTCTCTTGCGTGCGCGGCTATGGAGGATGGAGCTTGGAGATGGAGAATGCTTGATGATGCTTGAGCTAGCATCAAGAATCATGGAGCTACCGGAGTGCAAGAGAGAGGAGGGAACTCGATCGAGCATCAAGGTAAGCTCACTACACTTGTAGGATCGACGGCGCGTCGGCTAGGTGAGAGATGGCCATTAGAGCTCGCTTGGAATGCTTGAAAGAATAAGCGGTCCATGGGTCTTGGCGGTTGAGCGAAAGCTCCCATAATTGTCTATGCGAGCTCCTTGCCATAATATAGATTGGTACTGAGGGTGTGTCACTAGGCTCACCAATTGCCTTAGCGGCTTGCTCGCACTCCTCATTATCCGAGAATGGTAGATTGATCGTGGCTAGCACGTGCATCCAATCTCATTCATCCTATGGACAAGGGATATACTTTGTGAGTTGCCTGTACGATTTTCTAACTTGCACATCACCCTTCAACATGGCTGAGATGGCATCTAAGTCAACTGGTGTAGTCATCTAAGTATCCATCTCTACCCTTACCGCTTTCGTTTGATTGCCTAGGAAGATCAGACCGTTGCCCCAGCCTTCTATGACTTGTGCATTGCGCATCTAGGGTTGGTGTAAGAGGATGTCATAATCTACTCCCTTCATGACAATGAAGTTCATAGAAAACTAGACACTTGTGATCTTCAACGGCCAATTCTTCAGCTCCTGCTTCGCATCTTCCTCTTGATCCTACCACTTGGGGTTCTCGGTCACCCATCTAAGTTTCAGGGTCTTCTCCTATTGGTGGGCTCGTTCAGTTTCTTAAGTCTGAGTGAGTTCCTTGTTATTTACAAGAAGTCATCAATTAACCGTCACTCTGTGTGTGCGTGTGTTCTCTTTTCTGTACATTGTGCAAAATCAGGCTTTCAATTTTTCTTTAGATGCACTTCAAGTGTTGAAAGACAATGTGGGGGCGTAATGCAAAATGGTAAATGCAGCTTTAGTACTCCTATATATGTTCTTTGCCTAATAGGGATTTAAGCTTGGTTGCTCGCTGGCCACTCTTGCTGGTCTCTAGGGTCTATGTTGCATCTTCTCGCTTGGTCCAGCTTTGGGTCTATGGTTCAATTTGGCACTCTTAGCAGGTGGACTACTAGTAGGTCTGACTGGCATTGCTTCTAGGTCAGCGACTCGAGGATTCTCTCATTTCTTGCACTAGAAAGGTGTTTTATTTGTTTGTATTTCTCTCAGGGGTTCATACGACTATGGTCCAAGTCAGTCACGGTCTACATATGTCAAATCTAACAAAATTTAGATTCAGCCCAGCTGGTCCAAATTGCAGGGTCCGATTGTTAGATTCGACGTGTTCAAGTGGACTAGGGCCGAATGAGATTAGGGTTGAATTTGAGGCTGAGTGTCCAAGGGCCGAACGTAGAGCCGCTCGAATGCCATGTGGTAAGGTAGGACGAATGGCAATTCATCCGATTCGAACGAGATGAATACTATGGTCTGAGTGCTCCAAGGACGAGTGGGTCGAATGGTAGTTGGGCCGAATCAACTAGGCCAAATGGCCGAGTGAGCAAGTTCGAGTTGAGTTGGGCCAAATGGGACAAATGTGAGCGTCCAAGGGTTGATTCTAGGGCTTTGGCCCAAAGTGGCCATCGAATCTAGGAGTTTTTGAATTCCAGGGATTGGACGTCCCAAGTGTCCGATTCTGGGAATTGGTGGACCGTATTCGATTTCGTCGGCATGTAAACAACAGTAACAAAAAATCAATTCATGGAAACAATTTTGGCCATGCCCACAAGCAAGGTTCTCTAGAATCCAAGGGTGGATACTGAGGAAGGTTTCTACACACCTGATCTAAGCGAAAAACTCCTGAGAATGCCGATTGATTCGCTAGAAGCTGGAAGTCTCACTCTCACTCTTAAGCTCTCTCTCTCTCTCTCTCTCTCTCTCTCTCTCTCTCTCTCTCTCTCTCTCTCTCTCTCTCTCTCTCTCTCTCTCTCTCTCTCTCTCTCTCTCTCTCTCTCTCTTTGTACTGCATAACTGAAAATGAGCCTTCCAATCCCCTTCATTGGGTCTTAAGCCCTTGTTCTAATGGCCAAGTGCTACCCCGTCAATGCTCATGCCTTGTCAATGGATTACAAGCCCATTTTTTCCCAAATTTTGCCCTGTTTTGGTCTATTTTATAGTAGAAACCCTAAAGCTTTTTCCTTGAATTTCTTAATCCTATCCTACTCCATATGCAACAAAAATCAAAACACAAGTATTGAAATGAATCCTCCTACTTGTCTACTCATAAAAAACTAAAATACTTGTTTTGAAGATTAAAAAGACCAAATATCCTACCTATCTCAAGCTCTAGTTTAGGGATAAAACCCTTACTTTGTCGCGTGATTTGAGGCACGCAAGTGCTCAAGCTTGAATCCGTTGGTCCCGGTAATGGAACCAAAATGTAATGGGAGCTCACACTCAACCGCCAAGACCCACAAACCGCTTATTCTTTCAAGCATTTCAAGCAAGCACAAATGGCTATATCTCACCTAGCCGACGTGCCTTTGATCCTACAAGGATGTATGATCTTACCTTGATGCTTGAACGAGTAGCCTTCTCCCTCAAGCAACTTGGTAGATCTACGATTCTAGATGCGAGCTCAAGCAACCTCAAGCCTCCACCTTCAAGCTCCATCCTCCATAGCCGCGCTTGAGACAAGAGAAGAGAAGAGAAGAGAAGAAGAGAGGAGATAATGGAGAGCTTCTTCTCCTCGATCCCTCACCCTCACACACTCACTCCCTCACACTTTCGTACTCCCTCTCTCGAGCACACACAGGCAAGCAAGAAAGAGAGAAGAAGAGATCACGTTTGCCACACACCAAAGAATGAGCTTCTCATTCACTTTTTGAGTTAATATACAAAATCCTAATCCCTTTCAAGTAGTCATTCCCTTTTTTACATGGTCGGCCCTCTTCCCTATTATTCTCTTATCTTCTTAGCTTCCTTTATACTACCTGTTTACCCTTACAATTTGCACATGAGGGAGCGTGACACTCTTTTACAAAAGCTTTAGGGGCACTTTGCATTTTATAAATGTGCTTTTGCCTTTGACTTAGCTTTTGAGGCCACCCTTGCACTTTCCGTTGTTTCCCTTCCTACTTCTTCTTTTGTGTTTGATTTCATTCTAGGCCGCCTCTTTCAGCTCCCGACTTGCGCTTTTCCACTTTTTCTTGTGTTGAGGTTAAAAAACACACAGAGAGAGAGAGAGAGAGAGAGAGAGAGAGAGAGAGAGAGAGAGAGAGAGAGAGAGAGAGAGAGAGAGAGAGAGAGAGAGAGAGAGAGAGAACATGAGTGCCAAAGTATATCGACCCTAAAGTACACTACCTTTTGGTTAGGAGGCTTGCTACAATTGATGTAGCCTGCCCCCACTCTTGTCCAATGTTGCCCCCTATCTTGCAATCCTACCCAAGGTTGACCATTCTAGTAACCCACATGCTCCAGTAGCCTCTGATGTATGCTACCATCAGCCAGCCCTACACATACTATTGTTCCCTTGCCCACTTTTATTTGAATATAGAGAGATATATACATATGCCCAATTCTAGAAAGTTACATAGAGAGAGAGAAAGTGGAGGAAAATTGGTTTTTAGCCATGCAATATTTTGGTTTTCTATGTATTGCCAATAGACTAAGATGTTTTTTACTTATTTTGTGGATTCTCATTATTATAGAAATTCATTGCATAATGCATGTGTAGCACTAGCCACATTATGCCAAGTCGATAGGTAGAAAATTAATGTGCTTTGTGTTTCTGGTGTAAGTAGGTTATTAGTAGCTAGAGTAATGCAAATGCAATGATTTTTTGTGTTTATCAATGGAGCACTTTGGTATGCAGGGTTATTATTTTGGGTGCTATAATTACGTAGATTATTTCATGTGCTCATGCTGCACGGGATTACTTTGCTATTATTGTAACCTTTATGGCCTTATGCATGACAACTATTTTGTAAAGTTAGAATTATGGTTTAGGCCTTAGCAAAAATTAGATGGGCTATAAATATCATTAGCAAAAGCAAGTCTACCAAGCAAAAAAAAAAAACCAAATGCTAAATTTCATGATTTTTTAGTACAAAAATAAAAGTAATACAAATAATTAAATACATTCATGAGGAAGGTGCCCACTCATGCATGGATGAAGATTGTACCCACTCTTTTGTTATGCACTCTTGTGTCTCTTACTCTCTTGCTCTCTTGTGATATCTCAATTTTTAGTTCATTTTACTAATAAAGTATAGTGAATTGGGTAGTACACTCTCCTTCCCACAATGTAATGTACATAGCCCACATTGTGGTGCTGTTGCTATCAGAGAAGGTGATAACGCTTTTGTCTCCCTATGGTGCCACATCTGTAGGTCAAGATAGCAACTCCATGAACTATTGAGAGGTGATGATAAAAATCAATAGGAGAATTCAAATTTAATGGAGTTGTCATATATTTTCAAGTTTCAAATCCATCATGTCACCAAATTTTAAAATAAACTTAATAGTCTCAACTAGATATTGAGCTTTGAGTAATAAATTTGGATGAGCATATTGTTAGAAATTTGGATGAGCCTTGAATAAGAAATTTGAATAAGGCAAGAAAAGGTAGATGCATTAAACTTCTGTGTGCAAGTCCACGACCCAAAACCTCTCTCTCCCCCCCTCCCCCCCTTTTTTTTTAAATCTCTTAATATTCAAGCATCCTCCAATAATACACATCTTTATATCTAGACTATATATGTTTTGTGAAGGATTGATATGTGAAAAGTCGATTGATATTAATGATTTATTGGATCATTACTATGATTTTCATTTTGAAATTGGAATTCTTATAGACTCAAACATGGTCATGAACCTTTAAGTTCTATAGCTTGATCATTGGTTATGTTGTAGAGTGACTCAAGTTTTTTAATACATTATAATTTGTTATAATAAGGAAGATCCTCTTTTGTTATATTGGAAAGTGGTATCAAATCAAAATATGGACTCTTTTCCATGCTCATATGTAGACAATTCTTAAGCATAAGGTCAAGCATAATGTCTTGATGTATGAAACTATGAAAATCAAGACTTAGCTTATTGAAGCTTGGCACACCATTCAATGTGGGAACACATGGATTGAGTAGTGCTTTTGAAGGGAATGGATTAATAAAATACCCTTCAATGTCTCATTTAGTGTGAGGTTCCTCCTCCAAAAAATCCGAAGGAGTCCTCTTAGTAGTCGACTGAAATTCGTATCCATGCACATCATCATCCCATCTCCCCATGGGAAACCTTGGACTTACTTGAACATGGTAATCTCAGTTCTACTTCATAGGGAAAGCGTGGACAAGTCACCCCTAACAACAATACCACTTTGTAATCAATCAAAGGTAGGAGTGAGGTTAACATCACACTTGGTTCAAAGAGAGTGAGAGACAGGGGAGAGTGTAACTCGATCCCCCTACCCATAGGGTAAAATCTCAACTCCGGCCCCCTAAGAAGGTGTTAAAATTGGTAAATTATCCATCAAAAATCCTTGCCATACTACCCTCAAGCAAACGGCCAAGCAGAATCCACAAATAAAATCCCAGTAAATGCCCTGACCAAGGTACTCTCTGCTTCACGCAGTGACTGGGACAACAAGTTGATGGAAGCCTTAAGGGCTTACCGCACAACCTATAAAATAGTTGTAGGCCAGACACCTTTTAGGTTGACCTACGGAACTGAAGCAATTCTACCTGTAGAGTTCTTTGTTCCTAGCCTAAGGATCGCCTTTCACAAATGATGGGAAGGGAACGAGGCATGGATGGAACGTCTAGCTGAACTTGAATGCCTCTAGGAAACTCGACTTCTAGCTAACCATGAGCTCATATGTGAGAAAGCATGACGAAAAAGCTGGTTTGACAAGCATGCCAAGTAGCACAAATTTGAACACAACTTTGAACAGGGAGACTTAGTGCTCTTGTACTCCGTTAAAGGGCATAAACAGAAAATGAAGTTCAAAGGTCTAGGGCTTTTAAGGTTCATGCCATAAGCCGAATTGGTAATGTCAAACACAAGACTCTAGAAGGCGAGGCCATAGGCTTCTTCAATGACAATTGCATCAAGAAGTATTACCCTCCCACGCATCCTTTGCATGAACCACCAATGTTCAAACCCCCTGTCAAGGTAGGAGTAGCCACAATCACGGAGACTGATGATGAAGATGAGGAAGCCGTAGAACTTGCTTACCTCCGCATCACGGTCACTGCCGAGTAGACATGCACTTTCAATGCCTTGATCGATGAGGGAGTAGACTTCAACATCCTAACCCACAATCATTGGACCCACATTGGCAAACCACAATTATAGCCCACTATTGCCAAACTAAGCCCATATGGGGGCCGATCATACGTACTCCTAGGGAAGTGCAAGGCCGCAGTTTCTATCGAGTCTGAGAGCATACCGATGATTTTTGATGTGTTGCCAAACACTAAAGATGCATGCACAGAGTCGAGCCTTTAAAAAGAAATTTCACTACAATTTAGATTATGAGTCACAGTGCATCCACCTAGCTATTGGCAATGTTCATATAGTAACATCTTCCAGCAAGGGCTACGTGACTCCTATGAGATCCACAAAGCCATTGGTAGAAATGCATGTAGCCAAGTCTAAGGAAGGGGGTTGTGACTTGTTACAACCTGTCAAGCCTCTACGCCAACAACCCGCTAAGGCCAAAGCCGATGGCCACAAACCACAATTCAGATGGGTAGCAATGCCATTAGAACCTGCCAGCGAGGGACAATCGGCCATGCCATCACAAAGCTAAGAATACAACCTCAAAACCTAAGAGGCCAAGACAGAGCTACAAACAATGATGTACGTTCAAGCCGCGATGGGTGCCTAAGACCCTATTGCAAGCGCAAGGCTATTATGAGGGTAATGCTTGGATATGGATCCCTAAGGCTAAAATAGCCAAATGCACTGATCAAACGCCGTCCTCGCACTTAACCATAACCTGCCATACCACATGTCAAGGCCTAGAGCTGCATAAGCCTCGAGACACCAAGCTTGTGGAGTCGCAACTGATTATGCCCACGATGACTGACCAAGTCTATCGGCCCAAATCTTAGCCTGCTACTCCCAAACCAACACCACATAACTCTACCAAGACTCAGGAAGCATCATCTGCAAGTAGTAGTTCAGTCTTAGCCCATTATGCAAAGGACCCAATTGCAATCTCAGGAACAATTGAACAAGCAACCATCTACTGCCAAACTTTCTAGTTCTGTCAAACCCCAACCACCCTCAATCCTTAGACCCTCTTATGAGCAGAAATCATTCTTGATATTGGACACAAATCTAGCCGAGGACAAAGGGGATGACGTGATTGATTGCCTTAGATGCTTAGATGCCACATTCATGGCGCTGGCTCTGAGCTATGACCACTTGGACTTATACTTGTTGCAAGAGCCCTTTGCAATCGAAGTTCATACAATGCCTTGTTCCTTGGGACACATTCAAATTCACATTCGTCAAAGCACCCCACTCAGCTATAGAGTTGCTAAGCACTGAGATATCTAGAGAGCAAGCCATCAAAATGTGTCTCATTACGTCATACGATAAGCAAGCTACTTCTGCTATCACTCACCAAGAAATCAAGGAGTTGAAATAGCTTGCGAAAACCAAATCCTCATTCTTATGGAACTAGTATGCCCTTCAATTGCAATGGGAACTTAAAGGATGCCAAATAATGACCAATGCTGAGCAGCGATGTGCAATCAAGACATCAGAGTATGACCCAACTTATGTCGCTCCCACTTCATATAGGTGTTAACAACTATTTGTGGCTGACCCATGGAAGATCACATCAAAGGAGACACTTACCTTGATTGCCTCCTGACCAAGGAAGAGCTACATATTGCTAGCTGTATCGATTCTGGAGACTTCCTAATAGATGTCCTTACTTACATCACACATGTAGGTAGCCAACCCTTTGACGTGGACCATGAAGCTCAGTTGGAGTACAATCCAGACTTCTATGCTTGGTTCATGCGAAAGTAAACACTCGACCCGCACGCTGAATGCCCTTGGCCCGCTAGCCTTCAATCCTAGGAAGGATTCTTCTCAAATACAGGAGGGGAGGGTGAGAGTAAATCAATAAGGTGAGTTAAATTAGAACCAATCAAAATCAAGCAAACACATGAATACATAATAAAAAAACACACCACTGTGAAAACCTCAATCTACACTTAAATGCAGAAAGAAAAGAAACATATTAACTCGCAATTGAGGAAAAATATCATAAAAATTTTGAAATAAGGGTGACAACTCTGAAAGGAAGGTTCACGTTGGAGCTTAAATGTTTTCATTCAACAAACATGAAGTCTTCCTTTTCAGTAAATAACTATTTTGGAAGCACTAATGGGAATGAAGATTCATGAAGGGAAAATGAAAGATGTCGCAGCAAGATCTTGCTCACTGAATCCCTTTCACAAAGGAGGAGAGGACATAGTACGACATCAGCTTAGAAAATCGTGCTTATAACTAGCTGATGTTCCGTAGTATCCACAACCTCGAGAAGGTGATAGCTAAGGAGGAGGCTGCAAGGAGAGTGGTGGAACAGTGTAACCTCTTGAAGTACCTGGAGAAGTTTGCATAGGAACCTGATCACACAATGTGTGTGAAATTTTGGAAAACGTACAACCCCGATCAAGAATGCGGAACGGTGATTGTGGGAAGAGGGGAGAATGCTAAATAGGTGCAAGTGCCATTGAACTAGGCCTTGGTGGAGAAGGCACTAGGGTTGGAACCTAAAGTGTAGAAGAAACCTAAGAGAAATGTGTATGCTATGCTAAAGATGAAAAGGGAGGATGTTTTGACAAACAATGGCATCAGCATACATGATATCCTCGATGTTGAGGCCCACATGCAGGAAAAATTGGTACACTCACTTTTCTCCAACCAGTGCTATAACTCCCTCATGCACCGAATCAGTGTGGATGTGCTAGAGAATGTGGCAACCCACACCTTGGATGAGGTAGATTGGAATGGCTACATGCAGAAGACTATAAACCAAGCAGTCAAAGCACTAGCCCTGGGCAGCAGACAGGCAAGCAGAGAATCCCTAGCCTCTAAAAGTACTGAGAGGAAGAGACCTTCCTCGAAAGCCTCTTTCATCGGATATGGGAGTGTGCTGATAACCATCATCCAGGAGGCTGTAATAGAAGCGCAGCAAGGAGAAGAAAGAGCGGATGAGACTCCAGATAGGCCACCGATCCAACAGGAGAAAGAGCCATTGAGTGACATGACAGAAACTGAGACAGAGAAGGAGGATCAGGAGGCTCAATCCAGAAGAAAAAAAACAAAGAAGCCCACTAAAAAGACAACTCAGAAGAAGAAACAGGATGAGGGTAGGAAGAAGGAAAAAGAAGATCTAGAGAGAGCCAAAAGGGAATCCCTAAGAGAGATCGAAGAGAGGAAGAAGAAAGAGAAGGAAGAAGCTAAAAAGCTGGTAGAAGAATAAAAGAAAAAAGAGGAAGAGAGAGAGAGAAGAGATGTGGAAAAGGAGGCGGAGTTGAGGAGAAAGGAGGAGGAAAACATGGCCGAAGCAACTCACTGGTCCATAGAATGGCAAAGCTGATTCGATGACCTAGGGGCTTTAAGCCCGCCTAGGGATGAGAAACTTGGCTAAAGCTCTCAGGTACCCAAAGTCATACTGCCTGTGGTCATTGAGGGCAAAGGCAAGGCTCCCATTCATCCCATTCTGCCCCTCTTGGTACCCACTAGCAAATCAACTACTCTCACTCCAAGCATCCCGACCAACGCCGATGTAAACAACTTTATGGCCTGGATGCAATACTTCATTAATAAGGAACTGGCCCAAGGAAAGAGTGTGAAGACTATGGCCATTGGGAAAAAAAGATTGGCCACAGATGCCGAGTCTAGGCAGGATTCGAAATGCCAAAAGGTGGAGGCTTCGACCATGCCAATCCCTGCTACTATGACGCCATCCGCAAACTATGATGAGTATGTTGATGAACTGATCTCTTAGCTAGAGAAGGCAAAGGAGGAAAAAAGGATGGCGGTGTTCGAGTTGGGAGTGAAAAAGAAGTCGGTGGCAACCTTCCAGCTTGAAAAGATGAGGCAAATAGCTACGCAACAAAAGGACATCGTTGAGTTAAAACAGGAACTAAAGGCCAAAGATGACAAGGAGGAAAGTTGGCGACAATGGCTCGAAGATGAAACTCAAGAGCTAGTGAAAATGTAGAGAGAACATAAGCTTTTAATCATGCAACATGAGGAATTGGCAACAAAAACAGATCAGATCAAATGAGGCATGGAAGAGTTTGCTACAAAAGAAGAAGAAAGGAAGCAAGAAGAGGAGCAACAGCGCAGAGAGGGAAGCCATGACCGAAAAGTTAAGCCTTGGAAGAAACGAGTAGGAGAGAATGAGCAGGGAATTGGAAGACCAGGAGCAGAGACTCATGGCCCTAGTACAAAGACAAGGAGAAAGTATGGAAGAGATGAAAAAGAGAGCCGAAGAATACACAGGGAAAAATGAACGAAGAGTGAAGACCTTGGCGCATCACGTGCTCTTGTGGAAAAAGAAAAAAATCCTAGCAAAAAGCAGAGCAGAGGCAGCCCAAGTGGGCTTCAGTACTCAACAATGAGCTTTCCTAAATACCCTAATGGTTGGACACCACTCACACGGAGAAATGGGAGTCCCTTAAGGTGGTAAACAAGAAGCTAAGCATGGCACGCAAAGCCTTGCAAGTAGGGCTACACATGCCACCACAAACCGTAGCAGTTGGGGTGAGCCTTGAGGAACAACGCAAGCACCTGCTGATGGCCAGCCCAACCCCCTAAGAGGTTGATGCACTTGGGTTTGTAGAGGAGGTACAGCAAGAAGATTGCCTAAGGGGTGAAGCTGAACTTCAAGTTGACATGGGTAGATTTGAACAAGAAGTGATCCCACAACCCCCTTCACCCCACCTTGAAGAACAGTAATCGTCAATTGACACATCTGCGGAAAGAAAAGTTGCCTTGAGAGGGAAAAGAGAAAGAAAATGGTGGAAGAAGCCTAACAACGATTGAGGGCCAAACCTATGGCATAACCATCCACACCTCTTCCACCATGCCCAAGTGACCTATTGGCCAGCTTCCATGCTGAACTCGTAGTCTAGGAGAGCCAAGAAAAAGAGAAACAGCCTTTTAACTTCCGCTTCCTTCTCCCCAATGTCCTGCGTATAGTCCTTCTCCTTAAAGTAGTGGAAGAGGTGATTGGCATTGGAAGCCGGCTAAGCCAACAATGGATGGAATAAAGAGAGAAGAATCCCACCTTATGGGGCACTCGAGGATGCGGAGTATTGGCAAAAAAAGGTTTTTGAAGTGCCTCAATCCGTGCCCCGATACGAGTGCAAGCCACTGTGGTGGCAGAGATGCATTTGTGACGACAATGTGTTCTCCTGGATGACTTTTTGTAATACCCTCCCCTCTAAGAGAAACAACCCCACCTTCATGGCATATCCTCGTAGGGTAGGTGTAGATTTTGATACAAACATCCATGTTCTCTACGACTTTCCTATCATATATAACCCCCCCGCACTACCACCTTAGCACAAGCCCTCACTTTCACCGTGGATAGCCTAGATGCTACCCTGACTCGCTTCATTGCTGAGTTCTCCTCTTGTCTCGATCCCCCCTTCATTATCACATGCAACTACCTTAGGCTATTAAAAATCCCACCCCGGCAGAACGTGGTCTCCCCCCACTATTTTTTGATCCTAATGCCATAGATAGTTGCACAATGATCCACCTAATGATGTGACCCAGCCTTCTACCCTCCTTCTGCCTCACTATTCTTGAGGATATGAGTGACAACCAATTGACCCATTGTAACCACCCATTCCTCTCCACCACCTCTCTCCAGGTTCGCTTGAACCTTAAGGGTTACATGTAGAGCTAGAAATTTTTGAGTCACTCCATTAAATCTCCTTTCCCACCACATTCTGATGATGACAATTAGCAATGAGCTACTGCTCCTAAAAAAAAAAGAGAAAAAGCAAAGAAAAGAAAAGGGAAGGCCAAACACAACAACAGCAAGAAAATAACAATGAAAGGAGCACACGAGACGTCCAAACACAATTCATGGCACATAGCTCATAGTCATTGCACCTAGGGGTCCTCAAGTTAGGCACGTCTGGTGGCTGCGGTCGATTAGCTCCGTTCCTAACCCCCTAGTCCTTTTTGACTCCCCACTTCATGCTTAGGGCACCTCAAGGGCAGGACATACCTAGGGAGGTAACACTTGACCTGTCATCCTCAGCAACACACACCACACCTCCCTTCGCACGAACGGGGTCCTCAAGTGTGGGACATCACCTGGACCCAACTCCCCATTCCAACAACACGAGCACAGAGCACTGTACGGTGAGGTAGACACTCCCCTTAGGTAGTGCACTTTCTTCTTTCAGGCACAACAAGATGCTGCAAACCACCAACTTCGGAGGCTTCCATCATCTACCCAACATACCTTCGGTTCTCCATCCAAATCATTACCAAAGCTTCCCAATCAACAGAGCCCACATGTGGCCCTATCATCACCCCACCAGCCACTTGCCCATCGCCCACCCTTCGACAACAAAGAGCTCGAAGTGCCATGGGATTGGCACCCATCTCGGAGGGGGGTAATGTTAAAAATTTGAGATAGCAGAAATATGAGGCAAAGAGCGAAAAAATGACAAAAAAAGAGCAAAGGTGCAGAGGCGGCCCCTAAAGCTAAGCTGAGGCAAAAAGCGCAATTCTAAATGGAAGGCACCTCAAAAAACTCTAAAAACTCTTGCAAAAGAGCGCAAGGGTCCCTCCTGTGCCATTTGTAAAAGAATAGATGGGTGTAGGCTTAAGGCATGAGGCAAGAATAAGGAAATAAGAAAAATGACATTGCCACAACAACCGGTCATGTAAAAAGGGATGGGTGCCCATGGGATTTTAGGGCTTGTATATAAAGTTCAAAAAGTGAATGGAAGCCCATTCTTTTGTTTGTGGCTAACAAGAGTCCTCTCTTCTTCTCTTCTCTTCACCTTGCTTGTGTGTGTGCTCTTGAGAGAGGGAGTGTGACATTGTGAGGGAGTGAGTGTGTGAGAGTGAGGGATCAAGAGAGTGAAGCTCTTCACCATCTCCTTTTCTCTTATTCTCTTCTCTTTTCTTCTCTCGCACGTGCGCGGCTATGGCAGATGGAGCTTGAGGGAGGAGGCTTGAGGATGCTTGAGCTAGCATCTAGGATCGTGGAGCTACCAGTGTGTGCGAGGGAGGAGGCAACTCATCTCGGCATTAAGGTAATCTCACTACACTTGTAGGTTTGAAGGCACGTCGACTAGGTGAGAGATAGCCATTAGAGCTCACTTGAAACACTTGAAGCAATAAGCGGTCCGTGAGTCTTGGTGGTTGAGCATGAGCTCCCTGTACATTTTGGTTCTACATGAGTCATAGCAAAGAGTCTTTTGCCAATCTTAGGCTCTACATGAGTAGAAGATACATAATGTCCATGTTGTCTACCCTTCGGATTAGCTTGCTTCTTCCAACACTCTTTTGCAATGTGGGCATGCTTGCCACAGTAATGGAAAAATTTATCCTTATTAGAATTTTCATGAGTAGATTGAATATGCCACAATCCTTTGCCCTAGACTAAGATATCCCCCTCACATGAGAGTATCTACCACCTCTACTAGCAAATCCCTGCTAACCTTGTCCATGTTGATATGCATGCTATTGAGTTCCCTTGCCACCACAGCTAGAACCTTTGCCAAGATAACCATGTCCTCTCCAATTAGAGTAAACAACTGCATCTTTGCTTTTAGAGCTACTCAAGATCATAGCCGAACTCAATTTCACTTCTTCATGGATAAGCAAGGATACAAGTTCATTAAAGTTAGGCATTTTAACCCTGGTTGAAATTAACGTATCAAAGGACTTGTATTCAGGTCCTAGACCATTTAGGGTTATAGCTACCAAATCCTCATCATCTATCTCAGCCTAGTGGATGCTAGCTGATCCGCAATAGTCTTTATCTCAGTCACATAGTCCTAAATGGACCATCTTTCCTGTCCATTGTGTTAAACTTCTACTTCATCTGCATTTTTCTGGCACTAGTAGTAGTACCATAATATCTCATCAAAATATCCCATGCATCCTTTGGTGAACAGCGATTCATTATTTGCGTAACCATAGCATTAGGAATACATAGGGATAGCCAATGCAGTACCCTATGAGCTCTTTTATTTGATGCTCGATGTGCCCTAAGCTGATCAGGAGTTGCATTCTTGTCAGGGAGTTTGGGCCCAACTTGCGCACTTGTAACCAAGTCCTAGTAGCGCTTGCCAATCGACATTGTCTCTATGGTTCTCTCCCTATCAACATTGCCCCCCATTTTGTTCCTACATGGGATGACTAGGATCTTGTGAACCTCATTGAGCTCTCTGATGGGACCTCAAATGGGCTGGCACTGGCTATGGCACTAGCGGGACCTCATGCTCATGATAGACAAACACACCCTCACGGCCTTGCGGACCAGGAGCATCTATCTACTGCTAAAGGACGAACTGCCCTAAAGCCTAATCTATGTGTTTATAGCTTTGTAGTTTTATGGTTTTGTAGTCCAACGTTCCCTTTCTATAAACTCCATAGAGGGAGAACCCATACACACTGGCAATAAATACCACGATAATCACATACATAGGAGAAAACCTCTCAGTGGAATCACCGCGGCCCCATTGCAGCTCTCCTACATCGCAGGGATTAGCCCCTTGATGCGCTGCTCAACATATAAAACAAACGAACAAACTCCACTCTTCCATTTCGAAAGTACTCCAGGAGATATCTATCCCCAAGAACCGAACATCTATCCTATGGCTTAGGATGCCATTCCATACTCAAATGTGGGTCATTGTCATTGAAAATAGGTTCTATGCATCCAATCGTTTTATTCTGACACCATGGTTAGCATGCACATGCAAAGTGAATGATTCTAAAGTGATCAAACATAATTTAAAATCAGAAACATGTGGTGCACAATCAGGCTTTCCAATGCTTAAGCACTCACTGACCCGCTGAAACGATGTAAGGATAGCACCGAGATAATACTCATGCTACTATCCTCTCAATTAACATACCACAAACTCTATGTCATGATGTGCATAAGAAAATTAGCAACAATTAGCACACAAATCACACCATTCAAACATCCCAACCCCCTACGTTTAGGTATTGCTTTCATTGCATAGGTGTAGAGGTTCATTTTGTCATGGTTTGATGTATAAAAAGCGGTAAATCACAAACTTTGACAAAGAGATAGGGAAAACTGAGGCTAAACCTCATGCTTTGCCAGTACCATACATCCACAAACAATCATTATATTTTTCCTTATTTTTCCAAGACATATTTCTATTTTTCCCCTTATTTTCCCCATTTTTTTGATTTATTTGGCAATAAAATATTATATTTTTTGGTTTTTCTTGTTCCAATCACTTCAGCATACTAACATTCAATTTTTCTTCCATATTTCCCCCATGGGAACATATTTTACCCACCCGAAACGGAAAAACTACCATTTTACCACTTAAAAACCGCATTTCGGGTTTACGAGAATTAAATAGAGCATGTAGATCATTGCAAAATCAGAATTTTTTGATAAACAACAATTAGTCACAATGCAAATAGCACACAAATAAATTTTCATCCAATAAGAACATAGTTATCATCATAAACTATAAAAAATCCTTCATTTTCCTCATAAAAATGGTCATACCGTGTTTTTACGTAACCCAAGACGCCTTGAATGATTGCATAACTAGCATATGGAGCCTCCATTGCTCTCAATCCAATGTTTTACATCAATCTTCAGCATCTCCATCAGTCTCCATCACCATTTCCTTCATTCTCCCTCCCGGTTCCTCCTCTTCAAGATGGTGCACATGAACAACCCATAGAGAAGAGAGAGAGGGAGGAGAGAGAAAGACTAGATTCTGATCTCTTCATCTGGACAGCCATTCCTCGTGCAAAGATTGGCGATATGATCAGCCAAGAGGGAGAAGTTGCCAGGTATCATCGGTTCTATGGCTTCTTTACAGCCTCCATGCATGATTAGGGGGGATGATGGCGAAAAATGCGCATGTTGCTGGCGCCAAGCTTCACGCTTCTTCATCCATGCTTTTTTCATAAAATTTGGGGGGGGGGGGGGGGAGGGGGGGTAAAATTCCCAAAGGGCACCCCCCCTTTGGTCCAAGTTGTGTCCACCCTTTCATACCTTGGCCAATTTGTGGCCCCTTCCTCGTCCGGGCTCCATTTCGAGCTCTGAAAAATCTTGCGCATTCGGCTTGGCATCCTGCACTGACTGGCAGCTCCTGACATCCCACACGGCAGTCGGAAAAATTATCAAAAATCCACAAGTGTCGCTCGGGTGCCTTTTAAAAGCTGTCTTTCACTTGGTGCTTAAAGTCGTCCTAACTACAGTCGCCGCCTTTGATGTTAAATATTTTTCCCCTAAATTCTAGATTTTTTAGAAAATTTTAGACACATCCCGGGCTCAAAAATCCGCTCTCATTGGCGACCACAGGATAGGGCGACTTAGCCCGTCAAATCCCACAACAGATCTGTAGAAAAAAACCAAAGGAAGCATCAAGCTGATACAAAATAGATACATATTAAAATACAGCACAATGCTCACCCTACCCCCTAACAAAACCAAGGCATGAAATCCACAAGGAGTAGGCCTAGCATAATTTGATAGAAGGGCCGAAGCTAGTCACTAGCCAACTGATCCAACACAGCCAAACTAAAACCAACTATAAAAAAGGTTGCCCTAAGTGGTGGTCTGAACTACCAACCTAACTAAGGACAACACAACTAGGAGCTCCTACTAGGCGAGGACTCCTATAGCCTGATCAAGAAGTATTTCCTTTTAGCACATTTTTTCTTTTAAGTTTTTATTCTTTCCATACTCGGGTGTGTAAAAAGGAGGGAGCTGAGCATAGTGACCTAAGGAGAACAGGGCATCAGCCTCAAGTCCTGTCTCGGTACCCAAGAACCTACCAAGCCCTCGCAAGGCGACACTTAATCCTTTTCTGACGCTCACTTTTATTTTCGCTCCAACCTTCCTTACTTTCTTCTTTTTCAGCAAGACGCCACCCCTAGGAAGATAAGGCATCGGCCCCGAGTCTTGACTCGTGCCCAAGAACCTACCACGCCTTCGCAAGGCGATGATCAACTACTTATAAATTTTTCTTTCTTTCCTTTTCTATTTTTATAGGGGTTCAAACCCCTTTTTACACACCTTTGTATATATTTATTTTCTTTGAGATATCAGGGTTTGTTTCTCGCTATCATCATCATTTTTCTTCGGCAGGCTTCTCTAACTGCCTCATAACTAACAAGAACTCCTAGAACGGTTGCCTAGCAGGCTAGCAGAACAGGGTCACTAGGACTGCCTTCTAAAATAGGTCTTTGATGCTTGAAAATGGCTTTACAGGAGGCAAAAACTACTCAGTCCTCCCTCAGACATACCTAACCTAAACCTGGGACTTCATGCCTTGGACGCCGCGGTCCCCAACCAAGAAAAGAAAATCCCCTACAAGTACACAGACACATATAGCATAAAAACATGGTACGCATAAAGGAGAGATATCACCTGGATAGGGCCACAAGAAGTCTCCCGCGTGACATCGGCTCCTTCCAAGCTCTTCTTCGAACCTGTCTAGCATAGGACTAAAACAAGAAACCATTAACTGCACCAGTACTAAACAGACAATTGGCCCTCTTGGCCTAATGAAATAAAACATTTAAAACCATGCAAAACTGGCCCTCTTGGCCTAATGAGATAAAACAAAATAGCACCTACACATCCCTCCCTGAAATAGTACAGATATACAATAATATGCTCCTTTCCAAGGAGGAAAAATAGGGTTCACAGCCCTAAGCTAAATGCATAAGATTATGACCCATCCCTCCTGCATATATAGCAAGAGGTGTACGCATAACATGTTGTCTAATCAGCCTATGGGTCCAAGATAACAACGGTAGATGGTTCTCAGCTACTCTTTGCATCACCCATGTCAACCATCACCTACCATATATTGCATGCTCTGATAACATTCCCCACAATCGATCGGGCCCTGTTTCATTATTGATAGCAATATCCAAACTAGAACCACAGTTGAAGAAAACGTCTTCTTCATAAGCAAGATTTACCAGTGAATCCGCAAACTGATTCCAGTGGCGTGGAATCACCTGAAGAGACACGCTCTCAAACTCCTCAAGTAGGGTCATGGTAGTTCGATGATACATACAAAGAATGGGATTTCACAATGTGTATGTCCCATCTAGCTAATTCAAGATCAACTGGGAATTCCCTTTTACTAACAATCGCCGAATACCACCTTGTTTGGAAATATGCAGTCCCATAATCAAGGCTTTATACTCCGCCATATTGTTAGTGAATCCTATCCTGAGATAAGCAGCTAACTTCATCGTAACTCTACGTCGGGAATCTCGGATTACTACTCCAACACTCCCTTTTTTATTAGGGCCCTTGGACACTCCGTCAAAATATAATGTGTATGTCCACAATGGGTTAACACAGCCTGCCATCACGAACTCCTCTATTCGTAATTATGATAATCAAAAGTTAACATGTTTAGAGGATGAATTGGCGGCTCCATCCCACCTTTTTCATTAAACTCAACAGGGATACTCGTCAATATTCGTAAGCAGTGATGGCAGAAGACTTTGATTTTCCACACAAAGGTTCCGTCTTCTTGCTCAACCACTTTGTATCCTTTGCTCTACCAGATAAGTTTTCCTTGATGGTATCTCTGCTCCAGATATGGGTGCTCCAAATAAGGAATTAACCGCCCCATCAACCAGCTTTAAGCTCTTTTGTAGGTCTCAAATCAGCCCCAGCATGGACCTGCAATGCATTTTTCTGTGTTAGCATACTTAGAAATAATAATGTTTAATCTTATTAAGATTAACCTTATTTTTAAATTCTACTCCTTGTAGATCAACTAGTAGAGCCGTAGACCTATTTTTCCCTATCCTAACAATCTTGTAGGGGCCATCCCATCTAGGTTCTAGCTTTCCTGGAAACAACTCGCTACATGCATCATAATACATAACTAATTGACCTTTTTAAAAGTATACTTCTTTGCTTGAAGGTTGTGCAACTGCTTCATCCGACGTTTAGCTACCTCCTAGTGTAATAAGCTCTGCAATTTCACTTCATCCAGGTGGGCTATGGTCGTGAAACGTTCAAAGAGTGCATCCTCGTCTCCCAAAGAGTAGTTAATTGCAAACCTATGGTTGGCAACTTGATTTCGAGGGGTAACACATAGTATTTCCCATAAACTAATTTAAATGGAGTATGGCCGGTAGCTTGCTTGAATGTTGTAGTGTATGCCCATACTGCCACATACAACTTCCTGTCCCAGTCTCGCTTCTTCTCAGAGACTATTTTAGACAAGATACCCACAAGTTGCTTATTAGTACTTTCAACTTGCCCATTTGCTTACGGATTATAGGGAGTCATTTTATTATGCTTGATTTTCCAAGCTTCAGTCAGGCTTTTGATCACTTTATTCAAAAAGTGGGTTCCACGGTCCGACACATCGAAACGGTAGATAATCTGCTTTAAAAGAAAACTTGTAGTCCCTTTTGCATTGTCCTGCCTCGTCGCCTGCGCTTCTGACCATTTTGTAAAATAATCAGTTGCTACTGTAATGTACCTCTTCTGGGTAGTAGACGACAGGGTGATAGGACCCACAAAGTCAATGCCCCACTTCTCAAATGGAAGGATAGCCATGATAGGCGTAAGTGAGTGTTTCCTATTCTCTCTGATGTCATGTCTTTGACAGATATCACATCTCTTAACGTACTCAAAAGAATCTTGGAAGATTGTTGAGATGACAAGCTCAACACATGTGGACATTGATGATGGACCGCCTGGTTAGATGGGTCCACATGTCTACACTTAGCACGTCGGTGGTCATTATGATTCACACATGGCCACTGACTTATTACTTATTATATTCAGGTTGTTACAACTATTTACAACTGGCATAGTTATAGCACCAGTCGACTAGTGTAGTCGGTTATGCATTGTTTGACTTAGGAGGCCACTTTCCTTTTATGTATATCTTATCTATACTTTGTGTACATTGAAAAGTGTGTGGAAGAAGAAGAAGAAACTAGCAAGAAAACGTTTTGGCCTCCATCTCTCTTCTTGTCTCTTGAGTGAGCTTCTTCTTGTGCATTCTGTGTGTGATCGGCGCAGCATCTTGAGCAAGTCCCCCCACCACGTGATTCTTGACATGGTATCAGAGCCCCGCCACTAAGAGAGGCTGATTTCGAAGGCTGAAGCGAAGGAGAAGAAGCAAGGTTCGAGCAAGCAAGCCACGGGTAAGAAGCTCTCCCATTTTTCCACTCTCTCTTGGATAGTGCCTGTGGAGGCACTAGAAGCAGGGCAGAGCAAAGATCTCAGATTGCAGTGAGATTTGGTGTGTGCGAAGAGCACTATGTATTCTGTAGAACAGCCCTTTAGGGATAACCCGCAGTTATTTTGGGCGTCTGAGGCCGTTTCAAGCCCCGTTTTAGAGCCGCAAGGTTGCGGACATCAGTTTCAGGGTACACTGTGACTTCGACTGTATTGACCGAAAGTGGGTGCGCAGGTTACAGATTTCATATCTGTAAGTTCAAAGGTGTTTACCAGTGAGTAAACACAAGGTTTATTTGCAAACAGGTTGCAGATTGCATGTATTTTTGAGCAGACAGTGAAAAAGGCTAGCTGGTGTATTGGTGTGCACTACAGGTCGAGGGTTGCAGAAGATTTGCTTGCTGTTTGGTATTAGTTTTGTGATAATGGTAGAGAACAGTGAAAGCCTCATCATTGAGAAGCTCGACAAGAACAACTACCCTTCATGGAAGTTCCGTGTCACGAATTTTCTTATTGGAAAGGGCCTCTACGAGTTTGTTTCAGTGAAGAAAAGGAGCCGGAGGTGAGTGATCCTCCAACTGCAGAAGAGATAAAGGCACGAAAGGAATGGAATGCAAAAGATAAAAAGGTCATGTATTGGTTGTCTGCAGTAATTGAAAATAATATGCTGGGACACATTAGAAATGCAGAAAATTCATATGCAGCTTAGACCATGCTTGAAAGTATGTTTTTTGTAAATACAAAGGCACAAAAGATTCAACTCAAGCAAGAGTTGAATACATTGAAGAAAGGGAAGATTTCTATCAATGAGTATGCACTGAAGGTAAGAAGCATTGCAGATGCCTTGGCAGCAATTGATGCAATGCCTGATGATGATGATTTGGTGTCGTCTACCTTGGGTGGACTTAACAATGAAAAGGCTTGGAAGTCTTTTGTAACTTCCGTATATGTCAGAAAGCCATTTCCAGATTTCGATGAGTTGGTATCCCTTATGATCATTGAAGAGATCAACATGCAGAGTGAGACATCTGAAAGAAGTGGTGAACATGTCCAAGCTTTCTACTCCAGTTCAGGAAGGGGATGTGGCAGGTTCTCTTCAAGAGGCCGTGGTATAGGACGTGGTAGTGACAACCAGCAAAATAGATTGAATCAACAATTTGGTGATATGCAAGTTTCAGGAGGTCATGGTAACTTTAGAGGCAGGGGAAAGTTTAGAGGAAGAGGTGGATGGCAGAACAGAGGCTCTAACAATTCTGGTATTGTGTGTCACTACTGTGGCAAAACAGTCATATTGCAGCCCAATGTTATGCTAAGAAAAATGATATCCGCAGTGGTAAGTTGCAGCAAGGAAACTATGCATCGTCTTCATGACAGAATGAAGACAAAAATGAACGTCTGTTTGTTATGCAGCATATGTTGAATGCTGTTATAGGAAAGGAAACACATGATGATGTTTGGTATGTTGATTCAGGTGCATCCAATCATATGACCAGCCATGCAGAATGGTTTGGAGAGATGCAAAAATTGCAAAATATAGGTTATGCATAGACGGATGATGATTATGCCACCCAATTTCACACATTGGAAAAGTTCCCTTGTCCTTGCATGATGGTAAGACAAAGAGTCTTTCAGATGTATTACATGTGCCATCTATTACAAAGAACTTGGTGTCAGTGGGTCAGATGGTAGAGCAAGGGATGCAAGTTAGATTTAATGCAAAGGGCTGCTTTGTAGAAGACTTCAATGACAAGTGCAGGTTGGTAGCAAAGGGAAGTAGAGTTGGACATATGTTTACTCTGGATGCTGGAATTCCTACTATGAATGTTGTTATGTATGCTAAAGGAAAGGTGTTGTTGCAGATATTGAAATTTGGCACAAACGCATTGGACATGCAAATGTACAAAGGTTGAAATTAATGCAGTCCAAAGGGTTGGTTACAGGTCTGCCTACATTTAGAGTTGCAGAATTTCATAAGGTATGCGAAGCATGTCAGTTTGGTAAGTAGGCAAGACAACCCTTTTTACATGACAGAGATGTAAGCAAAAATATCCTTGATGTTGTGCATACAGACATTTGGGGGCCTACACAAAATGTATCTCTTGGAGGCAGTTCATACTTTGTCACATTCATTGATGATTGTATATTTTATGAAGGAAAAGAGTGAAGCGTTTGAGCACTTTAGAAATTTCAAGGCTGCAGTTGAAAGAGAAACAGGCTTGAAAGTAAAGTGCTTGAGGTCAGATGGAGGGGGAGAGTACCTCTCAAATGAGTTCAGTGATTTTCTGGGGTCTCATGGGATAAAGAGACAGTTCATATGCAAGTATACCCCACAGCAAAATGGGATTGCAGAAAGGAAAAACAGGCATATTGTAGAAGTTGCACATGCCTTGATGGCTAAAAAGAATATGCCTAAGCATTTTTTGTCAGAGGCTATTCATACTGCTATTTATATTATGAACAGAACTCCCACAGCTGCAGTTCATGGTATGACCCCCGAAGAATGTTTTACACATAAGAAGCCTGATGTTTCACACTTGAAAGTGTTTGGCTGCATTGCGTATGTTCATGTGCCAGATGAGTTGCGGAAGAAACTAGATCCAAAGACTGAAAAGTGTATCTTTATTGGATACTCTTTAGAGCAGAAAGGGTATCGCTGTTACAACCCTGTCATGAGTGGGTTTACAAGATTAAGCACAATGCAGATGGTTCTATTAGTAGGTACAAAGCTAGGCTGGTTGCAAAAGGCTATGCCCAGACATATGGCATAGATTATGATGAAACCTTCAGTCCAGTTGCTAGGATGGTAACTGTCAAATGTGTGATTGCTTTGGCAGTAGCCAAAGGTTGGAGGTTGCAGCAAACGGATGTGAAAAATGCCTTCTTGCATGGTGATTTGCAGGAAGAAGTGTATATGGATTAGCCAGCAGGTCATGAATGTTAGAATATCAAGCTCATTTATGTGTGTTGACCGACATGAGCTGGACACAGCTAGTCTAGCCATAGTAGTTAGATACATTAAATAAGTCAGTGCCTCTGGTGTGAATGGTCTTATGACCTTAGGTTGTACTTTCACTATAGAGTGTGGAATGAATAATGAAGTGTGAGAGAGGAAGCATGCTGCTTCACTCTGTCTGACATCTATCTGTCTCTTTGAATTTGAACATGGTATCAGAGCCATGAATCGGCAAAGACTGGGTGCCTGGGAGTGTGGCATTGGACTTGCAGGAGCTGAAGTCAGAGAAAAGGTCATTCTTCTTCAAACAGGCTGAAGCCATTGGACAATGGAAGGTATGCAGTGTATGGTTGTATGCTTAATGATCAATGGCAGTATCAAAGGCTTGTTTGTAGCCTTGAGAGGGATGTGTTGAGCACCCTGGAGTGCTTCATTGCCATGGGTAAAAAAATCGTGAGCTGTGCTGCCCCTTCTACCAGTCTGCGCTGTTGCGCCAAGTTCATATTCATATCCTCCAGCTTCAAAATGAGGCATTAAGCATCTTGTACATGCTCTATGAAGTGTATGTTGACCCTGGGGTGTGACCTTGAAGGTCTGACATGTCAATGGAAGCTTGGGTGATGAGGCATGGACTGTTATGCAGGTATACAGGTCTGAAACTGAATGTACACTGCTGAATACAGTGATTTACATCACTGTTTTGATCCTGAAGAGCACTTGAAGCTCCCTAATAGGCTGGGAAGATTGCATTGCAGACAACACAAGTCAAGAAGTCATATGTACTTGATGTGAAGTACTTGAGCTGAATTTTCTCAGTAAAATATTCAGATCTGAGAACTGTTTCACTGCTGAAAACTGTCATGTATTGTCAGTGACAAGCATTGGATACTACTGATGCAATACAGGTCATTTTTAGAGCTCTATCACCTATGAGAGCTGTCATATACATGCTGGATGTATGGAGGCTTGAAACATTCAATGAGCATCATTGAAAACTGAAGTCTGGAGTTGAAGTAAATGCAGACATATTGTCTTGGTCAAGTAAAAATGGTTCATGAGGTTTTATGCTTTGGTCAGTGAAAACAGGTTACCTATGTATACCCAAATGCTCATATATTGACCTTGTCATTACGAAGTAAATGTATGACATGATTGGGAGACAATTTGGGGCTGATTGGAACTTGATATGCTGAACTTTGGTTGATTGTAACCTGCAACTGAATTTGTTGACACTTGTATGTGTTGGTTATGCACTGTTCTGTGACTCTATGCTCATGTCATGACTACCAAGTGTACTAGCAGCTATCTGGGAGTTTTTGGGACATGTGTGACATGATTACCACTCAGTTTTGGACTTGAAAGTGCTGCTGATTATTTACAGTTTACAGTTTTCAGACTGCATATATGTACCCTGGCAGTGAGGTTGCAGGAGTTCAAACCGAAGTGAATACATAGTTTTTGCATTGACTGCTTTACTCACGAGTTAAGCCACTTGGTGTGAGCTGTTTTGGACTGTTAGTGGGCTGAAATATCCTGGTTTTTTTACTGCAATTAATTGTAGAAAACTGTCATAAACAGTTCCAGGTTGAAGTTGAATTGTTAAGAAGATCTTGGTTTGCAGGTAGTCAGGCAAGGTCTACAACATGGCAAATGCTGATAGAACTGATAATGTAACCCAGATTGTGGGAGAAAAGCTGGATAGCAACAATTATGCAATATGGAAGTTCCACATGGAGAACTTTCTGATAGGAAAAGGATACTGGGACTTAGTGACAGGTGTTGAGGCTGAACCTGAAGTTCCAGATAGGAATCCTATAGCTGATCAAAGACAAGCGCATCGAGCTTGGACGGAAAGAGCTCGTAGAGTTTTACATTGGCTGTCATTATGTATCTCAGATGCTATGGTAATGCAGATCATGAACTGTAAATCCCCAGCAGATGCATGGAATATATTGGTCAAATACTATGGCACAACTACAAGTGCAAGGAAGATACAACTGAAGCAGAAATTCAATAACATGGAGAGGAAGAATAGATCCATACAAGATTATGTCATAGAGGTTAAGACCATAGCAGATCAGCTGGCATCTGTTGGCTCACAGGTAGAAGATGAGGATATGGTTGCAGTGACCTTAAATGGCTTGGGTCCGGAGTACAAGTCTTTTGACACTTCAATATCTATGCGGGCTGAGATGCCTGATTTTAATGAGCTGGTTGCATTATTGATTCATGAAGAGGTGAAGCTTGGCTTAGCTATAGGGTCAAGCAGCTCAAAGAATAAGGATGCAGTTTTTTATTCAAATCAGCGTGGTCGTGGTAGCCGTGGTAGAGGCTATGGATCTGGCAGAGGAGGCCAACAGAATGCATCCTATAGTAATAGCAATCAGCAGTCATCAAATGCAAGAGGTGGTGGAAACTTTCGAGGCAGGGGGAGATCTAACTCCCGTGGCAGAGGCTCATGGCAGCAGCAGCGTCAGTCAGACAATCCAAATAAAGATAAGGATTGTCACTACTGCGGAAAGTATGGGCATATTGCAAAGGATTGCTGGAAGAAGCAGGGAAATCAGAAGGGCAAGCAGCATGGACATTATGCTACGTCCAGTCAGGCAGATGACTCTGGTGATAGACTGTTTGCCATGCAGTATGTCAAAGATAAGGCTGCTGAAAAATCATCTGATGATGCATTGTGGTACATTGACTCGGAGGCGTCGAATCACATGACCCCTCATGGTGATTGGTTCACGGATATGGTGGCTGAAAAGCATGGCTATGTATGCACAGGTGATGATACGTAGCATAGCATTGAGCATAAAGGCAAAGTGCCTCTGGTGGTTCATGATGGCAGGAAGAAAAATATGCATGATGTCTTGCATGTCCCTTCAATTACGAAGAACTTATTGTCTGTTGGGGAGTAGAACTTGCAAGTTAGATTCAATAAGCATGGCTGCTTTATTGAAGAGTTTGGCAATGGCTGCAAGTTGATAGCTCGTGGTCACAGGAACGGCAGAATGTTTACTCTTGATGCTTCTTTGCCAGAGCTGAATTCAGCTATGTTTGCCCATGGTTCTGGCACTGTTAGGGATTTGGAAATATGGCACAAGAGAGTGGGGCATGTAAATTTGCAAAGGCTGCAAATTATGCAAAAGAAACAGCTGGTTACAGGGTTATCGAAGTTCCAATATTCAGATATTGGTCATGTATGCGAGGCTTGCCAGTTTGGTAAGCAGACACGATTGCCATTTATCAGGAATGTACGACAGAGTACACGTCCATTGCAGTTAGTGCATTCTGATGTTTGGGGGCCAGCTCATAATGTATCTATGGGAGGTTCTAGATATTATGTATCCTTCATTGACGACTACAGTCGATATACCTGGCTTTACATATTGAAAACAAAAGATGAGGTCTTTGCTGTTTTTCAGCAATTTAAAGCACAGGTTGAGAAGGAGTTTGAATGCTACATCTCTTGCTTGAGATCTGATAGTGGTGGGGAGTATGTATCAAATGAATTTGATGATTTCTTGGCTGAAAATGGCATTCGTAGGAAGCTCACCTGCCGCTATACTCCGCAGTAAAATGGAGTAGCTGAAAGAAAGAATAGAATTCTGATGGAAGCTGCTAGCCATTCATGATATGACACCTTTTGAGAAGTTGTATGGCTATAAGCCAGATGTAAGTCACATGAAAGTCTTTGGCTGTCTTGCTTATGTGCATATTCCAGATGAGAAAAGGAAGAAGTTGGATCCCAAAGCACATAAGTGTGTTTTCATTAGATATTCGCAGGAGAAGAAGGCATACAAATGCTATGATCCCTCTACCAGGGAGACTTTGGTAAGCAAGGATGTTATCTTTGATGAGATGGGTTCTTGGTATGTATCACCAGTTGCAGTGCCATCTGATATGCCTTCCACTCATGTCTCTACAGTTGATTTGTAGCAGAGCACTGCTATGACAGGACCTATCAGTCAGACAGTATCCCCATGGACAGGAAGATTGAGGATCTCACCGTCCACTGACACGGGTATGTCAGTGAGGGGGAGACATGATGTCTTGGACAGCAAAGGAAAAGAGAAAGTTATTGAGGATGCATCTGGTATGATGACACCTGGCAGAATGACTTCGGGCTATGAGTCTAGTGATACTTTAGACAGTGAACTTGGTATTCCGACTTTCTATACGCCTGGCACAAGGCAGAACAGGTACGTTCTGCCTCATGAGAGAGGTGAATCGAGTAGTGCACCACAGCTTAGACGCTCGCAGAGGGTCGGATACCCTGTTGACAGGCTGACATACAGTGGCTACTCTGCAAAGCACTATGCGTACATGACAAAAGTGATGGAGGTCAAAGAACCAAGTACATATGCTGAAGCAGTGAAAGATGAGAATTGGTGTGTAGCCATGGATGAAGAAATAAATGCCTTGGCTGCAAATAAAACATGGGATTTAGTACCACTGCCTGAAGGGAAAAAGACCATTGGCTGCAAATGGGTCTACAAAATCAAATGTAAGTCAGATGGCAGTGTGGAGAGATACAAAGCCAGGCTAGTTGCAAAGGGGTATGCCCAACAGTATGGACTTGATTATGAGGAAACATTCAGCCCTGTTGCCAAGATGGCAACTATACGCACTGTGATTGCCTTGGCTGCTGCTAAAGGCTGGAAATTGCAGCAGATGGATGTTAAGAATGCATTTCTTAATGGTGACCTAGCAGAGGATGTCTATATGGTTCAGCCGGAAGGGTATGTGCACCCTGATTTTCAGCATTATGTATGCAGGCTGAAAAAGGCATTATACGGGCTGAAACAGGCTCCGAGAGCTTGGCATGCTAGGATCAGTAACTACCTGCAGAGATTGGGTTTTGCTGTTGGTAGGGCTGATCATAGCCTTTTTACAAAGAAGAATGACAGTGGTTTAGTAGTGTTGGTCATATATATTGATGATTTGATAATCATTGGTGATGATGACTTGGGCATACAGCATGCAATGAAGATGCTGAAATCTGAATTTGACATGAAAGACCTGGGAGAACTAAAGTATTTCTTAGGCATTGAGGTAATTCCAGCTGACAATGGGTTATGGCTGATGCAGAAGCACTATGCCATAGAGATGCTGAAGAAGTATGGCATGGCTGAATGCAAACCGCTGGATACACCTCTTGATCAGAATGTCAAGCTAGACATGAACACTGGGGCTGAAGTAGAGGATGTGACTATGTATAGGCAGATGGTTGGCAGCTTGATTTACTTGACCATCACCAGGCCTGACTTAAGCTATGCTGTAGGGCTCATAAGCCAGTTTATGCAAAAGCCTAGAAAGCCACACTTGGATGCAGTTAGACGCATTATGAGATATGTTAAGTCCACTGTAGAGTATGGGCTGTTCTATGTCAGAGATAAGCCCTTGATATTGACCGGATACACGGATGCAGATTGGGCAGGTTGCTCATATGATCGTAGATCTACGAGTGGATATGCATTTGGATTTGGTAGCGGCATGATTAGCTGGAGCAGCAAGAAGCAACCTACGGTTGCTTTATCGAGTACTGAGGCAGAGTACAGGGGTGCTGCACTGGCAGCATGTGAGATTTCATGGTTGCTCAAGCTTATGGCTGATTTGGACATACAGGTAGGTGCTCCAGTGAAGTTACTATGTGACAATCTGAGTAGTGTACTCCTGGCTATGAATCCAGTCTATCATGCCAGGACGAAACACATTGAGGTACACTACCATTTCATCAGAGAGATGGTTCTTGCAGGAAGAGTTGATCTTATGCATGTGCAGACTGATGAACAGGTAGCGGATATCTTTACCAAGTCCTTGGGTAAAGATAAGTTCTGTGGTTTTAGATAGCTGCTTGGAGTACATATGCTGTCTTGAGCTTGAGGGGGAGTGTTAGAATATCAAGCTCATTTATGTGTGTTGACCGACATGAGCTGGACACAGCTAGTCTAGCCATAGTAGTTAGATACATTAAATAAGTCGGTGCCTCTGGTGTGAATGGTCTTATGACCTTAGGTTGTACTTTCACTATAGAGTATGGAATGAATAATGAAGTGTGAGAGAGGAAGCATGCTGCTTCACTCTGTCTGACATCTATCTATCTCTTTGAATTTGAATAATGAAGATTTAGAGCATCCCACGTATGTGTGCAGGTTGAAGAAGGCGCTCTATAGGCTCAAGCAAGCACCTAGAGCATGGTCTGACAAGATTAGAGAGTATCTTGTCAATATTGGCTTTTATGTTTCTGATGCTGATCACTCACTTTATGCGAGAAAGGGAGATGCAGGTTTGGTCATCATAGTCATCTATGTGGATGACTTGATTATTACAGGTGATAGTGCTAGTGGGATTGCTGAAGTCAAGGACTTTTTGAAGAAGAAGTTTGAGATGAAGGATTTAGGTGAGCTAAGGTACTTCCTTGGCATTGAGGTGATCAGATGTGATGATGGTATATGGCTGTCCCAAAACAGTATGGCTTGGATATATTGTCCAAGTATGGTATGACATCATGCAAACCACTTTCAGTTCCGTTGGAGCAGAATGTAAAGTTGAGTGTTGATGTTGGGGATGAGATAGAAGACCCTACTATGTTCAGGAGGATATTGGGGAGTTTGATCTACATGACCATTACAAGGCCAGACTTGAGCTACGCTGTTGGTCTTGTGAGTCAGTTTATGCAAGTACCTAGAAAGCCACATTTGGATGCAGTCAGACGCATATTGAGATATGTGAAGTCCACATTACATTATGGACTTTTCTACGAGGCAAGTACAGATGTACAGGTGCTTGGATACACAGATGTAGATTGGGCTGGTAGTATGTCTGATAGAAGATCTACCAGCGGATACATGTTCTCTCTTGGTAGTGCAACAGTTGCTTGGAGCATCAAAAAGCAATCTACAGTTGCTTTGTCGAGTACAGAGGCTAAGTATAGAGGTGCTTCTTTTGCAGCATGTGAGGTAGTATGGCTACAAAAGTTATTGGCTGATTTGGATGTGCAGGTGGAAGGTCCAGTTGTCATTTATTGTGACAAAATGAGGAGTATACACTTGGCTAGGAACCCTATGTTCCATGCCAGGACAAAACATATTGAGGTACACTACCACTTTGTGAGAGAGAAGGTACTAGCAGGTGAGATTGACTTGGTGTATGTCAGCACACAGGATCAGATAGCTGACATCTTCACAAAGGCATTGGGTACAGAGAAGCTTCAAAAGTTTCGAAGCTTACTTGGAGTTGCAAAGATGCAGTTGAGCTTGAGGGGGAGTGTTGAGATGACAAGCTCAACACATGTGGACATTGATGATGGACCGCCTGGTTAGATGGGTCCACATCTCTACACTTAGCAGGTCGGTGGTCATTATGACTCACACATGGCCACTCACTCATTACTTATTATATTCAGGTTGTTACACCTATTTACAGCTGGCATAGTTATAGCGCCAGTCGACTAGTGTAGTCAATTATTCATTGTTTGACTTAGGAGGCCACTTTCCTTTTATGTGTATCTTATCTATAATTTGTGTACATTGAAAAGTGTGTGGAAGAAGAAGAAGAAACTAGCAAGAAAACGTTTTGGCCTCCATCTCTCTTCTTGTCTCTTGAGTGAGCTTCTCCTTGTGCGTTCTGTGTGTGATCGGCGCATCATCTTGAGCAAGTCTCCCCACCACGCGATTCTTGATAAAGATGGACGGCCACCAATATCCACTACAAGATATAGGCCTTATACCGACGTTTAAAGTGACAAAAATACAAACACCAAAATTTACCCCCGTCGTCGCAAAAAGCATTGTTATTAATGACGCCATAGAAACATCGATATTGGCGTTGCTATCAGCATCGCTATTGGCATCGCTATGTGCGTCGCAAACCGTCGCTATCAGCGTCGGTAGTGATGCCAATACCGATGCTATCAGCGTCGCTATGCGCGTCGTAAACCGTCGCTATCAGCATCGGTATTAGCGTCGCTATCAGTGTAGCAATGATTGCGACACACATAGCGACGCCAATAGCAACGCGAGCAGTAAAATTTGCGACACTAATAGCGACGGTAATAGGGATTAAAAAAATTTTGTGGCAAGGCAACAAGCTGCCCTACCACATATAGCATTGTGTGCTTTATGAGAGTCATACAAAATAGTTTCTGCATTACTGTGTACAATGCGCTTGCAAACAAAAAGAATGTATACTGAAATCATAAAATTGATACATGAAATAAATACATGATCGCATAAAAAGTGATTGGTACAATCATGACAGGATATCACTAATACATAGAAGATGTCTACATAGATCAAGCGACTCAAAAATAAAGGTGTGTGAGCTCCAGGGATCCAAGGGCGAGCTACGCATCCTCATCCCCCGAAAGCTCATCCCCTGCAAAGGAGAAGACTATGCAGAAAAAGAAACAACACATCAGTCCACCATACAATAATGCATTCAAATATCTCATGGTAACTACGGACAAGAAAGATGAGTGACTTACAGGGCCACCGCGTCTATACAATCGGTCGATCAATGCATTGAGACCGTGCTTCTCTGTATATCGAGTCTCAAGGACAGACGGATCACGATTTGTAATGGAGTGCTGCAAAGAAAACAAAATGCTAACTGTTAGAAACATGATTGTTAGTACAAATAATATTTCAAAAAAACAAACAAGTAAAACAAAAGAAAAACTTACAAAGTCCTCCAAATATGTCCTGTGGCCGCCACTCCCAAGATGATGACCACTCCGGCCTCGAGTCGTGCTCTCGCCGCCTCGCGCTGCTGACTCCAACGTCCTGGAGAATCTGTAGCCTCCTCTCTCATTCAGCGCCAGTCATCTGCATCTAACCACTCGGGCTTTGCAGCCCCACTCTTGATTGCCTTGCGGTCGGATCGTCTATGTGACATGTATGCACGCATGCAATCCATCATCCAGTCCGTAGAGAATCTATCTACTGTGGCTGGCACCTGAAACTCCTCGTGCAAGGATGCTACTACGTAGTCCTTGCTCCCCTCCGGTATGTTCTTCCAATGATCCAAGATGTTGTGCCGAAAAACTTGTTGGCACAACTCTCTCATGCGAGCCATCACCCTCCTCCCCTCATCATTTATGATGATGGCTTCTGACATACTATCGACCAGATATCCATAACCCCTAGGAGTCTGCCTAAGATGGGGCACCCAAAGGGGTGCCACCTGTGTTGACGCCTGCGTAAAAGCCAGAGTAACTAGAGTAGAAATCCCCACATGTGTGATAAATCCTGGAGGTGATGCAGCTCCAGCTGAACAATGAGACGGAGACACCACATCCGTGTCTCCACAGCATCCACCTGAGCCATGAGAGCGAGGAGTCACACCTGTATCCCGTGTCGATCGTGGGCTCACTGCCTCTGTATCTCTACAGCATCCCCTTGATCCCGATGCACTCCCTCCCTCTGGCCCAAGTCGTGAGCGTCGAGATCGTCTGCTCAAAGCCGAACCATCTGATCGTGCTGAAGCAAATCTAGCAGAGCTCCCTGACGAAGAACGAGACAGCTCCTGGTCTGCCATCTCTCTGAATCTGGCGATCTGGTCTGGAGACATGCGTACGAAGATGTCCTGTAACTCCTCATCGCTCATCCCTCGACCCATCCTAAAAATGTCACTTGCACAGACAAAAAATGATGTTAGAATAATCAATTTAAATCATACAAAGCACATTATTATAAATCATTTAAAAAAAATCTCACTTAAAATGCATATCTTATGTACCCTTATAAGCGATTGGTCAACAAATTGAGTAAGTGGATGCTCCAAGTATGAAGTATCCTATGGTCCCATATTAATCTCCTGACACAACTCCGCATACACTGGAAGGTCGATAGACATGTCACCACAAAAGAATGAGTTTGCCTCGTTCTCAAAGAATTCTTGGACTCCTGTATTTCCATCATTGTTAGCCGATGCTGGCTCAGCTTTCGACGGCCTCCACCCCTTGCAATATCGACCCCTCTATTTGCATATTATCTTCATCTATGCTCGGAACATCGTTTTGATCATATACTCTCGCACTTTGGGGAGTTGAAGGTATAACATACCACCATTGAGGCTGTCGGGGGTTTGGATAGAAGATTACCTGTTCACAAACACGTACAAGAGAGTTCAAACCATTGTGACATAAACCATGTCATAATACAATTAGCAAGCAAATGACTCCATGCACCTGTTCACAATGGGCCGGCAACACAAAGGTGTCGCGCGAATCCGTCCATTTTTTTTTGAAATCTATTTCGAGAAATCTAGATGGACCTCGTCGAACTGTTGCTCCAGCTCCTCCAAGTACCACTTTGAACCACTGCACATCGAATAGTATCATGGAGAAGCTACGGTAATCCACCATAATAATACTTTGTAAGTTTCCAAAATACTCCATCTCATCCACAACCGTGTTTGGATCCATTGCTCGTCGCCGGCTCTCTTACTCGAACCTTGCCATGACACCACAGTCCATTGTGGAGCGCATTTTGTCAATATGCTTCACGCGAAAATACCATCCGTGCGACCATGTTGCACTATATATTTTGTACTATACATTGAAATGCTCAAATTAGATGTCGCATATAAAATTTAGATACAACAGATTCTAAACCCCTCATCACCTTTGGACTACATCCCCTCGAGAATTCCCACTCCTCCATCGAGACCTCTATCCCTTCACGAGATGCTGCGGTCAAGGCTCCATGTAACCATCACGTTGACATAAACCGCGGCATCTCCTCCATGCCTTTGGGATATCGAATCGGTCGATGACATGTACTATGTCGAAATTCAGCTCGTGCTTCCTCTCAATCTTGCCTAGTGATCTGGTACTTGGCGAGCCACGTCTCCATAGAGGCATGGTGCAACATACAAAAGCGATTCACCTTCTCTTCCATTGAGGCATCCATTCTTTTTTCTACCCCATTTCCAACCACCACATCTCCAGTCAGTCTATCTTTGTCCTTCAGCGGACCATAGCATTTCACAGTCTGGTTCCACCGTTGGTAGCCATTGTGAAATATGCACTAGCGTCTCAGACACCAACCAACATGAGAATGGCTCGAATATTGGCTAACCGCCAACCATCATGCCTGCTCATATCTTGCACAGTGACCCCCTCCTCCCACAAAATCTTAAGCTCATCGACTAATGGATGAAGATACACGTCCATATTTCTTACTTTGTAGTGGCCTAGGATGAGCAAGCTAAGGATGAGATGTCCTTTCTTCGTAGAGAGCCATGGAGGGATGTTGTAGTTGACAAGGACTATAGGCCACACAAGGTAAGAAGTTGAGCATGCAGACCAAATGGGTTCACGCCATCCATTGCGAGACCAAGCCGAAGATTCCTTGGCTCTCGCACAAAGCCTGGGACGGTAGAGTCAATGTGGCTCCATGCGCGCGAATCCGCTGATATTCGTTGAACTCCATCCGTGGACCTATTCTACGCATGCCACGTTGTCAAGCTTGCCATGCCGGACGTACAAAACATGTGGTTTATGCGGGGGATGAGCGGAAAGTGTCTGAGAACTTTTTGAGGGATGGTTTGCCCTTGCAAGTCCTGTCGATACCTGTGAGCACCACACTTTGGACATGTCTCCATAGTCTCATATTCTCCTTGAAACACACAGCAATCATTGATACATGCATGGATGTTATTGTAGTCCATGCCAAGCTTCCGTAAAACATGTAATGCATCATTACGAGACTCAGGCATGGTATTTGCAGGTGGTAATATATGATATTTCAATAACCTGAATAAAATCATAAAACACCTTGAAAAAGCACAAATGTTTGTAATAATAGTGTCGAAAAAAAAAATCAATGAAGCGTATGTACAAGATACCTGAACAACTCAGTCACACTCGTATCGCTCCACCTGTATTTTGCTTGCACACTTAAGAGTGCAAGCAGTGTCTTCAGCCGAGATACTCGGCACGCATCATATAATGGTATGGATGCTTCCTCTCTAAGCAGATCAGAAGTCTCGACATCCATGGGAATCAATGCATCGATCATTGCCTCCATCTCAGGCTCCAAGATTGTAGGTAGGTCTGGAAGTTTGCCTGTCTCCTCTAGCATTGACGGTATAGATTGGCCTTGTGAGTGGTGGATTGGCTCCTGCACTCCATCCATAGCATGCCCACAAACTCTTCTAATTGGCTGCAAAGGATGCACTCCCCCTTGGGACGAGACATCACCTCCCTGGATAGAAAATTTGCCAACAAGACCCAATCTTATTGTATATGGTATTCAATTAGCTTGCGAGTACAATGCATGATTGATATTAACTTCAAATTACCGTTTGCTAAAAATCCGCAATCGCCTGATCAATGATCTTAGATTGAAACTCGCCAAATCGTCGTACGTGTTCTATAGACAATCGACGTTTTCATCTAATTGACAACTTGCATTGAGAGCAAGAATATGGGACACGCTGATTAAGATACGCCTCGCGATCTTGAACAACATGACCTTCTTTGTTTTCCATCTTGTCTACGTTACAACAAACAATTTAATGACTTGTAATACAATTTGGAAAAACAAGGCTCAAATGGATAGCTTTATGGAGATGTATGTCAAGTTGCAAGTTGACCATAAGCTCTTACTTGAGAGGTTTTAACCTCTGCAAGAGGTTGAGAAGCAAATTTTGAAAAAAATTGAGGTTGATATTGATGCATCCATGGTGTTGAAATCTAAACTTCAAGATATAAGAAATGCTTTATTGATTGATGTAAAAAATACATGGGACATAGTAGTTGAGAGATTTATTGATGTTATATCTCGGCCATATACCATGCTCAAGGATTTGTTTGTCCCAGTAGTAGATAATTATTCATTATTGTAGAAAAAAAAGGCATTGGTTCATAAGGTTCATGAGTTGGAGACTAAATGTTTGGACTTGACTAAAATATTGGATAATGCCTTAGATGCTAAAAGGAAAAGTGATGAATATGTTACTTCATCATTGCAACAAAAAGATTGGTGACAAGGATGCTATGATTAATGAAGTTCTTCACGAGGTGAATATAGAGTTGAAGGGGATGGAACACGATTCTTCTTTGGGATTTAGTGGTGATCATTCAATTATTGAGGTGTCTTCTTGTATGGCCATTATACCTTATATACCTAGCTACGGTCTCTAGGTTATGTACTTTGAGTATCTTAGAGGGGCTCTACTAGGATTACTTATACAACTGCACTAGAGGGCTTTGAGTATAAGTAATCCTAGTCAACAAAATACAACTTTTTCAACAAATCCTAGTTGTATAAGTAATCCTAGGTGCCATTGATGAATATCACTTTCCACTTTGTTTCATCATAGTTCTTTCTTAGTCTCATTTTGTTGACACCTAAGATTACTTATACAACTTTACTAGAGGGCTTTGAGTATCTTAGAGGGGCTCTACTCAATGTTGCTTGCTCAGTGTGGTTTATTAAGGGATGCAAGGCCTTTAGCAAGGTATAACTATGTTCTATGCGTTAGTCTTCATGCTACTTAGTTTTCATGCTATATACTACTTAATTGCATACTAGTGGCTTTTGAGTCCTGACTATCCCAGTGATACACTAGGTTGTGCCATGTGTTAGGGCTCAAATTGCATCATCTATCTTAGTACTTGTAAGCATGTAGGTGCATGAAATCAATATAAGTATCTTTTTAGTCATGACGAATGAAAGAACTTTAGGGCAGTGCCCGTATAGGGTCGATGATGCTTGATTCTACTACTCTGTTCTTGTTTCCTAGAAATTAGTCCTATCTATAATAAGTTATTTGTTCAAGAACGATCGTGGTGAGAGTATTTTGATTCATAAATTTTAGGTGAGCAGTGCTTTGTAAATGATTATGATGTATATCTTATGTCTGCATATTAGTCCTAAAGAATTAATGATCAATATGTATGTAAATCAATTCAAGAAGTTATATGCAATAGTAGGAATATTTTAGGCAAAACTAGTGTTTCTATGTTTCTATTATGGTCTATTGAGACCATAAAATAAACTAAAGAAAATAATCATCAATTAAAGAGAAATACAATAGGGAACATTCATACTCATCCCTCAAATGTTACATATATATCATAATATGCATTAATCATGCATGTGTATGTGCGTGTGCGTGTGCATGTGTGTGTGCGTGTGCGTGTGCATGTGTGTGCGTGTGTGTGTGCGTGTGCGTGTGCGTGTGCGTGTCCGTGTGTGAAGTAATATCATGAAGTAGCGATATGTGTCAGCGTACACCCTAGTTATGGGATATCAAGATGTCAAGTAAATTCTATATGCTTATGTACACTTACCCATATATTCATATATTCTTTCTAGCACAACATCAACATTGATGGTATAGAAAATTTATGAGTATCATTGAGGATCTCTTAGTCTAATAATAAACCAATCTCAACAAAAAGCATCTTAGTAATGTGTTTTTTTTGTCCTAGGTCTATGTATAAAAATTAATGCCATCTATGAAATTTATCAACTTTTATTGTAATGATTGGAAGACATCAAATGCAACAATGTAATACAAGGTTACCATGTCAAAGACAATATCAAATAGTAAAAATGTTTGTGCTTGTGTGGGGGTGTGTGTGTGTACCATAGTTATAAAATTTGTTCCAATCAATTATACTCATAGTCATAACCTTTGAAGAAAATATCCTATGCTCAATTTAAGGGATTCTTCTTCTATGGCAACACTTTTGGGTTCATTTTGATGAAGTACCATAATGACCATTAGCTAGGGGATCATTTTCTTTCAGTCCTTCCGTTGAATAGTTGGCATGATTACTAATTTGTTATGCCTATAAAGTTAATACAAAAACAAGGAATTATGCATATCACAATTAAATTCCCTACTTGGACATTATGAAGGATATGACCAATTTTAAGCCATCTTAAAGAGTCACCAATGTACGTGGCCCATGGTAAAACACATTGCATACCATTATCGATAAGTCCATTATCGTGCATCTTAAATCTCCTAATTAGACTTTATAAAGTGTATGACCAATTTTTAGCCCTCTTAAGGAGTTGATGTAATGGTACCCATAAAAAAAGCAAAGTGCATACCATTACCATAATCATGGATATGTTATCGTTCCAATATATACACACACAGGTGGACTACATCTTGAGTAGACAAAAGCTATCCATTTGACTAGACATACATCTCCATAAAGCTATCCATTTGAGTATACATCTCTTTCTCTTTCTCTCCCTCTCTCATTTCCTCCCCCTCTCTCCCTCTCCCTCTCTTTCTCTCTCATTTCCTCTCCCTCTCACAATATATCCTAACACTCTCCAAAAGCAAAAGGGAGAGGGAGAGAGAGAATGCACTCTCCCTCCCTCTCCCTCTCCCTCTCCCTCTCTTTCTCTTTCTCTTTCTCTTTCTCTTTCTCTCCCTCCCTCTCCCTCTTCCTCTCTTTCTCTCTCATTTCCTCTCCTAAATAAGCAAAAGAGAAAGTGATTTAAACCCTAAACAAGCAAAAGAAGGAGAGAGGGAGACTCACCGATGAGATATGGTGACATTGGGGCGGCTCCTCTTCGCGATGAAGGCTCCTCCTCTCCTTCGCGAACAACGGCGGCGGCGGCGCGGCAAGCCTTCTTCCTCTCCCTCTCTCATGATGGTTGCTCTCTCTCTCGCTCTCGCTCTCAAAACACAAAACGTAGAAACGTGAAATAAACCCGCGCTCGATTTCGGCTTGTTTTTTTTTCCCTGTGGAGAGTCGCGAATAGCGACGCAAATAGCGACGCCGGCACCCGCATCGCTACCCGCCGTTGCTATAGGCCTAAATCCTTGTAGTGATCCAGCTCTTAAGGCTTTCTGCGCTATCAACCGTCCAGCGAAGTGTCCTCCACACACAGAGTCATGGCACTCTTCCAAGATAAAACGAACCTTGTCAGGCATCACACATCGGCGATAGATATCATCAACACACTGCCGATATAGTGTCCCTGCGATCAAGGAAAACTTCAAAGCCTATTGTTTGATTTTTCTCTTTTTTGATTTTGATAAACCAGCTCCAATCTCTCTTGTTGATAGATAATGCGTGACAGCAGCATACCAAGATGGAATAGAAGGTGTATCAATTTTAAGAATTTCGTCGATATCACTTCCTTAAGCCAAAATCTCTTTCGGCTTCCCGAAATCCACAAGGCATTCCACAATCCCCTGCAACCTCGGTGGCTTACTCTTAATCTCATAATTGAACTCCTGCAAAGTGATTAACCACTTTGCCAAATGATCAGGCGGTTGTAGCTTGTTCATAAGCAATCTAAGTCCTGCCTTCGTATAAAAAAATACATTTTCATAGAGGATGTAGTGCCTAAATTTTTTAGTTGCAAGGACCATCGCCAGACACAACTTCTCCATGTAGGTGTAGTTAATTTCTGAAATGCCCAATTTTCGACTAGCAAAAGCTATCGGATGATACCACTTTTCCTCCCAGATTTGGGCTAAACAACAGCTGATACTATGCATGGTGGTTGCTGAAAATATGTAAAATACCTCGCCTCTTTTAGGTGCTTCTAAAATTGGAGCTTTTACTAGCTCCTATTTCACATCCTTGAAAGCTACCTTACAAGGGTCGCTCCATACAAATGAACAGCTGAAGGATAATAAATTCATTAATGGCAACGTCCTTTCTGCCAAGGCATTTATAAACCTTCGATAGTACCCTATCGATGACAAAAAGCTATGTACCTCTTTCGGAGTGCGTGGTGGACTCATAGCAACTATAACCTTGATCTTTTCAGGGTCAGTTGCTATCCCTACTGAACTGACCACATGGCCTAGCAATAGCCCATACGGCACTCCAAAGACACACTTTCGTGGGTTAAGAGCGATACAAAATTGTCTATAGCACTCAAAGCACTTTCTTAAGATAATCAACATCCTTTCCCTTATAGTGGTTGCCCCCAGGTCATCGATAAAACCCACTAATTGATCCAAAATTTGGTCAATAAATGGCAATGGGTAGTAATCCTTAACCGTCTGCTTATTCAGCTCTCTAAAATCTACACATAATCGGATCTGGTTATTTTTCTTCTTCCTGATGACAACTGGTGAACACCATTTTGTGTGCTGTATAGGAAAGATTAAACTAGCTTTCCTTAACTTCTGTAACTCCTCAAATAGCCCTCCCTCAATTCAAAAGGCATACGCCTTACTTTCTGACGCACGGGACGACTGCTTTCTTTTATAGGAATAGCCTAAACAGCCAGGCTGGGATGAATGCCTCTCAGCTCATCATAACTCCAAGCAAAAATATCGCAGAATTCTTGAATCAAGGACACATAGTCCTCCCTTTCTGTTGAACTAAGCACGGAACCTAATTTAATTGGCCACAAATCATTCGGCGTGCCAAGGTTCAACTCAATCACATCTGCGTCTCTTATCCTATCTTGCGGCTCTATCGGTTCATTTAGAGTTATCTGATAAATATCCTCTGTAGTGGACCCCTCTTTAGATTCATCACTGGATGATGTCTCACTACTAGATGGATCATCTTTTGTTTCTAATTCAGTAGAGGATAAAGGAGCTCTCTCACTCTGAGGAGACTCAGGGTAAGCATCGACTATTACTCGATTAGCACCTCTACCTAGAACCACTCGACCTACGGGCATATCGACTTGACAGTTTGTTTGTAAGATCCAAGGCCTACCTAGTAAGACTCGATAGCTAGGACGTCCTGCAAATCTTATCACCCTAAATTCCAAGAAGCATTCTACACTTGCAACTATAACATGGACTTTAGTAATGCAACCTTCCGGTTGCCTTAGACTATCATCAGCCATTCTAAGAAGGGTGGAGCTATCTTTTTGGATGCCTAGGCCCAACCTCTCCATCAACTTTGAACTCATGATATTGATGGAGGACCCAGTGTCTACGATAGCATGCTCTACTAATATTCCATCCACGTATGCTGGAACCCTAGGGCAATTCTTTTCAGCATGATCATGTCAAGAAACGCGTGGTGGAGGGGGTTGCTCAAGATGCTGCGCCGAACACACACAGAATGCACAAGGAGAAGCTCACTCAAGAGACAAGAAGAGAGATGGAGGCCAAAACGTTTTCTTGCTGGTTTCTTCTTCTTCTTCCACACTCTTTACAATGTACACAAAGTATAGATAAGATACAACATAAAAGGAAAGCGGCCTACTAAGTCAAACAATGCATAACCGACTACACTAGTCGACTGGCGCTATAACTATGCCAGCTGTAAATAGGTGTAACAACCTAAATATAATAAGTAATGAGTCAGTGGCCATGTGAGGTGCATAATGACCACCGACGTGCTAAGTATAGACGTGTGGACCCATCTAACCAGGCGGTCCATCATCCATGTCCACATGTGTTGAGCTTGCCATCTCAACACTCCCCCTCAAGCTCAACTGCATCTCTGCAACTCCAAGTAAGCTTCGAAACTTTTGAAGCTTCTCTGTACCCAATGCCTTCGTGAAGATGTCAGCTATCTGATCCTGTGTGCTGACATACACCAAGTCAATCTCACCTGCTAGTACCTTCTCTCTCACAAAGTGGTAGTGTACCTCAATATGTTTTGTCCTGGCATGGAACACAGGGTTCCTAGCCAACTGTATACTGCTCATGTTGTCACAATAAATGACAACTGAACCTTCCACCTGCACATCCAAATCAGCCAATAGCTTTTGCAGCCATACTACCTCACATGCTGCAATAGCAGCACCTCTATACTCAGCCTCTGTACTCGACAAAGCAACTGTATTGCTTTTTGCTGCTCCATGCAACTGCTACACTACCAAGAGAGAACATGTATCCGCTGGTAGATCTTCGATCAGACATACTATCAGCCCAATCTGCATCTGTGTATCCAAACACATGTACATCTGTACCTGCCTCATAGAAAAGTCCATAATGTAATGTGGGCTTCACATATCTCAATATGCGTCTGACTGCATCCAAATGTGGCTTTCTAGGTACTTGCATAAACTGACTCACAAGACCAACAACATAGCTCAAGTCTGGCCTTGTAATGGTCATGTAGATCAAACTCCCCACTATCCTCCTGAACATAGTAGGGTCTTCTATCTCATCCCCAACATCAGCACTCAGCTTTACATTCTGCTCCAACGGGACTGAAAGTGGTTTGCATGCAGTCATACCATACTTGGACAACATATCCAAGCCATACTGTCTTTGGAACAGCCATATACCATCATCACATCTGATCACCTCAATGCCAAGGAAGTACCTTAGTTCACCTAAATCCTTCATCTCAAACTTCATCTTCAAACAGCCCTTGACTTCAGCAATCCCACTATCACTATCACCTGTAATAATCAAGTCATCCACATAGATGACTATGATGACCAAACCTGCATCTCCCTTTCTCACATAAAGTGAGTGATCAGCATCAAAAACATAAAAGCCAATATTGACAAGATACTCTCTAATCTTGTCAGACCATGCTCTAGGTGCTTGCTTGAGCCCATAGAGTGCCTTCTTCAACCTGCACACATACGTGGGATGCTCTAAATCTTCATAACCTGCTGGCTGATCCATATACACTTCTTCCTGCAAATCACCATGCAAGAAGGCATTCTTTACATTCATTTGCTGCAACCTCCAACCTTTGGCTGCTGCCAAAGCAATCACACATCTAACAGTTGCCATCCTAGCAACTGGACTGAAGGTTTCATCATAATCTATGCCATATGTTTGGGCATAGCCTTTTGCAACCAGCCTAGCTTTGTACCTGCTAATAGAACCATCTGCATTGTGCTTAATCTTATAAACCCACTTACATCCAATAGCTTTCTTTCCCTTCGGCAATGATACTAGATCCCAAGTCTTATTGGCCTCTAATGCAGCCATCTCCTCATCCATTGCTGCATCCCAATGAGCATGACCAACAGCCTCCTCAAAACATGTGGGCTCAACATCCTCAACTAGTTTCACCATATAAGCATAATGGTGAGCTGCATAACCCTCAAAACCAAATCTTTTAACAGGGTATCTCACCCTGCTAGACCTGCGTACCACTGGATCACTCAATGGAGTCTTTGCATTAACACGTGCTCTCTGCACACCTGGAGTCCTCACTGAAGGAATGCCAAGCTCATCATCCAAGCTCTCTGAGCCACTGGAGTCTCCATCAAGAACTGCATCAATGCCTTCTGACACTTTATTCTTTCCTTTGTCTTTACTTGTAGTGCTACTAGATGCACTCGAAGATGTAGAGGTACTCCTTAGTCTCCCAGACCAAGGACTACCAGATGATGTCTCTGGTCCACTAAGAGTCCGTGATTCTTGCCTTTCAGCCTGCACATGAGTGTCATGATCATCATCAACATCCAATGCATCACCACTAGATGCATACCAACTGCTCATTTCATCAAAGATGACATCCCTGCTCACTCTGAACTTACATGTGACAGGGTTGTAACAGCGATACCCTTTCTGCTCTAAAGAGTATCCAATAAAGACACACTTTTCAGCCTTTGGATCCAGTTTCTTCCGCAACTCATCTGGCACATGAACATACGCAATGCAGCCAAATACTTTCAAGTGTGAAACATCAGGCTTCTTACCTGTAAAACATTCTTCGGGGGTCATACCATGAACTGCAGCTGTGGGAGTTCTGTTCATAATATAAACAGCAGTATGAACAGCCTCAGACCAAAAATGCTTAGGCATATTCTTTTCAACCATCAAGGCGCGTGCAACTTCTGCAATATGCATGTTTTTCCTTTCTGCAACCCCATTTTGCTGTGGGGTATACCTGCATGTGAACTGTCTCTTTATCCCATGAGACCTCAGAAAATCACTGAACTCATTTGAGAGGTACTCTCCCCCTCCATCTGACCTCAGACACTTTACTTTCAAGCCTGTTTCTCTTTCAACTGCAGCCTTGAAAGTTCTAAAGTGCTCAAACGCTTCACTCTTTTCCTTCATAAAATATACCCACAGCTTTCTAGAACAATCATCAATGAATGTGACAAAGTATGAACTACCTCCAAGAGATACATTTTGTGTAGGCCCCCAAATGTCTGTATGCACAACATCAAGGATATTTCTGCTTACATCTCTGTCATGTGAAAAGGGTTGTCTTGCCTGCTTACCAAACTGACATGCTTCACATACCTTCTGAAATTCTGCAACTTTAAATGTAGGCAAACCTGTAACCAACCCTTTGGACTGCATTAATTTCAGCCTTTGTACATTTGCATGTCCAATGCGTTTGTGCCAAATTTCAATGTCTGCAACAACACCTTTTCCTTTGGCATACATAGCAGCATTCATAGTAGGAATTCCAGCATCTAGAGTGAACATACGTCCAACTCTACTTCCCTTTGCTACCAACCTGCACTTGTCATTGAAGTCTTCTACAAAGCAGCCCTTTGCATTAAATCTAACTTGTAGCCCTTGCTCTACCATTTGACCGACTGACACCAAGTTCTTTGTAATAGATGGCACATGTAATACATCTGAAAGACTCTTTGTCTTACCATCATGCAAGGACAAGGGAAATTTTCCAATGTGTGAAATTGGGTGGCATGAGTCATCACCCGTCTGCATATAACCTGCATTCTGTAAATCCTGCATCTCTCCAAACCATTCTGCATGGCTGGTCATATGATTGGATGCACCTGAATCAACATACCAAACATCTTCATGTGTTCCCTTTCCTGTAACAGCATTCAACATATGCTGCATAACGAACAAACGTTCATTTTTGTCTTCATTCTGTCGTGAAGACGATGCATAGTTTCCTTGCTGCAACTTACCACTGCGGATATCATCTCTCTTAGCATAACATTGGGCTGCAATATGACCTGTTTTGCCATAGTAGTGGCAAACAATACCAGAGTTGTTAGAACCTCTGTTCTGCCATCCACCTCTTCCTCTAAAGCTCCCCCTGCCTCTAAAGTTACCACGACCTCCTGAAACCTGCATATCGCCAAATTGTTGATTCAATCTGTTTTGCTGGTTGTCACTACCACGTCCTGTACCACAGCCTCTTGAAGAGAACCTGCCACGTCCCCTTCCTGAACTGGAGTAGAAAGCTTGGACATGTTCACTCACTACTTCTTTCAGATGTCTCACTCTGCATGTTGATCTCTTCAGTGATCATAAGGGAGACCAACTCATCGAAATCTGGAAATGGCTTTCTGACATATACAGAAGTTACAAAAGACTTCCAAACCTTTTCATTGTTAAGTCCACCCAAGGTAGACGACACCAAATCATCATCATCGGGCATTGCATCAATCGCTGCCAATGCATCTGCAATGCTTCTTACCTTCAGTGCATACTCATTGATAGACATCTTCCCTTTCTTTAATGCATTCAACTCTTGCTTGAGTTGAATCTTTCGTGCCTTTGTATTTATAGTAAACATACTTTCAAGTATGGTCCAAGCTGCATATGAATTCTCTGCATTTCTAATGTGTCCCAGCATATTATTGTTAATTACTGCAGACAACCAATACATGACCTTTTTATCCTTTGCATTCCATTCCTTCCGTGCCTTTGTCTCTTCTGCAGTTGGAGGATCACTCATCTCCGGTTCCTTTTCTTCACCTGAAACAAACTCGTAGAGGCCTTTTCCAATAAGGAAGTTCGTGAGACGAAACTTCCATGATGGGTAGTTGTTCTTGTCGAGCTTCTCAATGATGGGGCTTCCACTGTTCTCTGCCATTATCACAAAACTAATACCAAACAGCAAGCAAATCTTCTGCAACCCTTGACCTGTAGTGCACAGCAATACACCAGACAGCCTTTTTCACTGTCTGCTCAACAATACATGCAATCTGCAACCAGTTTGCAGATAAACCTTGTGTTTACTCACTGGTAAACACCTTTGAACTTACAAATTTGAAATCTGTAACCTGCGCACCCACTTTCAGTCAATACAGTCGAAGTCACAGCGTACCCTGAAACTGCTGTCCGCAACCTTGCGGCTCTAAAACAGGCCCCGAAACGGCCTCAGATGCCCAAAATAAATGCGGATAAGCCCTAAAGGGCTTTTTCTGTAGAATACACAGCGCTCTTCGCGCACACCGAATCTCACTGCAATCTGAGATTTTTGCTCTGGCCTGCTTCCAGTGCCTCCACAGGCACTATCGAAGAGAAAGAGTCGAAGGATGGGAGAGCTTCTTACCCGTGGCTTGCTTGCTCGAACCTTGCTTCTTCTCCTTTGCTTCAACCTTCGAAATCAGCCTCTCTCAATGGCGCGGCTCTGATACCATGTCAAGAATCGCGTGGTGGAGGGGGTTGCTCAAGATGCTGCGCCGAACACACACAGAATGCACAAGGAGAAGCTCACTCAAGAGACAAGAAGAGAGATGGAGGCCAAAACGTTTTCTTGCTGGTTTCTTCTTCTTCTTCCACACTCTTTACAATGTACACAAAGTATAGATAAGATACAACATAAAAGGAAAGCGGCCTACTAAGTCAAACAATGCATAACCGACTACACTAGTCGACTGGCGCTATAACTATGCCAGCTGTAAATAGGTGTAACAACCTAAATATAATAAGTAATGAGTCAGTGGCCATGTGAGGTGCATAATGACCACCGACGTGCTAAGTATAGACGTGTGGACCCATCTAACCAGGCGGTCCATCATCCATGTCCACATGTGTTGAGCTTGCCATCTCAACACTCCCCCTCAAGCTCAACTGCATCTCTGCAACTCCAAGTAAGCTTCGAAACTTTTGAAGCTTCTCTGTACCCAATGCCTTCGTGAAGATGTCAGCTATCTGATCCTGTGTGCTGACATACACCAAGTCAATCTCACCTGCTAGTACCTTCTCTCTCACAAAGTGGTAGTGTACCTCAATATGTTTTGTCCTGGCATGGAACACAGGGTTCCTAGCCAACTGTATACTGCTCATGTTGTCACAATAAATGACAACTGGACCTTCCACCTGCACATCCAAATCAGCCAATAGCTTTTGCAGCCATACTACCTCACATGCTGCAATAGCAGCACCTCTATACTCAGCCTCTGTACTCGACAAAGCAACTGTAGATTGCTTTTTGCTGCTCCATGCAACTACTACACTACCAAGAGAGAACATGTATCCGCTGGTAGATCTTCTATCAGACATACTACCAGCCCAATCTGCATCTGTGTATCCAAACACATGTACATCTGTACCTGCCTCATAGAGAAGTTGAAGAAGGCACAAGGTTGCGGACAGCAGTTTCAGGGTACGCTGTGACTTCGACTGTATTGACTGAAACTGGGTGCGCAGGTTACAGATTTCAGATCTGTAAGTTCAAAGGTGTTTACTAGTGAGTAAACACAAGGTTGATCTGCAAACATGTTGCAGATTGCATGTATTATTGAGCAGATAGTGAAAAAGGCTGTCTGGTGTATTGTTGTGCACTACAGGTCCAGGGTTGCAGAAGATTTGCTTGCTGTTGGTATTAATTTTGTGATAATGGCAGAGAACAGTGGAAGCCCCATCATTGAGAAGCTCGACAAGAACAACTACCCATCATGGAACTTTCATGTCACGAACTTCCTTATTGGAAAAGGCCTCTACGAGTTCGTTTCAGGTGAAGAAAAGGAGCCGGAGATGAGTGATCCTCCAACTGCAGAAGAGACAAAGGCACGGAAAGAATGGAATGCAAAAGATAAAAAGGTCATGTATTGGTTGTCTGCAGTAATTGATAATAATATGCTGGGACACATTAGAAATGCAGAGAATTCATATGCAGCTTGGACCATACTTGAAAGTATGTTTTCTGTAAATACAAAGGCACGAAAGATTCAACTCAAGCAAGAGTTGAATACATTAAAGAAAGGGAAGATGTCTATCAATGAGTATGCATTGAAGGTAAGAAGCATTGCAGATGCATTGGCAGCGATTGATGCAATGCCCGATGATGATGATTTGGTGTCGTCTACCTTGGGTGGACTTAACAATGAAAAGGCTTGGAAGTCTTTTGTAATTTTTGTATATGTCAAAAAGCCATTTCCAGATTTCGATGAGTTGGTCTTCCTTATGATCATTGAAGAGATCAACATGCAGAGTGAGGCATCTCAAAGAAGTGGTGAACAGGTCCAGGCTTTCTACTCCAGTTCAGGAAGGGGACATGGCAGGTTCTCTTCAAGAGGCCGTGGTACAGGACATGGTAGTGACAACCAGCAAAACAAATTGAATTAGCAATTTGGCGATATGCAGGTTTCAGGAGGTCGTGGTAACTTTAGAGGCAGGGGGAGCTTTAGAGGAAGAGGTGGATGGCAGAACAGAGGTTCTAACAACTCTGGTATTGTGTGCCACTACTGTGGCAAAATAGGTCATATTGCAGCCCAATGTTATGCTAAGAAAGATGATATCCGCAGTGGTAAGTTGCAGCAAGGAAACTATGCATCGTCTTCACGACAGAATGAAGACAAAAATGAACGTTTGTTTGTTATGCAGCATATGCTGAATGCTGTTACAGGAAAGGGAACACATGAAGATGTTTGGTATGTTGATTCAGGTGCATCCAATCATATGACCAGCCATGCAGAATGGTTTGGAGAGATGCAGGATTTGCAGAATGCAGGTTATGTGCAGACGGGTGATGACTCATGCCACCCAATTTCACACATTGGAAAATTTCCCTTGTCCTTGCATGATGGTAAGACAAAGAGTCTTTCAGATGTATTACATGTGCCATCTATTACAAAGAACTTGGTGTCAGTCGGTCAAATGGTAGAGCAAGGGCTGCAAGTCAGATTTAATGCAAAGGGTTGCTTTGTAGAAGACTTCAATGACAAGTGCAGATTGGTAGCAAAGGGAAGTAGAGTTGGACGTATGTTCACTCTAGATGCTGGAATTCCTACTATGAATGCTGCTATGTATGCCAAAGGAAAAGGTGTGTTGCAGACATTGAAATTTGACACAAACGCATTGGACATGCAAATGTACAAAGGCTAAAATTAATGCAGTCCAAAGGGTTGGTTACAGGTTTGCCTACATTTAAAGTTGCAGAATTTCAGAAGGTATGTGAAGCATGTCAGTTTGGTAAGCAGGCAAGACAACCCTTTTCACATGACAGAGATGTAAGCAGAAATATCCTTGATGTTGTGCATACAGACATTTGGGGGCCTACACAAAATGTATCTCTTGGAGGTAGTTCATACTTTGTCACATTCATTGATGATTGTTCTAGAAAGCTGTGGGTATATTTTATGAAGGAAAAGAGTGAAGCGTTTGAGCACTTTAGAACTTTCAAGGCTGCAGTTGAAAGAGAAACAGGCTTGAAAGTAAAGTGCTTGAGGTCAGATGGAGGGGGAGAGTACCTCTCAAATGAGTTCAGTGATTTTCTGAGGTCTCATGGGATAAAGAGACAGTTCACATGCAGGTATACCCCACAGCAAAATGGGGTTGTAGAAAGAAAAAACAGGCATATTGCAGAAGTTGCACGCGCCTTGATGGCTGAAAAGAATATCCCTAAGCATTTTTTGGTCTGAGGCTGTTCATACTACTGTTTATATTATGAATAGAACTCCCACAGCTGCAGTTCATGGTATGACCCCCGAAGAATGTTTTACAGGTAAGAAGCCTGATGTTTCACACTTGAAAGTATTTGGCTGCATTGCGTATGTTCATGTGCCAGATGAGTTGCGGAAGAAACTGGATCCAAAGGCTGAAAAGTGTGTCTTTATTGGATACTCTTTAGAGCAGAAAGGGTATCGTTGTTACAACCCTGTCACATGTAAGTTCAGAGTGAGCAGGGATGTCATCTTTGATGAAATGAGCAGTTGGTATGCATCTAGTGGTGATGCATTGGATGATGATGATGATCATGACACTCATGTGCAGGCTGAAAAGCAAGAATCACAAACTCTTAGTGGACCAGAGACATCATCTGGTAGTCCTTGGTCTGGGAGACGAAGGAGTACCTCTACATCTTCGAGTGCATCTAGTAGCACTACAAGTAAAGACAAAGGAAAGAATAAAGTGTCAGAAGGCATTGATGCAGTTCTTGATGGAGACTCCAGTGGCTCAGAGAGCTTGGATGATGAGCTTGGCATTCCTTCAGTGAGGACTCCAGGTGTGCAGAGAGCACGCGTTAATGCAAAGACTCCATTGAGTGATCCAGTGGTACGCAGGTCTAGCAGGGTGAGATACCCTGTTAAAAGATTTGGTTTTGAAGGTTATGCAGCTCACCATTATGCTTATATGGTGAAACTAGTTGAGGATGTTGAGCCCACATGTTTTGAGGAGGCTGTTGGTCATGCTCATTGGGATGCAGCAATGGATGAGGAGATGGCTGCATTAGAGGCCAATAAGACTTGGGATCTAGTATCATTGCCGAAGGAAAAGAAAGCTATTGGATGTAAGTGGGTTTATAAGATTAAGCACAATGCAGATGGTTCTATTAGCAGGTACAAAGCTAGGCTGGTTGCAAAAGGCTATGCTCAGACATATGGCATAGATTATGATGAAACCTTCAGTCCAGTTGCTAGGATGACAATTGTCAGATGTGTGATTGCTTTGGCAGCAGCCAAAGGTTGGAGGTTGCAGCAAATGGATGTAAAGAATGCCTTCTTGCATGGTGATTTACAGGAAGAAGTGTATATGGATCAGCCAGCAGGTTATGAAGATTTAGAGCATCCCACGTATATATGCAGGTTGAAGAAGGCACTCTATGGGCTCAAGCAAGCACCTAGAGCATGGTCTGACAAGATCAGAGAGTATCTTGTTAATATTGGCTTTTATGTTTCTGATGCTGATCACTCACTTTATGTGAGAAAGGGAGATGCAGGTTTGGTCATCATAGTCATCTATGTGGATGACTTGATTATTACAGGTGATAGTGATAGTGGGATTGCTGAAGTCAAGGGTTGTTTAAAGATGAAGTTTGAGATGAAGGATTTAGGTGAACTAAGGTACTTCCTTGGCATTGAGGTGATCAGATGTGATGATGGTATATGGCTGTCCCAAAGACAGTATGGCTTGGATATGTTATCCAAGTATGGTATGACTGCATGCAAACCACTTTCAGTCCCGTTGGAGCAGAATGTAAAGCTGAGTGCTGATGTTGGGGATGAGATAGAAGACCCTACTATGTTCAGGAGGATAGTGAGGAGTTTGATCTACATGACCATTACAAGGCCAGACTTGAGCTACGTTGTTGGTCTTGTGAGTCAGTTTATGCAAGTACCTAGAAAGCCACATTTGGATGCAGTCAGACGCATATTGAGATATGTGAAGTCCACATTACATTATGGACTTTTCTATGAGGCAAGTACAGATGTACATGTATTTGGATACACAGATGCAGATTGGGCTGGTAGTATGCCTGATAGAAGATCTACCAGCGGATACATGTTCTCTCTTGGTAGTGCAGCAGTTGCATGGAGCAGCAAAAAGCAATCTACAGTTGCTTTGTCGAGTACAGAGGCTGAGTATAGAGGTGCTGCTGTTGCAGCATGTGAGGTAGTATGGCTGCAAAAGCTATTGGCTGATTTGGATGTCCAGGTGGAAGGTCCAGTTGTCATTTATTGTGACAACATGAGCAGTATACAGTTGGCTAGGAACCCTGTGTTCCATGCCAGGACAAAACATATTGAGGTACACTACCACTTTGTGAGAGAGAAGGTACTAGCAGGTGAGATTGACTTGGTGTATGTCAGCACACAGGATCAGATAGCTGACATCTTCACGAAGGCATTGGGTACAGAGAAGCTTCAAAAGTTTCGAAGCTTACTTGGAGTTGCAGAGATGCAGTTGAGCTTGAGGGGGAGTGTTGAGATGACAAGCTCAACACATGCGGACATTGATGATGGACCACCTGGTTAGATGGGTCCACACGTCTACACTTAGCACGTCGGTGGTCATTATGCATCTCATATGGCCACTGACTCATTACTTATTATATTCAGGTCGTTACACCTATTTACAGCTGGCATAGTTATAGCGCCAGTCGACTAGTGTGGTCGGTTATGCATTGTTTGACTTAGTAGGTCACTTTCCTTTTATGTTGTATCTTATCTATACTTTGTGTACATTGTAAAGTGTGTGGTAGAAGAAGAAGAAATCAGCAAGAAAACGTTTTGGCCTCCATCTCTCTTCTTGTCTCTTGAGTGAGCTTCTCCTTGTGTTTTCTGTGTGTGTTCGGCGTAGCATCTTGAGCAACCCTCTCCACCACGCGATTCTTGACACATTAGGGTTAGAAACTTGGCCTCCAACATTTGGTGGAGCCAACTGACTAGCCATAAGCATAGTCACACTGGGAGGACTGGCAGCAAAGGTACATTTTGAACCATGCTTCCTCTCCTAGTAGGGTTATTCATAGGCATCCCTTGACTTCCATTCATCAATGGTAAATTGCCTCCAGGTACTAAACCCTCATTAAGATTTATTCGAGAGGAGTAGGCCGTTTATAATCATGACTCTACTCCTTCTGCCCGCGCGATGGCGGTGTCTTTATCAGCCAAAGCCACACTGCTCAATTGCACTTGAATATTGAAATCTAATCCATGCAAGAAGTATTGCAATTGGGCAGCCGGCGGAATAGGAATGTAAGTTTGCAACTTACAAAACACTTCCTTAAGCTTCTTGGCATAGGCTTTCACATTCTCATGGGGGTCTTGGCGTGTTACATTCAAAACACGCAACCAATATTGGCCACCTCTTTCAGGGGCATATTCTCCTTGGAAAGCTGCATAAAATTGGTCGATTGAGGTTATGGTTCCAGTCTCTATGCTATGATACCATACTGCAGCCCTTCCTTTTAATGTCATGTTAAAGAACATCATAAGATGTCCCTCATCTTGGATGCAGTAATTAAACATTAATCTTTGGAATTCATAAATGTGAAACTCCGCATCTTCTTCGGCTAACACATTAAAAATGGGCAAAGGAACTCCTAAAGCTGGCAAATCCGGTGTCCCTGCAGGAATTGCAATAGGTTGTGCCATGACGACAATCGGATTGACAATAGGAGTTTGAACTGATGGAATCACACCCCCACTTGAAGTGGGTTGACTTGGTGGAAGAGAGGAAGAACTTACGCTTCCTCGTGTACCTAAAGGACTATGTGCAGCAGTTGGGTTACTAAGACCACTGCCTCTTATGTGTATCAGGCTACTCCTTTGAGGAGAATAGCGACTTACAATCTCCAACCGGCGTCTAGCCCTCTCAACACGTTCTGCTTTTTGTATTTCGGCTTGACAGTCCTTGTCGTCAGAGGACATAAACCAACTTTTTTTATCCCTAAAAACCCTAGATTCGAGAACCACCACTTGTTGGTAGCTCCCGGTAGACGCACCATTGATGGGACCTCAAATGGGCCGGCACTGGTTATGGCACTAGCCAGACCTCATGCTCATGACAGACAAACACACCCTCACGGCCTCGCGGACCAGGAGCGTCTATCTGCTGCTAAAGGATGAACTGTCCTAAAGCCTAATCTATGCATTTATAGCTTTGTAGTTTTATGGTTTTGTAGTCCAACGTTTCCCTTTCTATAAACTCCATTGAAGGGGAGCTACAAGCTCTACCCCGAGACCTACGGGCCACTTATTGCTCAAGTGTTTCGAACCGAGCGGCCATGGCTACCTCTAACATAGCCGATGCGCAATGCCTACCTTACGGGTGTAGTGAGCTTACCTTGATGCTCGATCGAGTACCCTCCTCTTTCTTGCACACCGGTAGCTCCACGATCCTTGAGGCAAGCTCAAGCAACCTCAATCCCTCTCCCATGAGCTTCATCCTCCATAGACACGCGCGAGACAAGAGAAGAGAAGAGAGGAGGGGAAGATGAAGAGAGAAGATGGAGAGCTTCTTCTCCAAGATCCCTCACTCTCACACAATCACTTCCTCACTCCCTTACACTCTCTCAATCCCTCTCTCAAGCACAAGCAAGGAGGCAAAAAACAAGAGAAGAAGAAGAAGAAGCTTTGGCCACACACAAGAATGAGCTTCTCATTCACTTTGCAACTTTATATACAAAACCCTAAATCCCTTTTGGGCGGTCATCCCCTTTTCCTTTTTTTTACATGGCCGGTCATAGCCTAGGCCCTTTTTTCCATTGTCCTTCTATCTTCCTAGATTTCTTTCCACCGCCTGTCTACATTTACAAATTGCACAGGGTAAGAGCCCGATGCTCTTTTACAAGATTTCAGGGTGCGCTTTTTTATTTTAAAATGTGCCTTTCCCCTTTTGCATTTGCCTTGGACTTTTAAGGTTGCCCTTGCGCTTTTGGCCTTTTCTTCTATTCTTTCTTCAGCCGGGCTACCTTTTTCCGCCTTTGCCCTGCGTCTTTTTTATTTCATTTTGCTTTCTTCGTGTTGGGGTTAACATTACCCCCTCCTAGACGAGTGCCAGTCCCATGGCACTCACCGTCGTAGGTAGCAGGCTGTAGCGTGCACCGAAGACGTGGGTGACAAGGATGTAGTGGCTAGTTAGGTCGGTTGCTAGGTGGAACAGGTAGGTGGATGACACTGCTTCCAATGTGATTGGGTGAATAGGTGATGAGGTTTAAGGACGATGACCAGGAAAGATTCCGGCGTGCTTTAGGCTTCATGAAGATACTTGGCATCTTTCATACTATTGTGGTGCCCCTTATGTAGCCGATCGTCTTTTGAGTATCAGAAACGCTTGAAGCAATAAGAAATCCCTTAGGAGGGTGGTATTGGAGGGATTTATTCTGGAGAAACCCCCCGAACGCTATTTGCCTTGAAAATCCGTTGCTTTGATTGAAGATCCTTGTCTTTGAGTTGAAAGTCTTCAGTTTTGAGTTGAAGGTCTTCAGGCTTGTGGAATCAATAAGCGATCCATAGATCTTGAGGCATTGGGCATGGATCATTGGACAATGAGGTTCCAAGATCTATGCCAATGGCAGTTCTACCTTGACTTGGTTCAATCATGGTAGCCATCAGCAGGCAGATGGCTAGCAACATGAAATCTGTTGAGCCATTTAAACCTTAGCAGCAAAGCTCCTGAAGTTGTAGTAATGGAGTCATGTCCGACTCATGAAAAAATTCCTTGTCATTGGAAGATGTAGTGGATGATCTTCTTCAGCCAAGCAGCCAGTTCTTGAAACTCAAACATAACCTGCAAGAAAAGTTGTGCACTTCCTAGGGGGTGTGTCTATCTCACTGTGTAGTGCATGGTGCCCATGCCAGTGGAACTGGGAGATGGGTCAACCTTGGGCAAGCCCTTGGTAATGTCCCACACTTGAGGACCCAGTTTGTGTGTCCTTGGAGGTGCGGTGCAAAACTTAGGGTGACAGGTCTGAAAGTCCTGCCCTTGATGTGCCCTAAGTGTGAAGTGGGGAAGGGGCTAGGGAGAACCCTAGATGCAGTGAGTGTGGTGCACAATAACAATGAAGGGAGACTGCAAGCACATGTGAAGTGTTCTCCTTGTTAACTTGCTTAGTAGTAGATTCATCTTTCAGCTTTGCTATTTTTTGCTCTTGTCTTTCTCTCCAGTCACCTTGTCTTTGTTTCCTTGTGGCTTTTTCTCTCTTTGCTTTTTTTTTTTTTGAGAATGAGAGAGGGAGTACAATTGTCAAGGCATATCACACCCATTTAATCACGGGGCAATTGCAGGCATTGAGATAAGAATGCGCGACTTTGTAGGTATTCTTTAAAATCGGCCTTAGCTCTCAGAGGAGTGGTTGACAAGAAAGGGTGATTACACCTTGTGAAGCGGGTGTCACTCATATTTTCTAAGAGTTCTAGATAGAAGGAAGGAAGGAGAGTAGCCCGCATCATTAACCTAGTCATAGCTCTACTATCTATTCCGAGGTTGATATCAAAGAAGAGTGGGGGAAGATGGGCTTCCTCTACTGTGGGATTTTGGAGTAGCAGGAATTTGATAAGTCGGAGGTAATTACAAGTGGTCAAAAACGCTAGATCTGGGTAGGAAGAGAAGTCTGCAAGGAAACGATTAATAGAAGGAAGTATATCTTCTAACCTAAACACTAAGCATTCCTCAGGGCTCCTAGCATTTACATTATATATTTTTGGGAAGTCGTAATCCCCATGCAAGTCTCTATCATAGTCCACTCCATGCCTACGGGAAGGGCATGTAGATAGGATCATTGCGCTCTTCGGGGAGTGAACTGCAAAAGGCGATCCATGCATCAAAATTGGTGTCCCAAATCCTCCTCCGCCATTTCGGCTATGCCTCGTAGCCTTGGACGGTTTTGGGAACCATATTGACCTTATCTTCCCAGTAATCTTGTGGTTCTTATCGCCACCTAGTCATTATCAGGCTCCTCTCTTCAATCCACTTGTTTGCAAGTTCATTAGCCGGATCCTTGATCTTGGCTAAGACTCCTAGAGGCATGGCCCAGTCCAAAGAGCGTGGGAAAGCAAATGAGAGCTCAAACGGCCTTTTATGGAACTCTCGCTGACGCCAAATGACCAACTCCTGGGGCCACTCTACAGGATGTGCATCACCTCTCAGTGGCATGGGCTCTTCAGGAAGTTGTCTTGGAATTGTGCGTGCTCGGCGTTGGGCCTCCTCAGCTAATTCTTATCTTCTTCTCCTTGCTGCAACTATACGCTCAGGCAGATGGGCATCTGCAGGTTCTTCCTGTGGGAGATCGGGTTGAGACGGACTCGGTATTCTTTGTTGCTCTTCTTCATCACCTTGCTTGAAATCCGAACCCTCTTCGACATGTTGCTCAACCACAAATGGGATGACTGGCGGTGGTGGCTGTTCATGCTCCTCAAAACCTAGCTCCTTGAGCTCAGCAGTGGAATGGCCCGTACAGCGTAAGTAGTGGAATTGTTGCTCCTTAGTGATCCCTGTACTCGTTGGGAGCTCCCGCTCTTGAAGACCATATCTTAGAGCTCGGGTGGTCAGCTCCAACTTTCTTTTCACCTTTTCCATTGGATCATCGCCCTCAGCTTGTGTGACATGGAGTACCGTGTTGAGGAAGGCTTGCCGCTGTGTTTTAGTAGTTATTTCAGCAGCTTGAACCCTGGCTTCTGCAAGCACCCTTTCGCATTCTGCCACTGCCAAGCATTCGGTCAAGTCTCTCACCCTGTCAAAATTATTCCTTTCCCAATCCATAGCTCTTTCTTCCATCCTTTTTCTCTCTTCCTCCAGTTGATTTGCCAGGGTGGTCACTACCTATTGCTGCTCATTTGCTAAAAACCACAACTGGTTCCTTTCTCTTAACTTCTAAGCCAGCTGCTCTTCAGCAATCCCTTTGGCTTGATCTACAATGCTGAGCCTTTGGTGCACCTTGGCCAGTACTTCTGATTTTTTCTGCACCAGTTGCTCTTGGCTTTGGATCTCAGCAAGGAATAGCCTTTTTTGATTGAAAGCCATGGCCATGAGGGCCTCTACATCTTCCTGGGAGGTCTCCAACGCATCTTGTAATCTTTGCGCTTCATCTTGTAGCCGTTTTGCTTTTGCTGCTGAGACTCCGGCCCTTCACTCTTTAGAAACTCGATTTCACTTATTAATCTGTTTTGTTCTTCTAGCTCCTACCACAAACGGAGCTCCATGGTATGTTCTTGTGGTGTACTGGCTTCGCCTTCCTGAACCTCCTATCTTAGTGTTTCCACTCGAGTGACCTTTTGCTGTAGATCATTGTATTGCTGCACTAGTAGCTTTAGAATCCTTTGCTCTGCCACCAGGTTTTGCTCTTCGTCTTCTAGCCTTTGTCTAAGGTGGCTTTCGTTGTCCTGGGCTTCCTTTGTTTTTGCTACTAACTAGTCCTGCAGGGCCTTCATTTCTCTTCGTCGGTCGGCTCCCTGCCTTGAGACTTCTAGCCTAAGAGCAGCTGACATTTCTTTTTCTTTTTCTAGCTCCATCAAGGTCACTTTCTTCTCTTCCTTTACCTTGTCTAGTTATACCAGTAGCTCAGCCACATATGCGTCATAGTCAGTGTCAACAGGCATGGGAGTATGGGGTGTGGTGGTTGATGCCTCCAGCCTTTGTCTTTTAGGGTCTTGCCATGACTCTACATCTGCAACAGCGGGCCTTTTCAATCAGGTTTCTGGCACGATCTCAGCCACTTTGCTCACTAGCATTTGCACCATGTTCATTAGCTGTGCCATGTCGAGGGGAGGTGTGGGTTGTGTGGTGGTTGCAGTCGTGGTTTCAGTCATTGCAGGCACAAAAGAGGAAGGAAGTGGATGTAGTAGGGACTTGCCCTTGCCTACAGCCACTGGAGCTGCTTCCACACTTGAACTAGCTTCGGCTTTATGATGGGGGCTCACAGGTTCAAGCTCTCCACCCCCGTGGGTCTCTTCCACAGATCTTCGTGTAGCCTCTGCCAACTCAGCCAGCTCCTTCAGTCTCTACTCTTCAACTTCTTCTTCCGCCCTTCTTTTCCTGTCCTCTTCTTCCTTCTTTGATTCTTCTCTTATCTTGCAAGCTCTTCCTCCTCTTTCCTCCTTCTTTCTTCCTCAGCCCTCCTAGACTCTCTTTGAGCCCTCTTGATTTTAGCTCGTTCTTCTTTGCTTAATTCCTCTTTCCTTTCCCTCTGTCTCCTGTCCCCTTTCTTTTGTCCTTCTGGTTTGCTTGCTTGTGTAGGCGGCACCTCCTGTTCTCCCTTGTCACTTATCGTTCTTTCACTTGATTCTTCTCCTTCGTGGTGAGGTGGGCTTTGATGTGCAGCTTGCTCTTCCCTGACTCCAGCATCCTTCATTGCTTCATCTATGATGGCTGTCAAAACACCACCATATCTAATTGTGGCCGCCTTTGAGGTAGGTTTCTTCCTTGTGGAGCGTGCTGTTGAGGCAGGAGATTCTCCTCCTGCTGGTGCTTCCGCTGGAGTGAGAAGGGCAGTTGAGATTTGAATGGTTTTCTGCACGAACCCATTCCAGTCTACCTCCTCAGGGACTCCTGCTGCGATGCTTTCTAACAACGGGATCCGGATCCTGTTCATCAATGCATTGTACCTTTGGCCCGAGAAGAGTGTGTGGATCATCTTCGCTTGCACCTTCACTGGTGGATCCAAGATGTCAGCCAAGCTGATTCCATCCACTGTGTGCCTTCTTTCTTTACCCCCAACATGGCGTAAACATCCCTTCTCAGCCTCCTCTCTTTCTTGGGTACGAGCCCCAAGGCCTTCTCTACGATTGCCACATTGAGGGGCACTTCAACTCTTCTTTCCTGCTCCCCTGTCCTCACTGTGACAGTGCCACAGTTCCTGCCCTTGTCAAAGTTCCTCAGAAATTTAGCACACATGCCGTAATCCATGGCCTACCCCACCTTTTCCACATACTTGTGGAGGTGGCATCTGTCCACCAATTCTTTGACTGCAGGTTCCTCCAAGATGGCCTCATCCAGGTTCAGCGTGTGCTTGAAGGTGAATTGACTGAATCCTCGTGTCTCGATGCTGATGCTGAACTTGGTCATCTCTTCTTTAGAAAATGGGAGTTTGCCCCCTTTGTCTTGTCCTACCATGGTGGTTACCTGTCAACACACCATGCCAACATTAATGCTTCAAAATCGGCTTATTTCTAACAAAACTCAATTTTGAGAGAAAAATGTATGTGTCAAAAATTGGTATACTTGCTTAGAGGCTTGAATTTTAGAGACAGGCTTACAGCAGCAATTGCTATTGTTTTCCCTTTGCAGTATCTTCCATTGAAACTCAATTAATCATAACATTCTGCTAGATAGCATGACTCTCATTTTTCTGACTCTCATTTTTCTCTGCTCTTGCTCACATTGCTCCCCCCCATCTTGGATCTTTCAAGGAATCCTTCCTAGGATTAGCACAGGAAGTACGAGGCAAATGCTGTTTTTTGTGGATTGACTTACTTAGCTAATAACCAATCATAGAAGCTTGGATTGTCTTCAAGTTGGGCATGACAATCAAGAGCAGATGGTTGGATGGAGACTTGGGAGATGTAGGTCAAGACATCGTGAAAGAGATCTCCAATATTAAGGTGGCTTGCAACATGTAATTCCTCTTCCGTAAGGAATTGGTCAATGTAAGGGTGAGAGAGCACATGGTCATCTATATGTTGGTTGCAGGTGATGACCAAAACCCTAAACGAGATAGGTGCCACATAAGTAGGGTCATATTCGATAGTTTTAACTGCCCTGCGTTGCTCAGCATTGGTCATTATCCGACAACCTTTTTTCTCCCATTGGATTCTCAGAACAAACCACTGTTGCAAGAACGTGGAAGGTGAGCTTGCCATCTGCGTGACCTCTTGCAACTCGTGCTCAGGAACAGAACGAGGGGGCTTACGATATGAAGTGATTAGTCTTCTCAGGGTAGCTTGCTCCTTTGAGATTTCGTCATTTACTATTAGTTCAGCAACAATTTTGGGGAATTTAGTGGTCATAAGTTCGTATTCTTCCCAAGTGCATGGTAATGCACGAACATCCGAAGCAAGTGTTTTTTCAAGAAGACCTAGGTCTAGCCTCTCATAACTTCTAGCAAATGTAGTGAAATTTTTGTCCAACATCTTGATGCAGGTTACTAAGTCATCCCCAGAAGTCGCGGCGAGGTCTTTAGCCAAGGAAAGGAAAGGTCGTACCACGTAGGAAGGTTTAAGACCTGCTGGTGGGAATGGTGCAAATGGACTGGATAGTGGTGACTCGATCATTGGTGTGGTTTTGCACTCCGAAGCACTTTGAGGTGCTGTAGGAAGCTTTGGGGGCATGGGAGTTGTGCTGGGTTCTGAGTGAGCAGTCATGGGGGTATTTAAGTTCTCTGGATTAGGTAAGTCTAAGGCTTATGGCGTTTGCTTTGGCTAATAGATGAGTTGGGGCTTACTAGCCATAGCGGGCAATGGTTTGCTGACTATGCCCTGGGCATTATGTGTGCAAGTCTCCCTCACTAGGGTGAGATTGCTTGTAGATGAGCTTTTAAACTTGCCATTTTTAGACACCCAAATCCACGGGTTGCCCTCGTAGTATCCTTGTGCTCACAAGAGATCTTTGGGGATCCATCGCGGCGTGGTTGTGTGTCTATGTCGATAGTGTCTAGATTGCCTCTTAGGGCCGTGATGGGCTGATTATTTTGGTGTTTAGAATCACGTTTGGGTGGTCTACCCGGATGTGGTCTTTGCCGTTTTGGAACCCATATAAGCTTGGACTCCTTGGCCTTGTGAGCACTCTTGGTGGGTTTGGGCCTAGGGTCGAGAGCCTGGCATGAGGCCTTAGTTTTCTCTTGTTTAGACTTGGGCTAAAGCGTGGTCGTAGGAGTTTCTACTAGTGGCTTCGTAATGGTGGAGTCAGGACAGCCCTTGCTGAAAGTCGTCACTATACGCACATTGCCTATAGCAAGGTGAATGCGGTTTAGGTTGTAATCCACATTATAGTTCGTTTGCTTCTTGAAAGTACGACCTAATAGTGACATATTACGGGCTCCTTTAGTGTCAGGCAACACATGGAAGAAAGCTGGTAAACTTTCAGACTCGATAGAAACGACTACCTTGCACTTCCCTAGGAGTGAATAAGCATTACCCCCAAACAGGGTGAGTTTGGCATTAGTGGGCTGTAATTTCGGTTGACCAATGCGTGTCCAATGGTCATGCATCAAGATGTTGTAGTCGGCACCTTCATCAATCAAGGCATCGAAAGAATACGTCGCTCCTGCTATGACTGTGTTTTGTAGATACGCTGGTGCCACTGCTTCTTCGTCCTGATCTGTAAGGTCGGTTATAGTAGCCATGCAGACGTTCAGTGGGGGTTCTAGCATGGGTGGCTCATGTAATGGATGGGAAGGAGGATAGTACTTCTTTATGCGGCTGCCATTAAAAAAACCTATTCCTTCGCCTTCAAGTGTCTCTAACTCAACATTCCCTATTCTACCAATCATGCATACTCTGAAAGGCCCTAGCCCCCGAAACTTCATCTTCTGTTTATGTCCTTTTACAGAGTATAGCAGAACAAGGTCCCCTTGTTCAAAGTCTCGCTGTTTGACATGCTTGTTAAACCACATCTTTCGTCGAGCCTTCTCACAAATCAGAGAGTGAGTGGCGAGGAGTCGGGTCTCCGTTTGGCGCTCTAACTCCATTAAGCGATTGGTCCAAGCCTCTCTTCCCTCCCAACGCTCCTGGACTGCTATCCTTAAACTAGGGATGAAGAATTCTAAGGGTAAAATGGCTTCAATTCCGTACGTCAGCCTAAAAGGTGTTTGTCCTACAGCCGTTTTATAAGCTATGCGATAGGCCCACAAGGCTGCCATTAGCTTGTTGTCCCAGTCACTTCTTGAAGTAGACACTACCTTTGTAAGCACATTGACTAAGATTTTATTCGTGGATTTGGCTTGGCCATTAGCCTGAGGGTAATAGGGAGAGGAATTCCGATGAATTATTAGGAAGGTAGAGAGCAGGTGGGAAATCACCTCATTAATGAAGTGCATGCCTTGGTCGCTTACAAGTTCGATTGGACAGCCAAACCGTGAAATGACCTGCTCCCACAAGAACTTTGCAGTGGTTCTAGCATCATTCTTCCTCGTGGCTCATGCCTTTGCCCACTTTGTTAGATAATCAGTTGCCACTATGATGTAGCGAGCTTGGGAATATTGTGCCGCAAGACTGATAGGTCCAATAAAATCGATACCCCATTTTTCAAAGGATTGTCAGGCTATGACAGGGGTCAACTCCATCTTGTCTTTCTGCACAGGCACTTTGGTCCTTTGGCACTCATCGCAGTACTTTACGAATTTAGCTACATCGCGGAAAAGGGTGGGCCACCATAGTTGGGATTGTAGCACCTTTCGGGCTGTTGTGTCCCCATTAAAGTGTTCTCCAGCGATTTTGCCATGTGCTTCTTTCAATGCATCGTGCATCTCGTGCTCACATACGCATCTGTGCAATAAACCGTCTTGTTCCAACCTGTAGAGTTGGACGGCTATCAGTTGGTATGGCTGAATTTTCAGGATAAGTCTTCTCAACCTGGCCTTCTCAATGGGTCTCTCAGGTAGTCCGCTCTCTAGTACTTGCACTATGTCATCGGCCCAATACGGCGTCAGATCAGCTTTAAACAATTCTCTCTCACTAGACAGGTTAAAGAGATGAGCATCCGGTAAATCGTTAGGTATGCCTTGTCTAGCGGCTTCTCTTGTGGGTATGCAGGACATGTGGTCAGCCATGTAATGCTGCTTTCCTTTGTGTACAACCATAGAGAAGTCAAACTCCAGTAGAAGGAGTAACCATCTAGCTATGTGTCCCGTAGCGCAAGGCTTTTTCACAAGATATAGCAAGGCTTGATGGTCAACAAAGAAGAAAAAGGGAGTGGCCAATAGGTAATGCCTAAATTTCTTTACCGCAAATACCATGGCCAACCCCTCCCTTTCTGTTGTGGAATAGTTCATCTCGGTCTCTGTGAGCTTCCTGCTAGCAAAACTCACCGGGTAATCTAAGTTATGTTCACCAGGTTGGCATAGCACGGCTCCAATAGCAAACTTAGAGGCGTCTATGTGTACATGAAACATTATGTTCCAGTCTGGGGCTCGTAAGATTGGTGTAGTAGTAAGAGCCTTTTTCAACTCCTCATATGCACGCTGGCATTCCTCAGTCCACTCAAACACTATCAACAGCTTGTACAATGGTCTAGCAATTAGTGCATAATTTAGTACAAAGCATCGATAATATCCAGTGTGTCTTAAGAAGCACTGAACTCCCTTGTAGTTATCGAGTGGCGGTAAGTCAACAATGACTCTAACTTTAGAAAAGTCAGTGGCAATGCCGTTCCTTGACACTACGTGCCCTAAGATGCATCCGTGTTTCACCCAGAACTGGTACTTTAAGGGGTTCAACGAGAGGTGGTACAACCTACATCTTTCAAAGACAGCTCTCAATTTCTCTAAGTGTTCGGCCCAACTAGAGTGTATGCATAAGTCATCTACAAACACTTCCAGTTCGCACCTAAGCATGTCCTTAAAGGTAGTGCACATTAGGCGTTGAAAAGTCGCAAGTGCGTTCATCAGCCCAAAAGGCATGACAATGTAGGTGAACACATCCCATTCCGTGGCAAAGGCAGTCTTGTGCTTGTCGTCGAGGTGCACTTGCACTTGATTATAGCCCGATAAACCGTCCAAAAAACTGTAGGCTTCTTTACCTGCTACCCTCTCAAGCATGTGCTCGGTGTAAGGTAAAGGATAGTTATCCCTCTTTGTAGCAGAATTCACTTTCTTGTAGTTCATGCACACTTGGATTTTTCCATTTTTCTTCATGACAATCACGATAGGTGATACCCAGTCTGTGTGCTCGATCTCATATATGAATCCTACCCTCATGAGTTTATCAATCTTCTCTTTTACTACATGGGCGTGTTTGGGATTCATGGGGTAAGGTCGTTGTTTTGTTGGCACTGCATCATGGACCATTGGGATATTATGAGTCACAACCCTAGGGTTGACTCCCTTAAGTTCATCCAATGTCCAGGCAAATACGTCAATGTACTCTTGCAAGAGTGCAACAAGTTTGGTCTCCTCATCCTCCGTCAAGTCATCTGCAATGAATACAGGCCTTGGCTTTTCACCTTCCCCAGCCAAGTTAACTTCCTTGACTTTGGCGGGTCCCTCGATCGGTTCACTAGTTTGGCCTTGTCTTTTCGCAGCTAGCAGAATCACCATTCTGTCACCCTTTTTAAATTTTGTAAACCATTTGGGTAAATCCTGCAGTTTCTTTTGCCCTTCTGCTTCTGAGTCCTTTGCTTGCTTCCTGGCCTCCTCCTTTAGCCTCCTGCGCCTTAGGTGGACTGGCAAGTCTCCCTTGGTGCGTTTGACTTTAGAAGGTTGTGGTATCTCGGGATCACTCTCAGTGCTCACTTTCGACTCTGAGATAAACTCACATCCCTCACTTGAGGAAGGTGTTTTCCCAGGAGGTCGTAGTTCAGTAGGTGCATCTGTCTTGAGCACTGGGATTACCCATGGTTGTGCCACTCCGGCTTGCTCATAATCCACGACTCCTATGTGTTCTAGCGAGGATCTGTCACACTCCATTCGCATGACTCCTTTTTCATTCTGACTGGTCCTTCCTCTCCTAGGCCTCGAGTCTGCCCTGATTTGTTCTATCGCTTTTCCTTACGTGTCGTACTCTATTGTATCTATCTCTTCTTCACTTTCCTCTCCCGTAGAGCGACAGTCCTCATACTCCTTGTCATCAGAGTCCTATCCTTCTGACTGCTCATCATCACCTAAGCTTTCCTCTCTAGTCTCCTTGTCATCAGTAACTAAAGCCCAGTTATATAACAAATTCAGGTCGTGGACCTTGGTCCATTTCCATTCTGGCTTAGCTAATAGATCACATAGAGGTTTTAAGTTAGCAGCCAAGTTGCCTTCCAGTTTATTGGTCAGATACTCTACGATTTCCTGAAGCTCTAGTTTGTTGTTGGGGATACGGAACGAGGCTGGTTTGCCTGGGTTGAGTGAGCTTCCTGCCATCATGCAGAGTGGCACAATTGTCTCCTCAATTGGCATGCTTGCGGCTTTAGCAGCCTACCGATATGGTTCTTCCTCATCCGAGAATGGTAGGTCAATGGTTTCCAAAATATGCATCCAATCCCTCTCATCCTTAGGGCAAGGAATATATTTAGTGAGTGATCCATAGGGTTTTGTCGTTTGAGTATCGCCTTTCAGCACAGCTGGGATGGCATCTAGGTCAACAGGGGTCGTCTTCCAAGTGTCCATCTCTACCCTTACTGCACTAGTTCTGTTCCCTAGGAAAATCAAACCATTGCCCTAGTCCTCAATAACGCACGCATTCCTCATCCAAGGTCGGCCTAATAGTATGTCGTAATCCACTCCCTTCATGACAATGAAGTTTACGGAAAACTGCAGATCGGCAATCATTATTGGCCAATTCTTTAAGACCCCAAATGGTCTTACCTTCATTCCATTTGCTAACATGACGTTAAACCTGGCAGTCTCTACAGGAGGGTTTCCCCATGCCTCTAAGACTGCATGGCTTAGTACACTAACACCTGCGCCTGTGTCTACAATTCCTTTTCGCATCATATCTCCTAAGGCTAGGATGGGTAAAACTGCATGCATTTGAGTGCCTTCCCAAAAAGCATTGAGGTGCAAAGACTTAGGAGTTGAGTGTAGAGTTAGACTTGGGATATGTGTAACCACATCAAGATCTTGTGGATCAGCACGTGCAAGTCCTGTGTGTCCCTCCATCAAGTCTTTTAACTCCTACCATAAGGAATGATTCTGCCTAAGCAGGTCTTCCAAGCTTAGAGTTACTGGAGTAGACAACAAGGTTGTGAGGAGGCTATTGGGCTCTTGTCTTCCCCTGAGGCTAGCATTTCTAGGCCATGCGTTCTGTCTACCCTGGCAAGTTTCCCCTTGGCCTTGCTGCTGAGTTGCCCCCAGTGGTGCAGGTATGCTCGCAGCTTGTGGTTTTGAAGGTGAGACTGGTGTGCTCACACTGGATAAATCGTCAATAGGATCTTCTAATATGGGTTCAGCATCCTTGAGGTGCTTTTGGGCGTCCTTGACCCACTCTTGGACCTTAGCTATAGCCTCGAGCTGCCGCTTGGGATGGGGATATTCCCCTACCTTGGCACTCCCTAGCTCGGCTGTCTTAGGAGTTGAGGTCTCCGCCTCTGCGTCTGTGACCCTCTTTCCCATTACTAACGTAGTCGCTTCCTTGGTTTTAAGAGTCATCTTTGCATTGGTTCTCTTTTTCCGTCTCCTCCGGCTTTTCTTTCCTATTGAGGTTGCGTCAAGGTTACTTGGCCTTGGCAAAGAGATGCCTGCCTGTTTTGTTTGAGCTCGCATCATGACATATAGTGGGATGGGTGTATTCTCACTGTCAAAGATTTCCACTCCAAAAATCCCCAAAGGCACCGATGGCATGTTGGCAGAGCTGGTTGATGGCTTCCGCCTAGGACAGTTAGGAAACAGATGTGTGATTCCACACTCTGTGCATCGAAGATCCGCTTTGTCCTTATTAGCTTGTTCTCATTCTGGGCAGTGTGATGAAATGTGGCCTGGGTGGCCGCAAGTCCAGCATGTGACTGGATCTTGGCTTGGCCCTCCAAAGCCTCTGCCTCTTCCTCTTCCTAAAGCCATCACCGACACCGGGTGGCCGATAGTCCATCAGGATAGGTTGCCCTCCTCGTCATAGGATATGTATGGGTTGACATATGCTTCTTCCTCATTAGGCTCCTCCACAAAGTGAACAGGAGCATCGCTAGATGGGTGGGTTACAAAAGGCCCTGGTGGTCTGGGTATACCAGTTGGATTCATCTCCAGCCTAGGTACGGCAGGTCTTGAGTCAGTCGGTGCTGGGAGAGCTAACTGGGCTCCCCTCCCAAAGGAATTGGGTGGCCTATTACCTAAGTATGGAGGGTTGTACTGCTGCGCGTATGGGAATCTCCTCGACATTCTGCAGTGCACTGGATCATGCCCGAATCTACTGCAATTTGAGCACGGCCAAGATCTAGGATCTTGGCACTCAACTGGGAGGTGATTACCGCCGCAGTATATACATTGTACATGCGATCTCACAGGCTTCCTTACCAGCTCTTGCAATCGTGCAATCTCCATTCTCATTTCTGCCATCCCCTGGTCGTGGTCTACACTCTTTCCCTTATCCTGCACACTAGCAGTTGCTTTTTCCCCCGAAGTAGTCAATCTCTCAGGGTCCCTCTGACTTGCACTCTCTCGGTTGATAGTCCTCATACTGCGTTCCCTGAGTTGATCATCTACGTGTATTGTCTCCTCGAAAACTCTAGCTAGCACGTCTCGTTGCAAGGTGGAGTTATTGGCCAAAGCCTTGTAGAGCTCCTCACTCCGAATCCCGTTCATGAATGCTGTAGACACTACCCTCTCGGTAGGTCGCTCATTGGCAGGGATTCTCTTGTAGAGGCTACACACCTGAGTGACGTAATCCCTAACATCTTCCTTCTCCCTTTGACTGATATTCATCAACCTAACAATGAGGTTATCCGAATACCCTGCCTCCGAAAACCTCTTGATGAAGAGGCCCTTAAGGCGAAAAAAGTTCGTACGTTCTACGTCATCTAGACTAGAATACCAAGTCCTCCCCTTATCGCCTAAGCACAGGCGGAAAGCTTGAGCTCGCTGTGCAGGGTCAGTAAGACCGTTTACCTCACATACTTGCTCAAACTGCTCCATGTTGAGATATCGAGCTCCACTCGTGATATGCCAGGGTGATCATTGTGCATTTATGTCACCGACTTGTCAGTTGCAGATGCGGTTGGTACACCGCCTATGAATAATAGCTAGATGACAGCTATCCTTATCTACTCTAGTTCATGGCTCAATTAGTATGCCACCTTCGTTAGTTGAGTTTGGTTTGAGACCCATATATAGGGTTCTTCTATTTCTATGTACTAGAGTTCTTTTTGGCTTACACAACTAAGAAGAGGAAAACTGTTTTCAGCCTCCACCTTTGTGTGTATTCCCCCATTGTGCAAGCAAGAAAGCTACAAGTGAGACTCCTTCCTTGTCTCCCACAATCTTGACATGGTATCAGAGCCTTGTTCGTGGTAAGGAGCTCAAGAAAGCAAGCCAAGTTCGCAGTGTTCTGGTAAGAGGACTAGTGTTGCTTTCATTTTTCTGGTTTGGGAGTAAGTCTTTGCAGGTAGCACAGCTGGAAAGTGCATGAGTGCATTGTCTCAGATTGAGACGCCCTTCGCGGTGTGGCAAGAGGGCAGTATATGCTGCGGGAAAGGGCTTTAGCCCATGGTATCCCTGTTTTTTTGATTTGAGGCCATTTCGAGGCCTGTTTTGGAGGCGGAAGTTTTCTGCACGCACTCAGGAAAAGGCCCAGTTTTATGCTGTGTGACCACTGTTCTACAGGTCGGTGAAAAGTTACTGTAGAAATTGCATCGTATGCCTGTGCACAGAGACATTGGGAGTTACAGAATCATCCTTGTTGCCTGTTGATGCAAAATCGTCACTAGGAAGTGATTGTGTGGTCAAATACCACCTTCGTCAGTTTTGCAGATTTTCCCTTGTGAGGCTGAAGCTGTGTTCTTTGCAGTGACAGAATTTTTTGCAGTGTTCTGTAATGGCGTCTGATTCTCTTTCACAGATTGTCACTGAAAAGCTTGACAAGAACAACTTCCAAGCATGGAAGTTCAGAATGACGAATTTCCTTATGGGAAAAGGATATTGGGAATTCGTTGCAGGAAATGAAGAAGAACCAATTCTTCATGATGTTCCCAATCAACAGCAAATGCAGGCATTTAAAGCATGGCATGAGAGAGCCAGGAAAGTTATGTATTGGCTGTCTATCAGCATTTCAGACTCTATGATTATGCATATTCAAGATGCAAGTACGCCAAAGGAGGCATGGGATACTTTGTCAAAAATGTACAGCACAAATACGCAAGCCAGGAAAATGCAGCTCAAGCAAGAGTTGCACAATGTGCAAAGAGAAAATATGAGCTTCAATGACTACCACATGAAGGTGAAGAAGATTGCAGATGCACTTGCTTCCATTGGGTCACCAGTGGAAGATGATGATTTAGTTTCTATGACCTTGAATGGTCTAGGAAAGGATTATGCACAGTTCCAAACATCCATTTCTGTCCGTGAAAGATTTCTTGATTTTGAGGAGTTGATTTCTCTTCTAATTTCTGAGGAGCAGAGAAATGGTGGTGCATCTTCTTCAGAAGGAACTTCAAAAGAAGCTATCTTCTACTCAAATGTTGGAAGAGGTAGAGGCAGAGGTAGAGGAGGCCGATCTGGAGGCCGTGGTAGAAATCAGAATATGCAACAAACTCAAGAAAACCAATCCTATGGAGGAGGACGTGGTAACTCTAGAGGCAGGGGGAGCCAAAGAGGTCGTGGTGGATGGCAAAGAGGCCAAAATGCAAACAGTAATGTTGAATACTACTACTGTGGTAAAATGGATCATATGGCTAAAGACTGCTATAAAAATCAGAATGACATCATGAATGGAAAATTGCAACAAGGGAATTATGCATCTTCTAGTAGACAGGGTGATGACAGAAATGAGCATTTGTTTATGGTGCAGCACATGAACAATTCTGTGACAAGTGCAGAAGAAAGCAACGATGTATGGTATGTTGACTCAGGTGCATCAAACCACATGATAGGTCATGCAGAATGGATGGAGGATGCAAGGAAAATGGAAAAACCAGGATTTGTGGAAACTGGTGATGATACTGCACATCCTATTGTGCAGATTGGAAAAATTCCTTTGTCTATGCAGGATGGGAAAAAGAAATACATGTCCGATGTATTTCATGTCCCAAATATCACCAAGAATCTGGTTTCCGTTGGTCAAATGGTTGAGCAGGGCTTGTAGGTCAGATTTAATCCTCATGGATGCTTTGTTGAGGATATGAAAAATAAAGGTCGCTTGATAGCAAAAGGAAAGAAGAAGGGCAGAATGTTTACGTTAGATGCAGACATGCCTGAATTGAGTGCAGCAATGTTTGCACATGGGACTGATGTAGTTGCAGATATTGATATCTGGCATAAACGCATTGGTCATGTTAATGTACAGCGACTTAAATCAATGCAGGCCCAAAATATTGTTGCAGGATTGCCTAAATTCAAGGTTTCAGAAATGCATAAGGTATGTGAAGCCTGTCAATTTGGAAAACAGGCAAGGAAACCATTTCCTAGACATGTTCAAGAGAGTAAGAATGTTGACTCAGTTTGCAAGGTTCCTGCAGGAGCATGGCATAAAGCAACAATATTCATGTAGTCATACCCCACAACAAAATGGAATTGCAGAAAGGAAAAACAGGCATATTGGAGAGGTATCTCGTGCCATGCTCAATGAAAAAGACATGCCAGATTTTTATTGGGCTGAGGCAGTTGCTACAGCAGTCTACATAATGAACATGATTCCCACTGCAGCAATACATGGGATGACTCCAGAGGAGAGGTATACTGGTAGGAAACCAGATATTTCTCATTTGAAAATTTTTGGTTGCATTGCCTATGTTCATGTGCCAGATGAGTTGAGATCCAAGTTGGATCCAAAAGCTGAGAAGTGCATTTTTATTGGTTACTCTTTGCAGCAGAAAGGGTATAGATGCTATAACCCTTCTACTCGTAAGTTTACAGTCAGCAGAGATGTTGTTTTTTATGAGATGAGTAGCTGGTATAAACCAGTAAATGTGATTGATAATGTAGATGCACAAAATGGTAATGTTGCACAGAATTCACAGTAGCAGTCATAAGATATTAGTGGACCTGGAGTGTCCTCTAGCAGTGGTTCACATTCTTCGCCATGGACAGGCAGACTGAGATCAGGAGAATCTTCTCAAAGCAATGCAGATAGTGGTATGCAGGTATCACAAAAAGGAAAAGAGAAGGTAGATCAGCCCATATTTGATGTGAATGCAGGTCACTCTTATGTGGATGGTGAATCCAGTGGCTCAGAATAGAGCATTGATGATGAGTTGGGTATTCCTTCTATTGTTACACCTGGAGTAAGGAAGACCAGGGATGTTTTGAGAGCAACTGGGAGTAAACCTACTTTGCGAAGGTCTACTAGAGCTAGGTATCCTGTGGATAGGTTGAAATATGATGGATTTACAGTATTCACTATGCATATATGGTCAAAGTGATACAGGAACCAAAACCCACTTCTTTTGAGCAAGCCATGGGAAAAGAAAAATGGGAGAAAGCCATGGATGAAGAAATGGATGCCTTGGAAGCAAATGCTACATGGGAATTGGTACCTTTGCCTAAAGGTAAGAATGCAATTGGTTGTAAGTGGGTTTATAAGGTGAAGCACAATGCAGATGGTTCTGTGAACAGATACAAGGCAAGATTAGTAGTCAAGGGGTATGCATAAACATATGGCATTGATTATGAAGAAACATTCAGTCCGGTTGCAAGGATGGCAATCGTAAGAGCAGTCATTACTATGGCTGCATCAAAGGGATGGTCTTTACATCAGATGGATGTAAAGAATGCCTTCTTGCATGGTGATTTGCAAGAAGAGGTCTATATAGAGCAGCCACTAGGTTATGTGCATGCTGTTCATCCTGAGTTTGTTTGCAGGTTGAAGAAAGCCTTGTATGGCTTGAAGCAAGCACCTAAAGCATGGTCTGACAAGATAGGACAGTATCTTGTCACTATTGGCTTTCAGATTTCCAAGGCAGATTTCTCACTTTATGTGAGAAAAACAGATAAATGCATTATGCTACTTGTCATTTATATTGATGATTTGATTATGACAGGTGATAGTGATGAAGATATCCTTCATGTGAAAATGCTATTGAAGCAGAAGTTTGAGATGAAGGATTTGGGAGAGCTGCGTTATTTCTTGGGCATTGAGGTGATTAGATCACCAAGTGGGATACGGCTCTTGCAGAGGCAGTATGGATTTGACATGCTGTCCAAATATGGGTTGACAGGCTGTAAGCCTATTTCAGTTCCTTTGGAGCAGAATGTGAAGCTGAGCGCAGATGCAGGTGAGCTTCTGGAAGACCCTACTATGTACAGATGCATAGTAAAAAGTTTGATTTATATGACTATTACCAGGCCAGATTTTCTATTGGATTGGTAAGTCAGTTTATGCAGGCTCCAAGGAAACCGCATTTGGATGTGGCTAGACACATACTCAGGTATGTGAAGTCCACATTGCAGTATGGACTACTTTATGAGACTGGGGTTCAGATACAGTTACATGGATACACTGATGCTGATTGGGCTGGTAGTATTTCTGATAGATGATCTACAAGTGGATATGTGTTCTCTTTTGGGAGTGTTGCAGTCACTTGGAGTAGCAAGAAACAGCCTACAGTTGCCTTGTCGAGCACAGAGGCTGAGTACAGGGGTGCAGCAATGGCTGTATGTGAGGTAGCTTGGTTGCATAAGCTACTTTATGATATGCATCAGCCTATAGATGGGCCAGTTGTCATTTATTGTGACAACATGAGCAGTATACACTTGGCAAATAACCCAGTCTATCATGCTAGAACAAAGCACATTGAGGTGCATTATCACTATGTGCAGGAGAGGGTTATACTAGGTCTTATTGATCTAGTTTATGTTAGCACAGAGGATCAGGTAGCTGACATATTTACGAAGGCATTGGGTGCAGAGAAGCTGCGCAAGTTTAGAGACCTGCTTGGTGTGCAGGAATTGGGATTGAGCTCAAGGGGGAGTGTTGAGATATCGAGCTCCACTCGTGATATGCCAGGGTGACCGTTGTGCATTTATGTCACCGACTTGTCAGTTGCATATGCGGTTGGTACACCGCCCATGAATAATAGCTAGATGACAGCTATCCTTATCTACTCTACTTTGTGGCTTAGTTAGTATGCCACCTTAGTTAGTTGAGTTTGGTTTGAGACCCATATATAGGGTTCTTCTATTTCTATGTACTAGAGTTCTTTTTGGCTTACACAACTAAGAAAAGGAAAACTGTTTTCAGCCTCCACCTTTGTGTGTATTCCCCCATTGTGCAAGCAAGAAAGCTACAAGTGAGACTCCTTCCTTCTCTCCCACAATCTTGACACTCCATGAAGTTGTACAGGTCACTACTAGGTTCGTATCTAGCTAGTTGTTTTGCTACGATGGGGGATTCTAGCCTACCCTTTAGCCCCTTGCGTGACTCCCAATCCCGATAGTAGCGCAGTGGCTAGGGCAGTGGTGCTCTGTTCAACGGACGTATTGTCCAAGAGTCGCTTTGCTACCAGTTCACTCAATGTCATATCAGCCTCTGTTGCCCATTCCCTCTCTACATTCGGTCCAGATTTGGCCGCTCCAGCTAGGTCTAGCACTCATCTAGCCTCGTATATATCTACGTCTTGCTGTAGCCTTCTAGCCCTTTGCTCATGGTTGTATGCAATTATGCCTTCTAGCGCTCTCTTGATTGCTCTTCTCTCTTCTTCCAGGTTTGCTACCACTTCCTCTACAGGTCTGCCTTGGATCACGGTCCTAGTGAGTAGATCGTAGTTGTGAACCAGCTCCTGGACTAAGGTTGAAAATTCTCCTAAGTCTAATTGGTGCTCTCCTCGTTCGCCTCTTGATCTCGACATTGTTTCTACTTCCAGCTCCACGAGGCTGTCAATAAATCTGAGTAGCTCCAGCAGCGTCCAATCCTCTATATTGTTGTTTTCCATGTCTTTGTGTCTTCTCCAGGTCCTACTAGTAGGGCACTCAGGCACCTGTCTAAGTCTTGGGGTCTTCTCCTACTAGTGGGTTCCTTAATGTTATTAGATATCCTGATGTGTTCCTTGTTATTTGAAAGTAGCTGCAATCCTTATTCACACGTTATGCTTAGTGCTTTCGTGGTGCTTGGTGTGAAAACAAGCTTTCTCTTTTCTTACAGTGCAAACTTAGTGGAACACAAGATTGAAGTGCTGATGCAGAAAGCGTTTAATGCGAACTCCACTCTGTTTCTCTCCACATTCTTAGCTTGATTTGAGTTCTAAGCTCTTCCCAGCTATTCTATGGTCTTTCTGAAGGTCTGTGCTGCATTTTCTATTCTGCTCTAAGTTCGATAGGTCTCTGAGGTTCTAATGGTCAAACTGGGTCGTGGGGGTGTTCAAGGTTGTGTCCTGGGGGTCAAGTCTGTGGCACGGTTAACTAAAGATCCTTATTTTTCCTTCTGGTAGGATGGTCCGATTTCCAGAATCAGACTGTTCGATTTTGAGAATCGGATAGGGCTGGTCCGACTCTAGTAGTCGGATGGTCCGATTCTTGCAGTCGGACAGCGTGGTCCGAGTCTTGCAGTAGGACAGGTCGGGTCCGATTCTTGCAGTAGGACAAGTCGGGTCCGATTCTTGCAGTAGGACACGTTGTCAAGAATCGCGTGGTGGAGGGGGTTGCTCAAGATGCTGCGCCGAACACACACAGAATGCACAAGGAGAAGCTCACTCAAGAGACAAGAAGAGAGATGAACACATACAAGGAAAGCGGCCTACTAAGTCAAACAATGCATAACCGACTACACTAGTCGACTGGGGCTATAACTATGCCAGCTGTAAATAGGTGTAACAACCTAAATATAATAAGTAATGAGTCAGTGGCCATGTGAGGTGCATAATGACCACCGAGTGCTAAGTATAGACGTGTGGACCCATCTAACCAGGCGGTCCATCATCCATGTCCACATGTGTTGAGCTTGCCATCTCAACACTCCCCCTCAAGCTCAACTGCATCTCTGCAACTCCAAGTAAGCTTCGAAACTTTTGAAGCTTCTCTGTACCCAATGCCTTCGTGAAGATGTCAGCTATCTGATCCTGTGTGCTGACATACACCAAGTCAATCTCACCTGCTAGTACCTTCTCTCTCACAAAGTGGTAGTGTACCTCAATATGTTTTGTCCTGGAATGGAACACAGGGTTCCTAGCCAACTGTATACTGCTCATGTTGTCACAATAAATGACAACTGGACCTTCCACCTGCACATCCAAATCAGCCAATAGCTTTTGCAGCCATACTACCTCACATGCTGCAACAGCAGCACCTCTATACTCAGCCTCTGTACTCAACAAAGCAACTGTAGATTGCTTTTTGCTGCTCCATGCAACTGCTGCACTACCAAGAGAGAACATGTATCCGCTGGTAGATCTTCTATCAGACATACTACCAGCCCAATCTGCATCTGTGTATCCAAACACCTGTACATTTGTACCTGCCTCATAGAAAAGTCCATAATGTAATGTGGACTTCACATATCTCAATATGCGTCTGACTGTATCCAAATGTGGCTTTCTAGGTACTTGCATAAACTGACTCATAAGACCAACAGCGTAGCTCAAGTCTGGCCTTGTAATGGTCATGTAGATCAAACTCCCCACTATCCTCCTGAACATAGTAGGGTCTTCTATCTCATCCCCAACATCAGCACTTAGCTTTACATTCTGCTCCAACGGGACTGAAAGTGGTTTGCATGCAGTCATACCATACTTGGACAACATATCCAAGCCATACTGTCTTTGGAACAGCCATATACAATCATCACATCTGATCACCTCAATGCCAAGGAAGTACCTTAGTTCACCTAAATCCTTCATCTCAAACTTCATCTTCAAACAGCCCTTGACTTCAGCAATCCCACTATCACTATCACCTGTAATAATCAAGTCATCCACATAGATGACTATGATGACCAAACCTGCATCTCCCTTTCTCACATAAAGTGAGTGATCAGCATCAGAAACATAAAAGCCAATATTGACAAGATACTCTCTAATCTTGTCAGACCATGCTCTAGGTGCTTGCTTGAGCCCATAGAGTGCCTTCTTCAACCTGCACACATACGTGGGATGCTCTAAATCTTCATAACCTGCTGGCTGATCCATATACACTTCTTCCTGCAAATCACCATGCAAGAAGGCATTCTTTACATCCATTTGCTGCAACCTCCAACCTTTGGCTGCTGCCAAAGCAATCACACATCTGACAGTTGCCATCCTAGCAACTGGACTGAAGGTTTCATCATAATCTATGCCATATGTTTGGGCATAGCCTTTTGCAACCAGCCTAGCTTTGTACCTGCTAATAGAACCATCTGCATTGTGCTTAATCTTATAAACCCACTTACATCCAATAGCTTTCTTTCCCTTCGGCAATGATACTAGATCCCAAGTCTTATTGGCCTCTAATGCAGCCATCTCCTCATCCATTGCTGCATCCCAATGAGCATGACCAACAGCCTCCTCAAAACATGTGGGCTCAACATCCTCAACTAGTTTCACCATATAAGCATAATGGTGAGCTGCATAACCCTCAAAACCAAATCTTTTAACAGGGTATCTCACCCTGCTAGACCTGCGTACCACTGGATCACTCAGTGGAGTCTTTGCATTAACACGTGCTCTCTGCACACCTGGAGTCCTCACTGAAGGAATGCCAAGCTCATCATCCAAGCTCTCTGAGCCACTGGAGTCTCCATCAAGAACTGCATCAATGCCTTCTGACACTTTATTCTTTCCTTTGTCTTTATCTGTAGTGCTACTAGATGCACTCGAAGATGTAGAGGTACTCCTTAGTCTCCCAGACCAAGGACTACCAGATGATGTCTCTGGTCCACTAAGAGTCCGTGATTCTTGCCTTTCAGCCTGCACATGAGTGTCATGATCATCATCAACATCCAATGCATCACCATTAGATGCATACCAACTGCTCATTTCATCAAAGATGACATCCCTGCTCACTCTGAACTTACATGTGACAGGGTTGTAACAGCGATACCCTTTCTGCTCTAGAGAGTATCCAATAAAGACACACTTTTCAGCCTTTGGATCCAGTTTCTTCCGCAACTCATCTGGCACATGAACATACGCAATGCAGCCAAATACTTTCAAGTGTGAAACATCAGGCTTCTTACCTGTAAAACATTCTTCGGGGGTCATACCATGAACTGCAGCTGTGGGAGTTCTGTTCATAATATAAATAGCAGTATGAACAGCCTCAGACCAAAAATACTTAGGCATATTCTTTTCAGCCATCAAGGCACGTGCAACTTCTGCAATATGCCTGTTTTTCCTTTCTGCAAACCCATTTTGCTGTGGGGTATACCTGCATGTGAACTGTCTCTTTATCCCATGAGACCTCAGAAAATCACTGAACTCATTTGAGAGGTACTCTCCCCCTCCATCTGACCTCAGGCACTTTACTTTCAAGCCTGTTTCTCTTTCAACTGCAGCCTTGAAAGTTCTAAAGCGCTCAAATGCTTCACTCTTTTCCTTCATAAAATATACCTACAGCTTTCTAGAACAATCATCAATGAATGTGACGAAGTATGAACTACCTCCAAGAGATACATTTTGTGTAGGCCCCCAAATGTCTGTATGTACAACATCAAGGATATTTCTGCTTACATCTCTGTCATGTGAAAAGGGTTGTCTTGCCTGCTTACCAAACTGACATGCTTCACATACCTTTTGAAATTCTGCAACTTTAAATTTAGGCAAACCTGTAACCAACCCTTTGGACTGCATTAATTTCAGCCTTTGTACATTTGCATGTCCAATGCGTTTGTGCCAAATTTCAATGTCTGCAACAACACCTTTTTCTTTGGCATACATAGCCGCATTCATAGTAGGAATTCCAGCATCTAGAGTGAACATACGTCCAACTCTACTTCCCTTTGCTACCAACCTGCACTTGTCATTGAAGTCTTCTACAAAGCAGCCCTTTGCATTAAATCTGACTTGCAGCCCTTGCTCTACCATTTGACCGACTGACACCAAGTTCTTTGTAATAGATGGCACATGTAATACATCTGAAAGACTCTTTGTCTTACCATCATGCAAGGACAAGGGAACTTTTCCAATGTGTGAAATTGGGTGGCATGAGTCATCACCCGTCTGCACATAACCTGCATTCTGCAAATCTTGCATCTCTCCAAACCATTCTGCATGGCTGGTCATATGATTGGATGCACCTGAATCAACATACCAAACATCTTCATGTGTTCCTTTTCCTGTAACAGCATTCAGCATATGCTGCATAACGAACAACCGTTCATTTTTGTCTTCATTCTGTCGTGAAGACAATGCATAGTTTCCTTGCTGCAACTTACCACTGCGGATATCATCTCTCTTAGCATAACATTGGCCTGCAATATGACCTGTTTTGCCACAGTAGTGGCACACAATACTAGAGTTGTTAGAACCTCTGTTCTGCCATCCACCTCTTCCTCTAAAGCTCCCCCTGCCTCTAAAGTTACCACGACCTCCTGAAACCTGCATATCGCCAAATTGTTGATTCAATCTGTTTTGCTGGTTGTCACTACCACGTCCTGTACCACAGCCTCTTGAAGAGAACCTGCCACGTCCCCTTCCTGAACTGGAGTAGAAAGCTTGGACCTGTTCACTCACTACTTCTTTCAGATGTCTCACTCTGCATGTTGATCTCTTCAATGATCATAAGGGAGACCAACTCATCGAAATCTGGAAATGGCTTTCTGACATATACAGAAGTTACAAAAGACTTCCAAACCTTTTCATTGTTAAGTCCACCCAAGGTAGACGACACCAAATCATCATCATCGGGCATTGCATCAATCGCTGCCAATGCATCTGCAATGCTTCTTACCTTCAGTGCATACTCATTGATAGACATCTTCCCTTTCTTTAATGCATTCAACTCTTGCTTGAGTTGAATCTTTCGTGCCTTTGTATTTACAGTAAACATACTTTCAAGTATGGTCCAAGCTGCATATGAATTCTCTGCATTTCTAATGTGTCCCAGCATATTATTGTCAATTACTGCAGACAACCAATACATGACCTTTTTATCCTTTGCATTCCATTCTTTTCGTGTCTTTGTCTCTTCTGCAGTTGGAGGATCACTCATCTCCGGTTCCTTTTCTTCACCTGAAACAAACTCATAGAGGCCTTTTCCAATAAGGAAGTTTGTGACACGGAACTTCCATGAAGGGTAGTTGTTCTTGTCGAGCTTCTCAATGATGGGGCTTCCACTATTCTCTGCCATTATCACAAAATTAATACCAAACAGCAAGCAAATCTTCTGCAACCCTTGACCTGTAGTGCACAGCAATATACCAGACAGTCTTTTTCATTGTCTGCTCAACAATACATGCAATCTGCAACCAATTTGCAGATAGACCTTGTGTTTACTCACTGTTAAACACCTTTGAACTTACAGATCTGAAATCTGTAACCTGCGCACCCACGTTCGGTCAATACAGTCGAAGTCACAGCGTACCCTGAAACTGCTGTCTGCAACCTTGCGGCTCTAAAACGGGCCCTGAAACGGCCTCAGATGCCCAGAATAACTGCGGGTAAGCCCTAAAGGGCTTACCTGCTAAGCCCTGCAGAATACACAGCGCTCTTCGCGCACACCAAATCTCACTGCAATCTGAGATTTTTGCTCTACCCTGCTTCCAGTGCCTCCACAGGCACTATCGAAGAGAAAGAGTTGAAGGATGGGAGAGCTTCTTACCCGTGGCTTGCTTGCTCGAACCTTGCTTCTTCTCCTTTGCTCCAACCTTCGAAATCAGTCTCTCTCAATGGCGTGGCTCTGATACCATGTCAAGAATCGCGTGGTGTAGGGGGTTACTCAAGATGCTGCGCCGAACACACACAGAATGCACAAGGAGAAGCTCACTCAAGAGACAAGAAGAGAGATGGAGGCCAAAACGTTTTCTTGCTGATTTCTTCTTCTTCTTCCACACTCTTTTCAATGTACACAAAGTATAGATAAGATACAACATAAAAGGAAAGTGGCCTACTAAGTCAAACAATGCATAACCGACTACACTAGTCGACTAGCGCTATAACTATGCCAGCTGTAAATAGGTGTAACAACCTAAATATAATAAGTAATGAGTCAGTGGCCATGTGAGGTGCATAATGACCACCGATGTGCTAAGTATAGACGTGTGGACCCATCTAACCAGGCGGTCCATCATCCATGTCCACATGTGTTGAGCTTGCCATCTCAACACACGTCGGGTCCAATTCCTAAAATTGTTTAGTCCGATCCGAATGTTGGATGGTCCGACTATATGGGCGGTCCGAGTGCCACGTGGCACGTCCGATCAGACTATCCGATTCTGGGAATCGGACAGGGCTGGTCCGACTCCCTCAGTCAGATGGTCTGACTCCAGGACTTGGGTGGTCCGATTCTGGGAATCAGACCACTGAGACCTGGTCCAATTGCGTCTGGCGGCAGGCACAATTCTGACGCGTTTCGATCCCACTTGACGCTTGCTACACACAATCACAAGAGACTTTCCAGATCTGATTAGGGCACTACTAAGAAGCACCAGACTCACCTGGAGTAGCACAAATCGATGGCACCCAAAATCGTAATAGCGCTCCCTCTTCCTGGTAACCAGAAGCTCTCTCTCTCTCTCACACACACAAAGCTAACCAGTGAAATGAGGTTTGTCCTGACCTCCCAAGCCTCTTAAGGTCCTTTCCTAGCACTGCAAAACCTTAAAGCCAGTTCCCTTTTCCCTGTTTTACCGGGAAATTTGAATCTGGTCCCCTGTTTCTTTGTTTCCAGTAGTAGCCAAAACCTCTGTTTTCTCTTTTCTTAACCTAATCTAACCTTAATCTAGTGCAACCAAAATGCAAAACAGAGATGCAGAATGGTAGTCCTACACTAATGCTTCCAATAAACCAAAACACTTACTTGTTTCACGGATTAAAACCTCCTAAATCTCCTAGCTATCTCGAGCACCGGTTCGGGCTGCAAATCTTACTTCTATGCTCGATTTGATGTGCGCGGCACTCAAGGCTCGATTTCGTCGGTCCTTGCAATGGAACCAAAATGAAGGGGAGCTACAAGCTCTACCCCGAGACCTATGGACCACTTATTGCTCAAGTGTTTCGAATGGAGCGGCCATGGCTACCTCTCACATAGCCGATGCGTAATGCCTACCTTACGGGTGTAGTGAGCTTACCTTGATGCTCGATTGAGTACCCTCCTCTTTCTTGGACACCGGTAGCTCCACGATCCTTGAGGCAAGCTCAAGCAACCTCAATCCCTCTCCCATGAGCTTCATCCTCCATAGCCACGCGCGAGACAAGAGAAGAGAAGAGAGGAGGGGAAGATGAAGAGAGAAGATGGAGAGCTTCTTCTCCAAGATCCCTCACTCTCACACAATCACTCCCTCACTCCCTCACACTCTCTCAATCCCTCTCTCAAGCACAAGCAAGGAGGCAAGAAACAAGAGAAGAAGAAGAAGAAGCTTTGGCCACACACAAGAATGAGCTTCTCATTCACTTTTCAACTTTATATACAAAACCCTAAATCCCTTTTGGGTGATCATTCCCTTTTCCTCTTTTTTACATGGCCGGCTGTAGCCTAGGCCCTTTTTCCCATTGTCCTTTTATCTTCCTAGATTCCTTTCCACCGCCCATGTACATTTACAAATTGCACGGGTGAGAGCCCGGCGCTCTTTTACAAGATTTCAGGGTGCACTTTTTTATTTTAAAATGCACCTTTCCCCTTTTGCATTTGCCTTGGACTTTTAAGGTTGCCCTTGTGCTTTTGGCCTTTTCTCGTATTCTTTCTTCAGTCGGGCTACCTTTTTTCCGCCTTTGCCCTGCGTCTTTTTTATTTCCTTTTGCTTTCTTCGTGTTGGGGTTAACATCCATAGAGGGAGAACCCATACACACTGGCAATAAATACCACGATAATCACATACATAGGAGGCAACCTCTCGATGGAATCATCGCAGCCCCACTGCAGCTCTCCTACATCGCAGGGATTAGCCCCTTGATGCGCTGCTCAACATATAAAACAAACGAAAAAACTCCACTCTTCCATTTGGAATGTACTCTAGGAGATACCATGTTTCCTTACCAAATAATCCCCAAGAACCGAACGTCTATCCTACGGCTTAGGATGCCTTTTCACACTCAAACGTGGGTCATTGTCATTGAAAACATGTGCTATGCATCCAATCATTTTATTCTGACACCATGGTTAGCATGCACATGCAAAGTGAATGATTCTAAAGTGCTCAAACATAATTTTAAATCAGAAATATGTGGTGCACAATTAGGCTTTCCAATGCTTACTCACTAACCCGCTACGGCGATTTAAGGATAGCACAGAGATAACACTCGTGCTACTATCCTCTTAATTAACATACCACAAACTCTATGTCATGATGTGCATCAGAAAATCAGTAACAATCAGCACGCAAATCACACCATTCAAACATCCCAACCTCCTACGTTTAGGTATTGCTTTCATTGCATAGGTATAGAGGTTCATTTTGTCATGGTTTGATGTATAAAAAGCGGTAAATCACAAACTTTGACAAAGAGATAGGGCAAACTGAGGCTAAACCTTATTCTTCGCCACTATCATACATCCACAAACAATCATTATATTTTTCCTTATTTTTCCAAGACGTATTTCTATTTTTCCCCTTATTTTCTCCATTTTCTTAATTTATTGGGCAATACAATGTGCTATTTTTTTATTTTTCTTGTTCCAATCACTTCAGCATACTAACATTCAATTTATCTTCCATATTCTCCCCATGGGAACATATTTTACCCACCCGAAACGAAAAAACTACCATTTTACCACTTAAATACCGCATTTCGGGTTTACGGGAATTAAATAGAGCATGTAGATCATTGCAAAATCAGAATTTTCTTATAAACAACAATTACTCATAATGCAAACAGCACACAAACAAATTTTCATCCAATAAGAACATAGTTATCATCATAAACTATCAAAAATCCTTCATTTTCCTCATAAAAATGGTCATATCATGTTTTTACGTAACCCGAGTCGCCTTGAATGACTACATAAACAGCAAACGGATCCTCCATTGCTCTTAGTCCAATGCTATACATCAATCTTCAGCATCTCCATCAATCTCCATCACCATTTCCTTCATTCTCCCTCTCGGTTCCTCCTTCAAGATGTTGCACATGAACATCCCATAGAGAAGAGAGAGAGGGAGGAGAGAGAAAGATTAGATTCTGATCTCTTCATCCGGATAGCCACTCCTTGTGCAAATATGATCAGCCAAGAGGGAGAAGTTGCTAGGTATCATCGATTCTATGGCTTCTTTACATAGGGGGGATGATGGCGAAAAATGCGCATGTTGCTACCGCCATGCTTCATGCTTCTTCATCCACACTTTTTTCATAAAATTTGGGGGGGGGGGGGGGGGGGGGAGGGGGGGTGTTTTAAATTCCCAAAGGGCACCCCCCTTTGGTCCAAGTTGTGTCCACCCTTTCGTATCTTGGCCAATTTGTGGCCCCTTCCTCATCCGGGCTCTGTTTCGAGCGCTCTGAAAAATGCTGCGCGTCCGGCTTGGCATCCCGCACTAGCTAGTAGCTCTTGACATCCCGCATGGCAGTCGAGAAAATTATCAAAAATCCACAAGTGTCGCTCGAGTGCCTTTTAAAAGCCGTCTTTCACTTGTGCTTAGAATCGTCCTGCTGCAGCCGCCGCCTTTGATGTTAAAAAATTTTCCCCTAAATTCCAGATTTTTGGGCAAATTTTAGGCACATCCCGGGCTCAAAACTCCGCTCTCACTCTCTCTCCTGGCACAACCTCTTAGCTCTTTGCTCCTGGCTATAACTCGCAATGCGCTAACCTTGCCTGCTAGTCGTACTGTGTGACAAGTCATCAGATGTCTTCCAAGTACTCTGCCATGTTAAGGTTAAGGTCAAGGTCAAGGTTGTTCTCATTTAAGCTAGTGCCTACCATGATGGTTGTCTCCTGACCCACTGGGACTTCTATGAGGTCAAGTAGGCCCTAATCTTGGCTTGTCTTTCCTTGCCTTAGTGCTCGGGGTCTGATGGTTTCGTCTTTTCTAGGTTTTTGTTTCTAGTGTCTTGGGTCACTCGTCTAATTCTCAAGGTTGCAATCCTATTGGTGGGTTATTTTTTAGCTTAATCCCTCTTATTATGTTCCTTTTTAATCCAACAGTTGCAAATGTACAACAATTATACACTAGCAATGCAACTCGATGTGAGTTGTGTAAAATCAGTCTTTCAACTTTCACATGTGCCTAAATGTCTACAATGTAGAGTGTAACTTTTGATGAAGTCAACTGCATCCAATCCGTTTCATGCCATTGTTACATTTCGAGTGGGTTTTGATTACTCCTAATAGTTAGCTTTGGGTCCTTCACGAGTTATTACAAGTGGTCTACTCAACCGACGTCGATGAGCGGGTAAACTTAGGTCTCTATCTAAGGTAGCGGCTGATGGTGGTAAGTTATTCCAGTCACTCTTAGACTACTAGATCAAGGCTTTTGAGTGCAAAAAACTCTATGGTCTCACCTATCAGTTTGAATTCCAATCTGCTTGGTGGACAACAGCTGGGATAGTAGGCCCTAATAAGTCTCAAAGTGGCATTAAATAGTTAAAAATAGGGTTCTTGACAACTTGTCCAAGTCCCAAAGTTGTGGGCTCCTAAAGGGAAGTGGTTGTTTGAGTGGTCAGACTACTCATACTCGGAAGAGGGGTGCCTGTCTGAGCATCCAAGTGGCTGTCCAAGGCAAAAGATTTGGCCTTTCGAGACCCAAATTTGGTATGAGTCCAAGTGGTCAGTCTCGTCTGAGTCGAATGTTCGAGTGGTCTTAAGTGGCTCGGATGTTCGAGTCGAGTAAGGACCCGGGTAAGGACCATCGAAGGCTTGTGGTTGCCATCCAAGCGACGCATAGAAACACATTGAATGGCATAGATATTCACTTTATTGACTTGATAATTAACATCCAATGCACCTCCGGTTCTAAAGCAATGCAACAATTAACAATAAAGACTCAAAGCAACCTGGAAGGCTTGAATGTGTCAATGGTTATAACGTGTCTGCTCGTCCACTTGTGGGACACGTCTTAGCAGCCCATCGGGAAGAAAGTCTAGAAAGTGCCGTCTGGCACTCGCAAGGAATGGCACAGGGTTTGCAATCTAGGTCTTCCCGAGTCTGCCCCGAGCGAAAGTATTCGGCCATTCCCACTTAGGACCGACCTGAAGTCAGGGTTTCTTTCCTAACAGAAAAGTCTCTAGGAAGTAGCTAGCGTCAAACTCTAGATGAACCACTTTGCATAGGAACAACAGAGTCGAAGCGGATTTATGCTGCACTTGGTTCATGGAGAATGGAAAACGAGAGGGATGCGAAGCTCAACCTCCCTGCCCATAAGGCATAGTCCCATTCCGTTCCCCTAAAACAACATAAATCGGGATTCTAACTCTACTGACGCTAAGTCTTCACAGTCTCATTATCACGTCTTTTGAGAAAAGTTCCCAGCTAACTGGGACCACCCTTCCGTAGGACGGACCCAAGTCATATCCACCGCACTTTCCTCGGTTTGCTTAGTTATCTAATTACCTACCACATTATGTTTGACATGCAAAAGCAGCTTCCTTAATTAATCAATTTAATCACAGGTTCCTTCACATAACTTAGGCACTGACACAAAAACAATGTCAAGCAAGTTCCTTTTTCAAATATATGATCTTTATTTTATCATAGTCCTGGAATACATCAAGTATCATGCCCCGAAAGCTATCCCAGCAATCAACAAGATTGTTGCTCCAAGATTCTACCCGTAGACTAGTACACGGGCCTCAAGATCCCATCTCGAATCACGGCCGCCTCTTGTGCGGGATCCGGAGGCAAGGAATTTACAGCCAGAGCCTCCCCTGGCCCCCAAGCGTCCTCCTGCTCTAAGCAACACCCACGGAGAGACCTCTCGCGGTGGGTTCGGTCTATATACCCGGCATGGCTAACAATCCCCTTAGATAGGGCCAAGCAGGCAGTCGAAGGTAACTGAACCTGCCACTCCCTCCAGGCCTTTAACGTGAAGTATTAAGTGTTTTGTCTTGAATTAGTTTCTTGAGCAAAGAAGTTCAAACAATGTATCTAAGTGTACAATCACGATCATTTCAGAGGTTGTTTGTACGACCAACTGCTAAGGTGTGATTCCTTCTTCTCGAATGCTCCCAGCATTCGATCATGGATCGTTCGCGACTTGGCGAGATTCCAAGGGCTTGGGAAGCTAGGTTGCTGTACCCTGCCAACCCTAATTATCCTTACCTTAGGTCTCCTTATAAAATAGATCATGGACAACCCCGTTGTCCTTGGTTGGTCAATTTGCTGGTTATCTCCTAGGTCCCTTGAAGTACCTATGTACCTTTATCTTTGATCTTAATTGATCAAGATTGTCTATCCCTTTGACCATGGCTGGTTAAGATGGTTTTGTTTAAAACAGTTCCTACTCCGACTTAAGTATAATCTTCTTAAGCCTTCTTAATAATGCTCACAAGCACTAAGCTTTTACCTATCCCTCTTGAAGTCACCAAGGACTTTGTCATGGGATTCATGGATCTCAGTCCCATTTGGTAAATTACAAATAACGTTGAATTTTCCCAACAACTTTAATGCATGCAATGTATTGCCATGCCTTCATTTCAATGCTTACAATTTTGATCTAATCCATATGTTATTTAGTGCCACACATGCGAAGGTACTTTCTAATCTTAACATTATCCTCTATGTAATTATTTACATGATCTATAACCTTCTTGAATGATCTAACTTTATGTGATCATTGTATGAGTCTAGCTGCACTTTAATCTTTTCTGCAGATTATTACATGTACCTTAGAATCCTTCTTGCGACACGGAGATGTACTTTTGTTTCTTTCAATGTCCTCTGAAATGCATTTTAAGTAAGAACTTGTGCAGGGAACAATGCACTTTATGCAGGAATTCTTGCAAGACATTTTTGGTAATTTACGATGCAATTATCTAATCAATTTCACCTATTATGATGTCATCTTACAATGGAAATTATCTTGCTTGTTACATACATCACAACTAAGTTCATACCTAGGGAATTATCAAACACTCAATTAATGTGATGCATGTGAATATGATTTTCACCATGATAATTATAACCTATTTTTTAACAATAGAGTAACCTGGGTTTGGAGTGATGTCTTGATTCCAGTGGTATTGATGCCTAATGAATCGTTCGCAGTTGCGGTGCCACCTTGTTTCGAACCTCCATCCACACTTGCATGGTTTCCGGCCATCTTTGTGAAACTACGCTCCGAGGCCATACTCGAAGACGCGTGTACGAGAGATAGAATCTCCGCACTCTCCTATGCAAAATTCTTGCCACCTCTCCTTGAGTGGGAAAAAAAAAATGAAGGGGGAGGGATTTTTTAGAAATTGTTGTTGTTCTTCTTCTCCTCTCTCTCTCTTCTTCTTCTTCTTCTTCTTCTTCTCTTCTTCTCCTTTCTCTCTCTCTTGTTCTTGTTCTTCTTCTCTTCTTCTACTTCTCTCTCTCCCTCTTCTTCTTCTTTTTCTTCTTCTCTTCTTCTCCTCTCTCTCTCTTCTTCTTCTTCTTCTCTTCTTCTCCTTCTCTCTCTCCCTCTTCTTCTTCTTCTTCTTCTTCTTCTTCTTCTTCTCCTCCTTGCGATGAACACCGGGGGGGAGGGGGGGGCGTCTGAGCTGCCTGACAACGAGGGGGGGGCTGCTGTCGAAGACAGAGGGGGGCATGATGATACATGCCACGAGGGAGGGGGGACTGGCCTTTTAAAGAGGGGGGAGGAGGTCTTTACGAGGGGAGGAAGACGACCATTAACGGCTGCCACCCTCCACCTGGGGGCTGCATGCCCCCTTTCACTCTCTTCACTCCCTCTCTCTCTCTCTCCCCGACATGTTGTCGGCGGGGAGAGAGAGAGGGAGTAAAAAAATTTATCTTAATTTTTTAAAAAAAAATTAAGGGGGGGCTATTACATCCACTCCCCCTTAGAGGAATCGAGATGTCCTCATCTCGAGAAGACCTAAGGATATTGTTGGTTGAGAGTATTTTCGTCCATCCAGGTGGCATTCTCTTCTGGATAATCTTTCCACTGGATGAGGTATTCTCTCAAGGTCCTTGATCTCAAATACCTCTCCCTAACATCTAGGATTCTATCAAGACATAGCTCAAGGACTCCTTGGCTAGGCATTACAATTTTTTGATCATCAAGTACATGATTCGGATTAGGTAGATACTTTTTCAATAGGCTAACGTGGAATACATTATGAATCTTTAGAGTTGCGGGTAGCTGTAGTTTGTAAGAATTAGGCCCTAGGAACTTGGTGATCTTATAGGGTCCACAATACCTCAGACTTAGCTTCTTGTACTCTCCCAAGGACAGTGAACTCTTTTTAGGGCGTACACGGATGAAGACCATATCACCTTCGACAAAGGATCTATCTTGTAAGCCTTCTGTCTATCCTTGGCAGCTTGAATGCCTTGTCTTATTGATTTGATTTGATCATCCATGTCTTCCAGTATTTGTCTTGAAGCTTCTACCCTCAAAGTTGGATCCAAGAAGTTCAAAGGGGTACGACAATCATGCCCATACAATGCTTGGAAAGGGGTCATCTGAATACTCTGTTGGTAAGAAGCATTGTAGGCAAACTCAACCAGTGGTAAGTATTGAATCCACTTTTTGGGTTCGCGACAGCAGTATGCCCTAAGCATATCTTCAATGACTTGATTGACTCGTTCTGTTTGACCATCAGTTTCGGGATGGTGAGCTGTACTGAAACAGAGTTGAGTTCCAATAGCCTCAAAGATAGCCCTCAAGAAGTGTGATGTGAAAAGAGAGTCACAATCGCTAATGATTCTTCTGGGTAAGCCATGAAGTTTGAATATTTCCTTGATGAATAATCTTGCGATGTCTAAAGCTTTATAGTTTGTCTTGACAAGGATGAGATGTGCGACCTTGGTGAGCATATCTACTACAACCATGATAGAGTTATATCATCCCTGAACTTGGGTTAAGCCAACAATAAAGTCCATACAAATGAACTCCCATTTCATTTGGGGAATGTCAAGTGGTTGCAATTTCCCAGGCATTTTAACATGTTGTACCTTAATGCGTTGACAAGACAAACATTCCGTGACATATTTGAGTACGTCTCCCTTGAGCCTTTCCCAATAGTAGCTCTCTCTGATCGCATTAAGGGTCTTAGCATAACCAGGATGTCCTAAGAAAGGGGAGTCATGGGCTTCCCAAAGTATCTTCTGCTTGAGAGTTTGGCTTGCAGGGATACATAATCTTGTCCTAAAGTAGACAAGTCCACTACTGATGGAGAATTCTTGATACTTTGTCTTTAGCTTCGGGTCTTGATCCTTGATGGGGATCTCCCTTAGCATATTTTGATAGACCTGGTCATGATATGCCCCTTCTTTTGCTAGCTCAAGAATTAGGTTGTTTTGCCACTACAAGGGACTGGGGCAATAGCGACGCCGATTAGCGACGGCGTTTATCGGCGTCGCTATTGGCGTCGCTATATGCGTCGCATTTGCGACGCAAATAGCGACGCATATAGCGACGCCGCAGGGAAAAAAAGCGCGGCCAAAACCAGAGCGCCGTTTTCATTTTGTTTTCTTCGCCTTTTGAGAGCGAGAGCGAGGGAGAGAGCCAAGGCTTTGTGAAAGAAGAGGAGGAAGAGACTTGTTGCCGCCGCCGCCGCCACCGCCACCGCCACCGTCGTTGTTCGCGAAGGAGAGGAGGAGCCCTCGTTGCAAAGAGAAGCCGCCCACGCTCGCCATATCTCATTGGTGAGTCTCCCTCTCTCTTTCTTTTACTTGTTGAAGGTTTAAATCGTTCTCTTTTGTTTATTTAGGATAGGAAAAGAAAGAGAAGGAGAGGGAGAGGGAGAGAGAGGGAGAGAAAGAGAGGGAGAGGGAGAGAAAGAGAGTGAGAGTGCATTCTCTCTCTCTCTCTCTCCCTTTTGCTTGTTTAATGTTTAAATTACTTTCTTCTTTGCTTGTTTAGGAGAGGAAACGAGAGAGTAAGAGAGAAAGAGAGGGAGAGGGAGAGGGAAAGGGAAAGAAAGAGAAAGAGAAATAGAGGGAGAGGGAGAGGGAGGGGGAGGAAATAGGAGAGGGAGAGAAAGAAAAAGAGAGGGAGAAGGAGGGAGAGTGCATTCTCTCTCTCCCTCCCTCTCCCTTTTGCTTGTTTAATGTTTGAATCACTTTATTTTTTTCTTGTTTAGGAGAGGAAATGAGAGAGAAAGAGAGTGAGAGGGATAGGAAGGGGAAGGAAATGAGAGAGGGATAGAAAGAGAAAGAGAGGGAGAGTGCATTGTATCTCTCCCTCTCCCTTTTGCTTGGAGGATGTTTAAATCACTTTATTTTTTGCTTGTTTAGGAAATGAGAGAGAAAGAGAGATAGAGAGGGAGAGGGAGAAAAAGAGAGGGAGAGGGAGAGGGAGAGGGAGGGGGAGGGGAAGGAAATGAGAGAGGGAGAGAAAGAGGGAGGGGGAGGGAGAGGGAGCGAGGGAGCGAGGGAGAGGGAGAGGGAGAAAGAGGGAGAAAGAGGGAGAGGGAGGAGGAGGGAGGAAATGAGAGAGGGAGAGAAAGAGAACGAGAGGGTGAGGGAGAGGGTGAGAGAAAGAGAGGGAGAGGGTGAGGGAGAGGGAGAGGGAGAGGGAAGGGAATGAAATTTAAGATAATATACGTATCGATAATGGTATGCAATGTGCTTTGCATACGGCCATGTACTTCATCAAAATTAACCCAAAATTATTGTTATAGAAGTGGAGATCCCTTAAATTGAGTATAGGATAATTTCTCTCAGGTCTTATGACTATGAGTAGAATTGATTGAAATAAATTTTATTACTATAGTTGTAAAATTTCATAGATGGCGCGCATTAATTTTAAAATGGATTACTTATACTCAAAGCCGAGATATAACAAAAAATTATCTACCGGGACAAACAAATCGTTGAGCATGATACAAGGCCGAGATATAACATCGGAAAATCTCTCGACTACTATATACAATGCAAGGTTTATGGTCAACTTGCAAGTTGACGTACATCTCCAAAAAGCTATCCATTTAAGCCTCGTTTGCTGTAATGTAGATAAGATGGCAAACGAAGAAGGTCCTATTGTTCAAGACCGCGAGTCGTATCTTAATCAGCGTGTCCCATGTCCTTGCTCTCAATGCAAGTTGGCAATTAGACGAAAACGCCGATTGTCTATAGAACACGTACGACGATTTGGCGAGTTTCAACCTGAGATTATTGATCAGGCGATTGCAGATTTTCAGCAAACGGTATTTTCAAGTTAGCATTTTTCATGCATTGTACTCTCAAGCTAATTGAAAACCATACACAATAAGATTGGGTCTTGTTGGCAAATTTTGTGTCCAGGGGGGTGATGTCTCGACCCAAGGGGGAGTGCACCCTTTGCGGCCAATTAGAAGAGTTCGTGGACGTGAGATGGATGGATGGCAGGAGCCAATAGACCACTCGCAAGGCCCATCTATATCGTCAATGCCAGAGGAGACAGACAACCTTCCCGACTTGCCTACAATCTTGGAGCCTGAGATGGAGGCAATGATCGATGCATTGATTCCCATGGATGTTGAGACATCTGACCCGCTTAGAGAGGAAGCATCCATACCATTATATGATGGGTGCCGAGTATCTCGGTTGAAGACATTGCTTGCACTCTTAAGTGTGCAAGCGAAATACGGTTGGAGCGATACGAGTGTGACTGAGTTATTCAGGTACCTTGCATACAGACTTCATTGTTTTTTTTTTAAACAGTATTATTGTAAATATGGATGGATTTTTCAAGGTGTTTTATGATGTTTTCAGGTTATTGAAATATCATATATTGCCACCTGCAAACACCATGCCTGAGTCTCGTGATGATGCACGACATGTTTTACGGAAGCTTGGCATGGACTACAATAACATCCATGCATGTATCAACGACTGCATATTGTTTCGAGATGAATACGAGACTATGGAGACATGTCCAAAGTGTGGTGCTCACAGGTATCGACAGGACTTGCAAGGGCAGACCATCCCTCAAAAAGTCCTCAGACACTTTCCGCTCATCCCCCGCATAAACCACATGTTTCGCACGTCTGCCATGGCAAGCTTGACAACGTGGCATGTGCAGAATAGGTCTACGGATGGAGTGCAACGAATATCAGCAGATTCGCGCGCATGGAGCCACATTGACTCTACCTTCCCAGGCTTTGCGCGAGAGCCAAGGAATCTTCGGCTCGGTCTCGCCATGGATGGTGTGAACCCATTCGGTCTGCGCTCGACTTCTTACAGTGTGTGGCCTATAGTGCTTGTCAACTACAACATTCCTCCATGGCTTTCTACGAAGAAAGGACATCTCATCCTTAGCTTGCTCGTCCCGGGCCGCTACAAAGTAAAAAATATGGATGTGTATCTTCGTCCATTAGTCGATGAGCTTAAGATTTTGTGGGAGGAGGGGGTCACGGTGCAAGATATGAGCAGGCGCGATGGTCGGCGGTCAGCCAACATTCGAGCCATTCTCATGTGGACGATGCATGACTTTTCGGGATTGGGAGAGTGCTCAGGTGAGCAGACCTTTGTTCACGCCGGTAATATCTATATTTTATTTCATTCAATCAAGTATTCACTAGGTCGTGGATCGCCTTGCAGGTCTCGTTACCTCAGGTTATCATGCATGTCCATTGTGTGGGCCACAGTTAGACTCCCGAAGGTCACGAACCATGAAGAAGATGGTATATCAAGGACACGCCACTTTCTTGCCGGAGGATCATGAACTCAGGGAAGGTTTTCTTGGACGACCTCCAGCACGTATGAACGCTGCAAGCTGGTACGAGCTGAAAATGGTAAACCCGGAATCACATCCAAATGGAATGCGACGGTTCTCAGTTTTCTACGAGTTGCCATATTGGACCCACTTACAGGTCAACCACTTGTTGGATCCCATGCATATTTTCAAAAATGTGGGCAGCTTGCTATGGGACCACATCACAGGAAAGAGAGACACTATAGGGTCACGAATGGATTTAAAGGAGGTAGGTAAGATGGAGGCGCTTTGGCCGCAGTCGAGTGCTGAAGGGGGAGTGCAGCTTCCTCGCGCTCCCTGGGTTTTGTCTACCAAAGAAGAGCGCATTGTGAAGCAAGTAATCAAGTCTATCCGCACTCCGACCGGTATGATGCGTTCTCTCAGGTCCGCATTTTCTAAAGATGACCAAATGTCTGGGCTAAAATCCCATGATTGGCATAAGATATGTCAGGTTTGTGAACAGAATGGATTTTAATAAGCGTGGACATTTTGAAATTTGAAAAGTGACCATTATTCTTAATGCTTTCTCATTTGTGGCAGTTTGTCCTACCGATCGCGATCGCGGGATGCCTAACTCCAGAAATTCGCGGGGCCATTTACAAGCTGTCGACTTTGGTGCAATGGATCTCATAGAAAGAGATTAAGACGTCCTCTATTGAATCCGCAAGGCGGGGAGCAGTTGAGACGGTCTGTCTCTTTGAGAAATACCTGCCCACTAGCATGCTCACGATACAAGTTCACCTTCTTGTGCATCTTGTGGACGAAGTGGAGATTGTCGGACCTGTCCATACGCGATGGATGTTCTTCCTGGAGCGCTTCATGAAAACCCTGAAAGGCTTTGTGCGACAACGAGCTCGTCCGGAAGGTAGCATGTCGGAGGGTTGGTTGGTGTCAGAGGCATTAGTGCATATCTCACAATGGCTACCAACGGTGGAACCAGACAATGAAATGCTATGGACGCTCAAGGACGATGACAGACTGACTGGAGATGTGGTGGTTGGAAATGGGGTAGAAAAAAGAATGGATGCCTCAATGGAAGAGAAAGTGAATCGCTTTTGTATGTTGCACCATGCCTCCATGGAGACGTGGCTCGCCAAGTACCAGATTGCAAGGCAAGATCGAGAGGAAGCGCGAGCTGAATTCCGACGCAGTACGCGTCACCGACCGATTCGATATCCCGAAGGCATGGAGGAGATGCCGCGGTTTATGTCAACACGATGGTTGCATGGAGCCTTGATCGCAGCATCCAGCGAAGGGGCAGAGGTCTCAATGGAGGAGTGGGAGTTCTCGAGGGGATGTAGTCCAAAGGTAATGAGGGGTTTAGAATGTGTCGTATCTGAATTTGTTTGCTACATCTAATTTGAGTGTTTCAATGTGCAGTACAAAATATATAGTGCAGCGTGGTCGCGCGGACGGCATTTTCGGGTGGAGCGTATTGACAAAATGCGCTCCACAATGGACTGTGGTGTCATGGCAAGGTTTGAGCAAGAGAGCCGGCGACGAGCAACGGATCCGAACACGGTTGTGGATGAGATGGAGTATTTTGGGAATTTGCAAAGTATTATTACGGTGGATTACCGTAGCTTCTCCATGATAATATTCGATGTGCAGTGGTTCAAAGTGGTACTTGGAGGAGCTGGCGCAACGGTTCGACGAGGTCCATCTGGATTTCTCGAAATAGATTCCGAAAAAAAATGGATGGATTTGCGCGACACCTTTGTGTTGCCGGCACATTGTGAACAGGTAATCTTCTAGTCATTTGCTTGCTAATTGTAATACGACATGCTTTATGTCACAATGGTTTGAAGACGGTTTGTAAGTGTTTGTGAACAGGTAATCTTCTATCCAAATCCCCGACAACCTCGATGGTGGTATGTTATACCTTCAACTCCTAGAGGTGCGAGAGTATACGATCAAAGCGATGTTCCAGGCATAGATGAAGAATATATGCAAATAGAGGAATCGAAATTACAAGGGGTGGAGGCCACCGCAAGCTTGGAGCCCGCATCGGCTAACAATGATGGAAATACAGAAGTCGTAGAATTTTTTGAGAACGAGGCAGACTCGTTCTTTTGTGGTGACATGTCTATCGACCTTCCAGTGTATGCAGAGTTATGTCAGGAGATTAACATGGGACCATAGAATACTTCATTCTTGGAGAATTGTATTACTCAATTCGTTGTTTAGATCTTCCATAAAGGTAGATAAGATATGCATTTTAAGATGGATTTTTCAAAAATGATTTATATTAATGCGCTTTGTATAGTTTCAATTGATTATTCTAACATTATTTTTTATCTCTGCAGGTATCTTTATTTTCAGGATGAGTCGAGGGATGAGCGATGAGGAGTTTCAGGAGATGATGGCACGTATGTCTCCAGATCAGCTCGCGAGATTCAGAGAGATAGCAGATCAGGAGCTGTCTCGTTCTTCGTCAGGGCGCTCTGCTAGATCAGCTTCAGTGCGATCAGATGCTTCAGCTTCGAGCAGACGATCTCGACGCTCGCGACTTGGGCCAGAGGGAGGGACTGCGACTGCAGGAGGATCAGGGGGGTGCTGCTGTGGAGACACGAACGCGGTGTCTCCGTCTCGTCGTTCAGCTAGAGCTCGGTCACCTCCAAGATTTGTCACACCTGTGGGGACGTCCACTCCAGTTACTCCGGCTTTTGCGCAGCCGTCGGCAGATGTCACGCCTTTTGGTGGCACTCCTTTTGGTGGCACCCCCTTTGGTGGCACTCCTTTTGGTGGCACCCCCTCTGGTGGCACTCCTTTTGGTGGCACCCCCTCTGGTGGCACCCCTTTCAGTGGCACTCCGGGAGAGGGTACCCCCGTCGGTACACCGGATGTTCAGGGGTCTCCTGGATATGCCCAGGAGCGTGGACGGAGATGGGAGAGGGCCCATACGAGGCACACTCCTAGGGATTATGGATACCTAGTGGATGGCAGGTCAGGAGCTATCATCATGAATGATGAGGGGAGGAGGGTGATAGCTCGTATGAGGGAGTTGTGCCAACAAGTTTTTCGGCACAACGTCCTGGATCATTGGAGGAACATACCGGAGGGGAGCAAGGAGTACATAGTAGCATCCTTGCATGAGGAGTTCCCGGTGCCAGCCGCAGTGGATAGATTCTCTACGGGCTGGATGATGGATTGCATGCGTGCATACATGTCACATAGACGATCCGACGAACGCAAGGCAATCAAGAGTGGGGCTCCAAAGCCCGAGTGGTTAGATGCAGAGGACTGGCGCCGATTGAGGGAGGAGGCTACAAATTCGCCAGGACGTTGGAGTCAGCAGCGGGAGGCGGCGAGGGCACGAATCGAGGCCGGATCGGTACATCATCTTGGGAGTAGCGGCCACAGGACATATTTGGAGGACTTTGTAAGTTTCTCTTTTGTTTTGCTTATTTGTTTTTTTGAGATATTATTTGTACTGACAATCATATTTCTAACAGTTAGCATTTTGTTTTCTTTGCAGCACTCCATTACAAATCGTGATCCGCAAGGCCTTGAGACTCAATATGCAGAGAGGCACGGTCTCAGATCATTGATCGACCGATTGTACAGACGCGGCGGCCCAGTAAGTCTCTCATCTTTCATGTCCGTAGTTACCATGAGATATTTGAATGCATTATTGTATGGTGGATTGATATGTTGTTTCTTTTTCTGCAGAATCCGTTTGATGCTCCTTTGCAGAGGGACGAGCTTTCGGGGGACGACGATTTGTAGCTCGCCCTCGGATCCTTAGCGCTCACATACCTTTAGTTTTTAGTCACCCGATCTATGTAGACATTTTCTATGTATTAGTGATATTGTTTTATGATTGTACCAATCGCATTTTATGCGATATCATGTATTTATTTCATCTATCAGTTTTATGATTTCAGTATAGATTCTTTTTGTTTGCAAACGCTTTGTATGCAGCAGTGCAGAAACTATTTTGTATGGCTCTCATACAGCACACAGTGCTATATGTGGCAGGGCAGCTTGCTGCCCTGCCACAAAAATTTTTTTTCCTCTGTTACCGTCGCTATTTGCGTCGCAAATTTACTGCAGGCGTCGCTATTGTCGTCGCTATCAGCGTCGCAAATTCTCTGTAACCGTCGCTATATGCGTCGCTATTTGCGTCGCTATATGCGACGCATATAGCGACGCAAATAGCGACGATTCCATGGCGTCGTCAATAACGACGCTTTTTGCGACGACGGGGGCAAATTTTGTTGTTTGTATTTTCGTCGCTTTAAACGTCGCTATAAGGTCTATATCTTGTAGTGTGCATTGATACCTTTGTGGCTAGTGACCTTGTTGTTGATGGATCTTGTAAAATGAGAGAATTTAGAAATGCCTTGGACTGAGTGCATCGGCAACTACATTATTCTTTTCCAGGCCTATATTTGAATTCAAAATCATATTCTTCCAGCACTTCAATCCATCGACGTTGCCTCATATTGAGCTCATTTTGGGTGAAGATCCATTTAAGACTCTTATGGTCCGTTACTAAGGAAAATTTGTTACCTAGAAAGTAATGTCTCCAAAGTTTGAGAGCATGGATGACAGCCAATAGCTCCAGGTCGTGGGTAGCATAATTCCTTTCATGGCTCTTCAATTTTCTTGAAGAATATGCTACAGGATTACCTTCTTGCATAAGTACACATCCTAAAGCAAGTGCGCTAGCATAAGTTACCACTTCAAACTCCTTACTAAGATCAGGAAGTTTCAGGATGGGTGTTGATACTAAGCTTTGCTTTAGTTTGTCAAAGCTAGTTTGTTCAGTAGGTGACCATACAATTGCTACTTGCCTCTTTAGTAGATCTGTTAGAGGTGCTGCAATCAAAGCATAATATTTTATGAAAATTTTGTACCACCCTGCCAACCTAAGAAAACTTCGTATTTATTTGACAGAAGTTGTGTTGGCCATTCCAGAACATCTCTGACCTTAGCTGGATCTACAGAAATTCCTTCTGCTGATACAATGAATCCCAAATATTCAATCTGTCGCTTGAAAAATGCACACTTCTTCTTCTTAGCATAAATCTTGTGTGCTCTCATTGTTTCAAGAACAATGCGAAGCTGGGGTTCATGATACTTTCCTTGTTTTGAGTAGACTAGGGAATCGTCAAAAAAGACGAGTACGAAGTCATCAAGATAGGGCCTAAAGATATCCCGCATTAACCTGTTGAAGGTAGCAGGAGCATTCGTCAGCCCGAATGACATTACTAGGAATTCGAAGTGTCCGTACCTTGTACTGAATGCAGTCTTCGGAATATCTTCTTCTTTGATCCTTATCTAGTAATATCGAGATCTATCTTTGAGAAGATCTTTGCCCCTTGAGGACGGTCAAGTAGTTCATCTATTCTTGGAATGGGGTATTTATTTTTTATGGTTTCTTGATTCAACCCTCTGTAGTCAATGCATAAGCGAAGCATTCCATCTTTCTTCTTTTGGAACAACACTGGAGCTCCCCATGGTGAATTGCTAGGATGGATGTAGCCTTGATCTAATAGTTGCTTGAGTTGCTCTTTCAGTTTGATAGCTTCCGGAATGGACATCTTATATGGCCTCTTTGCGACTGTGCAGCTCCTGGCACAAGTTTGATTTCGTGGCCGCCTTCCCTTTGGGGAGGAAGTTCCGTCAAATCTTCAGGGAATATGTCTGCGTATTCCTTTAACCATGAAGGTTCTTCTCTAGATTCCTGATTCTGATCTAGCTTATTTAGTTTAATCAGATAGACATGTAGACCCTTTTGAGCACCTTTTATTATCCGTGTTTCTTGTGCCAACTGTATTTTTGGCTTATCAGCCTCACCTTGATTCGTAACTAGTTCCCCTTCAGAATTTCGGAAGGAGACTTGGCCCTTCCCACAGTGGATGTGAAAATCATTGGGTATTAGCCAATCCATTCCGAGTAAACATTTGTGGACGCCTAGGTTCATTACCTTGAATCTCATAGAAGTTGGCTTCCCACCCATTAGGAATTTCACCTTAGCAGTTTGCCTAGTACAAGTCACTTCACGACCATTTGCTAATTCTACAAGTAAGGTAGGTGCATCTATTGTGGCTATCCCTAATCTCTTTGCACAAATTGATGAGATGAAGGAATGTGTACTGCCACAGTCAGTTAGGGTTTTGAAGCTTTTACCTTGATATTCTGATGGAGTTTGGATCACCAAGAATTGGCAATTTGGACCCTTCTTGTGAAGAGTGGTGTGAACCGTTACCCTCTCAATGTCAACATCTATGGATGGATCTTCTTCATTGTCCAGCTCCCTGTTGGAAACACTGGAAGTTCTCCCTCTGGCCATAACACTAGTTCCTTGGCCATGAGCGGCTCTATTTTGACCTTGGAATTGCCCTTGGCGATGCCCTCTGCCAAGCTTGGGACACTCCCTCTTGAAGTGTCCGGGCTCCTTGCAATGGAAGCAACGTGGGTTGTGATCATTACTTTGTGTTAGAATAAAGTTGTTGACAGCATTGGTCCTAGCTTTCTTTCTTTGGCCCTGATTTTGACCTTGTGCTCTCTTAGTCTGAGCCTTAAACATACCCTTATTCTGATCTTTGTAAGGCCAAATCATGTTGTTCTTTGGTTTGGTCTGCACCTCCTGTATTATTGGAGCAACTCGAATGAGTGCATCTTGTAGGTCCGTTGGGTGCATTGTTCCAATCGAGTGTTTATGCGTGGATTCAACCCAACACAGAATTTTGACACCACTTGTGTCATATCCATTGGAGATGCATGCTTTAGGAGTGAAACGAACTTCGAATAATATGCTTCCAAGGATAATCCTAGCTACTTCAAGCCATAGAATTCATTTATCTTTTGTGTGTGGTAGGTAGGTGGTGATCCGAGAAAATCACAAAAAAATATTTGTCTAACACTTTGTTGATTTTTTGTACATTTGGAGCTTTGAAATAAAAAAGAGGGTGGGAACAACCTCTTGAGAAATCCAAGAAATCATTGGATGAAAATATTTCATGGACCGGTTTACCAAGGGGGGGGTGAAGAGTAAAGATCAATGGAGGAAGGTGAAGGGAAAATGTATAATGTGAAAAGAAAAGATATGAAATGGATTTGGAGCCATCCAAAGGGCATGTGAGACTCATAATCTCATGACTTTGGTGCCTTATGACAATTCAACCAAATGGGACTCTTCTTGGAAGCATTAGTGGAAGAAAGATCAGGCACATGATTTTGTAAGATTTTTTAAAAATACTTCCACTCCGATCCAAAATAACTTTTCAACATGAAAGTTGTAGCTGTGAGCTGAAGTTTTGGCTGGTATTTTTTTATAATTTTTTGGAGCTACGAGTCGGGAGATATGGCCAAAATGGTGGATGCCAACTTTTTCCAACTGCAGTGGAGACCACCTCCCAATTTTATACACATCCATACTTTCATCCCCACACTTAACACTTTCATAAAACATCATTCATTAGACTCCCAACCCTTTCCCCTCTCTTCCCCTCTCTCTCAAGCTAATAAACCATTAGAATTCCTCTCCTAAATCACCCTCAAATCATCCTTAATTGTAGTAGTAATGTATGAATTCTCATTACTCTCTCTCTATTATTGCTAGATATGATCTTATTTTATGAAGATTCTCTATATTTTTTTATAGGAGAGATCTTGGACTCAAGCTATGGAACCAACTTAATGCAGCTTTGGTGGTGTTAATTCCTATTAATTCCTAACCTCCTCCCTAAACACCCTCAAGGCCTATATAAAGAGGCCTTCTCCTTTGTAATTTGCAAGAAGAGAGAGAGCCAAGAGGCCTTCTTCAGCCCTATTGAGCCTTCCCCATTCTCCCTCATGAGTTTATGCAGTTCCTTCCCTTACTATAGCTTATGTATGCTCTACAATGTAATAAGCCCATGATATTGGTGTCCATATTGTGTATATTGGTTATGTTCCGAGGGTTCTCCATCTCTTAAGTTTATTGATTCATCTATTTTTTTCGTAGTTCTCTCTCTCACACACTTTCTCTCTCTCTCCCACCCTTAGTTTTCCTCTCTTCTCCCTCACAATCTCTTCTCCCTCTTGCATAGCGTCTTAGTCCGCTCTTCCATGACTAGGTGGTGCCCTTACCTCATTCATTTTGTGGCAGAAGGGAGTTTGGCATAGTATAGAGGCTGCCATACCGAATTTCCTTTGTCATAAATTGGTGCCTCCACAAAGGACATTCTCATCCATGCGGGACGATACAACACATGGTGGTGCATCCTCTACAACAAGTACTCCAAGTGGCTCTTCTCCAACGCCTTCACCAACTCTTTTTGAAGCTGGTCGAAGTCCACAACTCCCACAATGGTCTCCCAAGGAAGCCCAAGAAAGGAAGTATGCCTATTGAATGACGGCACATATGCGGGTAAAAGGTGTTCACCTTAGAAATTCCATTCTCTCACAACGGAAAAAATCATTTTGCCATCAATTGCTAGATTCTCATAATTGTGGTGAGTGTTTTGCAAACAAAGTAAAGGCTCTTTCGAGAGGTCCTCGTCTCCAAATCATCAAATCCCTCTCTCTCTCTGGCCTAATCCACATCAAAGGAGGACAACTATGCATGAACGGTGTGGAGTTTTGTAGAAGTGCAAAGTATGAAGACTACCTTCAACTGTTGTTAGCTTGAAGGTTGGGTGTGGTTGAAAAGGTGGCCATCACACCTTATGAAATATATGTCACCGAGGATGGACACACTAAGGCAAGAACAATCACTGGTGAGCAAGTTCTCTGTATAGCAAAGTTGGTGGGTTCCAGAAAGAAACACTCTAGGGAAAATCCTTCATAATTCAAGAAAGTGCATTCCCTCTACTCCCTTAAGTAGTTCTACTCATGAATAATAATAATGGCCCGAATTTCTACACCTTCCACTCTGTACAAAACATCCAAGTTAATGTATGCATCAGTAGGAAGATTTTCTTCCAACAACGTCTTGTCATGTACTTTGGGGCTGAAAGATTAAGGGAGATTCTTGTATCACCAGAACCTATAATCTTCCCAATGCTAGACTACAATGCATCCTTCATTGTACATGTCTTTATCCTATTATAATAGTTTCTCATGAATCACAACGAGTTGTATGGATCTATCCGTCCACTTGCTATGCAAACTGTGCATATTGTAGCCAGCACAAAGCTTAGATTCCAAGGCATTATTAGAAGCATACTGGGGCCTAGATGTCTTGCTGAAATCAATGCATATGTAAACCCATTCATCCTTCCCCTCATAAAATACAACTTAAGTCTAGACGTATTCATCTTTGTACTCTACTAAGGCAACATGGCATTTCCAAGCTTCTTTGGGCGCAATGGAGAAAATACAGTGGATTTTTTGGACAACCTTGAGATGGCCTTCCTTGTCTCTGGGAGGGATGATGAAGCATTAAAGTTGAGGGCTTTTCCTTTGGTGCTCAAGGAAGAAGCTAGAATGTGGTTCCAAACTCTAAATCCGGCCCAAAGAGCTGAATGGGAAGGATTGAAGGCAGCTTTCTTGCAGAGATTTCAACAAACTAACTCAGCTGAAGAGTTATGGCAACGGCTTTTGGCCCTCCATCAAAGTGATCCTTATGGTTATGCAACTTATGAGGAAGGGTTTTTTAAGCTTTGGGGGCAGTGGTCAGACTCACTGAACCCTGGAGAGAGAGCTCCAAACTGCCTTCAAAAGGATCGATTTATTTCACGTTTGTATCCCTTGCTCAGGGAGAAGGTAAAGGTGAAATTTTCAAACACTTTTGAAGATTCTTTGAGAATCACTAGGAAAAAGAATCGAAAGATTTTGTACCAAGCCCAAGCTAGCCAAGAAGTTTGGGAAAACAACATCACAACTATGGAGGCCTCTCAAGTTCCCCCAAATGTATCTAATGCACCAGGCCTTGTTAGAGGTCAAGAAGACATGATCCAACAAATAAACGATCTTACTAATCAACTAGAGGGTTTGAGAGTGAATCTTGTGCAAGGTGCAAGAAGACCTATCGAAGGGAATGGTGGGAATCGACCACAAATGCGGCGACAAGCAAGGGAGATGTTGTGTTACAACTGTTGAGAAAATGGACATTGCATGTACAATTGTCCTCACCCTAGAAGATATGATCACCCTGCCAGAGGTCCTCGACAACAAGTAAGCCCTCCTCATGCTAGGACTCAAGAGCAAGAGCAGTCGACCTGCAATTTTACAGCCACCCTATATTCAAGCTGAAACCCCTGCTGTTCAACCAAATGTTAATGTCATAAAAATAGAGGAGGTGGTTAGGGATAGAAGGCTCCAAGAAGAAATAGAGAAAGGTAAGATGAAGGTGGATGTAGTAGAGACCATGCCTATCAAGCGGATACGTGTCCAAACTGAGGCAAGTAAGGAAGTAACCAATGAGGCAAGTATATCACGGGCACCTAGAGATGAAGGGAAGAAGAGAAAGACTCGAGCTAGGTCTAAAATTGATATCTCTGACTCCCCTTTGGGTTCTCGGACACAACCTTATGATCTAGTAGCATATGTGAGCTCTCAAGGGCCAAAAATTACTTGGCCACAACTACTTCATGTCTCTCCAAAGCTACGGTGACAATGGTCAAAAATGGTAAAAACAAGGGCAAGGCAATGTAAAATGGTTAGTGCAATCAAGGCATATGGACTCAAAGATATAGTGCCTATAGTGGAGGCTCAAATTAAAGGTCAACGGATTCGAAAAACATACATCGATAGTGGAGCAGAGGTTTGTGTCATGATAGAAAAACTTATGCATCAATTAGGTTTAGAAGTAATGGAATCCTCAACCTTCAGGGCAAAGATGGCCAACAATGATGTGGTCACATGTGTGGGTGTAGTGAAAGCTTTGAGAGTTTCTGTTTTTGGAATCACTGCAGCAGTGGATGTTTATGTGATGCCAGTAAAGGGGGAAGGATATCCCCTCATCCTAGGGAGACCTTGGCTTATGGGCATTGGAGCTAGGCAAGATTGGGCAACAGGAGATCTGGAGTTGAGGCCACGATCAAAAGGTGGTTTACAACTTGAAGAGTGGGCGTCAAGAGAACCTTGAACTAGAAACATCTGTCGATGAGTGGAGCTCAAGTGGATGTTCCTCATCGGTAGAAGAGGAAGAGAGCTCAAGTGGAGAGAGTGATAGCACTCTTGAAGTTATGGGCGTCACCTTAAAGGAACCTACCTCATCAGAAGACAACCCAAGAATCCAAGGAGAAGATGTGTGGGAGGCTAGCCTAGAGAAGATGATATCCAAGGATATAGAGGATGAAGAAAGGGAGGGTTATGTGAATGTTCTCAAGAAGCATGCATCATTGTTTATTTCTGATTATACTCACATTATAGGTGTCGCTGCAGTGAAGCATCACATCCAACTCAAAGAAGGAAGCAAACCTGAGAAGACTAGGAATTGTGCAACAGGATGCACTGTTGATGGAGGTGAAGAGACTCTTGAATGTAGGATTCATATACCTAGTGGAAGATTCAGAATGGGTTTCCCCAGTAGTAGTGAGGCCAAAGAAAAATGGTAAGTGGCGAGTATGCATAGATTACAAGCCACTAAATGCTGCAACAAAGAGGGACCACTTCCCTCTCCCATTTCAGTATGAAATCTTGAATGAAGTAGCGGGACATGAGCGGTATACGGTGTGTGATGGCTACTCTGGCTACTTCCAAATTCACATTGCAGAGGAGGATCAAAAGAAGACCACTTTCATCACACCATGGGGCTGTTTTGCCTTTCGGGTCATGCCCTTTGGTCTCACAAATGCCCCAGCAACCTTTCAACGATTCATGAATATGGTTTTCCAACCTTACTTTGGTAAGTCCATAAGGGTTTTCATAGATGACTTTTGTATTTACAGCTCAAGGAACATACATCTACGCAAGGTTGATGAAGGATTTACTCGCTTAGCTAGGTTGGGTGGACAACTAAATAAGGATAAATGTCACATTGGGGAAAGCAAGGTTACACTACTAGGGCATGTAGTGTCAATTGAAGGAATTGAGGTAGATCCAAATAAGGTAGAAACATTGCTAGCTCTACCTTCCCCAACCTCCATCAAACAATTGGTCTCCTTCTTACAAAAGCTAAGATATTTGGGTAGATTTATACACTTACTCTCTCAGGCCATATATCCCCTACTGACACGCCAAGAAACACTTGTATGGAGTGAACAAAGTGAAGGACATTTTAAGGAGATAAAGAAAATGTTGGGGTCACTTCCTATAATCCTCCAGCCTTGTTGGGAAGAAACATTCTTTGTAAACCCTAGTGTGGGAGAAGAGGCCATTGGTGCTACTCTCCTACAAAAAGATCCAAAAACATCCTTCATGAGGCCTGTGTATTTTGCCAGCCGCCTCATGAAAGCCTCAGAGAAGGCTTACACCTCCATGGAACAACTAGTGTTGGCCCTCATGTTTGCAGTAACCAAATTTCGGCCATATTTACTTCCAAAGAGGTTTGTGATCATCACTGTGGAGGATATGTTTCCCTATGCACTACAACATATGGAAATATCTGACAAAATACCAAAGTGGGTGGTCCGACTTCAAGAGTTTGACTATGCAGTGCAGGTTGAAAAAACAACTCGGGCATGCTTGGCTGATATTTTGACAAATAGGTGCTATGAGAAAAATCTCATGGTGAAAAGAAAGAACCTTCCACCACCCCCATCCATAAAAACTCTTGTAGATGCTTATAGCCTCTACTTTGATGGTGCATACAAGAGAACTAAGGAAAAGGCAGCCGCAGGCATTGTTGTTTTCTCTCCTTTAGGAGAGAAAATCTATTGTGAAGGAATCATCTTGGAAGATGTCCACTCTAATAATGAGGCAGAATATCAAGCTTTAATTCATGGTCTTTGTTGGTGTCTTAGTAATTCAATCAAGAGATTGAATACTTTTGGAGACTCCATGCTATTGGTAAGGTAGATGCAAGGTACATGGGCATGAAAAAATACAAACCTCTCTAGTAAAATGAGAGAGGCCAAATCTCTTATGAGAAGTTTTAGGGAGGCACAAGTGCATCATGTGCCAAGAGACCAGAACAAAGATGCCGACCATCTAGCATCATCAAAGCTGAATGAGTCAATGGTGGGAGCAGTGGCTATCAAACCCCCACTTCGACAAGGCAAGGAAGACTTAGAAGATATTCTATATCTCTTAGAACAAGGAGAAGCTCCCAAACACTTGACTAAGGGAGAAAGACAGTGGCTAGCTCAGAAGGCTACAAGATATCGCATGGTAAATGACAGTTTGTATTGTCTTGGTAAGGATGGTTTTCTTAGGAAAGTGCCTTCAAAATGGGAAATTGAAGAAATCTTAAAAGCTTGCCATGATGATGTGTGTGGAGGCCACTTTGCACACGACATCACAAGTAGAAAGGTTCTACAAGCCAGCTTTACTTGGCCCAGTCTACACCGAGATGTCAAATATTGATGTCAAACATGTGAAGAATGTCAGAAATCAAGACCACGACGGCTCATAGCAGAACCCCAAACCCCAATCAAGGTCTATGGACCCTTTGAGAAGTGGGGAATTGATGCCATAGGGCCTCTACCACGCACTCCATCAGGAAAAGAGTATATTATCATGGGGGTAGATTACATGACTAGATGGGCCGAGGCTATGCCAACTAGAAGAATCACTGCTAAGGAAGTGAGTAAATTCATCTTTGACCACATTTGTTGTAGGTTTGGTACCCCTCTTGAAATACTATCAGATAGAGGACTAGGGTTTAGAGCTAATGTGGTGGGTGAACTCATGCAAAAGCTAAATATTCAATGACGACACTCTACCCCTTACTACCCTCAATGCAATGGATTGGTGGAAAAGGTGAATGGAATGATTTGTAAAATCATCAGCAAAATAGGTACATTCAAGGCCCCGGGATTGGGACAAGCACCTTAGTGGAGCTCTATGGGCTTACAGAACCTCCTTCAAAACCATGTTAGGGTTCACACCTTTTCATCTAGTTTATGGACAAGAGGCTCTTTTGCCTATTGAGGTGAAATTAGCTAGCCTTCGGGTATTAGGTGGCACAGTAGGCTCTCAAAAGGAGAAGTTACATCAAAGATTACTAGACCTAGAGAGGCTACAATTGGATCGTGAAGAAGCCATCAACCACTACTCCCAGGAAGCTGAGAAGCATAGAGAAAATTTTAACAAGAAGCTAACAGATAAAAACATCAAGGAGGGATCTTTAGTGCTTCGATATGACAATCGCTTTGATAAAAGAAAGGATGGCAAGTCTCTCTACTAGTGGGAGGGACCGTGTTGGGTCACAAAAAAATTCAACAATGGCTCCTACAAACTTCAACACATTGAGGGACAAGTTCACAAGACCAGGGTAAATGGATGGCGCTTAAAACCCTATCACATCAGGGTGGGATTAGCTTAAGATACCAAAGAGTGTCTAGAGGCATAAATACCTCTAGCCAGGTTGGGGGGGCTATATGATCCAAGAAAATCACAAAAAAATATTTGTCTAACACTTTGTTGATTTTTTGTACATTTGGAGCTTTGAAATAAAGAAGAGGGTGGGAACAACCTCTTGGGAAATCCAAGAAATCATTGGATGAAAATATTTCATGGACCGGTTTACCAAAGGGGGGGGTGAAGAGTAAAGATCAATGGAGGAAGGTGAAGGGAAAATGTATAATGTGAAAAGAAAAGATATGAAATGGATTTGGAGCCATCCAAAGGGCATGTGAGGCTCATAATGTCATGACTTTGGAGCCTTATGACAATTCAACCAAATGGGACCCTTCTTGGAAGCATTAGTGGAAGAAAGATCAGGCACATGATTTTGTAAGATTTTTTAAAAATACTTCCACTCCGATCCAAAATAACTTTTCAACATGAAAGTTTTAGCTGTGAGCTGAAGTTTTGGCTAGTATTTTTTTATAATTTTTTGGAGCTACGAGTCGGGTGATATGGCCAAAATGGTGGATGCCAACTTTTTCCAACTGCAGTGGAGACCACCTCCCAATTTTATACACATCCATACTTTCATCCCCACACTTAACACTTCCATAAAACATCATTCATTAGACTCCCAACCCTTTCCCCTCTCTTCCCCTCTCTCTCAAGCTAATAAACCATTAGAATTCCTCTTCTAAATCACCCTCAAATGATCCTTAATTGTAGTAGTAATGTATGAACTCTCATTACTGAGATCTTGGACTCAAGCTATGGGGGGGAGAATGGAGACAACTCACCTATGATGGAGCTTGATTAAGTAAAAATTGGTCAACAAAACATCTAGATGGAGCTTCCACATTGGTGGAACCACCTTAATGCAGCTTTGGTGGTGTTAATCCCTATTAATTCCTAACCTCCTCCCTAAACACCCTCAAGGCCTATATAAAGAGGCCTTCTCCTTTGTAATTTGCAAGAAGAGAGAGAGCCAAGAGGCCTTCTTCAGCCCTATTGAGCCTTCCCCATTCTCCCTCATGAGTTTATGCACTTCCTTCCCTTACTATAGCTTATGTATGCTCTACAATGTAATAAGCCCATGATATTGGTGTCCAGATTGTGTATATTGGTTATGTTTCGAGGGTTCTCCATCTCTTAAGTTTATTGATTCATCTATTTTTTTCGTAGTTCTCTCTCTCTCACTTTCTCTCTCTCTCCCTCCCTTAGTTTTCCTCTCTTCTCCCTCACAATCTCTTCTCCCTCTTGCATAGCATCCTAGTCCGCTCTTCCATGACTAGGTGGTGCCCTTACCTCATTCACTTTGTGGCAGAAGGGAGTTTGGCATAGTATAGAGGCTACCATACCGAATTTCCTTCGTCAGTAGATACCTTCCTCGCACAGCTTCCTTAAGCTTATCCCAAGTGACTACCCCCTCTGACATCGCTTGATCTTTGCACCATTATTTCCACCAAAATATCGCTTCGCTTGTAAGCACAAGTTTGGTGAGCATGGCTGGGTTAGCAGGTGTAGTTCCTACTACCTTAAAATAGTCTTCCATGGACTCAATCTAGATCTCGGTGTCGGCTTGAGCAGTCCCTCCCTTGCCATCAAACTCGGGTGGCTTAATTTGTTTGAGAAGGAACTTCTTCTCTTGAACCACAGCTGGTCTTAGTGCAGGAGTCGGATTTGGAACCTGCACTTGGGGTTGCGTTTGAACAATAAGATTCTTTATGTTAGCATCTTATCATACGTTCCCATATTATGTTAATATGACTAGCATAGCCTTTTGCTAAGTGATTTAATCACTTAACACCACAGTTAACATTTATGATCAAGATAGACAATTGTAAAAAGTCTTATTTATTCATGAGGGCATAACCCCTTGAGTATACTTATTTTGGATAAGTAAGACAGGCTGATTGATACATCAGTTTGGGAAAAATAGGATTGTGCTACAATCGGCTACAGGGACGGAATAATAATATGGAGTAGGGTCATGGATTTTCAGGAAACGGTAAGTCATAGGAAGCTTGGGGTATCCCTTCCTTTGATACCTATTCTTCTCATAGTGCCCTAACACTTTGATTCTGTCAGCAAAGATCACTGGGGTCACTTCTTCATAGACATACTTGTTCTTCTTGACTTGCCGACCACTAACGTACAAACTTCAACAATCCTCTACCAATTCTGTGTGCCTATTGATCTTGGGTTGCTACTATCATGTTCATCATCACGGCATGACTGGTGCAAGGACCACAACTCCGATTGCTTGGGTGTCTCCCTATTGCATTCACCAAGACTGTGATTCTCAAAAGGAAAAGGGGTGTCTCCTCCACAACAACCAAGGAGAAGAAATACGATTTCTTTACATGCTATAAGGCCATTAAACGATCCCTTTTACTTTACTAAACTTATAGGTGTTTTTCAAATCGTAAGTAAAAACCCCTTTTGTAAATATAATCATGAAAATTTCACTCAATAAAGTACCCTTTCTTTTGATCTCATGTGATATCTTACATTTTTCGTAAATTGCACCCCTCGAGAGACTTTCCATTGGAGGTATGAGAGTGGGAAAACTTTTATCTGCCTAGCCTTGAATTATAGTCCTTATTAAGGAATTGATATCACTCAAAGGGTTCAATACAGCATGTGCATTAATACAATTGTAGAGTATGCACACAATGGTGAATCACAATCATGCAAGGCTAGTTCTAGAAGCCTTTAAATATAAACCATAAGTTCTATGACATGCATGTATGGAATAACGTGACTAAATTTGGGCCTTTATCAAAGATTTAGATGAGTTCAAAAGGTCAATGGTTAGCGTATGGATAGATCAATTTATCACCCACTACATTGCGCTTTGTCTTCATAAGTTTAATAACTTTCAATCATCTAATTGCAAATGCTTTACTACTCCATCTTTTTTTAATGTTTTGTCAAGGAATATGGTAGTCTATCAATATGGTCAACTCAAGGAATGGAGAAAAGCCATTCTTAAGCTTATATCAATTAATTCTAGGCATACAAGACATTGTGGAGGAGTGGAGAAAGTTAATAATTTAGAAGAATCACACCAATGGAATTATTGAAAGCTTATCCATATAGCTTGCATGAAAGCAGCACTAAGAACATAGTAAAATCAATAAAGCAATGTAACATTTGGAGAAAAACAAAGAAAGGAATCTTGGAAAAGTTATGTGGTGAGAAACCATGCAAAGCCCAGGAAAAGACTTGGATACCCACAACCAATAGTTCCTCATATGTCCATACGCAATGAAATACTTGAGAGTTTTTATAGATATCATGACACAATAAAACACTTGCCAATTTTTATAAACATCCTTATATAACTAAGTATATATCATTTAAAAATAGTTTTTGAATACAATGACAATATAATAGTTACCTTCACTCCTCTACTCATGGACTCTTTTTTGAAGATGGCATGGACCCATCCTCTACCTCTTTCAATGATTTTTGTTTTAGTTATTTTAATGCTTTTTGCCCAACTATAATGGAATTAGTGTAGATCTAAGTATGCATCTTTTTCTATATTCTATAGGCAATTTTTGATCCTTAATCCCACACATTAAGCCAAATGATGCATGAACGAAATGGTATTTATTGTATAGTATGTGGCAACCAAGGCACCTTGATCAAACACTTGTAGAGTTTCTTGCTTGTCCAACAATATTCTTCTGTACATTCCATCTAATAGGATAATATCCAAGATGTCTTGGTATAATCTTCCATGCAAAAAGAGGAAATGCTACATTGTCCCTTTAGAACTCATGATACAAAATAACAAACATTGGAAATATCAAGTTTTTGATATAATGCACCAAATAGAGACCTTGCCTAAACACCCTTTCATTTGCTAGCTACATGAATAATAAATCCACCCTCATATATAACAAGTGAAAAATAGCAACAAACTTAGTGAATCATAGTATAATTACTATGAAAACCTAGATGCTATCCAAATGAAAATACATTGAAACAAACCTTCTAATGTTCATTTGAAACAAGAAACTCTTGACTTCATATTTGAATACTCAAGTGGTTGATTTGCGAAGACTTAGGATTCAAGTCCTTGCTTATTTTCCCTAGGTAATGTATATTCAATTTCTTTTGTGTCGTTTCAAACATTTCTTCCAATAAAAGTTTGCTTGTAACAAAGTGCATCCTTTAAATCAATGTCAATGCTCATATCAAAGTCTATTCTTTCATCTGGTGTAGGAAGGGTTGAATCGTGTTAGAGCACATCCTTGTGATTCATGGTGGTCAATGTCTCTACTGTGGAGTAGCATTCCCTATTCTTGACATTTGAATCCGTCAAAGCATACTTATATCAATGTGGAATGAAAAAATTAGAATCTTTTTCAAGATTCTATGCTATAATGGCTTGATAATAGTTCTCCCTAATGTTGTAAAGGGCTTGAATACCAATCAAGAAACATCACCTTCTTTCCTCCTCTCTACTTCTTGAACCCAGCTCTATTTTCTCCCTTCTCAAAGTGTCAACATCTAGTTAAGCACTTTTCTCCCTCTCATTGGCCACACCTAATGGCAAGGAGATTTGTCACACCTCATCAGTGTTTGCTTCAATAACATGTTGTGTATTTTCTATGTTCTAGAGTGACCCTTTCTCTTCATCTCCAAGCAACACATACAAAAAGAAAACAATCCAATGAAAATACTCCATGGTACAACATTTTTTATTTTATTTAGAAATTTTCAAATTTCCCTTCCTCATTCTTGATTGGCTCTCACCCAGCACACCAAAAAGCACAAAACCAGGGTACCGAGTAGCAAAGTATATGCTTGGAGCTTTGCTCCTCACCATGAAACTTGCAAATACACCTCTCTTGCCATAAATACACACACACACACACACAAGACTCAATACACACCCTCATCAATCAAGAAACAAGATCAGGAGGCTCCTCTTTCAAGCTTACACACTAAGAATCCATAGTTTTCTGCACAAGTATGAGAGAGAATAAAGAATGGACGAAGAGAGTTTAGAAAAGAGGGAAGAAAGAAGTTAAAGAGACAACACAATCTACCGTGCTCCAACCTCCTCAACCACTTTTTCCCAAGAACCCCAATTGCACCCTTTTGAACCTTTATTAAATCAAATATATTTGAGCATACATAAAGACTAAGGTAGGACCCTTATGTGTTGCATGTACACCAAAACATATATCAATGAAGTACAACGAATGTGTAGATAGCATATAATTTTCAGATAAAATAGAAGATTTGTCGATGAAGAGTCCCAATGTTTTAGCCTTTTTGGGGTAGAAATTGGAGGCTATCATTCCTCCCACACTTAAATGGTGAGCTCCCGCAAACTGCGTAACTATAGCACACTTCCATTTGAAGATTCAAGAAAAAATTCATATCCTTCTTCTCATTTCTTCACACTTCCATGGATCATTTGTTCACTTCTTCAACAACAACTATCTCTTCACATCAATATTTTGTCTTGATTTCAAACACCCATCAAGGACTAATACATTGATAAGGATCAATACCACAACACTTCAGTTTTGGGAGACTCACTATCTCCGTGAAAAAGAAACATTGAAAATCCACCAATTTGACACCAAAAATGTGAAAACCCGAAAATGATATTCAAAGTAGCACTCCCGATCATCAAACTTAGCTTTAAAGTTCTTCCACCCGTAAGATTCTAATGCTTTGGCTTACTTAAATAAATGGGCATGAATCATTTGTAATATATTTGCATATGAACTGACTGTTTTTTGAAAGGGTAATTAAACCTTAGGTTTCTTTTTTTCTCAATAAGTTATTATCTTCTTCTTCCTTAATTGGTCATGGAAACTGGCATGAGATCTACAACAAGACAATACCACAGAAGAGCAGGTTGTTGAAAGTAAAGGCGTGAGAAGAAAAAAAAAAGTCATTACATATCTCTAGGCCGTTTTTTCTCTGCGTTGGCGAAAGGAAAAGAGAGGGAGTTGCTATGTGTTGTGATATGATAGAAGCTATCGTCGCTTCCTCTTCTTCTTCATCTTTACCTTGATTCATTATAGAAAACCATTCTTTTTCAAAAACAACATTGAGAAGGATGAGCAGAGAGCAGTAGCTTCTCTCTCTTCTTCTTCTTCATGACAAAGCCTTCAGGTTGACTGTCACTTTTGCATAATGCAATCCTATTTTTTCTCTTCTCAGCAAACCCTTTGTCTGATGTGTGGCTATCGACCAATATGGAATGTGGGTATGAAGAGGGCTTGAGGAGGGGGAAATGATCAATTGGGTGGTTGTCACATTGGCTAGTAAGATAAATGAAGATGGAGGCATGTTGGTGGCATAGTGAGAAATAAAGAATAGGTCACTGAGATATGCCGCCATGGATGAAAGTCAATGACATTGAGCACCATGGGAGGCACTGTGTTGGAGACAACTGTTGAAATTTGCCTCCTTTCTTCGCATAACTCGTATGATTTTCCTATTTTCAATTTACCCCAGGCCTCTATGATTTGCAACAACTCCCTAATGTAGTCATCAGATTGAACCATGAGTTCTTAAAATCTCTCCCCTTCTTCCTCTTCATGTCTCTTCTTGCAAACTCCATAGTGAGCTCGGGTCCCGTCAATGGAACCAAGAATGACTGGTTCTCACCCAGCACACCAAAAAGCAAAAAACCAGAGTACCGAGCAGCAAAGTATATTCTTGGAGCTTTGCTCCTCACCATGAAACCTGCAAATACACTTCTCTTGCCATAAATATACACACACACACACACAAAAGACTCAAGACACACCCTCACCAATCAAGAAACAAGATCAGGAGGCTTCTCTTTCAAGCTCACACACTAAGAATCAATAGTTTCCTGCACAAGTATGAGAGAGAATAGAGAATGGGCAAAGAGAGTTTGGAAAAGAGGGAAAAAAGAAGTTAAAGAGACACCCCAATTTTCCGTGCTCCAACCTCCTCCACCACTTTTTCCCAAGAACCCCAATTGCACCCTTTTGAACCTTTATTAAATAAAATATATTTGAGCATACATAAAGACTAAGGTAGGAGCCTTATGTGTTGCATGTATTCTAGGCAAGATTCCTAATGTTTTAAAATAAAAGAACATATGCAATGGCTTTTATAGCTCAAGCCAAGAATTTACAATGCACCAAAACATATATCAATGAAGTACAAAGAATGTGCACATAGCATATTATTTTGGGATAAAATAAAAGATTTGTCAATGAAGAGTCCCAATCTTTTAGCCTTTTTGGTGTAGAAATTGGAGGCTATCATTCCTGGAAATTTGTGCAAATAAAGGCACCAAAATGCGCTCATCATAGAATTTTTATAATTATTGTCAAAAATAAAAAATGAAGAAATGTAAAATGTGTAGTCAAAAAAGCTCACAATTTAAAATGTAGAAAGGAAAAGAAAGGTCAACACCTTTTGTCCCATTCAAAAAATTGAAGGGTCTTTAGACCTTAGCTAAGATGTATGCCAATTCAATTTTATATATCAAGAAAGGAAAAGGAAGAGGCTTGTCGGGTGATTTGAGGAGGTGGGAGGTTGAGTTGGTTACACCCTCTCTCTTCCTTTATCTTCTCATCTTATGCTTCATTTCCCTCTCTCTCTCATTTTGGCACTACTCTTGCTCTCTTTTATTTCTTGTGCTTTTTTGTGTCTTTTCATCCATGGAAGAAGGAGAGAGTGAGGATGAAGATGATGGTCATATTTTTTGTGTGCCAGATTCTTGTGTGTATTAGCATGGTTTCTTGGTGAGAGGAAGGATGTTTGTTGCACGTTTTTTAGGGCACGAGGCATTGTAGATGCCACCATGAGGCCTATTCTCTTGGTATATTTAGTGTTGCCCTTGGGCTCAGTCAATTCCTTTTGAAGTCTTCAAAATTTTCCAATTTAATACCTTCATTTGGTACTTTTTGGCAAAGATATCATTGATGTGCACACACCATGTGCTCTCTAAATGAACTTGTCTAGTAGATGAGTACTCCAAGAATCTAGCCTCTTGCTCTTCAAGGAAGCTTCATGAAGCCTTAACCCAATTCTCCATAGTGTTAGAAAACACCTAGGACACCTATAGTTGTAGATGTTATTGTCCCATTTAGAAAAGAAAATCTAGAAGCATGTCATTAGGAGTGCCTTCACTCCTCCTATGATGTTGAGCCTTTTCCATATCCTGCATCTCAGTAAAATCCATTAGCAAACACATACACAACTCCATCAAGTTCTACCATGATTGGGCCTCTTAGTTTAGGGACAACACAATGGAAAGGGGATTAGGGGCAAAGGTCTCATGGGGCCCCTTTGCATTCTATTGGCCCTTCATTAGCACAACCTAAGGGGGGGGAGGGAGGTGTTGAGTAGGATCTTTGAATTGTGATGCTGAGGACAAAACAACACAAGGAGGGCCCTTGAACAATCTCAAAGGGGCCTCCTCATGTTGTATAGGGTTCATCAAATTTTTTGGGTAGCCTCTCTCATGTTGTGTGGATTTTGGAATGCAACATGAGAGGATGTCCTAAGCCAGGACAACATGAAGGTGGGGATCCAAAGTGTTTAAGGGATCTCCCCTTGCACTATGCTAGCCCAAGTGGGAGGGGAGAAGAAAAATAACTAAATTAAGGGCCACACCTTAGGAGAGAGAGAGAGAGAGAGAGAGAGAGAGAGAGAGAGAATGGGAGGTGGATTTGATGATGGATACACCTTTATAGCATTAGAACTTGCACATATGGCGACAGGCATTTGTGTAACAAATTTGTACACATATGGATAATCATGGATGATGTCATGATGCCAAGTGATGCTAACACATGCAATTGCCATATGTAGCCCAATCCCAAAAGTCAAATTTTTATTCCACACATTGCATGCATAGAACTCCATAGATTCACAACCCATATATTCTGCTCATGTCATTTAATTGTGAGTCTTTGATCCATGAAGCCAAAATGGCCTGAGAGAAGGATGTTTTGGTGCGCTCAAGGTGCCCCTACTTTCTTTGTGCATGTCTTGGACTTGCACAATCCAGGGGGCTTAACATTTTGGATTGAGCTCCCCTAGTGTTGTATGGGTCTAGCCTATCCAAACAATGCAAATAAAGGCCCACCAAGACCATTGAACACGCATGCCCCCCAATCCCCACATTGTGTAGGTCTTGGACTTGCACAATGTAAGGGGAGGCCCCTTCTAGTTTTGATAGGGATCTTATCACATTGAGAAAATCCCAACTCTTGGATCCCATTTTTCTTGGTTTTCACCTTGACTATTGGTTAGAGTTCGTATATGGTCTTCTAGTTGTTCATACACATGGCTTGGACAAAGAATACTCTTAACTAGTGTCCACAAGAGACCCTTGCATTGCACAAAAAGGTTCACCTTCAAGGAAGAATAGGCCTTCTTTATAGGCTTGAGCTCAACATTCTCCTACATATCCTATAGCAAGTTTGTGTTTATAAATTGATTTAGCCCTCTCTTTCTTTTCTTTTTTTGCATCTCATTTGAAGTTGCTTCTTTGGCTTTCTCTCACACATCTAAGTCATTATTTTTATTTATTTTGACTCTTGTAATGGCCAAGACTTCAATGTCATTTGGATAGTCTAAAACTATGATGAAATCAGAGCAATCACACCCCACATGTTTATCCAACAATTTCTATGCATACTTCTTTTCTTCACATGACACCTCTGTAATCATATCTTCCTTAGTTCTTTGCTTTAGTTGGCCCATGAATTGTTCCTCTATAATCTCTATGGGAATTTTCACTAAGACCACTACCACAAGTGTAGGTGATTATTGAACTTGAGGTACTCTTGCCAATCTCATCTCTTGCTAATTTCCAATCTACATTCCTCTCTTAGCCCTATGGCATACCCATAACTTGCCTGACATGTATCCTTGCCTTCTACAATATTGAAAAGGTCCCTTAGCCTTGGCTATAAATTGTTTCATGGTATTGGCTAGTCATTGCCCCACTATTTTTGTGGCTAATCCTTCCTGCCAAACCATGCAAATCCTCTTTGTGGTAACATCCAGGTACAATTTAGTTAATAGGTGCCGCTACTGGTGTTGTCTACATCCTTTATTCCTAATGATTGGATTATACCAACATTATTTGGCTTCATGGTCAATTTTCTAAATAACATTATGGCATTACATTTCTTGGAGCATTCACTACTCCCATATCCAACAAGTGCTTCTTAATCTTCTTTTCTAGTTGCTTCTTGGTTGTCTTTTCGTCTTTATCTTTTCCTTTCTTCTTATCCATGGAGGATCCTCTATCCTTCTTGAACTTCTTCTTATACCATCTTTACTTTCCTTTTCCCCTGTTGTCATCTCAATCATTCGACTTAATATCTGAGTTTGATCTTGAAAGAGAAATCCCCCTCATCACTACTATCCTCTGAACTCGAATCATCAGATTTGGAGTCAGAAGAATCCTTATTGGCATTCTTTTTGGACCTACTCTTTCCAAGTCCCTTTTCTACCCTTTTGGCAGCATAAGGTAGAATATCTATGGTAGCGTTTCCTTGCAATTCAATGTTACCAATTTCTCATACAATAGTTTTGTCCAATCCTTTTACAAAGTATGAATTCTACAGATCTAAAGACACTCTATCTACGGCATCCAATATGTTTTGCAAGTTCTTAAATTTTTGTGCATAGTCCTGCACTACTAACATTGATTCCTACTTAATTTTTTTCAACTTCTTTAACACACATGTGACTATTTTATCTTTTTTGAACCTACTTAAAGATGTATTTTTAAGTGCATTATAAGTAGCCCTGATCTCTCTTCTTCTTGGCAAAATTTTTGGAAGCCTTGATCTTAGGATTGACTTGTGAATTTAAGTTCATTATGGGTTGTCTTCTTGTCCTTCTCAACAAAGATAAGGGATTGAAAGTTAAAGATTTCGTATTACCACTACAAAAGTTTACAACAAGAATACTCTACCCAACACTAAATGCTTCAATGTCTCATCCACTTAATGAGGAGTAGTGTGAGTTTGGGTAAGAGGAATTGTCTCCTCTTCTTCTGTAGAACTAATAGGAGAGTGGTATATAGTAGTGTACTCATTAGGGGAGTTTTAAAGTCTTGAAAACACCTTTTAGTATATATAGAGAGAGTTCTCTAGACCAATGAGAGCAAAGCCTCCATAACAAAAGTTCTATTTTTGAAAAAGAAAAAGAAAATTAAAAATAGACATGGATATAATATTACTATATATTTTTATTGTGAATATCTATTTTCATCACTCATAATTGTAATTATGACATCCTTTACATTAATGACATAGGGTCTTGATCACTTTTCATTAATGACATATCTGAGATTATATGATAATGACAATTGAAACTAAATTCAAATGACCAAAAAGCTTAGTATTGATTTCTTTCCCTCTCTTGTTTTGCTATTCTTGTCTCTTTCCTTCCTTGATCATTGCTTGTTTCTATCTCTCCCCTCTCTTTGCCATGTATATAGAAATTTGACTTTCAACAAGGTGCCCAAACTTTGAAATCACATCCATGTATATATTTGATTTATTCCAAAAAAATGGAAGATAGATTCCTACCATTATTAGCGAAGATAGTTGGATTACCATACAATAAGCAAAACATAGAAAAAGACAGAGATGTGCGAGCTCCTTCATCTTTGCTTGGAAGGGCAAGATAAACGATTTCAAACATGAAGAAAACAACACATGCATAAAAGGGGTTTTAATACAATATATATTTATGCATAAAGGATTGCATTTGGAACATGGAGCATCAAGTAGTCCATTGCGTAGACTAAATTGTAAGTATTTCATTCTTAGTGCTTTTCTTTTATTAAACTTGATATTCGGTTTTATTGTAATAATTTTTATTTTTATTTTTAGATGTCTATCCTTCTAATATTGAGGAATGGCAAAAATTTGAGTCTATTATTGATGTTATTGATATTATGTGTGGTTTGATTGGAGAAGAAATATACAAAGACAAGAGAAAGACATAGCCTATAGAGAATGTAATATTTTTTAATGACCATTCTTATATTATCACTATGCATAATAGCCAATGGGAAGTAATATCCCTACTTCCTTTACTTGATTTTACAAGCCTTGAGTGGTATTTACCAAGTCGAGCCACTAGTAAGAGCTATGAATGTAAAAACTTTTCTGAGATAAAAAGGCATTGAAACTTAATATCTCAAGTAGGCTAAGAAAGATTACTTTGTTTATGCCTATTAATGTGTTTATTGATTTCTTTTTCAATGCTGAGATACAAAGATAAAAGGCTATTCTATCACTCAAGAGGGTGGCATATGATCATGACCTACAATTTATTGATAGGGGGTGGGATACCAAGATAGAATGCAAGATAACTTGTAAGATAGATCAAGACTCGATGTGGGTGTCACTCATATTCTCTAAGAGCTCTAGACAGAAGGCAGGGAGGAGAGTAGCCCACATCATCAACCTAGTCATGGCTCTACTATCTATTCCTAGGTTAATACCAAAGAAGAGTGGGGGGAGATGGGCTTCCTCTACTGCAGGTTTTTGGAGTAGCAGGAAATTGATAAGTCGGAGGTAATTACAAGTGGTCAAAAATGCTGGATCAGGGCAAGAAGAAAAGTCTACAGGAAAACGATTTATGGAGGGAAGTATATCTTCTAGCCTAAACACTAAGCACTCCTCAGGGCTCCTAGCATTTGGGAAGTCAAAATCCCCATGTAAATCTCTATGATAGTCCACTCCATGCCTACGGGGGTAGGGCATGTATATGGGATCGCTACGCTCTTCGGGGAGTGAACTACAAAATGCGGTCCATGCATCAAAATTGGTGTCCCAAATCCTCCTTCGCCATTTCGGTTGTGCCTCATAGCCTTGAACGGTTTTGGGAACCAGATTGACCTTGTCTTCCCAGTACTCTTGTGGCTCTTGTCGCCACCTAGTCATTATCATGCTCCTTTCTTCCATCCATCTGTTTGCAAGTTCGTTAGCCAGATCTTTGATCTTGGCTACAACTCCTAGAGGTAGGGCCCGGTTCAGAGAGAGTGGGAAAGCAAATGAAAGCTCAAACGGCCTCTTATGTAACTCTCACTGATGCCAGATGACCAACTCCTGGGGCCAGTCTACAGGATGTGTATCATTCCTCAGTGGCATGGGCTCCCCAGGGAGTTGTCGTGGAAGTGTGCGTGCTCGGCGTTGGGCCTCCTCAGCTAACTCTTGTCTCCTTCTCCTTGCTGCAACTATGTGTTCAGGTAGATCAGCATATCTGTAGATTCCTCCTGTGGGATCTCGGGTTGGGGCAGAATCGGCATCCTTTGCAGCTCTTCGTCATCATCTTGCTCGAAATCCGGACCCTCTTCGACATTTCGTTCAACCACAGGGGGAATGACTGGTGGTGGTGGTGGTGGCTTCTCTTGCTCCTGAAAACCTAACTCCTTGAGCTCAGTAGTGGAAAGGCCCGTACAGCGTAGGTAGTAGAATTGTTGCTCTTTGGTGATTCTTGTACTTGTTGGAAGCTCCCGCTCTTGAAGACTGTATCTTAGAGCTCGGGTGGTTAGCTCCAACTTTCTTTTCACCTTTTCCACTGGATCATCGCCCTCAGCTTTTGCGTCACGTGGAGCACCGTGTTGAGAAAGACCTGCCGCTGGGTTTTAGTGGTTATTTTTGTAGCCTCAACCCTAGCTTCTGCAAGCATTCTTTCGCATTCTGCCACTACCAGGCGTTCGGTTAAGTCCCTTACCCTGTCAAAATTTTTACTTTCCCACTCCATGGCTCTCTCCTCCATCCTTTTCCTTTCTTCCTCCAGTTGGCTCGCCAGGATAGTTACTACCTGTTGCTGCTCATTTGATAAAAACCATAACTGGTTTCTTTCTCTTAATTTTTAAGCTAGCTGTTCTTCAGCAATCCCTCTGGCTTGATCGACAATGCTGAGCCTTTGGTGCACCTCGGCCAGGATTTTTGATTTTCCTGCACCAGCTGCCCTTGGCTTTGGATTTCAGCGAGGAATAGCCTTTTTTGATTGAAAGCCATGGCCATGAGGGCTTCTACGTCTTCCTGGGAGGTCTCCAGCGCATCTTGCAATCTTTGCACTTCATCTTGTAGCTGTTTTGCTTTAGCTGAGACTCCTGGCCCTTCACTCTTCAGGAATTTGATTTTGCTTATTAACCTGTTATGTTCTTCTAGCTCCCGCCACGACTGGGGCTCCGTGGCATGTTCTTGTGGAACAGTGGCTTCACCTTCCTGAACCCCCTGGTAGAGCATTTCCACTTGGGCGACCCTTTGCTGTAGATCACCATATTGCTGCATCAGTAGCTTTAGGTTCCTTTGTTCTTCCACCAGGCTTTGCTCCTCGTCCTCCAGCCTTTGTCTAAGGCGGATTTCATTGTTTTGGGCTTCCTTCGTTTTTTCTGCTAGCTGGTCCTGCATGGCCTTTATTTCTCTCCATCTGTCGGCTTCCTGCCTTGAGACTTCTAGCCTGAGGGCCGTTGACGTCTCCTTTTCTTTCTCTAGCTCTAGCAAGGCCACCTTCTTCTCTTCTTTTTCCTTGTCCAGTTGTGTCAGTAGCTCGGCCACATATGCATCATAGTCAGTGTCGGCAGGCATGGGAGTATGGGGCGTGGTGGTCGATGCCTCCAGCCTTTGTCGTTTAGGGTCTTGCCGTGACTCTGCATCTGCGGGGTGGTGGGCCTTTTCAATCTGGTTTCAGGCACGATTTCGGCCACCTTGCTCACTAGCATCTACACCATGGTCATGAGCTGTGCCGTGTCGAGGGGAGGTGTGGGTTGTGCGGTGGTTGCAGTCGTAGTTTTAGCTGTTGTCGGCTCAAAGGAGGAAGGAAGTGGATGTAGGAGGGACTTGCCCTTGCCTGCGACCACTGGAGCTGCTTCCACACTTGCACTGGCTTCGGCTTTATGGCGGGGGCTTACGGGTTCGAGTTCTCCGTCCCCATGGGTCTCTTCCACAAATCTTTGTGTAGCTTCTGCCAATTCGGCCAGTTCCTTTAGTCGCTGCTCTTCGGCTTCTTCTCCTGCCCTTCTTTTCCTATCCTCTTCTGCCTTCTTCGACTCCTCTCTTATCCTTGCAAGCTCCTCCTCCTTTCTTCCTCAGCTCTTCGAGACTCTCTTTGAGCCCTTTTGATGTCAGCCCGTTCTTCCTTATTTAATTTCTCTTTCTTCTCCTTCTGTCTCCTGTCACTCTTGTTTTGTTCTTCGGGTTTGCTCGCTCATGTAGGCAGCACCTCCTACTCTCCCTTGTCACTTATTGTTCTTTCTCTTGATTCCCCTCCTTTGTGGTGAGGTGGGCTTTGATGCGCAGCTTCCTCATCCATGACACCCTCATCCTTTATTGCTTCGTCTATGATGGCTGTCAAGATACCCCCATATCTGATTGTAGCTGCCTTTGACGCAAGTTTCTTCCTTGCGAAACGCGCGACTGAGGCAGGGGATTCTCCTCCTGCTGGGGCTTCCATCGGGGTGAGGAGGGTAGCTGAACTTTGAATGGTTTTCTATACGAACCCATTCCAGTCTATCTCTTCAGGGACTCTTGCTGCTATGCTTTCCAACAACGGGACCCCGATCCTGTTCATTAATGCATTGTACCATTGGCCCGAGAAGAGGGTATGGATCATCTTCGCTTGTAATTTCACTGCTGGGTCCGGGATGTCAGCCAAGCTGATTCCATCCACGGTGTGCACCGCTTCTTTCTTTACCCCCAGCATGGCATAAACATCTCATCTCAGCTGTCTCTCTTTCTTGGGCACGAGCCCCAGGGCCTTTTCTATGATTGTTGCATTGAGGGGCACTTCGATTCTTCTTTCCTGCTCCCCTATCCTTATTGTGACAGTGCCACAGTTCCTGCTCTTATTGAAGTTCCTCAAGAAATCCACACACATGTTGTAATCCACAGCCTGCCCCACCTTTTCCACATACTTGTGGAGGTGGCATCTGTCCACCAAGTCTTTGATCACAGGTTCCTCCAGGATGGCCTTGTCCAGATTCAGTGTGTGCTTGAAAGTGAACTGACTGAATCCTCGCGGCTCGATATAGATGCCGAATTTGTTCATCTCTTCTTCAGAGAATGGGAGTTTGCCCCCTTTGTCTTGTCCTGCCATGGTGGTGATCTGTCAACACACCATGCCAACATTGATGCCTAACAATCGGATTATTTCTAATCAAAACTCAGTTTGAGAGAAAAATGTATGTACCCAAAATGGGTATACTTTCTTAGAGGCTTGACCATTGCTATTGTTTTCCTTTGTAGTATTCTTCCATAGAAACTTACTTAATTATAACAATATGCTAGCTAGATAGCATAACTTTCATTTTTGCTCTGCTCTTGCGCACATTGCTCCCCCTTCCGTCGGGGATCTTTCAAGGAATCCTTCCTAGGATTAGCATAGGGAGGACGAGGTAAGCGCTGTTTCGTGTGGGTTGACTTGCTTGGCCAATAACCAATCATAGAAGCTTGGATTGTATTTGAGTTGGGCATGACAATTAAGAGTAGATGGTTGGATGGAGACTTGGGAAATGTAGGTCAAGTCATCGTGGAAGAGATCTCCAGTATTGAGGCGACTGGCCACATGTAATTCCTCTGCGGTGAGGAATTGGTCAATGTAGGGGTGGGCCAGCACATGGTCGTCCAAATGCTGATTACGGGTGATGGCCAAGACCCTAAACGAGATAGGTGCCACATAAGTGGGGTCATATTCGATGGTTTTAACTGCCCTACGTTGCTCAGCATTGGTCATTATTCGACAACCTTTTTTCTCCCATTGGATACTTAGCGTAAACCACTGCTGCAAGAACGTGGAAGGTGAGCTTGCCATCTGGATGAGCTCTTGCAACTCCCGTTCAGGAGCAGAACGAGGAGGCTTACGATACGAAGTGATAAGTCTTCTGAGGGCAGCTTGATCCTTTGAGATTTCATCGTTTGCTATCAGTTCGGCAACAATTTTGGAGAATTTAGTGGTCATAAGTTCGTATTCCTCCCAAGTGCATGGTAATGCACGAATATCCAAAGCAAGTGTTTTGTCAAGAAGACCTAGGTCTAGCCTCTCATAACTTCTAGCAAATGTAGTGAAAGTTTCGTCCAACATTTTAATGCAGGTTATTAAGTCATCCCCAGAAGTTGTGGCAAGGTCCTTAGCCAAGGAGAGGAAAGGTCGTATCATGTATGAAGGCTTAAGACCTGCTGGTGGGGGTGATGCAACTGGACTGGATAGTGGTGACTCCCACATCGGTGTCACGGGTTGGGCCTTGCACTCTGAAGCACGTTGAGGTGCTGTAGGAAGCTCCGGGGGCATGGGGGTTGTGCTAGGTTCTGAGTGAGCAGTCATAGTGGTTTTTAAGTTCTCTGGATTAGGTAGGTTTAAGGCCTGTAGCATCTGCTTTGGTCGATAGATGAGCTGAGACTTGCTAGCCACAGCTAGCCATGGCCTGCTGACTATGTTCTGGGCGCCACTTGTGCAAGCCTCCCTCATTAGGGTGAGATTGCTTGTAGACGAGCTTCTTAGCTGGCCATTTTTAGGCACCCAAATCCAAGGATTGCCCTCGTAGTATCCTTGTGCCCGCAAGAGATCTTTGGGAATCCAGCGCCGCGTGGTTGTGTGTCTATGGCGATAGCGCCTAGACTGCCTCTTAGGTTGGGACGGTTGATAATTTTGACATTTAGGATCATACTTGGGTGGTCTACCCGGATGTGGTTTTTGCCGTTTTGGCACCCATAGAAACTTGGACTCTTTGGCCTTGTGAGTGCTCTTGGTGGGTTTGGGCCTGGGGTCGAGAGCCCGACATGAGGCCGTAGTTTCCTTCTGTTCAGACTCGGACCGAAGCGTGGTCATAGGGGTTTCTACCGGTGGCTTCGTAAACCTGGGGGAATTAAGACAGCCCTTGCTGAAGGTCGTCACTATATGCACATTGCCAATAGCAAGATGTATGCGGTTTAGGTTGTAATCCACATTACAGTTTGTTTGCTTCTTGAAAGTGCGACCCAATAGTGACACATTACCGGCTCCTTTAGTGTCAGCTAACACATGGAAGAAGGATGGTAAACTTTCAGACTCGATGGAAACGACCACCTTGTACTTCCCTCGGAGTGAATAAGTGGTACCCCCAAACGGGGTGAGTTTAGCATTAGTGGATTGTAGTTTCGGTTGACCAATGCATGTCCAATGGTCATGCGTCAAGATACTGTAGTTGGCATCTTGATCAATCAAGGCTTTGAAAGAATACACCGCTCCTACTGCGACTGTGATTCGTAGGTATGCCAGTGCCACTACTTCTTCGTCCTGATCTGTAAGTTCAGTTACAGTAGCCATGCGGACGTTCAGTGGGGGTTCTAGCATGGGTGGCTCATGTAATGGATGGGAAGGAGGATATTACTTCTTAATGCGGCTGCCATTAAAAAAGCCTATTCCTTCACCATCAAGTGTCTCCAACTCGACATTCCCGGTCCTACCAATCATGCGTACTCTGAAAGGCCCTAGCCCCCGAAACTTCATCTTTTGTTTATGTCCTTTTACTTAGTATAGCAGAACAAGGTCCCCTTGTTCGAAGTTTCGTTGCTTGACATGCTTGTCAAATCACATCTTTTGTCGAGCCTTTTCACAAATCAGAGAGTGAGTGGCGAGGAGTCGGGTCTCCGTTAAGCGCTCTAGCTCCACCAAGCGGTTGGTCCAAGCCTCTCTTCCCTCCCAACGCTCCTGGACTGCTAGTCTCAAGCTAGGGATGAAGAATTCTAAGGGTAAAATGGCTTCAGTTCTGTACGTCAATCTAAAGGGCGTCTCTCCTTTAGTCGTTTTATAAGCTGTGCGATAGGCCCACAAGGCCGCCATTAGCTTGTTGTCCCAATCACTTCTTGAAGTAGACACGAATAATGTAAGCACGTTGACTAAGATTTTATTTGTGGATTCGGCTTGGCCATTAGCCTGAGGGTAATAGGGAGAGGACTTTCGATGAATTATTAGGAAGGTAGAGAGCAAGTGGGCAATCACTTCATTAATGAAGTGTGTGCCTTGGTCGCTTACAAGTTTGATTGGACAGCCAAACCGTGAAATGACGTGCTCCCACAATAACTTGGCGGTGGTCCTAGCATCATTCTTCCTCATGGCTCGTGCCTCTGCCCATTTCGTTAGATAGTCAGTCACCACTATGATGTATCGAGCTTGGGAATATTGTGCTGCAGGACTGATAGGTCCAATAAAATCGATGCCCCATTTTTCAAAGGGTTGTTGGGCTATGACAGGGGTCAACTCCATCTTGTCCTTTCGCATAGGCACTTTGGTCTTTTGGCACTCATCGCAATGCTTGACAAATTTAGCTGCATCGCGGAAGAGGGTGGGCCACCATAGTTGGGATTGTAGCACTTTTCGGGCTATCGTGTCCCCGCTAAAGTGTCCTCTAGTGATTCCTCCATGTGCTTCGTTCAATGCATTGTGCATCTCATGCTCACACACGCACCTGCGCAATAAACCGTATTGTCCCAACCTGTAGAGTTGACCAGCTATCAGTTGGTATGGCTGAATTTTCAAGATAAGTCTTTTCAGCCTGGCCTTCTCAATGGGTCTCTCTGGTAGTCCATTTTCTAGCACTTGCACTATGTCATCGGCCTAATACGGCGTCAGATCAGCTTTAAATAATTCTCACTCGCTAGGTAGGTTAAAGAGATGGGCATCCGGCAAATCGTCAAGCACGCCTTGTTCAGCGGCTTATCCTGTGGGTATGCAGGACATGTGGTCAGCCATGTAGTGCTGCTTTCCTTTGCGTACAACCACAGAGAAGTCAAACTCCAGTAAAAGGAGTAACCATCTAGCTATGCGCCTCATAGCGCAAGGCTTGTTCACAAGATACAGCAAGGCTTGATGGTCAACAAAGAAGACAAAGGGAGTGGCCAACATGTAATGCCTAAATTTCTTCACCGCAAATACCATGGCCAACCCCTCCCTTTCTGTCGTCGTGGAATAGTTCATCTCGGTCTCTGTGAGTTGCCTGTTGGCAAAACTCACCGGATAATCCAAGTTATGTTCACCAGGCTGGCATAGCACGGCTCCAATAGCGAACTTAGAGGCGTCTATGTGTATATGAAACGTTACGTTCCAGTCTGGGGCTCGTAAGATTGGTGCAGTCGTAAGAGCCTTTTTCAACTCCTCATATGCACGCTGGCATTCCTCCATCCACTCAAACACTATCAATAGCTTGTACAATGGTCTAGCTATTAGTGCATAATTTAGTACAAAGCGTCAATAATATCCAGTGTGTCCCAAGAAGCATTGAACTCCCTTGTAGTTATCGGGTGGCGGTAAGTCAACAATGACTCTGACTTTGGAAAAGTCAGTAGCAATGCCGTTCCTTGACACTACGTGCCCTAAGATGCATCCGTGTTCTACCCAGAACTAGCACTTTAAGGGGTTCAACGAGAGGTGGTACAGCCTACACCTTTCAAAGACAGCTCTCAATTTCTCCAAGTGTTCGGCCCAACTAGAGTGTAAACATAGGTCATCTACGAACACTTCCAGTTTGCGCCTAAGCATGTCCTTAAAGATAGTGCATATTAGGCGTTGGAAAGTTGCAGGTGCATTCATTAGCCCAAAAGGCATGACAATGTAGGCAAACACGCCCCATTCCGTGGCAAAGGCAGTCTTGTGCCTGTCGTCGGGGTGCACTTGCACTTGATTGTAGCCCGAGAAACCATCCAGAATACTGTAGGCTTCCTTTCTTGCTACCCTCTCAAGCATGTGCTCGGTGCAAGGTAAAGGATAGTTATCCCTTTTCGTAGCGGCATTCACTTTTTTGTAGTTCACGCACACTCTGATTTTTTCATTTTTTTTCATGACAATCATGATAGGTGATACCCAGTCCGTGTGCTCGATCTCATATATGAAACCTGCCCTCATGAGTTTATCAATCTCCTCTTTCACTGCATGGGCGTGCTTGGGATTCATGGGGTAAGGTCGTTGTTTCGTTAGCACTGCATCTGGGACCATTGGGATGTTATGAGTCATGACCCTAGGGTCGACTCCCTTAAGTTCGTCCAGTGTCCAGGCAAATACATCAATGTACTCTTGCAGGAGCGCAACGAGTTTGGTCTCTTCATCCTCCACCAAGTCATCTGCAACGAACACCGGTCTTGGTTTTTCATCTTTCCCAGCCAAGTTAACCTCTTTGGCTTTGGCGGGTCCCTCGATCGGTTCACTAGTATGACCTTGTCTTTTTGCACCTAACAGAATCACCACTCTGTCACCCTTTTTAAATTTTGTAAATCGTTTGGGCAGATCCTGTGGTTTTCTCTGGCCTTTTCGCTTCTGAGTCCGTTGCTTGCTTCCTGGCCTCCAATGCTAACTTCCGACTCTGAGTTAAACTCACATTCCTTACTTGAGGAAGGTGTTTCCCCAGGGGGTCGTAGTTCCGTAGGTGCATCTGTCTTGAGCACTGGGATTACCCATGGTTGTGCTACTCCGGCTTGCTAGTAATCCACGGCTCCTATGCGTTCTAGCCAGGATTTGTCACACTGCATTAGCATGACTCCTTTTTGGTTTCAACTGATCCCTTCTTTCCTAGGCCTCAAGTCTGCCCTGATTTGTTCTATCGCTTTTCCCTCCATGTTGTACTCTATTGTGTCTATCTCTTCTTCACTCTCTTCTCCCATAGAGTGACAGTCCTCATACTCCTCATCATCCGGGTCCTGTCCTTCTGACTGATCGTCATCCCCTAAGCTTCCCTCTTCAATCTCCTTGTCATCAGTAACTAAAGCCCAGTTATATAGCAAGTTCAGGTTGTGGACCTTGGTCCATTTCCATTCTGGTTTAGCTAAAAGGTCACGTAGAGGTTTTAAGTTAGCAGCCAAATTGCCATCCAATTTATTGGTCAGATATTCTACGATTTTCTGAAGCTCTAATTTGTTGTTGGGGATGTGGGGCGAGGCCGGTTTGCCCGGGTTGAGTGAGCTTCCTGCCATCATGCAAAGTGGCACAACTGGCTCCTCAGTTGGCATGGTTGTGGCTTTAGCGGCCTGCTGATGTGGTTCTTCCTCATCCGAGAATGGTAAGTCAATGGTTGCCAAAACGTGCATCCAATCCCTCTCATCCTCAGGGCAAGGAATATACCTAGCAAGCGATCCATAGGGCTTGGTCGTTTGAGTATTGCCTTTTAGCATAGCCGAGATGGCAGCTAGGTCAACAAGTGTTGTCGTCCAAGTGTCCATCTCTACCCTCACTGCACTAGTTCTGTTCCCTAGGAAAATCAATTCATTGCCCCAGTCCTCTATGACTCGTGCATTCCTCATCCAAGGTCGGCCTAATAGTATGTCGTAATCCACTCCCTTCATGACAATGAAGTTTACCGAAAATTGCACACCGGCAATCTTTACCGGCCAATTCTTTAAGACCCCAAATGGTCTTACCCTCGTTCCATTTGCTACCGTGATATTGAACCTAGCAGTCTCCACAGGAGGGTTTCCCCATGCCTCTAGGACTGCATTGTTAGCACACTAACACCGGTGCCTGTGTCTACAATTCCTTTTCGAGTCATGTCTCCTAAGGCTAGGACGGGCAAAACTGCATGCATTTCAGTGCCTTCCCAAAAAGCATTGATGTGCAAAGACTTAGGATTTGAGTGTAGAGTTAGACTTGGGATCCGTGTAACTCCATCATGATCTTGCGGATCAGCACCCACAAGTCCTGTATGTCCCTCGATCAAGTCTTTTAACTCTTGCCACAAGGAGTGATTTTGCCTAAGCAGATCCTCCAAGCTTAGAGTTACTGGAGTGGACAGCAAGGTTGTGAGGAGGTTACTGGACCCTTGCCTTCCTCTGAGGCTAGCAGTTCTAGGCCATGCATTCTGTCTGCCTTGGTAAGTTTCCCCCCGGCCTTGCTGCTGAGTTGCTCCTAGTGGTGCAGGTATGCTCCTAGCCTGTGGTTTTGAGGGTGAGACTAGTGTGCTAACATTGGAGAAGTCATCCATAGGGTCTTCCAATATGGGTTCAGCATCCTCAAGGTACTTTTGGGCGTCCTTGACCCACTCCTTGACCTTGGTTATAGCCTCGAGTTGCCGTTTGGGGTGGGGATATTCCCCTACCTTGGCACTCCCTAGCTCTACTGCCTTAGGAGCCGAGGTATCTGCCTCTGCGTTTGTGACCTTCTTTCCCATTACTAGCGTAGTCGTTTCCTCAATTTTAAGGGTTATCTTCGCATCAGTTCTGTTTTTCCGTCTCCTCCAGCTTTTCTTCCCCATTGAGGTTGCATCAAGGTTACTTGGCCCTGGCAAGGATATGCTTGCTTGTTTTGTTTGAGCTCGTGTCATAGCATGTAGTGGGATAGGCGTATCCTCACTACCAAAAGTTTCCACTCCAAAGAGCCCCAAAGGCACCGATGGCATGTTGGCAGTGCTCGTTGATGGCTTCCGCCTAGGATAGTCAGGAAACAGATGTGTGATTCCACACTCTGCGCATCAGAGATCCGCTTTGTCCTTGTTAGCTTGTTCTTGCTCTGGGCAAAGTGATGAAATGTGGCCTAGGTAGCCGCAAGTCCAGCATGTGACTGGATCCTGGCTGGGCCCTCCAAAGCCTCTGCCTCGTCCTCTTCCTAAAGCCATCACCGGCACTGGCCGATAGTCCATCAGGACTGGTTGCCCTCCTCGTCATAGGATATGTACGGATTGACATATGTCTCTTCCTCATTAGGGTCCTCCACAAAGTGAATAGGAGTATCGCTAGATGGGTGAGTCACAAAAGGCCCTGGGTGGCCTGGGTATACTAGTTGGGTTCATCTCCAGCCTAGGCACCGCAGGTCTTGAGTCAGTTGGTGCTGGAAGAGCTAACTGGGCTCCCCTGCCAAAGAAATTAGGTGGCCTATTACCTAAGTATGGAGGGTTGTACTGCTGCGTGTATGGGAATCTCCTCGGCATTCTGCAATGCACTGCATCATGCCTGAATCTACCGCAATTTGAGCACGGCCGAGATCTAGGATCTTGGCACTCCACTGGGAGGTGATTGCCGCCGCAGTACACACATTGTACGTGCGATCTCACAGGCTTTCTAACGAGCTCTTGCAACCGTGCAATCTCCATTCTCATCTCTGCCATCCCTTGGTTGTGGTCTACACTCTTTCCCTTATCCTGCACGCTAGCAGTTGCTTTTTCCCCCAAGGTGGTTGATCTCTCAGGGTCCCTCTGGCTTACACTATCTCGGTTGGTAGTCCTCATGCTACGTTCCTTGAGTTGATCATCTACGCATATTGCCTCCTCGAAGACTCGAGCTAGCACGTCTCGTTGTAAGGTGGAGTTACTGGCCAAAGCCTTGTAGAGCTCCTCACTCCGAATCTAGTTCATGAACACTGTAGACATTGCCCTCTCGGTAGGTTGCTCATTGGCAGGGATTCTCTTGTAGAGGCTACACACCTGAGTGACGTAATCCCTAATGTCCTCCTTCTCCCTTTGACTGATATTCATCAACCTAACAATGAGGTTATCTGAATACCCCGCCTCCGAAAACCTCTTGATGAAGAGGCCCCTAAGGCGAGCAAAGTTTGTACGTTCTGCGTCATCTAGACTAGAGTACCAGGTCCTCCCCTTGTCGCCTAAGCACAGGCCGAAGGCTTGAGCTCGCTGCACAGGGTCAGTAAGACCGTTCGCCTCACATACTTGCTCGAACTGCTCCATGAAGCTGTACAGGTCATTGCTAGGTTCGTATCGAGCTAGTTGTTTTGCTACTATGGGAATTCTAGCCTGCCCTTTAGCCCCTTGCGTGACTCCCAATCCTGACAATAGCGCAGTGGCTAGGGTAGTAGCACTCTATTCCACGGATGTATTGTCCATGAGTCACTTTGCCACTAGTTCACTCAACGTCATGCCAGCCTCTGCTGCCCGTTCCCTCTCTACGTTCGATCCGGACTTGGCTGCCCCAGCTAAGTCTAGTACTCGTCTAGCCTCGTACATATCCACGTCTTGCTGCAGCCTTCTAGCCCTTTGCTCATGGTTGTAGGCAATTATGCCTTCCAATGCTCTCTTGATAGCTCTTCTCTCTTCTTCCAGGTTAGCTACCACTTCCTCTATAGATCTGCCTTGGATCACGGTCCTGGTGAGTAGATCGTAGTCGTGGACCAGTTTCTGCACCGAGGTTGGAAATTCTCCTAAGTCTACTTGGTCTTCCCCTTGCTCACCTCTTGATCCTGACATTGTTTCTGCTTCCAGCTCCATGAGGTTGTCAATGAATCCAATCAGCTCCGGCAGCTTCCACTCCTCTATCTTGTTGCTTCCCGTGTCTTCATGTCTTCTCCAGGTACTACTAGTAGGGCACTCAGGCACCTGTCTAAGTCCTGGGGTCTTCTCCTACTACTGGTGGGTTCCTTAATGTTATTAGATATCTTGGTGTGTTCCTTGTTATTCAAAAGCAGCTGCGATCCTTACTCACACGTTGTGCTTAGTGCTTTCGTGGTGTTTGGTGCGAAAATAGGCTTTTCTCTTTTCTTGCTGTGCAGACTTAGTGGAGCACAACAGTGAAGTGCCAATGCAAAAAGCGTTTAATGCAAACTCCACCTTGTTTCTACCCACGTTCCCAGCCTAATTTGAGTTCTCAACTTGGTTCCCGACTATTCTACGGTCTTTTCGTACCCTAATTTCGATTGGCCTCTGAGGTTCTAATGGTCAAACAGGGTCTTGGGGGTGTTCAGGGTTGCATCCTAGGATCAGGTCTGTGGCAAGGCCAGCAAAAGATTCTTACATTTTTCTTCTAGCAGGATGGTCTGATTTTGGGAATCGGACAGGGCTGGTTCGACTTTGGGAGTCGGACGGTCCGATTCTTGCAATCGGACCGGTCTGGTCCAACTCTAACAGTTGGACGGGGTTGTGGGACTCGTTCGACCTTGGTGGTCCGATTCTAGGAATCGGACCAGGAGGGTGGTCCTATTTTCAAAGTGGTCCGACTATGGACTGGTCCGATTCTAATGGACAGTCCGAGTGCCACGTGGCATGTCCAATCAGATTGGTCCGATTCCTGCAATCGGACAGGTCTGGTCCGACTCTCTCAGTCGGACGTTCTGATTCTGGGAATCGGACGGTCCGACCCCAGGACTCGGGTGGTCCGATTCTGGAAATCAGACCACTGCGAGTTGGTCCGACTGCGTCGGTGGTGGGCGCGATTCCAGTGCGTTTGAATCCTTCTTAATGTCTGCTGCACATAATCACCACAGACTTCCCATATCTGATTAGAGCACTATTGGAAAACACCAGACTCACCTGGAGCAGCACGAATCGATGGCGCCTAGAATCGGGGTAGCGTTTCCTCATCCTGTGAACCAGAAGCTCTCTCTCTCTCTCTCTCTCTCTCTCTCTCTCACAAGGCTAACTAAAGAAATGAGGTTTTCTTGGCCTCCCAAGCCTCTTAAGGTCCTTTCCCAGCATTGCAAAACCTTACAGCCAGTTCCCTGTCCCTGTTTCACCCAGAAACTTGAATCTGGTCCCCTGTTTTCCTGTTTCCAACAGCAGCCAGAACCTCTCTTTTCTCTTTTATTACCCTAATCTAACCTTAATCTAGTGCAACCAATATGCAAAACAGAAATACAGAATAGTAATCCTAATCTAATGCTTCCAACAAACCTAAATACTTACTTGTTTCACGGATTAAGCCCTCCTAAATCTCCTAGTTATCTCAAGCACCAGTTCAGGCTGCAAACCCTACTTCCATGATCGATCTGATGCGCTCGGCACTCAAGGCTCGATTCCGTCGGTCCCGGCAACGGAACCAAAATGGAGGGGAGCTTTGAGCTCTACCCCGAGACCTACGGACCACTTATTGCTCAAGTGTTTCGAACCGAGCGGCCATGGCTACCTCTCACATAGCCGATGAGAAATGCCTACCTTACGGGTGTAGTGAGCTTACCTTGATGCTCGATCGAGTACCCTCCTCTTTCTTGCACTCTGGTAGCTCCACGATTCTCGAGGCAAGCTCAGCAACCTCAATCCCTCTCCCATGAGCTTCATCCTCCATAGCCACGCGCGAGACAAGAGAAGAGAAGAGAGGAGGAGAAGATGAAGAGAGAAGATGGAGAGCTTCTTCTCCAAGATCCCTCACTCTCACACAATCACTCCCTCACACTCTCTCAATCCCTCTCTCAAGCACAAGCAAGAAGGAAAGAACAAGAGAAGAAGAAGAAGAAGCTTTGGCCACACACAAGAATGAGCTTCCCATTCACTTTTCAACTTTATATACATGCCCTATTTTTCATGGGCGGTCATCCCCCTTTTTTACATGGCCAACCATTAGCCTAGGCCCATTTTCTCATTTCCCACCGTTCTAGTCTATCCTATCCCCAACTAATGCGTACAATTTGCACAGGAGTGAGCCTGGCGCTCTCTTACAAGGTTTTGGAAGTGTTTTTGCACTTAGTGGTGCGCTTTTTATTCTTTTACTCTCCTTGGGCTACTCTAATACTTCTTGAGGATCGTGCCCATACATTTAATTTTTTCTAGGGTCTAGTTGCCTGTTAAGGAGCCTTTTCCTTCTTTTCTCTTTTTTCCATTTTCCGCTCCTCTGTGCTGCAGTAAACATCTTGTAATGCCAATGCATGCCTAAGATAACATCACAGTTACCTATGGGTGCAAGTAGAAAAGATTCTTAGTCGTGGTAATCCCCAATTCTAAGATTCAACTTCCCTTGAATAGGAGTAGAATTGGTTGTAAGTCCTTCAAAGGTCGAACCTGATCCAATTGGTATTCCCAATCAATCCAGTGGAATTTGTAGTCTTTCAATAGTATGTGCTGATACAAAATTATATGTGGACTCTGGATCAAAGAGTATCAAAACTTGTTGATTGCTCCTGCACAGCCAGTGGGACAGCCTGTAACAACAGTTGGTACACATGATCAAGGTGTTGGATAGGCAGTAGAGCTTGCATTGAGATGGTCTACTAGAGATAGACATCCGCCTCATAGATTTGAGCCCTTGATGCATTATGTGTTGGTTACAGATGCAGGAGAGTCTCTCACTTATGATGATGTTATGCGCAGGGGTCACAGTCACTCTTGGGAGAGGGCTATGTAGTCTGAGATGGACTCCCTGCACAACAATATGACTTGGGATTTGGTTGCATTGCCTAAGGGCAAGAAGACTTTGCCGTGCAAATGGGTGTACAAGCTAAAAAGTACCCCTGGGAACCCCAAGCCGGCTTATAAGGAAAGACTTGTTGCTAAGGGTTTTAAACAAGAGCATGGAGTTGACTTTGATGAAGCCTTTTCTTCTGTGGTCAAGATAACCACCCTACGCTTGGTTTTGGACTTAGTCGTGCAACTTGACTTGGACATGTATTAGTTGGATGTCAAGACTAAATTCTTGCATGGGGATTTGCATGATGAGATATACATGGAGCAGCCTACGGGCTTTGCAGAACCTAGTAGGGAGCACCTAGTGTGCAAGTTGAAGAAAAGTCTTTATGGCTTGAAGTAGGTACCTAGGGAGTGGTATAATAAGTTTGATGCCTTTATGCAGTCACAGGGCTATAGTAGGAGTGCTATGGGTCTGTGCCTTTACACGAAGAAAGCACGTGATGGCTTATTGCTTATTTTATACTTTATGTGGATGATATGCTAATAGCTGGGAGAGCTCATGATGAGCTTGGTGCTCTTAAATCTCGGCTAAAGAAGAGCTTTGAGATGAAGGATTTGGGACAGGCCTCTCACATTCTTGGTATGCACATTAAGCGCGATAGGCATAAGGGACTACTCTACCTCTCACATAGGGAGTACATTCATAAAGTCCTTGAGTGTTTTCGCATGCAGGACACAAAGCCTATTGGTTGTCCATTACCTTCTTATGTGAAGGTGTCACAGGCCGACCGATTGTTTGTAGACAATGTCTGCAAGCAGATGAGCAAAGGGGCAAGATGGCCAAGATCCCTTATGCATCAGCCGTGGGTAGTTTGATATATGCCATGATAGCCACTTGTCCAGATATTACCTTTGCAATTGGTGTTGTGGCAAGCTATATGGCTACACCTGGCAAGAAGCATTGGGATGCCATGAAGGGTATCATGAGATACCTGAATGGCACATCAAATATGTGTATTTGCTATGGCAGACACGATACAGGAGTTATGGGGTACGCAGACTCTGATTATGCAGGACATGCAGATAGTAGGAAGTCCACTTCTTGTTATGTATTCACCTATGCTAAAGGTGCTGTCTCTTGGATGTCTAGGGGTTAGAAGTGTATAGCTCTATCTACCAATGAGGCCAAGTATGCTGTAGCCAACCACTGAGGCTTGCAAGGAGGGCATATGGTTGGGCCGTTTGGTTCATGACCTTGGGATTGATGCTATACCTACACTGCATTTGGATTCTATGACTGCTATTTAGCTAGCCAAGGATCCGGTCTTCCATGCGAAGACGAAACACATTGAGGTGAGGTATCGCTTCATATGTGGGGTCGTGGAGGACAAGTATGTTGACCTTGTCAAGATCTCCACTAACGAAAATCATGCAGATCTGCTCATGAAAAGCCTCACTACTAAGCACTTTGCCTTCCTTAGGAGATTGATGGGCATTGGATGAGTTGACATTTTTCCTCATCCTGTTGTATATGTGTACATTGTACTGTATTTTTCTTTTTCTCTTCACTCCTCACTCGGGCAGATTTGCCTTTAAGTGGGAGGTTGTTGGGGGTAAAGGCACCTCTGCCAAGCCGCCCATGTATTACTACACTAACAGTACCTGCCACTTCACACTGCAAGTGATGAGCGCCTGTCACCATCACTTTATTCTTTATTCTTTTAGTGATAGTTTGAATAAAGAATAGCCCGGTCACACATTGTGACTATTGGAGTTCCCATTTTGTGTCTCTCTCTTTCTTGCTCTTGCTCTCCCACCATAACTCTTCCAAGCAAGCTTTGATCTTTCTCACCTTTTAGATTGGCTCCATTGGCTCTTATGGAGGCAGATATGCTTGCTACTCTAGCTCCCCAAACCCTAGCAAGTTGAGTTCTTGTGAGGTTAAGCCAACTGAGATTAGATGGGCTCATTGCTCCTCTATTTCCAAGTTGGTGCTAGGCTTGGGTGCCTTAGCATGGAATCCATGCTATAGCGCTCTCCTTGCCAATTCTAATTTTCTTTTTACTATGTGACTTTATGATGGGAGAACACTATGTGAATTTATGATGGGAGGACATTGTGATGCACTGCACCCTCCCTAGTGTTGATGCTAGGCTTAACTATCGGTGACACTACAGGCTTTTAAACAGCCGTGGTGCCCTTGCTAAAATCTGTTACTATTCTAACGTTACCGATGGTAAGGTGGATGCACTACGACATGTAGTCAATATTACAATGAGCTTGTTTTTTGAACACAACTCTAACAATAATTCCTTATCAATACTTTGCTTGTTAGGTAGCATGTAAAAGAGGATGGGTAGGCTCTCAATCTCGATAGAAACCATTAGTTTGCATTTCCCCAAGAGTGGATAGGACTGCTCCCCAAAAGGGCTAAGTTTTGCATTAGTTGCTTGCAACTAGGGTTGACCCATGGCAGTCCAATGTTCATGAGTTAAGATATTTGATTCGGCTCACTCATCAATTAGTGCATAATGGGTGTATGCCTTTTGGGCAGTTACAATTATTTGCGGGTAGGCTAGTGCTAATGCTTTCTCATCCTCCTCCTCTAGTTCAGTGATGAACCCTCACATTCATTGGTGGATCTATCATCCTTCTCCTCTAGTTCAGTGATGGTTGCAACCCTCACATTCGTTGGTGGATCTATCATCGGAGGTTCATGAAGTGGATGTGATAGAGGGTAATACTTTTTTATGTGACTTCCGTTGAAAAAACCTATACCCTCCTCTTCTAGGGTTTCAAGCTCCACATTCCCTGTTCTACTGATATTGTGAACCTTGAAAGGTCCCAATCCCCTGAAATTTCAAACCAAATCTTATATCATGTCTTTTCACAGATTAGAGCATGGGTTGCAATGAGATGAGTCTCAGATATGCATTCTAGCTCTATTAACCGATTTGTCCATGCTTCTTGGCCCTTCCATCTCTCTTGGGCTACTATTCTAGCTTCCTTGGTTCCAATTTTCATTTGCATATGTTGGGAGAATTGAACCATTATTTGAGCATTGAATTCTACTAAATTATCAATTGAAGCCTTCATTTGGGTAGTGGAATCCACCAACTTCTCAATGGAAGACTTCGTTTGATTAGTGGACAATACCATCTGTTTATAGCTCCATATGCCTTTGAGCATGTCTATTCTTATGTTCACATATGGTATTATTCAGTGAACTAATTTCCCCTTGCATTTGAGGATCTTCAAGGGGCCCTCTTGAGGTGTATTTTTCAGCATGTAATCTCTAATTTGCTAAGCATACTCATCCTGGCCCTTACTCCTTTGACCTGCCATACTAGTGTAGTCCCGTAGTACCCCCTACCATAAAATTGGCTATAACTTGAGCTAGTAAACTCCCATTGCCAAAAATTTTGATTCAAATCAAATCCAATGATGCCCTCTTCAAGATGAGCTATAGCACCTTATAACAAGTTTCGGATAGAGAATTCTGCAATTCAATCTCTAAGGCTGAACTATCTAGGTCTCCACCCTGTTTCCACTTATGAGAGCAAAATGGTTGTGTGTAATGGCTACCAAACCTTGTAGGAATCTGGATAGAACTTGTGCGCACTCTGTAGTACCTACACCTATACTACAATGATGAAGATGTTACTTGTAATAACTTATATATACCCTATAGTGTCATGTAAATCCCTTGTTTAACCTTGTTTTGATCTTCAAAGTTCTTGAGTCTTTGAAATTCCTTCAATATTAAATTCTTCACTTGTACTTGTGTGAGGGATTGTGGGAGCTTTCACTCAACTGCCAAGACCCACAGACCGCTTATTATTTCAAGCGTTCCAAGTCGAGCACTAATGGCTACCTCTCACATAACCGACGCGCCATCCATATCTACGGGTGTAGTGAGCTTACCTCCGTGCCGTTCGAGTTACCTCCTCTCCCACGCACTCCGGTAGCTCCACGATCCAAGTGCAAGCTTCAAGCAAGCTCCATCCTCAAGATCCATGCTCCAAGCTCCATTGCTGCGAGCAAGACAAGAGAAGAAGAGAGGAGAAGATGGAGAGCTTCTCCTTCTCGGTCCCTCACCCTCACACACTCACTCCCTCACACTCTCACACTCCCTCTCTCAAGAATAAGCTCCAGCAAGCAAGAACAAGGAGAAGAAGAAGAAGAGGAGAGCTACTTTTGGCCACACACAAGAATGAGCTTCTCATTCACTTTTCAACTTTATATACAAAACCCTAAATCCCTTTTGGGCAGTCATCCCCTTTTCCCCTTTTTACATGGCCGGCTGTAGCCTAGGCCCTTTTTCCCATTGTCATTCTATCTTCCTAGCTTCCTTTCCACTGCTCGTCTACATTTACAAATTGCACAGGTGAGATCCCGGCGCTCCTTGAATTAAACCATGATGCACTTGCGCTCTTTTACAAAATTTTTGACTTGCGATTTTCCTTGTGCGCCTTTCTCCCTTATTTAGGACTCTTCTCCTTGTGCGTCTTTGTCTTCTGTTTCTTTTTTCCTTGGCCTTTGTTTTTGTCTTCTGCTTTAGCTTTTCCGAATTTTCCACCTTTGTTCGTTTGAGGGTTAACATTACCCCCTCCTAGACGAGTGCCAATCCCATGGCACTCACCATCGTAGGTAGCAGGCTATAGCATGCACCGAAGACATGGGTGACAAGGACGCCTATGGTTTCCGTGGAGGAGCATGCCCTTCACTTGGAGATGGGGATGGTCACACGACTTTTAAATGCGTGATGAGAGGAGGACTTGAGGAGCTTAACTTGTCAGACCCAACTCTTCTCCCTACGCTTGACTATCATTACTTGTGTGTGTTGATATTGTTTATACACGGTGACACAAAAATCAGTGTATATTTATATACATATTTATGAATCCATGTCACTTCGCGAGGATAAGAACCAATTGTAGAACTCGGGGTTGTACTGAAGCGTGGCACACGCATCCAGCACTCGTGGCAGCTTACTTAGTACTGATAGATATTTTGCCACATCGAGCAGCATGGAACCTTGTCCGAGTCTACTGGCAATATGTAACTCCTCCTCAGTGAGAACCTTATCAATCAAAGGGCTCTCTAGGCTAGTTCCAGCTAAGTCCATACCCCGAATGCCAGTTAGCACTCGAAGGGAAGTTGGTGCCACATAGGTTGCGTCCCTTTGGGATCGCCATTTGGCCAATCGCTCCTCAGAGACTGTCATGATTTGAGCCCCTAGTTCGGCCATTACAACGCGGAGTTCGCACCAACGCTGCTCAAATTGACTCTGGCCTGCTGACAGTCGCTTTAGTTGCTTTATGTCTACGAGATTTGATCGGCAGAGCACTTCATTGAATGCGATGGTTAAGCGCAGATTGTCAGCCTCCTTGTCAGAGATGAGTTGCATGCGTTCATGTAAGAGCTTGTTATAGTGCTCGTCAAGATGTTCTTGCTCTTTCCAAGATAAGGGGAATGGCAAGTATTCTTCGAGCTGGTCCTTAGGGAATGCGCCCAAGTCTGCCATGACATAGACACGTGCGAACACTTTGAGCTTAGCATCCAACTCAGTTAAGCATTCTGTGACACTTCTATGTTCAACGAGGGCTTGCTCGGTTGCTATCTCATGCAAGGTTCTAGAAGTTTGCCTGGCTTTAGCGTAGCTGGAGGCTCAGGCCTAGACAAGCAGGTTTGGCCAACGCGAGGATTTCTTACTCTCTCGGAGTTTCCCTGTTTCTCTTGAGACTTTGTCATTGCGTCATGGTTCTCCTTGGACGTGACTCGTGCAAATTTGTCACCCTGTTGTGTGACAGTGTTGTATCCACTCTTAATTGGTCAATGTGAGTTCTATCGTCGGTGGATTGAGTGTTGGAAGCAACCATTGATGGTAACGGCTACTTTGATTTTTCAGAGCACATGGATGTGTCTGAGGTTTCACTGCTACTAGGAGAGGCATTAGTGAACTCATTGGTGGGTAGACTCGATGCTTTATTCATCAGCTCTCCAGCACTCTTCGTCCCAATGTCCTTGGTGTCCACAACCACCTGTGATTGCTGTTGTCTTCGTTGTTTTCTCCTCTTTTTCCTGGTCAGTGAAGGTGCATCTCTCAACGACTCAGGACCCTAGGCTAGGTCACCCGTTGATGTGCTTGGTTGGGCCTCAGCATTCCCCTTCTCTAGGGGGTCCTCATGGGACCTAGTCATGGCCTACTAAATAGCCTCGCTAGGTTGTGAGAGCACAACTACCTCCCTTTTCGAAGAGTCTAGCTCTTTAGCCAACTCCCTTGAGTTTAACTCCTCCAGCCTAGGCTTAAGGCACTTTGGAAGTGCTGGAGTTGTCAAGGAAGCCAATTGCGACACCTCCTCCTCCACAGGTAGACTACTAAGGACATGTTCTGCAAGGGGCATTGTCACGGGCAAGGGCTATGACTGCTGTGATCCCTGAGTGGAAGTAGTAGCGGCTAGTCCAGTGGGCTGGCTACTCTTAGTGGATTGTGGTGTGAGGTCCCTGGGGCGATCAAAAGTGGTCGTGTCTTTTGTTGCCCTTTGAGCATTCATTTGTGTAGATCCAGCATGAGTTGATCTAGTCGCATTAGGTTGCACAGGCATATCCTTGGGCCGAGAGCTATGGCTAGTGTCATGTCCTACCTCTTGGACATTTGGAAGCTTTGATGTAGGTAGATATTGGGATCGAGTAGCTACACTTGACAATTGTTGTGCTTCCTGTGTCCGTTTAGGGGAAGAGGGTGTAGGAGACTTGGGACTCCTAAGTGGTTTTGACTCTGGCTGGGCGATTTGCTCGTGGCTGTTAGATGATTTTGCTATTTGCTTTATTGAGCATTTAACCTTGCCATGAGCAATGTTGTGCCTATGATGCCTGCTATCCTCTTGGGGAATCAAAGGCTCCTTGGGCATTAGTGGCTTTTGCGTATCCTCAACGATTACATCTGATGTTTGCTTGTCAAGCACACTAGGCTGAGGATCTACCCTCCAATTGGTCCCATTGGGTTTCTTGATTTTGACCATGAGGGGCTCGGTCTCTCCACTGTTTTTGACTTGGGACTTGGTTTTTCGTTTAGATCTCCTCCTACGCTTCTTTGCTCTTGGTACGTCCTGGCCTTCAGTCGACAAAGGAGGTTTAACAGGGGGTTTTGGTACCCAAATCCATCGATTGCCTGCATAATACCCTTGAGCATGTAGCAACACTTTGGATATCCATCGCGGCGTTGTGCTGACCCTCCATCGATGCCTTCGTCTATAAGGCTTGGGCTTCTTTTGGGGTCTTCTACGATATTTGTAAGTCAAAAGGCCATCCTTGGCATTGTCTCCTGACCTTCTTGTTTCCGGCATAGCCTCACTCACTGGTTCTCGTTGTTTGACCTGCGCTTGTATTAACTCTTCCAACAAGTCCTTGCTCTCATCCGCAGGCTTAACTGTTATGTCAGCACCTTGCTTGCCTTTCCCTCGAGGTTCGATGAGGTCACCCTTGCTAAAGGTCGTGACTATCCTCACACCCGGTAGTGTTAGGTGTATCCTCTGTGCTACATAGTCAGCCTCACATTTGGTCGCCCTTTTGAAGGGTCTTCCTAGGAGGGTTTCTTTCCCGCAGCTAGCACTGTTTGGAGGAACATGAAATAGGATAGGCAAGCTTTCCGTTTCAATTGTCACAAGGATTTTGCACTTCCCTATGAGTGCTTGTGGGTGTCCCCCAAGGGCTAAGAATTGCACTAGTCGGTGTGAGCTCTGGTTGGCCTAGTAGGGTCCATGATTCATAGGTCAATATATTGAAATCTACTCCTTCATCAATTAGAGCATCGATAGTATGCTCTCTTTTAGCGGTGAGTTTGACCCTAAGATTAGCAGGTGGTACTACGTCTTCATCTTCCGGGTCTTGTCTTGTAAATTTAAGCCTTCTGACGGATGCCTTTGAGTCCCTAACTGCACAGTCAGACGTGGATTCGCTACTGAGGTCTTGTGTCGTTTGTGCAGCACTGCTCAAGGTACATCTATCGTCATGATTGTCATGTCTAGTCATCCTCGCATTGATATCTTGATGATGTTGCATTCTGCTTCAACTAGACGCAGTTTGAACACAATGTACATGTGTTCTTGTGGTGTGGTCTCTTTGCCCTAGATGGCTAGATTGGCCCATTGAGGTTCTAGGATCTCTGTTTCTCTCTGTTCGGGTATGGGCTTTTGGTTGCTCTTTTACAAGTGAGGATCCATGCTCGTGTAGAGCCATTACTACACTAGGGTCTAATTTCGAGAACCTGTCATGACGCACGTTTTCCCTCCAACCTACTTCGGGGAGGTGCAGAGGGGGCAGAGCCCCCTCTGTAGGGGTCCAGGGGGGGGCAGTCCCCCCGGCCCGCAGGGCCGTTACGGTAAACACCATGCGAGATTTGGAGGACCGTTTATAGCCAAATTTTGAACTACTTGCTCTAAGTTTCAGCCTAGTGATGGACTGTGATGTGCCTTTGGCTCTACATAGCCTTTGGGGTCAATTTTGGGGTTTAGATGTGTCAAAATTTGTGTTCTAGATACCTATCCAATTTTGACAGTTCTCTGTCCGATTCTCAGATGTTTGATTTTCAAGAGTCCGATTATTAGAATCGGACGTCCGATTTTGGGTTGGTCCGATCGGCCTAGTGGTCCAATTTTGCTCACGTCCGATTCTGGGAATCGGATCGGACAAGGTGGTCCAATTTTGTACTGGTTCGATTCTAGGTGGTCCGAGTGTTTGAGTTGGATGGGTTGGTCCGAGTGGTTCGATCGGACAGGATGGTCCGATTGGACGGTTGTCCGAGCGTCCAATTATGGACTGGTCCGAGTGGTCCGAGTGGTCCGAGTCCGAGTGGTCCGAGTCCGAGTGTCCGAGTATGGACTGGTCCGATTCTGGGACTCGGACGGCCTGGTCCGACTACGTGGCCGACGGCCCGCGAGTTGCACGCGATGCCTCTAGACTGACGTCTACTACACCGAGTCGGCCAGCGCCTTCCAGATAGGTACAAAACACTATCAGAAGTGCCACACATGCCTGGAATCACTATGGTGCTCGAATCAAATGGCACTCCAAGGATCTGTGCCCCCGTTTCCCTATTTTAGCCTGTTATACATCAACAGAAAACCCTACTATTTGCTTCTTTTTCTTTATTTTTTCCTATCCTAAATGCATCCAAATCACAAAGTAAATACCTACACTACTCCATCTCACAACATAAATCTCAAAAAATCAAAAACCTACTTGCCAAGGAGATCGAATACCATCTTCAACCCCCTCACTTCCTACCTATCTCAAGCACCGGTTCTCGGGGAAAACCCTACTCCAATGCTCGATTCGAAGCGCGCAAGCGCTCAAGGCTTGAATCCGTTGGTCTTGGCAAACGGAACCAAAATGTGGGAGCTTTCACTCAATCGCCAAGACCCACGGACCGCTTATTGTTTCAAGCGTTCCAAGCCGAGCACTAATGGCTACCTCTCACATAACCGACATGCCATCCATATCTACGGGTGTAGTGAGCTTACCTCTGTGCCGTTCAAGTTACCTCCTCTCCCGTGCACTCCGGTAGCTCCACGATCCAAGTGCAAGCTTCAAGCAAGCTCCATCCTCAAGCTCCACGCTCCAAGCTCCATTTCTGCGAGCAAGACAAGAGAAGAGAAGAGAAGAGAAGAAGAGAGGAGAAGATAGAGAGCTTCTCCTCCCCGGTCCCTCACCCTCACACACTCACTCCCTCACACTCTCACACTCCCTCTCTCAAGCACAAGCTCAAGCAAGCAAGAACAAGGAGAAGAAGAAGAGGAGGAGAGCTACTTTTGGCCACACACAAGAATGAGTTTCTCATTCACTTTTCAACTTTATATACAAAACCCTAAATCCCTTTTGGGCGGTCATCCCCTTTTTTCCTTTTTACATGGCCGGCCGTAGCCTAGGCCCTTTTTCCCATTGTCATTCTATCTTCCTAGCTTCCTTTCCACCGCCCGTCTACATTTACAAATTGCACGGGTGAGAGCCCGGTGCTCCTTGAATTAAACCATGATGCGCTTGTGCTCTTTTACAAAATTTTTGACTTGCGCTTTTCCTTGTGCACCTTTCTCCCTTATTTAGGACTCTTCTCCTTGTGCGTCTTTGTCTTCCGTTTCTTTTTGCCTTGGCCTTTGTCTTTGTCTTCTGCTTTAGCTTTTTCGAATTTTCCACCTTTGTTCGTTTGAGGGTTAACAGGGATAAATGTTAGAATATCAAGCTCCCGTTACTCTTCAGTCAGTCTATCTTTATGTGTGTGACCGACATTAGCTAGATACAGTTGTACACGTGTGTGACATTCAATAAGTCAGTGTAGTCAGTGACTTAACCACAATTAGTCTTGGTTAGTCATACCTATGTGTGTAAGTCTTTTTCAGTTAGTATGATGGAAGAATAATGGAAGAAGAACAACAATGAGCTGAGGCTCATCTTCCGCTCTACTCTGTCTCTCTCCCTCTCTTCCAACATGGTATAAAAGCTTGAATGCCTGAAGCCTGAAGGCTTGGCAGTGGCCATTTGACATCAAGACATCAGATCTGAAGAAAACGTCATCAAAGGAGACTGTGCATGCAGCCCGTTTTTTTGCAGAAGCTATATCTTGCTACAAAAATGGTTTTTGGAGAAACAGCCCTCAAGACCTGACTGTTTCAACCTTTGTAGAAGAAAATTTTTCCAAATTTCTCATAGATTTTGAGATATTCATCACAAACTTGTGTAGACTAGTTGTTTATTGTGATAAATAGCAGGTGATTCCATGGCACCGGTGGGTTTCATCCTAACAATGTATATGCCCTTATTATCATGTGTTTAAGCATGATATTGGAGTGTTAAATGCTCAAATTTAGAGCTTATTTGTAGGCTAGAAACAATGAACTAGTTGCTGTCCTCAATTTTGAAACAATATACCTACAGGGTTGAAGTATCTGTGATGCTTATTTGCTACTGACAAATGCTTGGATCATACCACTTGAGTGGTAGATGGATTTTGGGATATTGTTAGTGCTAAAAGTTTAAAGTTTGGACTGATTTGTTGCTGGTTATACCAGAGTATTGACTGGCTATTGTGTCTACAGGAAGGATACCTATCATCTTGACTTGACATACATGCAATATATTCTCACCAATTGGACATGTATCAATTCCTGCATAGAGTGGCAACTGAATGAGTGTTTTGGGATTATTTTGAGGTTTTAATAACACATAAAATACTGCTAGTTATAGCAGTGGGTTGGCTATATTTGGTACTACTACTTGCATACAGTACAAACATTGATACTTGTATGGACATAGTTTGTTGCTAGGATGTTTTGCGACTACCACAGAATGTTTTGAACTGATTTGAGATTGGTTTATGATCAATTGATGGTTTTTTTCATTGTTGGAATATAGTTTATAGCAAGTAGGTTGTCAAGAAAACTATCATGAATAGTAGAAAATTGGTCCTGAATTGTAGGAAAAGGAGTGAAGATACAGGTTGTATACATCATTGAATACCTAAGCTGTAACTATGGCAAATGCTCAAGGCACTGACAATATCACTCAAATTGTGGGAGAAAAGCTGGACAACAAAAATTTTGCTTTATGGAAGTTTCGTATGAAGAATTTTTTGGTTGGCAGAGGTTATTGGGACTTATGTACAGATGATGAGACTGAACCTGAAATACATGAAAGAAATCCAAAAAATGATCAAAAAAGGGCTCATAAGCTATGGGACTGCGAGAGCATGCAAGGTGTTACATTGGTTTTCCTTATGTATATTAGATGCTATGGTTATATAGATTACTAGATGCAGCTCTCCGGAGGATGCATGGGATATACTCATGAAGAATTATGGAAATGTAACACATGCAAGAAAGATTCGGCTAAAGCAACAGTTCAATAACATGTCTAGGAATGGCAGAAGCATTCATGCCTACACTGTAGAGATCAAGAACATAGCAGATCAGCTTGCCACCATTGGATCTTCAGTGTCTGAGGATGATATGATTGCAGTGACATTGAATGGACTTGGCAAAGAGTATAAAGCATTTGATATGTCTATTTCTGTGAGAGCTGAATCCCTCGATTGGGATGAGTTGATTGCTTTGCTATTGCATGAGGAAGTTAAGCTTGGGCTGAATATAGGTTCTAGTATGTCTCAAAGCAGAGACACTATTATTTACTCTAGCCAGCGTGGTAGATGTGGTAGAGGCCATGGCTCTTTTTGAGGTCGAGGAGATACTTGAAACACTTATGGACAACATCAGTAGAATGCATGGCATGGCACACATACACAGGGCCAGCATGGATCTGGTGGCTTTAGAGGCAAGGGGAGATCACCCCATGGTAGAGGTGGTGGATTTGGTTCATGGCAGTCAAATGATCAGTCAAACAGATATAAGGATTGTCACTATTGCGGTAGATATGGACACATTGCAAAGGATTGTTACAAGAAGCAGGGAGATATAAAGGCAAAGGGCGAACAACATGGGCACTATGCATCTTCTAGCGGTGCTCATGATGAGCAAGTTGACAGATTGTTTTCCATGCAGCATGTGTCTAAGAATGCATCTAGGCAGAACAGAGATGAGAGATGGTACATTGATTCAGGGGCTTCAAATCATATGACACTCATGGAGAATGGTTTGATGAGATGGTTGCAGGTTCACATGGTTATGTTTGTACTGGGGATGACCCAGCATACTATTCAGCATAAAGGAGTTGTACCTTTGTTGATGCCGGATGGCAAGAAAAAGAGCCTGCATGATGTACTATATGTAATTACAATAACCAAGAATCTTTTGTCAGAACCAGTTGGACAGATGGCTGAACAGAATCTGCAGGTGAGATTTAATAGAGATGGATGCTTTGTTGAAGAATATGGTAATGGTTGTAAATTGATTGCTAGAGACCAAAGAGATGGCAGAATGTTTACTTTCGATGCATCAATTCCAAAATTGAAAGCACTCATGTTTGCACATGATGATGGTGCTATACGGGATGTTGAGATATGGCATAAGCGGATTGGCCATGTGAATGTACAAAAGTTGAAATCTATGCAATAGAAGAAGATTGTGCTTGGACTGCCTAAGTTCAAGTATCATGACTTTGGATATGTATGTGATGCATGTCAGTTTGGAAAGCAAGCACGATTTCCATTTATGAGACATATACGGAATAGCTCATGACCCTTTTCAGTTGGTACATTCAGATGTATGGGGTCCGTTTCATAATGCTTCGTTTGGTGGTGCTCGTTACTATGTATCCTTCATTGATGATTTCAGCAAAGGTATACTTGGCTTTACATACTGAAACATAAGGATGATGTGTTTGATGCATTCAAGGACTTCAAGAAGCATGTTGAAAATGAGTTGAGCTATAAAATTTCTATTCTTAGATCAGATGGAGGTTGAGAATATGTCTCTAATTACTTTGACATGTACCTTGCTAAACATGGGATTAGGAGACAGTTAACTTGCAGCTACACACCACAACAAAATGGTGTAGCAGAAAGGAAAAATAGGGTACTGATGGAATTGGCAAGAGCTATGCTGAATGAGAAGAGTTCGCCAAATGATTATTGGGTTGAAGCAGTAGTGATTGTTGTCTATGTGCTGAATAGAACTCCTACAGCAGGGATTCATGATGTAACTCCATATGAGAGGTTGTATGGTCATAAATCTGACATTTCACACTTGGAGGTATTTGGCAGCATTGCATATGTACGTGTTCCTAATGAAAAGAGGAAGAAATTGGATCCTAAAGGTGTCAAGAGTGTGTCCCATGGTTATGCACAAGATTGGAAAGCTTACAAGTATTATGTACCATCTACACATGAGACATTGATTAGCAAATATATTGTTTTTGATGAGCTGGCATCTTGGTGGCTACTGATGGATCAGTCAGCACTAGTATTGCTGAAAATACACCTACAGTGAGTACATCTATGAGTGGTTCTACATGTAATGGGTCACCTACAGTAAGTCCTTGGTTAAGATGCTTGCGGAGTCTTACTCTTATGTCCACTAACATGGATATGTTAGTGAGGGGGAGATTGGATAAGGGAAAAGAAAAGATGCTTGAGGATATGATAGGCCCACTTACAGCAGGTTATGAGTTGTCCATTAGTGATAGTTTGGATAATGACTTGGGCATTCTGTCTGTTATGAGGCCTGGAGCAAGGAAGAGTCATTATGTACCGCCTCATGAGAGGCTATCTTAGAGTGAGCCATAGTTACAGAGATCTGAGATAGTCAGAAAACCACTTGACAAGTTTACATACATTGGTTATTCAGCCCGCCATTATGCATATATGGCTAGTGTGACAAGTTACAAAGAACCTACAAAGTTTGATGATGCAGTTACAAATGATAACTGGTGTGCTGCCATGGATGAGGACTATGCAGCCCTGGCTGAAAATGAGACATGGGAATTGGTTGAGTTTCCTAAAGGCAAAGTCCCCATTACAAATGGGTGTACAAGGTTAAGTGCAAGTAAGATGGTTCGTTAGAATGCTATAATTCCATGCTGGTTGCAATAGGGTATGCATAGCAATATTGCCTTGACTATGAGGAAACTTTCAATCCGGTGGCTAAAATGGCAACGATTAGAACTGTCATTTCTTTGGCAGCATGTAAAGGCTGGAAATTATGGCAAATGGACGTCAAGAATGCTTTCTTGAATGGTGATTTGGTTGAGGAAGTATATATGGAGAAGCCTGAAGGCTATGTTCACTCGGACTTTCCTACACATGTATGTAAGCTGAAAAATACTTTATATGGATTGAAACAAGAACCTAGAGCATGGAATACACAGATCAACAGTTATTTAGAGCAACATGGATTTAGATTGGGTGATGCAGATCACAGTTTGTTCACGAAGAAGATAGATCATGGATATGTGTTTCTAGTGGTTTATGTAGATGATCTTATCATCACTAGAGATGATGAAGAGGACATTGCTGAAATTAAATCATGTTTACAAGCTGAATTTAAAGTCAAAGACGTTGGTGAGCTGAAGTATTTTCCTACAATTGAGGTAGTCTCTTTGCCTCAAGGTGTATGGCTACTATAGAAGTAGTATGCTCATGACATGTTACAAAAGTAAGGTATGTCTGAATGCAAGCCTATGGAGATACCTCTTGATCAGAATGTCGAGCTGCAGATTGATGTTGGAAATGACATAGAGAATGTGACCATGTATCAGCAGATGGTGGGAAGCTTGATATACTTGACTATTACCCATCCTGACTTATGTTATGCAGTGGGGCTAATTAGTTAGTTCATACAAAAGCCTCGCAAACCACATTTAGATGTAGTCATGAGGATCATGAGATATGTAAAGGGTACTGCAGATTATGGGATGTTTTATGCATATGGGAAATCCCTTGACTTAATAGGGTTTACTGATGCTGATTGGGCTGGTTGTGCCTATGATAGGAGGTCAACCAATGGTTATGCATTTGGATTGGGAAGCAATATTATTAGTTGGCAGAGTAAGAAAGAGCCTACTGTTGCATTGTATAGTATAGAAGCTGAGTACAAAGGAGATGCTTTAGTGGCTTGCAAAGCAGTTTGGTTAATGAAATTGCTGAAAGACTTGGGAATACAACTAGAAAGCAGAGTGAGATTGCATTGTGATAACCTCAACAATGTTATGTTGGCTAGCAATCATGTCTACCATGCTAGGTCCAAACATATTGAAGTTTACTATCATTTCATTAGAGAAATGGCTTTTATAGGGCAGATTGACTTGATTCATGTGAAGAATGAAGACCAAGTAGCAGACATATTTACCAAGTCTCTTAGTAAAGAAAAGTTCATATACTTCAGACAGCTACTTGGAGTTTATCACATGGTTTGAGCTTGAGGGGGAGTGTTAGAATATCAAGCTCTTGTTACCCTTCAATCACTCTATCTTTATGTGTGTGACCAACATTAGCTGGATACAGTTGTACACATGTGCAATATTCAATAAGTCAGTGTAGTCAATAACTTAACCACAATTAGTCTTGGTTAGTCATACCTATGTGTGTAAGTCTTTTTTAGTTAGTATGATGGAAGAATAATGGAAAAAGAACAACAATGAGCTGAGGCTCATCTTTTGCTCCACTCTATCTCTCTCCCTCTCTTCCAACAATAAAAAGGCAAGACAAACTCCCTACATGGTTTCAGAATCACCAAGTGGTGACCAAAGTTCCCCCTAGGGGGTCGGTTGGTTGTGCCCCTTCGGGATCTTTAATAGTGGGGGAGGGTCACCTCTCTATTGTCCCACTATCTATGCATCCACCTTTTCCCTCAGTGGGAATATCAACATGGTAGTGACATGCTACTCTAATCAATCAACATGATATGCATTACTGAAATTTTTATTCAGCACTTTACATGAAATGTGAGAGATTTTAAATTTGGCAAAACGAATGGGAAGAGAGTCTTACCATACAGTGACTCACTATTGACTTACCCTTTTACAATGTATTATAATATATTTTTTCATGAATGAATAATTATCAGCAAATCAATGGATTAGAGTAGGTAATCTTATCAATCGATGGGCTTAATCAATTGGATTGAATGCAATGTTGAAATTTCAGTTATAAGCTTCTACTTCACTAGTTGGATCCAATATGAACCAAGTAAACAATGCATTCCATGAATGGGCTGATTTAAGCAATGATTGATAGAGATTTGATGGAAATTTACAATTCTTTAATCTCTCAATCAATTGGATAAAGCCCAGCAATTGGATGAATGAGAGAGATCAAGAATTGAAGAGGAATACATTTTGTATGTTTGATGAAGGCTTGAATGATCCCCTAATGCTTGATGAAGCCTCCAATTGCCCAATGTTACTAAAATAATCTTCAATCCTTGTGCATTTAATGATTGGAAGAAATCTTAAAGCTTTAGAAGCTTAAGATTGAAGCATTAAACCCATTTCCCCCAAATTTTGACTCCATAGAAGCTCTTGAGCTTGCATCCTTAGCCATTCTTTCTCAATCCTTGCAATTTCTTCAAGAATCTTTACTGAAATGGATCCATGGGTTGAAATGATGAAGAATATTCAAGAAATTGAAGAGAGATTGAAGCTTGATCTGAAGCTTTCATGGTTGTCTATGGACTGTTCTGTTAGGGTTTCAATAGAGCAAAAGGATGAGAAATAGAGCTTCATTTGGGAGCCCAGACATCATAGAATTGAAGTATATAGTGCCAATGATCATTTAGAAGCATCAATATTGTCCATGAGTTGGAGAAATGATGGCGAACATGGCTAAAAAGTCAGTGCAATTTTTGGGCTGCCTTCTTGCATATGTGGCTGTCCACACAGTCAGCAAAATGGTGTGGTACTTGCAAGATTTGAAGTCTTGAAGGCCATTATACATGCTGTTATTGAAGAAAAGCAAAGATCAGTGAAGGAGAAGAATATCTCTACTGAAAAATGTATGGAAGCTTGACAATATCTAGAAGAAAGAGAAGAAAGAAGCCTCTCTTGAAAAGTAACCATAGTTTGTTTCTCTTTCAAGTCCAGTTAACTCCTATTTGACCATGTTACTTTCAAAATTGCATGAAAATTTGATGAAAATATACTATTTTGTCTTTCCACCTTCATATACGACCAAATATCTCCAAATATAGTCTTCTTCCAATTGTAGATGTCCTGCAAGCTACTAGTCACTGACCATGTCTTGTACCTGAGTAGTACTTGTTTGAAATTGGTTTTATGATGAAAAATTAGACGGAATATGAAGAAAGGAGAAGAAAAATGGATCAAAGATCAATGCTCTAATACCACTTGTCAAGGAGTGGACTGGAGAAAGAGAAATAAGAGAGAGAAGACTACATAAGAGAGAAAAGTGCAAAAGAGAGAGAATGAGAGTGATGAGGAGAGAGAAAGACTAGAAAATGAGAGAGTAAGATATAAAGAGATGAGAAGCCATAGAACCTGTGAGCAAGGTGATGAGGAAAGACATAGTGATGTATTAATGTTTCAAAAGATGTGAAAATTTACATGTCTCTCCCTTTTATACCTATGTTAGTGTGACATGACTATTACTATTATTTCTACACTAAACATCTCTTCTTTCCAACTTCTTAGAAGACTGTCACACATGAGAGAGACAAGATGGCATGAGAAGGAGGAAAATGTTGCAGAGGAACAAGCAGAGAAATGGAAGGAGCATAAGAGGAAGAAAACAAAAGAAATGGAAGCAGAGTAACTAGGACCTCTAGAGGATGAGCTTTTTGACATGCTTAAGAGGGTCAACCCAGTAGGTTTTAGTGTATATTGCTTCTTGCCTAGTGATATAGGCAAGATAAATTATATTATTTTTATGGACTCAGAATGTGTTTAGATCCTTCAGGATAAGATAAGAGAAGTAAATGGCTCCATTATTCTTACTAAATCGAGGTATAGCATATCTAAATTTATTTGCTCTTAAGAATGATATTTTTCTATCAATAACTTTTTTCCCATATACTCACTATTTTACCACTTTTACTAGGTGTATGATACATGAAATCCTTTTTTATATACATCAAAAGGTTGAGATTCTTGATTCTTCAATCTCCCACTATATGAGGCTAAGTGAGCTTGAAGCAAATGCATTTGACCATTGGCTTAGTAGAATTGTTTTTGATGCCTTAGAGCTTGTTATGATTCCATATCATGAAAAGTAGGTTGTTTGGTATTTTTTAACTTTCAAAAGAGTATATAACATTAAAATATTTAATTATGATTATTTTGAAATCTTATTGGAGCTTGATTTCCATAGACTATGTAGATAAGTAGTGTTTTTTAATCAATTCTTTGAAAGGAATATATAAAAATGCTAAGATATAGATTGAATTATCCCAAGGCTCCTTGATCATTTGAACCTTTATCTATTGTAAGTACTTTACATTTTATTTATTTTTTATATAGAATAATAAAAAGATTAATTGAATCTCTATTAAAAAATCGTCCCATGCCTTTTGATCTACTTGTAGAAATGGAGTATAGACAAGTTGTGGTAAGATTTATATCAAATATATCATGATACTTGATTCCATAAACTACCACAAATAAGTTGTATAATTTTTTTGTGTGTTGTTATTTGTAGAGCTCTCATCAAGATGATAGTCATTCTTGTGGTTGGAGAGTAATAGCAAATACCAAGAGATTGATCAAGTTTATTTATCTTAATGATGATAAATTTATCAACGTAATGTGGAAGATGTTTAGTTTTAAGATATTGCTTCACATAAAAGAGGAGTGCATTGCAAAATAGCACCAAACTAGCATTTCATTTCTTTCAATATGTGACAAAATTTCACCGATTCTTAGAACAATGAGCATGTTTGTTATATACAAGCAAATATTTTCAAGTACATACTTGTCAATTGCATACAAGAAGAATAAGGAGACAAGGAGGCCACAAATAAAGAGAGAGCAGAGGAGAAGCTAGAGAGTGTGGAAGTAGAGAAGGAGGGATCCTCAACACCTAAGGCAACCAAAGCATCAAAGAAGTGCAAAAGAACTCCTAAAAGGAATATTTCTCACAAAAAGAAATAACCAGTGTGTATTGTCTTGTACAAACTCATGTATATAGATAATGAAGAAAACTAATACAAATTTGTTGCAATATTTAAACTTGTATTTATATTGAAAGTAAAGGGATATTTTCTTCAATGTCCTTGCAATGTATCTTTCTCTCTCTTCTCTTTGATATTTGCAAAAGAACTAGCATAGATGTATACCATTCAAAAAGTGGAATCAAATATATATATACTATATATGAGTTGATGTACAAAAATACTTGTTTGTTGTTAAGTTGGAATGCAAATTAACATAGCCATTTGATATCTTCATTTTGTAAATCTAGCCTCACTTGGTGTAGTGTATATGATGATTTAACCTTTAGTATTGTAATAATGTTCTCATTGAGCCAAATCTCAAGATCCATTATAGGATCTTTCCTAAAATCCTCAAGATTATGTTGCGATTTGTGTAGCATTACCATTGCGACACAAGGTAATGGATGAAGCACATGCATCTCCATATGCTAGATATAGGGGTATTCTACCCACTACTCAAGCATTGGAAAGATATTTCTTTTGGCCCACTCTTAGAGCTAACATTGAAAGATATGTCCGCGAGTGCAAGATATTTCAAAAAGTAAAGTATGACAGGCATAAACCACTTGGTCTACTAAATCCATTACCTATTCCCAATGAGCCTTGGAAAAGTATAGCCATGGACTTTATCATGGAGCTTCCTTGCACACAAGCAAACAATGATGCAATCTAGAATATCATTGATAGATTCAGTAAGCAAGCTCACTTTATACCTATGCGAAAGACAATCAAAGCCGATCATATCGCTAAGCTATTCATTGCTCATATTTTCAGGCATCATGGCATACCTAAGTCCATTATAAGTGATCGACATCATTCTACTGTTTTGGACCTTTTAAAATCCTATGTCTCCGATAATCAAAGAGAATGGAAAAAGTATTTTCCTTTAGTAGAGTTTGCATACAATAATACAGTGAACTCTAGTACTAGTAAGGCACCCTTTGAGATCATCTATGGTAAGCCTCATTTACCACTCATTCTTCTTACGAAGGATAAGATCTTTGCAGCAGATGAGTTTGTTAGAGACATTGATACAACTTTCACTCAAATAAAAGTTGCTATCCAAAGGACACAAGAGCAGCATAAACGCAAAGCACATAAGCATCGTGGTAAGTTAGATCTCAAGTTGGGATAGTATGTTCTTCTTAAGTTTGAAAAGGCTCGCTTAAAGAAGCAGAAAGGTCAAAAGGGTAAAGTGGTAAAGCTTTCTAATCACTAGTATGGCCCTTTCAAGATCATAGATAAGATAAACGATGTGACTTTTTGTTTGGATTTACCAAGTCATTGGAACATTCATAATGCTTTCCATATAAGTTTGCTACGTCCCTATATTGGAGAACCTCCAATGGAACCAATCAAGAAAGATTTACCTGACATAGAAGAAACAGAAGAGTTCCTTGTGCCTGAAAGAATTTTACACTATCAAGACAATACTCTAAGGTCAAGTAAGGTATTACGGAAGTATCTGGTTAAGTTTAAGAATTATCCCCCATTGGACGCTCAATTTATGACTAAGATAGAACTACAAGACTTTCTAGATCTTCTTAAGGACTATGTATCCCCTCTAGAGTTGAGGTCAACTGTTTAGAAGCCAAAGGGATGTCACTAAATTGATTGCTTATTACGCATTTTCTATTTAATAAATTCATATCAATAAATTAATGACTCACTTTTCTTTAAGTGTCGATAATGATCTAGCATGGCCATGAGACCATTTAGAGACCAGTATTCCTAGTGCATCACTTAATGGCATGATTAGAGCATTGTGACAAGGATATCTAGTATAGGCAATACAAGTTATGAAGGGGGAAAGAAGTGTCTTCCAAGTGTAAGAGTGTACACAAGAACCAAGGAGTTACACATAAATGAAGATGGATTGAGTTCTAAGAAGAGGAAGTGCATTAGCATTGTGTATATGTATTTATGTGTGCATCTAGGGACGCCAGGGAATGTTTACTTGTATGTAATGAGCATTGCATTCATTTGGGGTCATCTTCTCCCCTACAAGTCAAGGTTTACGGTATTTTCTTTCATTAAGAAAGACGAGAGAGGGAATTCTCTCACTAAGAAAGACGAGAGATGTGATCCTCTGGAAGTGAGGAGAGAAGTGATTTTCGCTTTCTAAGGTCTAAAATGACACAAGATTTTGTGTGAAATTCAATATTAAGGTTGAGGCCCAATGCAATCTAATGAACTCTCCTTATCTATGACTCAAGGTGATTGCATGGACCACAAGTTAAGAGTACAATTTAAAAAGCTATTTTTTTAAAATCTATTTTTAAAATATCTCGCAATAGAAAAATGATCTCTAAAAAAACTCTCTCCAAGAAGAGAAGCTCTTGAAAGCCTATAAAAGAGGAAGCTCTCCTTGGGTCTAAGGGAGAGGTGAAGGAAGCATCACTTTGCATGTATCCAAGAGGAGAAAAGAAGGTGCAAGTGCTACAGAAGCTCTGTTGAAATCAAGTTCCAAGAGGAGAAGAGAAGGTACGAGTGCTGCGAAAGCTCTGCCAAAATCAAGTTCCAAGAGGAGATGAGAAGGTGCAAGTGCTACAGAAGCTCTACTGAAATCAAGTGCCAAGAGGAGAGCCCTACACATATTGTGTAGGAGAGAAGAAGACTCAAGAAGGATTAAAAGATTCCAACTTCCAAGTTGTGCAAGTGTTAGCCAATTGTATACTGTGCAAGGAACCGTGATCTTGTTTCCAAGATCTACAAGTAAGAACTAGCATATGTAAAACGGAGGAGCTTGCTCCTTGTCAATAATATAACTCCACAAGGGGGGGGACTGGCCCATCTTCCAGTCCCTAGTGTGTTTCCAATTTCTCTACATCTTTCTTTTCTCTCATCTATTATCCCTCTATGCCAACATAATATTTTCCATATATATTTTAAGTATATAAGGAAGTCAAGCATGTATCTCAAATTCTATAACACATTCACTAATTGTCAATGCAAAACCAGCATCAAGCGGGTATCAACAAGCATGTAATAGTCAAACTGACATGAGCCAACACCTAAGCATGCCAGACAAAGTCTGTCAGCAAAGTCAGTACACCCTCAATCAACAGGGAAAAATGTACATACCACTACCAAGACCTAACACAAGTTGGTATCTGCTCAATAAATACATAGTCGAATCAGCCCAAGTACATCTACCTGGATCAAGGTATATCAAACATACATCATCCACAAGGAGATCCCAGTCTCAAGTATCCAAAAGCTCAATATGCATAACCCGCACTATTGCTTAATGTCTGATAAGCATACAAAGATTCTCCCACTAGCACAAAAACTATAAGTGTTATGCAAATAAGCTCAAACAAAGCATGTAAGAGTACCAATGAAGAAGTATCCAAGATCATACATCAGTAAGACATCCAGAGCATATGAGCGGTCAAGTATCCAATGATAGCATCCAATGTCATGAAGACAATCCCAATCAATCTCTGTGATGAGCCAAAGCAAGACCAAAATAAGCTCCAAAATATCCAAAGTCAAGCCCAAATGAAGTTCCAGTAGCATTCAAGTCCAAACAATGTAACTAGCATTTGTAGGTAACATAAGCATCAAGCATGTACCAACGGGTCATACATAGACCATAGGTATAACCTCTGTGTCACAAAGCATGCCAGTGTAGACCGATGTCAAGTAAATGCCAACCAATACGGAGCTCAAACAAGGCTCAAAATACATTCCAAAACCATCCAAAGCATTTGCCAACCTTCATTTGCATCCCAATAGTCATATGAAACACTCGGGAAGCACTTGTGACTAGTAGGCAAAGCATAAAGTGACTAAATAAGCTTTGTCCCTGGAGTGTACATCAATGATTTACTATTTAAAACTGAGTATTTCATGCCAGTAAATCAGCTCCAAATGATGGCCAATAAATAGGCATACATTCCCCAAACATTCGGGGACCACTCACGAGACCAATTGGGCATAATCGGGCATCAAATGACCATGTAGCATAAGTATAAAGTGTAATGATAGGAGGCTGCCCTGTTTTGGACTACTTGTGGACTATGTAAAACAATCAATGGCTGAGAAAATTAGCCCCAAAAGTATCTCACATCATAGGCATACATTCCCCTAGCATTCAGGGAGCATTTGGGACCAACGAGGCATCAAATATCAATGCCAAAGTGATCCAGACATAAAATGCTAATGTAGCACTATTGTGGGCTACCTATAAAGTGTGCATAACAGTCCCAAACGTGAAGTAAATCACATCAATACTCAATGCCAAGGCTCAAGATCAAATGCCAAGCATAAACCAAGTGTATAGTGCCCAAATGAGGCTGCCAATGAGTGCGAAGGGAGGGTTGAATTTTTTTATTAAAAATTTTTACAATCCCTTCTTGCTATACCCTACAAAATGAAATAAAAACTCAAAAGAATGCTTCAATATCTTTGAAGGAATGCTCGAAGGGTGCCCAAATGGGTCGAGTAGATTCTCGAGAAGTCAGGGAGTAACGGGAGCTCGAGAGAGTCAGCTATGGCTGCCGGGAAGGAGACCCAATGAGTGTAGCTAATCAATAGGAAGCTAAAGGAGTCGTGGACCAAGCTTGAATGCTCAAGCAACCACTCTTTGATACTAGTTGAAAGGTGAGAAGGATCGAAGCTTGCTTGGAAGAGCTATGGCGAGAGAGCAAGAGCAAGAAAGAGAGAGACACAAAATGGAAACTCCAATAGTCACAATGTGTGACCGGACCTTCCTTTATTCAAACTGTCACTAAAAAAATAAAGAATAAAGTGACGGTGATGGGCACCCACCACCTGTGTGTCAGTGGCGAGTACTATCAGTGTAGTAATACACAAGTGGCTAGGCAAAGGTGCCTTTATCCCCAACAAAATCCAAGACAGAAAGGGCATGATTTTAAACAGGACTAGGAAGAGGAAGAACAAGTGCATGAATCGAGTCCCCCCTCTGTAGCCACAATCACAACCAGAAGAGCAAGGGGACAAAGTCATACCACCTAAAAGGATGGTGGATATGAGGCACAAATGTAGAGAACAGGTGGAATGAGCCTGCAAGAAGCTCCAAGCCAAGCTGCTACAAGTTTCGCAAATTGCTATCCCTCAAAGTGAGGAGTGCGACTCAATAAATTAGGGCCAAAAACTTGCAATATGGGAGTAATGGGAGAACTGTGATTGCCCTTTCGAGTTCTCCTTCACCTTCCCTTGTACATTGGATAGGGCACTGTCTCCAAGGGTGGTGGGAGGATGTCATAAAGCTCTCGGGGGCAAGATTGGGTATAGGAGATGGTTGGAGGGAAGAATGTGACACCCCACAAGGTGGCAGTAGGAGCTTGCAGATTACTAGAAAGACAAGGCGATGGAGATACCTCTCAGAGAGTGGAAGGATATGAGGCTAGGCCTAAGTGGCATAGAAACATCTAGGACTCTAACTTAGAGGCATGGATGGCTTTCTGAAGCACCTTATTGCATGAAAGGAGTGGTCCTATCTACATGCCCTACCCAAGGAGGATCAAATTTTACTTCAATCAGGAGGTGCATGGTAGATATGGCTTCCCTCTAATCTACAACATAAATGCATCGACCCGTGAAGAAAGCATGATCTTCACTAAAAGGGATCTCTGCCCATCAATAGCAGGTTTTCTCAAAGACTTCTCCTTATGCCCAGATCCCGCATTCATTACCACCTATAACTATCTCTGTCTATTGTGAATACTATTAAAACAAAAACCTACTGTAGAGGAATATCTGTTACCGCCCCTCTTTTTTTTATATCAATGCTGGCATAGATAGCTGTACAATTGTGCACCTCAGGATGAGAGCCACCCTCTTGCCAACATTTTGTATGAACCTATTACAAGATACGAGTGACAATAGATTCACTGGGTGTAACCACCCATTTTTGTCATCTACACCACTCAATGTAAGAGCTAACTTGAAGGGGTATATGCAAAGTAGGGCCTTCCTAAGCAAAAACCTTAAGCCTCCAAGCGGCTTGGCCCCTGCTTGTGAATGAGATGCCACTTAGTGTGCTCCCTTAATAATTTAAAAGAGAGAGAGAGAGAGAGAGAGAGAGAGAGAGAGAGACAAGAAGAAGGAAAAAGAAAAGAAAAGAGAAAGAAAAAGGAAAAGAAGAGAAAGAGTGGAAAGAAAAGGAACACAATAATGAAATCATCCCATATGTACTCTATTAGTGTCACGATCACTACACCTAGGGACCACCCTAGCCCTCCCCCACATCACAACTTAGGACACATCCAGGGCAAGACATGATTGATAGAATTGTCTCCCTAAGTCACTCCAGGACCTCCATTTACACGAACTGGGTCCTCAAGTGTGAGAGAACACCTTAGGCTTACCCATCTCCCAATCCCACCATCACTTGCACAGCACATTGCACAGTTTCTACGATGTCAACCTTATTCATTAGGATAGAAATAGTTGTTGGTATAGTTGTTAATGCTTCTCTCATTTCAAGAATCTGTCTTGTGCATGCAAAAGATGAAAAACATAATCTCATACAGAACCCAATCATTTCATCACAACTATCTCCAACATATATTACGAAGTCTTGAATATTGAGAAAAGGAGGAGACTTACCTGTTGAAGGATCTTCGAGATAGATATTTCCATCCACCCACAAATCTATATGCTTCTTTCCTTCCAGCTGTAACCTGTTAGCTTCATCCTTGTCGAACAATGCTTGATGATGTATACTTCTCCAAGATGAATAAACTGGATCTATTTGAATAGCAAGTTTATATTTGCATGCACTTGAGCTTGTGTTACTTGAAGAGGTATTGTTAGACATTTCAAAGCTAGTGTGGTCAATGTGACCTATCTCTCCTATATGTTGTGTGTGACTAGGAAAGAGTATTCTACTTTGAGTGATACTGAATAAGGAAGATAATGAGGGTTCTTGGCCCTCTAAGTTTATGGCTAAGTTACTTTATCATTGTTTACTCCCTCTTTGTCAATATGGTATTAGATCCGTGAGAAGATGGGGCATTTTTTTAGTGGAATAGCAAGTTGATGATTAAAGTGGGGAGCGTATATTGTAAATGACTGACTACTCTCTCAAGGAGGGTTCATTTGCTTCCAAGGCCTGAAGCAAGTAAGGTGCAGGCTATTGGAGTCCAAGAAAGAAGGTTGTGCTAAGGAAAGGAAAAATAATCTCCATTATCTCATGCTCCCCATCCACCTTACATGGTATTCCAATACCAAGTGGCTATAGGCCCTCCATATCATTATAAGGAGATTATATTAAAGGGTGCCTTTGTAGCACCAAGCAATCTGCAATATGACTGGGGAAAGATGACAAAGCTAGAGGGTGGGCTAGCATAGACCTAAAGGGAAGGAGGAGGAAGCAAGCACTGAGTAGAGGGATTGTAGCTATTGCAATTCAAGAGAGGTGTCAGACCTTCTTGTTGAGGCAATAGTGAACTTGGCATCTGCATTTAACATTTAACTAGCGAATCTTGTCTCACATCATTGATGCAAATTATAAGATGCCACCCCATGAAATATTATGAGTGATTCATATGCAACTCAACATAGTTAATCACTCACATATACTCTCTCAAGTGCCATACCAATCATCAAATGTGAAAGACGATCTCAGGATAGCAAAGATGGTATCTTCTTTCCTCCTTATCATTATGCAAAGGGTCCATTTTGACTTTAAAAGCATTGCATTCGAAAGCTATGAATCTTGAAACATCAAGTCATTGATACTTGGATGATAGTGATCTCTACAGAGTGATATATGAGATGTTTATAGCATTGAATGCTCAGATTTTACAACTCTCATACTATTGGTATAATAGGTGTGTAGGCTAGTTAATGATTTTTTAGTGACTCTTATCATTACCACTTAATGTCTCCTTAATGTGCATGCAATCAATAATGCTTATATGGATATAGTCGACTCCCAGATGATATGATAGATATTTTGTTATGTTTTGAGAAGTTGTTAGGCTGAAATACCTTGGATATTGCATAGATTTTCATGTCGTTCACCATATGACTAAAACTATCCTTTTTGGCAAGGTGCATGCCTATGCTACTTAACTAAAACTTAAGGGACTTTGACTAAAGCAATGATGTATGTTACTTGATTGAAATGAGCTAAACTAAGTTGGACGTAGAGTAGCTAGTTAATATACATGTGTCATTTGAATGTTATGCAAGCATTTTGCCAGTGAAGAGGCATCTTGATGTGCAGGGAGTCACACATTGATAGCTCAAATAACTTGGGTATTGCAATAAATACTTATATCTACAAACATGGCAAATGTAGGAGGGTCATACAACATCACACAAATTGTCAACACTCAACAACAACAACAACTATGCAACATGGAAATTTTGCATGGAGATTTTGTTAGAAGTGATGAGGCTAAACCAAAGCTTCCAGAAAGAAATCCACTATTGAGCAGCACATAGCACATCATACTTGGCTTGAATGAGTTCCTTGAGTATTGCATTGGCTCTCACTGTGTATTTCAGATGCAATGGTCATGCAGATCAAGAATTACAAGTCACCGAAAGGTACATGGGACATCTTGATGTGTTGTTGTTGTACCACTACTAATGCATGAAAAATTCAACTGAAACAAGAGTTTAATCCTATAAATAGAAAAGGATAGCTAATATAGAACTATGTCACAGAGGTCAAGACCATTGCTTATCAATTAGCTTCCATTGGAGCTGAAGTAGAAGATGAAGACTTGGTTGCAATTACTCTAAATGGTCTTGGACCCAAATATAAATTGTTTGATACATCTACAACAATGAGGCAGGACATGCGTGATTGCAATGAGTTGGTGTCATTGCTTATTCATGAAGAGGCCAAGCTTGGATTAGCTATTGGCTTAAGTAGCTCAAAGGATAGAGATGCAATCTTCTATTCAAATCAAAGAGGCCATGGAAGCCATAGTAGAAGGTCCTCTAGTGGTCAAGGGACTAACCATAATGCATATTAGAATGTGAATAATTAGCATGTGCAGAATACTAGAGGTGGTGGATACTTCCGAGCAAGGGGGAGATTCAACTCTAGAGGCACGGATTCATCGCAATCTCAGAATATGAATGAGTAGTCTGATAAGGACAAGGACTATCACTACTATAAAAAATACGGGCATATTGCTAAGGATTGTTGGAAAAAACAAGCAAATAAAAAAACTAGAAACAAGGGTTTAAATTCTCTAGAGGTGCAGGTACAAGTGCAAATAAGAGCATATATATACACATGTGCACATGCCAATGTCAATGTCAATGTGTGCAAGTGTCAATGAAAGTGTGCCTAAGTGCATCAAGTATATGCAAGTGCACTCAAGTGTACACAAGGGCACACAAGTGCAATACTATTGCACAACCATATGAGTGCACATAGTGCATATGTCAATGCCATTATTAGTGCATGTGCATGTGTGTACACATGCGTGTGCCACTGTGTGTGACAATGATAGTGCTAGTGCACACATATGCCAATGCACAAGGTTGAGATAGTGCACAATGGGTTGTACTTATGCAATGCACATGTGCAAAAAGAGAAAAAATCCAAACTCACAGTGAATTAAAAGGTGAAGGAAACCAACACTTTGACTTCTATTCATGTAGTACATGTGGAAAACCCCATTAATTTCACCCCCTCCCTCTCTTTATCTATTTAATGCTCACTCCCCTCCCCCCAACTTCAATGTTATTAGACAATCCCTATTGAATTTTTGGAGAAGGAAATGCCATTAATTCTTACCTTGCACATAAGGAATGGTGAGATGGTTGCTTGCCTTGCTTCCTCCAATGGCTCTTCCCTCCCTCTTGATAGTTATTTTACTTAAATATGGCAATGGTGATGATCTCCTCTCAAGTTGGTTGTACTATGATGCAATTGACCTTGCCTTGTTCTCTCCTCTAGTGTGGTGGAGAGAAGGGTTGGGGGAAAGGGAGAGAGGTGGAGAGGATATGGAGAGAGAGAGAGAGAGAAAGAGAGAGAGAGACATGGTAATGGGGGTCAAAATAAGGTGTGGTGAAGGAGGGGATGCGATTTGTTATTAGAAAGATTATGATGGGAAGAGGGTAGACTTAGCATGTGTGGCGAGGTAATACAACAAGTGGTGTAGTAGGTGGTGATTGAGGCAGCTAGTGGATAGTGATGGTGACTCCACAAGGGCTCCCTAAGTAATTTCCATGGCTGCACATGGTGGGTATTGTCCAAGGTGGAGATCATGAGGGTGCATGTGTGCTAATGGGGATGATGATGGGGATGGAGTAGTTAGAGTCAATGAAGTAAGAGATGGAAAATGTGATACATTTGAGGATGATGGAGGTGGAGCTTGAGATGATGAAGAGGGAGGTGGATGGGTGATGGTTTGATCAATGGGGTGATTCAACCAATTGGAGGGAGATAAGGGAGTGACAACAATGTTACAGGGACCAAGGTTTGATGACTAAAAATGGGCATGAAGAGAGTGACAGCAGGTGGTATGGTGGTTGTTGATAAGTGGTAGCTCTAACATTGTGAGCAGTTATGGTAGCATTCAAGGGATTGATACGATAGGTGCCATGACAAACTAGATCAATGGCAGGACATGACAACTAATATAGAACACTCCAATGACAAGTGGAAGACTTCATGAGCTGCAACAGTGCTTGAGGTGGCTTCACAATGCAAGCTCATCATTGTTTAAGGTGGTTGAGGCAGCTATATGATGGCAGACCAGTCACCATTCAAGGTGGCTACAAGCTCAGCACTCCAAGGGAGCTCTAGGCAATGGGGTGAGTCAAGGTGGTGGTATGAGTATCTACAACCATGTCAAGTTTAGCATGTGGGGGATAGGTTAACCCTAGGCCTACCTCTAATTCAAACAGGATGTTTTGCTTCTTTTTTTTAAAGCTACGGTTAAGCCCTTGTTGTTGTGCTAGAAAAAGCTCATAACACCACTATATGTTTCTTCTTCAAAGTACATGTGTATCTTCTTATCCCTTCTTATCAATTCAATTTTCCTTCTCTCCTCATATTCACGACATAACTCAAGTCATAATATCTATTTCACACGATAGTAAACATTTTCTTTTTACATGCTCTCTCTCTTTTCATTCCTATAAAATGTACCTCCTAAAATGTAAGGGTGACATCGTGTGTTGTGGAACCTAATATATTTTTAATATATTTTCTTCCTTATTTTTTATTTGCAATTCAAACATTCATACATTTCCATCTTTCCCTTCTAATGTTTTCATTATAAGTGATTATGGTCCATTCTACGTCTTATCACTTTGTTATGAATCATACAAACAAAACCGTTTCATCCAAGAGAAAAATCACTTCCTAACCAGTCCCCTAGATTTTGAAGATAACATGTATGTATCACATCCTTATTTGTAGTATAATGCATGTTAGTAACTTCATGATCAAAGTGTCCTAAGGTCTTAGAAACGGCACCAAAATGTTGTGCTTCACAAGCTCAATGATGGGACTTTGAACACCCTTTTATTCATTCAAGAGGTTTAACCACAAAGCACAATGGCTATCTCTCACCTACCCTCTCACATGTATCATGCATACCAAGATTCCCTTGTAGTGAGCTTGCATGGCATTTCTTCAAGCATGAAGGATGCTCTTGCAAAGATCCACGATCCATGAATATGGTCTTTTAATGCTCAACTCTCTACAACATTGGCATGTATAGAAGAAGCATGAGCATAGGCATGAGAGAGCACTTAAGAGAAAGGAGCCCTCACCCACATGAGTCGATAGAAAGAGTGGCCCTCCACTTGCCGAGAAGTGCGTATGAGCGGCCCCCATATAGGCTTAATTTGGCATTAGTGGGTTGTAGTGGTGGTTTGCCGAGTTGGGTCCAGTGATCGTGAGTTAAGACATTGAAGTCTGCTCCCTCACCAATCAAGGAATTGAAAGCACATGTTCACTTGGCAGTGACCGTGATGTGTAGGTATGTAGGTTCTACGGCTTCCTCATCCTCATCATGCATTTCAGTGATCGTGGCTACTCGTACTTTGACCGGAGGTTCTAACATTGGTGGCTCATGCAGAGGATGCGTGGGAGGGTAGTACTTCTTGACACGAGTGCCATTGAAGAAGCCTATGCCCTCTCTGTCTAGAGTCTCGAGCTCAACGCTGCCAATTCGGCTGATTGTACGAACTTTGAAAGGTCCAAGACCTATAAACTTCATTTTTTGCTTATGCCCCTTAATTGAGTACAGGAGTACTAAGTCTCCCTATTCAAAATCGCGCTGCTTGATGTGCTTGTCAAACCAGCTCTTACGTCATGCCTTCTCACATATGAATGTGTGAGTGGCTAGAAGATGAATTTTCAAGAGGCATTCGAGCTCGACCAAGCATTGCGTCCATGCCTCCTTTCCTTCCCATCGTCTCTGAAGTGCTATTCTCAAGCTAGGAACGAAGAACTCTAAAGGGAGAATTGCTTCAATTCCGTAGGTTAACCTAAAGGGAGTCTGGCCAATATCCATTTTATAAGCTGTACGGTAAGCCCACAAGGCTGCCATCAGCTTGTTATCCCAGTCACTGCGTGAAGAGAGACTACTTTGGTCAGGACGTTTACAAGAATCTTATTCGTGGATTCCGCCTGGCCATTTGCTTGAGGGTACTATGGAGAGGATTTTCAATTGATAATTAGAAAGGTGGATAGAAGATGCGCTATCACTTCATTGATGAAATGTGTGCCCTCGTCGCTGACTAGTTCCATGGGACAGCCAAATCGTGAAATCACCTGCTTCCACAAGAACTTGGCAGTCATTCTAGCATCGTTCTTTCATGTCACTCTCGCTTCTGCCCATTTCTTTAGGTAGTCTGTGGCCACAATGATGTATTTGGCCTGTGAATACTATGCGGCTGGATTGTTGGGTCCTATAAAGTCAATTTTTCAATTTTCGAAGGGTTGTCGTCCAATGATTGGGATCAACTCCATTTGATCCTTGCAAATCGAGACCTTTATCCGCTGACACTCGTCACAATGCTTAACGAATCGTGCTGCATCAGAAAACAGCGTTGGCCACCATAAGTGAGACTGCAGCACCTTGCGGGCTATCATGTCTCCGCTAAAGTGCCCACCACTAGCAATTTCATTGTGCGCCTCTAAGAGCACATCGTGCATCGCATGCTCGCACATGCATCTACGCCACATTCCATCTTGCCCTAGTCGATATAGTTGGCCTGCTATCAACTGGTAGGGTTGGATCTTGAGCATGAGTCTCCTAAGTATTGCCTTTTCTATCGGTCACTCGAGCAGTCCGTACGGTCACTCGAGCAGTCCGTACTCAAGCACTTGGACTATGTCATCTGTCCAATATGGTGTTATATCAGCCTTAAATAAATCTCTCTCTCGCTGGAAAGGTTAAAGAGATAGGCGTCTGGCAATTTACCAGCAATGCCTTCTACAGCGGCCTCTCCCGTGGGGATGTGTGACATATGGTCAGCCATGTAGTGCTATTTTCCAAAATCTCCTAGATTTCCCTCTCATTATTTGGCACTTGGAAGGTGACAGGTTTAGGTCTCCCCTGAGGGGTTCCTCCCATCATGCAAACTGGTACGGAAGGTGCATCTTTAGACTTACCAATTGTCTTGATGTCTTGCTCGTTTGCCTCATGATCCGAGAATGGCAGGTCGATTGTAGCAACGACATGCATCCAATCTCGCTCGTCCTCTGGGCATGGAATATACTTGGTCAAGGGTCTATAGGACTTCTTGACTTGAGCGTTCCCTTTAAGTATCACGGAGATGGCATCCAAGTCGACTAGTGAGGTCTTCCAGGTGTCCATCTCTGCCCTCACAACGTCGGTTCTATTTCCAAGGAAGATTAATCCGTTACCCCAATCTTCGATGACTCTGGCATTGGACATCCAAGGTCGGCCTAATACGATATCGTAGTCCACACCCTTCATGACTATAAAGTCAACTGAGAACTAGACACCTACGATTTTCACTGGCCAATTTTTTAGCACCTCGAATGGTTTCACTCTCATACCATTTACTAGTGTGACATTGAACTTAACAGTCTCAACAGGTGGGTTTTCCCAAGTCTAAAGCACTGCGTGGCTAAGCACACTAACCCCATCTCTCATGTCTATGATCCCCTTTCTCGTTGTGTCGCCTAGGGCTAGTATCTTTTAGACTACATGCATCTTGGTGCCCTCCTAGAAGGCATTAACGTGCAAGGACTTTGGCACATAGTGCAGCGTCAGAGTCGGTATTTGTGTCTCTACATCATGGTCATGGAGATCAGCATCTTGCTCTCGTGATCCTTCAACCCACTATTTCAGGTCTTGCCATAGGGTGGGATGCTACTTATGCAAGTCTACCACATTTAGCGTTACAGGGATGGTCACCAGCATGGTAAGGAGGTCATTGGCTGCTCGTCTCTCTCCTAATCCAGATTGTCCTGGCCAATGGCCGTGACTGATTTGCGGGCCTACAGCATCAAGACTTGGCCTAAGCGGTACTGCTTGTGGTGCGGTCACATCCCCCCCGACTTTGCTCGAGGGGGTGAGATTAGCGTGCTTATGCTAGAGAGATCATCGATCTCGTCCTCTAGGATAGGCTCAGCATCCTTTAGGTGCTCTTGGGCCTCTTTCACCCATTCCTTCACTTTCTCTATGGCCTCTAGTGGATGCTTCGAATGCGGAGTATTCCCCTACCTTAGCACTTCCCTTTTTGGCCGTCTTAGGGGCTGAAGTTTTTGCCTCTGCATCAGTGACCTCCTTTCCAGTAGGCAGAGTAGTAGCACTCTCAATTTTCAGTGCAATCTTACCTTCAGGCCTCTTCTTTCTCCGCCTATGGCTCTTCTTCCCTATCGATGCTGCATCGAGATTGCTAGGTCCTGGCAGTGATATGCCGGCCTACTTCATCTGGGCATGAGTCATGACCCACAATGGGATAGGTCTAGCCTCCCCATCAAGGTTCTCCACACCAAACAGCCCTAATGGGACAGATGGAACGTTGGCTAACCTCAAAGATGGTTTTCACTTTGGGCAGTCGACGAAGAGATGAGTGATCCCGCACTCAACGCACCTTAGGTCAGCTTTGTCTCTGTTCTGTTGCTCCCTCTCAAGGCAGCGTGATGAGGCATGCCCTGGGTGACCACAAGTCCAAAAGATGATTAGATCCTTCATTTGCTCTCCTAGGCCTCTACCTCATCCTCTTCCTAATGCCATCACTGGTACTGGTTGATAGTTCATAAGGACTACGTTGCCCTCGTCGTCGTGCGAGACCTAAGGGTATACGTAAGTCTCTTCCTCATTCGGCTCTTCCACATAGTGGACTGGAGCACCACTTGGTGGATGGGTTACGTAGGGACCAGGTAGTCTAGGTATGCCTGTAGGGTTTATGTCCATCCTAGGAACAATCGTCTTGATATCGTTAGGTGCAGGAAGGGCCAATGGGGCTCCCCTTCCGAAGAATGGTTGAGGCCTCTTCGCTAGGTAGGGTTGGCCGTATGGTTGCGAGTACAAAAGTCTTGTTGGTAATCTACAATGCGCGACGTCCTGACCGAACCTACCGCAATTAGCGCAAGGTCATGACCTAAGGTCTTGACACTCGGCTGGCAAAGTGGTTTCTGCCATAGTACACGCATTGGATGTGTGGGCGTGCTAGTCATCTCAACATGTCTTGCAGCTTGTCTATCTCCATCTTTACATCAGCCAAGTTCTGGTTTGTCTCGGTGGCTTTCCCCTTATCTTGGATGGTTGGGCTTGATCGTTCGCTAGAGTTTGAAGCTCTCTCTGAGCTCTGCGAGTTAGTTTCTTCTGAGTTTAAGCTCCTGGAGCTTCTCTCTTTCAGCTGGTCGTCAACTCTAATGGCTTCCTCAAAAACCCTAGCTAGTGCATCTCACTGCAAGCTTGAGTCACTTACAAAGCCTTATACAGCCCCTCATTTTGAATTCCCCTGATGAATACAGTTGACACTGCTCTTTTAGTTGGTCGTTCACCCGTAGGGATTCTCTTGAAGAGACTCCTCACATGGGTCACATAATCACGAATGTCCTCCTTCTCCTTTTGCTTGACATTCATCAATCGCACTAGTAGATTGTTAGAGTATCCAGGCTTGGCAAATCTCTTGATGAAGAGATTCTTGAGGCCGTTGACATTGGTTTGCTCTGCAGCATCTAAACTCGTATACCAAATCCTACCCTTGTCACCTAAGCAGAGGCAGAACGCTTGAGAGTGCTGAGTTAGGTCGGTGAGGCTGTTGGCTTCACAGACTTGCTCGAATTGCTCTATGAAACTATATAGATCATTGTGGGACTGGTACTTGTCAAGCTGCTTTGCAACGATTGGGATTTTGGACTCGCTCTTGGAGCCTTGGTTTGCTCCTAATCCTACTTGCACTGATGTCGCTAGTGTTGCGGCACTTTGCTCTACTACTGTGTTGTCTAGCAGTTGCTTCATGAGAAGCTCGCTTAGCATTAAGTCTCCTTCCAAGGCTCTCTCGTGATCTCTACCGGCTAGGTTCAACACCTGCTGTACCTCGTGCAATTCTGTGCTTTGCCTTTGGCTCCTAGCCTGCTGATCTCTGTTGTACTATACTATGCTTTGCAGTGCCTTGTGGGCTAGCTTCCTCTCCTCTTCTAAGTCTATGATGATGGCATCTGTTGTCCTGTCGCGGTGTTCATACCAGGCATACGCATCGTAGCTACTAAGCAGCTCTGCTAAATCACCTCTGGGAAGACTCATAAGTCGAGTTTCTCGTTCAGCCTGCGGTCTAGGTTTTCTTTTGCCATCGTCGTGTTCTCGTGCTCCACCAAGCTATCGATCAAGTTCAGTAAGTTTGTCAAATCCACCTCTTTGGTGCCGCTTACTTGGTCCTACTCCGTGTGTCGATGGTCTGTTTATGTCTTTGGGTCTTCTCCTATTGGTGGGTTCCTTGAGTTGTTTATCTGAGTGAGTTCCTTGACTTATTAAATACAATCCTCAATTTATCTCCTCTGAGTGTGTGTGTTTCTTCCCATGCACTTGTGCTCAATCAGGCTTTTAGTTTTCCTTAAGTGTACTTCAAGTGCGAAAATTCAAGGTGAGTGCGGCAAAGAATATCTAAGCGTCTTACGCACTCTCGCCTCGTTTTGGGCTTAATAGGCTTGTCGATCAGTTCTGTGGCCGTCTTGACAAGGTTACAGGTTTTCCTACTACGTTGCCTTGCTCGTTCTTGGTTCGGTCAAGGTTTATGGCTCAGCGGGTTGTCTCTAGGACTCTAGGTCTTGTGACAACCTTGAGCGTCAAGAGGACTTGCGACAGGTCGTGCGGCTGGGTTTGGTCAAATTTCTAGAAAATTCGGAAAAGTCTACACTTGATCCAACTTGTCCGAATTGTAGGGGCCGAGTGGGTGACTTGAACCGGTCGAGGCGCACGGGCTGAGGGCCGAAAGGGTGACTCGAATAGGGTGGACTAAGACGGACTGAGGTGCTGACTCGGATGGGCCGCAAAAGGTCCACTCGGGCGGGGTCATTCGGATGGGCCGAGGGAGTCTACTCGGACAGGCCGAGGCACACGAGCCAAGGGCCGAATCACATTTGTCCAAGGGCTGAGTTTTGCACGGGACGAGGGCCAAATTGGGTCGCTCGGCGAGCGGGATGGTTGGCCAAGGGTTGAGTTTGTAAATGGGGCTGAGTGATGTCACTCAAAAGAGCCGAGTAGGGTTTTGGGCCGAGTCGGCCAAAAGACAAAGGGCTGAGGGCCGATTCTGGGACTGGGCCCAGAAACCAACCGCTTGGACGGGCTGAGTTGTGCGCGACGAGGAAACGCCGAGGCGATTTTGATTGAAACTAACGATTTAGCTAATCGTTTCACACACAACCTTCCAGATAACAACTAGGGTGCAAGGCGAAGTGATTGATATACCTAAGGCGATCGGTAGGCTCTCCAATGCAATATCGAATCGATTCTGCGTAGGCTCTCTTTCTCTCTCTCTCTCTCTCTCACTGCAAGGGTTGCAAAGGAGCTCTCCCTTGGCTGCTCGTCTCTCTTCTAATCCAGATTGTCCTGGCCAATGATTGTGACTGATTAGCGGGCCTACGGCATCAAGGCTTGGCCTAAGCGGTACTGCTGGTGGTGCGGTCGCATCCCCCCCGAATTTGGTCGAGGGGGTGAGACTAGCGTGCTTATGCTAGAGAGATCATCGATCTCGTCCTCAAGGATAGGCTCAGCGTCCTTCAGGTGCTCTTAGGTCTCTTTCACCCATTCCTTCACTTTCTATATGGCCTCTAGTTGACGCTTTGAATGCGGAGTATTCCCCTACCTTAGCACTTCCCTTTTTGGCCGTCTTAGGGGCTGAAGTTTTTGCCTCTGCATCAGTGACCTTCCTTCCAGTAGGCAGAGTAGTAGCACTCTCAGTTTTTAGTGCAACCTTACCTTCAGGCCTCTTCTTTCTCCGCCTATGGCTCTTCTTCCCTATCGATGCTGCATCGAGGTTGCTAGACCCTGGCAGTGATATGTCGGCCTACTTCATCTGGGCACGAGTCATGACCCACAATGGGATAGTTGTAGCCTCCCCATCAAGGTTCTCGACACCAAATAGCCCCAATGGGACAGATGGCACGTTGGCTAACCTCAAAGATGGTTTTCACTTTGGGCAGTCGACGAAGAGATGAGTGATCCCGCACTCAACACACCTTAGGTCAGCTTTGTCTCTGTTCTGTTGCTTCCTCTCATGGCAACGTGATGAGGCATGCCGTGGGTGACCACAGTCCAAAAGATGATTAGATCATGCATCTGCTCTCCTAGGCCTCTACCTCGTCCTATTCCTAATGCCATCACTGGTACTGGTTGATAGTTCATAAGGATTACGTTGCCCTCGTCGTCATGAGAGACGTAAGGGTATACGTAAGTCTCTTCCTCATTTAGCTCTTCCACATAGTGGACTGGAACACCACTTGGTGGATGGGTTACGTAGGGACCAGGTAGTCTAGGTATACCTATAGGGTTTATGTCCATCCTAGGAACAATCGAGTTAATATCCTTAGGCGCAGGAAGCGCCAATGGGGCTCCCCTTCTAAAGAATGGTTGTGGCCTCTTGGCTAGGTAGGGTTGGCCGTATGGTTGCGAGTACAGAAGTTTTCTTGGTAATCTACAATGCGCGACGTCGTGACCGAACCTACCGCAGTTAGCGCAAGGTCTTGACACTCGGCTGGCAAGTGGTTTCCGCCATAGTACATGCATTGGATGTGTGGGCGCACTGGTCGTCTCAACATGTCTTGCAGCTTGTCTATCTCTATCTTTACATCAGCCAAGTCTTGGTTTGTCTCGGTGGCTTTCCCCTTATCTTGCGTGGTTGGGCCTGATCATTCGCTAGAGGTTGAAGCTCTCTCTGAGCTCCGCGAGTTAGTTTCTTCTGAGTTTAAACTCCTGGAGCTTCTCTCTTTCAGTTGGTCGTCAACTCTGATGGCTTCCTCAAAAACCCTAGCTAGCACGTCTCACTACAAGCTTGAGTTACTTGCCAAAGCCTTATACAGCTCCTCATTTTGAATTCCCCTGATGAATACATTTGACACTGCTCTTTCAGTTGGTCGTTCACCCGTAGGGATTCTCTTGAAGAGACTCCTCACGTGGGTCACATAATCGCGAATGTCCTCCTTCTCCTTCTGCTTGACATTCATCAATCGCACTAGGAGATTGTTAGAGTATCCAGGCTCGGCAAATCTCTTGATGAAGAGATTCTTGAGACCGTTGACGTTGGTTGGCTCTGCAGTATCTAAACTCGTATACCAAATCCTACCCTTGTCACCTAAGCAGAGGCGGAACGCTTGAGAGTGCTGAGTCAGGTTGGTGAGGCTGTTGGCTTCACAGACTTGCTCGAATTGCTCTATGAAACTATATAGATCGTCATGGGACTAGTACTTGTCAAGCTGCTTTGCAACGATTGGGATTTTGGACTCGCTCTTGGAGCCTTGGTTTGCTCCTAATCCTACTTGCACTGATGTCGCTAGTGTTGCGGCACTTTGCTCTACTACTGTGTTGTCTAGCAGTCGCTTCATGAGAAGCTCGCTTAGCATTAAGTCTCCTTTGAAGGCTCTCTAGTGATCTCTACCGGCTAGGTTCAACACCTGCTGTACCTCGTGCAATTCTGTGCTTTGCCTTTGGCTCCTAGCCTGCTGGTCTCTGTTGTACTCTACTGTGCTTTGCAGTGCCTTGTGGGCTAGCTTCCTCTCCTCTTCTAAGTCTTCGATGATGGCATCTGAGCTCTGCGAGTTAGTTTCTTCTGAGTTTAAGCTCCTGGAGCTTCTCTCTTTCAGCTGGTCGTCAACTCTCATGGCTTTCTCAAAAACCCTAGCTAGTGCATCTCACTGCAAGCTTGAGTTAGTTACCAAAGCCTTATACAGCTCCTCATTTTGAATTCCCCTGATGAATACAGTTGATACTGCTCTTTCAGTTGGTCGTTCACCCGTAGGGATTCTCTTGAAGAGACTCCTCACGTGGGTCACATAATCACGAATGTCCTCCTTCTCCTTCTGCTTGACATTCATCAATCGCACTAGTAGATTGTTAGAGTATCCAGGCTTGGCAAATCTCTTGATGAAGAGATTCTTGAGGCCGTTGACGTTGGTTGGCTCTGCAGCATCTAAACTCGTATACCAAATCCTACTCTTGTCACCTAAGCAGAGGCGAAACGCTTAAGAGTGCTGAGTTAGGTCGGTGAGGCTGTTGGCTTCACAGACTTGCTCGAATTGCTCTATGAAACTATGTAGATCGTCATGGGAATGGTACTTGTCAAACTACTTTGCAACGATTGTTATTTTGGACTCGCTCTTGGAGCCTTGGTTTGCTCCTAATCCTACTTGCACTGATGTCGCTAGTGTTGCGGCACTTTGCTCTACTACTGTGTTGTCTAGCAGTCGCTTCATGAGAAGCTCGCTTAGCATTGAGTCTCCTTCCAAGGCTCTCTCGTGATCTCTACCGGCTAGGTTCAACACCTGTTGTACCTCGTGCAATTCTGTGCTTTACCTTTGGCTCCTAGCCTGCTGATCTCTGTTGTACTGTACTATGCTTTGCAGTGCCTTGTGGGCTAGCTTCCTCTCCTCTTCTAAGTCTACGATGATGGTATCTGTTGTCCTGTCGCGGTGTTCATACCGGGCGTACGCATCGTAGCTACTAAGCAGCTCTGTTGAATCACCTCTGGGAAGACTCCTAAGTCGAGTTTCTCGTTTGGCATGTGGTCTAGGTTTTCTTTTGCCATTGTCGTGTTCTCGTGCTCCACCAAGCTATCGATCAAGTTGAGTAAGTTTGTCAAATCCACCTCTTTGGTGCCGCTTACTTAGTCCTACTCCGTGTGTCGATAGTCTGTCTATGTCTTTGGGTCTTCTCCTATTGGTGGGTTCCTTGAGTTGTTTATCTGAGTGAGTTCCTTGACTTATTAAATACAATCCTCAATTTATCTCCTCTGAGTGTGTGTGTTTCTTCCCATGCACTTGTGCTCAATCAGGCTTTTAGTTTTCCTTAAGTGTACTTCAAGTGCGATAATTCAAGGTGAGTGCGGCAAACAATATATAAGCGTCTTACGCACTCTCGCCTCGTTTTGGGCTTAATAGGCTTGTCGATCAGTTCTCTGGCCGTCTTGACAAGGTTACAAGTTTTCCTACTACGTTGCCTTGCTCGTTCTTGGTTCGGTCAAGGTTTATGGCTCAACGGGTTGTCTCTAGGACTCTAGGTCTTGTGACAACCTACGCAAGCTGGTAAGCGGCTACGCCTTACGATTTTGCCTATTCCTTGTGCCAGAATCGAGTTCTGAGCATCAGGAGGACTTGCGACAGGTCGTGCGGCTGGGTCTGGTCAAATTTCTAAACAATTTGGAAAAGTCTACACTTGATCCAACTTGTCCGAATTGTAGGGGCCGAGTGGGTGACTCGAACCGGCCGAGGCGCATGGGCTGAGGGCCGAATGGACGACTCAAATAGGATAGACTCAGACGGACTGAGTGTTGAGATATCGAGCTCCACTTGTGATATGCCAGGGTGACCGTTGTGTATTTATGTCACCGACGTGTTAGTTGCAGATGCGGTTGGTACACCGCCCATGAATAATAGCTACATGATAGCTATCCTTATCTACTCTAGTTCGTGGCTCAGTTAGTATGCCACCTTAGTTAGTTGAGTTTGGTTTGAGACCCATATTTAGGGTTCTTCTATTTCTTTGTACTAGAGTTCTTTTTGTCTTACACAACTAAGAAGAGAAAAACAGTTTTCAGCCTCTATCTTTGTGTGTATTCCGCCATTGTGCAAGCAAGAAAGCTACAAGTGAGACTCCTTCCTTCTCTCCCACAATCTTGACATGGTATCAGAGCCTTGTTCGTGGTAAGGAGCTCAAGAAAGCAAGCCAAGCTCGCGGTGTTCTGGTTGAGACGCCCTTCGCGGTGAAGCAAGAGGGCAGTATATACTGCGGGTAAGGGCTTTAGCCCTTGGCGACCCTGTTTTTTTTATTTGAGGCCATTTCGGGGCCTGTTTTGGAGGCGGAAGTTTTCTGCACGCACTCAGGAAAAGGCCCAGTTTTATGCTGTGCGACCACTGTTCTACAGGTCGGTGAAAAGTTACTGTAGAAATTGCATTGTATGCTTGTGTGCAGAGACATTGGGAGTTACAGATTCATCCTTGTTGCCTGTTGATGCAAAATCGTCACTAGGAAGTGATTGTGTGGTCAAATACCACTTTCGCCAGTTTTGCAGATTTGCCCTTGTGAGGGTGAAGCTGTGTTTTTTGCAGTGACAAAATTTTTTGCAGTATTCTGTAATGGCATCTGATTCTCTCTCACAGATTGTCACTGAAAAGCTTGACAAGAACAACTTCCAAGCATGGAAGTTTAGAATGACGAATTTCCTTATGGGAAAAGGATATTGGGAATTTGTTGCAGGAAATGAAGAAGAACTAGTTCTTCCTGATGTTCCCAATCAACAGCAAATGCAGGCATTTAAAGCATGGCATGAGAGAGCCAAGAAAGTTATGTACTGGCTGTCTATCAGTATTTCAGACTCTATGATTGTGCATATTCAGGATGCAAGTACGCCAAAGGAGGCATGGGATACTTTGTCAAAAATGTATAGCACAAATACTCAAGCCAGGAAAATGCAGCTCAAGCAAGAGTTGCATAATGTGCAAAGAGAAAATATGAGCATCAATGACTACCACATGAAGGTGAAGAAGATTGCAGATGCACTTGCTTCCATTGGGTTGCCAGTGGAAGATGATGATTTAGTTTCTATGACCTTGAATGGTCTAGGAAAGGATTATGCACAGTTTCGGACATCCATCTCAGTTCGTGAAAGATTTCCTGATTTTGAGGAGTTGATTGCTCTTCTAATTTCTGAGGAGCAGAGAAATGGTGGTGCATCTTCTTCAGGAGGAACTTCAAAAGAAGCTGTCTTCTACTCAAATGCTGGAAGAGGTAGAGGCAAAGGTAGAGGAGGCCGCTTTGGAGGCCGTGGTAGAAATCAGAATATGCAGCAAACTCAAGAAAACCAGTCCTATGGAGGAGGACGAGGTAACTCTAGAGTCAGGGGGAACCAAAGAGGTCGTGGTGGATGGCAAAGAGGTCAAAATGCAAACAGTAATGTTGAATGCTACTACTGTGGTAAAATGGGTCATATGGCTAAAGACTGCTATAAAAAGCAGAATGAGATCATGAATGGAAAACTGCAACAAGGAAATTATGCATCTTCTAGTAGACAGGGTGATGACAGAAATGAGCATTTGTTCATGGTGCAGCACATGAACAATTCTGTGACAAGTGCAGAAGAAAGCAATGATGTATGGTATGTTGACTCAGGTGCATCAAACCACATGACAGGTCATGCAGAATGGATGGAGGATGCAAGGAAAATGGAAAAACCAGGATTTGTGGAGACTGGTGATGATATTGCACATCCTATTGTGCAGATTGGAAAATTTCCCTTGTCTATGCAGGATGGGAAAAAGAAATACCTGTCCGATGTATTTAATGTCCCGAATATCACCAAGAATCTGGTTTCTGTTGGTCAAATGGTTGAGCAGGGCTTGCAGGTCAGATTTAATCCTCATGGATGCTTTGTTGAGGATATGAAAAATAAAGGTCGCTTGGTAGCAAAAGGAAAGAAGAAGGGCAGAATGTTTACGTTGGATGCAGACATGTCTAAATTGAGTGCAGCAATGTTTGCACATGGGATCGGTGTAGTTGCAAATATTGATATCTGGCATAAACGCATTGGTCATGTTAATGTACAGCGACTTAAATCAATGCAGGCCCAAAATATTGTTGCAAGATTGCCAAAATTCAAGGTTGCAGAAATGCATAAGGTATGTGAAGCCTGTCAGTTTGGAAAACAGGCAAGGAAACCATTTCCTAGACATGTTCAAGAGAGTAAGAAGCCATTGGAATTAATCCACTCTGATATGTGGACTACTAAAGCTGCATCTCTTGGAGGCTGTCATTATTTTGTTACTTTTATTGATGACTATAGCGGAAAAGTTTGGGTGTATTTTATGAAAAAGAAAAGTGAAGTTTTTGGGCATTTCAAAACTCTTAAAGCTATGGTTGAAAAAGAAACAGGCTGCAAATAAAATGCCTAAGGTCAGATGGAGGGGGAGAGTACCTCTCAAATGAGTTTGCAAGGTTCTTGCAGGAGCATGGCATAAAGCAGCAATATTCATGCAGTCATACCCCACAGCAAAATGGAATTGCAGAAAGAAAAAACAGGCATATTGGAGAGGTATCTCGTGCCATGCTCAATGAAAAAGACTTGCCAAATTTTTATTGGGCTGAAGCAGTTGCTACAACAGTCTATATAATGAACAGGACTCCCACTGCAGCAATACATGGGATGACTCCAGAGGAGAGGTATACTGGTAGGAAACCAGATATTTCTCATTTGAAAATTTTTGGTTGCATTGCCTATGTACATGTGCCAGATGAGTTGAGATCCAAGTTGGATCCAAAAGCTGAGAAGTGCATCTTTATTGGTTACTCTCTGCAGCAAAAAGGGTATAGATGCTATAACCCTTCTACTCGTAAGTTTACAGTGAGCAGAGATGTTTTTGATGAGATGAGTAGCTGGTATAAACCAGTAAATGTGATTGATAATGTAGATGCACAAAATGGTAATATTGCACAAAATTCTCAGCAGCAGTCACAAGATATTAGTGGACCTGGAGCGTCCTCTAGCAGTGGTTCACATTCTTCGCCATGGACAGGCAGATTGAGATCAGGAGAATCTTCTGAAGGCAGCGCAAATAGTGGTATGCAGGTATCACGAAAAGGAAAAGAGAAGGTAGATCAGCCCATGTTTGATGTGAATGCAGGTCACTCTTATGTGGATGGTGAATCCAGTGGCTCAAAACAGAGCATTGATGATGAGTTGGGTATTCCTTCTATTGTTACACCTGGAGTAAGGAAGACCAGGGATGTTTTGAGAGCACCTGGGAGTGAACCTACTTTGCGCAGGTCTACGAGAGCTAGGTATCCTGTGGATAGGTTGAAATATGATGGATTTACAGCCATTCACTATGCATATATGGTCAAAGTGATACAGGAACCAGAACCCACTTCTTTTGAGCAAGCCATGGGAAAAGAAAAATGGGAGAAAGCCATGGATGAAGAAATGGATGCCTTGGAAGCAAATGCTACATGGGAATTGGTACCTTTGCCTAAAGGTAAGAATGCAATTGGCTGTAAGTGGGTTTATAAGGTGAAGCACAATGCAGATAGTTCTGTGAACAGATACAAGGCAAGATTAGTAGTCAAGGGGTATGCACAAACATATGGCATTGACTATGAAGAAACATTCAGTCCGGTTGCAAGGATGGCAACTGTAAGAGCAGTCATTGCTATGGCTGCATCAAAGGAATGGTCTTTACATCAGATGGATGTAAAGAATGCCTTCTTGCATGGTGACTTGCAAGAAGAGGTCTATATGGAGCAGCCACCAGGTTATGTGCATGATGTTCATCCTGAGTTTGTTTGCAGGTTGAAGAAAGCCTTGTATAGCTTGAAGTAAGCACCTAGAGCATGGTCTGACAAGATAGGACAGTATCTTGTCACTATTGGCTTTCAGATTTCCAAGGCAGATTTCTCACTTTATGTGAGAAAAACAGAGAAAGGTATTATGCTACTTGTCATTTATGTTGATGATTTGATTATGACAGGTGATAGTGATGAAGATATCCTTCATGTGAAAATGCTATTGAAGCAGAAGTTTGAGATGAAGGATTTGGGAGAGCTGCGTTATTTCTTGGGCATTGAGGTGATTAGATCACCAAGTGGGATACAGCTCTTGCAGAGGCAGTATGGATTGGACATGCTGTCCAAATATGGGATGACAGGCTGTAAGCCTATTTCAGTTCCTTTGGAGCAGAATGTGAAGCTGAGCGCAGATGCAGGTGAGCTTTTGGAAGACCCTACTATGTACAGACGCATAGTAGGAAGCTTGATTTATATGACTATTACCAGGCCAGATTTGAGCTATGCTGTTGGATTGGTAAGTCAGTTTATGCAGGCTCCAAGGAAACCGCATTTGGATGCGGCTAGACGCATACTCAGGTATGTGAAGTCCACATTGCAGTATGGACTATTTTATGAGACTGGGGTTCAGATACAGTTGCATGGATACACTGATGCTGATTGGACTGGTAGCATTTCTGATAGACGTTCTACCAGTGGATATGTGTTCTCTTTTGGGAGTGCTGCAGTCACTTGGAGCAGCAAGAAACAGCCTACAGTTGCCTTGTCGAGCACAGAGGCTAAGTACAGGGGTGCAGCAATGACTGCATGTGAGGTAGCTTGGTTGCATAAGCTACTTTATGATATGCATCAGCCTACAGATGGGCCAGTTGTCATTTATTGTGACAACATGAGTAGTATACACTTGGCAAATAACCCAGTCTATCATTCTAGAACAAAGCACATTGAGGTGCATTATCACTATGTGCGGGAGAGGGTTTTACTAGGTCTTATTGATCTAGTTTATGTCAGCACAGAGGATTAGGTAGCTGACATATTTACGAAGGCATTGGGCGCAGAGAAGCTGCGCAAGTTCAGAGACCTGCTTGGTGTGCAGGAATTGGGATTGAGCTCGAGGGGGAGTGTTGAGATATCGAGCTCCACTTGTGATATGCCAGGGTGACTGTTGTGCATTTATGTCACCGACGTGTTAGTTTCAGATGCGGTTGGTACACCGCCCATGAATAATAGCTACATGATAGCTATCCTTATCTACTCTAGTTCGTGGCTCAGTTAGTATGCCACCTTAGTTAGTTGAGTTTGGTTTGAGACCCATATTTAGGGTTCTTCTATTTCTTTGTACTACAGTTCTTTTTGGCTTACACAACTAAGAAGAGAAAAATAGTTTTCAGCCTCCACCTTTGTGTGTATTCCGCCATTGTGCAAGCAAGAAAGCTACAAGTGAGACTCCTTCCTTCTCTCCCACAATCTTGACACTGAGGTGCTGACTCAGATGGGCCGCAAAAGGTCCACTCGGACGTCATCTCTCTTCTAATCCAGATTGTCCTGGCCAATGATTGTGACTGATTTGCGGGCCTACGGCATCAAGACTTGGCCTAAGCGGTACTGCTTGTGGTGCAGTCGCATCCCCCCGAATTTGGTCGAGGGGGTGAGACTAGCGTGCTTATGCTAGAGAGATCATCGATCTCGTCCTCGAGGATGGGCTCAGCATTCTTTAGGTGCTCTTGGGCCTCTTTCACCCATTCCTTCACTTTCTATATGGCCTCTAGTTGACGCTTCGAATGCGGATTATTCCCCTACCTTAGCACTTCCCTTTTTGGCCGTCTTAGGGGCTGAAGTATTTGCCTCTGCATCAGTGACCTTCTTTCCAGCAGGCAGAGTAGTAGCACTCTCAGTTTTCAGTGCAACCTTACCTTCAGGCCTCTTCTTTCTCCGCCTATGGCTCTTCTTCCCTATCGATGCTGCATCGAGGTTGCTAGGCCCTGGCAGTGATATGCCGGCCTACTTCATCTGGGCACGAGTCATGACCCACAATGGGATAGTTGTAGCCTCCCCATCAAGGTTCTCGACACCAAATAGCCCCAATGGGACAGATGGCACGTTGGCTGACCTCAAAGATGGTTTTCACTTTGGGTAGTCGACGAAGAGATGAGTGATCCCGCACTCAACACACCTTAGGTCAGCTTTGTCTCTGTTCTGTTGCTTCCTCTCAGAGCAGCGTGATGAGGCATGCCCTGGGTGACCACAAGTCCAAAAGATGATTAGATCCTGCATCTGCTCTCCTAGGCCTCTACCTCATCCTCTTCCTAATGCCATCACCGGTACTGGTTGATAGTTCATAAGGATTACGTTGCCCTCGTCGTTGTGTGAGACGTAAGGGTATACATAAGTCTCTTCCTCATTCGGCTCTTCCACATAGTGGACTGGAACACCACTTGGTGTATGGGTTACGTAGGGACCAGGTAGTCTAGGTATGCCTGTAGGGTTTATGTCGATTCTAGGAACAATCCGCTTAATATCCTTAGGCGCAGGAAGGGCTAATGGGGCTCCCCTTCCGAAGAATGGTTGTGGCCTCTTGGCTAGGTAGGGTTGGCCATATGGTTGCGAGTACAGAAGTTTTCTTGGTAATCTACAATGCGCAACGTCGTGACCGAACCTACCGCAGTTAGCGCAAGGTCTTGAGCTAAGGTCTTGACACTCGGCTGGCAAGTGGTTTCCGCCATAGTACATGCATTGGATGTGTGGGCGCACTGGTCGTCTCAACATGTCTTGTAGCTTGTCTATCTCTATCTTTACATCAGCCAAGTCCTGGTTTGTCTCCGTGGCTTTCCCCTTATCTTGCGTGGTTGGGCCTAATCGTTCGCTAGAGGTTGAAGCTCTCTCTGAGCTCCGCGAGTTAGTTTCTTCTGAGTTTAAACTCCTAGAGCTTCTCTCTTTCAGATGGTCGTCAACTCTGATGGCTTCCTCAAAAACCCTAGCTAGCACGTCTCACTACAAGTTTGAGTTACTTGCCAAAGCCTTATACAGCTCCTCATTTTGAATTCCCCTAATGAATACATTTGACACTGCTCTTTTAGTTGGTCGTTCACCCGTAGGGATTCTCTTGAAGAGACTCCTCACATGGGTCACATAATCGCGAATGTCCTCCTTCTCCTTCTGCTTGACATTCATCAATCGCACTAGGAGATTGTTAGAGTATCCAGGCTCGGCAAATCTCTTGATGAAGAGATTCTTGAGACCGTTGACGTTGGTTGGCTCTGCAACATCTAAACTCGTATACCAAATCCTACCCTTGTCACCTAAGCAGAGGCGGAATGCTTGAGAGTGCTGAGTCAGGTTGGTGAGGCTGTTGGCTTCACAGACTTGCTCGAATTGCTCTATGAAACTATATAGATCGTCGTGGGACTGGTACTTGTCAAGTTGCTTTGCAACGATTGGGATTTTGGACTCGCTCTTGGAGCCTTGGTTTGCTCCTAATCCTACTTGCACTGATGTCGCTAGTGTTGCGGCACTTTGCTCTACTACTGTGTTGTCTAGCAGTCGCTTCATGAGAAGCTCGCTTAGCATTAAGTCTCCTTTGAAGGCTCTCTCGTGATCTCTACCGGCTAGGTTCAACACCTGCTGTACCTCGTGCAATTCTGTGCTTTGCCTTTGGCTGCTAGCCTACTGGTCTCTGTTGTACTCTACTGTGCTTTGCAGTGCCTTGTGGGCTAGCTTCCTCTCCTCTTCTAAGTCTACGATGATGGCATATGTTGTCCTGTCGCGGTGTTCATACCGGGTGTATGCATTGTAGCTACTAAGCAGCTCTGCTGAATCACCTCTGGGAAGACTCCTAAGTCCAGTTTCTCGTTCGACCTATGGTCTAGGTTTTCTTCTACCATCGTCGTGTTCTCGTGCTCCACCAAGCTATTGATTAGCTTAAGTTTTTGAAATCCACCTCTTTGGTGCCGCTTACTTGGTCCTACTCCGTGTGTCGATAGTCTGTCTATGTCTTTGGGTCTTCTCCTATTGGTGGGTTCCTTGAGTTGTTTATCTGAGTGAGTTCCTTGACTTATTAAATACAATCCTCAATTTATCTCCTCTGAGTGTGTGTGTTTCTTCCCATGCACTTGTGCTCAATCAGGCTTTTAGTTTTCCTTAAGTGTACTTCAGGTGCAAAAATTCAAGGTGAGTGCGGCAAACAATATCTAAGCGTCTTACGCACTCTCACTTCGTTTTGGGCTTAATAGGCTTGTCGATCAATTCTCTGGCCGTCTTGACAAGGTTACAGGTTCTCCTAGTACATTGCCTTGCTCATTCTTGGTCCGGTCAAGGTTTATGGCTCAGCGGGTTGTCTCAGGACCCTAGGTCTCGTGACAACCTACGCAAGCTGCTAAGCGGCTACGCCTTACGATTTTGCCTATTCCTTGGTCCAGAATCGAGTTCTGAGCATCAGGAGGACTTGCGACAGGGTATGCGGCTGAGCTCTAGCTGGGTGTGGTCATATTTCTAGAAAATTTGGAAAAGTCTACACTTGATCCAACTTGTCCGAATTGTAGGGGCCGAGTGGGTGACTCGAACTGGCCGAGGCACATGAGCTAAGAGCCGAATGGACGAGTCAAATAGGGTGGACTCAGACGGACTGAGGTGCTGACTCGGATGGGCCGCAAAAGGTCCACTCGGACGGGGTCATTTGGATGGGCCGAGGGAGTCTAGTCGGACAGGCCGAGGCACAAGAGCCAAGGGCCGAATCACATTTGTCCGAGGGCTGAGTTTTGCACGGGACGAGGGCCAAATTGGGTCGCTCGGCAAGCGGGATGGTTGGCCAAGGGTTGAGTTTGTAAATGGGGCTGAGTGATGTCACTCGAAAGAGCCGAGTAGGGTTTTGGGCCGAGTCGGCCAAAAGACAAAGGGCTGAGGGCCGATTCTGGGACTGGGCCCAGAAACCAACCGCTTGGACGGGCCGAGTTGTGCGCGACGAGGCAACGCCGAGGTGATTTTGATCGAAACTAACGATTTAGCTAATCGTTTCACACACAACCTTCCAGATCACAACTAGGGTGCAAGGGTAAGTGATTGATATACCTAAAGTGATCGGTAGGCTCTCCAACGCAAGATCGAATCGATTCTCCGTGGGCTCTCTCTCTCTCTCTCTCTCTCTCTCTCTCTCTCTCTCTCTCTCTCTCTCTCTCTCTCTCTCTCTCTCTCTCTCTCTCTCTCTCTCTCTCTCTCTCTCTCTCTCTCTCTCTCTCTCTCTCTCTCTCTCTCTCTCTCTCTCTCTCTCTCTCTCTCTCTCTCTCTCTCTCTCTCTCACTCACTCACTTACTAACATTAAACATCCCAAGCAACCTTTTTGCCATTTTTTGCATGATTTGTGCCCTGTTTTGCCCTATTTTGCAACGGTAGACCCTACCCTTTTTCGATTCGATTTCCTAATCCTGAGCTACACTAAATGCAACAAGAATCTAAAGCAAAAAACTGAAATGATTTATCCTTCTTTTCGAATCATCAAATAAATAAAATAACCCAAAATACTTACTTGCTTCGAAGATTTAAAAAACCCAACTTCCTACCTATCTCAAGCTCCAGTTCAGGGATGAATCCCTTACTTTGATGCTCCATATGAGGCACGCAAGTGCTTAAGCTTGAATCTCTTCGTCCTGATAATGGAACCAAAATGTAGAGAGAGCTCACGCTCAACCGCCAAGATCCATGGACTGCTTATTGTTTCAAGCGTTTGAAGCGAGCTCTAATGGCTATCTCTCGCCTAGCCGACGCGCCGTCGATCCTACGAGTGTAGTGAGCTTACCTTGATGCCGAAATGAGTTGCCTCCTCTCTCGTACATGCCGCTAGCTCCACGATCCTAGATGCTAGCTCAAGCATCCTCAAGCCTCCTCCATCTCCAAGCTCCATCCACCATAGCCGCATGCGCAAGAAAAGAGAAGAGAAGAGGAGGTGGTGAAGAGCTTCACCCTCTTGATCCCTCGCTCCCACACACTCACTCCCTCACACTCTCACACTCCCTCTCTCAAGAGCACACACAAGCAAGGAGAAGAGAAAAAGACAAGAAGAAGAGAACTCTTGTTAGCCACACACTAAAGAATGAGCTCTCATTCACTTTTTGAACTTTATATACAAAACCCTAAATTCCCATGGGCGCCCATCCCTTTTTACACGACTGGCCATTGTGGCAAGGTCCCTTTTTCTAATTCCCTCTTCTTGCTTCATGGCCTCAACCTATACCCGTCTATTCTTTTACAAATGGCACAGGAGGGAGCCTGGCGCTCTTTTACAAGAGTTTTTAGAGCTTTTTGATGCGCCTTCCATTTAAAATTGTGCTTTTTTCCCTAGCTTAGCTTTAGAGGTCGCCTGCATGTCTTTGCTCTTTTCCCATCTTTTTCCTTCATTTCTCTGCCATCTTTCTCCACCATCTCGACTTGGGGTTAACAGAGGTTAAGACCATTGCTTATCAATTAGTTTCCATTGGAGCTGAAGTAGAGGATGAAGTCTTGGTTGCAATTACTCTGAATGGTCTTAGACCCAAATATAAATTGTTTGATACATCTACAATGATGCGGCAGGAGATGTGTGATTTCAATGAGTTGGTGTCATTGCTTATTCATGAAGAGGTCAAGCTTGGATTAGCTATTGGCTTAAGTAGCTCAAAGGGTAGAGATGCAATCTTCTATTCAAATCAAAGAGGCCATGGTAGCCCTAGTAGAGGGTCCTCTGGTGGTCGAGGGACTAACCATAATGCATATTAGAATGTGAATAATTAGCATGTGCAGAATACTAGAGGTGGTGGATACTTCCAAGCAAGGAGGAGATTCAACTCCAGAGGCAGGGATTCATCGCAATCTGAAAATATGAATGAGTAGTATGAGAAGGACAAGGACTATCACTACTATAAAAAATACGAGCATATTGCTAAGGATTGTTGGAAGAAACAAGCAAATCAAAAAACTAGAAACAAGGGTTTAAGTTGTCTAGAGGTGCAGGTACAAGTGCACATAAGAGCATATATATACACATGTGCACATGCCAATGTCAATGTCAATGTGTGCCAGTGTCAATGAAAGTGTGCCTAAGTGCATCAAGTGTATGCGAGTGCACTCAAGTGTACACAAGTGCACAAAAGTGTGCTAGGTGAGTTTGGATGCAAGGTTTACAAATAGCAGTGGGTGAGTGTGTGGGCACATATACACAAGGGTACACAAGCGCACATATGCATGTGACAGTGACAATGCAATTGCCAATGCTAGTGCACATGTGCACTGCACTAGTACATGCTACTGCACGTACACACACAAGTACACACTAGTGCGATGCAAGGTGTGAACAAGGTTGGTATCGGCATTGGTATTGAGAGGAAAGAGAATCTTACAAGCACGCGTAGGTGTGGCATGGTTTTGTGTACTTGTCCCTACACTCGAGGGTGGTAGAGCACAGTGGGCATACAAGGGGATCTGCATGAATTTATCCTAGAGCGATGACTACACTAAGTTGTGTATGTATTATGCAAGCGATTATGCAAGGCTATGTGTGTGCACAGTGCACATAGGTGTAGTGCACTAGAGGCTACAAGGTCAGGGCTTAGTGCATAGTAGGATACTAGGAGCAACTATGGAATATAGGTGATGGTGTGCTAGTGCATTTGGGTGATAGGTTGTGTGTGCAAGTGCACATGCACTAGTGCAATGCATTAGGATGAAGCTAGTGTGCTATGATGTGCAAGGTGCTAATAATGGGTGAGTATTGAGTGCCAATGGGTGGGTTTAGTATATGCATAGAGATCTAGGGCACATAAGTTCACACAATTGCACATGCGTGTGCTAGTGCGTGTGCACTCAAGTGCAAACTAGTGCACTAGGGTGTCTACAAGTGAACAAGGGTGTGTAGTTGGATGCATCAAGTGTACGGACAAGGCCTCATCATCTTCCCTTACTTCACCTTGACCATCCCTTGTGAATAAGGTGGGTGCTAGGGTTGTGAAGGAAGAAAGGGGGGGCTCTTCGTGTGTGCATATTAGGGTCAGCTAGAATGTAGCGACTCTATAGTGAGTGTCCTAGAGTATGTGTGTAGTGCAAGGTGGGAGCCTAGCTGCACAAGGATGTAGAAAACTTCACAGGGTGTGTCAATGCAAGTGACTATGCATTAGAGTGCACAAAGATGCGCATAAGTGCACGCAGGTGCACAAGAGTGCACATGGATACACACAAGTGCACACAAATATGCTAGGGTGCAAGGTCTATTTGTTGATTTACTTATGAGTGGTGGGACAACACACAAGCACTGTGAGGTGCTCATTCCTTGCTCCTTCAGCCCGTATGCTGCCCTTTGAGAATGTATGGGCACCAAAATAAATAGAGAAAAGGAACAAGGCATTGGTCAAGAGCTCAATCCATCATGAGTGCCTAGTATCATGTGCATGCATGGTAGTGTGCGGTCATGGGCATGCAAGATTTAAGTGCTTACATTGCAATACTATTGCACAACCATATGAGTGCACATAGTGCATATGTCAACGCCATTATTAGTGCATGTGCATGTGTGTGCACATGCATGTGCCACTGTGTGTGACAATGATAGTGCTAGTGCACACATATGCCAATGCACAAGGTTGAGATAGTGCACAATGGGTTGTACTTATGCAATGCACACGTGCAAAAAGAGAAAAAATACAAACTCACAGTGAATTAAAAGGTGAAGGAAACCAACGCTTTGACTTCAATTAATTTAGTACATGTGGAATACTACATTGAGTTTCACCCCCTCCCTCTCTTTATCTATTTAATGCTCACTCCCCTCCCCCCAACTTCAATGTTATTAGACAATCCCTATTGAATTTTTGGAGAAGGAAATGACATTAATTCTTACCTTTCACAAAAGGAGTGGTGAGATGGTTGCTTGCCTTGCTTCCTCCAGTGGCTCTTCCCTCCCTCTTGAGAGTTCTTTTACTTAAATATGGCAATGGTGATGATCTCCTCTCAACTTGGTTGTACTATGATGCAATTGACCTTGCCTTGTTCTCTCGTCTAGTGTGGTGGAGAGAAGAGTTGGGGGAAAGGGAGAGGGGTGGAGAGGATATGGAGAGAGAGAGAGAGAGAGAGAGAGAGAGAGAGAGAGAGAGAGAGAGAGAGAGAGAGAGAGAGAGAGAGAGAGAGAGAGAGAGAGAGAGACATGGTAATGGGGGTCAAAATAAGGTGTGGTGAAGGAGCGGATGTGATTTGTTATTATAAAGGTTATGATGGGAAGAGGGTAGACTTAGCATGTGTGGCAAGGTAATACAACACGTGGTGTAGTAGGTGGCGATTGAGGCAACTAGTGGATAGTGATGGTGACTCCACAAGGGCTCCCTAAGTAATTTCCATGGCTGCACATGGTGGGTATTGTCCAAGGTGGAGATCATGAGGGTGCATGTGTGCCAATGGGGATGATGATGGGGATGGAGTAGTTAGAGTCAATGAAGTAAGAGATGGCAAAGGTGACACATTTGAGGATGATGGAGGTGGAGCTTGAGATGATGAAGACGGAGGTGGATGGGTGATGGTTTGATCAATGGGGTGATTCAACCAATTGGAGGGAGATAAGGGAGTGACAACAATGTTACAGGGACCAAGGTTTGATGACTAACAATGGGCATGAAGAGAGTGACAATAGGTGGTATGGTGGTTGTTGATAAGCGGTAGCTCTGACATTGTGAGCAGTTATGGTAGCATTCAAGGGATTGATACGATAGGTGCCACGACAAAACTAGATCGATGGCAAGACATGACAACTAATATAGAACACTCCAATGACGAGTGGAAGACTTCATGAGCTGCAACACTACTTGAGGTGGCTTCACAAGGCAAGCTCGTCATTGTTTAAGGTGGTTGAGGTAGCTACATGATGGTAGACCAGTCACCATTCAAGGTGGCTACAAGCTCAGCACTCCAAGGGAGCTCTAGGCAATGGAGCGAGTCAGGGTGGTGGTATGAGTATCTACAACAATGTCAAGTTTAGCATGTGGAGGATAAGTTAACCCTAGGCCTCCCTCTAATTCAAACATGATGTTTTGCTTCTTTTTTTTAAAGCTAACGTTAAGCCCTTGTTGTTGTGCTAGAAAAAGCTCATAACACCACTATATGTTTCTTCTTCAAAGTGCACGTGTATCTTCTTATCCCTTCTTATCAATTCAATTTTCCTTATCTCCTCGTATTCACGACACAACTCAAGTCATAATATCTATTTCACACGATAGTAAACATTTTCTTTCTACATGCACTCTCTCTTTTCATTCATATTAAATGGACCTCCCAAAATGTAAGGGTGACTCGTGTGTTGTGGAACCTAATATATTTTTAATATATTTTCTTCCTTACTTTTTATTTGCAATCAAACATTCATACATTTCCATCTTTCCCTTCTAATGTTTTCATTATAGGTGATTATTGTCCATTCTACGTCTTATCACTTTGTTATGGATCACACAAACAAAACCGTTTCATCCAAGAGAAAAATCAATTCCTAACCAGTCCCCTAGATTTTGAAGATAACATGTATGTATCACATCCTTATTTGTAGTATAATGCATGTTAGTAACTTCATGATCAAAGTGTCCTAAGGTCCTAGAAACAACACCAAAATGTTGTGCTTCACAAGCTGAATGATGGGACTTTGTACACCCTTTTATTCATTCAAGAGGTTGAACCACAAAGCACAGTGGCTATCTCTCACCTACCCTCTCATATGTATCACCCATACCAAGATTCGCTTGTAGTGGGCTTGCATGGCATTTCTTCAAGCATGAAGGATGCTCTTGCAAAGATCCACGATCCATGAATATGGTCCTTAAATTCTCAACCCTCTACAACATTGGCATGTATAGAAGAAGCATGAGCATAGGCATGAGAGAGCACTTAACAGAAACGAGGCCTCACCCACATGATTTTAACTGACATCTCATAATCCCTATAACGGTAGATATATTCAAGAAAAAGTTGGACTATGCCTTACTGTCTTATGTATGATGGGGATAAAATGTGCCATCTTGATAAATCTCTCAATCACCATAAGAACTGAATCAAACCTCTTTGAGGAAGGTAGATTTGTGAGTCCATTGATACTAATGACCAAGGGTAATTAGGAATAGGCAAGGAGTGGAGCAACCCATGAGGTTGATGACAAGGGATTCTTTTCTCTCTTGCACATATTATAGGTGCATACAAAATTCTTTGACTAATTTCCACATTTGAGGACCCCAATAGTCTAGGAAGATGACCTCTAATGTTTGATTGACCAAAATGGCTTGCAATTGAAGTTCATACCTTGTCTAAAGTATATGTAATTGAAGCGATCCAAATGATATATATAGTAGCCCTTGATAATAGAGCATGCCTTTGACTTCCTAGAAGCCTTCAACACTTGTACAACCTTTTTAAAATTATTGCTTCTTGATATTACAAGCAAAGTTATCCTTGGGAAGTTCTTTCTTGACTTATAGAAGGAAGTTCTAATTGTTTAGATCTTTGCCTCATATTGTGCAATGCTGGAATTGTTCTAGTTCCAAGAGAATAGAATCTTATTGTTCATGAATGACATCTCCTTTTTTAGGCGCAAGATAGGAGTGCCAAGGCAATGCATTTGGTTTCTCTTATTGATTTTTAGGTATTGTAGAGCTTCATACTTGTCAAGAATTGTGTTGGGAGGAGACTTGCTTGAGTTACTGCACCAAACACACACCTTACACACAAGAGGAAGTTCGCTCACAAGAACACAAGAAGAGAGATGGAGGCCAAAATATTTTCTTGCTAGTTTCTTCTTCTTCTTCCACACACAATACAATATACACAAAGTATAGATAAGATACAACATAAAGAAAAGTGGCCTACTAAGTCAAACAATGCATACCTAACTATATTAGTCAACTAACGCTATAACTAAATCAGATGTAGATAGGTGCAACAAACTAAATATAATAAGTGATAAGTCAATGTCCATGTAAGGATCATAATGACCATTGATGTGCTAAGTGTAGACATGCGGACCCATCTAGCTAGGTAGTCCATCATCAATGTCCACAAGTGTTGAGCTTGCCATCTCAACAATACTTGTAGCTTCTTATTAAGGACAATCATAATCAATATTCCCAGGTTCTTTACAATATAAACGCAATCCCAGAGCACATCATTGTTTCTTCTCTTGAGTTGATAATGGCTTTAATTGGGCTAAATTAATATACATATGCTTAACATCTGTTTCTTATTTTTCTTAAGAGGTCACTGTTGTCATGGCATCTAGACTTAACAAAGACCCATGGTGCTTCTCTTGACATCCCTCAAACAACTAATTAGAATGCTTAATAAATGAAGTCACTTAAAATATGTACCTTTGGTATTGTCAACAAAAGGTCTTTCACATCATCATTGAGTCCCCAATAGAATTGGCTAATAAATAATTCTCATGCCAATTCAAATCATAAGTGAAATGTCAAAATTATGATGCATTGGTCTAGATTCTTAATGTAGACTTCTTATTCTGGTCTCAACAACTCTAGCTCTATCAGTGTCTCCAAAGGTAGCTAAGAATAATCAAAAAAACTGTTTGAAATCATAAAGTAGAGGAGATTCATTCTCAAGTAATTGCAAACCAAGAGAGTGTTGTACCTAAAAGGAGTGTGCCAATAAGTCCCACTTGAGAAGAATCTTCAAGATAGCACTTAGGTTGTATGTGGATGAGCAACCACACCTACTATGCAAAAAGCCTGTGAACTTTGATCTAATCCCATCAAACTTTGTAGGTAGGCTAGCCTATGTTCTTCTTCTATAGTTAATAGGTACGCTACAAGACTTCAAACATCTATGTTGATGTAGACTTGTCTCTCAGAGTTCTTAGAGTTGATTTTCAAGGTCATGGATGGCTTACCCCAAAGCTTGGGGTTTCTTTTCTTGTAATGCCACATTACTCTTATGAAGGTCTTGAATTTTTTCTTAAATATCTTGCAGGATGGTGATGACACTTTTCATCATTACAACCATCACATCAAGGCATGATCAAAGTATGGAGTCTTTCCAAATTGTTATAAGGATGAGGAGAGCTTGGCAATGACAGGGATTGTCAACTCACAACTCACAAAGAATTAACTTGAAGGAAAAGAACAAGAAGAACTTGATTCTTTAATGCAAGATAAGGGGACAAGACTAACATAACGGTGTTTACAACATTGAGGCTAGATCGTCAATACAAAACAAATTCTTGATATAAGACTTGATAATATATAAAATAAGATAAGACAAGACAACTTGAATCAGAACTAAAGAGGACTTACCTCTCAAGAGCCTTACAATTGGTGTTGGCAAGATTGAAGGGCTTATATCTCCTAGGACCCCTATGTAATGAGTTCTTTGTCCAAAGGTTCAATGGCTTGTCTATGACTTTCTTTTTGGTAAAGTGGGCTATGCCTATATGATGATGCCACAATAGGTGCCTAATGTAGAGAAGAAACAATGGGAAGGAGTAATTCTATTTCATAATCTAAATCTCCTTTAAAACTTGGCATTTCTAGTGGATAATCTTAAGCAAAGCAATGTTTATAAGCATCCAAGAAGAGATTTTGTAAATGGATGAGAGGATAAGATGCATGTTTCTCAACTATAATGCATATAGGCTTTCCTTTATTTTCTAAGTGGATGCTTAGCTTGTGCATGAGTGATTAATGGAAACATTGCAAGCTTTGAATTACTTTGTAAAGTTATAGACTGAACCTGAAATTCAAAAGCAATTGTGTGAGTATGATATTCAATATCCGGATTGTATTGATGACGGAAAGGCATGCCCAAAACACTATCAGAAGACTATAAATGAGCTATTAAGAAATCACGATCTTCCTTATATAAACCCATAGTTATTTCCTATGCTTCTATTTTCTGTGTACCATTATATGATATTTCTTGAAAAGTAAATTTAACTTATGTAAGATGGCTTTCTAACTGCAATCGTTTAGCCAACTTTTTGAAAAGTAAATCTTGTGATCTACAATCATTATGTAGAAGGCTAACATCGAAATCATCGATTAAACCTTTCATATGAAGCAAATGGTGTAAGGATACAGGATTACTTTTGATACTCTTTTTCTCTCCTTTGGCTACCTCATGTTTTAAGGAATCCATTGTCCAATCAAAAGTGCGGTTTGGTACCTCCTCTATGTTGTGAAGCTCCATTATAGTAGCCTTCTAGGTAGGCATTTGTACACAAAAAGTAACATGTGCATGACCTAGCCCTTCTATAGCAATAGCAAACAACATGGAGTTGCCTCCGTTGGGCTACAGTTTGGAATTCCTTCTCCACATCATGAGCATAAGAAATAGCTTTATGGAGTACGGCGGTTGAAGGGTATTCAAGTTTGCTTAAATTCTTGGTTAGTAACCATCTTCATATTTTCTTTGGAGCATATCCTCAATAATCTTCCCACATGCGCAAAATAAGTAGGTGCTACTAGAATGTTTCAGTGTATGTGGCTATGCTATCCCCATCTTGTCACAGGAGATTTGCCCAACTACGCTTGGCTTGTAAATGGAGTTGTGTTGGTAGGAATGATTTAGTAGCACACTTATTTTTATACTTTTCAGTGCTTTTTTGGTCATCAAATTGTTGTAAATTGGAATGACTTATGACTAGTTCTTTTCTCCTTTTGTGCTCACTACACATCGAAGACACTACGAAAGATGCATGCGATGTGATCATCTTTATCTTGGAATTTTTGGGTCCATTGTTGTTCACACTCCTAAAAGACGTATGTAGCTTCTGCTAAATTGTGTTGAAGCGATTCCACCTAATCCACTAAAGATTAATTTTGGGTGGTGGAGAGTAATCATCATTGTCGTTGGACTGTATGGCTTTGAATTTTGGAATACGAAATTTGCTAGAAAACCTTCCGCAAATTCTACAAATTTGTGCAACAACAACGAACTAACAAAAGTTGGGATGCAAACCTGCAATGTCGAAGAAGAATATCACTTTGCGTATAGACAGGTGCTACTTGTGTATAAACGGTTACTTGTCCTTTAAAAAGGAAATTTGAAGCAAAAGTTACAGTTTTAACCTTAAAGCTTGAAATAGTGATTATGATAATGATCCTTACTGCCCATAGGTTGATTAAGGTGTGTGAAAGATGTGCTAAATATCAAAGAGGAGAAAAAAAGATGAGATACTTGCTACCTTAAAAATAGGTACTATAATTAATGTCATCAACCTATAGATTAATACGTGGGAGTGAAAGGAAAGTTGGTGAAGTGATAGGAGAGTTTGTGTGAACTAATTATGAGAGTGAGGTTAAGTTAGCTTTCCTACTCTATCATGTATCCCTACGCTAAGCCCCTCATAACATTTGAAGGAGAAGAGAGCTTATACTACAGACGCTTGGCCTTGGGAAGAGAGATGGCAGGCCGCGGAGAGAGAGAGAGAGAGAGAGAGAGAGAGAGGGAGAGAGTTGGTTTTAACCGATGAATAGTAACTTTATTGAATGGTAAAAAGGAACGTGCTTGATGACGATGGTGATGTTGTTGAAGACATCTCGAGCATAAAGAGGAACCGTGGCTAAAGGAGAGGGTTCAACAAGTCACACCCCTGCTCTGATATCGATGCTGTTGAAATTGAACCATAAACCACAACTCGATAACTTAATTGCAAACTATTGAGATTGCACACAAGAGAAGAATAGAGAGAAATGCGAAAACTGAAGCGTGATACAAGTTGGATGCAATGTCCCCCCATGAACTGAGAGGGCTCTCCTTAGTATATATATTTATATGTATAAATATTATTGATCTTATGCGCAAAGTAGGATATTACATCCATACTTTGTGCTCTTTTCATGAACGACTGTCTTGTTTTCCTAACATATATATATAATGTGTCTAAAATCATAGGCAACAACTTTGGAGCTCAATTCAATAATAGCGCCCACCCCTCAGGACTAAAAAACATGAGGGGAACTGTTGTACGTTGGATATGAGCGATTTTGAACAGAAATACAGGTCGTCACGCAGATTGGTGGGCCATGTGTCCCGTACCCCACAGGGGGCATTATTGCTTCCTTTAAAATATAGGCCACACACGGGAGTTTATCTTTCCGCCTCCCCCTTCTAGCGCTAGCCTTTACCCCTAGGCTACATGGTCAGCTGTGCTAAGGCACATGTTTTGTGAGTTGATATTCACAACAGCAACTGAGTTTTCTTTTCTTTCTTCTTGTAGAAAGCCCTCGGGCTTTTACAACCCTCTTCGTGGCAACTAAGGCCCGCCATGCTCCAAGATGAGAACACGTAATGGTGAGGTGGGCTCTCCCTTCACAAGGCCCTTCCTCCGGGCTCCGTACTTCTCCTAAAGTCAATGGCTAAAGGATGCCAACCTCGGTGAAGCCATGACCGGTTTGGAACCGTGTGAAGAGATGGCTAAACCTCAACGAATCCATCACCACGAAGAAGAGACGGCCCGCCCTTCTCGGAGACCATGCACGTTAGTACGAGTTAACTCTTTGAGAGCAGTGACTCTCAAGCATATCTAGCTACACAGGAACAGTGCCGTTCTCAACCCGGGCAGGCGGTCCTCGCGAGGGGATGATATCCATGGCCTCCTCACATCTCAACTTCTAGCAATTTTAGAGAAGGTAGAGAAAAGTCATTGGATCCTCAAATTGTTTTGCTGCGTTGTATGGCCTAGTAGGCCATGATGTATACAGTAATGCTGTATATTCTCTTAGAGGGTGGGACTAGAGAAGCCTGTGAATTTTGAGGGGTTACATGTCCTTCTACTTTTTTCCGTTCTCAGACATGGGCCCGAGTGCCGTCCTGCAGCTGTTGGGAGCGCCTACCCTCCAGAAAGGAACCTTTGCACAAGCTCCTTCTTGCGTTACGAGGAGAAAAGCCGGGTTCTCGACATTTGCGGCGCGGGCAGCAGGAAGAAGGTCGAAAACAAAAACATATTCGGATCCGGCCCGACGCAGCGACGAAAGGCGAAAAAAATTTGGACCATTTCTCGATTTGTGCGTGTCATCCTTGCGCAGGGGCCATGCTAATCTTCTCTGTATCGTTCCAATTTTATCAGATGTCTCCGAAGAGACGAAACAAGAGCACCTCTCGCTTGGCGCCCAGATAGACGCAAACACTGAAGCTGAGCGTGCATGTGGGGCAGAACGCAGCACACGTGGCACGCTGCTGCAAGTGAAGCGGGTGCGGCTTTTGGCTCGTGCCTACGTTCCTGGACGCACAAGAACTTGATGGAGCTCCCGCTCCCGCGTGCGCTTCTAGCTTTGTGCAGCGTTAGGACTTGAGAAGGAATGGAAGAAGGGAGTCATCGGCTTGGTGGCAACCTAGACAGCCCCGTCTGGACATACATGCGCCTCAAGGAAAGCCGCATGATAGGAGAGCTAATAGGGATCTCGAATGAATGTACTCGTCTCACTCTCACAAAGTGGTGCTACCAGGGCTTCCCAAGCCTTCCATTTGCACCGCCTCAGGCTATGCATCTCTCTCTCTCTCTCTCTCTCTCATGTTTGTGCTTGTTCCCTCAACACCTCAGCCTCAAGGATTTGTTTCTCGAAATGGAGTCTTGTGAAGACCTACGGAGGAGGAGGAGGAGGAGGAGGAAGTACTCACTTACCACCGTACCGTATGGCACTATGTATTGCCTGGGCATGCAGACTCATAAGAAGGCATCACCATTTCACTCTATGAGTTTTCCACCTTGGTCAATGCTTGCTTGCTGGACCTGCACACAACTTTCCTGTGGCGTCGGCACACATCACACCGGTGTCCACATTCTAGGGATAAAGAGCTTTTCAAGTTCAACAAAATGTGGGTTACCTTATAGATTCGCAGTGCTAGAAGTTTTGAAGTTCTTTGTCCGAGGCGTAATGCATAGGTAAATAGGGGTTGGGTTCTTTTATACTACTTTGATGCTTTCTTATCAAAAGAGGCAGGCAACCTTTCTTTTTCATGGATATAAAATGTGCATTTTTATGGTACATCCAATAAGTTTAAAAAGGGGGTTATATCTCTCTTATAAGTATTGTAAATAGGGGATTCTCTAAAACTATTGACATGTCTCCGTTATAAAGTGCGACTCTCTCTCAGGAGATAATGCAAGCCAATGTTAGACTCTAGACCATTAATACATTAATGATCCATGGATTTTTTCTCACCACAAAATTGAGCTTTGATGATTGTGCATTTCATGATTTACGGAACCATAACATGGTCGAGAACTATCTTTCATTACACTTTTTTGCTACTTTATTATTTATTAATAACATTTTAGTATTGAAAGTTCTAGCAGAAAAGCATCCAATGTTATATATCTTCATCTAATTTTCTACACTCTAAGATAGAACTTTTACCACATATTCTATAAGGTAAATTTATACGTAGCTCCTTAAAGTCATCCTTAGTGTATGTGAGTGAGTGGCGAGATAGAAAGGGATGAAGAGGGAGTCCAAGAAAATGGATGCAAATAAGGATAAACTCGAGATTTTTGAGTACGAATTGCTCGCAAACATAGAAATAGCACTACAAGCACCTCGCACTACCCCCCGATGCCTACAATGTAAGTTGAATCGAACCACAACAGAGATGAGGGAAAGGCCCCCCAAGAATATGCCTTGCCACTGCAAATTCGATTGACTTTGTAGCATATTCTCACAATGGCACAACATGCCATAATGTTTTTTGCTTCAATCCCTAACTCTATCCATAGCTGAAGCAATGAAGATTCAACCAGATTAGCACCCTCGTACAAGAGACCACTAGAGGACATCTCAACTGCATCCATGCCCCTTCCAAACATATAAAAAAATCTCATGATATCATTACAAATTGTTTGTCGAGCTTGCTAATTAGACTATCAAAGGTAAAGAGGCTGCCTAGGTTCCTCAGCCTATGTGCCAAAGGAAATACAACATGAATTAACAGCTAGAAAAGCTTTGTGGGATGAAATGGATCAACAAATTTTGTACGCCTATTCTTCACTAAAGGAACAAAGTGCAAAACTAGAAGAATATCTCACTGCCCTACATGAACAACAAGAAGAGCATGAAAGTGCTAGGGAAGAAACAAAGGACGAATGTAAAAGGACATTGTGGGAGCTCTAGCTACTCAAGGATAGCCACCTTAAGTAGTAAAATCTCAATGTATCCTTGATAGCATAAGTATTTGTGCTTAAGTCCTAGAAAAGCGAGTTCAATGTCAATCCAATGAAGGCCATGAGGTCAACCATTGGTCCCTGGCTATAGCCCTAGGACACCATGAGACGACCAGTAGAGATTGAAATGCTTCTTGGTGAATAAAAAAGTTGATACAAATGTGGCTCCCATGGAGTAAGAAACCTTAAGAAGGCTAGTTTTAGCTACCCACTAGGCCAAAACCGCTCCAATGACCAAACCCCATACCACAAAATTTGGCCGCTCCACGTCTTCCACGCCACCTCTCTATCATCCACAATTATGTTGCCTCTTCACCTTGGCCACTCAATACATCCACCTTGTGGGTCTCCCACTCCCACGCAACACCAAGCATGAGCCAAATGTGCTCAACAAAAAAATATCAAAACTTCAAGGCTAAAGTGCTCCCAACCACCCTCTCCTTGACATTTCAAAGTTTAAAATAGTACTTTCCTTGAAAAAGGTAGATGGATTCATCTCAATCAATAGCCTAATATATAAGGATTTTTAATCATGATAACCAGGCGCAGTGATCTTTTGCCAATTGCACTCTCATAGAGTTTTGTAGTGCACAACCCAATGGTGCCGAGAAATTTTCAAAAGGAATCATATACTATATGTTGCCGATTGTATCACATCTACTAAAGGTTGCTTTGATCCCACCTATTGCGCTTACCCCCATCATTTTAGGCCTTCTTATGACTCTTCTTGAGTTTTCTTTCCATTTTCAAAAATAACCAACATTATTAATGTAGGTGTCCCCTACCTCTTCCAATGTGTGTCAATCTTATCCCGTCTTTTAAAAGCTTCATAGATCTCTTCACTAACGACCTTGATTGTGAGTTTATAGCCACCACCAATTCATTTTTGCCAATTAGTACTCTTACTTGGTTAAGCTTGGAACCCCACATGACAAGAGGCTTCTGAACTACTCTTTAGTATAACGGTGGTGTAGAAACCAAGTCTATGTGACTTGCTTAGTAAGTTCACCACTTGAAATCACTCGTTCCTTTGTAGCTTACCTCTCTATAATCTTAGGAGACACTTTTAAAACATCTCTAAGACCTAGTCCCCCCTCATAAGCTTAGTAATACCTCTTTCTCTTGTATTCAAAAAAGAAAGAGACAAATAAAAGTAGCTTTAAAAATGCAATTATAATAGTCTAAACATAGGGCACACACTGAGGCATTGCACCTATCAATCCTTAAGTTAAAACTATATATTTTTAAAAACGACAAGGTCTCTCTCCAATGCAAACTATATATTTTTAAAAAGGGAGAAATCTCACCTCAAGCTGCAATGGCCTTAGTTAAATATCGAGTGTAAATACACCAAGGAGAAAGTAGGATTATCAAGAAGATTTAAATCTAAAGTACATAATGTGTGAAAAGGAATAGAAAGATCATTCTTTTATGTGCTAACTTTTGGTCTCCATTCTCTTCTTTTCTTCACGCTCCCAAGAGTTTAGTTCCATTAGAGCTTGGAGTTGGGAACCTAGATCCTCGAAGCTTGAAGCCATTGGAGAATACACAAGGATTGTGGAGAAAATGAATTCATTTATTCACAAACTAGACTAGAATGGAGAGGGAAACATGATTCATGAGTTCTAGCCTTTCATTTTGAGGTTTAACTTTTTAGGTAGTTTGATCTTGGATGAGAAGTGTATAGCTTGATTGCCTGAGAGAGAGAACGGATGATGTCCAAAGTGAAAGAAATCCACCAAGTGAGTGTGGAATAACTCTTGATAGATAAGAAATCCATCCAATTCTTAGTCAATTGTCTATGGACTTGCCTCGACAAGGGTGATTGGGGACTATTCAAGGCATCCCCAATAATCAAGGTCAATGATATGCAAAGCTAATGTGGCTACCTTGACTTTTGCACCATTCCTCTTTTGATAAGATGAGTCGCTTGATCTTGTGATAACTGTCAAAGCTTCACGACAGCCTTGTGTGCTCCCTCCAACTGATAATTATTGAGATTTTGTTGGACTATGTTTCTGATTAGGAGATCCTTGATAAAACGCTTGGGTATCCTTGTCATGGTAGCAATGTGCCATATATTAGAAATCATATTGCGAAAAACATATGCCTTTTTTTCAGAGTTGTATATCTCATGTTCCAATCAATACCACTCCATGCTAGTGAGAGCTCTGTTGGAGAGCTCATTGAATTGTGTAGCTTTTGGCCCTTGTTATATGGTTCAAGATTCTTCACTATGCCAAGAATGTCCTCTACAATCTTCTCACTCAAAGTGATTGGATACTTAATAAGCCACCATTGGATGGCCACTTCTTCTAACTTAATGGATCTTTTTTTGTATTTCCAAAACTTGATACGAAGCTTGTAACTAATGTCATACACAATAACATACGCAATAACAACAGTGATAATATCCTGTAGTCCTAATGACTCATTGTCGAAGGGTAATCACATATCATGCCACAAATCCACGGAGGATAAGAATTGAAGCAAGCCAGAAGAAAACTCGAAAGCGGCTTCAATAAAGATTCCTTAAGAGAAGTCTTCACGACATTTTGTTTCCGTCTACCAACACATTCGCACTAGTTTCAAAGTTCCAATCAAGGTGACAACTATGGTCATGCCCGTTATCACCGCTTACTTCCCTATTTATCCTCTCCTTCATCACGTGACTTATTTCCTTCTCCTAACTTGCCATGTGCTTCCCTTCTTAGCTTTTTCAATAGCCATGCAATCATATTGCCAAAAAACCAAAGCGATCCAGAAAGATCTCCTCCTCCACCAATGCCATGAAGATTGAAAGGTGACCCCAAAAGAAAGCTAAAGGCTTAATCAATTAGTGCATGCTTTTATTTTCTCCTTCCCACCCTCATACCATAAAATAATAATCCATTATTGCATAGAGCACAAGGTTGATCCACCCTTCCTTTGTAACATTAAAGTATAAGCCCTTATTTCATAAGCATACTCCTTACCCAACGTTGAAGGTCATGCCCATCATCACAATCATGGGCAACCATAATCACACCTGGATGCCGATCAAGAATTTAGCCACAAGCCTTCTAAACTCCTTCTCAATTTGTTTGTAAACTCATCCTTGACTCTAATGAAAGTTTTAAGAAGTGATGTCTCAATGTAACAAGAATCCAAGCGTGTATCCTTATTCTCCAATTTTGACCAAACAAAAAGGAAAAAAACACAATGATGTTGTCTTTATTCTAATTGTGCAGTTAGCAAACACCCATTTCCTTGGGTTTTTTTAGAATGAATGCCCAGCACCATGACATCACTATGTGCAACTCCTCATCAATAAAGCTTTAACAAAAGTAGGGAGACAAATAAAAGTAACTTTAAAAATGCAATAATGGTCCAAACACAGGGCATACACTTAGGCATTGCACCTATCAATCCTTGAGTTAAAAATGCACAATGATCTCAAGTTGATTTGGCTCCTTTTTCGATCCCTGGCCCTTTCTCCCCACTCACAATCTAGGCTCCCTGAAATCTAGGACATGATTTTGGCTTTCCAATAGACCTACCTCCCTTTCTCACCAACTGGATTCTCAAGGTTGGGACATACATTGGAACTCGCTTCCCTATTAGTTCCAAATCCCAATTGTATCTACATGTGTATCCCCACTACATATTAGACACATTCCTCTTAAAACACACTTTTCTCCTATATTTATTGTGACCCATCGACCAACAAAAATGACAATCACATTGAAGATCCCTCCAACTCTCAATGCAGTGTTGAAGGGACATGCATACTTCTATGACAGAGGATAATGTTACCAAAATTGTTGAACGGCCAAAACGACAAGGTCTCTCACCAATGCAAACTATATATTTTTAAAAAGGGAGAAATCTCACCTCAAGCTGCAATGGCCTTAGTTAAATATCGAGTGTAAATACACCAAGGAGAAAGTAGGATTATCAAGAAGCTTTAAATCTAAAGTACATAATGTGTGAAAAGGAATAGAAAGATCATTCTTTTATGTGCTAACTTTTGGTCTCCATTCTCTTCTTTTCTTCATGCTCCCAAGAGTTTAGTTCCATTAGAGATTAGGGTTGGGAGCCTAGATCCTCGATTTGACCATGTGGTCAAATAATAAAGGTATTGGGGTCCTAATAGAGTGTTACATGCCCATTGACATATCACTTATTATATTTAGTTTATTGAACCTACCTACAGCTGGCATAGTTATAGTGCCTGTTGATTAATATAGTCAGTTTTGCATTGTTTGACTTAATATGCCACTTTTCTTTATGTTGTAACTTATCTATACTTTTGTGTAGATTGTATCATGTGAAAAGAAGAAGAAAAAACCAGCAAGAAAACGTTTTTGCCATCATCTCCCTTTTTGTATTCTTGAGTGAGCTTCCTCTTGTGTGTATGTTGTGTGTTTAGTATAGCAACTCAAGCAAATCTCCCCACCATGTGATTCATGACATGATATTAGAGTAGTACCACTAAGAGGCTAGTTTTGAAGGCTGAATTGTAGGAAAAGAAACAAGGATTTGAGCAAGCAAGGAACATGTATGAAGCTCTTCCATTCTTCCACTCTTTCTCTTGGATAGTGCATGTGGAGGCACTGAAAACAGGGCCAGCAAAAATATTAGAATGTTGTGAGATTTGGTATGCGAGTAAAGCAATGTATATTCTATAGATAAACCCTTTGGAGCTTTACTGTTGCTTTTTTGGCCATCTAAGGTTGTTTTGGGTCCCATTTTAGATTGCAAGGTTATTTACACCAATTTCAGGGTATATTGTGATTTTAGCTATATCGATTAAAAGTAGATGCACAAGTTATAAATTTATAATTTATAAGTTTTGAGGTGTTTGCCAGGATGCAAACACAAGTTTTATTTGTGAATAGGTTGCAAAGTACATGTATTTTTTAGCCGTCAGTGAAAGAGGCTATTTGTTGTATTATTGTGCACTTGTTGTAAGAGATTACATGAGACTTGCTTACTGTTTTGTATTAATTTTGAAAAAATGACAGAGAACAATGGAAATGCCGTCATCTCTCTTTTTGTATTCTTGAGTTAGCTTCCTCTTGTGTGTATGTTGTGTGTTTAGTACAGCAACTCAAGCAAATCTCCCCACCATGTGATTCATGACATGATATTAGAGTAGTACCACTAAGAGGCTAGTTTTGAAGGTTGAATTGCAGGAAAAGAAACAAGGATTTGAGCAAGCAAGTAACAGGTAAGAAGCATTGCAGTGAGTTTGCTTCTTGAAGGTTCACCCTAGCAGCGATTCCGTGCCTGCATCTTCAGCGTTTGGCAACATCTAGAAGATCATTGGTACAGTCTCAAAGTCGATAGAAACGGTGGCCCTCCACTTGCCGAGAAGTGCGTATGAGCGGCCCCCATATAGGCTTAATTTAGCATTAGTGGGCTGTAGTGGTGGTTTGCCGAGTTGGGTCCAATGATCGTGAGTTAAGACATTGAAGTCTGCTCCCTCGCCAATCAAGGAATTGAAAGCGCATGTTCGCTTGGCAGTGACCGTGATGTGTAGGTATGTAGGTTCTACGGCTTCCTCATCCTCATCATCCATTTCAGTGATCGTGGCTACTCGTACTTTGACCGGAGGTTCTAACATTGGTGGCTCATGCAGAGGATGCATGGGAGGGTAGTACTTCTTGACACGACTGCCACATTGAAGAAGCCTATGCCCTCTCTGTCTAGAGTCTCGAGCTCAACAATGCCAATTCGACTGATTGTATGAACTTTGAAAGGTCTAAGACCTATAAACTTCATTTTTTGCTTATGCCCCTTAATTGAGTACAGGAGTACTAAGTCTCCCTATTCAAAATCGCGCTGCTTGATGTGCTTGTCAAACCAGCTCTTACGTCATGCCTTCTCACATATGAATGCGTGAGTGGCTAGAAGATGAATTTTCGAGAGGCATTCGAGCTCGACCAAGCGTTGCGTCCATGCCTCCTTTCCTTCCCATCGTTTCTAAAGTGCTATTCTCAAGCTAGGAACAAAGAACTCTACAGGGAGCATTGCTTCAATTCCGTAGGTTAACCTAAAGGGAGTCTGGCCAATAGCCATTTTATAAGCTGTACAGTAAGCCCACAAGGCTACCATCAGCTTGTTATCCCAGTTGCTGCGTGAACCAAAGACTACTTTGGTCAGGACGTTTACAAGAATCTTATTCGTGGATTTCGCCTGGCCGTTTGCTTGAGGGTACTATGGAGAGGATTTTCAATGGATAATTAGAAAGGTGGATAGAAGATGTGCTATGGCTTCATTGATGAAGTGTGTGCCCTGGTCTCGCTGACTAGTTCCATGGGGTAGCCAAATCGTGAAATCACCTGCTTCCACAAGAACTTGGCAATCGTTCTAGCATCGTTCTTTCGTGTCACTCTCGCTTCTGCCCATTTCGTTAGGTAGTCTGTGGCCACAATGATGTATTTGGCCTGTGAATACTATGCAGTTGGGTTGTTGGGTCCTATAAAGTCAATTTTTCATTTTTCGAAGGGTTGTCATGCAATGATTGGGATCAACTCCATTTGATCCTTGCAAATCGAGACCTTTATCCGCTGACACTCGTCACAATGCTTAACGAATCGTGTTGCATCAGGAAACAACGTTGGCCACCATAAGTGAGACTGCGACACCTTGCGGGCTATCGTGTCTCCGCTAAAGTGCCCACCACTAGCAATTTCACTGTGCGCCTCTAAGAGCACATTGTGCATCTCATGCTCGCACACGCATCTACGCCGCAGTCCATCTTGCCCTAGTCGATATAGCTGGCCTGCTATCAACTGGTAGGGTTGGATCTTGAGGATGAGTCTCCTAAGTATTGCCTTTTCTATCGGTCACTCAAGCAGTACGTACTCAAGCACTTGGACTATGTCATCTGCCCAATATGGTGTTAGATCAGCCTTAAATAAATCTCTCTCTCACTGGAAAGGTTAAAGAGATAGGCGTCTGGCAATTCATCAGCAATGCCTTCTCCAGCGGCCTCTCCCGTGGGGATGTGTGACATATGGTCAGCCATGTAGTGCTATTTTCTATAATCTCTTAGAGTTCCCTCTCGTTATTTGGCACTTGGAAGGTGACAGGTTTAGGTCTCCCCTGAGGCGTTCCTCCCATCATGCAAACTGGTACGGACGGTGCATCTTTAGACTTACCAATTGTCTTGATGTCTTGCTCGTTTGCCTCATGATCCGAGAATGGCAGGTCGATTGTAGCAATGACATGTATCCAATCTCGCTCGTCCTTTGGGCATGGAATATACTTGGTTAAGGGTCTATAGGACTTCTTGACTTGAGCGTTCCCTTTAAGCATCACGGAGATGGCATCCAAGTCGACTGGTGAGGTCTTCCAGGTGTCCATCTCTGCCCTCACAGCGTCCGTTCTATTGCCAAGGAAGATTAATCCATTACCCCAATCTTCGATGACTCTGGCATTGGGCATCTAGGGTCAGCCTAATACGATATCGTAGTCCACACCCTTCATGACTATAAAGTCAACTGGGAACTAGACACCTGCGATTTTCACTGGCCAATTTTTTAGCACCTCGAATGGTTTCACTCTCATACCATTTGCTAGTGTGATATTGAACTTAACAGTCTCAACAGGTGGGTTTCCCCAAGTCTAAAGCACTGCGTGGCTAAGCACACTAACCCCAGCTGTCGTGTCTATGATCCCCTTTCTCGTTGTGTCGCCTAGGGCTAGGATCTTTTAGAGTACATGCATCTTGGTGCCCTCCCAGAAGGCATTAACGTGCAAGGACTTTGGCACACAGTGCAGTGTCAGAGTCGGTATTTGTGTCTCTACATCATGGTCATGGAGATCAGCATCTTGCTCTCGTGATCCTTCAACCCACTGTTTCAGGTCTTGCCATAGGGTGGGATGCTACTTATGCAAGTCTCCCACACTTGGCGTTATAGGGATGGTCACCAGCATGGTAAGGAGGTCATTGGCTGTTCGTCTCTCTCCTAATCCAGATTGTCCTGGCCAATGGCCGTGACTGATTTGCGGGCCTACAGCATCAAGACTTGTCCTAAGCGGTACTGCTTGTGGTGTGGTCACATCCCCCCTGGCTTTGCTCGAGGGGGTGAGACTGGCGTGCTTATGCTAGAGAGATCATCGATCTCGTCCTCTAGGATAGGCTCAGCGTCCTTTAGGTGCTCTTGGGCCTCTTTCACCCATTCCTTCACTTTCTCTATGGCCTCTAGTAGGCGCTTCGAATGCGGAGTATTCCCCTACCTTAGCACTTTCCTTTTTGGCCGTCTTAGGGGCTGAAGTTTTTGCCTCTGCATCAGTGACCTCCTTTCCAGCAGGCAGAGTAGTAGCACTCTCAATTTTCAGTGCAACCTTACCTTCAGGCCTCTTCTTTCTCCGCCTATGGCTCTTCTTCCCTATCGATGCTGCATCGAGGTTGCTAGGTCCTGGCAGTGATATGCCGTCCTACTTCATCTGGGCATGAGTCATGACCCACAATGGGATAGGTGTAGCCTCCCCATCAAGGTTCTCTACACCAAACAGCCCCAATGGGACAGATGGCACGTTGGCTGACCTCAAAGATGGTTCTCACTTTGGGCAATCGACGAAGAGATGAGTGATCCCGCACTCAACACACCTTAGGTCAGCTTTGTCTCTGTTCTGTTGCTCCCTCTGGCAGCGTGATGAGGCACGCCCTAGGTGACCACAAGTCCAAAAGATGATTAGATCATGCATTTGCTCTCCTAGGCCTCTACCTTGTCCTCTTCCTAATTCCATCACTGGTACTGGTTGATAGTTCATAAGGACTATGTTGCCCTCGTCGTCGTGCGAGACCTAAGGGTATACGTAAGTCTCTTCCTCATTCGGCTCTTCCACATAGTGGACTGGAGCACCACTTGGTGGATGGGTTGCATAGGGACCAGGTAGTCTAGGTATGCCTGTAGGGTTTATGTCCATCCTAGGAACAATCGGCTTGATATCGTTAGGCGCAGGAAGGGCCAATGGGGCTCCCCTTCCGAAGAATGGTTGAGGCCTCTTCGCTAGGTAGGATTGGCCGTATGGTTGCGAGTACAGAAGTCTTGTTGGTAATCTACAATGCGCGACGTCGTGACCGAACCTACCGCAATTAGCGCAAGGTCTTAACACTCGGCTGGCAAAGTGGTTTCTGCCGTTGTACACGCATTGGATGTGTGGGCGCGCTAGTCATCTCAACATGTCTTGCAGCTTGTCTATCTCCATCTTTACATCAGCCAAGTCCTGGTTTGTCTCGGTGGCTTTCCCCTTATCTTGGGTGGTTGGTCTTGATGGTTCGCTCGAGTTTGAAGCTCTCTCTGAGCTCTGCGAGTTAGTTTCTTTTGAGTTTAAGCTCCTGGAGCTTCTCTCTTTCAACTGGTCGTCAACTCTAATGGCTTCCTCAAAAACCCTAGCTAGCGCGTTTCACTGCAAGCTTGAGTTACTTACCAAAGCCTTATACAGCTCCTCATTTTGAATTCCCCTGATGAATACAGTTGACACTGCTCTTTTAGTTGGTCGTTCACCCGTAGGGATTCTCTTGAAGAGACTCCTCACGTGGGTCACATAATCACGAATGTCCTCCTTCTCCTTCTACTTGACATTCATCAATCGCACTAGTAGATTGTTAGAGTATCCAAGCTTGGCAAATCTCTTGATGAAGAGATTCTTGAGGCCGTTGACGTTGGTTCGCTCTGCAGCATCTAAACTCATATACCAAATCCTACCCTTGTCACCTAAGCAGAGGCGGAACGCTTGAGAATGCTGAGTCAGGTCCGTGAGGCTATTGGCTTCACAGACTTTCTCGAATTGCTCTATGAAACTATATAGATCATCGTGGGACTGGTACTTGTCAAGCTTCTTTGCAACGATTGGGATTTTGGACTCGCTCTTGGAGCCTTGGTTTGCTCCTAATCCTACTTGCACTGATGTCGCTAGTGTTGCGGCACTTTGCTCTACTACTGTGTTGGTGGCTTCATGAGAAGCTCACTTAGCATTAAGTCTCCTTCCAAGTCTCTCTCGTGATCTCTACCGGCTAGGTTCAACACCTGTTGTACCTCCTGCAATTCTGTGCTTTGCCTTTGGCTCCTAGCATGTTGATCTCTGTTGTACTGTATTATGCTTTGCAGTGCCTTGTGGGCTAGCTTCCTCTCCTCTTCTAAGTCTACAATGATGGCGTCTGTTGTCCTGTCGCGGTGTTCATACTGGGCGTACGCATCGTAGCTACTAAGCAGCTCTGCCGAATCACCTTTGGGAAGACTCCTAAGTCGAGTTTCTCGTTCGGCCTGCGGTCTAGGTTTTCTTTTGCCATCGTCGTGTTCTCGTGCTCCACCAAGCTATCCATCAGGTTAAGTAAGTTTGTGAAATCCACCTCTTTGGTGCCGCTTACTTGGTCCTACTCCGTGTGTCGATGGTCTGTCTATGTCTTTGGGTCTTCTCCTATTGGTGGGTTCCTTGAGTTGTTTATCTGAGTGAGTTCCTTGATTTATTAAATACAATCCTCAATTTATCTCCTCTGAGTGTGTGTGTTTCTTCCCATGCACTTGTGCTCAATTAGGCTTTTAGTTTTCCTTAAGTGTACTTCAAGTGCGAAAATTCAAGGTGAGTGTGGCAAACAATATCTAAGCGTCTTACGCACTCTCGCCTCGTTTTGGGCTTAATAGGCTTGTCGATCAGTTCTCTGGCCGTCTTGACAAAGTTACAGGTTTTCCTACTACGTTGCCTTGCTCGTTCTTGGTTCGGTCAAGGTTTATGGCTCAACGGGTTGTCTCTAGGACTCTAGGTCTTGTGACAACCTACGCAAGCTGGTAAGCGGCTACGCCTTACGATTTTGCCTATTCCTTGTGCCAGAATCGAGTTCTGAGCGTCAGGAGGACTTGCGACAGGTCGTGCGGATGGGTCTGGTCAAATTTCTAGAAAATTTGAAAACGTCTACACGATCCAAATTGACCGAATTGTAGGGGCCGAGTGGGTGACTCGAACCGGCCGAGGCGCACGGGCTGAGGGCCGAAAGGATGACTCGAATAGGGTGGACTCAGACGGACTGAGGTGCTGACTCGGATGGGCCACAAAAGGTCCACTCGGACGGGGTCATTCGGATGGGCTGAGGGAGTCTACTCGGACACGTCGAGGTACACGAGCCAAGGGCCGAATCACATTTGTCCGAGGGCTGAGTTTTGCACGGGACGAGGGCCAAATTGGGTCGCTCGGCGGAGCAGGATGGTTGGCCAAGGGTTGAGTTTGTAAATGGGGCCGAGTGATGTCACTCGAAAGAGCCGAGTAGGGTTTTGGACCGAGTCGGCCAAAAGACAAAGGGCTGAGGGCCGATTCTGGGATTCTGCCCAAAAACCAACCGCTCGGACGGACTGAGTTGTGCGCGACGAGGCAATGCCGAGGCGATTTTGATCAAAACTAACGATTTAGCTAATCGTTTCACACACAACCTTCTAGATAACAACTAGGGTGCAAGGCGAAGTGATTGATATACCTAAGGCGATCGATAGGCTCTCCAATGCAAGATTGAATCGATTCTCCATGGGCTCTCTTCCTCTCTCTCTCTCTCTCTCTCTCACTACAAGGGTTGCAAATGAGCTCTCCCTTGGCTGCTCGTCTCTCTTCTAATCCAGATTGTCCTAGCCAATGGCCGTGACTGATTTGCGGGCCTACAGCATCAAGACTTGTCCTAAGCGGTACTGCTTGTGGTGCGGTCACATCCCCCCTGGCTTTGCTCGAGGGGGTGAGACTGGCGTGCTTATGCTAGAGAGATCATCGATCTCGTCCTCTAGGATAGGCTCAGCGTCCTTTAGGTGCTCTTGGGCCTCTTTCACCCATTCCTTCACTTTCTCTATGGCCTCTAGTAGGCGCTTCGAATGCGGAGTATTCCCCTACCTTAGCACTTCCCTTTTTGGCCGTCTTAGGGGCTGAAGTTTTTGCCTCTGCATCAGTGACCTCCTTTCCAGCAGGCAGAGTAGTAGCACTCTCAATTTTCAGTGCAACCTTACCTTCAGGCCTCTTCTTTATCCGCCTATGGCTCTTCTTCCCTATCGATGCTGCATCGAGGTTGCTAGGCCCTGGCAGTGATATGCCGGCCTACTTCATCTGAGCACGAGTCATGACCCACAATGGGATAGCTGTAGCCTCCCCATCAAGGTTCTCGACACCAAATAGCCCCAATGGGACAGATGGCACGTTGGCTGACCTCAAAGATGGTTTTCACTTGGGGCAGTCGACGAAGAGATGAGTGATCCCACACTATACGCACCTTAGGTCAGCTTTGTCTCTGTTCTGTTGCTTCCTCTCAGGGCAGCGTGATGAGGCATGCCCTGGGTGACCACAAGTCCAAAAGATGATTAGATCCTGCATCTGCTCTCCTAGGCCTCTACCTCGTCCTCTTCCTAATGCCATCACCGGTACTGGTTGATAGTTCATAAGGATTACGTTGCCCTCGTCATCGTGCGAGACGTAAGGGTATACGTAAGTCTCTTCCTCATTCGGCTCTTCCACATAGTGGACTGGAGCACCACTTGGTGGATGGGTTACGTAGGGACCAGGTAGTCTAGGTATGCATGTAGGGTTTATGTCCATCCTAGGAACAATCGGCTTAATATACTTAGGCGCAGGAAGGGCCAATGGGACTCCCCTTTCGAAGAATGGTTGTGGCCTGTTGGCTAGGTAGGGTTGGCCGTATGGTTGCGAGTACAGAAGTTTTCTTGGTAATCTACAATGCGCGATGTCGTGACCGAACCTACCGCAGTTAGCGCAAGGTCTTGAGCTAAGGTCTTGACACTCGGCTGGCAAGTGATTTCCGCCATAGTACATGCATTGGATGTGTGGGCACACTGGTTGTCTCAACATGTCTTGCAGCTTGTCTATCTCTATCTTTACATCAGCCAAGTCCTGGTTTGTCTCGGTGGCTTTTCCCTTATCTTGCGTGGTTGGGCCTGATCGTTCGCTAGAGGTTGAAGCTCTCTCTGAGCTCCGCAAGTTAGTTTCTTCTGAGTTTAAGCTCCTGGAGCTTCTCTCTTTCAGCTAGTCATCAACTCTGATGGCTTCCTCAAAAACCCTAGCTAGCATGTCTCACTGCAAGCTTGAGTTACTTGCCAAAGCCTTATACAGCTCCTCATTTTGAATTCCCCTAATGAATACATTTGACACTGCTCTTTCAGTTGATCGTTCACCCGTAGGGATTCTCTTGAAGAGACTCCTCACATGGGTCACATAATCGCGAATGTCCTCCTTCTCCTTCTGCTTGACATTCATCAATCGCACTAGCAGATTGTTAGAGTATCCAGGCTCGGCAAATCTCTTGATGAAGAGATTCTTGAGACCGTTGACGTTCGTTGGCTCTGCAGCATCTAAACTCGTATACCAAATCCTACCCTTGTCACCTAAGCAGAGGCGGAACGCTTGAGAGTGCTGAGTCAGGTCGGTGAGGCTGTTGGCTTCACAAACTTGCTCGAATTGCTCTATGAAACTATATAGATCGTCGTGGGACTAGTACTTGTCAAGCTGCTTTGCCATGATTGGGATTTTGGACTCGCTCTTGGAGCCTTGGTTTGCTCCTAATCCTACTTGCACTGATGTTGCTAGTGTTGCGGCACTTTGCTCTACTACTGTGTTGCCTAGCAGTCGCTTCATGAGAAGCTCGCTTAGCATTAAGTCTCCTTCCAAGGCTCTCTCGTGATCTCTACCGGCTAGGTTCAACACCTGCTGTACCTCCTGCAATTCTATGCTTTGCCTTTGGCTCCTAGCCTGCTGGTCTCTATTGTACTCTACTGTGCTTTGCAGTGCCTTGTGGGCTAGCTTCCTCTCCTCTTCTAAGTCTACGATGATGGCATATGTTGTCCTGTCGCGGTGTTCACACCAGGCGTATGCATCGTAGCTACTAAGCACCTCTGCTGAATCACCTCTGGGAAGACTCCTAAGTCGAGTTTCTCATTCGACCTGTGGTCTAGGTTTTCTTCTGCCATCGTCGTGTTCTCATGCTCCACCAAGCTATCGATTAGCTTGAGTAAGTTTGTGAAATCCACCTCTTTGGTGCCGCTTACTTGGTCCTACTCCGTGTGTCGATAGTCTGTCTATGTCTTTGGTTCTTCTCCTATTGGTGGGTTCCTTGAGTTGTTTATCTGAGTGAGTTCCTTGACTTATTAAATACAATCCTCAATTTATCTCCTCTGAGTGTGTGTGTTTCTTCCCATGCACTTGTGCTCAATCAGGCTTTTAGTTTTCCTTAAGTGTACTTCAAGTGCGAAAATTCAAGGTGAGTGCGGCAAACAATATCTAAGCGTCTTACGCACTCTCGCCTCGTTTTGGGCTTAATAGGCTTGTCGATCAATTCTCTAGCCGTCTTGACAAGGTTACAGGTTTTCCTACTACATTGCCTTGCTCATTCTTGGTTCGATCAAGGTTTATGGCTCAACGGGTTGTCTCTAGGACTCTAGGTCTTGTGACAATCTACGCAAGCTGGTAAGCGGCTACGCCTTACGATTTTTCCTATTCCTTGTGCCAGAATCGAGTTCTGAGCATCAGGAGGACTTGCGACAGGTCGTGCGGCTGGGTTTGGTCAAATTTCTAGAAAATTTGAAAACGTCTACACTTGATCCAACTTGTCCGAATCGTAGGGGCCGAGTTGGTGACTCGAACTGACCGAGGCGCACGGGCTGAGGGCCGAATGGACGACTCAAATAGGGTGGACTCAGACAAACTGAGGTGCTGACTCAGATGGGCCGCAAAAGGTCCACTCGGACGGGGTCATTCGGATGGGCCGAGGGAGTCTACTCGGACAGGCTGAGGCACATCCAAATGACCGCTCGGACGGGCCGAGTTGTGTATGACGAGGCAACGCCGAGGCGATTTTGATCGAAACTAACGATTTAGCTAATCGTTTCACACACAACCTTCCAGATAACAACTAGGGTGCAAGGCAAAGTGATTGATATACCTAAGGCGATCGGTAGGCTCTCCAACACAAGATCGAATTGATTCTCCGTGGGCTCTCTTCCTCTCTCTCTCTCTCTCTCTCTCTCACTGCAAGGGTTGCAAATGAGCTCTCCCTTGGCTACTCGTCTCTCTTCTAATCCAGATTGTCCTGGCCAATGATTGTGACTGATTTGCGGGCCTACGGCATCAAGACTTGGCCTAAGCAGTACTGCTTGTGGTGCGGTCGCATCCCCCCCGAATTTGGTCGAGGGGGTGAGACTAGCGTGCTTATGCTAGAGAGATCATCGATCTCGTCCTCGAGGATGGGCTCAGCGTCCTTTAGGTGCTCTTGGGCCTCTTTCACCCATTCCTTCACTTTCTATATGGTTGCGAGTACAGAAGTTTTCTTGGTAATCTACAATGCGCGACATCGTGACCGAACCTACGGCAGTTAGCGCAAGGTCTTGACCTAAGGTCTTGACACTCGCCTGGCAAGTGGTTTCCACCATAGTACATGCATTGGATGTGTGGGCACACCGGTTGTCTCAACATGTCTTGCAGCTTGTCTATCTCTATCTTTACATCAGCCAAGTCCTGGTTTGTCTCGGTGGCTTTCCCCTTATCTTGCGTGGTTGGGCCTGATTGTACGCTAGAGGTTGATGCTCTCTCTGACCTCCGCCAGTTAGTTTCTTTTGAGTTTAAGCTCCTGGAGCTTCTCTCTTTCAACTGGTCGTCAACTCTGATGGCTTCCTCAAAAACCCTAGCTAGCACGTCTCACTGCAAGCTTGAGTTACTTGCCAAAGCCTTATACAGCTCCGCATTTTGAATTCCCCTGATGAATATAGTTGACACTGCTCTTTTAGTTGGTCGTTCACCCGTAGGGATTCTCTTGAAGAGACTCCTCACGTGGGTCACATAATCACGAATGTCCTTCTTCTCCTTCTACTTGACATTCATCAATCGCACTAGCAGATTGTTAGAGTATCCAGGCTCGGCAAATCTCTTGATGAAGAGATTCTTGAGACCGTTGACGTTGGTTGGCTCTGCAGCATCTAAACTCGTATACCAAATCCTACCCTTGTCACCTAAGCAGAGGCAGAACGCTTGAGAGTGCTGAGTTAGGTCGGTGAGGCTGTTGGCTTCACAGACTTGCTCGAATTGCTCTATGAAACTATATAGATCGTCATGGGGCTGGTACTTGTCAAGTTGCTTTGCAACGATTGGGATTTTGGACTCGCTCTTGGAGCCAAACTAATCCTACTTGCACTGATGTCGCTAGTGTTGCGGCACTTTGCTCTACTATTGTGTTGTCTAGCAGTCGCTTCATGAGAAGCTCGCTTAGCATTAAGTCTCCTTCCAAGGCTCTCTCGTGATCTCTACCGACTATGTTCAACACCTGCTGTACCTCGTGCAATTCTGTGCTTTGCCTTTGGCTCCTAGCCTGCTGGTCTCTGTTGTACTCTACTGTGCTTTGCAGTGCCTTGTGGACTAGCTTCCTCTCCTCTTCTAAGTCTACGATGATGGCATCTGTTGTCCTGTCGCGGTGTTCATACCGGGCGTATGCATCGTAGCTACTAAGCAGCTCTGTTGAATCACCTCTGGGAAGACTCCTAGGTCCAATTTCTCGTTCGACCTGTGGTCTAGGTTTTCTTCTGCCATTGTCGTGTTCTCGTGCTCTACCAAGCTATCAATTAGCTTGAGTAAGTTTGTGAAATCCACCTCTTTGGTGCCGCTTACTTGGTCCTACTCCGTGTGTCGATAGTCTGTCTATGTCTTTGGGTCTTCTCCTATTGGTGGGTTCCTTGAGTTGTTTACCTAAGTGAGTTCCTTAACTTATTAAATACAATCCTCAATTTATCTCCTCTGAGTGTGTGTGTTTCTTCACATGCACTTGTGCTCAATCAGGCTTTTAGTTTTCCTTAAGTGTACTTCAAGTGCGAAAATTCAAGGTGAGTGCGACAAACAATATCTAAGCGTCTTACACACTCTCGCTTCGTTTTGGGCTTAATAGGCTTGTCGATCAAGGCCGTCTTGACAAGGTTACAGGTTTTCCTAGTACATTGCCTTGCTCATTCTTGGTCCGGTCAAGGTTTATGGCTCAGCGGGTTGTCTCAGGACCCTACGTCTCGTGACAACCTACGCAAGCTACTAAGCCGCTACGCCTTACGATTTTGCCTATTCCTTGGTCCAAAATTGAGTTCTGAGCGTCAGGAGGAGTTGCGACAGGTTGTGCGGCTGAGGTCTAGCTGAGTCTGGTCATATTTCTAGAAAATTTGGAAAAGTCTACACTTGATCCAACTTGTTCGAATTGTAGGGGCCGAGTGGGTGACTCGAACCGACCGAGGCGCACGAGCTAAGAGCCGAATGGACGAGTCGAATAGGGTGGACTCAGACGGACTGAGGTGCTGACTCGGATGGGCCGCAAAAGGTCCGCTCGGACGGGGTCATTCGGATGGGCCGAGGGAGTCTACTAGGACAGGCCGAGGCACACGAGCCAAGGGCCGAATCACATTTGTCCGAGGGCTGAGTTTTGCACGGGACGAGGGCCAAATTGGGTCGCTCGGCGCGAGCGGGATGGTTGGCCAAGGGTTGAGTTTGTAAATGGGGCCGAGTGATGTTACTCGAAAGAGCCGAGTAGGGTTTTGGGCCGAGTCGGCCAAAAGACAAAGGGCTGAGGGCCGATTCTGGGACTAGGCCCAGAAACCAACCGCTTGGACGGGCCGAGTTGTGCGCTGAGGCAAGCCGAGGTGATTTTGATCGAAACTAACGATTTAGCTAATCCTTTCACACACAACCTTCCAGATCACAACTAGGGTGCAAGGGGAAATGATTGATATACCTAAAGTGATCGGTAGGCTCTCCAACGCAAGATCGAATCAATTCTCCATGGGCTCTCTCTCTCTCTCTCTCTCTCTCTCTCTCTCTCTCTCTCTCACTGCAAGGGTTGCAAATGAGCTCTCCCTTGGCCTCTTGGCTCTTAAACCCCTTTCCAGGTAAGGTTTGAACACTCCCAATCACTCACTTACTAACATTAAACATCCCAAGCAACCTTTTTGCCATTTTTTGCATGATTTGTGCCCTGTTTTGCCCTATTTTGCAACGGTAGACCCTACCCTTTTTCGATTCGATTTCCTAATCCTGAGCTACACTAAATGCAACAAGAATCTAAAGCAAAAAACTGAAATGATTTCTCCTTCTTTTCGAATCATCAAATAAACAAAATAACCCAAAATACTTACTTGCTTCGAAGATTAAAAAACCCAACTTCCTACCTATCTCAAGCTCCAGTTCAGGGATGAATCCCTTACTTCGATGCTCGATATGAGGCACGCAAGTGCTTAAGCTTGAATCTCTTAGTCCTGACAATGGAACCAAAATGTAGAGAGAGCTCACGCTCAACCGCCAAGATCCATGGACTGCTTATTGTTTCAAGCGTTTTAAGCAAAGCTCTAATGGCTATCTCTCACCTAGCCGACGCGCCGTCGATCCTACGTGTGTAGTGAGCTTACCTTGATGCCGAAATGAGTTGCCTCCTCTCTCGTACACGCCGGTAGCTCCACGATCCTAGATGCTAGCTCAAGCATCCTCAAGCCTCCTCCATCTCCAAGCTCCATCCACCATAGCCGGGTGCGCGAGAAAAGAGAAGAGAAGAGGAGGTGGTGAAGAGCTTCACCCTCTTGATCCCTCACTCCCACACACTCACTCCCTCACACTCTCACACTCCCTCTCTCAAGAGCACACACAAGCAAGGAGAAGAGAAAAAGAGAAGAAGAAGAGAACTCTTGTTAGCCACACACCAAAGAATGAGCTCTCATTCACTTTTTGAACTTTATATATAAAACCCTAAATTCCCATGGGCGCCCATCCCTTTTTACACGACTGGCCATTGTGGCAAGGTCCCTTTTTCTAATTCCCTCTTCTTGCTTCATGGCCTCAACCTATACCCGTCTATTCTTTTACAAATGGCACAGGAGGGAGCCTGGCGCTCTTTTACAAGAGTTTTTAGAGCTTTTTGATGTGCCTTCCATTTAAAATTATGCTTTTTGCCCTAGCTTAGCTTTAGAGGTCGCCTGCATGTCTTTGCTCTTTTTCCATCTTTTTCCTTCATTTCTCTGCCATCTTTCTCCACCATCTCGACTTGGGGTTAACAGAGGTTAAGACCATTGCTTATCAATTAGTTTCCATTGGAGCTGAAGTAGAGGATGAAGTCTTGGTTGCAATTACTCTGAATGGTCTTGGACCCAAATATAAATTGTTTGATACATCTACAACCATGCGGCAGGAGATGTGTGATTTCAATGAGTTGGTGTCATTGCTTATTCATGAAGAGGTCAAGCTTGGATTAGCTATTGGCTTAAGTAGCTCAAAGGGTAGAGATGCAATCTTCTATTCAAATCAAAGAGGCCATGGTAGCCATAGTAGAGGGTCCTCTGGTGGTCGAGGGACTAACCATAATGCATATTAGAATGTGAATAATTAGCATGTGCAGAATACTAGAGGTGGTGGATACTTCCAAGCAAGGGGGAGATTCAACTCCAGAGGCAGGGATTCATCGCAATCTGAAAATATGAATGAGTAGTATGAGAAGGACAAGGACTATCACTACTATAAAAAATACGGGCATATTGCTAAGGATTGTTGGAAGAAACAAGCAAATCAAAAAACTAGAAACAAGGGTTTAAGTTGTCTAGAGGTGCAGGTACAAGTGCACATAAGAGCATATATATACACATGTGCACATGCCAATGTCAATGTCAATGTGTGCCAGTGTCAATGAAAGTGTGCCTAAGTGCATCAAGTGTATGCGAGTGCACTCAAGTGTACACAAGTGCACAAAAGTGTGCTAGGTGAGTTTGGATGCAAGGTTTACAAATAGCAGTGGGTGAGTGTGTGGGCACATATACACAAGGGTACACAAGCGCACATATGCATGTGACAGTGACAATGCAATTGCCAATGCTAGTGCACATGTGCACTGCACTAGTACATGCTACTGCACGTACACACACAAGTACACACTAGTGCGATGCAAGGTGTGAACAAGGTTGGTATCGGCATTGGTATTGAGAGGAAAGAGAATCTTACAAGCACACGTAGGTGTGGCATGGTTTTGTGTACTTGTCCCTACACTCGGGGGTGGTAGAGCACAGTGGGCATACAAGGGGATCTGCATGAATTTATCCTAGAGCAATGACTACACTAAGTTGTGTATGTATTATGCAAGCGATTATGCAAGGCTATGTGTGTGCACAGTGCACATAGGTGTAGTGCACTAGAGGCTACAAGGTCAGGGCTTAGTGCATAGTAGGATACTAGGAGCAACTATGGAATATAGGTGATGGTGTGCTAGTGCATTTGGGTGATAGGTTGTGTGTGCAAGTGCACATGCACTAGTGCAATGCATTAGGATGAAGCTAGTGTGCTATGATGTGCAAGGTGCTAATAATGGGTGAGTATTGAGTGCCAATGGGTGGGTTTAGTATATGCATAGAGATCTAGGGCACATAAGTTCACACAATTGCACATGCGTGTGCTAGTGCGTGTGCACTCAAGTGCAAACTAGTGCACTAGGGTGTCTACAAGTGAACAAGGGTGTGTAGTTGGAAGCATCAAGTGTACGGACAAGGCCTCATCATCTTCCCTTACTTCACCTTGACCATCCCTTGTGAATAAGGTGGGTGCTAGGGTTGTGAAGGAAGAAAGGGGGGGCTCATCGTGTGTGCATATTAGGGTCAGCTAGAATGTAGCGACTCTATAGTGAGTGTTCTAGAGTATGTGTGTAGTGCAAGGTGGGAGCCTAGCTGCACAAGGATGTAGAAAACTTCACAGGGTGTGTCAATGCAAGTGACTATGCATTAGAGTGCACAAAGATGCGCATAAGTGCAGGCAGGTGCACAAGACTGCACATGGATACACACAAGTGCACACAAATATGCTAGGGTGCAAGGTCTATTTGTTGATTTACTTATGAGTGGTGGGACAACACACAAGCATTGTGAGGTGCTCATTCCTTGCTCCTTCAGCCCGTAAGCTGCCCTTTGAGAATGTATGGGCACCAAAATAAATAGAGAAAAGGAACAAGGCATTGGTCAAGAGCTCAATCCATCATGAGTGCCTAGTATCATGTGCATGCATGGTAGTGTGCGGTCATGGGCATGCAAGATTTAAGTGCTTACATTGCAATACTATTGCACAACCATATGAGTGCACATAGTGCATATGTCAACGGCATTATTAGTGCATGTGCATGTGTGTGCACATGCATGTGCCACTGTGTGTGACAATGATAGTGCTAGTGCACACATATGCCAATGCACAAGGTTGAGATAGTGCACAATGGGTTGTACTTATGCAATGCACACGTGCAAAAAGAGAAAAAATACAAACTCACAGTGAATTAAAAGGTGAAGGAAACCAACGCTTTGACTTCAATTAATTTAGTACATGTGGAAAACTACATTGAGTTTCACCCCCTCCCTCTCTTTATCTATTTAATGCTCACTCCCCTCCCCCCAACTTCAATGTTATTAGACAATCCCTATTGAATTTTTGGAGAAGGAAATGACATTAATTCTTACCTTTCACAAAAGGAGTGGTGAGATGGTTGCTTGCCTTGCTTCCTCCAGTGGCTCTTCCCTCCCTCTTGATAGTTCTTTTACTTAAATATGGCAATGGTGATGATCTCCTCTCAACTTGGTTGTACTATGATGCAATTGACCTTGCCTTGTTCTCTCCTCTAGTGTGGTGGAGAGAAGAGTTGGGGGAAAGGGAGAGGGGTGGAGAGGATATGGAGAGAGAGAGAGAGATATATATATATATGGTAATGGGGGTCAAAATAAGGTGTGGTGAAGGAGCGGATGTGATTTGTTATTATAAAGGTTATGATGGGAAGAGGGTAGACTTAGCATGTGTGGCAAGGTAATACAACACGTGGTGTAGTAGGTGGCGATTGAGGCAACTAGTGGATAGTGATGGTGACTCCACAAGGGCTCCCTAAGTAATTTCCATGGCTGCACATGGTGGGTATTGTCCAAGGTGGAGATCATGAGGGTGCATGTGTGCCAATGGGGATGATGATGGGGATGGAGTAGTTAGAGTCAATGAAGTAAGAGATGGCAAAGGTGACACATTTGAGGATGATGGAGGTGGAGCTTGAGATGATGAAGAAGGAGGTGGATGGGTGATGGTTTGATCAATGGGGTGATTCAACCAATTGGAGGGAGATAAGGGAGTGACAACAATGTTACAAGGACCAAGGTTTGATGACTAACAATGGGCATGAAGAGAGTGACAATAGGTGGTATGGTGGTTGTTGATAAGCGGTAGCTCTAACATTGTGAGCAGTTATGGTAGCATTCAAGGGATTGATACGATAGGTGCCACGACAAAACTAGATCGATGGCAAGACATGACAACTAATATAGAACACTCCAATGACGAGTGGAAGACTTCATGAGCTGCAACACTGCTTGAGGTGGCTTCACAAGGCAAGCTCGTCATTGTTTAAGGTGGTTGAGGCAGCTACATGATGGTAGACCAGTCACCATTCAAGGTGGCTACAAGCTCAGCACTCCAAGGGAGCTCTAGGCAATGGGGCGAGTCAAGGTGGTGGTATGAGTATCTACAACAATGTCAAGTTTAGCATGTGGAGGATAGGTTAACCCTAGGCCTCCCTCTAATTCAAACATGATGTTTTGCTTCTTTTTTTTAAAGCTAACGTTAAGCCCTTGTTGTTGTGCTAGAAAAAGCTCATAACACCACTATATGTTTCTTCTTCAAAGTGCACGTGTATCTTCTTATCCCTTCTTATCAATTCAATTTTCCTTATCTCCTCGTATTCACGACACAACTCAAGTCATAATATATCTATTTCACACGATAGTAAACATTTTCTTTCTACATGCTCTCTCTCTTTTCATTCATATTAAATGGACCTCCCAAAATGTAAGGGTGACTCGTGTGTTGTGGAACCTAATATATTTTTAATATATTTTCTTCCTTACTTTTTATTTGCAATCAAACATTCATACATTTCCATCTTTCCCTTCTAATGTTTTCATTATAGGTGATTATGGTCCATTCTACGTCTTATCACTTTGTTATGGATCACACAAACAAAACCGTTTCATCCAAGAGAAAAATCAATTCCTAACCAGTCCCCTAGATTTTGAAGATAACATGCATGTATCACATCCTTATTTGTAGTATAATGCATGTTAGTAACTTCATGATCAAAGTGTCCTAAGGTCCTAGAAACAACACCAAAATGTTGTGCTTCACAAGCTGAATGATGGGACTTTGTACACCCTTTTATTCATTCAAAAGGTTGAACCACAAAGCACAGTGGCTATCTCTCACCTACCCTCTCATATGTATCACCCATACCAAGATTCGCTTGTAGTGGGCTTGCATGGCATTTCTTCAAGCATGAAGGATGCTCTTGCAAAGATCCACGATCCATGAATATGGTCCTTTAATTCTCAACCCTCTACAACATTGGCATGTATAGAAGAAGCATGAGCATAGGCATGAGAGAGCACTTGAGAGAAAGGAGGCCTCACCCACATGATTTTAACCGACATCTCGTAATCCCTATAACGGTAGATATATTCAAGAAAAAGTTGGACTATGCCTTACTGTCTTATGTAGGATGGGGATAAAATGTGCCATCTTGATAAATCTCTCAATCGCCATAAGAACTGAATCAAACCTCTTTGAGGAAGGTAGATTTGTGAGTCCATTGATACTAATGACCAAGGGTAATTAGGAATAGGCAAGGAGTGGAGCAACCCATGAGGTTGATGACAAGGGATTTTTTTCTCTCTTGCACATATTATAGGTGCATACAAAATTATTTGACTAATTTCCACATTTGAGGACCCCAATAGTCTAGGAAGATGACCTCTAATGTTTGATTGACCAAAATGGCTTGCAATTGAAGTTCATACCTTGTCTAAAGTATATGTAATTGAAGCGATCCAAATGATATATATAGTAGCCCTTGATAATAGAGCATGCCTTTGACTTCCTAGAAGCCTTCAACACTTGTACAACCTTTTTAAAATTATTGCTTCTTGATATTACAAGCAAAGTTATCCTTGGGAAGTTCTTTCTTGACTTATAGAAGGAAGGTCTAATTGTTTAGATCTTTGCCTCATATTGTGCAATGCTGGAATTGTTCTAGTTCCAAGAGAATAGAATCTTCTTGTTCATGAATGACATCTCCTTTTTTAGGTGCAAGATAGGAGTGCCAAGACAATGCATTTGGTTTCTCTTATTGATTTTTAGGTATTGTAGAGCTTCATACTTGTCAAGAATTGTGTTGGGAGGAGACTTGCTTGAGTTACTGCACCAAACACACACCTTACACACAAGAGGAAGTTCGCTCACAAGAACACAAGAAGAGAGATGGAGGCCAAAATATTTTCTTGCTAGTTTCTTCTTCTTCTTCCACACACAATACAATATACACAAAGTATAGATAAGATACAACATAAAGAAAAGTGGCCTACTAAGTCAAACAATGCATAACTAACTATATTAGTCAACTAACGCTATAACTAAATCAGATGTAGATAGGTGCAACAAACTAAATATAATAAGTGATAAGTCAGTGTCCATGTAAGGATCATAATGACCATTGATGTGTTAAGTGTAGACATGCGGACCCATCTAGCTAGGTAGTCCATCATCAATGTTCACAAGTGTTGAGCTTGCCATCTCAACAATACTTGTAGCTTCTTATTAAGGACAATCATAATCAATATTCCCAGGTTCTTTACAATATAAACGCAATCCCAGAGCACATCATTGTTTCTTCTCTTGAGTTGATAATGGCTTTAATTGGGCTAAATTAATATACATATGCTTAACATCTGTTTCTTATTTTTCTTAAGAGGTCACTGTTGTCATGGCATCTAGACTTAACGAAGACCCATGGTGCTTCTCTTGACATCCCTCAAACAACTAATTAGAATGCTTAATAAATGAAGTCACTTAAAATATGTACCTTTGGTATTGTCAACAAAAGGTCATTCACATCATCATTCAGTCCCCAATAGAATTGGCTAATAAATAATTCTCATGCCAATTCAAATCATAAGTGAAATGTCAAAATTATGATGCATTGGTCTAGATTCTTAATGTAGACTTCTTATTCTGGTCTCAACAACTCTAGCTCTATCAGTGTCTCCAAAGGTAGCTAAGAATAATCAAGAAAACTATTTGAAATCATAAAGTAGAGGAGATTCATTCTCAAGTAATTGCAAACCAAGAGAGTGTTGTACCTAAAAGGAGTGTGCCAATAAGTCCCACTTGAGAAGAATCTTCAAGATAGCACTTAGGTTGTATGTGGATGAGCAACCACACCTACTGTGCAAAAAGCTTGTGAACTTTGATCTAATCCCATCAAACTTTGTAGGTAGGCTAGCCTATGTTCTTCTTCTATAGTTAATAGGTATGATACAAGACTTCAAACATCTATGTTGATGTAGACTTGTCTCTCAGAGTTCTTAGAGTTGATTTTGAAGGTCATGGATGGCTTACCCCAAAGCTTGGGGTTTCTTTTCTTGTAATGCCACGTTACTCTTATGAAGGTCTTGAATTTTTTCTTAAATATCTTGCAGGATGGTGATGACACTTTTCATCATTACAACCATCACATCAAGGCATGATCAAAGTATGGAGTCTTTCCAAATTGTTATAAGGATGAGGAGAGCTTGGCAATGACAGGGATTGTCAACTCACATCTCACAAAGAATTAACTTGAAGGAAAAGAACAAGAAGAACTTGATTCTTTAATGCAAGATAAGGGGACAAGACTAACATAACGGTGTTTACAACATTGAGGCTAGATCGTCAATACAAAACAAATTCTTGATATAAGACTTGATAATATATAAAATAAGATAAGACAAGACAACTTGAATCGGAACTAAAGAGGACTTACCTCTCAAGAGCCTTACAATTGGTGTTGGCAAGATTGAAGGGCTTATATCTCCTAGGACCCCTATGTAATGAGTTCTTTGTCCAAAGGTTCAATGGCTTGTCTATGACTTTCTTTTTGGTAAAGTGGGCTATGCCTATATGATGATGCCACAATAGGTGCCTAATGTAGAGAAGAAACAATGGGAAGGAGTAATTCTATTTCATAATCTAAATCTCCTTTAAAACTTGGCATTTCTAGTGGATAATCTTAAGCAAAGCAATGTTTATAAGCATCCAAGAAGAGATTTTGTAAATGGATGAGAGGATAAGATGCATGTTTCTCAACTATAATGCATATAGGCTTTCCTTTATTTTCTAAGTGGATGCTTAGCTTGTGCATGAGTGATTAATGGAAACATTGCAAGCTTTGAATTACTTTGTAAAGTTATAGACTGAACCTGAAATTCAAAAGCAATTGTGTGAGTATGATATTCAATATCAGGATTGTATTGATGACGGAAAGGCATGCCCAAAACACTATCAGAAGACTATAAATGAGCTATTAAGAAATCACGATCTTCCTTATATAAACCCATAGTTATTTCCTATGCTTCTATTTTCTGTGTACCATTATATGATATTTCTTGAAAAGCAAATTTAACTTATGTAAGATGGCTTTCTAACTGCAATCGTTTAGCCAACTTTTTGAAAAGTAAATCTTGTGATCTACAATCATTATGTAGAAGGCTAACATCGAAATCATCGATTAAACCTTTCATATGAAGCAAATGGTGTAAGGATACAAAATTACTTTTGATACTCTTTTTCTCTCCTTTGGCTACCTCATGTTTTAAGGAATCCATTGTCCAATCAAAAGTGCAGTTTGGTACCTCCTCTATGTTGTGAAGCTCCATTATAGTAGCCTTCTAGGTAGGCATTTGTACACAAAAAGTAACATGTGCATGACCTAGCCCTTCTATAGCAATAGCAAACAACATGGAGTTGCCTCCGTTGGGCTACAGTTTGGAATTCCTTCTCCACATCATGAGCATAAGAAATAGCTTTATGGAGTACGGCGGTTGAAGGGTATTCAAGTTTGCTTAAATTCTTGGTTAGTAACCATCTTCATATTTTCTTTGGAGCATATCCTCAATAATCTTCCCACATGCGCAAAATAAGTAGGTGCTACTAGAATGTTTCAGTGTATGTGGCTATGCTATCCCCATCTTGTCACAGGAGATTTGCCCAACTACGCTTGGCTTGTAAATGGAGTTGTGTTGGTAGGAATGATTTAGTAGCACACTTATTTTTATACTTTTCAGTGCTTTTTTGGTCATCAAATTGTTGTAAATTGGAATGACTTATGACTAGTTCTTTTCTCCTTTTGTGCTCACTACACATCGAAGACACTACGAAAGATGCATGCGATGTGATCATCTTTATCTTGGAATTTTTGGGTCCATTGTTGTTCACACTCCTAAAAGACGTATGTAGCTTCTGCTAAATTGTGTTGAAGCGATTCCACCTAATCCACTAAAGATTAATTTTGGGTGGTGGAGAGTAATCATCATTGTCGTTGGACTGTATGGCTTTGAATTTTGGAATACAAAATTTGCTAGAAAACCTTCCGCAAATTCTACAAATTTGTGCAACAACAACGAACTAACAAAAGTTGGGATGCAAACCTGCAATGTCGAAGAAGAATATCACTTTGCGTATAGACAGGTGCTACTTGTGTATAAACGGTTACTTGTCCTTTAAAAAGGAAATTTGAAGCAAAAGTTACAGTTTTAACCTTAAAGCTTGAAATAGTGATTATGATAATGATCCTTACTGCCCATAGGTTGATTAAGGTGTGTGAAAGATGTGCTAAATATCAAAGAGGAGAAAAAAAGATGAGATACTTGCTACCTTAAAAATAGGTACTATAATTAATGTCATCAACCTATAGATTAATACGTGGGAGTGAAAGGAAAGTTGGTGAAGTGATAGGAGAGTTTGTGTGAACTAATTATGAGAGTGAGGTTAAGTTAGCTTTCCTACTCTATCATGTATCCCTACGCTAAGCCCCTCATAACATTTGAAGGAGAAGAGAGCTTATACTACAGACGCTTGGCCTTGGGAAGAGAGATGGCAGGCCGCGGAGAGAGAGAGAGAGAGAGAGAGAGAGAGAGAGAGAGGGAGAGAGTTGGTTTTAACCGATGAATAGTAACTTTATTGAATGGTAAAAAGGAACGTGCTTGATGACGATGGTGATGTTGTTGAAGACATCTCGAGCATAAAGAGGAACCGTGGCTAAAGGAGAGGGTTCAACAAGTCACACCCCTGCTCTGATATCGATGCTGTTGAAATTGAACCATAAACCACAACTCGATAACTTAATTGCAAACTATTGAGATTGCACACAAGAGAAGAATAGAGAGAAATGTGAAAACTGAAGCGTGATACAAGTTGGATGCAATGTCCCCCCATGAACTGAGAGGGCTCTCCTTAGTATATATATTTATATGTATAAATATTATTGATCTTATGCGCAAAGTAGGATATTACATCCATACTTTGTGCTCTTTTCATGAACGACTGTCTTGTTTTCCTAACATATATATATAATGTGTCTAAAATCATAGGCAACAACTTTGGAGCTCAATTCAATAATAGCGCCCACCCCTCAGGACTAAAAAACATGAGGGGAACTGTTGTACGTTGGATATGAGCGATTTTGAACAGAAATACAGGTCGTCACGCAGATTGGTGGGCCATGTGTCCCGTACCCCACAGGGGGCATTATTGCTTCCTTTAAAATATAGGCCACACACGGGAGTTTATCTTTCCGCCTCCCCCTTCTAGCGCTAGCCTTTACCCCTAGGCTACATGGTCAGCTGTGCTAAGGCACATGTTTTGTGAGTTGATATTCACAACAGCAACTGAGTTTTCTTTTCTTTCTTCTTGTAGAAAGCCCTCGGGCTTTTACAACCCTCTTCGTGGCAACTAAGGCCCGCCATGCTCCAAGATGAGAACACGTAATGGTGAGGTGGGCTCTCCCTTCACAAGGCCCTTCCTCCGGGCTCCGTACTTCTCCTAAAGTCAATGGCTAAAGGATGCCAACCTCGGTGAAGCCATGACCGGTTTGGAACCGTGTGAAGAGATGGCTAAACCTCAACGAATCCATCACCACGAAGAAGAGACGGCCCGCCCTTCTCGGAGACCATGCACGTTAGTACGAGTTAACTCTTTGAGAGCAGTGACTCTCAAGCATATCTAGCTACACAGGAACAGTGCCGTTCTCAACCCGGGCAGGCGGTCCTCGCGAGGGGATGATATCCATGGCCTCCTCACATCTCAACTTCTAGCAATTTTAGAGAAGGTAGAGAAAAGTCATTGGATCCTCAAATTGTTTTGCTGCGTTGTATGGCCTAGTAGGCCATGATGTATACAGTAATGCTGTATATTCTCTTAGAGGGTGGGACTAGAGAAGCCTGTGAATTTTGAGGGGTTACATGTCCTTCTACTTTTTTCCGTTCTCAGACATGGGCCCGAGTGCCGTCCTGCAGCTGTTGGGAGCGCCTACCCTCCAGAAAGGAACCTTTGCACAAGCTCCTTCTTGCGTTACGAGGAGAAAAGCCGGGTTCTCGACATTTGCGGCGCGGGCAGCAGGAAGAAGGTCGAAAACAAAAACATATTCGGATCCGGCCCGACGCAGCGACGAAAGGCGAAAAAAATTTGGACCATTTCTCGATTTGTGCGTGTCATCCTTGCGCAGGGGCCATGCTAATCTTCTCTGTATCGTTCCAATTTTATCAGATGTCTCCGAAGAGACGAAACAAGAGCACCTCTCGCTTGGCGCCCAGATAGACGCAAACACTGAAGCTGAGCGTGCATGTGGGGCAGAACGCAGCACACGTGGCACGCTGCTGCAAGTGAAGCGGGTGCGGCTTTTGGCTCGTGCCTACGTTCCTGGACGCACAAGAACTTGATGGAGCTCCCGCTCCCGCGTGCGCTTCTAGCTTTGTGCAGCGTTAGGACTTGAGAAGGAATGGAAGAAGGGAGTCATCGGCTTGGTGGCAACCTAGACAGCCCCGTCTGGACATACATGCGCCTCAAGGAAAGCCGCATGATAGGAGAGCTAATAGGGATCTCGAATGAATGTACTCGTCTCACTCTCACAAAGTGGTGCTACCAGGGCTTCCCAAGCCTTCCATTTGCACCGCCTCAGGCTATGCATCTCTCTCTCTCTCTCTCTCTCTCATGTTTGTGCTTGTTCCCTCAACACCTCAGCCTCAAGGATTTGTTTCTCGAAATGGAGTCTTGTGAAGACCTACGGAGGAGGAGGAGGAGGAGGAGGAAGTACTCACTTACCACCGTACCGTATGGCACTATGTATTGCCTGGGCATGCAGACTCATAAGAAGGCATCACCATTTCACTCTATGAGTTTTCCACCTTGGTCAATGCTTGCTTGCTGGACCTGCACACAACTTTCCTGTGGCGTCGGCACACATCACACCGGTGTCCACATTCTAGGGATAAAGAGCTTTTCAAGTTCAACAAAATGTGGGTTACCTTATAGATTCGCAGTGCTAGAAGTTTTGAAGTTCTTTGTCCGAGGCGTAATGCATAGGTAAATAGGGGTTGGGTTCTTTTATACTACTTTGATGCTTTCTTATCAAAAGAGGCAGGCAACCTTTCTTTTTCATGGATATAAAATGTGCATTTTTATGGTACATCCAATAAGTTTAAAAAGGGGGTTATATCTCTCTTATAAGTATTGTAAATAGGGGATTCTCTAAAACTATTGACATGTCTCCGTTATAAAGTGCGACTCTCTCTCAGGAGATAATGCAAGCCAATGTTAGACTCTAGACCATTAATACATTAATGATCCATGGATTTTTTCTCACCACAAAATTGAGCTTTGATGATTGTGCATTTCATGATTTACGGAACCATAACATGGTCGAGAACTATCTTTCATTACACTTTTTTGCTACTTTATTATTTATTAATAACATTTTAGTATTGAAAGTTCTAGCAGAAAAGCATCCAATGTTATATATCTTCATCTAATTTTCTACACTCTAAGATAGAACTTTTACCACATATTCTATAAGGTAAATTTATACGTAGCTCCTTAAAGTCATCCTTAGTGTATGTGAGTGAGTGGCGAGATAGAAAGGGATGAAGAGGGAGTCCAAGAAAATGGATGCAAATAAGGATAAACTCGAGATTTTTGAGTACGAATTGCTCGCAAACATAGAAATAGCACTACAAGCACCTCGCACTACCCCCCGATGCCTACAATGTAAGTTGAATCGAACCACAACAGAGATGAGGGAAAGGCCCCCCAAGAATATGCCTTGCCACTGCAAATTCGATTGACTTTGTAGCATATTCTCACAATGGCACAACATGCCATAATGTTTTTTGCTTCAATCCCTAACTCTATCCATAGCTGAAGCAATGAAGATTCAACCAGATTAGCACCCTCGTACAAGAGACCACTAGAGGACATCTCAACTGCATCCATGCCCCTTCCAAACATATAAAAAAATCTCATGATATCATTACAAATTGTTTGTCGAGCTTGCTAATTAGACTATCAAAGGTAAAGAGGCTGCCTAGGTTCCTCAGCCTATGTGCCAAAGGAAATACAACATGAATTAACAGCTAGAAAAGCTTTGTGGGATGAAATGGATCAACAAATTTTGTACGCCTATTCTTCACTAAAGGAACAAAGTGCAAAACTAGAAGAATATCTCACTGCCCTACATGAACAACAAGAAGAGCATGAAAGTGCTAGGGAAGAAACAAAGGACGAATGTAAAAGGACATTGTGGGAGCTCTAGCTACTCAAGGATAGCCACCTTAAGTAGTAAAATCTCAATGTATCCTTGATAGCATAAGTATTTGTGCTTAAGTCCTAGAAAAGCGAGTTCAATGTCAATCCAATGAAGGCCATGAGGTCAACCATTGGTCCCTGGCTATAGCCCTAGGACACCATGAGACGACCAGTAGAGATTGAAATGCTTCTTGGTGAATAAAAAAGTTGATACAAATGTGGCTCCCATGGAGTAAGAAACCTTAAGAAGGCTAGTTTTAGCTACCCACTAGGCCAAAACCGCTCCAATGACCAAACCCCATACCACAAAATTTGGCCGCTCCACGTCTTCCACGCCACCTCTCTATCATCCACAATTATGTTGCCTCTTCACCTTGGCCACTCAATACATCCACCTTGTGGGTCTCCCACTCCCACGCAACACCAAGCATGAGCCAAATGTGCTCAACAAAAAAATATCAAAACTTCAAGGCTAAAGTGCTCCCAACCACCCTCTCCTTGACATTTCAAAGTTTAAAATAGTACTTTCCTTGAAAAAGGTAGATGGATTCATCTCAATCAATAGCCTAATATATAAGGATTTTTAATCATGATAACCAGGCGCAGTGATCTTTTGCCAATTGCACTCTCATAGAGTTTTGTAGTGCACAACCCAATGGTGCCGAGAAATTTTCAAAAGGAATCATATACTATATGTTGCCGATTGTATCACATCTACTAAAGGTTGCTTTGATCCCACCTATTGCGCTTACCCCCATCATTTTAGGCCTTCTTATGACTCTTCTTGAGTTTTCTTTCCATTTTCAAAAATAACCAACATTATTAATGTAGGTGTCCCCTACCTCTTCCAATGTGTGTCAATCTTATCCCGTCTTTTAAAAGCTTCATAGATCTCTTCACTAACGACCTTGATTGTGAGTTTATAGCCACCACCAATTCATTTTTGCCAATTAGTACTCTTACTTGGTTAAGCTTGGAACCCCACATGACAAGAGGCTTCTGAACTACTCTTTAGTATAACGGTGGTGTAGAAACCAAGTCTATGTGACTTGCTTAGTAAGTTCACCACTTGAAATCACTCGTTCCTTTGTAGCTTACCTCTCTATAATCTTAGGAGACACTTTTAAAACATCTCTAAGACCTAGTCCCCCCTCATAAGCTTAGTAATACCTCTTTCTCTTGTATTCAAAAAAGAAAGAGACAAATAAAAGTAGCTTTAAAAATGCAATTATAATAGTCTAAACATAGGGCACACACTGAGGCATTGCACCTATCAATCCTTAAGTTAAAACTATATATTTTTAAAAACGACAAGGTCTCTCTCCAATGCAAACTATATATTTTTAAAAAGGGAGAAATCTCACCTCAAGCTGCAATGGCCTTAGTTAAATATCGAGTGTAAATACACCAAGGAGAAAGTAGGATTATCAAGAAGATTTAAATCTAAAGTACATAATGTGTGAAAAGGAATAGAAAGATCATTCTTTTATGTGCTAACTTTTGGTCTCCATTCTCTTCTTTTCTTCACGCTCCCAAGAGTTTAGTTCCATTAGAGCTTGGAGTTGGGAACCTAGATCCTCGAAGCTTGAAGCCATTGGAGAATACACAAGGATTGTGGAGAAAATGAATTCATTTATTCACAAACTAGACTAGAATGGAGAGGGAAACATGATTCATGAGTTCTAGCCTTTCATTTTGAGGTTTAACTTTTTAGGTAGTTTGATCTTGGATGAGAAGTGTATAGCTTGATTGCCTGAGAGAGAGAACGGATGATGTCCAAAGTGAAAGAAATCCACCAAGTGAGTGTGGAATAACTCTTGATAGATAAGAAATCCATCCAATTCTTAGTCAATTGTCTATGGACTTGCCTCGACAAGGGTGATTGGGGACTATTCAAGGCATCCCCAATAATCAAGGTCAATGATATGCAAAGCTAATGTGGCTACCTTGACTTTTGCACCATTCCTCTTTTGATAAGATGAGTCGCTTGATCTTGTGATAACTGTCAAAGCTTCACGACAGCCTTGTGTGCTCCCTCCAACTGATAATTATTGAGATTTTGTTGGACTATGTTTCTGATTAGGAGATCCTTGATAAAACGCTTGGGTATCCTTGTCATGGTAGCAATGTGCCATATATTAGAAATCATATTGTGAAAAACATATGCCTTTTTTTCAGAGTTGTATATCTCATGTTCCAATCAATACCACTCCATGCTAGTGAGAGCTCTGTTGGAGAGCTCATTGAATTGTGTAGCTTTTGGCCCTTGTTATATGGTTCAAGATTCTTCACTATGCCAAGAATGTCCTCTACGATCTTCTCACTCAAAGTGATTGGATACTTAATAAGCCACCATTGGATGGCCACTTCTTCTAACTTAATGGATCTTTTTTTGTATTTCCAAAACTTGATACGAAGCTTGTAACTAATGTCATACACAATAACATACGCAATAACAACAGTGATAATATCCTGTAGTCCTAATGACTCATTGTCGAAGGGTAATCACATATCATGCCACAAATCCACGGAGGATAAGAATTGAAGCAAGCCAGAAGAAAACTCGAAAGCGGCTTCAATAAAGATTCCTTAAGAGAAGTCTTCACGACATTTTGTTTCCGTCTACCAACACATTCGCACTAGTTTCAAAGTTCCAATCAAGGTGACAACTATGGTCATGCCCGTTATCACCGCTTACTTCCCTATTTATCCTCTCCTTCATCACGTGACTTATTTCCTTCTCCTAACTTGCCATGTGCTTCCCTTCTTAGCTTTTTCAATAGCCATGCAATCATATTGCCAAAAAACCAAAGCGATCCAGAAAGATCTCCTCCTCCACCAATGCCATGAAGATTGAAAGGTGACCCCAAAAGAAAGCTAAAGGCTTAATCAATTAGTGCATGCTTTTATTTTCTCCTTCCCACCCTCATACCATAAAATAATAATCCATTATTGCATAGAGCACAAGGTTGATCCACCCTTCCTTTGTAACATTAAAGTATAAGCCCTTATTTCATAAGCATACTCCTTACCCAACGTTGAAGGTCATGCCCATCATCACAATCATGGGCAACCATAATCACACCTGGATGCCGATCAAGAATTTAGCCACAAGCCTTCTAAACTCCTTCTCAATTTGTTTGTAAACTCATCCTTGACTCTAATGAAAGTTTTAAGAAGTGATGTCTCAATGTAACAAGAATCCAAGCGTGTATCCTTATTCTCCAATTTTGACCAAACAAAAAGGAAAAAAACACAATGATGTTGTCTTTATTCTAATTGTGCAGTTAGCAAACACCCATTTCCTTGGGTTTTTTTAGAATGAATGCCCAGCACCATGACATCACTATGTGCAACTCCTCATCAATAAAGCTTTAACAAAAGTAGGGAGACAAATAAAAGTAACTTTAAAAATGCAATAATGGTCCAAACACAGGGCATACACTTAGGCATTGCACCTATCAATCCTTGAGTTAAAAATGCACAATGATCTCAAGTTGATTTGGCTCCTTTTTCGATCCCTGGCCCTTTCTCCCCACTCACAATCTAGGCTCCCTGAAATCTAGGACATGATTTTGGCTTTCCAATAGACCTACCTCCCTTTCTCACCAACTGGATTCTCAAGGTTGGGACATACATTGGAACTCGCTTCCCTATTAGTTCCAAATCCCAATTGTATCTACATGTGTATCCCCACTACATATTAGACACATTCCTCTTAAAACACACTTTTCTCCTATATTTATTGTGACCCATCGACCAACAAAAATGACAATCACATTGAAGATCCCTCCAACTCTCAATGCAGTGTTGAAGGGACATGCATACTTCTATGACAGAGGATAATGTTACCAAAATTGTTGAACGGCCAAAACGACAAGGTCTCTCACCAATGCAAACTATATATTTTTAAAAAGGGAGAAATCTCACCTCAAGCTGCAATGGCCTTAGTTAAATATCGAGTGTAAATACACCAAGGAGAAAGTAGGATTATCAAGAAGCTTTAAATCTAAAGTACATAATGTGTGAAAAGGAATAGAAAGATCATTCTTTTATGTGCTAACTTTTGGTCTCCATTCTCTTCTTTTCTTCATGCTCCCAAGAGTTTAGTTCCATTAGAGATTAGGGTTGGGAGCCTAGATCCTCGATTTGACCATGTGGTCAAATAATAAAGGTATTGGGGTCCTAATAGAGTGTTACATGCCCATTGACATATCACTTATTATATTTAGTTTATTGAACCTACCTACAGCTGGCATAGTTATAGTGCCTGTTGATTAATATAGTCAGTTTTGCATTGTTTGACTTAATATGCCACTTTTCTTTATGTTGTAACTTATCTATACTTTTGTGTAGATTGTATCATGTGAAAAGAAGAAGAAAAAACCAGCAAGAAAACGTTTTTGCCATCATCTCCCTTTTTGTATTCTTGAGTGAGCTTCCTCTTGTGTGTATGTTGTGTGTTTAGTATAGCAACTCAAGCAAATCTCCCCACCATGTGATTCATGACATGATATTAGAGTAGTACCACTAAGAGGCTAGTTTTGAAGGCTGAATTGTAGGAAAAGAAACAAGGATTTGAGCAAGCAAGGAACATGTATGAAGCTCTTCCATTCTTCCACTCTTTCTCTTGGATAGTGCATGTGGAGGCACTGAAAACAGGGCCAGCAAAAATATTAGAATGTTGTGAGATTTGGTATGCGAGTAAAGCAATGTATATTCTATAGATAAACCCTTTGGAGCTTTACTGTTGCTTTTTTGGCCATCTAAGGTTGTTTTGGGTCCCATTTTAGATTGCAAGGTTATTTACACCAATTTCAGGGTATATTGTGATTTTAGCTATATCGATTAAAAGTAGATGCACAAGTTATAAATTTCTAATTTATAAGTTTTGAGGTGTTTGCCAGGATGCAAACACAAGTTTTATTTGTGAATAGGTTGCAAAGTACATGTATTTTTTAGCCGTCAGTGAAAGAGGCTATTTGTTGTATTATTGTGCACTTGTTGTAAGAGATTACATGAGACTTGCTTACTGTTTTGTATTAATTTTGAAAAAATGACAGAGAACAATGGAAATGCCGTCATCTCTCTTTTTGTATTCTTGAGTTAGCTTCCTCTTGTGTGTATGTTGTGTGTTTAGTACAGCAACTCAAGCAAATCTCCCCACCATGTGATTCATGACATGATATTAGAGTAGTACCACTAAGAGGCTAGTTTTGAAGGTTGAATTGCAGGAAAAGAAACAAGGATTTGAGCAAGCAAGTAACAGGTAAGAAGCATTGCAGTGAGTTTGCTTCTTGAAGGTTCACCCTAGCAGCGATTCCGTGCCTGCATCTTCAGCGTTTGGCAACATCTAGAAGATCATTGGTACAGTCTCAAAGTCGATAGAAACGGTGGCCCTCCACTTGCCGAGAAGTGCGTATGAGCGGCCCCCATATAGGCTTAATTTAGCATTAGTGGGCTGTAGTGGTGGTTTGCCGAGTTGGGTCCAATGATCGTGAGTTAAGACATTGAAGTCTGCTCCCTCGCCAATCAAGGAATTGAAAGCGCATGTTCGCTTGGCAGTGACCGTGATGTGTAGGTATGTAGGTTCTACGGCTTCCTCATCCTCATCATCCATTTCAGTGATCGTGGCTACTCGTACTTTGACCGGAGGTTCTAACATTGGTGGCTCATGCAGAGGATGCGTGGGAGGGTAGTACTTCTTGACACGACTGCCACATTGAAGAAGCCTATGCCCTCTCTGTCTAGAGTCTCGAGCTCAACAATGCCAATTCGACTGATTGTATGAACTTTGAAAGGTCTAAGACCTATAAACTTCATTTTTTGCTTATGCCCCTTAATTGAGTACAGGAGTACTAAGTCTCCCTATTCAAAATCGCGCTGCTTGATGTGCTTGTCAAACCAGCTCTTACGTCATGCCTTCTCACATATGAATGCGTGAGTGGCTAGAAGATGAATTTTCGAGAGGCATTCGAGCTCGACCAAGCGTTGCGTCCATGCCTCCTTTCCTTCCCATCGTTTCTAAAGTGCTATTCTCAAGCTAGGAACAAAGAACTCTACAGGGAGCATTGCTTCAATTCCGTAGGTTAACCTAAAGGGAGTCTGGCCAATAGCCATTTTATAAGCTGTACAGTAAGCCCACAAGGCTACCATCAGCTTGTTATCCCAGTTGCTGCGTGAACCAAAGACTACTTTGGTCAGGACGTTTACAAGAATCTTATTCGTGGATTTCGCCTGGCCGTTTGCTTGAGGGTACTATGGAGAGGATTTTCAATGGATAATTAGAAAGGTGGATAGAAGATGTGCTATGGCTTCATTGATGAAGTGTGTGCCCTGGTCTCGCTGACTAGTTCCATGGGGTAGCCAAATCGTGAAATCACCTGCTTCCACAAGAACTTGGCAATCGTTCTAGCATCGTTCTTTCGTGTCACTCTCGCTTCTGCCCATTTCGTTAGGTAGACTGTGGCCACAATGATGTATTTGGCCTGTGAATACTATGCAGTTGGGTTGTTGGGTCCTATAAAGTCAATTTTTCATTTTTCGAAGGGTTGTCATGCAATGATTGGGATCAACTCCATTTGATCCTTGCAAATCGAGACCTTTATCCGCTGACACTCGTCACAATGCTTAACGAATCGTGTTGCATCAGGAAACAACGTTGGCCACCATAAGTGAGACTGCGACACCTTGCGGGCTATCGTGTCTCCGCTAAAGTGCCCACCACTAGCAATTTCACTGTGCGCCTCTAAGAGCACATTGTGCATCTCATGCTCGCACACGCATCTACGCCGCAGTCCATCTTGCCCTAGTCGATATAGCTGGCCTGCTATCAACTGGTAGGGTTGGATCTTGAGGATGAGTCTCCTAAGTATTGCCTTTTCTATCGGTCACTCAAGCAGTACGTACTCAAGCACTTGGACTATGTCATCTGCCCAATATGGTGTTAGATCAGCCTTAAATAAATCTCTCTCTCACTGGAAAGGTTAAAGAGATAGGCGTCTGGCAATTCATCAGCAATGCCTTCTCCAGCGGCCTCTCCCGTGGGGATGTGTGACATATGGTCAGCCATGTAGTGCTATTTTCTATAATCTCTTAGAGTTCCCTCTCGTTATTTGGCACTTGGAAGGTGACAGGTTTAGGTCTCCCCTGAGGCGTTCCTCCCATCATGCAAACTGGTACGGACGGTGCATCTTTAGACTTACCAATTGTCTTGATGTCTTGCTCGTTTGCCTCATGATCCGAGAATGGCAGGTCGATTGTAGCAATGACATGTATCCAATCTCGCTCGTCCTTTGGGCATGGAATATACTTGGTTAAGGGTCTATAGGACTTCTTGACTTGAGCGTTCCCTTTAAGCATCACGGAGATGGCATCCAAGTCGACTGGTGAGGTCTTCCAGGTGTCCATCTCTGCCCTCACAGCGTCCGTTCTATTGCCAAGGAAGATTAATCCATTACCCCAATCTTCGATGACTCTGGCATTGGGCATCTAGGGTCAGCCTAATACGATATCGTAGTCCACACCCTTCATGACTATAAAGTCAACTGGGAACTAGACACCTGCGATTTTCACTGGCCAATTTTTTAGCACCTCGAATGGTTTCACTCTCATACCATTTGCTAGTGTGATATTGAACTTAACAGTCTCAACAGGTGGGTTTCCCCAAGTCTAAAGCACTGCGTGGCTAAGCACACTAACCCCAGCTGTCGTGTCTATGATCCCCTTTCTCGTTGTGTCGCCTAGGGCTAGGATCTTTTAGAGTACATGCATCTTGGTGCCCTCCCAGAAGGCATTAACGTGCAAGGACTTTGGCACACAGTGCAGTGTCAGAGTCGGTATTTGTGTCTCTACATCATGGTCATGGAGATCAGCATCTTGCTCTCGTGATCCTTCAACCCACTGTTTCAGGTCTTGCCATAGGGTGGGATGCTACTTATGCAAGTCTCCCACACTTGGCGTTATAGGGATGGTCACCAGCATGGTAAGGAGGTCATTGGCTGTTCGTCTCTCTCCTAATCCAGATTGTCCTGGCCAATGGCCGTGACTGATTTGCGGGCCTACAGCATCAAGACTTGTCCTAAGCGGTACTGCTTGTGGTGTGGTCACATCCCCCCTGGCTTTGCTCGAGGGGGTGAGACTGGCGTGCTTATGCTAGAGAGATCATCGATCTCGTCCTCTAGGATAGGCTCAGCGTCCTTTAGGTGCTCTTGGGCCTCTTTCACCCATTCCTTCACTTTCTCTATGGCCTCTAGTAGGCGCTTCGAATGCGGAGTATTCCCCTACCTTAGCACTTTCCTTTTTGGCCGTCTTAGGGGCTGAAGTTTTTGCCTCTGCATCAGTGACCTCCTTTCCAGCAGGCAGAGTAGTAGCACTCTCAATTTTCAGTGCAACCTTACCTTCAGGCCTCTTCTTTCTCCGCCTATGGCTCTTCTTCCCTATCGATGCTGCATCGAGGTTGCTAGGTCCTGGCAGTGATATGCCGTCCTACTTCATCTGGGCATGAGTCATGACCCACAATGGGATAGGTGTAGCCTCCCCATCAAGGTTCTCTACACCAAACAGCCCCAATGGGACAGATGGCACGTTGGCTGACCTCAAAGATGGTTCTCACTTTGGGCAATCGACGAAGAGATGAGTGATCCCGCACTCAACACACCTTAGGTCAGCTTTGTCTCTGTTCTGTTGCTCCCTCTGGCAGCGTGATGAGGCACGCCCTAGGTGACCACAAGTCCAAAAGATGATTAGATCATGCATTTGCTCTCCTAGGCCTCTACCTTGTCCTCTTCCTAATTCCATCACTGGTACTGGTTGATAGTTCATAAGGACTATGTTGCCCTCGTCGTCGTGCGAGACCTAAGGGTATACGTAAGTCTCTTCCTCATTCGGCTCTTCCACATAGTGGACTGGAGCACCACTTGGTGGATGGGTTGCATAGGGACCAGGTAGTCTAGGTATGCCTGTAGGGTTTATGTCCATCCTAGGAACAATCGGCTTGATATCGTTAGGCGCAGGAAGGGCCAATGGGGCTCCCCTTCCGAAGAATGGTTGAGGCCTCTTCGCTAGGTAGGATTGGCCGTATGGTTGCGAGTACAGAAGTCTTGTTGGTAATCTACAATGCGCGACGTCGTGACCGAACCTACCGCAATTAGCGCAAGGTCTTAACACTCGGCTGGCAAAGTGGTTTCTGCCGTTGTACACGCATTGGATGTGTGGGCGCGCTAGTCATCTCAACATGTCTTGCAGCTTGTCTATCTCCATCTTTACATCAGCCAAGTCCTGGTTTGTCTCGGTGGCTTTCCCCTTATCTTGGGTGGTTGGTCTTGATGGTTCGCTCGAGTTTGAAGCTCTCTCTGAGCTCTGCGAGTTAGTTTCTTTTGAGTTTAAGCTCCTGGAGCTTCTCTCTTTCAACTGGTCGTCAACTCTAATGGCTTCCTCAAAAACCCTAGCTAGCGCGTTTCACTGCAAGCTTGAGTTACTTACCAAAGCCTTATACAGCTCCTCATTTTGAATTCCCCTGATGAATACAGTTGACACTGCTCTTTTAGTTGGTCGTTCACCCGTAGGGATTCTCTTGAAGAGACTCCTCACGTGGGTCACATAATCACGAATGTCCTCCTTCTCCTTCTACTTGACATTCATCAATCGCACTAGTAGATTGTTAGAGTATCCAAGCTTGGCAAATCTCTTGATGAAGAGATTCTTGAGGCCGTTGACGTTGGTTCGCTCTGCAGCATCTAAACTCATATACCAAATCCTACCCTTGTCACCTAAGCAGAGGCGGAACGCTTGAGAATGCTGAGTCAGGTCCGTGAGGCTATTGGCTTCACAGACTTTCTCGAATTGCTCTATGAAACTATATAGATCATCGTGGGACTGGTACTTGTCAAGCTTCTTTGCAACGATTGGGATTTTGGACTCGCTCTTGGAGCCTTGGTTTGCTCCTAATCCTACTTGCACTGATGTCGCTAGTGTTGCGGCACTTTGCTCTACTACTGTGTTGGTGGCTTCATGAGAAGCTCACTTAGCATTAAGTCTCCTTCCAAGTCTCTCTCGTGATCTCTACCGGCTAGGTTCAACACCTGTTGTACCTCCTGCAATTCTGTGCTTTGCCTTTGGCTCCTAGCCTGTTGATCTCTGTTGTACTGTATTATGCTTTGCAGTGCCTTGTGGGCTAGCTTCCTCTCCTCTTCTAAGTCTACGATGATGGCGTCTATTGTCCTGTCGCGGTGTTCATATTGGGCGTACGCATCGTAGCTACTAAGCAGCTCTGCCGAATCACCTTTGGGAAGACTCCTAAGTCGAGTTTCTCGTTCGGCCTGCGGTCTAGGTTTTCTTTTGCCATCGTCGTGTTCTCGTGCTCCACCAAGCTATCCATCAGGTTAAGTAAGTTTGTGAAATCCACCTCTTTGGTGCCGCTTACTTGGTCCTACTCCGTGTGTCGATGGTCTGTCTATGTCTTTGGGTCTTCTCCTATTGGTGGGTTCCTTGAGTTGTTTATCTGAGTGAGTTCCTTGATTTATTAAATACAATCCTCAATTTATCTCCTCTGAGTGTGTGTGTTTCTTCCCATGCACTTGTGCTCAATTAGGCTTTTAGTTTTCCTTAAGTGTACTTCAAGTGCGAAAATTCAAGGTAAGTGTGGCAAACAATATCTAAGCGTCTTACGTACTCTCGCCTCGTTTTGGGCTTAATAGGCTTGTCGATCAGTTCTCTGGCCGTCTTGACAAAGTTACAAGTTTTCCTACTACGTTGCCTTGCTCGTTCTTGGTTCGGTCAAGGTTTATGGCTCAACGGGTTGTCTCTAGGACTCTAGGTCTTGTGACAACCTACGCAAGCTGGTAAGCGGCTACGCCTTACGATTTTGCCTATTCCTTGTGCCAGAATCGAGTTTTGAGCGTCAGGAGGACTTGCGATAGGTCGTGCGGATGGGTCTGGTCAAATTTCTAGAAAATTTGAAAACGTCTACACGATCCAAATTGTCCGAATTGTAGGGGCCGAGTGGGTGACTCGAACCGGCCGAGGCGCATGGGCTGAGGGCCGAAAGGATGACTCGAATAGGGTGGACTCAGACGGACTGAGGTGCTGACTCGGATGGGCCACAAAAGGTCCACTCGGACGGGGTCATTCGGATGGGCTGAGGGAGTCTACTCGGACAGGACGAGGTACACGAGCCAAGGGCCGAATCACATTTGTCCGAGGCCTGAGTTTTGCACGGGACGAGGGCCAAATTGGGCCGCTCGGCGGAGCAGGATGGTTGGCCAAGGGTTGAGTTTGTAAATGGGGCCGAGTGATGTCACTCGAAAGAGCCGAGTAGGGTTTTGGACCGAGTCGGCCAAAAGACAAAGGGCTGAGGGCCGATTCTGGGACTGGGCCCAAAAACCAACCGCTCGGACTGACTGAGTTGTGCGCGACGAGGCAATGCCGAGGCGATTTTGATCGAAACTAACGATTAAGCTAATCGTTTCACAGACAACCTTCTAGATAACAACTAGGGTGCAAGGCGAAGTGATTGATATACCTAAGGCGATTGATAGGCTCTCCAATGCAAGATCGAATCGATTCTCCATGGGCTCTCTTCCTCTCTCTCTCTCTCTCTCTCTCTCTCTCACTACAAGGGTTGCAAATGAGCTCTCCCTTGGCTGCTCGTCTCTCTTCTAATCCAGATTGTCCTGACCAATGATTGTGACTGATTTGCGGGCCTACGGCATCAAGACTTGGCCTAAGCGGTACTGCTTGTGGTGCGGTCGCATCCCCCCCGAATTTGGTCGAGGGGGTGAGACTAGCGTGCTTATGCTAGAGAGATCATCGATCTCGTCCTCGAGGATGGGCTCAGTGTCCTTTAGGTGCTCTTGGGCCTCTTTCACCCATTCCTTCACTTTCTATATGGCCTCTAGTTGACGCTTTGAATGCGGAGTATTCCCCTACCTTAGCACTTCCCTTTTTGGCCGTCTTAGGGGCTGAAGTTTTTGCCTCTGCATCAGTGACCTTCTTTCCAGCAGGCAGAGTAGTAGCACCATCAGTTTTCAGTGCAACCTTACCTTCAGGCCTCTTCTTTCTCCGCCTATGGCTCTTCTTCCCTATCGATGCTGCATCGAGGTTGCTAGGCCCTGGCAGTGATATGCCGAGCTACTTCATCTCGGCACGAGTCATGACCCACAATGGGATAGCTATAGCCTCCCCATCAAGGTTCTCGACACCAAATAGCCCCAATGGGACAGATGGCACGTTGGCTGACCTCAAAGATGGTTTTCACTTTGGGCAGTCGACGAAGAGATGAGTGATCCTGCACTATACGCACCTTAGGTCAGCTTTGTCTCTGTTCTGTTGCTTCCTCTCAGGGCAGCGTGATGAGGCATGCCCTGGGTGACCACAAGTCCAAAAGATGATTAGATCCTGCATCTGCTCTCCTAGGCCTCTACCTCGTCCTCTTCCTAATGCCATCACCGGTACTGGTTGATAGTTCATAAGGATTACGTTGCCCTCGTCATCGTGCGAGACGTAAGAGTATACGTAAGTCTCTTCCTCATTCGGCTCTTCCACATAGTGGACTGGAGCACCACTTGGTGGATGGGTTACATAGGGACCAGGTAGTCTAGGTATGCATGTAGGGTTTATGTCCATCCTAGGAACAATCGGCTTAATATACTTAGGCGCAGGAAGGGCCAATGGGACTCCCCTTCCGAAGAATGGTTGTGGCCTCTTGGCTAGGTAGGGTTGGCCGTATGGTTGCGAGTACAGAAGTTTTCTTGGTAATCTACAATGCGCGATGTCGTGACCGAACCTACCGCAGTTAGCGCAAGGTCTTGAGCTAAGGTCTTGACACTCGGCTGGCAAGTGATTTCCGCCATAGTACATGCATTGGATGTGTGGGCACACTGGTCGTCTCAACATGTCTTGCAGCTTGTCTATCTCTATCTTTACATCAGCCAAGTCCTGGTTTGTCTCGGTGGCTTTTCCCTTATCTTGCGTGGTTGGGCCTGATCGTTCGCTAGAGGTTGAAGCTCTCTCTGAGCTCCGCAAGTTAGTTTCTTCTGAGTTTAAGCTCCTGGAGCTTCTCTCTTTCAGCTAGTCGTCAACTCTGATGGCTTCCTCAAAAACCCTAGCTAGCATGTCTCACTGCAAGCTTGAGTTACTTGCCAAAGCCTTATACAGCTCCTCATTTTGAATTCCCCTGATGAATACATTTGACACTGCTCTTTCAGTTGATCGTTCACACGTAGGGATTCTCTTGAAGAGACTCCTCACATGGGTCACATAATCGCGAATGTCCTCCTTCTCCTTCTGCTTGACATTCATCAATCGCACTAGCAGATTGTTAGAGTATCCAGGCTCGGCAAATCTCTTGATGAAGAGATTCTTGAGACCGTTGACGTTCGTTGGCTCTGCAGCATCTAAACTCGTATACCAAATCCTACCCTTGTCACCTAAGCAGAGGCGGAACGCTTGAGAGTGCTGAGTCAGGTCGGTGAGGCTGTTGGCTTCACAGACTTGCTCGAATTGCTCTATGAAACTATATAGATCGTTGTGGGACTAGTACTTGTCAAGCTGCTTTGCCATGATTGGGATTTTGGACTCGCTCTTGGAGCCTTGGTTTGCTCCTAATCCTACTTGCACTGATGTTGCTAGTGTTGCGGCACTTTGCTCTACTACTGTGTTGCCTAGCAGTCGCTTCATGAGAAGCTCGCTTAGCATTAAGTCTCCTTCCAAGGCTCTCTCGTGATCTCTACCGGCTAGGTTCAATACCTGTTGTACCTCCTGCAATTCTATGCTTTGCCTTTGGCTCCTAGCCTGCTGGTCTCTATTGTACTCTACTGTGCTTTGCAGTGCCTTGTGGGCTAGCTTCCTCTCCTCTTCTAAGTCTACGATGATGGCATATGTTGTCCTGTCGCGGTGTTCATACCGGGCGTATGCATCGTAGCTACTAAGCACCTCTGCTGAATCACCTCTGGGAAGACTCCTAAGTCGAGTTTCTCATTCGACCTGTGGTCTAGGTTTTCTTCTGCCATCGTCGTGTTCTCATGCTCCACCAAGCTATCGATTAGCTTGAGTAAGTTTGTGAAATCCACCTCTTTGGTGCCGCTTACTTGGTCCTACTCCGTGTGTCGATAGTCTGTCTATGTCTTTGGGTCTTCTCGTATTGGTGGGTTCCTTGAGTTGTTTATCTGAGTGAGTTCCTTGACTTATTAAATACAATCCTCAATTTATCTCCTCTGAGTGTGTGTGTTTCTTCACATGCACTTGTGCTCAATCAGGCTTTTAGTTTTCCTTAAGTGTACTTCAAGTGCGAAAATTCAAGGTGAGTGCGGCAAACAATATCTAAGCGTCTTATGCACTCTCACCTCGTTTTGGGCTTAATAGGCTTGTCGATCAATTCTCTAGCCGTCTTGACAAGGTTACAGGTTTTCCTACTACATTGCCTTGCTCGTTCTTGGTTCGATCAAGGTTTATGGCTCAGCGGGTTGTCTCTAGGACTCTAGGTCTTGTGACAATCTACGCAAGCTGGTAAGCGGCTACGCCTTACGATTTTTCCTATTCCTTGTGCCAGAATCGAGTTCTGAGCATCAGGAGGACTTGCGACAGGTCGTGCGGCTGGGTCTGGTCATATTTCTAGAAAATTTGAAAATGTCTACACTTGATCCAACTTGTCCGAATCGTAGGGGCCGAGTGGGTGACTCAAACCGACCGAGGTGCACGGGCTGAGGGCCGAATGGACGACTCGAATAGGGTGGACTCAGACGGATCGAGGTGCTGACTCAGATGGGCCGCAAAAGGTCCACTTGGACGGGGTCATTCGGATGGGCCGAGGGAGTCTACTCGGACAAGCTGAGGCACATCCAAATGACCGCTCGGACGGGCCGAGTTGTGTGTGACGAGGCAACGCCGAGGAGATTTTGATCGAAACTAACGATTTAGCTAATCGTTTCACACACAACCTTCCAGATAACAACTAGGGTGCAAGGCAAAGTGATTGATATACCTAAGGCGATCGGTAGGCTCTCCAACACAAGATCGAATTGATTCTCCGTGGGCTCTCTTCCTCTCTCTCTCTCTCTCTCTCACTGCAAGGGTTGCAAATGAGCTCTTCCTTGGCTACTCGTCTCTCTTCTAATCCAGATTGTCCTGGCCAATGATTGTGACTGATTTGCGGGCCTACGGCATCAAGACTTGGCCTAAGCGGTACTGCTTGTGGTGCGGTCGCATCCCCCCCGAATTTGGTCGAGGGGGTGAGACTAGCGTTCTTATGCTAGAGAGATCATCGATCTCGTCCTCGAGGATGGGCTCAGCGTCCTTTAGGTGCTCTTGGGCCTCTTTCACCCATTCCTTCACTTTCTATATGGCCTCTAGTTGACGCTTCAAATGCGGAGTATTCCCCTATCTTAGCACTTCCCTTTTTGGCCGTCTTAGGGGCTGAAGTTTTTGCCTCTGCATTAGTGACCTTCTTTCCAGCAGGCAGAGTAGTAGCACTCTCAGTTTTCAGTGCAACCTTACCTTCAAGCCTCTTCTTTCTCCGCCTATGGCTCTTCTTCCCTATGGATGCTCCATCGAGGTTGCTAGGCCCTGGCAGTGATATGCCGGCCTATTTCATCTGGGCACGAGTCATGACCCACAATGGGATAGCTGTAGCCTCCCCATCAAGGTTCTCGACACCACATAGCCCCAATGGGACAGATGGCACGTTGGCTGACCTCAAAGATGGTTTTCACTTTGGGCAATCGACGAAGAGATGAGTGATCCCGCACTCAACGCACCTTAGGTCAGCTTTGTCTCTGTTCTGTTGCTTCCTCTCAGGGCAGCGTGATGAGGCATGCCCTGGGTGACCACAAGTCCAAAAGATGATTAGATCCTGCATCTGCCCTCCTAGGCCTCTACCTCGTCCTCTTCCTAATGCCATCACCGATACTGGTTGATAGTTCATAAGGATTACGTTGCCCTCGTCGTCGTGCGAGACGTAAGGGTATACGTAAGTCTCTTCCTCATTCGGGTCTTCCACATAGTGGATTGGAGCACCACTTGGTGGATGGGTTACGTAGGAACCAGGTAGTCTAGGTATGCATGTAGGGTTTATGTCCATCCTAGGAACAATCCGCCTAATATCCTTAGGCGCAGGAAGGGCCAATGGGGCTCCCCTTCTAAAGAATGGTTGTGGCCTCTTGGCTAGGTAGGGTTGGCCGTATGGTTGCGAGTACAGAAGTTTTCTTGGTAATCTACAATGCGCGACGTCGTGACCGAGCCTACGGCAGTTAGCGCAAGGTCTTGACCTAAGGTCTTGACACTCGCCTGGCAAGTGGTTTCCACCATAGTACATGCATTGGATGTGTGGGCGCACCGGTTGTCTCAACATGTCTTGCAGCTTGTCTATCTCTATCTTTACATCAGCCAAGTCTTGGTTTGTCTCGGTGGCTTTCCCCTTATCTTGCGTGGTTGGGCCTGATTGTTCGCTAGAGGTTGATGCTCTCTCTGAGCTCCGCCAGTTAGTTTCTTCTGAGTTTAAGCTCCTGGAGCTTCTCTCTTTCAATTGGTCGTCAACTCTGATGGCTTTCTCAAAAACCCTAGCTAGCACGTCTCACTGCAAGCTTGAGTTACTTGCCAAAGCCTTATACAGCTCCTCATTTTGAATTCCCCTGATGAATACAGTTGACACTGCTCTTTTAGTTGGTCCTTCACCCGTAGGGATTCTCTTGAAGAGACTCCTCACGTGGGTCACATAATCACGAATGTCCTTCTTCTCCTTCTACTTGACATTCATCAATCGCACTAGCAGATTGTTAGAGTATCTAGGCTCGGCAAATCTCTTGATGAAGAGATTCTTGAGACCGTTGACGTTGGTTGGCTCTGCAGCATCTAAACTCGTATACCAAATCCTACCCTTGTCACCTAAGCAGAGGCAAAACGCTTGAGAGTGCTGAGTTAGGTCGGTGAGGCTGTTGGCTTCACAGACTTGCTCGAATTGCTCTATGAAACTATATAGATCGTCGTGGGACTGGTACTTGTCAAGTTGCTTTGCAACGATTGGGATTTTGGACTCGCTCTTGGAGCCAAACTAATCCTACTTGCACTGATGTCGCTAGTAATGCGGCACTTTGCTCTACTACTGTGTTGTCTAGCAGTCGCTTCATGAGAAGCTCGCTTAGCATTAAGTCTCCTTCCAAGGCTCTCTCGTGATCTCTACCGGCTATGTTCAACACCTGCTGTACCTCGTGCAATTCTGTGCTTTGCCTTTGGCTCCTAGCCTGCTGGTCTCTCTTGTACTCTACTATGCTTTGCAGTGCCTTGTGGACTAGCTTCCTCTCCTCTTCTAAGTCTACGATGATGGCATATGTTGTCCTGTCGCGGTGTTCATACCGGGCGTATGCATCGTAGCTACTAAGCAGCTCTGCTGAATCACCTTTGGGAAGACTCCTAAGTCCAGTTTCTCGTTCGACCTGTGGTCTAGGTTTTCTTCTGCCATTGTCGTGTTCTCGTGCTCTACCAAGCTATCAATTAGCTTGAGTAAGTTTGTGAAATCCACCTCTTTGGTGCTGCTTACTTGGTCCTACTCCGTGTGTCGATAGTCTGTCTATGTCTTTGGGTCTTCTCCTATTGGTGGGTTCCTTGAGTTGTTTATCTAAGTGAGTTCCTTAACTTATTAAATACAATCCTCAATTTATCTCCTCTGAGTGTGTGTGTTTCTTCACATGCACTTGTGCTCAATCAGGCTTTTAGTTTTCCTTAAGTGTACTTCAAGTGCGAAAATTCAAGGTGAGTGCGGCAAACAATATCTAAGCGTCTTACACACTCTCGCTTCGTTTTGGGCTTAAAAGGCTTGTCGATCAAGGCCGTCTTGACAAGGTTACAGGTTTTCCTACTACATTGCCTTGCTCATTCTTGGTCCGGTCAAGGTTTATGGCTCAGCAGGTTGTCTTAGGACCCTAGGTCTCGTGACAACCTACGCAAGCTACTAAGCGGCTACGCCTTACGATTTTGCCTATTCCTTGGTCCAAAATTGAGTTCTGAGCGTCAGGAGGACTTGCGACAGGTTGTGCGGCTGAGGTCTAGCTGAGTCTGGTCATATTTCTAGAAAATTTGGAAAAGTCTACACTTGATCCAACTTGTTCAAATTGTAGGGGCCGAGTGGGTGACTCGAACCGACCGAGGCGCACGAGCTGAGAGCCGAATGGACGAGTCGAATAGGGTGGACTCAGACGGACTGAGGTGCTGACTCGGATGGGCCGCAAAAGGTCCGCTCGGACGGGGTCATTCGGATGGGCCGAGGGAGTCTACTAGGACAGGCCGAGGCACACGAGCCAAGGGCCGAATCACATTTGTCCGAGGGCTGAGTTTTGCACGGGACGAGGGCCAAATTGGGTCGCTCGGCGCGAGTGGGATGGTTGGCCAAGGGTTGAGTTTGTAAATGGGGCCGAGTGATGTTACTCGAAAGAGCCGAGTAGGGTTTTGGGCCGAGTCGGCCAAAAGACAAAGGGCTGAGGGCCGATTCTGGGACTAGGCCCAGAAACCAACCGCTTGGACGGGCCGAGTTGTGCGCGACGAGGCAAGCCGAGGTGATTTTGATCGAAACTAACGATTTAGCTAATCGTTTCACACACAACCTTCCAGATCACAACTAGGGTGCAAGGGGAAATGATTGATATACCTAAAGTGATCGGTAGGCTCTCCAACGCAAGATCGAATCAATTCTCCGTGGGCTCTCTCTCTCTCTCTCTCTCTCTCTCTCTCTCTCTCTCTCTCACTGCAAGGGTTGCAAATGAGCTCTCCCTTGGCCTCTTGGCTCTTAAACCCCTTTCCAGGTAAGGTTTGAACACTCCCAATCACTCACTTACTAACATTAAACATCCCAAGCAACCTTTTTGGCATTTTTTGCATGATTTGTGCCCTGTTTTGCCCTATTTTGCAACGGTAGACCCTACCCTTTTTCGATTCGATTTCCTAATCCTGAGCTACACTAAATGCAACAAGAATCTAAAGCAAAAAACTGAAATGATTTCTCCTTCTTTTCGAATCATCAAATAAACAAAATAACCCAAAATACTTACTTGCTTCGAAGATTAAAAAACCCAACTTCCTACCTATCTCAAGCTCCAGTTCAGGGATGAATCCCTTACTTCGATGCTCGATATGAGGCACGCAAGTGCTTAAGCTTGAATCTCTTAGTCCTGACAATGGAACCAAAATGTAGAGAGAGCTCACGCTCAACCGCCAAGATCCATGGACTGCTTATTGTTTCAAGCGTTTTAAGCAAAGCTCTAATGGCTATCTCTCACCTAGCCGACGCGCCGTCGATCCTACGTGTGTAGTGAGCTTACCTTGATGCCGAAATGAGTTGCCTCCTCTCTCGTACACGCCGGTAGCTCCACGATCCTAGATGCTAGCTCAAGCATCCTCAAGCCTCCTCCATCTCCAAGCTCCATCCACCATAGCCGGGTGCGCGAGAAAAGAGAAGAGAAGAGGAGGTGGTGAAGAGCTTCACCCTCTTGATCCCTCACTCCCACACACTCACTCCCTCACACTCTCACACTCCCTCTCTCAAGAGCACACACAAGCAAGGAGAAGAGAAAAAGAGAAGAAGAAGAGAACTCTTGTTAGCCACACACCAAAGAATGAGCTCTCATTCACTTTTTGAACTTTATATATAAAACCCTAAATTCCCATGGGCGCCCATCCCTTTTTACACGACTGGCCATTGTGGCAAGGTCCCTTTTTCTAATTCCCTCTTCTTGCTTCATGGCCTCAACCTATACCCGTCTATTCTTTTACAAATGGCACAGGAGGGAGCTTGGCGCTCTTTTACAAGAGTTTTTAGAGCTTTTTGATGCGCCTTCCATTTAAAATTGTGCTTTTTGCCCTAGCTTAGCTTTAGAGGTCGCCTGCATGTCTTTGCTCTTTTTCCATCTTTTTCCTTCATTTCTCTGCCATCTTTCTCCACCATCTCGACTTGGGGTTAACAGAGGTTAAGACCATTGCTTATCAATTAGTTTCCATTGGAGCTTAAGTAGAGGATGAAGTCTTGGTTGCAATTACTCTGAATGGTCTTGGACCCAAATATAAATTGTTTGATACATCTACAACCATGCGGCAGGAGATGTGTGATTTCAATGAGTTGGTGTCATTGCTTATTCATGAAGAGGTCAAGCTTGGATTAGCTATTGGCTTAAGTAGCTCAAAGGGTAGAGATGCAATCTTCTATTCAAATCAAAGAGGCCATGGTAGCCATAGTAGAGGGTCCTCTGGTGGTCGAGGGACTAACCATAATGCATATTAGAATGTGAATAATTAGCATGTGCAGAATACTAGAGGTGGTGGATACTTCCAAGCAAGGGGGAGATTCAACTCCAGAGGCAGGGATTCATCGCAATCTGAAAATATGAATGAGTAGTATGAGAAGGACAAGGACTATCACTACTATAAAAAATACGGGCATATTGCTAAGGATTGTTGGAAGAAACAAGCAAATCAAAAAACTAGAAACAAGGGTTTAAGTTGTCTAGAGGTGCAGGTACAAGTGCACATAAGAGCATATATATACACATGTGCACATGCCAATGTCAATGTCAATGTGTGCAAGTGTCAATGAAAGTGTGCCTAAGTGCATCAAGTGTATGCGAGTGCACTCAAGTGTACACAAGTGCACAAAAGTGTGCTAGGTGAGTTTGGATGCAAGGTTTACAAATAGCAGTGGGTGAGTGTGTGGGCACATATACACAAGGGTACACAAGCGCACATATGCATGTGACAGTGACAATGCAATTGCCAATGCAATTGCCAATGCTAGTGCACATGTGCACTGCACTAGTACATGCTACTGCACGTACACACACAAGTACACACTAGTGCGATGCAAGGTGTGAACAAGGTTGGTATCGGCATTGGTATTGAGAGGAAAGAGAATCTTACAAGCACACGTAGGTGTGGCATGGTTTTGTGTACTTGTCCCTACACTAGAGGGTGGTAGAGCACAGTGGGCATACAAGGGGATCTGCATGAATTTATCCTAGAGCAATGACTACACTAAGTTGTGTATGTATTATGCAAGCAATTATGCAAGGCTATGTGTGTGCACAGTGCACATAGGTGTAGTGCACTAGAGGCTACAAGGTCAGGGCTTAGTGCATAGTAGGATACTAGGAGCAACTATGGAATATAGGTGATGGTGTGCTAGTGCATTTGGGTGATAGGTTGTGTGTGCAAGTGCACATGCACTAGTGCAATGCATTAGGATGAAGCTAGTGTGCTATGATGTGCAAGGTGCTAATAATGGGTGAGTATTGAGTGCCAATGGGTGGGTTTAGTATATGCATAGAGATCTAGGGCACATAAGTTCACACAATTGCACATGCGTGTGCTAGTGCGTGTGCACTCAAGTGCAAACTAGTGCACTAGGGTGTCTACAAGTGAACAAGGGTGTGTAGTTGGATGCATCAAGTGTACGGACAAGGCCTCATCATCTTCCCTTACTTCACCTTGACCATCCCTTGTGAATAAGGTGGGTGCTAGGGTTGTGAAGGAAGAAAGGGGGGGCTCATCGTGTGTGCATATTAGGGTCAGCTAGAATGTAGCGACTCTATAGTGAGTGTTCTAGAGTATGTGTGTAGTGCAAGGTGGGAGCCTAGCTGCACAAGGATGTAGAAAACTTCACAGGGTGTGTCAATGCAAGTACTATGCATTAGAGTGCACAAAGATGCGCATAAGTGCAGGCAGGTGCACAAGACTGCACATGGATACACACAAGTGCACACAAATATGCTAGGGTGCAAGGTCTATTTGTTGATTTACTTATGAGTGGTGGGACAACACACAAGCACTGTGAGGTGCTCATTCCTTGCTCCTTCAGCCCGTAAGCTGCCCTTTGAGAATGTATGGGCACCAAAATAAATGGTAGTGTGCGGTCATGGGCATGCAAGATTTAAGTGCTTACATTGCAATACTATTGCACAACCATATGAGTGCACATAGTGCATATGTCAACGGCATTATTAGTGCATGTGCATGTGTGTGCACATGCATGTGCCACTGTGTGTGACAATGATAGTGCTAGTGCACACATATGCCAATGCACAAGGTTGAGATAGTGCACAATGGGTTGTACTTATGCAATGCACACGTGCAAAAAGAGAAAAAATACAAACTCACAGTGAATTAAAAGGTGAAGGAAACCAACGCTTTGACTTCAATTAATTTAGTACATGTGGAAAACTACATTGAGTTTCACCCCCTCCCTCTCTTTATCTATTTAATGCTCACTCCCCTCCCCCCAACTTCAATGTTATTAGACAATCCCTATTGAATTTTTGGAGAAGGAAATGACATTAATTCTTACCTTTCACAAAAGGAGTGGTGAGATGGTTGCTTGCCTTGCTTCCTCCAGTGGCTCTTCCCTCCCTCTTGATAGTTCTTTTACTTAAATATGGCAATGGTGATGATCTCCTCTCAACTTGGTTGTACTATGATGCAATTGACCTTGCCTTGTTCTCTCCTCTAGTGTGGTGGAGAGAAGAGTTGGGGGAAAGGGAGAGGGGTGGAGAGGATATGGAGAGAGAGAGAGAGAGAGAGATATGGTAATGGGGGTCAAAATAAGGTGTGGTGAAGGAGCGGATGTGATTTGTTATTATAAAGGTTATGATGGGAAGAGGGTAGACTTAGCATGTGTGGCAAGGTAATACAACACGTGGTGTAGTAGGTGGCGATTGAGGCAACTAGTGGATAGTGATGGTGACTCCACAAGGGCTCCCTAAGTAATTTCCATGGCTACACATGGTGGGTATTGTCCAAGGTGGAGATCATGAGGGTGCATGTGTGCCAATGGGGATGATGATGGGGATGGAGTAGTTAGAGTCAATGAAGTAAGAGATGGCAAAGGTGACACATTTGAGGATGATGGAGGTGGAGCTTGAGATGATAAAGAAGGAGGTGGATGGGTGATGGTTGGATCAATGGGGTGATTCAACCAATTGGAGGGAGATAAGGGAGTGACAACAATGTTACAGGGACCAAGGTTTGATGACTAACAATGGGCATGAAGAGAGTGACAATAGGTGGTATGGTGGTTGTTGATAAGCGGTAGCTCTAACATTGTGAGCAGTTATGGTAGCATTCAAGGGATTGATACGATAGGTGCCACGACAAAACTAGATCGATGGCAAGACATGACAACTAATATAGAACACTCCAATGACGAGTGGAAGACTTCGTGAGCTGCAACACTGCTTGAGGTGGCTTCACAAGGCAAGCTCGTCATTGTTTAAGGTGGTTGAGGCAGCTACATGATGGTAGACCAGTCACCATTCAAGGTGGCTACAAGCTCAGCACTCCAAGGGAGCTCTAGGCAATGGGGCGAGTCAAGGTGGTGGTATGAGTATCTACAACAATGTCAAGTTTAGCATGTGGAGGATAGGTTAACCCTAGGCCTCCCTCTAATTCAAACATGATGTTTTGCTTCTTTTTTTTAAAGCTAACGTTAAGTTCTTGTTGTTGTGCTAGAAAAAGCTCATAACACCACTATATGTTTCTTCTTCAAAGTGCACGTGTATCTTCTTATCCCTTCTTATCAATTCAATTTTCCTTATCTCCTCGTATTCACGACACAACTCAAGTCATAATATCTATTTCACACGATAGTAAACATTTTCTTTCTACATGCTCTCTCTCTTTTCATTCATATTAAATGGACCTCCCAAAATGTAAGGGTGACTCGTGTGTTGTGGAAGCTAATATATTTTTAATATATTTTCTTCCTTTCTTTTTATTTGCAATCAAACATTCTTACATTTCCATCTTTCCCTTCTAATGTTTTCATTATAGGTGATTATGGTCCATTCTACGTCTTATCACTTTGTTATGGATCACACAAACAAAACCGTTTCATCCAAGAGAAAAATCAATTCCTAACCAGTCCCCTAGATTTTGAAGATAACATGCATGTATCACATCCTTATTTGTAGTATAATGCATGTTAGTAACTTCATGATCAAAGTGTCCTAAGGTCCTAGAAACAACACCAAAATGTTGTGCTTCACAAGCTCAATGATGGGACTTTGTACACCCTTTTATTCATTCAAGAGGTTGAACCACAAAGCACAGTGGCTATCTCTCACCTACCCTCTCATATGTATCACCCATACCAAGATTCGCTTGTAGTGGGCTTGCATGGCATTTCTTCAAGCATGAAGGATGCTCTTGCAAAGATCCACGATCCATGAATATGGTCCTTTAATTCTCAACCCTCTACAACATTGGCATGTATAGAAGAAGCATGAGCATAGGCATGAGAGAGCACTTGAGAGAAAGGAGGCCTCACCCACATGATTTTAACCGACATCTCGTAATCCCTATAACGGTAGATATATTCAAGAAAAAGTTGGACTATGCCTTACTGTCTTATGTAGGATGGGGATAAAATGTGCCATCTTGATAAATCTCTCAATCGCCATAAGAACTGAATCAAATCTCTTTGAGGAAGGTAGATTTGTGAGTCCATTGATACTAATGACCAAGGGTAATTAGGAATAGGCAAGGAGTGGAGCAACCCATGAGGTTGATGACAAGGGATTTTTTTCTCTCTTGCACATATTATAGGTGCATACAAAATTCTTTGACTAATTTCCACATTTGAGGACCCCAATAGTCTAGGAAGATGACCTCTAATGTTTGATTGACCAAAATGGCTTGCAATTGAAGTTCATACCTTGTCTAAAGTATATGTAATTGAAGCGATCCAAATGATATATATAGTAGCCCTTGATAATAGAGCATGCCTTTGACTTCCTAGAAGCCTTCAACACTTGTACAACCTTTTTAAAATTATTGCTTCTTGATATTACAAGCAAAGTTATCCTTGGGAAGTTCTTTCTTGACTTATAGAAGGAAGGTCTAATTGTTTAAATCTTTGTCTCATATTGTGCAATGCTGGAATTGTTCTAGTTCCAAGAGAATAGAATCTTCTTGTTCATGAATGACATCTCCTTTCTTAGGTGCAAGATAGGAGTGCCAAGACAATGCATTTGGTTTCTCTTATTGATTTTTAGGTATTGTAGAGCTTCATACTTGTCAAGAATTGTGTTGGGAGGAGACTTGCTTGAGTTACTGCACCAAACACACACCTTACACACAAGAGGAAGTTCGCTCACAAGAACACAAGAAGAGAGATGGAGGCCAAAATATTTTCTTGCTAGTTTCTTCTTCTTCTTCCACACACAATACAATATACACAAAGTATAGATAAGATACAACATAAAGAAAAGTGGCCTACTAAGTCAAACAATGCATAACTAACTATACTAGTCAACTAACGCTATAACTAAATCAAGTGTAGATAGGTGCAACAAACTAAATATAATAAGTGATAAGTTAGTGTCCATGTAAGGATCATGACGACCATTGATTTGCTAAGTGTAGACATGCAGACCCATCTAGCTAGGTAGTCCATCATCAATGTCCACACGTGTTGAGCTTGCCATCTCAACAATACTTGTAGCTTCTTATTAAGGACAATCATAATCAATATTCCCAGGTTCTTCATAATATAAACGCAATCCAAGAGCACGTCATTGTTTCTTCTCTTGAGTTGATAATGGCTTTGATTGAGCTAAATCAATATACATATGCTTGACATCTGTTTCTTATTTTTCTTAAGAGGACACTATTTTCATGGCATCTAGACTTAACGAAGCCCCATGGTGCTTCTTTTGACATCCCTCAAACACCTAATTACAATGCTTAAGAAATGAAGTCACTTAAAATATGTACCTTTGGTATTGTCAACAAAAGGTCTTTCACATCATCATTCAGTCCCCAATAGAATTGGCTAATAAATAATTCTCATGCCAATTCAAATAGAATTGGCTAATAAATAATTCTCATGCCAATTCAAATCATAAGTGAAATGTCAAAATTATGATGCATTGGTCTAGATTCTTAATGTAGACTTCTTATTCTGGTCTCAACAACTCTAGCTCTATCAGTGTCTCCAAAGGTAGCTAAGAATAATCAAAAAAACTGTTTGAAATCATAAAGTAGAGGAGATTCATTCTCAAGTAATTGCAAACCAAGAGAGTGTTGTACCTAAAAGGAGTGTGCCAATAAGTCCCACTTGAGAAGAATCTTCAAGATAGCACTTAGGTTGTATGTGGATGAGCAACCACACCTACTGTGCAAAAAGCCTGTGAACTTTGATCTAATCCCATCAAACTTTGTAGGTAGGCTAGCCTATGTTCTTTTTCTATAGTTAATAGGTATGCTACAAGACTTCAAACATCTATGTTGATGTAGACTTGTCTCTCAGAGTTCTTAGAGTTGATTTTGAAGGTCATGGATGGCTTACCCCAAAGCTTGGGGTTTCTTTTCTTGTAATGCCACGTTACTCTTATGAAGGTCTTGAATTTTTTCTTAAATATATTGCAGGATGGCGATGACACTTTTCATCATTACAACCATCACATCAAGGCATGATCAAAGTATGGAGTCTTTCCAAATTGTTATAAGGATGAGGAGAGCTTGGCAATGACAGGGATTGTCAACTCACATCTCACAAAGAATTAACTTGAAGGAAAAGAACAAGAAGAACTTGATTATTTAATGCAAGATAAGGGGACAAGACTAACATAACGGTGTTTACAACATTGAGGCTAGATCGTAAATACAAAACAAATTCTTGATATAAGACTTGATAATATATAAAATAAGATAAGACAAGACAACTTGAATCGGAACTAAAGAGGACTTACCTCTCAAGAGCCTTACAATTGGTGTTGGCAAGATTGAAGGGCTTATATCTCCTAGGACCCCTATGTAATGAGTTCTTTGTCCAAAGGTTCAATGGCTTGTCTATGACTTTCTTTTTGGTAAAGTGGGCTATGCCTATATGATGATGCCACAATAGGTGCCTAATGTAGAGAAGAAACAATGGGAAGGAGTAATTCTATTTCATAATCTAAATCTCCTTTAAAACTTGGCATTTCTAGTGGATAATCTTAAGCAAAGCAATGTTTATAAGCATCCAAGAAGAGATTTTGTAAATGGATGAGAGGATAAGATGCATGTTTCTCAACTATAATGCATATAGGCTTTCCTTTATTTTCTAAGTGGATGCTTAGCTTGTGCATGAGTGATTAATGGAAACATTGCAAGCTTTGAATTACTTTGTAAAGTTATAGACTGAACCTGAAATTCAAAAGCAATTGTGTGAGTATGATATTCAATATCAGGATTGTATTGATGACGGAAAGGCATGCCCAAAACACTATCAGAAGACTATAAATGAGCTATTAAGAAATCACGATCTTCCTTATATAAACCCATAGTTATTTCCTATGCTTCTATTTTCTGTGTACCATTATATGATATTTCTTGAAAAGCAAATTTAACTTATGTAAGATGGCTTTCTAACTGCAATCGTTTAGCCAACTTTTTGAAAAGTAAATCTTGTGATCTACAATCATTATGTAGAAGGCTAACATCGAAATCATCGATTAAACCTTTCATATGAAGCAAATGGTGTAAGGATACAAAATTACTTTTGATACTCTTTTTCTCTCCTTTGGCTACCTCATGTTTTAAGGAATCCATTGTCCAATCAAAAGTGCAGTTTGGTACCTCCTCTATGTTGTGAAGCTCCATTATAGTAGCCTTCTAGGTAGGCATTTGTACACAAAAAGTAACATGTGCATGACCTAGCCCTTCTATAGCAATAGCAAACAACATGGAGTTGCCTCCGTTGGGCTACAGTTTGGAATTCCTTCTCCACATCATGAGCATAAGAAATAGCTTTATGGAGTACGGCGGTTGAAGGGTATTCAAGTTTGCTTAAATTCTTGGTTAGTAACCATCTTCATATTTTCTTTGGAGCATATCCTCAATAATCTTCCCACATGCGCAAAATAAGTAGGTGCTACTAGAATGTTTCAGTGTATGTGGCTATGCTATCCCCATCTTGTCACAGGAGATTTGCCCAACTACGCTTGGCTTGTAAATGGAGTTGTGTTGGTAGGAATGATTTAGTAGCACACTTATTTTTATACTTTTCAGTGCTTTTTTGGTCATCAAATTGTTGTAAATTGGAATGACTTATGACTAGTTCTTTTCTCCTTTTGTGCTCACTACACATCGAAGACACTACGAAAGATGCATGCGATGTGATCATCTTTATCTTGGAATTTTTGGGTCCATTGTTGTTCACACTCCTAAAAGACGTATGTAGCTTCTGCTAAATTGTGTTGAAGCGATTCCACCTAATCCACTAAAGATTAATTTTGGGTGGTGGAGAGTAATCATCATTGTCGTTGGACTGTATGGCTTTGAATTTTGGAATACAAAATTTGCTAGAAAACCTTCCGCAAATTCTACAAATTTGTGCAACAACAACGAACTAACAAAAGTTGGGATGCAAACCTGCAATGTCGAAGAAGAATATCACTTTGCGTATAGACAGGTGCTACTTGTGTATAAACGGTTACTTGTCCTTTAAAAAGGAAATTTGAAGCAAAAGTTACAGTTTTAACCTTAAAGCTTGAAATAGTGATTATGATAATGATCCTTACTGCCCATAGGTTGATTAAGGTGTGTGAAAGATGTGCTAAATATCAAAGAGGAGAAAAAAAGATGAGATACTTGCTACCTTAAAAATAGGTACTATAATTAATGTCATCAACCTATAGATTAATACGTGGGAGTGAAAGGAAAGTTGGTGAAGTGATAGGAGAGTTTGTGTGAACTAATTATGAGAGTGAGGTTAAGTTAGCTTTCCTACTCTATCATGTATCCCTACGCTAAGCCCCTCATAACATTTGAAGGAGAAGAGAGCTTATACTACAGACGCTTGGCCTTGGGAAGAGAGATGGCAGGCCGCGGAGAGAGAGAGAGAGAGAGAGAGAGAGAGAGGGAGAGAGTTGGTTTTAACCGATGAATAGTAACTTTATTGAATGGTAAAAAGGAACGTGCTTGATGACGATGGTGATGTTGTTGAAGACATCTCGAGCATAAAGAGGAACCGTGGCTAAAGGAGAGGGTTCAACAAGTCACACCCCTGCTCTGATATCGATGCTGTTGAAATTGAACCATAAACCACAACTCGATAACTTAATTGCAAACTATTGAGATTGCACACAAGAGAAGAATAGAGAGAAATGCGAAAACTGAAGCGTGATACAAGTTGGATGCAATGTCCCCCCATGAACTGAGAGGGCTCTCCTTAGTATATATATTTATATGTATAAATATTATTGATCTTATGCGCAAAGTAGGATATTACATCCATACTTTGTGCTCTTTTCATGAACGACTGTCTTGTTTTCCTAACATATATATATAATGTGTCTAAAATCATAGGCAACAACTTTGGAGCTCAATTCAATAATAGCGCCCACCCCTCAGGACTAAAAAACATGAGGGGAACTGTTGTACGTTGGATATGAGCGATTTTGAACAGAAATACAGGTCGTCACGCAGATTGGTGGGCCATGTGTCCCGTACCCCACAGGGGGCATTATTGCTTCCTTTAAAATATAGGCCACACACGGGAGTTTATCTTTCCGCCTCCCCCTTCTAGCGCTAGCCTTTACCCCTAGGCTACATGGTCAGCTGTGCTAAGGCACATGTTTTGTGAGTTGATATTCACAACAGCAACTGAGTTTTCTTTTCTTTCTTCTTGTAGAAAGCCCTCGGGCTTTTACAACCCTCTTCGTGGCAACTAAGGCCCGCCATGCTCCAAGATGAGAACACGTAATGGTGAGGTGGGCTCTCCCTTCACAAGGCCCTTCCTCCGGGCTCCGTACTTCTCCTAAAGTCAATGGCTAAAGGATGCCAACCTCGGTGAAGCCATGACCGGTTTGGAACCGTGTGAAGAGATGGCTAAACCTCAACGAATCCATCACCACGAAGAAGAGACGGCCCGCCCTTCTCGGAGACCATGCACGTTAGTACGAGTTAACTCTTTGAGAGCAGTGACTCTCAAGCATATCTAGCTACACAGGAACAGTGCCGTTCTCAACCCGGGCAGGCGGTCCTCGCGAGGGGATGATATCCATGGCCTCCTCACATCTCAACTTCTAGCAATTTTAGAGAAGGTAGAGAAAAGTCATTGGATCCTCAAATTGTTTTGCTGCGTTGTATGGCCTAGTAGGCCATGATGTATACAGTAATGCTGTATATTCTCTTAGAGGGTGGGACTAGAGAAGCCTGTGAATTTTGAGGGGTTACATGTCCTTCTACTTTTTTCCGTTCTCAGACATGGGCCCGAGTGCCGTCCTGCAGCTGTTGGGAGCGCCTACCCTCCAGAAAGGAACCTTTGCACAAGCTCCTTCTTGCGTTACGAGGAGAAAAGCCGGGTTCTCGACATTTGCGGCGCGGGCAGCAGGAAGAAGGTCGAAAACAAAAACATATTCGGATCCGGCCCGACGCAGCGACGAAAGGCGAAAAAAATTTGGACCATTTCTCGATTTGTGCGTGTCATCCTTGCGCAGGGGCCATGCTAATCTTCTCTGTATCGTTCCAATTTTATCAGATGTCTCCGAAGAGACGAAACAAGAGCACCTCTCGCTTGGCGCCCAGATAGACGCAAACACTGAAGCTGAGCGTGCATGTGGGGCAGAACGCAGCACACGTGGCACGCTGCTGCAAGTGAAGCGGGTGCGGCTTTTGGCTCGTGCCTACGTTCCTGGACGCACAAGAACTTGATGGAGCTCCCGCTCCCGCGTGCGCTTCTAGCTTTGTGCAGCGTTAGGACTTGAGAAGGAATGGAAGAAGGGAGTCATCGGCTTGGTGGCAACCTAGACAGCCCCGTCTGGACATACATGCGCCTCAAGGAAAGCCGCATGATAGGAGAGCTAATAGGGATCTCGAATGAATGTACTCGTCTCACTCTCACAAAGTGGTGCTACCAGGGCTTCCCAAGCCTTCCATTTGCACCGCCTCAGGCTATGCATCTCTCTCTCTCTCTCTCTCTCTCATGTTTGTGCTTGTTCCCTCAACACCTCAGCCTCAAGGATTTGTTTCTCGAAATGGAGTCTTGTGAAGACCTACGGAGGAGGAGGAGGAGGAGGAGGAAGTACTCACTTACCACCGTACCGTATGGCACTATGTATTGCCTGGGCATGCAGACTCATAAGAAGGCATCACCATTTCACTCTATGAGTTTTCCACCTTGGTCAATGCTTGCTTGCTGGACCTGCACACAACTTTCCTGTGGCGTCGGCACACATCACACCGGTGTCCACATTCTAGGGATAAAGAGCTTTTCAAGTTCAACAAAATGTGGGTTACCTTATAGATTCGCAGTGCTAGAAGTTTTGAAGTTCTTTGTCCGAGGCGTAATGCATAGGTAAATAGGGGTTGGGTTCTTTTATACTACTTTGATGCTTTCTTATCAAAAGAGGCAGGCAACCTTTCTTTTTCATGGATATAAAATGTGCATTTTTATGGTACATCCAATAAGTTTAAAAAGGGGGTTATATCTCTCTTATAAGTATTGTAAATAGGGGATTCTCTAAAACTATTGACATGTCTCCGTTATAAAGTGCGACTCTCTCTCAGGAGATAATGCAAGCCAATGTTAGACTCTAGACCATTAATACATTAATGATCCATGGATTTTTTCTCACCACAAAATTGAGCTTTGATGATTGTGCATTTCATGATTTACGGAACCATAACATGGTCGAGAACTATCTTTCATTACACTTTTTTGCTACTTTATTATTTATTAATAACATTTTAGTATTGAAAGTTCTAGCAGAAAAGCATCCAATGTTATATATCTTCATCTAATTTTCTACACTCTAAGATAGAACTTTTACCACATATTCTATAAGGTAAATTTATACGTAGCTCCTTAAAGTCATCCTTAGTGTATGTGAGTGAGTGGCGAGATAGAAAGGGATGAAGAGGGAGTCCAAGAAAATGGATGCAAATAAGGATAAACTCGAGATTTTTGAGTACGAATTGCTCGCAAACATAGAAATAGCACTACAAGCACCTCGCACTACCCCCCGATGCCTACAATGTAAGTTGAATCGAACCACAACAGAGATGAGGGAAAGGCCCCCCAAGAATATGCCTTGCCACTGCAAATTCGATTGACTTTGTAGCATATTCTCACAATGGCACAACATGCCATAATGTTTTTTGCTTCAATCCCTAACTCTATCCATAGCTGAAGCAATGAAGATTCAACCAGATTAGCACCCTCGTACAAGAGACCACTAGAGGACATCTCAACTGCATCCATGCCCCTTCCAAACATATAAAAAAATCTCATGATATCATTACAAATTGTTTGTCGAGCTTGCTAATTAGACTATCAAAGGTAAAGAGGCTGCCTAGGTTCCTCAGCCTATGTGCCAAAGGAAATACAACATGAATTAACAGCTAGAAAAGCTTTGTGGGATGAAATGGATCAACAAATTTTGTACGCCTATTCTTCACTAAAGGAACAAAGTGCAAAACTAGAAGAATATCTCACTGCCCTACATGAACAACAAGAAGAGCATGAAAGTGCTAGGGAAGAAACAAAGGACGAATGTAAAAGGACATTGTGGGAGCTCTAGCTACTCAAGGATAGCCACCTTAAGTAGTAAAATCTCAATGTATCCTTGATAGCATAAGTATTTGTGCTTAAGTCCTAGAAAAGCGAGTTCAATGTCAATCCAATGAAGGCCATGAGGTCAACCATTGGTCCCTGGCTATAGCCCTAGGACACCATGAGACGACCAGTAGAGATTGAAATGCTTCTTGGTGAATGAAAAAGTTGATACAAATGTGGCTCCCATGGAGTAAGAAACCTTAAGAAGGCTAGTTTTAGCTACCCACTAGGCCAAAACCGCTCCAATGACCAAACCCCATACCACAAAATTTGGCCGCTCCACGTCTTCCACGCCACCTCTCTATCATCCACAATTATGTTGCCTCTTCACCTTGGCCACTCAATACATCCACCTTGTGGGTCTCCCACTCCCACGCAACACCAAGCATGAGCCAAATGTGCTCAACAAAAAAATATCAAAACTTCAAGGCTAAAGTGCTCCCAACCACCCTCTCCTTGACATTTCAAAGTTTAAAATAGTACTTTCCTTGAAAAAGGTAGATGGATTCATCTCAATCAATAGCCTAATATATAAGGATTTTTAATCATGATAACCAGGCGCAGTGATCTTTTGCCAATTGCACTCTCATAGAGTTTTGTAGTGCACAACCCAATGGTGCCGAGAAATTTTCAAAAGGAATCATATACTATATGTTGCCGATTGTATCACATCTACTAAAGGTTGCTTTGATCCCACCTATTGCGCTTACCCCCATCATTTTAGGCCTTCTTATGACTCTTCTTGAGTTTTCTTTCCATTTTCAAAAATAACCAACATTATTAATGTAGGTGTCCCCTACCTCTTCCAATGTGTGTCAATCTTATCCCGTCTTTTAAAAGCTTCATAGATCTCTTCACTAACGACCTTGATTGTGAGTTTATAGCCACCACCAATTCATTTTTGCCAATTAGTACTCTTACTTGGTTAAGCTTGGAACCCCACATGACAAGAGGCTTCTGAACTACTCTTTAGTATAACGGTGGTGTAGAAACCAAGTCTATGTGACTTGCTTAGTAAGTTCACCACTTGAAATCACTCGTTCCTTTGTAGCTTACCTCTCTATAATCTTAGGAGACACTTTTAAAACATCTCTAAGACCTAGTCCCCCCTCATAAGCTTAGTAATACCTCTTTCTCTTGTATTCAAAAAAGAAAGAGACAAATAAAAGTAGCTTTAAAAATGCAATTATAATAGTCTAAACATAGGGCACACACTGAGGCATTGCACCTATCAATCCTTAAGTTAAAACTATATATTTTTAAAAACGACAAGGTCTCTCTCCAATGCAAACTATATATTTTTAAAAAGGGAGAAATCTCACCTCAAGCTGCAATGGCCTTAGTTAAATATCGAGTGTAAATACACCAAGGAGAAAGTAGGATTATCAAGAAGATTTAAATCTAAAGTACATAATGTGTGAAAAGGAATAGAAAGATCATTCTTTTATGTGCTAACTTTTGGTCTCCATTCTCTTCTTTTCTTCACGCTCCCAAGAGTTTAGTTCCATTAGAGCTTGGAGTTGGGAACCTAGATCCTCGAAGCTTGAAGCCATTGGAGAATACACAAGGATTGTGGAGAAAATGAATTCATTTATTCACAAACTAGACTAGAATGGAGAGGGAAACATGATTCATGAGTTCTAGCCTTTCATTTTGAGGTTTAACTTTTTAGGTAGTTTGATCTTGGATGAGAAGTGTATAGCTTGATTGCCTGAGAGAGAGAACGGATGATGTCCAAAGTGAAAGAAATCCACCAAGTGAGTGTGGAATAACTCTTGATAGATAAGAAATCCATCCAATTCTTAGTCAATTGTCTATGGACTTGCCTCGACAAGGGTGATTGGGGACTATTCAAGGCATCCCCAATAATCAAGGTCAATGATATGCAAAGCTAATGTGGCTACCTTGACTTTTGCACCATTCCTCTTTTGATAAGATGAGTCGCTTGATCTTGTGATAACTGTCAAAGCTTCACGACAGCCTTGTGTGCTCCCTCCAACTGATAATTATTGAGATTTTGTTGGACTATGTTTCTGATTAGGAGATCCTTGATAAAACGCTTGGGTATCCTTGTCATGGTAGCAATGTGCCATATATTAGAAATCATATTGTGAAAAACATATGCCTTTTTTTCAGAGTTGTATATCTCATGTTCCAATCAATACCACTCCATGCTAGTGAGAGCTCTGTTGGAGAGCTCATTGAATTGTGTAGCTTTTGGCCCTTGTTATATGGTTCAAGATTCTTCACTATGCCAAGAATGTCCTCTACGATCTTCTCACTCAAAGTGATTGGATACTTAATAAGCCACCATTGGATGGCCACTTCTTCTAACTTAATGGATCTTTTTTTGTATTTCCAAAACTTGATACGAAGCTTGTAACTAATGTCATACACAATAACATACGCAATAACAACAGTGATAATATCCTGTAGTCCTAATGACTCATTGTCGAAGGGTAATCACATATCATGCCACAAATCCACGGAGGATAAGAATTGAAGCAAGCCAGAAGAAAACTCGAAAGCGGCTTCAATAAAGATTCCTTAAGAGAAGTCTTCACGACATTTTGTTTCCGTCTACCAACACATTCGCACTAGTTTCAAAGTTCCAATCAAGGTGACAACTATGGTCATGCCCGTTATCACCGCTTACTTCCCTATTTATCCTCTCCTTCATCACGTGACTTATTTCCTTCTCCTAACTTGCCATGTGCTTCCCTTCTTAGCTTTTTCAATAGCCATGCAATCATATTGCCAAAAAACCAAAGCGATCCAGAAAGATCTCCTCCTCCACCAATGCCATGAAGATTGAAAGGTGACCCCAAAAGAAAGCTAAAGGCTTAATCAATTAGTGCATGCTTTTATTTTCTCCTTCCCACCCTCATACCATAAAATAATAATCCATTATTGCATAGAGCACAAGGTTGATCCACCCTTCCTTTGTAACATTAAAGTATAAGCCCTTATTTCATAAGCATACTCCTTACCCAACGTTGAAGGTCATGCCCATCATCACAATCATGGGCAACCATAATCACACCTGGATGCCGATCAAGAATTTAGCCACAAGCCTTCTAAACTCCTTCTCAATTTGTTTGTAAACTCATCCTTGACTCTAATGAAAGTTTTAAGAAGTGATGTCTCAATGTAACAAGAATCCAAGCGTGTATCCTTATTCTCCAATTTTGACCAAACAAAAAGGAAAAAAACACAATGATGTTGTCTTTATTCTAATTGTGCAGTTAGCAAACACCCATTTCCTTGGGTTTTTTTAGAATGAATGCCCAGCACCATGACATCACTATGTGCAACTCCTCATCAATAAAGCTTTAACAAAAGTAGGGAGACAAATAAAAGTAACTTTAAAAATGCAATAATGGTCCAAACACAGGGCATACACTTAGGCATTGCACCTATCAATCCTTGAGTTAAAAATGCACAATGATCTCAAGTTGATTTGGCTCCTTTTTCGATCCCTGGCCCTTTCTCCCCACTCACAATCTAGGCTCCCTGAAATCTAGGACATGATTTTGGCTTTCCAATAGACCTACCTCCCTTTCTCACCAACTGGATTCTCAAGGTTGGGACATACATTGGAACTCGCTTCCCTATTAGTTCCAAATCCCAATTGTATCTACATGTGTATCCCCACTACATATTAGACACATTCCTCTTAAAACACACTTTTCTCCTATATTTATTGTGACCCATCGACCAACAAAAATGACAATCACATTGAAGATCCCTCCAACTCTCAATGCAGTGTTGAAGGGACATGCATACTTCTATGACAGAGGATAATGTTACCAAAATTGTTGAACGGCCAAAACGACAAGGTCTCTCACCAATGCAAACTATATATTTTTAAAAAGGGAGAAATCTCACCTCAAGCTGCAATGGCCTTAGTTAAATATCGAGTGTAAATACACCAAGGAGAAAGTAGGATTATCAAGAAGCTTTAAATCTAAAGTACATAATGTGTGAAAAGGAATAGAAAGATCATTCTTTTATGTGCTAACTTTTGGTCTCCATTCTCTTCTTTTCTTCATGCTCCCAAGAGTTTAGTTCCATTAGAGATTAGGGTTGGGAGCCTAGATCCTCGATTTGACCATGTGGTCAAATAATAAAGGTATTGGGGTCCTAATAGAGTGTTACATGCCCATTGACATATCACTTATTATATTTAGTTTATTGAACCTACCTACAGCTGGCATAGTTATAGTGCCTGTTGATTAATATAGTCAGTTTTGCATTGTTTGACTTAATATGCCACTTTTCTTTATGTTGTAACTTATCTATACTTTTGTGTAGATTGTATCATGTGAAAAGAAGAAGAAAAAACCAGCAAGAAAACGTTTTTGCCATCATCTCCCTTTTTGTATTCTTGAGTGAGCTTCCTCTTGTGTGTATGTTGTGTGTTTAGTATAGCAACTCAAGCAAATCTCCCCACCATGTGATTCATGACATGATATTAGAGTAGTACCACTAAGAGGCTAGTTTTGAAGGCTGAATTGTAGGAAAAGAAACAAGGATTTGAGCAAGCAAGGAACATGTATGAAGCTCTTCCATTCTTCCACTCTTTCTCTTGGATAGTGCATGTGGAGGCACTGAAAACAGGGCCAGCAAAAATATTAGAATGTTGTGAGATTTGGTATGCGAGTAAAGCAATGTATATTCTATAGATAAACCCTTTGGAGCTTTACTGTTGCTTTTTTGGCCATCTAAGGTTGTTTTGGGTCCCATTTTAGATTGCAAGGTTATTTACACCAATTTCAGGGTATATTGTGATTTTAGCTATATCGATTAAAAGTAGATGCACAAGTTATAAATTTATAATTTATAAGTTTTGAGGTGTTTGCCAGGATGCAAACACAAGTTTTATTTGTGAATAGGTTGCAAAGTACATGTATTTTTTAGCCGTCAGTGAAAGAGGCTATTTGTTGTATTATTGTGCACTTGTTGTAAGAGATTACATGAGACTTGCTTACTGTTTTGTATTAATTTTGAAAAAATGACAGAGAACAATGGAAATGCCGTCATCTCTCTTTTTGTATTCTTGAGTTAGCTTCCTCTTGTGTGTATGTTGTGTGTTTAGTACAGCAACTCAAGCAAATCTCCCCACCATGTGATTCATGACATGATATTAGAGTAGTACCACTAAGAGGCTAGTTTTGAAGGTTGAATTGCAGGAAAAGAAACAAGGATTTGAGCAAGCAAGTAACAGGTAAGAAGCATTGCAGTGAGTTTGCTTCTTGAAGGTTCACCCTAGCAGCGATTCCGTGCCTGCATCTTCAGCGTTTGGCAACATCTAGAAGATCATTGGTACAGTCTCAAAGTCGATAGAAACGGTGGCCCTCCACTTGCCGAGAAGTGCGTATGAGCGGCCCCCATATAGGCTTAATTTAGCATTAGTGGGCTGTAGTGGTGGTTTGCCGAGTTGGGTCCAATGATCGTGAGTTAAGACATTGAAGTCTGCTCCCTCGCCAATCAAGGAATTGAAAGCGCATGTTCGCTTGGCAGTGACCGTGATGTGTAGGTATGTAGGTTCTACGGCTTCCTCATCCTCATCATCCATTTCAGTGATCGTGGCTACTCGTACTTTGACCGGAGGTTCTAACATTGGTGGCTCATGCAGAGGATGCATGGGAGGGTAGTACTTCTTGACACGACTGCCACATTGAAGAAGCCTATGCCCTCTCTGTCTAGAGTCTCGAGCTCAACAATGCCAATTCGACTGATTGTATGAACTTTGAAAGGTCTAAGACCTATAAACTTCATTTTTTGCTTATGCCCCTTAATTGAGTACAGGAGTACTAAGTCTCCCTATTCAAAATCGCGCTGCTTGATGTGCTTGTCAAACCAGCTCTTACGTCATGCCTTCTCACATATGAATGCGTGAGTGGCTAGAAGATGAATTTTCGAGAGGCATTCGAGCTCGACCAAGCGTTGCGTCCATGCCTCCTTTCCTTCCCATCGTTTCTAAAGTGCTATTCTCAAGCTAGGAACAAAGAACTCTACAGGGAGCATTGCTTCAATTCCGTAGGTTAACCTAAAGGGAGTCTGGCCAATAGCCATTTTATAAGCTGTACAGTAAGCCCACAAGGCTACCATCAGCTTGTTATCCCAGTTGCTGCGTGAACCAAAGACTACTTTGGTCAGGACGTTTACAAGAATCTTATTCGTGGATTTCGCCTGGCCGTTTGCTTGAGGGTACTATGGAGAGGATTTTCAATGGATAATTAGAAAGGTGGATAGAAGATGTGCTATGGCTTCATTGATGAAGTGTGTGCCCTGGTCTCGCTGACTAGTTCCATGGGGTAGCCAAATCGTGAAATCACCTGCTTCCACAAGAACTTGGCAATCGTTCTAGCATCGTTCTTTCGTGTCACTCTCGCTTCTGCCCATTTCGTTAGGTAGTCTGTGGCCACAATGATGTATTTGGCCTGTGAATACTATGCAGTTGGGTTGTTGGGTCCTATAAAGTCAATTTTTCATTTTTCGAAGGGTTGTCATGCAATGATTGGGATCAACTCCATTTGATCCTTGCAAATCGAGACCTTTATCCGCTGACACTCGTCACAATGCTTAACGAATCGTGTTGCATCAGGAAACAACGTTGGCCACCATAAGTGAGACTGCGACACCTTGCGGGCTATCGTGTCTCCGCTAAAGTGCCCACCACTAGCAATTTCACTGTGCGCCTCTAAGAGCACATTGTGCATCTCATGCTCGCACACGCATCTACGCCGCAGTCCATCTTGCCCTAGTCGATATAGCTGGCCTGCTATCAACTGGTAGGGTTGGATCTTGAGGATGAGTCTCCTAAGTATTGCCTTTTCTATCGGTCACTCAAGCAGTACGTACTCAAGCACTTGGACTATGTCATCTGCCCAATATGGTGTTAGATCAGCCTTAAATAAATCTCTCTCTCACTGGAAAGGTTAAAGAGATAGGCGTCTGGCAATTCATCAGCAATGCCTTCTCCAGCGGCCTCTCCCGTGGGGATGTGTGACATATGGTCAGCCATGTAGTGCTATTTTCTATAATCTCTTAGAGTTCCCTCTCGTTATTTGGCACTTGGAAGGTGACAGGTTTAGGTCTCCCCTGAGGCGTTCCTCCCATCATGCAAACTGGTACGGACGGTGCATCTTTAGACTTACCAATTGTCTTGATGTCTTGCTCGTTTGCCTCATGATCCGAGAATGGCAGGTCGATTGTAGCAATGACATGTATCCAATCTCGCTCGTCCTTTGGGCATGGAATATACTTGGTTAAGGGTCTATAGGACTTCTTGACTTGAGCGTTCCCTTTAAGCATCACGGAGATGGCATCCAAGTCGACTGGTGAGGTCTTCCAGGTGTCCATCTCTGCCCTCACAGCGTCCGTTCTATTGCCAAGGAAGATTAATCCATTACCCCAATCTTCGATGACTCTGGCATTGGGCATCTAGGGTCAGCCTAATACGATATCGTAGTCCACACCCTTCATGACTATAAAGTCAACTGGGAACTAGACACCTGCGATTTTCACTGGCCAATTTTTTAGCACCTCGAATGGTTTCACTCTCATACCATTTGCTAGTGTGATATTGAACTTAACAGTCTCAACAGGTGGGTTTCCCCAAGTCTAAAGCACTGCGTGGCTAAGCACACTAACCCCAGCTGTCGTGTCTATGATCCCCTTTCTCGTTGTGTCGCCTAGGGCTAGGATCTTTTAGAGTACATGCATCTTGGTGCCCTCCCAGAAGGCATTAACGTGCAAGGACTTTGGCACACAGTGCAGTGTCAGAGTCGGTATTTGTGTCTCTACATCATGGTCATGGAGATCAGCATCTTGCTCTCGTGATCCTTCAACCCACTGTTTCAGGTCTTGCCATAGGGTGGGATGCTACTTATGCAAGTCTCCCACACTTGGCGTTATAGGGATGGTCACCAGCATGGTAAGGAGGTCATTGGCTGTTCGTCTCTCTCCTAATCCAGATTGTCCTGGCCAATGGCCGTGACTGATTTGCGGGCCTACAGCATCAAGACTTGTCCTAAGCGGTACTGCTTGTGGTGTGGTCACATCCCCCCTGGCTTTGCTCGAGGGGGTGAGACTGGCGTGCTTATGCTAGAGAGATCATCGATCTCGTCCTCTAGGATAGGCTCAGCGTCCTTTAGGTGCTCTTGGGCCTCTTTCACCCATTCCTTCACTTTCTCTATGGCCTCTAGTAGGCGCTTCGAATGCGGAGTATTCCCCTACCTTAGCACTTTCCTTTTTGGCCGTCTTAGGGGCTGAAGTTTTTGCCTCTGCATCAGTGACCTCCTTTCCAGCAGGCAGAGTAGTAGCACTCTCAATTTTCAGTGCAACCTTACCTTCAGGCCTCTTCTTTCTCCGCCTATGGCTCTTCTTCCCTATCGATGCTGCATCGAGGTTGCTAGGTCCTGGCAGTGATATGCCGTCCTACTTCATCTGGGCATGAGTCATGACCCACAATGGGATAGGTGTAGCCTCCCCATCAAGGTTCTCTACACCAAACAGCCCCAATGGGACAGATGGCACGTTGGCTGACCTCAAAGATGGTTCTCACTTTGGGCAATCGACGAAGAGATGAGTGATCCCGCACTCAACACACCTTAGGTCAGCTTTGTCTCTGTTCTGTTGCTCCCTCTGGCAGCGTGATGAGGCACGCCCTAGGTGACCACAAGTCCAAAAGATGATTAGATCATGCATTTGCTCTCCTAGGCCTCTACCTTGTCCTCTTCCTAATTCCATCACTGGTACTGGTTGATAGTTCATAAGGACTATGTTGCCCTCGTCGTCGTGCGAGACCTAAGGGTATACGTAAGTCTCTTCCTCATTCGGCTCTTCCACATAGTGGACTGGAGCACCACTTGGTGGATGGGTTGCATAGGGACCAGGTAGTCTAGGTATGCCTGTAGGGTTTATGTCCATCCTAGGAACAATCGGCTTGATATCGTTAGGCGCAGGAAGGGCCAATGGGGCTCCCCTTCCGAAGAATGGTTGAGGCCTCTTCGCTAGGTAGGATTGGCCGTATGGTTGCGAGTACAGAAGTCTTGTTGGTAATCTACAATGCGCGACGTCGTGACCGAACCTACCGCAATTAGCGCAAGGTCTTAACACTCGGCTGGCAAAGTGGTTTCTGCCGTTGTACACGCATTGGATGTGTGGGCGCGCTAGTCATCTCAACATGTCTTGCAGCTTGTCTATCTCCATCTTTACATCAGCCAAGTCCTGGTTTGTCTCGGTGGCTTTCCCCTTATCTTGGGTGGTTGGTCTTGATGGTTCGCTCGAGTTTGAAGCTCTCTCTGAGCTCTGCGAGTTAGTTTCTTTTGAGTTTAAGCTCCTGGAGCTTCTCTCTTTCAACTGGTCGTCAACTCTAATGGCTTCCTCAAAAACCCTAGCTAGCGCGTTTCACTGCAAGCTTGAGTTACTTACCAAAGCCTTATACAGCTCCTCATTTTGAATTCCCCTGATGAATACAGTTGACACTGCTCTTTTAGTTGGTCGTTCACCCGTAGGGATTCTCTTGAAGAGACTCCTCACGTGGGTCACATAATCACGAATGTCCTCCTTCTCCTTCTACTTGACATTCATCAATCGCACTAGTAGATTGTTAGAGTATCCAAGCTTGGCAAATCTCTTGATGAAGAGATTCTTGAGGCCGTTGACGTTGGTTCGCTCTGCAGCATCTAAACTCATATACCAAATCCTACCCTTGTCACCTAAGCAGAGGCGGAACGCTTGAGAATGCTGAGTCAGGTCCGTGAGGCTATTGGCTTCACAGACTTTCTCGAATTGCTCTATGAAACTATATAGATCATCGTGGGACTGGTACTTGTCAAGCTTCTTTGCAACGATTGGGATTTTGGACTCGCTCTTGGAGCCTTGGTTTGCTCCTAATCCTACTTGCACTGATGTCGCTAGTGTTGCGGCACTTTGCTCTACTACTGTGTTGGTGGCTTCATGAGAAGCTCACTTAGCATTAAGTCTCCTTCCAAGTCTCTCTCGTGATCTCTACCGGCTAGGTTCAACACCTGTTGTACCTCCTGCAATTCTGTGCTTTGCCTTTGGCTCCTAGCCTGTTGATCTCTGTTGTACTGTATTATGCTTTGCAGTGCCTTGTGGGCTAGCTTCCTCTCCTCTTCTAAGTCTACGATGATGGCGTCTATTGTCCTGTCGCGGTGTTCATATTGGGCGTACGCATCGTAGCTACTAAGCAGCTCTGCCGAATCACCTTTGGGAAGACTCCTAAGTCGAGTTTCTCGTTCGGCCTGCGGTCTAGGTTTTCTTTTGCCATCGTCGTGTTCTCGTGCTCCACCAAGCTATCCATCAGGTTAAGTAAGTTTGTGAAATCCACCTCTTTGGTGCCGCTTACTTGGTCCTACTCCGTGTGTCGATGGTCTGTCTATGTCTTTGGGTCTTCTCCTATTGGTGGGTTCCTTGAGTTGTTTATCTGAGTGAGTTCCTTGATTTATTAAATACAATCCTCAATTTATCTCCTCTGAGTGTGTGTGTTTCTTCCCATGCACTTGTGCTCAATTAGGCTTTTAGTTTTCCTTAAGTGTACTTCAAGTGCGAAAATTCAAGGTAAGTGTGGCAAACAATATCTAAGCGTCTTACGTACTCTCGCCTCGTTTTGGGCTTAATAGGCTTGTCGATCAGTTCTCTGGCCGTCTTGACAAAGTTACAAGTTTTCCTACTACGTTGCCTTGCTCGTTCTTGGTTCGGTCAAGGTTTATGGCTCAACGGGTTGTCTCTAGGACTCTAGGTCTTGTGACAACCTACGCAAGCTGGTAAGCGGCTACGCCTTACGATTTTGCCTATTCCTTGTGCCAGAATCGAGTTTTGAGCGTCAGGAGGACTTGCGATAGGTCGTGCGGATGGGTCTGGTCAAATTTCTAGAAAATTTGAAAACGTCTACACGATCCAAATTGTCCGAATTGTAGGGGCCGAGTGGGTGACTCGAACCGGCCGAGGCGCATGGGCTGAGGGCCGAAAGGATGACTCGAATAGGGTGGACTCAGACGGACTGAGGTGCTGACTCGGATGGGCCACAAAAGGTCCACTCGGACGGGGTCATTCGGATGGGCTGAGGGAGTCTACTCGGACAGGCCGAGGTACACGAGCCAAGGGCCGAATCACATTTGTCCGAGGCCTGAGTTTTGCACGGGACGAGGGCCAAATTGGGCCGCTCGGCGGAGCAGGATGGTTGGCCAAGGGTTGAGTTTGTAAATGGGGCCGAGTGATGTCACTCGAAAGAGCCGAGTAGGGTTTTGGACCGAGTCGGCCAAAAGACAAAGGGCTGAGGGCCGATTCTGGGACTGGGCCCAAAAACCAACCGCTCGGACTGACTGAGTTGTGCGCGACGAGGCAATGCCGAGGCGATTTTGATCGAAACTAACGATTAAGCTAATCGTTTCACAGACAACCTTCTAGATAACAACTAGGGTGCAAGGCGAAGTGATTGATATACCTAAGGCGATTGATAGGCTCTCCAATGCAAGATCGAATCGATTCTCCATGGGCTCTCTTCCTCTCTCTCTCTCTCTCTCTCTCTCTCTCACTACAAGGGTTGCAAATGAGCTCTCCCTTGGCTGCTCGTCTCTCTTCTAATCCAGATTGTCCTGACCAATGATTGTGACTGATTTGCGGGCCTACGGCATCAAGACTTGGCCTAAGCGGTACTGCTTGTGGTGCGGTCGCATCCCCCCCGAATTTGGTCGAGGGGGTGAGACTAGCGTGCTTATGCTAGAGAGATCATCGATCTCGTCCTCGAGGATGGGCTCAGTGTCCTTTAGGTGCTCTTGGGCCTCTTTCACCCATTCCTTCACTTTCTATATGGCCTCTAGTTGACGCTTTGAATGCGGAGTATTCCCCTACCTTAGCACTTCCCTTTTTGGCCGTCTTAGGGGCTGAAGTTTTTGCCTCTGCATCAGTGACCTTCTTTCCAGCAGGCAGAGTAGTAGCACCATCAGTTTTCAGTGCAACCTTACCTTCAGGCCTCTTCTTTCTCCGCCTATGGCTCTTCTTCCCTATCGATGCTGCATCGAGGTTGCTAGGCCCTGGCAGTGATATGCCGAGCTACTTCATCTCGGCACGAGTCATGACCCACAATGGGATAGCTATAGCCTCCCCATCAAGGTTCTCGACACCAAATAGCCCCAATGGGACAGATGGCACGTTGGCTGACCTCAAAGATGGTTTTCACTTTGGGCAGTCGACGAAGAGATGAGTGATCCTGCACTATACGCACCTTAGGTCAGCTTTGTCTCTGTTCTGTTGCTTCCTCTCAGGGCAGCGTGATGAGGCATGCCCTGGGTGACCACAAGTCCAAAAGATGATTAGATCCTGCATCTGCTCTCCTAGGCCTCTACCTCGTCCTCTTCCTAATGCCATCACCGGTACTGGTTGATAGTTCATAAGGATTACGTTGCCCTCGTCATCGTGCGAGACGTAAGAGTATACGTAAGTCTCTTCCTCATTCGGCTCTTCCACATAGTGGACTGGAGCACCACTTGGTGGATGGGTTACATAGGGACCAGGTAGTCTAGGTATGCATGTAGGGTTTATGTCCATCCTAGGAACAATCGGCTTAATATACTTAGGCGCAGGAAGGGCCAATGGGACTCCCCTTCCGAAGAATGGTTGTGGCCTCTTGGCTAGGTAGGGTTGGCCGTATGGTTGCGAGTACAGAAGTTTTCTTGGTAATCTACAATGCGCGATGTCGTGACCGAACCTACCGCAGTTAGCGCAAGGTCTTGAGCTAAGGTCTTGACACTCGGCTGGCAAGTGATTTCCGCCATAGTACATGCATTGGATGTGTGGGCACACTGGTCGTCTCAACATGTCTTGCAGCTTGTCTATCTCTATCTTTACATCAGCCAAGTCCTGGTTTGTCTCGGTGGCTTTTCCCTTATCTTGCGTGGTTGGGCCTGATCGTTCGCTAGAGGTTGAAGCTCTCTCTGAGCTCCGCAAGTTAGTTTCTTCTGAGTTTAAGCTCCTGGAGCTTCTCTCTCGTTCAGCTAGTCGTCAACTCTGATGGCTTCCTCAAAAACCCTAGCTAGCATGTCTCACTGCAAGCTTGAGTTACTTGCCAAAGCCTTATACAGCTCCTCATTTTGAATTCCCCTGATGAATACATTTGACACTGCTCTTTCAGTTGATCGTTCACACGTAGGGATTCTCTTGAAGAGACTCCTCACATGGGTCACATAATCGCGAATGTCCTCCTTCTCCTTCTGCTTGACATTCATCAATCGCACTAGCAGATTGTTAGAGTATCCAGGCTCGGCAAATCTCTTGATGAAGAGATTCTTGAGACCGTTGACGTTCGTTGGCTCTGCAGCATCTAAACTCGTATACCAAATCCTACCCTTGTCACCTAAGCAGAGGCGGAACGCTTGAGAGTGCTGAGTCAGGTCGGTGAGGCTGTTGGCTTCACAGACTTGCTCGAATTGCTCTATGAAACTATATAGATCGTTGTGGGACTAGTACTTGTCAAGCTGCTTTGCCATGATTGGGATTTTGGACTCGCTCTTGGAGCCTTGGTTTGCTCCTAATCCTACTTGCACTGATGTTGCTAGTGTTGCGGCACTTTGCTCTACTACTGTGTTGCCTAGCAGTCGCTTCATGAGAAGCTCGCTTAGCATTAAGTCTCCTTCCAAGGCTCTCTCGTGATCTCTACCGGCTAGGTTCAATACCTGTTGTACCTCCTGCAATTCTATGCTTTGCCTTTGGCTCCTAGCCTGCTGGTCTCTATTGTACTCTACTGTGCTTTGCAGTGCCTTGTGGGCTAGCTTCCTCTCCTCTTCTAAGTCTACGATGATGGCATATGTTGTCCTGTCGCGGTGTTCATACCGGGCGTATGCATCGTAGCTACTAAGCACCTCTGCTGAATCACCTCTGGGAAGACTCCTAAGTCGAGTTTCTCATTCGACCTGTGGTCTAGGTTTTCTTCTGCCATCGTCGTGTTCTCATGCTCCACCAAGCTATCGATTAGCTTGAGTAAGTTTGTGAAATCCACCTCTTTGGTGCCGCTTACTTGGTCCTACTCCGTGTGTCGATAGTCTGTCTATGTCTTTGGGTCTTCTCGTATTGGTGGGTTCCTTGAGTTGTTTATCTGAGTGAGTTCCTTGACTTATTAAATACAATCCTCAATTTATCTCCTCTGAGTGTGTGTGTTTCTTCACATGCACTTGTGCTCAATCAGGCTTTTAGTTTTCCTTAAGTGTACTTCAAGTGCGAAAATTCAAGGTGAGTGCGGCAAACAATATCTAAGCGTCTTATGCACTCTCACCTCGTTTTGGGCTTAATAGGCTTGTCGATCAATTCTCTAGCCGTCTTGACAAGGTTACAGGTTTTCCTACTACATTGCCTTGCTCGTTCTTGGTTCGATCAAGGTTTATGGCTCAGCGGGTTGTCTCTAGGACTCTAGGTCTTGTGACAATCTACGCAAGCTGGTAAGCGGCTACGCCTTACGATTTTTCCTATTCCTTGTGCCAGAATCGAGTTCTGAGCATCAGGAGGACTTGCGACAGGTCGTGCGGCTGGGTCTGGTCATATTTCTAGAAAATTTGAAAATGTCTACACTTGATCCAACTTGTCCGAATCGTAGGGGCCGAGTGGGTGACTCAAACCGACCGAGGTGCACGGGCTGAGGGCCGAATGGACGACTCGAATAGGGTGGACTCAGACGGATCGAGGTGCTGACTCAGATGGGCCGCAAAAGGTCCACTTGGACGGGGTCATTCGGATGGGCCGAGGGAGTCTACTCGGACAAGCTGAGGCACATCCAAATGACCGCTCGGACGGGCCGAGTTGTGTGTGACGAGGCAACGCCGAGGAGATTTTGATCGAAACTAACGATTTAGCTAATCGTTTCACACACAACCTTCCAGATAACAACTAGGGTGCAAGGCAAAGTGATTGATATACCTAAGGCGATCGGTAGGCTCTCCAACACAAGATCGAATTGATTCTCCGTGGGCTCTCTTCCTCTCTCTCTCTCTCTCTCTCACTGCAAGGGTTGCAAATGAGCTCTTCCTTGGCTACTCGTCTCTCTTCTAATCCAGATTGTCCTGGCCAATGATTGTGACTGATTTGCGGGCCTACGGCATCAAGACTTGGCCTAAGCGGTACTGCTTGTGGTGCGGTCGCATCCCCCCCGAATTTGGTCGAGGGGGTGAGACTAGCGTTCTTATGCTAGAGAGATCATCGATCTCGTCCTCGAGGATGGGCTCAGCGTCCTTTAGGTGCTCTTGGGCCTCTTTCACCCATTCCTTCACTTTCTATATGGCCTCTAGTTGACGCTTCAAATGCGGAGTATTCCCCTATCTTAGCACTTCCCTTTTTGGCCGTCTTAGGGGCTGAAGTTTTTGCCTCTGCATTAGTGACCTTCTTTCCAGCAGGCAGAGTAGTAGCACTCTCAGTTTTCAGTGCAACCTTACCTTCAAGCCTCTTCTTTCTCCGCCTATGGCTCTTCTTCCCTATGGATGCTCCATCGAGGTTGCTAGGCCCTGGCAGTGATATGCCGGCCTATTTCATCTGGGCACGAGTCATGACCCACAATGGGATAGCTGTAGCCTCCCCATCAAGGTTCTCGACACCACATAGCCCCAATGGGACAGATGGCACGTTGGCTGACCTCAAAGATGGTTTCCACTTTGGGCAATCGACGAAGAGATGAGTGATCCCGCACTCAACGCACCTTAGGTCAGCTTTGTCTCTGTTCTGTTGCTTCCTCTCAGGGCAGCGTGATGAGGCATGCCCTGGGTGACCACAAGTCCAAAAGATGATTAGATCCTGCATCTGCCCTCCTAGGCCTCTACCTCGTCCTCTTCCTAATGCCATCACCGATACTGGTTGATAGTTCATAAGGATTACGTTGCCCTCGTCGTCGTGCGAGACGTAAGGGTATACGTAAGTCTCTTCCTCATTCGGGTCTTCCACATAGTGGATTGGAGCACCACTTGGTGGATGGGTTACGTAGGAACCAGGTAGTCTAGGTATGCATGTAGGGTTTATGTCCATCCTAGGAACAATCCGCCTAATATCCTTAGGCGCAGGAAGGGCCAATGGGGCTCCCCTTCTAAAGAATGGTTGTGGCCTCTTGGCTAGGTAGGGTTGGCCGTATGGTTGCGAGTACAGAAGTTTTCTTGGTAATCTACAATGCGCGACGTCGTGACCGAGCCTACGGCAGTTAGCGCAAGGTCTTGACCTAAGGTCTTGACACTCGCCTGGCAAGTGGTTTCCACCATAGTACATGCATTGGATGTGTGGGCGCACCGGTTGTCTCAACATGTCTTGCAGCTTGTCTATCTCTATCTTTACATCAGCCAAGTCTTGGTTTGTCTCGGTGGCTTTCCCCTTATCTTGTGTGGTTGGGCCTGATTGTTCGCTAGAGGTTGATGCTCTCTCTGAGCTCCGCCAGTTAGTTTCTTCTGAGTTTAAGCTCCTGGAGCTTCTCTCTTTCAATTGGTCGTCAACTCTGATGGCTTTCTCAAAAACCCTAGCTAGCACGTCTCACTGCAAGCTTGAGTTACTTGCCAAAGCCTTATACAGCTCCTCATTTTGAATTCCCCTGATGAATACAGTTGACACTGCTCTTTTAGTTGGTCCTTCACCCGTAGGGATTCTCTTGAAGAGACTCCTCACGTGGGTCACATAATCACGAATGTCCTTCTTCTCCTTCTACTTGACATTCATCAATCGCACTAGCAGATTGTTAGAGTATCTAGGCTCGGCAAATCTCTTGATGAAGAGATTCTTGAGACCGTTGACGTTGGTTGGCTCTGCAGCATCTAAACTCGTATACCAAATCCTACCCTTGTCACCTAAGCAGAGGCAAAACGCTTGAGAGTGCTGAGTTAGGTCGGTGAGGCTGTTGGCTTCACAGACTTGCTCGAATTGCTCTATGAAACTATATAGATCGTCGTGGGACTGGTACTTGTCAAGTTGCTTTGCAACGATTGGGATTTTGGACTCGCTCTTGGAGCCAAACTAATCCTACTTGCACTGATGTCGCTAGTAATGCGGCACTTTGCTCTACTACTGTGTTGTCTAGCAGTCGCTTCATGAGAAGCTCGCTTAGCATTAAGTCTCCTTCCAAGGCTCTCTCGTGATCTCTACCGGCTATGTTCAACACCTGCTGTACCTCGTGCAATTCTGTGCTTTGCCTTTGGCTCCTAGCCTGCTGGTCTCTCTTGTACTCTACTATGCTTTGCAGTGCCTTGTGGACTAGCTTCCTCTCCTCTTCTAAGTCTACGATGATGGCATATGTTGTCCTGTCGCGGTGTTCATACCGGGCGTATGCATCGTAGCTACTAAGCAGCTCTGCTGAATCACCTTTGGGAAGACTCCTAAGTCCAGTTTCTCGTTCGACCTGTGGTCTAGGTTTTCTTCTGCCATTGTCGTGTTCTCGTGCTCTACCAAGCTATCAATTAGCTTGAGTAAGTTTGTGAAATCCACCTCTTTGGTGCTGCTTACTTGGTCCTACTCCGTGTGTCGATAGTCTGTCTATGTCTTTGGGTCTTCTCCTATTGGTGGGTTCCTTGAGTTGTTTATCTAAGTGAGTTCCTTAACTTATTAAATACAATCCTCAATTTATCTCCTCTGAGTGTGTGTGTTTCTTCACATGCACTTGTGCTCAATCAGGCTTTTAGTTTTCCTTAAGTGTACTTCAAGTGCGAAAATTCAAGGTGAGTGCGGCAAACAATATCTAAGCGTCTTACACACTCTCGCTTCGTTTTGGGCTTAAAAGGCTTGTCGATCAAGGCCGTCTTGACAAGGTTACAGGTTTTCCTACTACATTGCCTTGCTCATTCTTGGTCCGGTCAAGGTTTATGGCTCAGCAGGTTGTCTTAGGACCCTAGGTCTCGTGACAACCTACGCAAGCTACTAAGCGGCTACGCCTTACGATTTTGCCTATTCCTTGGTCCAAAATTGAGTTCTGAGCGTCAGGAGGACTTGCGACAGGTTGTGCGGCTGAGGTCTAGCTGAGTCTGGTCATATTTCTAGAAAATTTGGAAAAGTCTACACTTGATCCAACTTGTTCAAATTGTAGGGGCCGAGTGGGTGACTCGAACCGACCGAGGCGCACGAGCTGAGAGCCGAATGGACGAGTCGAATAGGGTGGACTCAGACGGACTGAGGTGCTGACTCGGATGGGCCGCAAAAGGTCCGCTCGGACGGGGTCATTCGGATGGGCCGAGGGAGTCTACTAGGACAGGCCGAGGCACACGAGCCAAGGGCCGAATCACATTTGTCCGAGGGCTGAGTTTTGCACGGGACGAGGGCCAAATTGGGTCGCTCGGCGCGAGTGGGATGGTTGGCCAAGGGTTGAGTTTGTAAATGGGGCCGAGTGATGTTACTCGAAAGAGCCGAGTAGGGTTTTGGGCCGAGTCGGCCAAAAGACAAAGGGCTGAGGGCCGATTCTGGGACTAGGCCCAGAAACCAACCGCTTGGACGGGCCGAGTTGTGCGCGACGAGGCAAGCCGAGGTGATTTTGATCGAAACTAACGATTTAGCTAATCGTTTCACACACAACCTTCCAGATCACAACTAGGGTGCAAGGGGAAATGATTGATATACCTAAAGTGATCGGTAGGCTCTCCAACGCAAGATCGAATCAATTCTCCGTGGGCTCTCTCTCTCTCTCTCTCTCTCTCTCTCTCTCTCTCTCTCTCTCACTGCAAGGGTTGCAAATGAGCTCTCCCTTGGCCTCTTGGCTCTTAAACCCCTTTCCAGGTAAGGTTTGAACACTCCCAATCACTCACTTACTAACATTAAACATCCCAAGCAACCTTTTTGGCATTTTTTGCATGATTTGTGCCCTGTTTTGCCCTATTTTGCAACGGTAGACCCTACCCTTTTTCGATTCGATTTCCTAATCCTGAGCTACACTAAATGCAACAAGAATCTAAAGCAAAAAACTGAAATGATTTCTCCTTCTTTTCGAATCATCAAATAAACAAAATAACCCAAAATACTTACTTGCTTCGAAGATTAAAAAACCCAACTTCCTACCTATCTCAAGCTCCAGTTCAGGGATGAATCCCTTACTTCGATGCTCGATATGAGGCACGCAGGTGCTTAAGCTTGAATCTCTTAGTCCTGACAATGGAACCAAAATGTAGAGAGAGCTCACGCTCAACCGCCAAGATCCATGGACTGCTTATTGTTTCAAGCGTTTTAAGCAAAGCTCTAATGGCTATCTCTCACCTAGCCGACGCGCCGTCGATCCTACGTGTGTAGTGAGCTTACCTTGATGCCGAAATGAGTTGCCTCCTCTCTCGTACACGCCGGTAGCTCCACGATCCTAGATGCTAGCTCAAGCATCCTCAAGCCTCCTCCATCTCCAAGCTCCATCCACCATAGCCGGGTGCGCGAGAAAAGAGAAGAGAAGAGGAGGTGGTGAAGAGCTTCACCCTCTTGATCCCTCACTCCCACACACTCACTCCCTCACACTCTCACACTCCCTCTCTCAAGAGCACACACAAGCAAGGAGAAGAGAAAAAGAGAAGAAGAAGAGAACTCTTGTTAGCCACACACCAAAGAATGAGCTCTCATTCACTTTTTGAACTTTATATATAAAACCCTAAATTCCCATGGGCGCCCATCCCTTTTTACACGACTGGCCATTGTGGCAAGGTCCCTTTTTCTAATTCCCTCTTCTTGCTTCATGGCCTCAACCTATACCCGTCTATTCTTTTACAAATGGCACAGGAGGGAGCTTGGCGCTCTTTTACAAGAGTTTTTAGAGCTTTTTGATGCGCCTTCCATTTAAAATTGTGCTTTTTGCCCTAGCTTAGCTTTAGAGGTCGCCTGCATGTCTTTGCTCTTTTTCCATCTTTTTCCTTCATTTCTCTGCCATCTTTCTCCACCATCTCGACTTGGGGTTAACAGAGGTTAAGACCATTGCTTATCAATTAGTTTCCATTGGAGCTTAAGTAGAGGATGAAGTCTTGGTTGCAATTACTCTGAATGGTCTTGGACCCAAATATAAATTGTTTGATACATCTACAACCATGTGGCAGGAGATGTGTGATTTCAATGAGTTGGTGTCATTGCTTATTCATGAAGAGGTCAAGCTTGGATTAGCTATTGGCTTAAGTAGCTCAAAGGGTAGAGATGCAATCTTCTATTCAAATCAAAGAGGCCATGGTAGCCATAGTAGAGGGTCCTCTGGTGGTCGAGGGACTAACCATAATGCATATTAGAATGTGAATAATTAGCATGTGCAGAATACTAGAGGTGGTGGATACTTCCAAGCAAGGGGGAGATTCAACTCCAGAGGCAGGGATTCATCGCAATCTGAAAATATGAATGAGTAGTATGAGAAGGACAAGGACTATCACTACTATAAAAAATACGGGCATATTGCTAAGGATTGTTGGAAGAAACAAGCAAATCAAAAAACTAGAAACAAGGGTTTAAGTTGTCTAGAGGTGCAGGTACAAGTGCACATAAGAGCATATATATACACATGTGCACATGCCAATGTCAATGTCAATGTGTGCAAGTGTCAATGAAAGTGTGCCTAAGTGCATCAAGTGTATGCGAGTGCACTCAAGTGTACACAAGTGCACAAAAGTGTGCTAGGTGAGTTTGGATGCAAGGTTTACAAATAGCAGTGGGTGAGTGTGTGGGCACATATACACAAGGGTACACAAGCGCACATATGCATGTGACAGTGACAATGCAATTGCCAATGCAATTGCCAATGCTAGTGCACATGTGCACTGCACTAGTACATGCTACTGCACGTACACACACAAGTACACACTAGTGCGATGCAAGGTGTGAACAAGGTTGGTATCGGCATTGGTATTGAGAGGAAAGAGAATCTTACAAGCACACGTAGGTGTGGCATGGTTTTGTGTACTTGTCCCTACACTAGAGGGTGGTAGAGCACAGTGGGCATACAAGGGGATCTGCATGAATTTATCCTAGAGCAATGACTACACTAAGTTGTGTATGTATTATGCAAGCAATTATGCAAGGCTATGTGTGTGCACAGTGCACATAGGTGTAGTGCACTAGAGGCTACAAGGTCAGGGCTTAGTGCATAGTAGGATACTAGGAGCAACTATGGAATATAGGTGATGGTGTGCTAGTGCATTTGGGTGATAGGTTGTGTGTGCAAGTGCACATGCACTAGTGCAATGCATTAGGATGAAGCTAGTGTGCTATGATGTGCAAGGTGCTAATAATGGGTGAGTATTGAGTGCCAATGGGTGGGTTTAGTATATGCATAGAGATCTAGGGCACATAAGTTCACACAATTGCACATGCGTGTGCTAGTGCGTGTGCACTCAAGTGCAAACTAGTGCACTAGGGTGTCTACAAGTGAACAAGGGTGTGTAGTTGGATGCATCAAGTGTACGGACAAGGCCTCATCATCTTCCCTTACTTCACCTTGACCATCCCTTGTGAATAAGGTGGGTGCTAGGGTTGTGAAGGAAGAAAGGGGGGGCTCATCGTGTGTGCATATTAGGGTCAGCTAGAATGTAGCGACTCTATAGTGAGTGTTCTAGAGTATGTGTGTAGTGCAAGGTGGGAGCCTAGCTGCACAAGGATGTAGAAAACTTCACAGGGTGTGTCAATGCAAGTACTATGCATTAGAGTGCACAAAGATGCGCATAAGTGCAGGCAGGTGCACAAGACTGCACATGGATACACACAAGTGCACACAAATATGCTAGGGTGCAAGGTCTATTTGTTGATTTACTTATGAGTGGTGGGACAACACACAAGCACTGTGAGGTGCTCATTCCTTGCTCCTTCAGCCCGTAAGCTGCCCTTTGAGAATGTATGGGCACCAAAATAAATGGTAGTGTGCGGTCATGGGCATGCAAGATTTAAGTGCTTACATTGCAATACTATTGCACAACCATATGAGTGCACATAGTGCATATGTCAACGGCATTATTAGTGCATGTGCATGTGTGTGCACATGCATGTGCCACTGTGTGTGACAATGATAGTGCTAGTGCACACATATGCCAATGCACAAGGTTGAGATAGTGCACAATGGGTTGTACTTATGCAATGCACACGTGCAAAAAGAGAAAAAATACAAACTCACAGTGAATTAAAAGGTGAAGGAAACCAACGCTTTGACTTCAATTAATTTAGTACATGTGGAAAACTACATTGAGTTTCACCCCCTCCCTCTCTTTATCTATTTAATGCTCACTCCCCTCCCCCCAACTTCAATGTTATTAGACAATCCCTATTGAATTTTTGGAGAAGGAAATGACATTAATTCTTACCTTTCACAAAAGGAGTGGTGAGATGGTTGCTTGCCTTGCTTCCTCCAGTGGCTCTTCCCTCCCTCTTGATAGTTCTTTTACTTAAATATGGCAATGGTGATGATCTCCTCTCAACTTGGTTGTACTATGATGCAATTGACCTTGCCTTGTTCTCTCCTCTAGTGTGGTGGAGAGAAGAGTTGGGGGAAAGGGAGAGGGGTGGAGAGGATATGGAGAGAGAGAGAGAGAGAGAGATATGGTAATGGGGGTCAAAATAAGGTGTGGTGAAGGAGCGGATGTGATTTGTTATTATAAAGGTTATGATGGGAAGAGGGTAGACTTAGCATGTGTGGCAAGGTAATACAACACGTGGTGTAGTAGGTGGCGATTGAGGCAACTAGTGGATAGTGATGGTGACTCCACAAGGGCTCCCTAAGTAATTTCCATGGCTACACATGGTGGGTATTGTCCAAGGTGGAGATCATGAGGGTGCATGTGTGCCAATGGGGATGATGATGGGGATGGAGTAGTTAGAGTCAATGAAGTAAGAGATGGCAAAGGTGACACATTTGAGGATGATGGAGGTGGAGCTTGAGATGATAAAGAAGGAGGTGGATGGGTGATGGTTTGATCAATGGGGTGATTCAACCAATTGGAGGGAGATAAGGGAGTGACAACAATGTTACAGGGACCAAGGTTTGATGACTAACAATGGGCATGAAGAGAGTGACAATAGGTGGTATGGTGGTTGTTGATAAGCGGTAGCTCTAACATTGTGAGCAGTTATGGTAGCATTCAAGGGATTGATACGATAGGTGCCACGACAAAACTAGATCGATGGCAAGACATGACAACTAATATAGAACACTCCAATGACGAGTGGAAGACTTCGTGAGCTGCAACACTGCTTGAGGTGGCTTCACAAGGCAAGCTCGTCATTGTTTAAGGTGGTTGAGGCAGCTACATGATGGTAGACCAGTCACCATTCAAGGTGGCTACAAGCTCAGCACTCCAAGGGAGCTCTAGGCAATGGGGCGAGTCAAGGTGGTGGTATGAGTATCTACAACAATGTCAAGTTTAGCATGTGGAGGATAGGTTAACCCTAGGCCTCCCTCTAATTCAAACATGATGTTTTGCTTCTTTTTTTTAAAGCTAACGTTAAGTTCTTGTTGTTGTGCTAGAAAAAGCTCATAACACCACTATATGTTTCTTCTTCAAAGTGCACGTGTATCTTCTTATCCCTTCTTATCAATTCAATTTTCCTTATCTCCTCGTATTCACGACACAACTCAAGTCATAATATCTATTTCACACGATAGTAAACATTTTCTTTCTACATGCTCTCTCTCTTTTCATTCATATTAAATGGACCTCCCAAAATGTAAGGGTGACTCGTGTGTTGTGGAAGCTAATATATTTTTAATATATTTTCTTCCTTTCTTTTTATTTGCAATCAAACATTCTTACATTTCCATCTTTCCCTTCTAATGTTTTCATTATAGGTGATTATGGTCCATTCTACGTCTTATCACTTTGTTATGGATCACACAAACAAAACCGTTTCATCCAAGAGAAAAATCAATTCCTAACCAGTCCCCTAGATTTTGAAGATAACATGCATGTATCACATCCTTATTTGTAGTATAATGCATGTTAGTAACTTCATGATCAAAGTGTCCTAAGGTCCTAGAAACAACACCAAAATGTTGTGCTTCACAAGCTCAATGATGGGACTTTGTACACCCTTTTATTCATTCAAGAGGTTGAACCACAAAGCACAGTGGCTATCTCTCACCTACCCTCTCATATGTATCACCCATACCAAGATTCGCTTGTAGTGGGCTTGCATGGCATTTCTTCAAGCATGAAGGATGCTCTTGCAAAGATCCACGATCCATGAATATGGTCCTTTAATTCTCAACCCTCTACAACATTGGCATGTATAGAAGAAGCATGAGCATAGGCATGAGAGAGCACTTGAGAGAAAGGAGGCCTCACCCACATGATTTTAACCGACATCTCGTAATCCCTATAACGGTAGATATATTCAAGAAAAAGTTGGACTATGCCTTACTGTCTTATGTAGGATGGGGATAAAATGTGCCATCTTGATAAATCTCTCAATCGCCATAAGAACTGAATCAAATCTCTTTGAGGAAGGTAGATTTGTGAGTCCATTGATACTAATGACCAAGGGTAATTAGGAATAGGCAAGGAGTGGAGCAACCCATGAGGTTGATGACAAGGGATTTTTTTCTCTCTTGCACATATTATAGGTGCATACAAAATTCTTTGACTAATTTCCACATTTGAGGACCCCAATAGTCTAGGAAGATGACCTCTAATGTTTGATTGACCAAAATGGCTTGCAATTGAAGTTCATACCTTGTCTAAAGTATATGTAATTGAAGCGATCCAAATGATATATATAGTAGCCCTTGATAATAGAGCATGCCTTTGACTTCCTAGAAGCCTTCAACACTTGTACAACCTTTTTAAAATTATTGCTTCTTGATATTACAAGCAAAGTTATCCTTGGGAAGTTCTTTCTTGACTTATAGAAGGAAGGTCTAATTGTTTAAATCTTTGTCTCATATTGTGCAATGCTGGAATTGTTCTAGTTCCAAGAGAATAGAATCTTCTTGTTCATGAATGACATCTCCTTTCTTAGGTGCAAGATAGGAGTGCCAAGACAATGCATTTGGTTTCTCTTATTGATTTTTAGGTATTGTAGAGCTTCATACTTGTCAAGAATTGTGTTGGGAGGAGACTTGCTTGAGTTACTGCACCAAACACACACCTTACACACAAGAGGAAGTTCGCTCACAAGAACACAAGAAGAGAGATGGAGGCCAAAATATTTTCTTGCTAGTTTCTTCTTCTTCTTCCACACACAATACAATATACACAAAGTATAGATAAGATACAACATAAAGAAAAGTGGCCTACTAAGTCAAACAATGCATAACTAACTATACTAGTCAACTAACGCTATAACTAAATCAAGTGTAGATAGGTGCAACAAACTAAATATAATAAGTGATAAGTTAGTGTCCATGTAAGGATCATGACGACCATTGATTTGCTAAGTGTAGACATGCAGACCCATCTAGCTAGGTAGTCCATCATCAATGTCCACACGTGTTGAGCTTGCCATCTCAACAATACTTGTAGCTTCTTATTAAGGACAATCATAATCAATATTCCCAGGTTCTTCATAATATAAACGCAATCCAAGAGCACGTCATTGTTTCTTCTCTTGAGTTGATAATGGCTTTGATTGAGCTAAATCAATATACATATGCTTGACATCTGTTTCTTATTTTTCTTAAGAGGACACTATTTTCATGGCATCTAGACTTAACGAAGCCCCATGGTGCTTCTTTTGACATCCCTCAAACACCTAATTACAATGCTTAAGAAATGAAGTCACTTAAAATATGTACCTTTGGTATTGTCAACAAAAGGTCTTTCACATCATCATTCAGTCCCCAATAGAATTGGCTAATAAATAATTCTCATGCCAATTCAAATAGAATTGGCTAATAAATAATTCTCATGCCAATTCAAATCATAAGTGAAATGTCAAAATTATGATGCATTGGTCTAGATTCTTAATGTAGACTTCTTATTCTGGTCTCAACAACTCTAGCTCTATCAGTGTCTCCAAAGGTAGCTAAGAATAATCAAAAAAACTGTTTGAAATCATAAAGTAGAGGAGATTCATTCTCAAGTAATTGCAAACCAAGAGAGTGTTGTACCTAAAAGGAGTGTGCCAATAAGTCCCACTTGAGAAGAATCTTCAAGATAGCACTTAGGTTGTATGTGGATGAGCAACCACACCTACTGTGCAAAAAGCCTGTGAACTTTGATCTAATCCCATCAAACTTTGTAGGTAGGCTAGCCTATGTTCTTTTTCTATAGTTAATAGGTATGCTACAAGACTTCAAACATCTATGTTGATGTAGACTTGTCTCTCAGAGTTCTTAGAGTTGATTTTGAAGGTCATGGATGGCTTACCCCAAAGCTTGGGGTTTCTTTTCTTGTAATGCCACGTTACTCTTATGAAGGTCTTGAATTTTTTCTTAAATATATTGCAGGATGGCGATGACACTTTTCATCATTACAACCATCACATCAAGGCATGATCAAAGTATGGAGTCTTTCCAAATTGTTATAAGGATGAGGAGAGCTTGGCAATGACAGGGATTGTCAACTCACATCTCACAAAGAATTAACTTGAAGGAAAAGAACAAGAAGAACTTGATTATTTAATGCAAGATAAGGGGACAAGACTAACATAACGGTGTTTACAACATTGAGGCTAGATCGTAAATACAAAACAAATTCTTGATATAAGACTTGATAATATATAAAATAAGATAAGACAAGACAACTTGAATCGGAACTAAAGAGGACTTACCTCTCAAGAGCCTTACAATTGGTGTTGGCAAGATTGAAGGGCTTATATCTCCTAGGACCCCTATGTAATGAGTTCTTTGTCCAAAGGTTCAATGGCTTGTCTATGACTTTCTTTTTGGTAAAGTGGGCTATGCCTATATGATGATGCCACAATAGGTGCCTAATGTAGAGAAGAAACAATGGGAAGGAGTAATTCTATTTCATAATCTAAATCTCCTTTAAAACTTGGCATTTCTAGTGGATAATCTTAAGCAAAGCAATGTTTATAAGCATCCAAGAAGAGATTTTGTAAATGGATGAGAGGATAAGATGCATGTTTCTCAACTATAATGCATATAGGCTTTCCTTTATTTTCTAAGTGGATGCTTAGCTTGTGCATGAGTGATTAATGGAAACATTGCAAGCTTTGAATTACTTTGTAAAGTTATAGACTGAACCTGAAATTCAAAAGCAATTGTGTGAGTATGATATTCAATATCAGGATTGTATTGATGACGGAAAGGCATGCCCAAAACACTATCAGAAGACTATAAATGAGCTATTAAGAAATCACGATCTTCCTTATATAAACCCATAGTTATTTCCTATGCTTCTATTTTCTGTGTACCATTATATCATATTTCTTGAAAAGCAAATTTAACTTATGTAAGATGGCTTTCTAACTGCAATCGTTTAGCCAACTTTTTGAAAAGTAAATCTTGTGATCTACAATCATTATGTAGAAGGCTAACATCGAAATCATCGATTAAACCTTTCATATGAAGCAAATGGTGTAAGGATACAAAATTACTTTTGATACTCTTTTTCTCTCCTTTGGCTACCTCATGTTTTAAGGAATCCATTGTCCAATCAAAAGTGCAGTTTGGTACCTCCTCTATGTTGTGAAGCTCCATTATAGTAGCCTTCTAGGTAGGCATTTGTACACAAAAAGTAACATGTGCATGACCTAGCCCTTCTATAGCAATAGCAAACAACATGGAGTTGCCTCCGTTGGGCTACAGTTTGGAATTCCTTCTCCACATCATGAGCATAAGAAATAGCTTTATGGAGTACGGCGGTTGAAGGGTATTCAAGTTTGCTTAAATTCTTGGTTAGTAACCATCTTCATATTTTCTTTGGAGCATATCCTCAATAATCTTCCCACATGCGCAAAATAAGTAGGTGCTACTAGAATGTTTCAGTGTATGTGGCTATGCTATCCCCATCTTGTCACAGGAGATTTGCCCAACTACGCTTGGCTTGTAAATGGAGTTGTGTTGGTAGGAATGATTTAGTAGCACACTTATTTTTATACTTTTCAGTACTTTTTTGGTCATCAAATTGTTGTAAATTGGAATGACTTATGACTAGTTCTTTTCTCCTTTTGTGCTCACTACACATCGAAGACACTACGAAAGATGCATGCGATGTGATCATCTTTATCTTGGAATTTTTGGGTCCATTGTTGTTCACACTCCTAAAAGACGTATGTAGCTTCTGCTAAATTGTGTTGAAGCGATTCCACCTAATCCACTAAAGATTAATTTTGGGTGGTGGAGAGTAATCATCATTGTCGTTGGACTGTATGGCTTTGAATTTTGGAATACAAAATTTGCTAGAAAACCTTCCGCAAATTCTACAAATTTGTGCAACAACAACGAACTAACAAAAGTTGGGATGCAAACCTGCAATGTCGAAGAAGAATATCACTTTGCGTATAGACAGGTGCTACTTGTGTATAAACGGTTACTTGTCCTTTAAAAAGGAAATTTGAAGCAAAAGTTACAGTTTTAACCTTAAAGCTTGAAATAGTGATTATGATAATGATCCTTACTGCCCATAGGTTGATTAAGGTGTGTGAAAGATGTGCTAAATATCAAAGAGGAGAAAAAAAGATGAGATACTTGCTACCTTAAAAATAGGTACTATAATTAATGTCATCAACCTATAGATTAATACGTGGGAGTGAAAGGAAAGTTGGTGAAGTGATAGGAGAGTTTGTGTGAACTAATTATGAGAGTGAGGTTAAGTTAGCTTTCCTACTCTATCATGTATCCCTACGCTAAGCCCCTCATAACATTTGAAGGAGAAGAGAGCTTATACTACAGACGCTTGGCCTTGGGAAGAGAGATGGCAGGCCGCGGAGAGAGAGAGAGAGAGAGAGAGAGAGAGAGGGAGAGAGTTGGTTTTAACCGATGAATAGTAACTTTATTGAATGGTAAAAAGGAACGTGCTTGATGACGATGGTGATGTTGTTGAAGACATCTCGAGCATAAAGAGGAACCGTGGCTAAAGGAGAGGGTTCAACAAGTCACACCCCTGCTCTGATATCGATGCTGTTGAAATTGAACCATAAACCACAACTCGATAACTTAATTGCAAACTATTGAGATTGCACACAAGAGAAGAATAGAGAGAAATGCGAAAACTGAAGCGTGATACAAGTTGGATGCAATGTCCCCCCATGAACTGAGAGGGCTCTCCTTAGTATATATATTTATATGTATAAATATTATTGATCTTATGCGCAAAGTAGGATATTACATCCATACTTTGTGCTCTTTTCATGAACGACTGTCTTGTTTTCCTAACATATATATATAATGTGTCTAAAATCATAGGCAACAACTTTGGAGCTCAATTCAATAATAGCGCCCACCCCTCAGGACTAAAAAACATGAGGGGAACTGTTGTACGTTGGATATGAGCGATTTTGAACAGAAATACAGGTCGTCACGCAGATTGGTGGGCCATGTGTCCCGTACCCCACAGGGGGCATTATTGCTTCCTTTAAAATATAGGCCACACACGGGAGTTTATCTTTCCGCCTCCCCCTTCTAGCGCTAGCCTTTACCCCTAGGCTACATGGTCAGCTGTGCTAAGGCACATGTTTTGTGAGTTGATATTCACAACAGCAACTGAGTTTTCTTTTCTTTCTTCTTGTAGAAAGCCCTCGGGCTTTTACAACCCTCTTCGTGGCAACTAAGGCCCGCCATGCTCCAAGATGAGAACACGTAATGGTGAGGTGGGCTCTCCCTTCACAAGGCCCTTCCTCCGGGCTCCGTACTTCTCCTAAAGTCAATGGCTAAAGGATGCCAACCTCGGTGAAGCCATGACCGGTTTGGAACCGTGTGAAGAGATGGCTAAACCTCAACGAATCCATCACCACGAAGAAGAGACGGCCCGCCCTTCTCGGAGACCATGCACGTTAGTACGAGTTAACTCTTTGAGAGCAGTGACTCTCAAGCATATCTAGCTACACAGGAACAGTGCCGTTCTCAACCCGGGCAGGCGGTCCTCGCGAGGGGATGATATCCATGGCCTCCTCACATCTCAACTTCTAGCAATTTTAGAGAAGGTAGAGAAAAGTCATTGGATCCTCAAATTGTTTTGCTGCGTTGTATGGCCTAGTAGGCCATGATGTATACAGTAATGCTGTATATTCTCTTAGAGGGTGGGACTAGAGAAGCCTGTGAATTTTGAGGGGTTACATGTCCTTCTACTTTTTTCCGTTCTCAGACATGGGCCCGAGTGCCGTCCTGCAGCTGTTGGGAGCGCCTACCCTCCAGAAAGGAACCTTTGCACAAGCTCCTTCTTGCGTTACGAGGAGAAAAGCCGGGTTCTCGACATTTGCGGCGCGGGCAGCAGGAAGAAGGTCGAAAACAAAAACATATTCGGATCCGGCCCGACGCAGCGACGAAAGGCGAAAAAAATTTGGACCATTTCTCGATTTGTGCGTGTCATCCTTGCGCAGGGGCCATGCTAATCTTCTCTGTATCGTTCCAATTTTATCAGATGTCTCCGAAGAGACGAAACAAGAGCACCTCTCGCTTGGCGCCCAGATAGACGCAAACACTGAAGCTGAGCGTGCATGTGGGGCAGAACGCAGCACACGTGGCACGCTGCTGCAAGTGAAGCGGGTGCGGCTTTTGGCTCGTGCCTACGTTCCTGGACGCACAAGAACTTGATGGAGCTCCCGCTCCCGCGTGCGCTTCTAGCTTTGTGCAGCGTTAGGACTTGAGAAGGAATGGAAGAAGGGAGTCATCGGCTTGGTGGCAACCTAGACAGCCCCGTCTGGACATACATGCGCCTCAAGGAAAGCCGCATGATAGGAGAGCTAATAGGGATCTCGAATGAATGTACTCGTCTCACTCTCACAAAGTGGTGCTACCAGGGCTTCCCAAGCCTTCCATTTGCACCGCCTCAGGCTATGCATCTCTCTCTCTCTCTCTCTCTCTCATGTTTGTGCTTGTTCCCTCAACACCTCAGCCTCAAGGATTTGTTTCTCGAAATGGAGTCTTGTGAAGACCTACGGAGGAGGAGGAGGAGGAGGAGGAAGTACTCACTTACCACCGTACCGTATGGCACTATGTATTGCCTGGGCATGCAGACTCATAAGAAGGCATCACCATTTCACTCTATGAGTTTTCCACCTTGGTCAATGCTTGCTTGCTGGACCTGCACACAACTTTCCTGTGGCGTCGGCACACATCACACCGGTGTCCACATTCTAGGGATAAAGAGCTTTTCAAGTTCAACAAAATGTGGGTTACCTTATAGATTCGCAGTGCTAGAAGTTTTGAAGTTCTTTGTCCGAGGCGTAATGCATAGGTAAATAGGGGTTGGGTTCTTTTATACTACTTTGATGCTTTCTTATCAAAAGAGGCAGGCAACCTTTCTTTTTCATGGATATAAAATGTGCATTTTTATGGTACATCCAATAAGTTTAAAAAGGGGGTTATATCTCTCTTATAAGTATTGTAAATAGGGGATTCTCTAAAACTATTGACATGTCTCCGTTATAAAGTGCGACTCTCTCTCAGGAGATAATGCAAGCCAATGTTAGACTCTAGACCATTAATACATTAATGATCCATGGATTTTTTCTCACCACAAAATTGAGCTTTGATGATTGTGCATTTCATGATTTACGGAACCATAACATGGTCGAGAACTATCTTTCATTACACTTTTTTGCTACTTTATTATTTATTAATAACATTTTAGTATTGAAAGTTCTAGCAGAAAAGCATCCAATGTTATATATCTTCATCTAATTTTCTACACTCTAAGATAGAACTTTTACCACATATTCTATAAGGTAAATTTATACGTAGCTCCTTAAAGTCATCCTTAGTGTATGTGAGTGAGTGGCGAGATAGAAAGGGATGAAGAGGGAGTCCAAGAAAATGGATGCAAATAAGGATAAACTCGAGATTTTTGAGTACGAATTGCTCGCAAACATAGAAATAGCACTACAAGCACCTCGCACTACCCCCCGATGCCTACAATGTAAGTTGAATCGAACCACAACAGAGATGAGGGAAAGGCCCCCCAAGAATATGCCTTGCCACTGCAAATTCGATTGACTTTGTAGCATATTCTCACAATGGCACAACATGCCATAATGTTTTTTGCTTCAATCCCTAACTCTATCCATAGCTGAAGCAATGAAGATTCAACCAGATTAGCACCCTCGTACAAGAGACCACTAGAGGACATCTCAACTGCATCCATGCCCCTTCCAAACATATAAAAAAATCTCATGATATCATTACAAATTGTTTGTCGAGCTTGCTAATTAGACTATCAAAGGTAAAGAGGCTGCCTAGGTTCCTCAGCCTATGTGCCAAAGGAAATACAACATGAATTAACAGCTAGAAAAGCTTTGTGGGATGAAATGGATCAACAAATTTTGTACGCCTATTCTTCACTAAAGGAACAAAGTGCAAAACTAGAAGAATATCTCACTGCCCTACATGAACAACAAGAAGAGCATGAAAGTGCTAGGGAAGAAACAAAGGACGAATGTAAAAGGACATTGTGGGAGCTCTAGCTACTCAAGGATAGCCACCTTAAGTAGTAAAATCTCAATGTATCCTTGATAGCATAAGTATTTGTGCTTAAGTCCTAGAAAAGCGAGTTCAATGTCAATCCAATGAAGGCCATGAGGTCAACCATTGGTCCCTGGCTATAGCCCTAGGACACCATGAGACGACCAGTAGAGATTGAAATGCTTCTTGGTGAATAAAAAAGTTGATACAAATGTGGCTCCCATGGAGTAAGAAACCTTAAGAAGGCTAGTTTTAGCTACCCACTAGGCCAAAACCGCTCCAATGACCAAACCCCATACCACAAAATTTGGCCGCTCCACGTCTTCCACGCCACCTCTCTATCATCCACAATTATGTTGCCTCTTCACCTTGGCCACTCAATACATCCACCTTGTGGGTCTCCCACTCCCACGCAACACCAAGCATGAGCCAAATGTGCTCAACAAAAAAATATCAAAACTTCAAGGCTAAAGTGCTCCCAACCACCCTCTCCTTGACATTTCAAAGTTTAAAATAGTACTTTCCTTGAAAAAGGTAGATGGATTCATCTCAATCAATAGCCTAATATATAAGGATTTTTAATCATGATAACCAGGCGCAGTGATCTTTTGCCAATTGCACTCTCATAGAGTTTTGTAGTGCACAACCCAATGGTGCCGAGAAATTTTCAAAAGGAATCATATACTATATGTTGCCGATTGTATCACATCTACTAAAGGTTGCTTTGATCCCACCTATTGCGCTTACCCCCATCATTTTAGGCCTTCTTATGACTCTTCTTGAGTTTTCTTTCCATTTTCAAAAATAACCAACATTATTAATGTAGGTGTCCCCTACCTCTTCCAATGTGTGTCAATCTTATCCCGTCTTTTAAAAGCTTCATAGATCTCTTCACTAACGACCTTGATTGTGAGTTTATAGCCACCACCAATTCATTTTTGCCAATTAGTACTCTTACTTGGTTAAGCTTGGAACCCCACATGACAAGAGGCTTCTGAACTACTCTTTAGTATAACGGTGGTGTAGAAACCAAGTCTATGTGACTTGCTTAGTAAGTTCACCACTTGAAATCACTCGTTCCTTTGTAGCTTACCTCTCTATAATCTTAGGAGACACTTTTAAAACATCTCTAAGACCTAGTCCCCCCTCATAAGCTTAGTAATACCTCTTTCTCTTGTATTCAAAAAAGAAAGAGACAAATAAAAGTAGCTTTAAAAATGCAATTATAATAGTCTAAACATAGGGCACACACTGAGGCGTTGCACCTATCAATCCTTAAGTTAAAACTATATATTTTTAAAAACGACAAGGTCTCTCTCCAATGCAAACTATATATTTTTAAAAAGGGAGAAATCTCACCTCAAGCTGCAATGGCCTTAGTTAAATATCGAGTGTAAATACACCAAGGAGAAAGTAGGATTATCAAGAAGATTTAAATCTAAAGTACATAATTTGTGAAAAGGAATAGAAAGATCATTCTTTTATGTGCTAACTTTTGGTCTCCATTCTCTTCTTTTCTTCATGCTCCCAAGAGTTTAGTTCCATTAGAGATTGGAGTTGGGAACCTAGATCCTCGATTTGACCATGTGGTCAAATAATAAAGGTATTGGGGGTTCCCAAAGTGCATGGAAATTTCCAAATTCCTAATAAAGTGTTACATGCCCATTGACATATCACTTATTATATTTAGTTTATTGCACCTACCTACAGCTGGCATAGTTATAGTGCCTGTTGATTAATACAGTCAATTTTGCATTGTTTGACTTAATATGCCACTTTTCTTTATGTTGTAACTTATCTATACTTTTGTATACATTGTATCATGTGAAAACAATAAGAAAAAACCAGCAAGAAAACGTTTTTGCCATCATCCTTCTTTTTGTATTCTTGAGTGAGCTTCCCCTTGTGTGTATCTTATGCGTTTAGTACACCAACTCAAGCAAATCTCCCCACCATGTGATTCATGACATGATATTAGAGTAGTACCACTAAGAGGCTAGTTTTGAAGGCTGAATTGTAGGAAAAGAAACAAGGATTTGAGCAAGCAAGGAACAGGTATGAAGCTCTTCCATTCTTCCACTCTTTCTCTTGGATAGTGCATGTCGAGGCACTGAAAACAGAGCCAACAAAAATCTTAGATTGTTGTGAGATTTGGTATGCGAGTGAAGCAATGTATATTCTATAGATAAACCCTTTGGAGCTTTACCATTGCTTTTTTTGCCATCTAAGGTTGTTTTGGGTCCCGTTTTAGATTGCAAGGTTATTTACACCAATTTCAGGGTATATTGTGATTTTAGCTATATCGATTAAAAGTAGATGCACAAGTTATAAATTTCTAATTTATAAGTTTTGAGGTGTTTGCCAAGATGCAAACACAAGTTTTATTTCTAAATAGGTTGCAAAGTACATGTATTTTTTAGCCGTCAGTGAAAGAGGCTATTTGTTGTATTATTATGCACTTGTTGTAAGGGATTACATAAGATTTGCTTGCTGTTTTGTATTAATTTTGAAAAAATGACAGAGAACAATAGAAATGCCATCATCTCTCTTTTTGTATTCTTGAGTGACCTTCCTCTTGTGTGTATGTTGTGTGTTTAGTATAACAACTAAAGTAAATCTCCCCACCATGTGATTCATGACATGATATTAGAGTAGTACCACTAAGAGGCTAGTTTTGAAGGCTGAATTGCAGGAAAAGAAACAAGGATTTGAGCAAGCAAGTAACAGGTAAGAAGCATTGCAGTGAGTTTTCTTCTTGAAGGTTCACCCTAGTAGCAAATATGTGCCTGCATCTTCAGCGTTTGGCAACATGTAGAAGATCATTGGTACAGTCTCAAAGTCGATAGAAATGGTGGCCCTGCACTTGCCGAGAAGTGTGTATGAGCGGCCCCCATATAGGCTTAATTTGGCATTGGTGGACTGTAGTGGTGGTTTGCCCAGTTGGGTCCAATGATTGTGAGTTAAGACATTGAAGTTTGCTCCCTCGTCAATCAAGGCATTGAAAGCGCATGTTCATTTGGCAGTGACCGTGATGTGTAGGTATGCAGGTTCTACGGCTTCCTCATCCTCATCATCCATTTCAGTGATCGTGGCTACTCGTACTTTGACAGGAGGTTCTAACATTGGTGGCTCATGCAGAGGATGTGTAGGAGGGTAGTACTTCTTGACACGATTGCCATTGAAGAAGCCTATACCCTCTTTGTCTAGAGTCTCAAGCTCAACGTTGCCAGTTCGGCTGATTGCACGAACTTTGAAAGGTCCAAGACCTATAAACTTCATTTTTTGCTTATGCCCCTTAATTGAGTACAGGAGTACTAAGTCTCCCTATTCAAAATCACGCTGCTTGACGTGCTTGTCAAACCAGCTCTTACATCATGCCCTCTCACATATGAGTCCGTGAGTGGCTAGACGACGAGTTTTCGAGAGGCGTTCGAGCTCAACCAAGCGTTGCGTCCATGCCTCCTTTCCTTCCCATCGTTTCTGAAGTGCTATTCTCAAGCTAGGAACAAAGAACTCTACAGGGAGAATTGCTTCAATTCCGTAGGTTAACCTAAAGGGAGTCTAGCCAATAGCCATTTTATAAGTTGTACGGTAAGCCCACAAGGCTGCCATCAGCTTGTTATCCCAGTCGCTGCGTGAAGCAAAGACTACTTTGGTTAGGACGTTTACAAGAATCTTATTCGTGGATTTCGCTTGGCCGTTTGCTTGAGGGTACTATGGAGAGGATTTTCAATGGATAATTAGAAAGGTGGATAGAAGATGTGCTATGGCTTCATTGATGAAGTGTGTGCCCTGGTTTCGTTGACTAGTTCCATGGGGCAGCCAAATCGTGAAATCACCTGCTTCCACAAGAACTTGGCAGTCGTTCTAGCATCGTTCTTTCGTGTCGCTCTTGCTTCTGCCCATTTCGTTAGGTAGTCTGTGGCCACAATGATGTATTTGGCCTGTGAATACTATGGAGCTGGGTTGATGGGTCTTATAAAGTCAATTTTTCATTTTTTAAAGGGTTGTCGTGCAATGATTGGGATATACTGCATTTGATCCTTGCAAATTGAGACCTTTGTCCTGCTGACGCTCGTCACAATGCTTAACGAATCGTGATGCATCACGAAACAGCGTTGACCACCATAGTTGAGACTGCAGCACCTTGCGGGCTATCATGTCTCCGCTAAAGTGCCCACTACCAGCGATTTCACTATGCGCCTCTAAGAGCACATTGTGCATCTTATGCTCACACACGCATCTACGCAGCAGTCCATCTTGCCCTAGTTGATATAGTTGGCCTGCTACCAACTGGTAGGGTTGGATCTTGAGGATGAGTCGCCTAAGTCTTGCTTTTTCTATCGGTCGCTCAAGCAATCTGTACTCAAGCACTTGGACTATGTCATCTGCCCAATATGGTGTTAGATCAGCCTTAAATAAATCTCTCTCACTGGAAAGGTTAAAGAGATAGGCGTCTGGCAATTCATTGGCAATACCTTCTCCAGCGGCCTCTCCCGTGGGGATGTGTGACATATGGTCAGCCATGTAGTGCTATTTTCCAGAATCTCCTAGAGTTCCCTCTTGTTATTTGGCACTTGGAAGGCGACAGGTTTAGGTCTCCCCTGAGGGGTTCTTGCCATCATGCAAAGTGGTACGGGGGGTGCGTCTTTAGACTTACCAATTGTCTTGATGTCTTGCTCATATGCCTCATGATCCGAGAATGGCAGGTCGATTGTAGCAAGTACATGCATCCAATCTCGCTCGTCCTCTGGGCATGGAATATACTTGGTCAAGGGTCCATAGGACTTCTTGACTTGAGTGTTCCATTTAAGCATCGTGGAGATGGCATCCAAGTCGACTGGTGAGGTCTTCCAGGTGTCCATCTCTACCCTCACGGCGTCCGTTCTATTATCAAGGAAGATTAATCCGTTACCCCAATCTTCGATGACTTTGGCATTGCGCATCCAGGGTTGGCCTAATACGATATCGTAGTCCACACCCTTCATGACTATAAAGTCAACTGAGAACTAGACACCTGCGATTTTCACTAGCCAATTTTTTAGCACCTCAAATGGTTTCACTCTCATACCATTTGCTAGTGTGACATTGAACTTAGCAGTCTCAACAGGTGGGTTTTCCCAAGTCTGAAGCACTACGTGGCTAAGCACACTAACCCGAGCTCTCGTGTCTATGATCCCCTTTCTCGTTGTGTCGCCTAGGGCTAGGATCGGTAAGCTGCACGAATCTTGGTGCCCTCCTAGAAGGCATTAACGTGCAAGGACTTTGGCACACAGTGCAGCGTCAAAGCCTGTATTTGTGTCTCTGCATCATGGTCATGGAGATCAGCATCTTGCTCTCGTGATCCTTCAACCCAATGTTTCAGGTCTTGCCATAGGGTGGGATGCTACTTAAGCAAGTCTCCCACACTTAGCGTTACAGGGGTGGTGTGGGAGCATTCACTCAACCGCCAAGACCCACGGACCGCTTATTGTTTCAAGCGTTCCAAGCCGAGCACTATATGGCTACCTCTCACATAGCCGACGCGCCATCCATAACTACGGGTGTAGTGAGCTTACCTCCGTGCCGTTCGAGTTACCTCCTCTCCCGCACACTCCGGTAGCTCCACGATCCAAGTGCAAGCTTCAAGCAAGCTCGATCCTCCCGCTCCAAGCTCCAAGGTCCATTGCCGCGAGCAAGACAAGAGAAGATAAGAGAAGAGAAGAAGGGAGGAGAAGATGGAGAGCTTCTCCTCCTCGGTCCCTCACCCTCACACACTCACTCCCTCACACTCTCACACTCCCTCTCTCAAGCACAAGCTCAAGCAAGCAAGAAGAAGAAGAAGAAGAAGAAGAGGAGAGCTACTTTTGGCCACACACAAGAATGAGCTTCTCATTCACTTTTCAACTTTATATACAAAACCCTAAATCCCTTTTGGGCGGTCATCCCCTTTTTCCCTTTTTACATGGCCGGCCATAGCCTAGGCCCTTTTTCCCATTGTCCTTCTATCTTCCTAGCTTCCCTTCCACCGCCCGTCTACCTTTACAAATTGCACGGGTGAGAGCCCGGCGCTCTTTTACAAGATTTCAAGGTGCGCCTTTTTATTTAAAACGCGCCTTTCCCTTTTTGCCTTTGCCTTGGACTTTTAAGGTTGCCCTTGCGCTTTTGGCCTTTTCTCATTTTCTTTCTTCAGTCGGGCTACCTTTTTCCGCCTTTGCCCTGCGTCTTTTCCACTTCTTTTTGCTTTCTTTGTGTTGGGGTTAACAGGTGGTCACCTTCATGGTAAGGAGGTCGTTGGCTACTCGTCTCTCTCCTAATCCAGATTGTCTTGGCCAATGGCCGTGACTGATTTGCGGGCCTACAACATCAAGACTTGGCCTAAGTGGTACTGCTTGTGGTGTGGTCGCATCCCCCGACTTTGGTCAAGGGGGTGAGACTAGCGTGCTTATGCTAGAGAGATGAGTCGATCTCGTCCTCTGGGATGGGCTCAACGTCCTTAAGGTGCTCTTGGGCCTCTTTCACCCATTCCTTCACTTTCTCTATGGCCTCTAGTTGATGCTTCGAATGCGGGGTATTCCCCTACCTTAGCACTTCCCTTTTTGGCCGTCTTAGGGGCTGAAGTTTTTGCCTCTGCATCAGTGACCTTCTTTCCAGCAGGCAGAGTAGTAGCACTCTCAGTTTTCAGTGCAACCTTAGCTTCAGGCCTCTTCTTTCTCTGCCTATGGCTCTTCTTCCCTATCGATGTTGCATCGAGGTTGCTAGGCCCTCGCAGTGATATGGCAGCCTACTTCGTCTGGGCACAAGTCATGACCCACAATGGGATAGGTATAGCCTCCCCATCAAGGTTCTTGACACCAAACAGCCCCAATGGGATAGATGGCATGTTGACTGACCTCAAAGATAGTTTTCACTTTGGGTAGTCGACGAAGAGATGAGTGATCCTGCACTCAACGCACCTTAGGTCAACTTTGTCTCTGTTCTACTGCTCCCTCTCAGGGCAGCGTGATGAGGCATGCCTTGGGTGACCACAAGTCCAATAGATGATTGGATCCTACATATGGTCTCCTAGGCCTCTACCTTGTCCTCTTCCTAATGCCATCACCGGTACTAGTTGATAGTCCATAAGGACTGCGTTGCCCTCGTCGTCGTGCGAGACGTAAGGGTATAGGTAAGTCTCTTCCTCATTCGACTCTTCTACATAGTGGACTGGAGCATCACTTGGTGGATGGGTCACGTAGGGACCAGGTGGTCTGGGTATGCTTGTAGGGTTTATGTCCATCCTAGGAACAACCGGCTTAATGTCGTTAGGCGCAGGAAGGGCCAATGGGGCTCCCCTTCCGAAGAATGGTTGCGACGTGTTCGCTAGGTAGGGTTGGCCGTATGGTTGTGAGTACAGAAATCTTCTTGGTAATCTACAATGTGCGACGTCATGACCGAACCTACCGCAGTTAGCGCAAGGTCTTGACCTAGGGTCTTGACACTCGGCTGGCAAGTGGATTCCGCCATAGTACACACATTGGATGTGTGGGCGCGCTGGTCCTCTCAACATGTCTTGCAGCTTGGCTATCTCCATCATTCCATCAACCAAGTCTTGGTTTGTCTCGATGGCTTTCCCCTTATCTTGGGTGGTTGGGCCTGATTGTTTGCTAGAGGTTGAAGCTCTCTCTGAGCTCCGTGAGATAGTTTCTTCTGAGTTTAAGCTCCTGGAGCTTCTCTCTTTCAGCTGGTCATCAACTCTGATGGCTTCCTCAAAAACCCTAGCTAGCGTGTCTCACTGCAAGCTTGAGTTACTTGCCAAAGTCTTATACAGCTCCTCATTTCGAATTCCGTTGATGAATACAGTTGACACTGCTCTTTCAGTTGGTCATTCACCCGTAGGGACTCTCTTGAAGAGACTTCTCACATGGGTCACATAATCGCAAATGTCCTCCTTCTGCTTCTGTTTGACATTCATCAGTTGCACTAGTAGATTGTTAGAGTATTCAGGCTCGGAAAATATCTTGATGAAGAGATTCTTGAGGCCGTTCACGTTGGTTCGCTTTGCGGCATCTAAACTCGTATACCAAATCCTACCCTTGTCACCTAAGCAGAGGCCGAACACTTGAGAGCGCTAAGTTAGGCCGGTGAGGCTATTGGCTTTGCAAACTTGCTCGAATTGCTCTATGAAACTATTTAGATCATCGTGGGACTGGTACTTGTCAAGATGCTTTGCAACGATTGGGATTTTGGACTGGCTCTTGGAGCCTTGGTTTGCTCCTAATCCTACTAGCAGTGATGTGGCTACTTTGCTCTGTTGATGTGTTGTATAGCAGTTGCTTCATGAGAAGCTCGCTTAGCATTAAGTCTCCTTCCAAGGCGCTCGCGTGATCAGTTCGATTTCTACCGGCTAGGTTCAACACCTGCTGTACCTCGCGCAATTCTATGCTTTGCCTTTGGCTCCTAGCCTGCTAGTCTCTATTGTACTCTACTATGCTTTGCAGTGCCTTGTGGGCTAGCTTCCTCTCCTCTTCTAAGTCTGCGATGATGGCATCTGCTGTCCTGCCGCAGTGTTCATACCGGGCATACGCATCGTAGCTACTAACCAACTACTGAATCGCCTCTGGGAAGACTCCTAAGCTGAGTTTCTCGTTCGGCCTGCGGTCTAGGTTTTCTTTTGCCATCGTCGTGTTCTCATGCTCCACCAAGCTATCAATTAGGTTGAGTAAGTTTGTCAAATCCACCTCTTTGGTGCCGCTTACTTGGTCCTACTCTGTGTGTCAATAGTCTGTCTATGTCTTTGGGTCTTCTCCTATTGGTGGGTTCCTTGAGTTGTTTATCTGAGTGAGTTCCTTGACTTATTAAATACAATCCTCAATTTATCTCCTCTCAGTGTGTGTGTTCCTTCCCGTGCACTTGTGCTCAATCAGGCTTTCAGTTTTCCTACTACATTGCCTTGGTCGTTCTTGGTCCGGTCAGGGTTTATGGCTCAGCGGGTTGTCTCTAGGACTCTAGGTCTCGTGATAACCTACGCAAGCTGCTAAGCGGCTACGCCTCACGATTTTGCCTATTCCTTGCACCACAATCAAGTTCTAAGCGTCAGGAGGACTCACGATAGGTTGTGCGGCTCAGCTCTAGCTGGGTCTAGTAAAATTTCTAGAAAATTGGGAAAAGTCCACACTCGATCCAACTTGTCCGAATTTCAGGGGCCGAGTGGGTGACTCGAACGGGCCAAGGCGCATGGGTTGAGGGCCAAATGGACGACTCGAACAAGGTGGACTCGGACAGACTGAGGTACTGACTCGGACAGGCTGCAAAAGGTCCACTTGGACGGGGTCATTTGGATGGGCCGAGGGACTCTACTCAGACAGGCCGAGGCACACGGGCGGAGGGCCAAATCATATTTGTTCGAGGATTGAGTTTTGCGTAGGCCGAGGGCTGAATTGGGTCGCTCGGACCGGGCCGAGGGCCAGCGGGATGGTTGGCCGAGGGTTGAGTTTGTAAGTGGGACTGAGTGATGTCACTCGAAAGAGCCGAGTAGAGTTTTTGGCTGAGTCTGCCAAAAGACAAAGGGCCAAGGGCCGATTCTGGGACTGGGCCCAAAAACCAACTGCTCGGATGGGTCTAGTTGCGCACGATGAGGCAACGCCAAGGCGATTTTGATCAAAACTAACGATTTAGCTAATTGTTTCACACACAACCTTCCAAATCACAACTAGGGTGCAAGGGGAAGTGATTGATATACCTGAAGCAATCGATAGGCTCTCCAGCGACAAGATCAAATCGATTCTCCGTGTGCTCTCTCTCTCTCTCTCTCTGTGCAAGGGTTGCAAATGAGGTCTCCCTTGGCCTCTTGGCTCTTAAACCCCTTCCCAAGTAAGGTTTGGATGCTCCCAATCACTTCCCGAAACCTTCCTTGTGAATGTATTTAATTATTTGTATTACTTTACTTTTTGTACTAAAAAATCATGAAAAGCATCATTTGGGTTTTTTGTTTTCTTTGCTTGACAGACTTGCTTTTGCTAATGATATCTATAGCCCATCCAATTTTTGCTAAGGCCTAAATCATAATTATAACTTTACAAAATAGTTGTCATGCTATAAGGACATAAAGGTTACAATAATAACAAAGTAACCCCGTGCTTGAGCACATGAAATAATCCACATAATTATAGCACCCAAAATAATAACCCCGCATACCAAAGTGCTCCATCGATAAACACAGAAAATCATTGCATTTGCATTACTCTAGCTACTAATAACCTACTCACCAGAAACAGCACAAAGCACATTAAGTTTCTACCTATCTACATGGCACAACGTGGCTAGTGCTACACATGCATTATGCAATGAATACAAAATAATAATGAGAATCCAAAAAATAAGTAAAAAGCATCTTAATCTACTAGCAATACATAGAATACCATAATATTGCATGGGTAAAAACCAAATTTCCTCCACTAAATCAAAACAAAATAAATAGCATGACTGACTAGTCATATTCTAGTGTTGCCCCATGTAGCACATTTGCACTTAATCAATGAGAAAAAAACCAAAATGCAATTACTATGTGTTGCCTCATGTGTCAAACCTATACATCCACTATGAAAGTAAGAAGCTATGCATTTTTCACACATAGGGGGGATAAAAGATAATAATGAACATCCATAAAATAAATTAAAAACATCATATTCTTATAGGAATGAATTAAATATCATAACAAAGTGAGGTTTTGTGCTAGTAGAATGAGAAATTTGATCATGTTGGTGCATTGAAGGAAGCCTCTTAGGGCAGGAAGAGGAGCCTCTATGAGCATGCTCAGAGGGATATATTACTAGCCAAACAATGAGGTGTCATAACTTAGTGGACTTTTTTGACATGAGAGATTGTGAATGGTAGCAAGCCATGCCATCCTCTTTTGTAACCTTTCTCTTTGACAACAGACCCTACACGTATGTGCTCCCACACCATGAATAGTCATTCCATTCTGTTGCTAGTTCCAAATCACCATCCATCCTTAACTTATGTGTCAATATAGTTTGACAAACATGTCTCCAAAGAGTCTAACAAATTGTCTTCTCCAAGATGAGAGCCGCATAGATGCCTTATGACCTTTATAGGGTAAGTCATCTTAGATACCTTTGTGCAATGTTTAGATGCATTATTGACATAATTGATTTGCTCTATTATAGTCATATTTAAAGTAAGAGGCTCAATTCTCACATCTATAAAGTGGCTTTTTTTCAACAGAGTTGAAGAAGAGTCGAAAAAGAGCTTGCACTTGAGGCAAATTGTGGCAACCTACATTCCTTGCATCTTCTTAGCTTTATAGGTTGAGTATTACAAAAACTCTTCTATCTACATGAACGACTTATCTCTCATCCACACTAATAACCTCCATAAGCTCATTTTTAAAAATAGGGAAAGCTGGACACCTTATTAATGGCTCATTTTTCTTGGATTTTAGGGCTACATTAGCATTAAATAATGCTAGTAGCTTTCTCTTTTCTCTCTCTTCCCTTTATTTTCATGTATAATAACCTTATTCCCAAATATTTCAAATAAGACCTTGATAATGATGCCAAATTTTCTTTTGCAAAGAAATTTGATTAGGACCTCTATATGCCCATTTTTCAAGCTGTAATTACATTGTGTTTTTGGACTAAAACTTTTTTTATCTAGGTTCTACATATTCTTTTGTTTTTTTTTTCTGTTTCATTTAGTTCCTCCTCATCATGGTATTCTCTTGATTTGTGTTTATCATGCCAGTTGAAGAAGCTCAAGATATCATTTCTGTTAGCATTGTTAAGAGTTTAAGAAATCTTACACTTTTTACATATTTGCATGCCTTATTGTAAGAAGAAAGAAGGTTGACAATGGTAATTTGAATGTTAAGACTTTTATGGTATTAGAATTGATTTTCATGGTAATAGACCTTTCTCATTACCTTCATTCTTAATTACTTTTTCTCTTGCCTTATTTCTATATTTGCATCCACCTATTGGAATATGCTTGCCATGTTAATTGAATTGAAAAAGTAAGAACGTTGTGAAGGTAATTGAAAAGCTATAACTATAAGGGATTAAGAAGTCTTTTTCATTTATGACAACAGCCTATTTTCTTTTTCCTTAATATTGTTCTTTTACTTTTCATCTATACTAATATTAAGGGGGGGATGAGGGTGGGTGCCATGTGGCAACCCCATTCTCCCCCACAAAAAAATGAATAATGGGGGGTGGGGGGGTGCCACACATCACCTGCCGACTCTATCCAATAGTAGATTAGCTGGATGACGTGTGTGTAATAAAGTCAGACAGACTTAGATGATACAATCAGACTAAGTCTCTTTACACTACTTCACTTAGGTTGTAGTACATTGTACTTTGTGTTACTAAGTTAGAGGAAGTGTGATGAATAATGAAGAATAATAATTTTGAGAGCTGTCTGCATGACTCCATGAAGCCTGAGAAGCCTGGGAGCTTGGCATTGGAATTGCAAGAGTTGGAGCCTAAATTCAAGAGCTGGAATGAAGAGATCTGAAGAAGTGGTCTATAGGAGAAAAGAGAGTTGTATTGAAATGTCTTGCAGAAATGGTAGCCATAGCTTTGTTCATTGGTATGTATCTTGTATCTAAGTTGAATAGAGCCTGTTGAGGCTTTCTTAGGGGTTTCTTTCCATATGAATGAGATCATGTTGATGAGCACTGATATCAAAAAGGGCAGTATATCAAAAAACATGAACAAGGCAAAATGCACTTGTCTTTGGGCTATCACACTTTGGGAGAATGCAACCATGTTTGACTTGGGTATTCATGAACTATATGCTTGAGGTCATGAAGCTTATAGAGCTCAGTTAGAAGCTAATCAAAGCAAGCATTATTGGAAGCACTAATCACAATAGGAGCAACAACCATTTGAACCTAGAAACCATTGTATATAGGCTGAAACTGTACATGTATATGCTTGGATTTGTGGAAAGTATTCATCCTTGAAATGCTTGCGTTGGGCATAGACAAGTACATGATATGTTTGGCAATGTATATGCCTTGGATTTTGTGCATTTGGCATGACTAGAAGGGGATGAGAATTCAGTTTTGGAATGCTTTACAGATCTGAAATTGTTGGCAAATTTCTATTATTGAATATATGAGAGCTTACACTTGAAGTTTTGGAGCATCTTGACACCTATTTTTTGGAACTCATAAATACTCAAATGTTGGTCCATGAATGTAAGATGTTTTGTGGATGTAAATGAGCATTAAATGCTCTAATCTAGAGTAAACCGTTGCTAGTTATAATAGTGGACTAGCTATAAATAGCCTTTAGGAAGAATATTTGTCATTGCTACTTGCATACAATACAAGCATTGATGCTTGTTTGATCATGTATTGAATCCCTGATGTAATGGGACATGTCCATGATGTCTTGAGGATGTTTTGGGCTAAGAATACCTCAATTTACATAGGGAGTTCACTACTAGTCGTTATAGACTGCTTGTCTGTCTATTGCTACATAGCTTGGTTGCATACAAGATATGCAAGAGATGAAGTCTACACGAATATGTTATCATGTCTAGATGTTTTAACATTGCCATAGAATATTTTGAGCTGATTTGAGCTTGGTTTATGCTCATTTGACTGTGTTTTTTCACTACTGGTTACTCACATCATGTGTCTAAAACAACAGTAAAACTGTCTTGAAACTGCAAGAAAACTGTTCTTGAAACTATAGGAAAACAGTCCTAAAATTGCACGAAAACTGTTCCTTAAACTACTAGAAAACCATCGTGAAACTACAAGAAAATTGTCCTGGAACTACAAGGAGTCCGATCTTGAACTGTAGGGAGTCAAGCATTTACAAGTTGTATACTGCATTGAATACATAGGGTTGCAGAGATGGCAAATGCTGAAAGAACTAATAACATAACTCAAATAGTGGGTGACAAATTAGACAACAACAACTATGCTATATGGAGGTTTACGATGGAGAATTTTCTCATTTGCAAAGGGCTACTGGGACTTGGTTACAAGTGTGGAGGTTGAGCCCAAACTCCCCGACAGGAATGCAACTCCTGATTAGCTTCCCTAATCAGCTTAGGACACATCAAGAATGGACTAAGAGAGCTCGTAGGGTACTGCGTTGGCTATCCCTATGTATTTATGATACTATGGTTACGCAAATAATGAATTGCGACTCACCGAAGGATGCATGGGATATTTTGATGAGATACTATGGTACTACCACTAGTGCTAGAAAATTACAGCTGAAGCAGAAGTTCAACACGATGGATAGGAAAGGAGGGTCCATTTAGGACAATGTGACTAAGATAAAGACTATTGGGGATTAGCTGGCGCCCATTGGGACTAAGGTAGATGATGAGGATTTGGTGGTTGTAACCCTTAATGGTCTAGGACGTGAAGACAAGTCCTTCGATACGTCAATTTCAGTTAGGGTTGAAATGCTTGACTTTAATGAACATGTATCCTTGCTTCTCCATGAAGAAGTGAAATTGGGTTTGGCTACGAGCTTGAGTAGCTCTAAAAGCAAAGGTGCATCTTTTTACTCTAATTAGAGAGGCCGTGGTTATCATGGCAAAGGTTCTAGCCATGATGACAGGGGAACTCAACACAGCATGCATCTCAACATGGACAAGGTTAGCAGGGATTTGTTGATAGAGGTGGTGGATACTCTTGTGTGAGGGGGAGATGTTAGTCTAGGGAAGAGGAACCTAGCATACTCAATCTACTCATGAAAATGCTAATAAGGATACATTTTGCCATTACTATAGCAAGCATGGCCACATTGCAAAAGAGCATTGGAAGAAGTAGCCTGATTAGAAGGGTAGAGAGCATGGACATTATGTGTCTTCTAGTCATGTAGAGCCTCAGACTGGTGAAAGACTCTTTGTTATGACTCATGTATGCAACAAGTGCAAGAAACAAGGAGAGTCTCATTATGTCTAGTACATAGGTTCTAGTGTCTCAAACCACATGACATCACATGGCAAGTGGTTTGCTGAGCTGAAATTAGGTGCTAATGGCTATGTATGTACTGGACATTATTCTCACTATGACATAGCACATATAGGGATTGTTGCTTTGGTTATGCCTAATGGTAGAAAAAAGCACTTGCATGATGTATTGCATGCATCGTCAATTACCAAGAATCTATTATCTATAGGTCAAATGGTTGAGCAGAACCTATAGGTACGATTTAATAGAGATGATTGTTTCATAGAGGAGTATAGCAGAGGATGTAGATTGGTTGCTAAAGGCTAGAGACATGGCAGGATGTTTACACTCGATGCGAACATACCTGAGTTGAGCAAGCAATCTATCATGAATCATGGTACTAGCAAGTTTTAGCTCTTGTCAAATTGTCAATTCTAATTTGTTTTACATGTTTTTGAATAGATTTATGTTTTTGTATATTTGAAGTGTCTTATTTGTGATATCCCCTTGAATTTTAAGATAGCGTATGAAATACCATGTATGGAATTTCACAAGGGGCTAGCCGCTAAACCATACTTATTTCATACTTCCATATCCATTTGTGTATGTAGTATCATTGACATATGAAAAAGCTATGTGTATGCCTATTTGTAGGCAACCTCCCCCTCTCATTCATTGATCCATTGTGATCATCAGATCAACTAGCCCTCCTCATTCATCCAACAACAACAACCTAGTGCAGATAATCACTACACTAAAATGGATCCACAAAGGGACAGCTAGAAAAACATTATAGGATCAACGACCTCCCTCCAAGAGTGTTGTCAAGAACAAATTTGAAAAGTCAAAGACCAAGACTATCTCCCATAATTCCGAGGATCCTAGTGTTTTGTCATCTTTGATTGACACGATTGACCAATCCACTACCTTAGAAGTTACTACTTTCCATTTTAAGGTGAAGCCCACATAGTCCCAACCCTTGGCTATAACCAAACCTATCATTTTAGCTAAGGACCAAGCCTCTAGTACTTCCATATCACAATAACATACTAACTCTGGCCCAAATAGTGTCATGAATTGCATCGTGGGGAGACTTCTTTGAGCTGTTGTGCCAAATACACACCATATACACAAGAGGAAGCTCACTCAAAAACACAAGAAGAGAGATGGAGGCCAAAACATTTTCTTGCTAGTTTTTCCTTCTTCTTTTCCCACAATACAATATACACAAAAGTATAGATAAGATACAACATAAAGAAAAGTAGCCTACTAAGTCAAACAGTGCATAACTGACTATACTAATCAACTAGTGCTATAACTATGCCAATTGTAGGTAGGTGCAACAAAATAAATATAATAAGTGATAAGTCAGTATGGCCATGTGAGGATCATAATGATCACCAACATGCTAAGTGTAGATGTGCGAGCCTATCTAACTAGGTAGTTCATCATCAATGTTTGCATGTGTTGAGCTTGCCATCTCAATACTCCCCTCAAGCTCAATTGTATCTCTACAACTCTAAGTAAGCTTCAAAATTTTTGAAGCTTCTCTATAACCAATGCCTTTGTGAAAATGTCATCTATTTGATCATGTGTGCTAACATATCCCAAGTCAATCTCACTTGCAAATACCTTGTCTCTCACTAAGTGGTAATGCAACTCAATGTGTTTTATCCTAGCATGGAACATTGGATTCCTAGCTAACTATATGTTGCTCATGTTGTCATAGTGAATGATAATTGGACCATCTCCCTATACATCTAAATCACTCAATAACTTTTGCAGCCATACCATCTCACATGCTACCATAACAGCACCTCTGCACTCAGCCTCTATACACGATAAAGTTTTGCTACTCCACGTAACTGTTGCACTACCAAGGAGTTTTGCTACCACCAAGAGATATGTTTTGTGTAGGCCCCTAAACATCTGTATGCAAAACATCAAGTATATTCTTGCTTACATCTCTATCATGCAAAAAAGATTGTCTTACCTGCTTACCAAAATGATATGCTTCACACACTTTATAAATTCTGTAACTCTAAAAACATGCAATCCTATAACCAACCTTTTGGACTACATTAATTTTATTATTTGTATATTTACATGTCAAATACATTTGTGCCATATTTCAATGTCTACAACCACTCCTTTGCCTTTAGCATACACAGCAACCTTCATAACATGACTTCTAGCATCTAAGGTGACTCTACTTTCTTTTGCGACCAACTTGTCATTAAAATTTCCCACAAAACAACCTTTTGTATTAAATCGAGCATGCATCCCTTGCTCTACCATTTGGCCAACATATACTAAATTCTTTGTGATGGATGGCACATGTAAGACATCTGACAAACTCTTTGTTTAGCTATCATACAAGGAAAATGAAACTTTTCCAATGATTGAAATTAGGTGGCATGAATCATCACATGGATACACATAACTTGGATTTTGTAAATCTTGCATCTCTCCAAACCATTCAGTATAGCTGGTCATATGATTAGATGCACTTGAATCAACATAGCATACATCATCATGTGTTCCCTTTCTTGTAACAACATTCATAATATGTTGCATAACAAATAGAAGCTAATTTTTGCCATCACTCTATCATAAAGATGATGCATAGTTTCATTATTGCAATTTACCATTGCGGATTTTACCATTCTTAGCATAACAATGGACTGACGTGTTTTCCCACAATAATAATAAATAATTCCAAAATTTCCAAAACCTTTGTTTTACCATCCACCTCTTCCATGGCCTCCAAAAATTTGCATTTCATTGAACAAGTGATTTAACATGTTTTGTTGGTTATCACTAATATATTCCACATCATGGCCTCCTGAAGAGGACATGCTAGGTCCCCTTTCTAAACTGGAGTAGAATGCTTGGACATGTTTTTTTAATGATTCACCTTATATCTTAATCTCTTCAGTTATTATGAGAGAGACCAACTCATTAAAATTTGAAAATGGCTTCTGTATATACACAAAAGTAATAAATGATTTCCAAGCCTTTTCATTATTAGAACCACCCAAAGTAGATAATAGTGAATCATCATCATCAAGCATTGCATCAATGTTGCCAAAGAATATGTAATGCTCCTCGCCTTCAAAACATACTCATTGGCATGCATTTTCCCTTTCTTTAAAGTATTCAACTCTTGCTTGAGCTGAATCTTGCTTACCTTTGTATTCACAAAAAACATATTTTCAAATGTGATCCATGTTGCACGTGAACTTTTTACATTTCTGATATGGCCCAACATAGTATTATCAATGACTATAGATAGCTAATATATCACCTTTTTATCATTTGCATTTCATTCTTTTCACACTTTTATTTCATATGCAATTGCAAGGTCACTTAGCTCTGGCTCCTTTTTTTCACTTGAAACAAACTTAAAGAGGCCATTTCCAATAAGGAAGATCATCACATAAAACCTCCATGATGGATAATTGTTCTTGTCCAACTTTTCAATGATGGCATTTCCATTGTTCTCTGTCATTTTTTTAAAATTAATACAAGACAGCAAGCAAGTCTTATGCAATCTCTTACAACAAGTGCACAATAATACAACAAATAGCCTCTTTCACTGATGGCTAAAAAATACATATACTTTGCAACCTATTTACAAATAAAACTTGTGTTTGCATCTTGGCAAACACCTCAAAACTTATAAATTAGAAATTTATAACTTGTGCATCTACTTTTAATCAATATAGCTAAAATCACAATATACCCTGAAATTGGTGTAAATAACCTTGCAATCTAAAATGGGACCCAAAAAAACCTTAGATGGACAAAAAAGCAACGGTAAAGCTCCAAAGGGTTTATCTATAGAATATACATTGCTTTACTCGCATACCAAATCTCACAACAATCTAAGATTTTTGCTGGCCCTGCTTTCAGTGCCTCCACATGCACTATCCAAGAGAAAGAGTGGAAGAATGGAAAAGCTTCTTACCTATTGCTTGGTTGCTCAAATCCTTGTTTATTTTCCTTCAATTCAGCCTTCAAAACTAGCCTCTTAGTGGTACTACTCTAATATCATGTCATGAATCACATGGTGGGGAGATTTGCTTGAGTTGTTGTACTAAACACACACCATACACACAAGAGGAAGCTCACTCAAGAATACAAAAAGAGAGATTATGGCCAAAATGTTTTCTTGCTAGTTTTTTCTTCTTCTTTTCACATGATACAATGTACACAAAAGTATAAATAAGTTACAAGATAAAGAAAAGTGGCATATTAAGTCAAATAACGCAAAACTGACTGTATTAATCAATTGGCACTATAACTATGCCAAATGTAGGTAGGTGCAATAAAATAAATATAATAAGTGGTGGGCATGTAACACTCTATTAGAGATTTGGACCACATGGTCAAATTGAGGATCTAGGCTCCCAACTCCAATCTCTAATGGAACTAAACTCTTGGGAGCATGAAGAAAAGAAGAGAATGGAGACCAAAAGTTAGCGCATAAAAGAATGATATTTCTATTCCTTTTTACACATTATGTACTTTAGATTTAAATCTTCTTAGTAATCCTGCTTTCTCCTTAGTGTATTTACACTTGATATTTAACTAAGGCCATTACAATTTGAGGTGAGATTTCTCCCTTTTTAAAAAAGATGGAAAAAGAGCAAAGACATGCAAGCGGCCTCTAAAGCTAAGCTAGGGCAAAAAGCACAATTTTAAATGAAACGTGCATCAAAAAGCTCCAAAAACTCTTGTAAAAGAGTGCCAGGCTCCCTCCTGTGCCATTTGTAGAAGAATAGATGGGTATAGGTTGAGGCCATGAAGCAAGAAGAGGGAATTAGAAAAAGGGACCTTGCCACAATAGCCAGTCGTGTAAAAAGGGATGGGCGCCCATGGAAATTTAGGGTTTTGTATATAAAGTTCAAAAAGTGAATGAGAGCTCATTCTTTGGTGTATGGCTAACAAGAGTTCTCTTCTTCTTCTCTTTTTCTCTTCTCCTTACTTGTGTGTGCTCTTGAGAGAGGGAGTGTGAGAGTGTGAGGGAATGAGTGTGTGGGAGTGAGGGATCAAGAGGGTGAATCTCTTCACCATCTCCTCTTCTCTTCTCTTTTCTCACGCACGTGGCTATGGTGGATGGAGCTTGGAGATGGAGGAGGCTTGAGGATGCCTGAGCTAGCATCTAGGATTAGGAAATTGAATCGGAAAAGGGTAGGGTCTACCGTTGCAAAATAGGGCAAAACACGGCACAAATCATGCAAAAAATGGCAAAAAGATTGCTTGGGATGTTTAATGTTAGTAAATGAGTGATTGGGAGTGTTCAAACCTTACCTGGGAAGGGATTTAAGAGCCAAGAGGCCAAGGGAGAGCTCATTTGGAACCCTTGCAGTGAGAGAGAGAGAGAGAGAGAGAGAGAGAGCCCACGGAGAATCGATTCGATCTTGCGTTGGAGAGCCTACGGATCGCTTCAGGTATATCAATCACTTCCCCTTGCACCCTAGTTGTGATCTGGAAGGTTGTGTGTGAAACGATTAGCTAAATCGTTAGTTTCGATCAAAATCGCCTCGGCGTTGCCTCGTTGCGCACAACTCGGCCTGTCCGACCGGTTGGTTTCTGGACCCAGTCCTAGAATCGGCCCTCAGCCCTTTGCCTTTTGGCCGACTCGGCCCAAACCCTACTCGGCTCTTTCGAGTGACATCACTTGGCCCCATTTACAGACTCACTCGTTGGTCAACCATCCCGCTTGACCCTCGGCCCATCCGAGCGACCTAATTTGGCCCTCTGCCCGTGCAAAACTCAGCCCTCGGACAAATGTGATTCGGCCCTTGGCCCGTGTGCCTCGGCCTATCCGAGTAGACTCCCTTGGCCCATCCGAATGACCCCGTCCGAGTGGACCTTTTGCAGCCCATCCGAGTCAACACCTCAGTCCGTCCGAGTCCACCCTGTTCGAGTCGTCCATTCGGCCCTCAGCCCGTGTGCCTCGGCCGGTTCGAGTCACCCACTCGGCCCCTACAATTCGGACAAGTTGGATCAAGTGTAGACTTTTCCAAATTTTCTAGAAATTTGACCAGATCCAGCTAGAGCTCAGCCGCACAACGTGTCGCAAGTTCTCTTGACGCTCAAAACTCAATTTTCACGCAAGGAATAGGCAAAATCATAAGGCGTAGCCGCTTAGCAGCTTGCGTAGGTTGTCACGAGACCTAGAGTCCTAGAGACAACCCGCTGAGCCATAAACCTTGACCGGACCAAGAACTAGCAAGGCAATGTAGTAGGAAAACCTGTAATATTATCCTCTGTCATAGAAGTATGCATGTCCCTTCAACACTACATTGAGAGTTGGAGGGATCTTCAATGTGATTGTCATTTTTGTTGGTCGATGGGTCACAATAAATATAGGAGAAAAGTGTGTTTTAAGAGGAATGTGTCTAATATGTAGTGGGGATACACATGTAGATACAATTGGGATTTGGAACTAATAGGGAAGCCAGTTCCAATGTATGTCCCAACCTTGAGAATCCAGCTGGTGAGAAAGGGAGGTAGGTCTATTGGAAAG